>NC_071394.1:121317214-122607234 GCF_022682495.2 Desmodus rotundus
GGCCTGAAAGGTCGATTGGACAGAAAATTTTGATTGACGTGAATGTAAGCCAATCAAAGCTCTTGAGAATTTTTTTTTTTTTGGAAAGTCTTCCCACCACTGCTGATTGCTGGCAACAGTATGGCGATCTTGAGTTAAATTAAGGGTTCAGTCACAGTGACAGCTGGCAATGGTGTTGCTATCTCGCATGGTTCTGGGATTCACTGGGTTTAGCTAGGTGATTTTCACCCAGGGTCTGTCCTATGGGTGGAGTCAGATGGCTGGGGCTAAAGTTACCTCAAGGGCTTCTGTACTGAGGAATACAGAAGTATAAAATGGAGTCGGTATAGTCAATCTGCCAAATTACTAAAATTAAATACTTTGCGCCATGAGAAAATAATTCTATTCTTATTTTAACTAGTCTGGGAACTTAAACTTTTTAACTTTACAGCCCTGCCTCAATGCCCACGTATACATCAAACCCCAGGTAAACCTCTGATTTACCCCTTAAAAGGACTAAGAAAACAATGTTCATGTAACCAGACCACCTGACATCTATTATCCAGACTGCCCGACATCCATTATCTAAATCACCTGACGTCTAGAGGATTACAGTTTTCAGCCAACTCAGAGGCTAAGATTGCAGGACTGATTCTTCTCAAGAATATGTGTTGTAACTAGAAAATCCCCCAACTTTTCTTTCTTCAGAACATTCTGGATTATTTCCTAGTTGTGTTTCCAGTTTGCAAACCCTAAGAGCCCGAAAAAATATTTTTAACCGAAGCCTCCTGATTCATTTACCATAGGTCAACAGTACTCACGTGTTTATTGCTGATTGTTGAGTGGGAGCTCAGTTGGGGCTGCTGAATGCCTTCAACAAGAATCCTGTCGGGTGGGTTTACCCAGAACCCCCCTTACTAACTTGATGTTTTCTCTTAGCAATTTTCTATCCACTGATCAACCTGCTGCCTGGCTCTAAATTCCCACTCACCTATATGGAATTGAGCCCAATCTCCCCTACTGCAAGATCCCATTGCAGTGGTCCCTATACCTATTATGATGCTCCTGAATAAAGCGTGCCTTATCATCTTTAACAAGCACTGTTGAATATTTTTACTTTAACACTTAAGGCCTGGGACCAGAAACTAACGCAAAATCTTATTCAGTACTCTATCCCCCCTCAACCTCCCACCCCTGCTTTTTCAATCGATTAGTTTAGGAGGAAGTGCTTTGTTACAATACTGAGTTTTCCCATGCAGGAACATTTATGTTTCTCCATTTATTTAGGTCTTTCATTGTTCTCTGGTAACATTTTATAGTCTTTGCATATGTCTGGCACACTTCTTGTTTGGGTTTTCCTTAGATATTTTATAGTTTTGCTGCTTTTGTGAAAATAACCCATTTATCTGTGTTACTTCTAATTGGTCATTGCTGTTTTCTATTGATTGCTTTAAAAAAAGATTTTATTTATTTACTGTCAGAGAGAGAGGAAGGGAGGGAGAGAGGGAGAGAAACATCAATGTGTGTTTGCCTCTCACCCCCCCCTCACTGTGGACCTTGCCCGCAACCCAAGCACGTGCCCTGAGTGGGAATGGAACAGGTGACCTTCAGGTTCACAGGCTAGTGCTCAATCCACAGAGCTACATCAGCCAGGGCAGTACTGTGTTCTATTAGTCAAGCAGCCACAGAATCAGATTGATGGGACGAGAGTGAAATAATTTGGGGGTCAGGTTTTAAAATTTCCAAAATCCACCCTCTGGCCACAAATGTTTTATAGTCTTTCCACATGCAATATACACTCGCCTCCTTCCCAGGCCACTTACAAAGCTCTCACTTTATTACAGCAGTAAGGCCCAGGATCTTGAGAGGTACTGACGTATGTGAGGCTCCTTGAATGCAGTTCCTTGGGTGTAATTCCTTAAGTGGCTCTTCTCCATGTGAAGACCTGCGAATTAAAAAGACAACTGATCTGCCCCAACCGCTACCACATATATCACATGCAACAAAGGGAAAGGCACGGGAAACTATACCTCTGTAGGCATTTCCCTTCAAAGAGGGGGGAATAGAAGGCACATTATAGTCAGGAGTCCACCAAAATTCTGAAATTCAATTGGATAAGTGTTGCCAGTTCCTTGATTAGGACTCCATCATACTTCCTGGGAGTACTGGAGTGGCTCTTATCTCCATCCACTGGGCTCTTGGTTCCACCTGGAGTTATCTTTCCAGCCCCATGTCTACAGCTAAATAGTTTTCTTAGCTGCCTCCTGTCTGTAGTTCAGGAATCCTCTCTTCATGGTGAGACAATTCATTTTTTAACTTTGTGGGTTTCTTGTGAATTAATTTATAATCTACTCCAATAAATGAAATGACACATATCCAGGGGAGAAGCTTAGCGGTATTGTTCTGGGTCAGAGTTTCTCACAAGGTTACAGTCAAGGTATCAGCTGGGGCTGCAGCCATCTGAAGGCTTAACTGGGGCAAGAGGATCTGCTTTCAGGCTCACTTGCATGACTGTTATCCAGAAGCTTCAGGGACTCAACATTTGGGACCACAGGGCTGCTTGAGTGTCCTCAAAACATGGCAGCTGGTACCCTCCAGAGTAGGTAAACCAAGGGAGAGAAAGGAAGCTGCAGTGCCTTTTATGACTGATAACCAAAGCCATACACCATTCCTTCCACTGTTGTTCCATAGAAGCAAGGCACTCCGTCAACCTCCAAGAAGAGGAGAATGTCTCCATCTTTTGAAGATCTCAAAGAACTTATAGACATCTTTAGCCAGAACAGCCACGTTCATCATTATTATTTAATAGGTTTTTGAAGGCGCTGAACAGCAAAATTAGATCAGAAAAACAAATTAGAGATATAAACATGGAAGGGAGGAGGTTAAAATGATCAGTTTACAGACTATCTGCTCATAGATCTGGAAACCTCATGGAAAACAAGTAAAAATGTAATAACACAAACCAATAGGTTTACATAAACAAACAGGTTTAAAAATAGAGTGGAAGAAGAGGATCAATTAATAAGATTTAAAAAGATAAAATATGTAGGAAATAACCTAATAAGAATTGTAAAGAACTATGTGAACCCAATTTCTTTACAAAATGAATACGAAGTGCACAGAACATAAAAAATACTGCATCCAATCTTACAGTGGCAGTTTTCTTTAACCAATAAATTCAAGTAATTCCAATACAAATACTAACAGAACTTTTAGATTGCACAAACTATTTCTAAGATTAATATGCAATAGTAAATGAGCAAAAATAATCCGGGAAAGTATGGAAAAGCTAAAAAGTATTAAAACATTATAAGGCCTAAATATTTTGAAGAGTGTGCATTGTTGAATGTCTAGATGAGCAAGGGAAGAGAATAAAAAATATAGGGACAGATCAATATGCTTATAGAAATGTATTATGCAATAAAAACCAGCATCTTAAATCGGTGAAGGAAAATGGACTTGTCAATAAGTGGTTTGTGAATCAATTTTAACCACCTGCAAACCTTATACCAAAACTGATTCCACGTGTCTCAAAGTTTTTGCTTTCAAAAAGGTTGAAGAGGAAAAAACCAAAATCGTAAAACACTAGTAGGAAATATGGGAGAATAATGTGAGAACTTAGAGAGGGAAAGCCTTTTGAACCCTGACACAAAACCTAGGTACATTTAACAACATAAACATTTTACTCTTCATAGCAAACAGCACCATAAGCAAAATCAAAAGGGAACAGAAAGAAAAATCTTTTTAGAGCCTAGAGCATGGACAAAAGTTTTATTTCTCTAGTCTATAAAGAGTTGCTACAAATAGATTACACGATGTACAGTGAAAATACCACTTGTACAGGGCAGCTCCCCCAAATACACAAGGTGGAGTGTATCTCTGAGACACACCCACAGAAACTTTCACTGAAGACAGAGACTGAGTTGAGAGGGTCTCTCACCACTCGAATTTTATGTCACCTGCAATGGTGAAGATTAGCCACACCTAAAGAACACTCTGTTCTTGCCTTGTTCCAAAACTGTGAACGAAGCTGATAGCGCCACACACAGAAAAGCTCTTATAGGAGATATATATGAGGTCAATAACCTCACACCTACCACCCCCCCCCCCCAATTAATTAGATGTGACCATGGGTTCAGCTAAAGCAGCAACTGCTCTCTTTACGGAGTCCTTGTTGAATCAGTACTTAGTTAACAGCTATGAGCAGAAGACGCAGCGGGTAAACAGGAAGAACGGGCTCCTCCTGGTGTAGAAAATCTGGTCCTTAAGAAATGTCCACATTTCTTTCGCTGCTGGGATTGAAAAGCTCCACCTGCTTGGATTTCTACACACCAACTATTTTCCTCAAGAAAAGTTTTGGACAGTTGGTATGATTTTCAAATGCTGATGAAGAGCAAAGACTTTTTTTTTGTGATGCTTCTTAGGCTACTTACCATTTCAAAATATGCTTTCTTTCAGATTCTATCTTTGCGAAGAGGTTCATGGGTGCTGTCATCTGAATGTGTCTCCTTGGGTAGGTATGTTGAAACCTATCCCCCAAGATGATGGGATTAGGGGGTATGGCTTTTTGGAGGTGCTGATTATATTTGGCTTTCAATATTTTGTTCTATGTTTCTATTTAATTATTTGCTTCACTATGTGAAATTAAGTTGCACATTTCACGATATTTCAAATCTAAATACTTCAAAATGTTTTCTAAGATCAGAGAATTTCTCCGTCATAATTGTAGTATCATTATTACACCTAAGAAATATAATAATTTCATTTAAATAAACCAGTAATATTACCTTGTATTCAGTTCATTCCCAAATCTCTCCATGTGTCCCTAAATTGTTTACTACAGTGTTTTTGAAATCCAGATTCCATCAAAGGCCACAGTTGCATTTCTTTTCTTGAGTCTCTTCAGTGTCCTTTATATGGAGTTTCCCGCTCCCTCATGTGTTTTGACAGACATTTTTTAGAAATACGAGATTTACAGAAAAAATTGAAATATTAGAATTGTTGTAAAACCTACACCCGGTTTCCCTTATTAACATTTTACATTAGTATAGTACACTTTCAACAATTAAAGGACCAGTACCACTATCATTATTATTATTTCAAGTTCATACTGTGATCCGATTTCCTTAATTTTCACCTAACGTCCTTTTCTGTGTCAGGATCTCATCCATGATGCCACATTCCATTTAGTTGTCATGTCTGTTTAGGCTCCCCTCGGCTCTCAGGTTCTCAGACTTCCCTTGTTTTAATGACCTGGACAGTTTTGAGGGGTGCTGGTCAAGGATTGGCCAGGATACCCCCTTATTGGACTTCTGCTTATGCTTTTCTCATTACAGTCACATTATTGGCTTTGAGGGGGAAACACCACAGGGATAAAGCGCCCCTTCATCACATAGATCAAGGGTCTACAATATTGGCATGATTTGCCCGTGTTCTTGAACTTGACGTCCTGGCTGAGGTAGTGTTTGTCAGGTTTCTCCACTTTTATTTCTGATATTGGTAATTTTTTGTTTTCTCTCTTGCCTGGTTAGCTTGGCTAGTAGTTTAACCTTTTCAAAGAGCCAGCTTTTGGTTTGGGTTGATTTCTATTATTTTCCAGTTTTCAATTTCATTGATTTATTTGCCTTGCTTTAGATATTATTCTCAAGAAGACCAATGCCCTCCTGCTTTTCTTTTATCTATGTCATGGATCTGTTTTCTTCCAGGCCCAGATGATTTTCCCACATGACCTTTAAAGTCTAACACTTTTATTAGGATATGTCTAAGAATTATTTCAGGATAATTTTTCCAGGAATATGGTGTGCCTTTTCAATATGTTGGGTCAGATCAATTTTCTTTCTGGAAGGTATTTTTGGATTTTAAATATTCTATTCCCTTTTGTTGTGTTTCTCAGGAACTCTAATTGTGTAGGTGATGGATCACTTTTGCCTATTTTCTACCACAGTTACTTTTTCTGATTGTTTTTACCTCTCTGTTTACTTCAGTTCATTTTCCTGGTTGTTTTCATTTCTGTCCTCAATATCTCATTCTATTTTCCACCCAAACTCTTTTATCCTGGGTATTTTAATTGTCTTCTTTTCTGAGTATCGTTGAGGTTTTTTCTTAATTTTTTCTTCCGTGTTCTGTCAACTCTATTTCATATCTTCCTGTTTTATATCCATATATATCCTGTTTTTTAAATTTTTGATTTGAGGTATTATTTATATCTGTAAATTCATTATGAAAATAGGTTCGTTTGGGAGTATTCAGGACTGTCTAATAGGAGTCTGAAAAAACAGAAGTATTTTTCAGGCATGGGCATTTTCACCAGATGCACCCCAGGGTTCTAAATGAATGAATAAGTAATGCTCCTTAAGAAAGAGCTGAAGGTGCAGGCCCTCGTCCTTTGTCTGTTTACATTCATGCTTCCGATTACAAAAACATTAAAACTGAGGCTCCCAAACTAGTATGGTGATAACTGATTTTAATGAAAGTGGTCCCTAAGAAGTTCCAATCTCCCATTTTGAAGCAGGTAAGATGACCTTGGAAAATTGTTCATTATACTCCAGGATGGCTCCATTCCATTTCTCTCAACCCAACTCTTACCAGTTTCACGAAGCTGCTGTAACAAATTGCCACAGGCTTGGTGGCTGAAAACAACACAAATGTGTTCTCTTAAGTTCTGGGTGGCAGCAGTCAGAAATCGGTGTCACTGGGCTCCGTTCAGCTGTTTCACATGGTTCTTCGTTCTTTAGTGGAGTAAATCAATGCGGCCCACAGTTGTCTGTGCAGTTACTAATCTGGCTAATGCTCTTTTCTACTTCCTATAGTCAGAAACAGTTTGCCTTCATTATCAGGGTCATGTTCACTTTTCTTAGAATTACATCAACTCTGGTCCAGTGTCCCTGTTTAGCCTGCAGGGACTCCGGTCAGTTCACCACTCACCAGAGCTATAGTGTTTTATACGGCGATGGAGTCGTTCAGCTTGAAGGTGGTGAAGAGCAAGTAGATGCCGTTTAGACAAATGTTTGGAACAACACGGTGGACAAATACCGATAAAGAACAGGTTAAATTTACAGTATTAGATTAAGTAGTGCTCAACTCTTTTCTTGGCAAACTTCATTTAAAAATTGGGTCTCCAAAAGAGACTGTGATTCTGGAAAGTGGCGTGTAAACTGCAGCTTCTTGGGTCATCCATGGAAGACTCAGCTCATGGACCATTAGATCTTCAAGCGAGGATGGGATTATTTTCAACTCAGGATTTCACAAGGAGTCACATTGTGGGGACGTTTCTCCACACGTCTCACTGAACGGGGAGTACAATTTTGGAAAGAGACTTAGAATATTTCAAAACAGAATCTCACTACTTATGTGTCCCAGACTGTGTGGCTGGGCTCTAGTATGAAGAGAACATTTCAGACAAGTTAGATTATGAGCACTTGTCAAAATCTTATCACATATTTGGTAGCAAGAGAGTCCGTTAGAAAAAACCCTGGCTCCTCCAACATTCCTAAAGGGGGATCCTCTTGGAATGAAGTTTAGACAAAGTTGGCAAGCTGTTACACTATTTTCAGTCACCCTGTAGCCTTTTTTTTTTTTTAGATTTTATATTTATTTTTAGAGAGAGGCGAGGGAGGGAGGGAGAGGAGAGAAACATTCATGTGAGAAACATCAACTAGTTGCTTCCTGCATGCCCCCAACCAGGGACCCGGCCTGCATCCCGGGTATGTGCCCTGACCAGGAATCGAACCCGCAACCCTTCGGTTTGCAGGCCGATACTCAATCCACTGAACCACACCAGCCAGGGCCACACCGTAGCCTTTTAATGACTTGGCCATTTCAACCTGGGTCATAACATCCTAGGGCCATTTCCCTGAAATGAGTAAGGGCCATGTTCCAGGGACATTGAGTAGTGTGTGTTGCCTGCCTTGAACGTGGGGTATTTTTTCTTCTTGGTTCTTCCTTTTGGCCAAGACACCTGATGGCTACAAAAATTTCCTCATGGATGATTGATGATGATGATGATGATGATGATGATGATGATGATGATTTTTGTGCCAGGACAATTGAGAATGTTGATGCTTCTGTTTTGTCTGTCTTGCTTTTAGTTTTAATTTTTACATTTTCACAGGCTGTGGATATCAGACAAAGGCTTATTATTAACACAATTATTAGTAAAATATGTATTCCTATTGATACCATTTCCTGAAACGTATTTCCAACATCAGGAAATGTCAGATAAATTCCAAAGAAGACTAGTTTTGTGGTACCTGTTTCATGTTGCCCGTGGACCTGTTTTCCTGTTCTGATGTGGCGTGTCACACAACCAGCTTCCTTGTCACGGGCCCGCTCTCATCCCTATTTCCTATGAAGTGAGTTCTCTTTTTCTGGTGTGATGTTATTTGGGATCCCATGCTGGTGGATCGGCCACTCTGTAATCCCAATAGTGCTGCTTTAGGCCCTGCCAGCAGGGAAGGCAAAAACATCCCCAGCACATGGGCTTATTCCCGAGTACAAACTTCTGGCCCTTGCAAGACAGAAGGGCTCGATGTAGTCAGTCTGCCTTGAAGTAGCTGGCTGGTCTCCTGAAACAACGATGCTATCTTAGATACCCCGTGTTAGTCTTTGGGGCTGGCGTGTCGAATGTTCAGTGGCAGCAGCAGCAGCCAGATCAGTTTTGGTAAGTGAGAGTCCATGCAGGTGGCCCCTGGCAGTCTCCACCTCTGCTCCTAGGGCCTTTCTTCATGTGCCCTTCATGGGAGCACTCTGTTTAAGTCAACTTTCATTCTTAGCATTATGTATCTTTAATTATTATTCACAAATGAGAATAGAGTTTATTACGATACATACTGCTTATCAAACTACCTGCATTAGTTCACTCCCCAAACTCAGATATCACCTTTCAATACCTTTACTTATCGAGTGAATCCTGTTTCTTTTGCTTTCTTGACTTTCCTTGGACTGGCTACCTCTCCTGAGGGGTGTGGTACGGTGGTTTCCTGAGATATCTGGCCACCATCCAGACAGGTCATCAAAGGGAGAAAGAAAATTAGAAAAATCATAAGTATCAGCATTCTCAGCGAGATGTAAGGGCTGGAGCTCTGGAGCTTGCTGCCCTGCCGGGCCACACTTTGGGTCATTAAGCATTTCCAAGACAAATGTCGTCTGTGTGGAATTATGAGGCCTCATTTTATTAATTGTTCCATACAGTAAGAGAATATGGAAATTGTATCCTGTTCTTTAATTACTACAAATATTATTTTTACTTGTCTTATTTCCCTAGTTTAGATGTGTGCATTTTTAGAAACTCGGTATTTTTACGCACCAAATATTCAAAATATCTAATGAGCAGTTTTGAAATGCCATAGGGTTTTCTTTCCATAAAGAGTTCCAATATTTACAATGTTGTAGAAGTGGGGAGGACCTTAAAAATGTTCGTGTGCACTCTAGTAATAAAGTACTAGAGCATTGACAGTACAGAGATTAAGTTTTCTGTCTCTGCGCTCCAGAAGTCTGGGTTTAAAACCTAGTTACCTGGCTTTGGGCAAATCAGTTAACCTCTCTTAAGTCTCAGTCTCTTCTATAAATTGGGGATGACGACGACAATGATACGTGCCTTACAGGATTGGAATGAAAAGTTAATGCATCTAAGTGCTTAGCATAAAACCTGACACACTGGAAAGAACAATTAGTATACAGTATTTATTACATATTTTTGTGCTAAAATATAAAGCAGCAACAAAAGTCTAAATGTGAACGGCATAGAACAATTCTATTGTCTTTAAAAGATTTGGATATTCTAAAAACTCACAGAAATCATTCATTCATATATTCATTTATAAAACAAGTATTAAGACCCGCTATGCTCCAAGTATTGTGGACTGTGGAGAAAATACACAATTAAAAAAAAAAGGAAAAAAGCCCGTGCAGTGTTGCAATAGTGAAGAGGTGGAAGCAACTCCAATGTCCATCAACGTATGAATGCAGAGAGAAATGTGGTACATAAATACAAAGAAATACCATTCGGCCCTGAAAAAGAAAATCCCAGCCACGTTCTACAACAGAAATGAACTGCCAGGACATTCTGCTAAGCAAAACAGCCAGTCACAAAGGGAAAACTGTGATTCCACTCCCATGAAGTATCTAAAGGAGTCAGAATCACAGAAACAAAGTAGAAAAGTGGATGCCAAGGGCTGGGGGGGAGTGGAAATCAGTGGTTAATGGGGACAGAGTTTCAGTTTTGCAAGAGGAAAAAGTTCTAGAGATCTGTTGCACAGCAGTGTGAATATACTAGTGTTAACACTACTGAGCTGTACGTATGTGTACAATAGCTAGGATAATAAATTTAGTGCTATATTCTTTTTAACACAATAAAAATAATTTTACAAGCCCTGCATTTTGCAAATGAAATGCTGACTTTTATTATCGTTAGGTGGAACAGTTCAGGCCCGGAGGTAAAGTAACAGTATGAAGACACCAGCAGCCCGGTGGGTCTGCTGCATGGCTGCCGCCACCGTCTGAGACGTGTAGGAAACGACATCACTTGGGGCATGCACAAGAATCACCCATTATTTCATTTAGTCTCAATAATCTTATGTAATCAACGCTTTTTCCCCGTTCTGTAGAGAAGGAATCGAGGCTTTGAAAGATGAAGTAACTTGCCCAAGTGGTGGGAACAGTGATTTTGTACTTGAGCGGTCTCACTGCGTAGCCCATTCTCTAAACCATGCTGCTACCATACCTCTTTGGGAAGGTAAGGAAATCTGTGGGTCAGATGTCGCGTAGCTGGTACAATAGCAGAAGGCAAGAGTGATAAGAGGCGAAAGTGGAAGGTCTAGCAATGGTATAACCCTTTAAGGAGGTTAAGATTTGGACAAAGTGGGTATGATTCTATGAGCCAAAACTAGAAAAACAAAAACAGATCAGTGGTAAAGTCAGAATCAGTTAAATCAACATTCTAGGCAAAATATGTAGAGAGAGAGAGTAGAAGAGAGGAAGCAGTGACTGAAATTTCACAATTCCTGTGGGTAAGCGCTATCAACATATCTCAACACAGCTGCTTTCGAAAGAGTTGCTTCAATTTGCTCACTGTGTTCTTACATATCTATCACTCTACATAAACTGTATGGCATCACAGATACCAATCTAGGTGTTACCTATTTGAACACCCTTACATGTAGTCTTCACAGTAATCAGCTGGTGAACAGAACTCTACATCACTTTTATATTTTGACCTCATTTTAATGATTACTGTTATTTTTAACATAACATTTACCATCTCAATCATTTTAAAAATATATTTGAAAGAGTTTACTTATTTTTAGAAAGAGGGGAAGGGGGGGAGAAAGAGAGGGAAATACTGATGTGTG
This sequence comes from Desmodus rotundus, assembly GCF_022682495.2. Lineage (NCBI taxonomy): Eukaryota > Metazoa > Chordata > Mammalia > Chiroptera > Phyllostomidae > Desmodus > Desmodus rotundus. The sequence continues at coordinate 121,328,542 of NC_071394.1, forward strand.
CGAGATACATCGATCAGCTACCTCTCGCATGTCCCCAACTGGGGACCTGGCCCACAACCCAGGTACGTGCTCTGACTGGGAGTCGAATTGGCGACCTTTTGGTTTGCAGGTTGGCACTCAATCCACTGAGCCACACCAGCCAGGGTCTCATCCTCATTTTTATTTACTATAAATGTTATCCTAAGCTAACAATTACAAAATATGAAAAAGACAGCAAATTTATCCCAAATTTGACACCTCAGGTTCAAACCATTATCTTACATGAAAATGTCAGAAGTCTATTATATAATTTTATTTTTTTAAAGACTTCATTTATTTTTAGAGAGAGGGAAAGGGAGGAAGAAAGGGAAACATTGATGTGTGAGAGAAATGTCAACTGGTTGCCTCTTCCATGTCCCCAAATGGGGACCTGGCTTGCACCCCAGGCATGTGCCCCAACTGGGAATCGACCCAGCGACCTTTTGGTTCGTAGGCCAGCACTCAATCCACTGAGCCACACCAGCCACGGCAGAAGTGTATTATGTATTTTAAAAACACAAGAAATAAACATGGCTTATCATCTGGAATTATATATGCTTTTAATTACTTCTAAGCAGTGCAGTAAATGAATGACACTGGTAATTAGTTTAGGAGAAAAGCTGGAAATAATTTAACCAATAGCTCTTTATCACCATTCTTTAATAGCTGACATCTAAATATGTTCCTGGAATGAACAAATTAAAGAGTACATTGTATATAGAAACTGGAATAGTCAATAACTTTATCTTAGAGTCTTAACTAAAATTATAAAATTTTAAATCTGACTTTTTCTTATTTTTATGTATTAGCTTTCACTTATTCACATGAAACCACACTTTTCCATTATTACTCAGTTTGTTTCTGAGTTCCTGTCTTTAGATGCCAGGTGCTTGATCTAAGTTTTCAAGCAGAGTTATTATTCCATGTAAGTCACTCTAGTTGTCAAAAGTATTTAAAGCAGGACCTTAAAAACAGGTCAAAATTAAATCAATATTTAGTTTAAAAATAATTATATAACATACCAAAGGTCATGGAACATAAACCATTACTAAGAAGTGTTCAATGCTAAAATGCCTTTTCATCATAAAGCTATAATACATACATGCATGTATAACTATATATATATTTGATTGTGGCTGCTGCACCTGGTAAATGTTTTCTTCTCAGATGTATTTATAAAATTCTTTGCTACATGACCTTTTAAAGATTTTTAAAAACGAGCTATAAGTGACTTGTCACACAGTGAGACAGCAACACAACTGATATACATTGTTAATTTTTTCAAGTAATGTTATGTACAGTTTTATTGCCAGTATATGCACAACGTAAGCATAGAACTATAAATACACAATGTAATTAACAGTAGAAAACAAAACTGTTACAGGTAAAGGGGAGGAGATATAGAGAAACTTTTCCTGCTGCTAGAACAGAAACAAAGATAAAAGCCTATGACAAATCATCCATTCAGTACTTTTGTCTTAAAGTCTTTACATACATTTCTACATTTTTTCGATTAAACAAAGAAAGTACAGATAACTCTGTTAACAACAGCAAATTGCTCCCTAATAGCTATTTGCCTTTCCAGTCAAATTCACTTTATGTTAGGATTAAAAAAAAAAGTCAAGATGAGCAATCGTTAGTATCCTGGTTCCAAATTATCTACTTTGTCTTTCATCAAAACTGATAATTTTTGCAAGTTGGCTGCACATGGAAAGAATAGATGTAGCAAAAGGTGATTTAAAAAAGTAACAGAAAATCACCCTTTAAATAGTTTTCCAAAAGACACTGTAGGCAGCAGCTCAGTTAAAAGTATTAGCCCTGAAGAGGTAGAGAACTTGAGCCCGTTATAGAAGGTAATAGCCTTGGCACCATCTTCTCTCCCATCAGGATCAATGTTTTCAAGTAAGACAATTTCATGGTAACAGGAAACCAGGTTCCACCATTTAAACAAAAGGTGTTGGTCGACTCCCATGTCTCAATAATTAGTCTGTTTATTAAATGAGAAACAGAAGACTGTCAAGGACACACATGCACTTGATTTTTTTTGTCTGTTTCCATTATCAAGTTTATTCATAAGTGAATTTGATATTAATAAATATAAAAAAGCATCATTCACAACAAAGACAAACAAACCAAAAACCCTGCAATGAAACCTTCTATTTTAATAAGTATCAAGAAAAAGACAGGCAGATGATTTGGTGCAGCTTTCTTGAGGGATCAGAGAGGGACATGTTTTAAATAAAGATGGCAAGATCAATAACCAACAAACGGTATCAGTTTTACAAAACTGGCTGATTCTGTAACATTTCTCACTGAGGTCTTAGTTTTAAACTACCAACAACCCCAAAGAAGTTGCAAATAATGACATGTATCACCATCACACCGACAGAGTCCAGCTGTGGTTCAAGTTAGTCTGCTTTGTTTCACGTCATCTCAGTATTTCTAGCATAGGACATGATAGGAAACAAAACCCAAAGTAGCAATAAAAATATTATCCTGCATTTGAAAAAAAGCAAAAAAAAAAAAAAAGTTTTAGACTGTTAAACTTTTAAAGCTTTAAGCATTCCTGTTTAACCAGCATTAAAAAAATTTATACAGTCATAACACTGGCAAAGGTTAATGGGAAGACAAATAAGTACAAACATGTGAAATGATGAGTTTGATTTAAAATTACTTTGTATTGATCAACTGTTGTTAATACTGCTTCTTCTTGAATTTGGAATAACTATCATAAAAGTTACATGCAGACTGAGGATAGTCCTCTGTTACAGAAAATACAAAACAAAACAAAAAACTAAAACTAGGAAACAATGGTAAGTTCCAAAAGATGTATTTGAAAATTTCCTTTCACTGATGAGGGTGGTCTGTCTGTCCTTTCTTTGAGAGACCTGGTTCACTTCGATCAGCTTCACTAACTTTGTCCAGAAACATCAGTAGTGGGGTCAGCTCCTCCAGAGCCTGTTTGTGCACGTTTGATGTAAAGATTCAGTAGCTTCATCTGCAGATTGAAACCAAACATGTCATTTGAGCAAGCGGCTCTAAATTATAACGATCTTTAAAAATTATATACACATATGTGAGCTTTAAAAGATAGATTTTTAAAAACATTTTAAAAATTATTGTTCAAGTACAGTTTTCTGCCTTTCCCCCCACCCTTCCCCACCACCCTAGCCCTAAAAGATAGATTTTTTAAAGTGAGGGGTTATTATAACACCCATTATTGCTGACACTTAGAAATTACAAATTTCTTTTCTCATCTGTTTGCTCATGATTGAGTCCTCTAGCATGTCCTTTCAGATGTTGTAGTGTTAATGTATATCAATTAAAGTAAATTTAGAAAAAGAAGTCATCATTAAGACAATAATGACAAACACTTAAGCACTATGTGCTATACAATATACTAATTCCCTTATATGCTCTCTCTTTATCTTCAAAACATCTTATATACAAGGATGCCCAGGCACAAAGCGTGTGAGTCACTGCCCACGTTCTCAGAGGTAGGTGAGAAGTAGGCCAGCGGAGGAAATTAGGCACTTGGGGTTCTTGGACCCAAGATCTTAGCCAACTATGCCATTGTCCTCTTATGTTTGTCATTTCTCTGATCATTTTCAGTCTTTCTGTATGAGACCGTATTTTTATAAAGTTTGTAATTGGTGCATATACAACTGTGTTCTACATTTTTCATCTAATGTCATTTCCAACATTCTCCTCCCATCTAGTTACTGTCTCCATATGCAACATCTCTGGGTGCCTGGTATTCTGAGAAAGTGCTGAAGTTTAATTCTTCTACAGACAACTCTGGATTATTAGGACCTAGTTTAAGCTCATCACAAAAGGTGGGGATATATCCTTCTTTGAAAACTACTTTATTGTTCAAAGTTTTCTTTTTTAACATTAACTCCTTGATTCAAAAGTTTTTAACCCGGTGTCCATGGGATTCAGGAATTCACTGAATCCTCTGAAGTTATGTATAAAATTGTCTTTATCTACTTATTTTTCTTGAAATGAGATTTTACCTAAATCTCAAAGACTTAGGTAAAAATCTTAACCCAGAAAGAGTTAAGAGTCACTGCTTTAGTTGATGTGTTGAATATAACTTATATAGGTATTTAATGTAAGGTGTATACCTAAGCTCATTTTCCTTCTCATGTGTTTTTTCTGCCCTTTTGCTATTTTAAACATAAATATGATCACAGTAATAATAATCATTAGGATTTGAGGAAACTCTTTAATTGAAGGCAAGTGTCTCTTATTGCCTTGTTTATAAGAGATAATTCAACAATTATAATTTATCCTCATACCCTAGAATAAATTTCAAAATTGACAGTATCAAAGAAATGAGAAAAGCAAGACTTACTTTATCAATTTTTTAAGCCTCAAGAACTAATTGGAGTAATTATTTTGACATACCAAATCAAAGCTGTACACTTATCTGGATCAAAGTAAGAATAAGAGAACAAATATTTACCATAGTTTGTAGGGGAAAATTTTAAACATGTTCAAGTGTTCCATTCTTGGGGAGATACAAAGTAATCTGTGACTATATAGTGAGCGCTCTCTGGTTTTAAGCAAACAGCCTTTGGGGGCAAGGATCTGGTTGTGGGAGCGGCAAAGCAGTAAGTGGGCCACTGTAAGGAACGGAGGCTATGGCAGTGCTTCCACAGCACTCCACCAACAACCCCACCAAACGGACGGGTATGAAAGCAGAAAGAGCGGAAGCGCAGATGGTGGGAGGAATAACTGAATGTTCGAACATGACATTGAAAGCTGAAAATAGAAGGACCCTTTAACATAAACAAACACAAAAATTTGTGAAGACGTACCATGGCCACCATCCTTAGAACACAGCAACTCTACTTACTTTACTGCCAGTGAGCTGACTGAGATGTGGTTTCAGTTCATCACCAATGACTGCATGAACGGCCACCAGGCAGAAGACACAAGCTTTCCGAACACTGCTCTCTGAATTATCATAACCCTAAAACGCAAAGTCCTGATTAGCACTGCGGAGGGACCGGAGAGAAGTGCCATTCCAGCAGACACAGAAGATGCAACTCAAAGGTGGGGTCTCGAGCATTACTGACCAGTAACTCTCCAGCCTTTTCGGGCAGAGACACGCCCTTCTCCCCTCCCGTTTCCCCTTTGGCACCTTCACTGTTAGCTTTTCTTACCAGGTTTTTTCTCATTTAGCTTGGAAAGCTGCAATTCTCTGACTCTGAGGCTGCCCCTTTGCCAATCCACCCTACAAAAAGTCTCCAGATTAACCTCCCTGAAGGATTCAGTTTTAGAGAATTCAGTAGCTCCTTACTATCCAATAAAATCTCAACTCCTTGGTCTGAAAGTCAAGGTACTCCTATAACCCAGGCTGAATTAAGTTTAATATCTGTCCCATCCCTACCACTATTCTGAACTATTCATTCAACAAACATTTAATTAGTACCCATGGTATGTGTGACATATTCACGTTATGTATATGCTATTCTTAGTGTCAAAGCATAGACCAAGAAGAGATTTAGATCTCATCTTCAAGGACCTCACAATTTAAAATTTTAGGGCTTAGAATAGAGCCACAAAGGTAATGTTATAAACACCTTTGTAATGTTTATTACCTTTGTTTAAAATGCCCAAAGAAGTAAATGATTAATTCTCTTCAGGACAAGCCTTAATATAGACACAATATATTATTAGTCAGAGCCATTAAAATTACATAATAGAATATTATTGGATAGAGAAACTTCACAACTGCTGATTAAGTTACACAAAGCATGTTACAAAATGTAATTCCATTTTGCTGCAATGTTTACATATGAATAGGTTTGCGTGCATAGAAGAAAAAAAAACCACATTACATCTATGACCATAAATCAGTATAACCAGTTTGGAGAGTAATCTGGTAATCCCCAGGAATTCTACTTCTAGATATATACACATTAGTAGAAGAAGATATCAACAAGAAATTTTATTGTAATATTTATTTGTGTTAATTAAAAAAGGGAAACAACCCACATTTCCATCAACAGATGAATGGATAAACAAATTGAGGTATAAACATAAGGGGAATATTATTCAGCCAAAAAAGGAATGAAATTTGAATACATGCTACAACACGGAAGAACCATAAAAACTTATGCTAAGTGAAATAAGCCGGCCACAACAGACAAATACTGTATGATTCCACTGACATAAGGGACCTAGAAAGTAGCCCAGAGACAGAAGGTAGAACAGACGTTACCAGGGACTGGGGAGAAAGAATGGGGAATTACTAATTAATGGAAACAGAGTTTCCATCTGGGGTGATTAAAAAGTTTTGAAAATGGATAGTAGTGATGGTGGTGTAACATTATCAATATATTTAATGCTGCCAAACTGCACACTTAAAATATGACTAAATGGTGTATTTTATATTATGTATAGCTTACCACACACACACACACACACACACACACACACAGAGAGCTATTTCTGGAAATTCTTTGCTCTGAACATCCAAGACAGGTGCTTGCTCATGCCGTTGGTGTTGCCCCGAAAAGTGCCTAAAGTAACCGAATCCCAAATCTGTCATAGTTTATTCCTCCATACTTAGTTGCTTACCTGTATGAGGCCTGGCATAATCTCTGGTAAAAGCAGATTAAGAGTTTCCTTGGACACTCTCTCTATCACTTTTGTTTGCATTTTGATTGCAGCAAGGTTAATCGGGTAATCTGCAGTTTGGATGATAGGACAAAGCACTTTGATGCACTGCTCTGGACTGATTGAAGTGGCCAACACTGATGCAGCTTCCTCAGCGGATCTCACCACCTGAAACAAAGAGGAAGTTAAGCTGGAAAGTAATTTTAAAATGTTTTATACTGTGTTCGGGAAGTACAAACTTCATGGAATAGGTAACAGGGCATGATATCTGGGATTTGCTTTGAAAACACTACAGTCGACAAATAAATATAAAAAGTAAGAGTGCTGATAAAACAGGGTTGGCAAATGTCAGTAACTATGGAAGCAATGGATTCACAGGCCTTTATTACAGCATTTCTCCTCCTTTTGTCTGTGTGCTTTTAAAGTTGGCTAAAGCAATTTTTAAATCGTACTGTGGTCTGGTTGTGCAGGGAAGTGAAGGCTCTCTGCACCTGGACCACAACGTGGAGTTTCCCGCATCAGACACACCGTGACGCTGCTCATCACTAGTGTCCTCAACTCAGGAGTGCTTCTGCCTTTTTTAAATAACATTATGACAAAATAAAACATTCAGTATGTTATCAAGTTAACATGCTATTCTTCCTTCTGTTCACAATGATTTCCTTTCCTTCTCTATTGGGCTCGGGGCGGGTCGGGCCTTGGTTTTGCAATAAAGAGAAGAAGTGGTTATCTATCTTCTTATTAGGATCTGTGATCTCTAAAGATGGTCTTGAAAAAAAGTAAAAATTACTGCTTTTGATGCTTCTCTGGCAGTGTCTCCCTTAGACCTCAATCTGTGAGAGGTGCTCAGAAAGGCACAATGGAAAATACATCACAAGTCAGAAGCCCCGGGGCTAATTCCAGTTTAAGGATGTCAACTTTATCATCTGTAAAAATAGGGAAGCTACAGGCATTATTTGGGTCAGAAGGTAAATAACTAAACTACAAATATCAGTTTTTCAGACCTTCAGCAAGATGCTACAGATGTACCACTACTAAATACAGGCTGAATCTGAATAAAAATGCAGACATTTAATAGTTACGACTCATTTTCCTGTAAGGTTCACAGTCATATCTTTTGAAAAGTGAATTACAGAGGGTTTCAATGTCTTCATATTCTCACCAACACTTCTTACTGCCTTTCTTCCTAGTGTGTGTGAAGTGCTATGTCACTGTGGTTTTAGTCGCATTTTTCTAAGACTAATGATGTTGAGCATATTTTCATGTGCTTATTGGGCCATTTGTATGTCTTCTTTGCAGAAATGTCAATCCAGATCTTTTTTTTTAAATTTTTATTGTTATTCAATTACAGTTGTGTGCCTTTTCTCCCCATCCCTCCACCCCACCCCAGCTGAACCCACCTCCCTCCCCCACCTCCACCCTCCCCCTTGATTTTGTCCATGTGTCCTTTATAGTAGTTCCTATAATCCCCTCTTCCCACTGTCCCCACCCAATCCAGATCTTTTGCTCATTTTTTAATTGGGTTGTGTTTTTGTTGTTGGTTTGTAAAAGCTCTTTCTATGTTGTGGTTGTTAGATGCTTCTCAGACACATAATTTACAAAAATTTTCTCCTATTCTGTGGGTTGTTTTTTTACTTTCTCGACAGTGTCCTTTGAAGCACAAAGTTTTTAATTTTGATCAAGTCCATTTATCATTTTGTTGTTGTTGTAAGTTACTTCTACTTGTGGCATTCTATCTAAGAAACTACTGCTACCCTGGCTGAGGGTGTGGCTGAGTGCATGAAGTGCCAGGCTGAGAACCAAGAGGTCACCAGTTCCATTCCCAGTCACGGCACATGCCTGGGTCATGGCCAGGTCCCCAGTGGGGGATGTGGCAAGAGGTGATCTATCAATGTTTCTTTTACACATCAATGTTCTCCCCCTATCTTCCTCCCTTCCCCTCTAAAAAATAAATAACAATCTTTAAAAATAAGTTACTACTGCCTAATCCAAGGTAACAAAAATTTACACTTATGTTTTCTTATGCAATTTTTATAGTTTTAGCTCTTACATTTAGCTTTGTTTGATTTTGTCTCCCTGATATTTTAACTTTCCTTTTCTGACTTTTGCTCATGTCTCGGTTTTACCAGAGACACTGAATGCTATTGCTCTGGTGCTTTCTCTTAGAATGGCAGTCCCTATTTGCAATTTCATTTTCTAATTATTTCTGAGATTTTAAGAAAAATCCTCATGATTATCTCATTAATGTCACTGGTGGTGGTGGTAATATCAGACTCTTTCAGACAAGCTGTCCTCATTATTTTATTTAATAAACTTTTAACAGATATCCGGCTCACATAGGCAATCTACCACCTTAAAGTAGTAATGATTCTTACCTTCATTACTTATTTAAAAAAAACAGATTCTTATGGATGAGTGGAATGTAAAGATAACATTAATGAACTCTAAGTAAAAAACAAAGTGAAACAAAGAAGAAAATGAAATCGGACAATTTATTTCCTAGAGCTAGCCTATTTTAGGGGAAAGGTTGTAATAGCACCATAATTCATTTAACAGAAAAGAATATATGCTTGCATCTCAACTGGACATAACCTTGAAAATCAAGGTTAAGTATTCATCAAGGAAATGATTGATAAGGATACTTTACTAGCAACATTTATGTTTCATGCAATGCAGCAACCCCCCTTGTTATCTATGGGCTCAGTTACCTGCAGTCAATCACGGCCTGAAAAAATTAAATGGAAAATTCCAGAAAGAAACAATTTATACATTTTGAATTGCATGCTATCCTGAGCAGTATGACGACGGTCACCCCATCGTACTCTGTCCCACCCAGGACGCAAATCACCCCTTCGTCCAGCACAGCCCATGCCACACATGCTACCGCCTGTTGGTCACTTAGCACCCAGACGGGTCATCATATCCACTGTGGTGGTACCACAGAGCTTATGTTCGAGTCACCGTCATCTGACTTAATAATGACCCCAATGCGCAAAAGCTGCGATGCTGGCGAGTCAGACATGCCAGAGAGAAGCTGTGAAGTGCTTCTTGTTAGTGAAAGGGTGAGTATATTACAGTAAAATATCTTGAGAGAGAAAGACCACATGCACATAACTTTTACTGCAGTATATTGTTATAATTGTTCTATTTTATTATTGTTAATCTCTCACTGTGCCTAATTTATAAATTAAACTTTATCATAGGTATACATGTATAGGAAGAAACATAATATATATAGGGTTTGGTAATATCCTCAGTTTCAGGCATTCACTGGGGGTCTTGGAACATCTCCTGAGTATAAGCGGGGGCCTGGGGGAGAACTGCGATAATATAATATCAGTACTGATATTATGACACCTAATAATTTAGGTATCAGGTAACTTACCTCCTTATGAGGATCTTTATGTGCTTCCAATGTTTTCATGACGGTCAGTTCTGCATAGTTTTTAAATCTTGCTGGTTGATGCCTCAGGATTTCTTTTAAAACCTTTAATGCCAAAGCCCTGATTGTAGGCTAGAAAGAAACATTTTAATGTTTTTAATATTTTCGGTTGTAGAAAATCTTTCACATTTTCCATGCCTGAAATGTAGGGTCTTAATATCGGGGTGGGGGTTGGGAAATCATAGACAACTGCATAAATTATGTCGTATTGCACAATTAAGTTTCACATCTCTAGTTGAAACCATTACACATCTTAAATGTGTAAAAAACTGAGAACCAACTAATTCTATTAAAAAGGAAATTTTACTTACCTCTTTATCCCCAAGGGTTTCAAGCAGTAAAAGTAATATTGTTTTGAAGTGTTCGTCCCAAACACTAAAAGATTCTTCCTGTGTTAGCTTCATAAGTTCATAGAGGGCAATTTTTCTTTCTTCTACACGCTCATTATGATTAGAGAGCTCTTTCAACAACTCTGCCACCAGGTCAGAGTGGTCTAGGGAAAGATCTGTCAAAAGGACATTACATTAGCTCTGTGACTTTAAAGGTCACCTCTCCCAAGCATGAGGACGACTTCCTAACAGGAAACAGAATGTTGGTTGTAAAAAAGAAACAACAAAAAACCCCCAAAACCCTAAGTAATTTTCTTTTTCATTTATTGTCACCAAAACACCAATGCTAGTTTAAAACTTTTTGTAATAAAAATTCGTAAGAGAATTTACTATGATGAACTCCCAATCACCTGTATCACCCAGATGTAACAATTACAGTTTATTCTTACACCTCCTTCCATTTTTTTTCCCAGAAACATTTCTCACAAATTACCAAGTATTTCACCCTTGCACACTTAAGTGTGCGCCTATGGTGTCACCCCAGGAGGCAACGATCATTGGATTTAAATGGCAGCAACCTGATGCCACCACCTTAGAGGTCCCTGCCAGCCTTTTAACTAACAGTTTCACCCACTGCTTGTTGCTGAATCAGTTATTTTATGAGGGGTTAAAAATGGGCTGGACTTCTTCTGTAGAGAGTAACTTTATCAACTGGAGCTAATTACCCTGACATATAGTTTGATAGAAGAGACAAAATAAATACTTAATATATTTCCTTTTAAATTTCAGAGTCAAGAGTTAGGTCTGATGTTACTAAGCTTTCACTTGTTTTTGCTTTTTTAAAGTAGAAATACGAGCTCATGAATTTTATGAATGTTAAAGGACACATTATTTTCGCAACGGTCATCAGTTCTTTGAATCATTTTTATAGAAAAGACAGTTAAATCCAACAGTTCACATTAGAACATTACAAAATAGCAAAGTTCTTCCTAAATTCTTTTCATGACAAAATACATAAGTTCAGGCCTTGTGGGACTTAGGCAGACAGCCTGAACTAGTCCCATAGACCCTTTTCCTAACTCCATCTCTGAAAAAGAAAGTAAAATAAAACATAACCACAGTATATAGAGCCTGGAAGGCACCCCTGGGGCCATTCCCTCTCCTGAGTCTCCAGGTAAGACTGTAGTAGCACCACAGGGCTGTGATCTCCACTGGTCCACCTGGTCTGAGCGTGCTGGCCCTCTGTGGGAAGGGACCGCCATTTGTGCCCATCCGAACAGACCAGAGAAGGCTTGTGAATCTGGCACTTGGGAGAAGGCTTTTGCCTACATCAGAAAAGGCTCAAGGGGAAAGAGCACTCTTCTCCCAAATGCCTTAAGGGTGCACTTTCCCAGATGGATCACTACTGATCATTAAAAACAAGCCACTGTGCCTCATCCTGCCAACTGCTTAACCTCTGACCTGGAGATACCAATGATGTATTGAGATAACAAAATAGGTCTCAGGGAACACACAACTACAAGTAGGAAAAGGAAAATTATATTTCACTTAAGGGGATTCAGAAATCTGAGGAAAGGAAATCAAGTTCTGTGATTACATTATATGACTTTTACTGGAGCAAAACTAATAGATGACAGGAAAGGAAAACTGAGCCAAAAGTAACAACATTAATCGACTACTGAATGGAAGTTTGTTAGGACAACTTTCATGGAATTACAATTAGAGCACTAAGAACCTCTGGTCCCCAAATACTCATACACAGAGCACCAAATGTGAAAACTGAATTCAAAATCTTGATATACTTTGCAAAGAATGATCACTGAGGAGAACCAAATTAGGAATTTGTAAGATCAGGGAGAACCTATGCAAAATGCAAAGCAAAACCATGAAAAAGAAGAAATTTGCGTTCAAAAGATAAAATCTTAACTTGGAGGAAAAATAATTGTCTTATAATAATTTCACTTGTATAGACCAACATTAGAACAATATTGCTGGTTTTGCCCTGGCTTGTGTGGCTCAGTGGATTGAATGCCGGCCTGCAAACCAAAGGGTTGCCAGCTCAATTCCCAGTCTAGGGCACATGCCTGGGTTGCAGGCCAGGTCCCCAGTAAGGGGCATGTGAGAGGCAACCACACATTGATGTTTCTCTCCCTCTCTTTCTCCCTCCCTTCCCCTCTCTAAAAATAAATGAATAAAATGTTAAAAAAAAAAAAACAAACAACAACATTAAGTGCTGGTTTAACAAGAACTACTCTAGCAGGGTAAATGCATCTCTCTAAACCCCACAAAAACTACTCCTGGAAAGTTATCAGACTTCCACAGATGTCAAGAGAATCATTCTGATAAGAATGTTTTATTTCAGCTAAATAAATGGAATTAAAAAGAAAATGTGTTTCAAAGGAACCCAGTTCTTCATGAATATAAGCTTTATAATTCATCTAGGAGATAAATTAGAACTGACCTATTGGGTTGGCCAAAAGTTTGCTTAGTTTTTCCGTATGATGGCTCTAGTAGTGCTTAGCTGTCTCTAACTTCATTCAAAACATTTTTGTTAGATTGTACTGAGACAGCTGTCTTATCAGTGTACATTTAAAAAAAAACTTATCAAAATTGGTGGGGTTTTTGTGCATCCATTTTAATATTGAATATGGAAGAAAATATGTAATACTATTGGTGTATGGTGCTATATTATTTCAAGAAAGGTAACAAATAACTGAAACACCAAAAAACCCAAAGAGATTAAGAGATTTGTTCAGTGTATGGAGAAGGTGCTGTGACTCATCAAACGTGTCAAAAGTAGTTTGTGAAGTTTCTTGGTACTATTGACATTTTGGCCAAATAATTCTTTGCCGTGGGGCTGTCTCATGCATTGGAAGATGTTCAGCAGCATCCCCTGCCTCTGCCCACTAGAAGCCAATAGCAGGGGATAGCCAACGTACTCAGAATATCCAAATCAATAAAGTTATTAGTGAAAATGAAAAATGTGTCTTTTATTTTATGGAAAAAATTAAATGGGCTTTTTGGCCAGTTCAATATAATTGTCTAAAGAAATGACAGACAGGAAAATAACTGCTGCCAAAGGAAGCACATAAATTATTTGTTACACAACTGAACTATTTATATCATATAAATGAGAGAGGCCTAAGGTTCTGAATTAATTAAGGACGGTATAATCAACAGAGAGGCACTGTGGTGATGTGAAAAACAGCCGCAGGCTTCTGGAGTCTCACCAAACCTCTGCCTCTTACGCTTTGTGTGATAGGGGCACATTCTTAATCATTCTGGAGGCTCAGTTTTCTTCCCAGTAAAGTGGGAAAGTAGCACCCACCTCCTAGTGTCACGGTGAAGCCCTGGGCTGGGAATACAATAAACTCACCAATTACAAGTCTAATAATACTTTTGTTGCAGTGCTCAAAAACTATAGGATAGTCTTTCAACCTGGCGAACTCTGATAAGAGCCTCCTCTAAATACAGTATCATCCTCAATAAAAGTAGTATTTTGGAATATGATAGTCCCTGGCAAACTTTTACAAAGATCATAATTATACATGGACACTGGATGTTTTTTAAAAATTTTGTTATTTCTGATTTTAGAGAGGAAGGGAGGGAGAGAAAGACGGAGAGAAACATTAATGTGAGAGAGAAACATCGACTGGATGCCTTTGTACACACCCCAGCTGGGGATGGACCTGCAACCCAGGCAGGTGCCCTGACTGGGAATTGAACCAGCGACCTCTCCGTTTGTGGGTGACACCAAACCTACTGAGTCACACTGGCTGGGGTAATTTTTTTTTGACTCGGTAATTTTGATAAATGTATCTACAATGTATCTGTCTGTAATGTAAACAGAGACATCTAAGTGAGATATAATTTGTCTCAGAATTTTAAAACATTTCCTTTATCTGACTTTAACAAAATAATTATCTCTTCCCAAAAGTTTTAAGTTTTAAAAACTGACAAAAAGGATAAATGTATTATCCTTTAATAAGGGGGGGGAGGACATGGTGGCTGAAAGGAAAATCAAAACAGCAAGAATGGTCAATAAATTTTTTTTGAAAAGGATACTGTTAGCAATGTTTACAATAAAATAACGGCAAATTAGATTTCTCCATCTCCAAATTAAAAATAAAAATAGACAACAAACAATTGCTGTATGAAACTTGGAGCAACTATCTGGTTTAACTGAGGCTTGTCCATCTTCACAAAATGTTTCTGCAACCAAAATGGCTGCCTATGTTTCAGCAGTCAGTCAGGTGTTATGCTGTGAAAAAATTAGGTTTGCGATTCAAAACCATTCTATCCTGTTTAGGTTTCAGCTACATAATTTTCAAAGATGTCTTCCCTTAACAAATGGAAAAAAAAAAATATATATCCTTGGTAAAGGAGAGGAACATTAGACAAAAAGGGGGTGATCTTGCTATTTTGGTTTTGTAATATTTGTGCCATATTAAATAAGTCTCTTAACATGAGAAGGTAAAAATATGACTCCTCAATCTCATAAAATATATTTTTCCAATTATCAGAATTACAAATGGCCAGGCCTGGGGACACAGATCCCCAAGCACAGCAAGGAGGATCTCAACATTGGAGAGGGGAAAGCATGGGGTTTCAAAGCTCAGCCAGGGTAAGAAGGGTGCCCAAATGGCATGGTGACCACCTGTGACCTGTCAGAGTCCAAGCAGAATGAGAAGGACATCCATGGCACGGGGTGTGAGAGCCCAGGAGGCCGAGGGTGTCCACGTGGAACGGCAGCACCCAGCACAGTGAGGAGTGCATCTGTGCAAGTGAGGGGTGGTGGGGGTGAAACTGGGTGCATAAAGGAGGACCGATCCAGTGGGCGAATATGTTAAAGAGAATGGAAGCCAGGTTTCTCACTTTCTGAGATAGGGGGTTCTCATTTTGGAAAGGGAGGAAAGTAGAATTAATCTCATGGCACTGGATGACTGGAACTGGAGTACCGTGTAAACACAGAGCTGTGGATAGCTACAGAAATAAGCAGACGTAAATTAGTGTGCCATACAGCTCTGGCCCCTGAGAGGGCCTAGGGAGGTGTCCAACCAGTAGCAAGTGCACCCTAGTGTATACCCAGTGCACCGTTTTCTATGAAAAGAAACCAACGACTGCTCCTTGGAGAAATGGGTGACTCCAGGATTGCATCAGGGACAGTATAATATTTTGTTTTTCCAGAATGAAAAGATGGAGACATGTCATGAGGACACAGAGCCAACTTGAATAGAATCCTGCTGGTCAAATCAAGGACAATTTGAGTAATAAAATAATGATAGTTACAAATCATAACTCATTGATACAACACAAAATCATGAGTTCATACAGTTATAAATATGTCAGTGAATTTTTAAAGTATATTATTCCTTTAGAGTTAGAGGAGAAAGGAAGGAGAAAGAGAAATATTATGTGCAAGAGAAACAGATTGGTTGCCTCTCTTACTCCCCCAAGTGGGGACCTGGCCTGCAACCCAAGCATGTGCCCTGACTGGGAATCGAATCAGCAACCTTTCAATCCGCAGGCTGGCACTCAGTCCACTGAGCCACACCAGCCAGGGCTGTAAATGAATTTTTAATGAATAAATTTTAAGTTTAATGTGGAACAGAGCATTTACACAGTTTTAAAGTACGTCTCCACAAAACACTTATTGATTAGAAAAAGTACCGTATTTTTTGGACTATAAGATGGACCCCCCATTTGGGAGGAAAATGGGGGGTGCGTCTTATAGTCCAAATGTAGCATACTTGGCTTGCTGGAGGGGGGCCAGCAGTGGAGTGGGTTTTTTTTTCTCCCTATTTCCCTCCTCTAAAACCTTGGTTCGTCTTACAGTCCAAAAAATACGGTACTTTCACAGTGGAGAAGCCCGGGAAGCACCACCATAACCAAATGGCCTAAGTTACTATCACCAGTCAGGGTGCAAGTGAAATTATGTGTTACTTGAAAGAATGCACTATCACTTCTATGATACTGTCACCAGAGTACATAATCTGATTCTCATTGTGAGAAAACATCAGAAAACCTAAACTGAGGGAAATACTACAAAATAACTGGTCTCTAACCTTCAAAGTAACCTTCATAACCTCGGTGTTGAGAGCCTAGGAAAAACTGAATGCTCAAGGAGATGTGATGATTAAATGTAATGTGAGGTTCTGAACTAAATGCTTCAGCTGACAAAACTGTAATGGGGTCTAGAATAGGTGGTCATTAATGCACTGATGGTAATTTCCTGCTTTTGATGAATATATTGTGGCTACGAGGGACAATGTCACTGTTTACAGAAAGCGCATCCTGAAGTGTTTGGGATGACAGGGCTTCAGTCTGGCAACTTACTTTCAAATGGTTCAAGAAAAAAAGTTCTTTGTACTCTACCCCCAACTATTAGCCTTCAATTATTTTAAATTAAATATATATATTTCAGCAAAGGCAAGAAATGTCAGTGGACTCTCCTGGTTGGGTAGCTCAACTGGTTAAAACATTGTTCCGGATATGCCAAAGTTGTGGATTCGATCCCTGGTCAGGGCACATACAAGAATCAAGCAATGAATGCCTGAATGGGTGGAACAACAAATCCATGTTTCTCTCTCTCAAATAAATAAATATAAATTAAAAAGAAAAAGAAATGTCAGTAGACCCAATTTGGTCTGCCAGTTTGTGACCTCTACGCAGAAATAATTTTAATACAATTAAAGCTGCTAATGCTGCGTCTCGACTTCCCAGGCCGTTGCTGCTACACGGGGTCCAGGGACTTTTTATGCTAGATCCAATGTATTTATTCCTGTTATGCTGCTGCTGTGAATAAAACTCAGCAGCATATTAACTATTTGTGACAGACTAAAACACACCTAAGTGCGTAATTGGGGCAATTTTATAGATTCATGTATAATTTAAACTTAGTTTGCTAGGTTGTCGTAACTTTGCCTTTGTGATATATTAAAGTCTCTTAACATGACATGTTTGTAAAAATATAATTTGTCAACCTCATTAGTAATCAGAGAAATACAAGCAAAGAAATATTCCTACTCATCAAAATTACAAAAATTAAAAAAGATTTCTGATACTTAATTTCTCAATCATCCTATAAATTAAGGAAATGCTTATTACCAAATCCCACAGAATAGGATCACCTATTCTATACCCATCACAGTAACAAAAATTAAAAATATATAAACATTCTGTGTTGGTGAGAAAATCAGTAGTACTTAAACTGGCCAACAGTTTTAAGCTCGTAACTGGGACTCAAACCTGAAACTTACACATCCCTTAACTGAGCAAATTCACCTCTAGAAATCTCTCAGGGTGAATTATGTGTATGTCCATAAAAGTTTTTGCCAAAATGTGTTCACTGACAGCAACACTGGGGGAATAAAGGAAGATCAGAAACTACCTACATATAGTGTTGAGAGGGAGACTTCCAACTTTAGCTACAGGTAGTTTATACATTACCATACATTACTTGAGTCTTAAAAAAATAATTAATGGATCACGTCATTTGTAGAGGGAAATGTAATTATTATTAAAAATAACTAAAACATTTGCAGTATTTTGTAATTTCCAATCAGTTATTATACATTTTTTCCTGAACCTTACTGCATACTGTGATCAGTAAGGCAGGCAGTACAACATCTCCATCCTCTTTTAGCCTAAACAAGTAAGACTCAGGAAGGTCAACCCATTTATTAGGCTGTGGAGCTCAGTAATAATGTTGAGCTTAGACTCAAGCCCATTGTAAGCACAAGAACTTAGACCTAAGCCAACTCCAAAACCTAATGGTAGCTTTTCCCAGATTTGGTCCTTGGATATATTTTATTAAAGATTTTGTTTATGGCTTCACACCTAAAAGGCTGTTGTAAAGAATGGGTATTCCTTCAAAGAATTTTGTCATTCTGATAAAAAAATTAATGACTGAATGGTGTCTGAAGATAAATTTATAAGCTACAATTGCTTTGTCATTTCTGGGAGGCCACTGAGGTTTTCATCATTTCAAGAATGATCGTAGATGATTACTGTTTCTTGTTCTAGGAAAAGATAGCTACCAAGCCATTAGAAATGAGCTCCTAGAAGATGAGAGATAACATCACCACCCCAAAGACCCTTACTTTTTAGGTTACCAAAAAAGAGCACATATACTTCTCTTGCTTCACAGGTTACCAGTCCACCAAAACACAGGCAGTAGCAGCACCAGGACAGAGAACATACCGTCAGGAAACTGGTCGGCATCGTCGTCAAACATGGCCTCCTTGAGGGCAGACTTATTGAAGGGACTGATGCTGTCTGAATAGTTATACGGATTATAGTCTCGAGAGCGTGGAGAGGAGTGAGCAGACATGGAATGGAGCAATGAAGCTTTATTGTCAAGGGCTGTCTGGCTTGAATCAGTAGCATCACCTCCTGCTCTTGGGTCAGACATCCCAGGACCACCACACATCTAGTAATGAGAAGGGGAAGGCACAGCAAATCAACTCATATTCAAGTAACAATTCAAAATTCTAAAAAAAAATGTTTCCCTACTGCTTAAAAGGCTATTTAAAAAAGGTAACAATGACCAGTGGGGGGAAAATTATGTCATGGAAATCAATATGAGTTAAAACTTACATTCAATATGTCAAAGGTCATAGTAAAGTTGTGAAGAAACCTAGTGAGGGCAAATAAAAACCATAAAAGAATACTCTCTCTGAAGATTCTTAGTGTCCTAGCCAATGGTTTGACCAAACAATATATACCATGTGATTAGTAACAGCTTCTCTATACCAGCTAAAGATACAAAATGACTTCCATTAGCAAGAAAGAACTAAAAGCTGTCAGATCCCATTAGTAAGATAGTAAATTATACAATGACAATATGTCAACAAAGTATAAGAAAACCAAATTAAAAAGCTTGCTTTAAGGGGGAAAAAAAAAAAAAGGCCTTAAGAAAGTGTGTCACTTTTGGAAAGATGCCTGATGGTAGTTTGTGTACATTAATACACTTACCAAAATAGCAATACTAACACTGATACTAAGACCAGTATCAAAATCATCACCACTGACTTCAGGTCAAAATGGCGGAATAAACAAGGTACCCACGTCCTCCCACAACCACATCAAAATTACAACTAAACTACAGAACCACCATCATTCAGAATAGCTTGAAATCTGGCTGAACAGAAGTCCTACAACTAAGGATATAAAGAAGCCGCCACATGGAGACTGGTAGGAGGGTCAGAGATATGGACGGGCTGGTCCCTCAGCCACAGGCAGCAGATAAAAATTGGAAAGGCTATCTCGACTGTGGATGTCCCCCCTGAGGAGTGAGGGATGGTCCCAGCCCTACACCAAGCTCCCAGCCCAGGGTTGCAGTGCTGAAGAGAAGTCCCCATAAATCCTGGCTGTAAAAACCAGCCGAGATTGTGGCTGAGTGAGACTGAGGGCTTCCAGAGTCCCAGGCAGTTCCCTCTTAAAGGGCCTGTGTCCAGACTTACTTGGACTTACTTTCTCTGAGCTCCAGCACTGGGGCACTAGGGACATATGAGGAGGAACTGAATTATCTGGCATCAGGGCACCCCAATCTCTAGGTAAGTGGCCCCAAACCCAGCACTAAAGGCTGCTGGCTTTGATTCACAGCTTGGCCTCTCCTGGACACCTTCAAGCTCAGCACAAGTAGCAGTGATCTGCAGATAGCTTTGTAACTTGTGCTGGATGGCCACTGGCAGAACACAGGTGGTGGCTGACCTTGGACTGCACTTCCTAGGAAGCCTGAGAGGCAGTGCACCAGGTGGATAGCTTGGTGGACAGGTGGACACTAGGTGATGTTGAAGCATCACCACCCAACCACCTCCACAAGTGACACACTCAAGGGACAGACTCTATGGGCACTGGTGCCCCACTGAAGTAAGTACTGCTCTGTGGGGTGGGCCGCTCGCTGGACAGGTGATCTTCTACATTGGTTGAAGCCAGTCCTTTCAGCTGATCGGCCTGGGTATAAATCCCATCCCATTCCATTGACGTGCCAACAACAATTAAGGCTCAACTACAATAGGAGAATGTACATGGCCCACATGGGGAGATGCACCTGAAGTACCCTACTAGGGTGAAGGGGGAGGCTGTGCCACTGGACTCTACAGAACACCTACTACCTTAGGCTACACTATTAAGCCCAGGAGACATAGCAGTTCTACTTGATACATAGAAACAAACACAGGAAGGCTGCCAGAATGAGCAGACGAAGAAACATGTCCCAAATGAAAGACAGAACACAACTCCAGAAAAAGAACTAAACAAAATGGAGACAAGCAATCTACCAGGTGCAGAGTTTAAAGCACTGGTTATAACAATGCTGAAGGAACTTAGAAAGAATTTCAATAGCATAGAAAAGAACATAAAAGCCATTAAAAAAACAGTCAGAAATGAAGGATACACTAACTGAAATGAAGAATAATCTACAGGGAATCAATAGTAGAGTCGGATGAAGCCAAGAATCAAATCAGTGATTTGGAATGTAAGTAAGCAAAAAACACCCAATTAGAACAGCAAAAAGCAAAAGAATCCACATAAGTGAGGACAGTGTAAGGAGCCTCTGGACAACTTCAAGAGTACCAACATTTGCATCATGGGGTTCTGGAAAGAGAAGAGAAAGAACAAGAAACTGAAAACCTATTTGAAAAAATGACTGATATCTTCTCTAACATGGTGAATAAAACAGACATACAAGTCCAGAAAGTGCAGAGTCCCAAACAAGATGAACCCCAAGAGGACCACACCAAGATACGTCATAATTAAAACTCAAAAGGCTACAGACAGAGAATCTTAAAAGCAGCAAGAGAAAAGCAGTTAGTTACTTAAAAGGGAGCTTCATAAGACTCAGATGATTTCTCAACAGAAACTTGCAGGCCAGAAGGGGTTGCAAGAATATTCAAAGTGATGAAAAGAACCTACAACCAAGATCACCCTACCCAGCAAAGCTATCGTTTAGAATCAAAGGACAGATATAAAGAGATTCCCAGATAAGAAAAAGCTAATGGGGTTCATTATCACCAAACCAGTATTACGTGAAATGTTAAAGGGTCTTCTTTAAGAAGAAGAAAAAACTTATTAAAAAATGGAAATAATAAAATAGCAATAAATACATATCTATCATCAACTGAATCTTAAAACCAAAATGAAAAAGTAGAACAGAAACAGACTCATAAATAAAGAGAACATTTTGAGGGTTGTCAGATGGGAGAGGGGTGGGGGAATGGGAGAAAAAGGTGAAAGGATTAAAAGTACAAAGTGGTACTCACAGGATAGTCATGGGGATATACAGGGAATATAGTCAATAATATCAATATAGTCAATAATAGTTATCGACTATGTATGGCGCCAGATGAGTATGAGATTTATTGGGATGATCATAGTTAGTAAGTTATATGTCTAATCACTGGGGTGTACACCTAAAACTCATAAAATATTGTATGTTAACTGTAATTAGAAAATGATTAAAAACAAGAAAAATGAAAAAAAAAGTTACATGATCAGTATCAACACCATTTATTAAGCAATTATGTGCCAAGCCATTAGCTAGGCACTTTATAAATATTCTTCAAATATTTACTGTCCACCTAGTACATGCCAGGCATCGGTCCTGGCACTGTGGATGTATCAGTTAACAAAAGAGGGAATGACGTCTACCCTGAAGGAGACTACATTCTAGTGAAGGGAGAGAGACATTACAAAAACACAATGAATGAGTGGAGTATATGGTATGGTAGAAGGTGATTAGTGCATGGGAACCAGTGTGATATTAAAGGAATCATGAAAGCAAAGGTTGCCTATTAAGTAGGGTAATCAAGAGCAGGATTTACTGAGAGACCATTTGAATAAAGACTTGAAGGAAGTGAGGAAATTAGCCATGGGGCTATCTGTGGGAAACATGTGTAAGGCAGAAGGAATAGCCAAGACAAATGCCTGGAGACAAGAGCATGCCCAGTATGTTCAAGAAACAGTAAGGAGCTAGTGTGGCTGAGGAGTGAACGGGAAGGAAAGTAGTAGGAGACGAAGTGAGAGAAGTAACAAGGGAAAAAAGGTCTACTGTGGAGACTTTGGCTTTTACTCTGAGATGGGGACCTCTGAGTTGTGAGTAGAGGAGTGAAAACAGACTACAGGAAACCAAGGGCAAAATCAAGGAGGCTAGTGAGGTGCCTATTTTAATAATTCAGGTGAGAGAACCGATGACGATGATGATGAGGGCTGGAAACAGAAAGGCAGTGGTGAGAAGTGGCTGGATTTTGGATATTCTGAAGATACAGTCGACAGATATCCTGGAGACTGAGTATGGAGGACAGGAAAGAGAGAGGAGACAAGAGCAACTCTTTTGAGGAGGGTTTTTGGCTAAGTAAGCAGTGTTGCTATCAAGATAGGAAAGAACAGTTTTAGAGGAAAAGATGAGGAGTTCAAACAGGCGGTTTAATGTATGAATCTGGAGCTCAGGAAAGTTCACGTCTGGGCTGGATGAAGCCAGGTGATTTATTACACTCACAATAACTTTAAAGCTATGCAGTAATACCCCAATTTTGCTAATGAAGACACTGACACTTAGAAGTGACAATATGACTAACAAATAATTGCCAGGAACCAGGATTCAAACCCATGCCAGGATCCACTACTTGAGCTCCCTACAATGTGCCCTATCTTGGGGGGAAAACCTCTCAATTAAGTGGTGGTTTGTTACTAACCTGTCATTACTATCACATGCACCTTTTGGGATAGGAAACCTTCAATGTGAGTGGTAAGCTGGTTTTTAGCATACAGTTTACCAGACCCCTCCCCCAGACAGGTCTGAGGGAAAAACAACAACAGGAGAGAAGTTAGGAAGGCAGAGGAGGGAACCCTTTACAGAGAAGTGCTGAGGCACTGCAAAGTTCTACAATTGTGCAAACACTGAGAAATCACAGATTCCCTAGGAAAGAGTGGGATGGTTTGTTTTGAGAAAAGTTCAACTGTCAGAGAAAAGTCTTAGTACAGTAAAAAAATAACTTTTCTTTGCATAATAGCAAAAGCAACAAAATGCACAGTAATTCCAATATCAGCTAGATCATAATATTGTTATTAGAATCACACAAACAAGTGATAATGCAAATCACTATCACTATGCTTAACAGAAAAAAAAATCTAAATGCCTTATTTTGTCTTACAACACCCATGTGATCTGGCCCATGTGCCATACCCCCATCTTTTTAAAAATGTTTTTTGTATCTTCACCCATGGACACGCTTATTGATTTTAAAGAGAGGGGAAAGGAGGGGGAGAGAGGGAGAGAAATATCGATCAGCTGCCTCTTGTATGTGCCCCGATCGGGGTCTGAACCCACATCGTGGGCATGTGCCCTGACCAAGAATCAAACCTGCAACCTTTTGGTTTGTGGGACGATGCTCCAACCAACTGAGCCATTACTGGCTAGGGCCCCCCCACTTTTATAATGTTCCAACTGCACTGGCTTTTGTCCTGGCCATCAACTATACATCGCTTATTCTCATCTAATTGTCTTTGCACTTGTTATTTCTTTTAAGGAATTCTCCTCTCCTGTATTTCGATCTCAATGCAAATGTCACCTTCTGATAGAGGCCTTTTCTGACCACTTCGTCTAAAATAGATTCACTTTACATTTTAACCTAAAACTCCACAGTACTCTCAGCTCTGTCTGAAAATCTACAAGGACAATGGGGCATAAATCTGCCTTCTAAATCTAAGACTCATGGTAGATACACAGTAAATATTTGTGATTGACCTGTAGAAAATTATGTTTGAAAATGACAGAAAGTGAAGTTAAAACAAACAAACAAACAAAAAAACTCTTAATGAAATAGTCTGCAATGTAAGAATATCCAAACACTCACTGAATCGCCATCGTCTTTTTTAGAATCCCTTTTCAATGGCTCATTCATATCTTCTTGACTACGGAAGCTGAAATTCTGAATTGCTTCAGTGACACCTCTAAGAGAGCTATAAATATCTTCAGAGTTCATATTTTCTGTGTCATAATCAAATGCACTATAAAAAAGAGCAACTTTTATTATTTATATATGGTTTACAAACACATTTGAAGAGATTATGTAGGATACTTATAAAGGTGGGATTAGAGAATATATATTCCCCAAAGCAAAACAAAACCCAATAGCTATATGGTTAAAGGACATGTCCCCTTGTCCTTCCATTAAGGGCAGCTTACAATGACTCTAACAACTTAACAACTAGTTTGTCTTTTCACCTTTAAAAATGTTCTCATTAACCGGGGGACGGCAAACTATGATCCCTGAAATCTAAGAATGTTTTCTTTTTACATATTTTTTTAATCCTCACCCAAGGACATTATGGATTTTAGAGAGAGGGGAAGGGAGGGAGAGAAAAGGGAAGAGAAACATCGCTGTGAGAGAGAAACATTGATTGGTTGCCCCTTCTTCGTACATGCCCCAACCAGGGACTGAACCCGCAACCTAGGCATGTGCCCTGACTGGGAATCAAATCCAAAATCTTTCAGTCTACAGGATGATGCTCCAACCAACTGAGCCACACCAGCCAGGGCTACATTTTTAAATAGTTGAAAAAAAAAATCAGAATATGTTGTAACACATGAAAATTATATGAAATTCAAATTTCAGTGTGCATAAATGAAAGTGTATTAGAACATAGAGATGCTCATTTCTTTAGGAATGGTCTGAGGCTATTTTCACCCTCTAACATCAGAACTGAGTAGAGGTCACAAAGACTGCATGACCCACAAAGCCTAAAATATTGACCACATGGCCCTTTACAGAAAGTTTGCTAATTCCTGTGATTAACTCACACTAATAACAGTGCTTGAACAGGAGATAAGTGTATTTTATAAGAATTTGTAAGAAGACAAAGAATTTTTAACAGTGAACACATTATTGACATGAATTCTATAATCAAATTCTAAAATTCAACTGAGGCTGGTATGTAGCTATTAAAACTGTTACATTTAGATACCATGGAAGAAACAGGCTGGATAATAAATCTGCAATATATTTTTCTTCCTTAGATGCTGATATGTAGTATCATATAATTGTACTGAATATGATGAAGCATTCTATGGTATATATGGCTAATAACAAAAAAATCAAGCTAATAACTATAAATGTGGACTACTATGCCAACTATTTTACAAGAACAGGAAAAAGGGAAAATATTAGTTCATTAATGAGTCAAAAACTTCATTTGAAATACACCCATGTTTGAATTGCACAAGTGTGTGAAATTATACATTTCTTTAATTTTATATTAAGGACCAATCTCACAGTTACATTTTTTCCTAAGAAGTATTTATAATGTCATTTTATATTTATCCCTTTTCCATTCTTTTTTATTTTTATGTTTTTTTGTCTATAAGCTTATTTTTTTTCCTGTTTTTAGAAGTGGTTGGCCAATATTAGATCTAAATATCCATCACTGTGACTTGACCTCAACATTTTTACTAAGTAGTATAACTAAAAGAATTTGCAATTTACTGAATTTGTGCAGCATATCTGAGAAACTATGCTATTCAATGTAACAAGTAGTAATTCACAAAAGTTGTGTAAGTCTTGACTTATTAAAAAATTCCATGTTGTATGCATTATTATAACTTGAAAGATTACTTTTGGAATAAATGTTATATTTTTTGAATCTGCTAAGTTTCTATGTGTCTAAGACCTTTCAAGTCAAGTGGAAATCAGCTGGAATTACATTAATGTCCGTTTTCTAATAATGGGAATTTGCAGTAACAAACCATGACAGAAAATCACCCCTTTACTACCTTGGAGACAAAGTATTCTGTGATGTGTTGGTGGGAGAAGTAAGAGGACTGGACCAGTTGGCTGGTGAACGTGGTGTTGGTCTCGTTAAAGGACTCCCCATGGAACTCTGATGAAGGGAATCAAATAAATATTAACATATGACAGTTAAGTTCAACTAAAAGGGTCTTAGGAAAACACACATCAAGAAGTTGAATAATAGGAAATCCATATTAAAGAGCTATATTTTAATTATTCATGTACTTATCTCTGATTTCTGTAGGGAAAAATCTTTTTCGCCATTCAGAAATCTACTTTTTTTTCCTGTTATCCTCACCCACTTCTAACTCTCAAATATCATCAGTATCTTTTCATCAAAGATTTAATAGATCCCAAATTATAATTTTAAATTAGCTTCCTCTTCTGAGGCAATTTCCTTTCTCCAAACATTACTAATGCTCAAATTTTCTTCCTCCTTGAGTTTGCTTTACAAATGATTTTCACAAAGACACCAAAGGCATAAAAATCTGGTCATATTATAAATTTGCCTCTCTCTTAAGATATAACAAAATAACCCCTTCTCCTTTTAAAAAGATAACTGACTCTGGTCCCAGGAAATTGTTCTTAGATTGTTTCTTAACCTTCAGAGTTTACCTTAAGCCTGCCATAATAAGTAAATCTATTTTCTCCTTTACCCATTATCAAAGGTCTGCCTGTCTTTTACAGACAAGTTCAATTCTGTAGGCATATTATGTAAATAATCCTATACCATTTTGCTATGTAACACTGGAATGTTTCATTTACTCAAACTGTATTTTCCCCAAACAAAATCCAGTATATCCAAGCACCTCTGGACCGCCAAGCCTGTAGTTATTAAATGTGAACACACCTTTTTTAAGCATTACCCTGTATGGACTGACTTGTTACCCCTGGAATAAGTCATCCCTCTAGTCCTCAGGAAGAACTGGTTCATCTAAAAAGCATGTTCTAATTCTAATGGCTTACAAAGCTGATGCCTTCTCAGTTCCAGCTCACATTCTGCTTTCCCCGTCCATACTGTGGCCACCATTCACTGCCACCCTAATGTACAGCAAATTATAATATAAACATGACAGGTCTAAGCACTCTATTCTTTCTGGGACAATATTTACTTTGGCTCAGGAAATGCTGTCCAATGTAGATGTGAAATTCCTAACCAGGGTCAAAACTTTACTTCATGTAAAAGAAAGGATTATTGTTTAAACAACCATCATGTTATACAACAGCCAAGAAAAATAACTGAAAAATACCTGAGTTCCGTTGCCAGTGTTTCGAAGATGATTATAAAGAAGCTTGGTAGCACCATCCTGAAAAGTTTTTGGTAAAGCTCCTAATAACATTGTAAACTCTGGGGTATTGAGTTCGAACAGGGAAATCAGCACGGACTGTGCCGCCTGGAAAACAAAGGACACAGGAAGTAGATGGACATACTGTGGTTACTCAAAGGAGACCATTTTCTTTACCAACATTTCTGTTCAATAGCACAAGGCTATCTTTCCCATAAAAAAGATGTTCTTATATGCTTTAAAATTTCTTTATTGAAAGAAAGAAGGGAATATGAAAATACAACAAATACAAACTAAAACAATCAACAGCAGAAATTAACTGGACAGTTCCAGGGTTACTCTATCAATGTACAATACTGCTTCAGTTTCCTAACAAATGATGACAAGAAGATGGATAAAAATAAAGGTCACAAAATTCGTATTTTACATCCTCTTTTGCAGCAAATATTGAAAAAATGATTTATCAAGGCAGAAAGTAAACAGCTTGATAAAGGATGTAAGAAATAAATGATTAGGGATAAACAGAAGTCTCAGGAATATGGTGAAAAGAACAGAAGGTCTAGGAAAGAGCTTCCCAGGAAGTAAATTACCTGTATTTTTGAGGATATGGAAAGTATCAGCCACAGGCATGTGGCAGGAATATTGAAAATACTGACAGATACTTAAAAAACGTTAGAAAGGAGTTATTTACACGGTACAGGAGTGAATACTTCCAAAGTCAAAATGTAAATCTTTTCCATTGGTGACCAACACCAGTGGAAAGGATGTGGGAATAATATGAGAACGCAAAATCCTCATTTACCAAGGTAGATAGATACATAATGACTAAATTCATCAACAGATCAATAGATAATGCCTACAATTAATAAGTCAAGAAAAGTGTAAGCTCTTACTTGAAATACATAAGTAAATACAAGGGGAAAGATTTGGAATACTTTGAATGGTTGTAAGATTAGAGGTTGAGAGGATATGGCAAGGATAATTTTTTTATCCTAAGTTTGAAATTATACTCATATTAAGTGGATAAAACTTAACATAATTTAGAAGAGATTTTTTTAAAAGGTCTTCACATCAATGCTAACTGGTAATGTCCTGAAAATATTAGCTTCCTTCGCTGGTAATCCAAAATGACTGACTCGCTTTTCTAATTTATTTTCTAAACCTTATACGAAAACATACCTTCCGAACATCAGAACTTTTGGGTTCTGTTGTCCAAGTGATAACGCGAGAGACGGCCAAGCGAGTCTCGCTGGAATTTATAAAATCTCCCGGGTCCATCTGTTTGGCCAGAGTTTCTATGTATTTAAGGATTGCAACCTTCACCTGCAGGGGTGAGCACAGCGAGACAGGACAATCGGATGGTCACTGAGGGATACCGAGAACATTCCAAAAACAACTCGGTGATTATTTTTTGACAAATAAAAAGGAAAACAACAACAATAAAGAATTAAACAACCACCTACCTACCTGAGGTACAAGTGTATATGACAATGTGGACTTTTGTTTTTCACACACAGAAGAACTGTTACGTCCCGGATGTTTCACTGCCCGTGTCTGAACAACTGCTGAAGACTCTCTTGACAAAATATACACCTCTCCTTGAGTCTGCCTTCAGAGCTTATAGCTGCCTCTTGTCTAGACTCCCTGAGGGCCAGTCTGTTACTGGGCTTTTGGGAAAATGAGCCACAGTATTTTGAAAAGGCATGACATATCGAGTGAGTAATTAAGGTGGGCAGTATAGGGTTTTTGTCAAGTACACAGTAAGACTCATACAATGAGATCAGGTTCTTTAATAGGTCCACTAAGGGCTAGAACTACCTTCCAAAAGAACTGTCACAAAAAAGTTTTACACAACTACCACCGGAGAAAAGACAATACTTATTTGTATACGAATTATATGTACGTTTAAAAAGTTTTATTATTCTTCCATGAATTCCTGATGTGTGGCTGCATGGTGGGATGCAGGCTTCAACACCAGCAGGAGGTGGGGCACAACATACTTCTTCCTTAGAATTAGCCCTTTTTAGCCTTATAAAAAGCCACGGTTAAATTATCTCCCTTCTTTCAGGTATGTTGGGGCAGAAAAATAGGTTGAAAACCACTATTTTTAAATTCCATCTTCAGACATTCCAGGATTTCTAAGTAACGGTTCTCTAAGACTTTACTGATACACTCTAGAAATGGCATCGGGCAGAGCGCACAGCCCTTAGACACAGAAGATGCCAGACACATACTAACTGCTAATTTCCTGACTTTGAAGAAAGGTTTAAATGTATGATTAAGAGAGTAACTTCGAAAATATAGTGCCAAAGATTAAGGTAATCAGTTTTTCTGTGTTCTTTCTTCCCTTATTATTGATATTAATGTCATTGATATATTGATATTGATATCATTTCTCTCACTCAATCCAAAACAAGGTCTTTGGAGAATTCCAAGCTAATATACAGGAAGTAAAATAGTATAATAATATTTCTGATGCTTGTGTATTTTCCCTTTTCTGCTTCCAGAAAAACAAACAAATAAGACAGAAGGGATCAAATTACATTCTTCATTTCCTAATGAATGAATTTTAAGAAGTAATTTGTAATTTTATGAAATGGATTGAGAAGAACCAAGAAGCTATCAGCCACCCCTGAGTAAAATGCACAGTGGAAAGGAAAACAGACTTAATGGTTAATTTTGCAGGTGCAGGCCCCACCAAGTTACGGCAGCACGTAAGATTCTGCCTTCTTCAAGCCATATCGGTTACTGTCAGTCTTAACACCTGAAAGCTGCTACAGTAAATTAAAAAAATGAACATCAATGCATTTGTTTTCAATTTGCCACCAGTATTTGCAAGATGAGATGCAGTGTCTTGGTAATTTATAGAAGTATGCAAAGTTTTAAAAGGGTCTCAAAAAATAGGTGTTTATTATACCAAATGGGCAAAATAACCACAACACACATGTAATCATTTGAAAGTTTACATTTTAGTAGGGTATTTCAGAAGGTTGTATACATAGTCTATAATTTTCATAAGACAAACATGAATTCTTCTTAAGAGAACAAAAAATAATCTAATTGCTAAGGTGTATGTAATTCTGAATGTTTGTGAAACCCAGAAAAAGAGGTCAACAAATTACATTTATTTTTTAAAAATATTACTTACTCAAATAAAATCACTCTGTGTTACCATTTCTTCCTATCTTATTACTTTCTGATATTTAACCATGATACACTGTGAAAAATATAAAATCATACCTAAATCTTAACCCTATTTACAGTTTACAGTTTATCAGTTATTACAGGTAATAATAATAAAAAAGTTATAAAGTTTTATATGCCATTATAAATTTAAAATGCCTAGCATAATGCCTTGGACAAAGAATGAGTTCTGTCCTGGCTGGTGTGGCTCAGTGGACTGAGTGCAGGCTTATGAACTAAAAGGTTGCAGGTTAGATTTCCTGTCAGGGCACATGCCTGGGCTGCAGGCCAGGTCCCCGGCCCGGGTCTGGGAGAGGCAAGGGATCACACATTGATGTTTCCCTCCCTCTCTTTCTCCCTTCCGTCCTCCTCTCTCTAAAAAATAAATAAAACCTTAAAAAAAGTTAAAAACAAAGGAATGAGTTATAAAAATATTTCTCAACAATATCAAGTAAATTTTTCTCTTCTGCAGGTCGCTTTTCAAAATTAAGAGATGGAATTCCCCTCACAAAGCAGCGCTGAAAAAATAACATTATGTTGAGTGTTAGTCAACCCTGGCAAGAAACATAATTGTGATTTTAAGGCAAAATCATATTCAGAAACTTAAACAAAATCAGTCCTGGGCAGTAATGCTTGTGGAAATGTATTTCGTGCAGAACAGAGCAGAAAAATATAAGAATTGTAAATGTACATATGCTTGTTATTTCCCTGACTTTAAATCTCACTTAATACTAAGAAACAATTTTAATAAAAACTTTAGGAGTCTTTGTTTATATTAAATTGTTTTTAATTTAAATTTAATAATTATTTTTATAACAAATTGGAATCCACCTAAGTTTTTGCATAAATTTATTGGAAAATGTGTGCTAACAACAACTGAGGAAGTTAATCCTGATTCTAAATTTTATGCACACATCAGAAATACCACATTGAAAAAAAAATGTGTTACTATTTCAGTTAAGGAGAATAGCACTGAGATTAAACTTAAAATTTTTTGTTTACTAAACTAAATATAGGCAAAACTGACATTTTGCCCAAAATACCTATTCAGAATCTAATTTTTTAAAAAAAGTATTGGGAAATCACAAACATAAAATTAGATAAAAGACTTTATAGAGCAAGTCTGCATTACGAGCTTAGGGTTAGATGGCCATACTGTGTTGCCTTCTAAATATGTACCCCCAGTAAGCTTCTCCAAAGAACAGCCTGGCATTTGAATAACATTTGAAATTAAATTATGTGCATGCTTACAAGGCTTACAAAGGTTAGTAGTTGAACACAGATGCATACAAACATTATCTGAAACACTGCAGAATTTGTAGAGAGAGTTAAGAAAAGAAATAATGCAGATTAAAACAAAAACAAAAAAACCTTGGAGCTCCAAAAAGAGTGAAGCTGGTCCCGAAGTGCTGGCTTGGCTGTCTGAAAGTTTATAAAAACAAAATCCACGGATTGAATAGCTTCTCATGTGACAGATATACATAAATTAATATAACTTTATTAATAAAACATTTAAATTTCTTATAATGTCTTCAAAAGACTTCAAATTTTTACCTTCAAACTGGGTGTTTGAGTCTGATCAACTGTAAATCTCATTAAAATATTGAACTGAAGATCATTTGGAAAAGATTCTCTAAAATAAGGGGGGGAAAAGCAAAACAAAATAAAAATTAACAGCAAGTAAAGCATTTAGCAAACTTAACAGAAAACTATGCTTAATACCAAAACAATGTCATTTAAAAAGTATACATGAAGTATCTGTATGTGGTACAGACCTCGTGATAGAATACACAATAAAAACTATTCCTAGAAAAATCTGAACATTTGTATTTATATCCTGTAGGGGGTTAAAAAGCAACCCTACAATAAATAATGGTCTATTTTGCCTCAACTATGGATTTATTCAAAAAACTATATTCAGGCCCTGGCCGGGTTACTCAGTGGTTGGAGGGTCATCCCATACACCGAAAGGTAGCGGGTTCAATTTCCCATCAGGGCACATACCTAGGTTGTGAGTCCAACTCCAGGTCAGGGCATGTACAAGAGGCAATCTAACAATGCTTCTCTCTCCCAACACCCCCTGCCTTCCTCTCTCTCTTAAATCATATTCAGAAAATGCTCAACATTATCAGAGATGTTTCCCCACACCTAACATCTAAATTCTACATGCATTTCAATTTCGTGAACGGATAGGATATTAGAAATAATTCACTTTAACCTTCTACACAAGAAAGTAAAAATATATCATTGGTTTTAAATATATCATTAAAAAAAAGATTTTAGTTGTTTAATTTTTTAGAGAGAGGGGAAGGGAGGGAGAAGGGGAGAGAGAGAGAGAAACATCAATGTGCCCTCAACCAGGGACCTGGCCCACAACCAAGGCACGTGCCCTGACTGGAAGGAGACCTGTGACTTTTCATTTTGCAGGATGATGCCTAACGTACTGAGCCACAGCAGTCAGGGCCAAAATTTTCTTTAAAAAGATAATAAATATTTCAATGCATAATAAAATATTCTTTTTAAACTTAGAAAATATTTTATTTTTACATTAAATTGAATAAAAATCTTTACCTCGACTCAGCAGATACATCTTATGATAAAAAATAATGTCACCTTAAATTAATCCACAAATGTTAATGAAATTTTTATAAAAGAAGGCAGTATTTGATCTGAGGGCCAGTGTTGCATGAAATGTACCATGGAGTCTTATGCAATCCAAATAGTTTGAAAAGACTCAGATATCTGAACTAACACAGAAACGAAATATTCCTGATTATTATCAGTTAAACTTGAAATATATGAAAAAATTACCTTGTAACATCAAGGGCTTTCTGAACTTTTGCCTGAACAGACCCAAGCAAATCAGCACCCATTTTTTTTAGTAGCTGTGTTAGCAGTACAAACAACCAATCTTGAAGATCGTCTTTGTGGACTTGTATGAAGTCCACTAAAGTCTCCAAAAACATGCTGAACACCTACAGTTGATAAACAGGGGGGTAGAGGGGGGCGGGTAGGGAGAAAAAGGAGGAAATATTCACATTTATGATCAATTCAAACTGAAGTAGAAAGGAATATAGGAGTCAGAGGCACAGCGATTGGCAGCCAAGCAGAAAAATAATCTCTCTTGCCTTTCATTGGACTCTGTGATACAAGAGTACATTTGAAATGTTATCCAACTTCTGCTGAAGTTCGACAATTAGCTATTCCATGCAGCATCACTTGGTAAAGAAACTTTGGCCATAATGACTGGCACACCTACAGCTTAAACTGGTTAAACTGAGCTCCATTTCATCTGAAATTTAGGACAAGGAACGACCTATAGGTTTCACTAGCGTGCAGCTCTGAGGCACTGGGGCAATCAGAAGATGACTCTGCTGACAGCTACCTTGAAGTGTAAGACCACTCTGACATAATGGGCTAAATAGAGGCTCCTTAGATTTCTCAAAAGGTCAGTTGTCACATATTTTTTTGTTATAAGATATACTGTTTAATAAAACTGCCCCAAAAGTAACTTTAAATGATTTGGGATAATAAAAACTGTAACTAAAATAAAATAAATTCAGAATACAAATTTACATCTAAATTTTAATGATTTCTAAAATGTCCTAGATGGCATGCTATTAGCCTCCATTTCTATTGATGAGTTTTATACTTGGTTCCAGTATTAACCCATTAATTTAAAAAATGTTGTAAAATAAAAAACATTTAAGGGAAGGGATGTTAAATATTCATAAATGATGTATGTCATTAAAATACTTGTGGAAAGTGACTTAATGTGTATTATATCTCTACAAGAAACTCCAAAGCATACTGGAAAATTTGTTTCTAGGTAAATAGGAAGTAACTCTTAAGATAATGCCAGGCATGTTGTATTGAGACAATTTTTAATTACAGTTATAAAATCTATGGTTTAAAAAAGTTAATCTGAAAATAACTTTTAATTTGAAAATTAAAAGTTTTGTTCTCAGAACCTATTTTATTTCTTGAATTTCCTTTATACAATTATATATGAATTCCCATTTTTCTCCTGTTAGAAATGAAGGTTTTTTTTCTATCAGAATTATAACTAAGCTTTATGAAGATGCTCCGTATTTTTAAGAGCAGAAAGCGTGACTACTTTAAATTTTCTAGTACTCTCTGATATCCAGGCAGCATCTCCTTCAACACTGTTCTTATTCATGATGACTTCTGTCCCACCTCCACAGCCACAGCAACAGCCACAAAACCTGGCTTCTATTAGACTGAAAACTTGGCCAATGGCCTCACTAAAACTGTCTGGCCCTCAACTCAGCCCAGAATACCGCTGAACTTCACTAGATCTACTCTATGACAAATGCATGAATCTAATCTAGTACTTGCTTTTACTGGTACCTGGCAAATCTATTTAGCCAGCTGTGCTGCAAGTCAGCACCTACCTAGAGAAGTCGACTGTGTCAAAAAATTCATTAATTTTGTGAGCTAGTTGGTGGCTTGAAATATCACTTTGGGAGTACTGACACGTCTGAAATTATAGCAAACACTACAAACCAGGGCTTCCTGCCCTGCTGCCAAACCTGGTTTACCAGCACACCCCTAACTCTTGCCTATTTTCCTGAAGATTCCAACTTTAAGCTTTCACTATGCCAAAATCCATTCTGAAAATCATTCACAATAGAATGCCTGTGTCAACTCTCCCATTTTACCTGGTTCTTAGGAAACAGAACCAGAAAAGTGGCTTGCCCCAGGTTTCCACAGCGGGTTTCAGTTGTGTTCCATCCACTCAACTGCTAGATAACTTAGCTTACTTACTTTACTGTCATCTGTCATTCAACATAAAACTCTCCAATGACTTTTCTCCTACTCTGACTTTGTTTATAGTTATCTTTTCAATAATTATTTCACCAAATAAGAGCCATTTCCTTGACACTGCTTTACTCTTATTATTTTCCTCCTTTCTTCTATTCGTGTTGCCATGCATTTGCCTTTTGCATCCAAAATGTGGGGTGATTTAAGAGCCAATCTTCACACTGATTCTCTTTTCATAGGAAGTGGGACCTCCCTGATCTGGCCTACTAGGTCCCATGACCTCTGGAATGGCTGGCCCTCTCTCTGTTGATCACACCATCATCGTAGGCACCGGCCTTTCTGATATCAGGTCTGGATTTCTGTAGAAGCCTGACTTTAGTTTTTCTGTTTCCTGTATTCCAGGGGTGAGAAGAGAATTTCTGTAACAGGCCAGACAGTACATATTCTAAGCTTTGCAGGCCATATGGTGGTGTCTGTCACACCACTGAACTCCGTTGTTGTAGCACAGCCCCAGTAAGCAAACAAGTGAGCATAGCTGTGTTCCAATATAACTCGATTTACAAAATGGAGAGCTGGCCAACTCATGCTCCTTTCTCACCACCAAATTTTGATATTACTCTTTTGATATAAACAAAATCCATTAATGTCCCTTCACTGTCTATAGAATAGTGTCTCAAATGCTTAGAAGTTTCTAACTCTTCAAACTGATCTTGGACTATCTGGCAACATAAACTCTTTGTCCCTAAGCACATATCACCCACATTCCTGATTTCCTTCCCTATTCCCCACTCACTCTATTTAGACACAGTATGTGATTTGCTACCACCACTTAAGTCCCAGCCTAGAAGCTTCTTGGATAAAGTCACTGATCCTCCCTACTTGAAACCTGTGGTGGGAATAGCTGTATGGTATTATTTAACTTTTCTGTATTTACATATCTTCCCATCTGGAACATGTAACATTTGAGAATAAAGACGGTATTTTTATACAGCCTTATGTCACATTAGAACCAAATTCAAAGTTATTAGAGGCTGAGGACTGAATATAAAGTTGTTGAATGAATGGTAGGAAAAGTTCCTTAAAGAGTAAGAATTTTCTCTTACGTGAAATTTACCCTGTAATTAATTGGTAGCCAGCCCTTTTCCTCCAAAGCAAAGGAAGATGTGTAAGACTCTCTTTATCCCAGCCAAATGTAACTCTTTTTCTTTCCTATAAACTTTCCGAATCTCCCACTTCTCTGGACTCATGCTAGTCACTCCCAGCAGGCTCTTTCTTCTCATGCTAACATATCCAAAGTTGATGTTCCTGTCAAACTCTGAATTGCTATTCCCTTCAAGAACACTTCCCTTCAAGAAGACTTCCTTGAGTCTCCTAAGTAGAAATTTCTTTTGATTAGATATAATGTGAGCGTAGCTAAATAAAAATGTAAATATGATTTTATAGT
The DNA here is from genome assembly GCF_022682495.2 of Desmodus rotundus. Taxonomy (NCBI): domain Eukaryota; kingdom Metazoa; phylum Chordata; class Mammalia; order Chiroptera; family Phyllostomidae; genus Desmodus; species Desmodus rotundus. The sequence continues at coordinate 121,365,447 of NC_071394.1, forward strand.
ATTCTGCAAATAGAACTATACTATTATTTTCAAAATACTTACATCTTGCCAACGGTACTTACTCAATAACAATGCTGCCTAGATGTATCTATGTAATATATATGTTGGGAATTTCACATAATACTTCTTCCTTGAATGCCCTATCACAAACAGTTCACTGCCAGATGTTGGTATTCTCCCATTTCCTTGTGATGAAAGGAGAAAACAAAAAGTGGATGTGCTAAAATAACACTAAAACAAAATTTCGAGGAAAATGTTGAAAATAACTGCTCTGTTTGCTTTTAAGGAATGATATTAACAGAGTATTAGAAAGTTCATACGGGGAGGCTGGAACTAAATTTTTAAAAATAATTGTGAAACTTGGGAATTATGTTTCTAATGATCCAATGGAATCAATTTATGCTCCAGTATATCTCACAACTGTAATTTATTGCAAAAGAATCGTAATATTTGAGCTGTTACAATTGAGGCAGCCTTTTACTTAACCTTGCTTGTATCTTAGGTGTGCCAGTCATCAAATACAGAACAGAAGAACATAATCAAATTAGGTTAATTAGTAGATTAAAAAGCACATCTCCAAACAGAATGACAGCTTGCATAACTGCGAATAGCATTTCGTGGATTGCAAAGGGTCCAACACTGCATGAACTCTTCAGGAGAGAAAATAGAGAAAAAGGGTTAATTGCACAGTCATGCAGTAAAGTTAGGTTTCCAACAAATATTGAACCAACTTACTCTCTATTGAGAGTTCCAACACAGGGGACAGCATGCAAAAGGAAAAAAAGAAAAAAAAGAAAAACACACAAATTAGTCGCCATCAATGCAAAGTTCCTACGTGGAAGAAAACACTTAGAAAATAAAAGTGACAAATGCTTTTCAGTTTTATGATAAACTCAAAATAGTTTTTAAAACAAGAGTTAAATGAATAGTATGGGAAAAGAACATGTGATTTTCCTGTCTCTCCCTCACCTCCTTATCAAGGAAATTAAAAATAAAAATCCTTTTTTCTTCCCCAGGCCCCTATATCCTTGAGGCACAACTTTTGCAAAGAATCTAAGACTAAAAGACACCTGCCCCCACTTCTCGACAGTGCCAACATCTGCTTCCAAAGCATGATATCTAGAATTATTTATTTATTTATTTCTCCTCAGAAGCAATAGATTTCAAATTATTTCTGTGAAGGCTTGAAAACAATTACTGCTGTTTGGAGGTACAAATTAAGTGTTTATACCACGACTTTTACTTTTCCCCAGATAAGATGTGTGTCATGGTCTCCTGATCTTAGAATTATAGGCAGCTCAGATGCCTAGAACACTGCAGGAAACTAAATGTGGCCTTCTAGGGCAACTGCGTCCCGCTTTAGTAGCCACAGACTAAATTCTCACTCTAGCTGTTCAAGACACAAGAGCAGGACTTCAAAAGGTAGACAGGACTACAGAGATCCTAAAATGCCAGTTCAAAGCATACTCCTCATGAAGGTGGCTCCTTTCAACTACTTCCTTCCCAGTCAAATGCTAGAACATAGGATCGCTTTTGGCATGATACTCCTTACATTTGAGGGGAAACAGGGTCTCCTGGGTCTAAGGAGTCAAAATAAAAATCATCCCTGAGCTCCTTAATTTTTCAAACTTAAAACTTATACAGTGCTTTCTGAAGGCTTTATATATGTTAACTCATTAATCATCATCATAGTCTTATGAGGTGGGCATTACTATTAACTCTATTTTACAGGTTAGGAAACCAATGCACACACTGTTAATAAGTGTTGGAGGTCAAATCTGAACCCAAGCAAGCTAGCTCCACTACTTCTTTTTGTACTGTTTTACTGCTTCTCCTGTAAAATTGTTAAGGGGCTTTAAATTATACATTTGCAGCTTTATGGTCTAAATTACTGTCATACATATATTGTAGTTGGATCACTTACTCCCATACTGGTATCTGAAGTAAAAAAAAAAGTTAATTTATCAAGTTATAAACATTAGATAATTTCAGCTTGCAGACTGTATTTACCAAACACATGACTCTTCTACCAGGAAAGAAATCCGGCATCTATCTCAATGGTATTCAGAAAGAGCTCAGTCCTTCCTTTCTGAGATGTCTGGACTGTATACTGGAATTTGCCTGATACCGTAAGGTCTCCTACATATATGACACATGTCATATATATCATGTGTCATGTTGGGGAGAACAACTTTCAGTTAGCATGGAAGCTTGCTACTATGCAGAAGCTATTAACATGGAAACCGATGTGTTGACCTCAACCTAGCAAATGGGAAAATCCAGCCAACCAAGCTCATAGTATGAGGTATCTCCCCAACACTATGGTCCATTCTAGGGACAAGGATTCAGGTTGTTTCTGTCCTGTGAGCTTTCAGAGAAGTGCTTCCAATCCAGAGAAAAGAATTAACCCAGGCTTGCAAACGAAAGTGAATCGTCCCTGATGGCACACATGGCATACTTTAAGGCTATAGGGAAAAGTGCATGGCACATTTGGGGAAATGAACATAATTCAGGCTGGGCTGAGAAGGAGGAGGCAATAACAAGCCAAAATGACAGGTTTTGTTTGAACATTTTCTTGAGGTGTATGAGTAGTCATGGAAGTGCTTTTTTAAGCTTGTAGGAAAGATTTACCTTTTAGAAAGATTGCTAAAGAATGCAGTGTGGAACATTGACGGAGTAGCTCAGTTTGTCAGAATGTTGTTCCAACATGCCAAGGTTGCGGGTTCAATTCCCAGTCAGGGCACATACAAGAATCAACCAATGAATGCATGAATGGGTGGAACAACAAATCAATATCTCTCTGTCTCTATCTTTCTTTCTCCCTTACTCTCTCTCCAAAAAGTTAATCAATAAAAAATGTTTAAAAATTCAGTGTGAAGAATTTAGAGGTAGGAGGTGGGGAGGAGGTACACCAGGCGAAAGATGACTCTGCCCTGAATTAGGAATGAGAATGGAGAGATATTTAAAAGGCTGAATCAACTAAGACTGAATTAAGTTTCTAGAATGATGCCAAAATTCTTCACTTAAGCAATGAGGAGATGGTGGTTTCACCTTATGAGATAAAGCAATGCATGAGAAAGAGCAGTTTTGAAGTTGAAGATGGCACGTGACTGAAGTGCGAGAGGAAAAATGAGGGTTTTAAGGACATATTTGAGAATCATTAGAGTGAAGTGGGTAGTTTATTTTTCAGAGAAGGCAGTGAGTGAAAGAAGAGGGCCTAAAATGAGACTTCAAGAGCAAAAGAAATGGTGTGAAAGAGACGGAGTCAGACACAACAGAAACCAGGCTTCTTCCTCCTCTCCCACTGCATATCCTTAAAACGACAAAACAGCATGCCGAATAAACTTAAAACAAAGTTGAAAAACAAAAACATATGTCAATCAGCAAGTGGGAATTTATGAGAAATCCCTGAGCCAGCCAATGAGAGCATATTAGCAAGAAATAGGGTGTACATTTATGTAGCCTCACAACACCTTCAAGGTGAGCCCTCCTTCCATTTCACTGGGAGAACATTTTGGGAGAATGGGTTTATATGTGGTTAAGTTTGCTGGTTTGGAGGCAGGAAATGGAATTTCTGCTTGATGGCTTCTATTTTCTTGGTAAGCTAAGAGGCTAGGACACATACTTGGGGCATGAGATGGGGTTGGGAGGTGAACAGGGCTAGAGTTTTGAGGACATGCTATTTGACACAGTCTCCGCAGAGGATAGGAGAGAAAGATGAGAGGAAGAGAATCGCCAGGCAGCACTGAGCACTTAAGACAAAAATTACAGATCAGAAATGGAGACTGGCCAGAACATAAAGGAATGCACAGGAATGGTTTCACCCAGCGGGGGCCAGAGAGCATTGTTTTCCTTCAACAGTCTTCACCTTCAACAGGTAGCATGAGCTGCTCTAGTTAAGGGTCTGAACCGTATGTTTCTATTTTAGTGTCAGTAACCAAGAGTTGCTGTATAGAATAGGAGTCAGCAAACTATGGTCTGCAAGCTAAGAATGATTCTTACATTTTAATTTTTTTAAATCAAAAGGCTATTTAGTGGCACATGAAAATTATATGAGAATTTAAATTTCAGTATCATAGATAAGGTTTTATTGCAAGCCAGCCACATTTATTTGTTTACACGTTGTCTATGGATGCCTCCATGCTACAATGGCAGAGGTGAGTAGTTGTGACAAAGATCATTTTGGCCCATAAAGCCTCAGTTACTATCAGGTCCTTTACAGAGATCCTTAATAATGAACCAAATTGTATTTGAAAAAGAAAGTTTCAAAAACAGTTACTTGATAATGAAGATGCAACTCTTGGTACTTTATAAAGTTACATTTTAAAAGGGATGGGGAAATACCTACTATTGTAATATCAGGATATAATTCAAAAACTAAAATCAAACCCTGATATTTTAAACTCAGGATATGGTGATATATCCTGTTTGTTCTTAATAAATTACATTATTGGCAGAACCTCTGATGGACAATCACCAAACAAAAGCCAAAGTAGTTTAACAAAAATATTCCTATTACATTTGTCTTCACTGAACTAAAAACAAACAAACAAACAAAAAAACCCGAATCAAATCATCAAAACCAGATGGGTCACAAAGAACTGTTCTAAAATTCCATAAGGAAAAACTAAGAAGTCACCTTCCTGGAAATTCCAGGGGAGGATTGTAGCTCGTTCTCCGTATCTATTAAGGGAGGCCACAGGTTTGTGCTCAGTTCAGTTTCTATACCAGCTTCAAGCTCAGCTTTCCCACTTGATTTCCAAGAGACTCTTTCAAAAAGTGTTTTTCTTTATTACTATGTAAACTCTAGCATCCAACTAAACTGCATTCTTGTCTTAATAAAAATCAGAAGTTGTGACTTTAAGAAATAAACTGGCCTCAGTCTTCTACCTTCCAGTAGGAATAAACTATTGAAGATGTTTTAAAACTCAATGTCAGTGTAAAATGGTAGACCTATCTACATGTTCAGTTTGAAAGTCAGAAATTTTTAAGTGTTAGTAAACAAACTGCTTACAAATCTGTATTTTAATCTTTGTCTTTAATCAGATTTTTATATTCTTGGATGAAATAAATATACCTTTTGATAGAGAATAATCTTTAAAAATTATTGTTACAAAGTATAAGAATTCATAATCTTTAGCTGGATTTTAGATTATGTATAAAGTGGGATTATAATATTTTTAACTAATGTCATAAATAACGAAAATACTGAAAAGAATAAGAAAATGATATGTGTGACAATAAAAAATAAAGACAATAAAAAAAACACTAAAGTGAAATTCATTAATATTTTTCTTGTAATTTCCCTTCCACATCTCCCTCTCTTGGGTTAGAAATTCTTACGTAGATACTCGGTGTCTGTCCTGAAGAAAGATACATAATAAAGTTTCACCATTTTCAAATACATTGCTAAAAACAAAATAAATGAACACATTTTACAACAGTACTATCCATCAAAGTAACCCAAAATTACACAATACACATGCAGGTTATTCAGAAGTACTCAAATACATTTTAATTCACATTAAAAACTGAACAATGTTCTGAAATTTTTATGGACTATTTCAATATACAAAATGCTTCTTTCATATCAGTACCAAACTATGGCTAAAGCCATATTTTGTGCTTTTGTGTATGTAATCACAATTCTTTTCTACACAACTGACCTTTTAAGATAGTATATCATTTCCTTAACGTTGTAATAATCACTGAAGAAAACTGACGAAGAAGGTACAAACTTACCTCAATTAATTATTTCCTTTAAAAATAGTAACAAATATTTCATAATACAAATTCATACACTCACCCTTACTAATTATATAAGAGTCCTGCTTGCTACACCCTTCAGTTTATAGTCTCATCACCTTCCAAGAAGCTTAAATGATTACCAGAGAGCAACCTCTAAATTAAGTATGAAATAAAACATTTAACTTCAATTATATTTGAAAAGGCTATTACTTTTCTAGGGCAACAATAAAACAAAAATAGCTTACAGCATTTTTGCTATTATGTCATTTCTTTTTTGGGGCAATACACAAATGACACCTGCAGGAGGAAATAATCGTAAATACTAAAACGTACCTTGCCATGAGGATCAGCAAACATTCTTGTGAAAATTTCACATAATCTTTTCAGTTCAACTCGACTGTCAAAATAATAAAGTGGCTAATTAATATCTAGCTATAGAAAGAAGTCACTTAAAAGTAACCTTACATAATTGGGCTTAAAAATTAAGCCCTGAAAATCAAGATGTTTGTGGGATTTACTAGTTAGGGCTAAGTACAAATTTATCAAATACAACAACAATTCTCTTGCAACCCACACTATTTTAAAGGTTGAAAGTTATAAGAAAAGAAATAGAATTGTATTTCATTAATGTAGCATAATAGGGAAAACTGTACAAATGTCATTCCCAGCACATGAATCTCCTTTCAAATGCCAACATATTTTCTTAAATTCTGTCACCTGAGTGCTGAAATCTTTCTAAACTATGTCTACTTCCTTGCCACTTCAAATGATACACTGAACCTAATATTAACAAAATCTTGATGGGACTGGGGACAATATTATAATGATTTATTGCAGTGATTGATGAAGTATGATATGCAACATTAAAATATATTTGGCAGCACATGAACTTTTATTTTAAATTTATTTTAAAGTGCTAATACTTTCTAAAATAAATACACAGCTAGTAAGTCAAACCCTAAGTGCTGGCATGCGAACGAAAGGGTCACCATTTCAATTCCCAGTCAGGGCACATGCCTGGGTTGCAGGCCAGGTCCCCATTAGGGGCGCTCAAGAGGCAACCACACACTGATATTTTTCTCCTTCTCCCTCCCTTCTCCTCTGTCTAAAAATAAATTAAAAACAAAACAAAACAAAAAAACCCAACCCTGATTTTAGGTATCAAGTTAGAAAGTAAACCTGTATTTTCTACCACACTCAAATTTATGAATTATCTGAAACTAAATTCTTAAGGGGGTGGATTATAGAGGTTTAAATCATTACACAGATAAAAATAAAGACTTTAGGGAGGAAAAGAAAGCAACAGCTATTAGGAAAAGAAACTAAATAAACCTAAAAAAACAAACTAAAAACCCATATAAACTTCTCTCCTTAGAGAAATTCATTCCAATTTCATTTCATAATACTCTAGGACTCATATATTACATGAACACTCAGAATATACCTTCATTTTCAAGTGAACATAAACATTCTTACCTCTCACTGAAAAACTTATCAGGAATAAATTTTAATAAACCAGTCAGCTTTAGTATTATGTACATCTTACTTAATTTTTAAAATTACTAACACTTTTCATTTAACATCTATTTGTGAATAAAAAGTTGCCTTTTAAAATGTTTCTTTAAATAGAGCAAGTGAACTTGAAAAACTTTCAGTAACAATAGTACAGATGGTCCTACACGACCGAAGATTAGAAAAATACTGACGCCACCTTCTAAATTCAGGACAACTCTGTTCCTCTACCAGTACCTCTAAAGTGTCATGGAGACAAAATCAAGTCAAAAAGTGCTAACCAGGACAATTATTTTAAAACAACACAACTCACCTCAGCGTTCTCTGATTTTTTAATAAGTTCTGCAGACCCAAAAGGCCTTCTTTCCTTTCTGACCAGTTGGAACTAGCACATCTATTGAGGACTTCTGCCACATCTTCGGTCTGCCTCATATATGTAGGAATACTACCATTTCGAGAACTATAGGAGCGCTCTGAACAAGCACTAGACGCATCGCTGTTTGCATCATCATCTGAATGCATTCCATATGATTCATATCTTCTTCGAGCGGGTTTTTTCTGTTATATACATAAAGACTCTTATTAGCAGTAGCTAAAATAATACTGGCATTTCACAATTTCCATTGACATAAAAAGGGCTGGTGTTTAAAATCAGTGCAAAGCATGCTAATCGTTGTAATAATAAAATGTCAATTTTAGTTTTTCTTCAAAAACTATGTTAGACATTAGTAGAAGATGAAATACTCGTTAACTATGGGAAGTGGTAGAACAGAATAAGACTCTATGGAAGTTCAGATATGTAATTGAGAAGTGATAAAAAATATAGGTTTTTCCTTTTCTTTTTCCTTTTCATGGAAAACCAAGAAGAACTATCACATTATAAATAAGCAGAAACTGTATTGGAATTCTGAGTTAGTAAGAGAAAAAATTACCTTTCTAAATGGTGAGAATGGATCAGGACATGGACAATGGATGAAGGAAAAACTCACGTTTTCCTCTATGTACCACGCTATTTTTTCTGCCTACATTCTTTCTTCTATTCTCCTTTTACCTCCACTATCATTTCTCTTGCCACTTCTTCCCTTATACCCACCCCTCATATCTCCTCAAGAAGTAAAATACAAAAAATGACGAGAACCTGTTTTGCTTACTATTATTTTTAGGAGGCAAGCTCCTTGAGGGTCCTCCAAGTTTTTCCCAATGTGACTATACTATCTACTTGAATAAATATGAGAAAACATATTTAGAACCTTTTAATTTCTTTACATCTGAACATCATTATTTAATATATATAATTTCTAATTATACCTTTCATATCAAGAGTGAGATGAGAGAGAGTAAGTAGCTTATTTGAGATTTCCTTGGGATAATTAAAAATAAATCTTTATGTAATCTAATATTTGAATATAGGCTGGTGAGAGGTGAAGACATTTCTATAAAACAGGTTAAGCACAATAATTTAAAAACAGTTCCAGGTGGCTATAAATTTTCCAAATTCTAAAATCTAAAAGAAATATAATTTGAACAAAATCCAAAGTTGTATAATGAAATTTCCATCATCACATGTCTCATATTGATTTAGAGATGCCACTTAATTTAGAATAGCAGTAATGTGACATTTTCTGTGCTGGCCTCCAGGGTCAGTTCGTCAAAGACATCAGTGCAAATGACATCATCTCATTTGTATGAAGTACTTAAGCTTAAAGGATGAGAATCCCAATATCTACCTATTAATAATTATATGTATTTAAAAAACAGAATGTTTGTCTAAGGACTTTATTATTTCCATTTGAAGTTTTTATTGAAGACTAATAAAGCAAAGAAAAACAGTTATGGTATTATAAGATTTCACAAAATAGCAAAGTCTATACCTTAGTCCGTATGTCTCCTAAGAGCTGAGAGCAGTGAGTTTTTAAAGAGAAAAATTGAAAATGAAGAACATTTTGCTAAACAGCACAATGAAGTAGGCATAAACAATGCCCATAATCAGAAACATTAAGGTTTTTAATATACAAATACATATAAGAACAGCTTACTAGCAAGCTATATCTTTAATCTTGCCAATATCCTTTAGTCAAAAGAAATGTATCTAAGCTACAAAAATATTCCCTTATACAGTTTCCCAATTCCTATTTGGACCCTTTCGCTGTTTCTAAAGAACTTTAATTCTATGATTTTTCTTAAGGTCCAAGTTAGTCTTGAAAAATCTTTTCCTAAAAAATGACAGTTATAACTAGAATACCTAAGCTATGCAAATAATGGAAGTAGAATCAATTTATTGGGATTCAGCTTTTAGCCCTGGTGTTAAGTATTCCCCATGTAATTCAAACACAACATCTCAACATCTTAGTATTTTAAGTGGTATTTAAAGAATACCCCATTCAATTCATAAAATTTATGTGAGCAGAATTTAACTGGTAAATCATCCGTTTAGAAAGAAACTAGAAAATATGAATTGAAAAATACACTGATGAGGGATAGTAAATTTAAAACATCTGACTGATGTAGTATCATCAGAACAAGAAGTGATCAATATATCCCATGCCCAAGAGAACTAAGTTTCTAGTTATACTAATTTACTAAAAACTAATCAAATGGCTGAGGTAAAAGGAAAAATTAAGCACATACAATTGTTAAAGCAGAATTACACATATCATTGAATACACTATATTACAGTTAGACCAATGAATAATTTTTTAAACTTGTTTTTCAAATTTTTGTGGCAAAACTATATTACATCAACACTGGTTAAAATTGAGCCATAGTTTTAAAAGGCACAATGTATTTCTTACTTCAAAATAAAGATGAGACCTTTGTACGTTCTGGGTAAGAAATTGAGAAAATGCTTCCTGAACATAGGATTAATACAATTTGGAAGAGGAAATGTCATACTGAATTGACTTGGGAAACTGGCAAAAAGCCCACTACATTCATTGTTTCAAATGACACTTCCTTCATAACTGTAAATGAGAAAAACAGCAGTGATATGTACCACATTCTTCTGAAAAAGTTTCGTGGATCTGTAGATTGTTTTTAAAGGTCACACTGTTAAATGTGTCAGGCATACAGACCCAGGAAAAGCCGCAGCTGGTGTGGCTCAGTGGATTGCGCGCAGGCCTATGAACCAAAGGATCACCAGTTTGATTCCTAGTCAGGGCACATGCCTGGGTTACAGGTCAGGTCCCCAGTAGGGGGCACGAGAGAGGCAACCACACACTGATGTTTCTCTCCTTCTCTTTCTCCCTCCTTTCCCCTCTCTCTAAAAATAAATAAATAAAATCTTAAAAAAAAAAAAAAAGAACCAGGAAAATATCTTAATTATAATGTGTCTTGAAGGTGTACCTTCTTTCAGCTCTGAAATGCAAATAAGTAAAAGACTAAATAAAATCCTACTCCAAACTAAAACAATCCCTAAATTCTCAAGGTTAAGCTAGTCTTGAAATTGTAGGCTTACATATTTATAAACTAATCTATCTGCCCTGACTCTCACTGAACTATATAGTACATAAGACACATCACCAGATTAAAGATATCATTATGTATATTTTTGATATCCCATCAATTAACTATTGGCCATCACTTAAATTTCAGACCAATTAATAATGATCAAGAATTAACTATACTGCTTTTGACATTGCCCACATTCAACCCTCCTAGATTCAATCCACAAGGATTTTCTACCTCCCTCCTGACTCTGGTGGACTGGCTTACTCATACATTAGTTTCGTAATTAGAACATCTACAAAAATACGGAAATAAAGAAGAGTACCAAGGCATCTGCTACCGCCTCCTCCACATCAGAACCTGTGTTCAGGACTCGCATGGCACTGACAGAAGATGACAGTCGACTTGACTGGCTGATCCCGTACCCTGGGCCTAATTTATCAGAGGAAGAATAGCTTTGAGAAAGTCATAAATGTTAACAGTCTCAGGTTAGAAACTTTAAGGTCCTTAAGGGGAGAAAAAAAAAAAAAAACCAATGGGGAAAGCATTTTAAAAGCAATACGTATTTTCTAGGTACATATAGTTTTTGGTCAAATAAAAGGGTAAAGGCAATTAAAATGACTGACAATATGTGGAAACTTAATTTAAAGAATAGTAGCTACGATGCACTCACAACCGTAAGATAGCGGAAAGCACGCCTGTCTGACTGAGAGCTTGCAAGTCCCTCGTGCTGTAAGTAACCCAGCTCTCTCAGTCAGGCAAGCCTCACCCCTGCCGGTGAGACAACAAATGTCAATCCTCAAACCAACAATGACTAGAAAGTTCACCGAAGCCAGGAATTTACAAGAGAAAAACCCTCTGTTACTTCTTCTCCTTCAAGATAGGTTGATTTCATTCTATAACTAAGACATATCATTTGATATTTGTTAAGCACCTATTAAGTGCCCAACATGCTAAGGTATGTGAAGCCAAACCGGTGGGTTCTCCCCCTCAACTACTTTCTATACCATCATGTACAATTAAAACACTTCATCCACCATTTTGGTTTTTTTTTTTTTTTTAATGTACAAAGATGAGGTACGTAACTGAGAACATAAAACAATTCTATATTTTAAAATGACGTAACTTAGGTTATACAAAAAAAAATGTCCATCTGCTAGTGGAAAAAAGGTTCAAATAAGGTTGGTGAAAGAAAAAAAGGTGCTTGGGGGAAAATAAAATTACTGCAAATGATTTACTCTCTAACAAATTAAATTTAAATTAAAAAAACAAATCAATTTTAAAACATGAATATTATTCAATGGAAACTGAAAAGGACAAAAGTCTGAGATGAATGCACAGATGACAGTGAAAATGTACTCATCCTTCACCTGAGGCCCCATACACATCGGGGGCGTAGAGGGCACCAGTAGATCTGGAGTGGTGTCTGGAGGCTGGAATAACAGGACCATACAAACCTCATCTATTACCACAGAAACAAGGAATAGTGGCAGCACTACAGTCAGGCAAGGAGAGGTGTTAGCGCTGGTGTTACTTCCGATAGCTAAGGGTCAGAACGGTGCCAACCAGGGCAACTGAACACTAGCACTGCAACATCACCCTTGACACACAACAGATCTTACACCTACGGGGACAGACAAGCCCACAGGAGACAAAAAATTAAGTATTCAAATGGAAGGAAATGTCAAAAATACAAGTGTGAAACAAAAAATGAATACTGTGGTTAAAAAAAAACCACTATGGTAACTAGTAATCAATAATAATCTTATCTCCTTCAATCATAAACCCAATGAAATAGTTATTACTAATCCATTTTATAAACAGGTAAACTAAAGTATAGAGAGAGGTTAATTAACTGATTAAAGCCACACTACTGGTAAGTGATATGCCTCAGCATCTTACTCTTTCAAGGCCTTTGCTCTTAAATATCTTACACTTACAATCTTCACACTGTTCAAACAGTAACATACCTCATTTATGTTAACATTTTCCACATAGTACATAGAATATAAGTTCTACATTCAGTAGAAGATTATTTAAATTATCAAAGCACATTTGAACATCAAAGAAATATTACTAATATAATTTTAAAAACATGGAAATGTGAGACGTACATTTGTGATATGTTTCTCTAAATCTAAACTTACCATACTTAAAATTTTAGATTTAAAATCCATAAGATCACCATAAAGTCAATCTTTTTCTTACTTACAGAAATAAATAAGCCAGGAAAAATTCATTTTAATAGCTAACAAAATATATTACTCTTACTCTAAAAGTTATTCTTCTTCAGATATATTAATTAGAGCTGTTAAAATAGTTTATTACATGAATCACTCTTTTGTGTCAGAACCTTAATGAACAAGAAAAATGACCAAAAGATTGAGAAAAAGGATTAAACAGAAATAATACTGTACAAAATGTTTTATCAGACCCTGGAAGATGACTGATATTGTTAGAAAAACATGCTAATATAATAATTTTAATGTTACCCAATAAAAATACTTTCTAAAATTGTGAGAAGTTGTTGAACCAATATGGCAATACCTAATGGCTGAAAATCTCTGTAAAGCTTTAAGGAATCAGTAGTTATCTGTGGCTGAAGGTAACAGGTTAGGAGGCACCACTCATGTGCCTGTCATAATGTAAGTCTTTTCCTTCTGATCTCGGTTCTGGAAATCAGTGGAAACCAGGGGTGCAAGTTCCAGAGAAGTTCAGCTTTGCTCGGGTCTGATTTATTTCTAATGTTTTGGGCCCCCCCCCATTGGCCTTCTGCTACCACTGAATAAAGGGCAAGCTATGGAATTCCCCTGCTAAATGCAATATTCAAGTCAGAGGCAACCAAAGAATTCACCAAGTGAACCAAATCAGGACAGCAGAATACAGGCAAAAGGCAGTAGGGAGGATACACTAACCTCTGGGAAGGTTGCTCTTAATCCCTATGTAACACATAGGGCCAATCTGCTACCTTTACTAGGCAGTATCCATGTGTAAATAAAAGGGCTATAAAATCAATTCTTCTAAAGCTACAGTTAATCATCCTTAACTCAAATAGGACGTTTCATTAGAGTCAGGAAAACGGCTTCCTTTAATAACAAAATTTAAGTGATTTAAATTGTCAAATGGAAGCTCTGAGATGAATCTAGAAAATTAATGGCTCTTAAAAAGATACATTAAAAATGTTTATTTTTTAAATTAATTGTTGGTTATAAATCTCCTCTAATCTCTGACTACTGTATAGACTTAAAAGGTACAGAAACACATTTTGGTTTCTTCTTGATGTCTCACGTTTTCTAGTAATTCTGCAGCATTGTCATTACACAAATACAGGCGTTAAGACCATTAAAAAATCTGAGATTCTATCCACTAAAGTATAAGAAAACTACTTCTAGGTGAGCAATTAGGGCTTTGGGGGGAAGAGGTGGAGGGGCAGCAGCAGCAGTGGTGGCAGTGATGTAGGCCAAGCCCTGCTCTGACGGATTTTTTCATATATTCTCTCATTTATATCATTTTCAAAACAATCCTAAGACGTACATGCTTTTACCATCCTACTTTTACAGATTTTATATGCTTTTATTATCCTACTTTTCCAGGCACAGGAAAGTAACAGAGCTGGGGTACACACCCAGGCCATCTGCCCTAGAACATATGCTCTTAAACAACCACATACCCTCTGTACTTCAATTCTTGAAGGTGGCACACTTATTTTATACAAATGCGTAATTCAGTTCATTTCTTAATGTATGTGTGCACACATGTGCATAACCAAAGACACTCCACAGACTAGTTATATATGAATTAAAAATACCTCTGGCAAAGTACAGAAAGGCAAACTCTTTGGCACCTGGGACACATGGCTAAACAGCACGGGCTGAGGCTATCCCTATGTGTGTCCCCAGCTCACTGGGATTTTGTGGGTCAGTGCAGGACAGTCTAGTGGTATATTTGAGCCAAATGTTCCAGTGAACAAGAAATCAATCTCTAGAAATTCTATACTAACATGTCTACTGAAGAAAATAATAATCCCCAAAGGCAGTGAAGAGAACTACGTGCTAGTTAAGTGTCACAAAGTCTGAAGGGCAACTGAAGTATTACAGTTACCTAAATTTTAGAAAATTAAAAACCTAAACTTTCTGTATGTATATGCACATAAACAAAGTACTAGTTAGAATGTTAAAGGGCCATGCAGAAATTCTAAAGATTTTCAATGTAAAAAATTCTGCTTCTTCAATTATTCTGAAATACTAAAGTGCAGATGGCAAACACAAGGCCCGCAGGCCGAATCCCACCCTCCACCTTGTTTTATCTGGCCTGGCACCTTGTTTCTACCTGGCGGCGGTGCCAAACTCTCGCTTAAGTGTTAAGGAGTAGTTACATTTATACAGTCCTCAAATTACATTCGGCCCCTTGGAGGCAACAGCAAGGCTGATGTGGCCCCTGGCGAAAATGAGTTTGACACCCCTGTACTAAAGGCTTAAAAAAATAATTTAATACTTTTATAACTTAGTATTATAATCAAGGTTATAATGCAATCTCTATAATCAAGGACAGACAGGTTTCACAGCAGTGACATGACATGAGCTATCTATAAAATACATGGGAAATGACAAACTGTAAAATACTATAAAAATGTTAATGCTTCCCATTTTTAATAAGTAGTTCATATATTATTCTGTAGCACTTTTTATAGTTTTCTAAGTTAAATGTCTAAGATAAAATGTTAGTATTTCTGCTGAAAAGGAAAAAAGTATTTATCAAACAGTTCATCTGTCACTTGAGAGTAAACATCTAAATGTTATATTTAATTTTTATAGCTTTATTTGTTAAGAAAAATATTGACTTCAATATTCTGAGTTTAAATTTGTGTGATACTCACTTGACTATAAAGACAGTTGGTTTATACAATATCTAACTTGCTCATTTAAGGTAAATGAATGTCAAAGGAATGTCCCAAAAATAAAATTTCCTTCTGATTCTTTCCTCAAAACAGCAGAAAAGAAAGAGGCAGAGACTGTCAATGAAAAAAGCCAAACCCAGGGTACTTTGGGGTTAGCAGGTGGTGGTAACACAAGGGAACTCAGTGTACCTCACACCTGCCCAAATACTTACCGAGGGGCTGAAAAGAGCGAACAGGACTCGTATCCCGGCTGCTCTCCCGACTGGCTTCTCTGCTGCACCCTTGACTCACACTTGGTCGAGGAATACGACTACTCCGGGCTGGCACAAAGCATCAGCAGCATTAAAAGAGGGAGAAAACCGAAGACAGAATTTGCATTTTTGAGATTTTGGCTTTTATTTTTCTTTCTTAAAAACTGATCAATAACTTAAGTTTTTCTAAGGTTGGGAAGAAATGACTCTCCCCAGAAATAAAAAATTACCAGGATTATGGTTAAATTTCTTGAATACAGTTTATGAGTTTGTGTCATATTGGAAGGGTAAAAGAATAGTTTACTAAAATAAAAAGGCTGCAAATAAAAGATTTAAAATAAAAATGAATTATACTTTTAAGATAAGCTAATTCAATTTATAACCTTTATTTCGATTTCCATGAATTTTAAGCTGTTTTTCTCTAACTTGTAAGTGCTTAATCAAAGTCTTCAATGCTATCAAAACCTGAAACACAAAAGAAATACAAGGTCCCAAGTCCCACGTAGAAAGTCTTACCCACTGAGAGCCTAGATGGACTGGCCTCTCTGCTACAGCCCTGGCTCCGGGGTATCTTGCTTCTCTTCTGTGCCGAGGCTGAGTTGACCAGGACTCTCTGAACACCAGAGCTCACAGTGGAGAGGGCTGTTGTGGTCAGAACTCTTCCTGGAGATCCAGACCGGCTGCCAGCTGAACACCAAACACACATACAAACGTTAAGATGTGAATTCCTAGAGAAATTGTTGAAAGGATAAAAATTTTCAAGAAATACACCTGAGAAAACTGTGCAAGTATAGCAAGTTCTAGGTTCAGAGGAAATGGAATGAAATAATGTATATATAATCACAACCTGGGGGATAAAGGAAATACTACAAATATTAAAACTGGTAAAACATGTGAAACATATTTTCAGTTCTGGGGGGTACAAGATACTATGTTTAATAAGGACAACGCTATTATCATTTTCAGAATACAAACAGGATAAAAGATTTCCAAAAACATAACCTTCTGACAATACATTTAATAGAGCTAAAGCCATATATTTAAAAGGAAAAAATTATTAAGTCTATCACTGCTATTATTTTTGTTAAAAGTATAATGAATTTGCTTTAAGTTTGCTTACTGAGAATGCCTCTGGGTGGGTCTAACCAAGTTATTTTTTTAAATTTTTACAAAATTAAATTTTAAACGTTAAAAAAATTGGCCAGCTGAAAAAGATACTTGCTTTTTGGTATTTGCCCTCAAACAGCAAAGGGATCTTGCATGGCCAGAGTTTGAAATGCAGACGCAGAAGTAATGAGGACAGAAGAGGACTAACAGGCAAATGTCAAAGAAGTCTGCCCCTTTCGAAACTAGTGAAATTCAGTATTGAAAAGAAGAGCATACATAGTAGGGGAGATAGCGAAGGAGCTGAACAAAATCTCAGAGATTAGGGCAAGGGTTAAAAAAATTAAGAAACATGGCTTAAAACTAGAATTGCGTGGGTTAACTTTTAAGGGGATGAGCTTCTTGTCAAAACAGTTTGTGTCTGCACAGGATGGGGAAATGGACTGGATAACTACAAGCTGTAATCTAAGTGTAGATCCTGAACGGTAGGCTGTACTGCAGAAAAGTTAAACCAGCATTCGAATCTTCACAAAGGCAAGTTTTCCCCTCTGCTGGCGTTACTTCTTCTAACCAACAGGGCAGTAACCGCTCACCTTGTGTAATCTTACCCAATCACACTTCATTTCCAGAGCAAAGATTAAAGATCAAATGCCGACTGAGACAAGCAGGGGATGTCAATGAGGGCACAGTAGTGAGTATACAGCAGGGAGTGGTGACTTTTAAGTTCCAGCCAGCTCTGTCTTGTGGTAACACTGGCCAGGTTTGGGAACTTTTTAAAAAATGAAAGCTTTACAATTTCCGGATTTTTGTCATGCTGTATGGACCAAAGACTGCATGAAAGGAGATAGGCTGGGATATGTTCCACGGGCTGCTGATCTGTGACTCTTACTATAGTGTTCCTGGCGTTGTCTTACTAAATACAATTCAAATTCATGCTTAATTCCTAAACTTTACCAGCACACAAAATGAAACTTAACTTCTACTGATTATAGCAATACTGTAAAACAAAGCAGTGTTTCTAATGAAATTAACTTACTATTTGAGTAGAAGAAATTCTAAACTGTTGTAGGGAAATCATTCAAGTCTATTTTAAAATGATGGTTCATATGACGTTTCAGGTGAAGAATCTTTAAATCAGGTTTCTTTATGTTATAACCTTAAGGATACTCACAAGGCACCTCTTTCTCCATGCAGTGTCTAAACTAAACATACACACCAAAACATCCAAACACCCAACATGCCACAAACTCACAATGCAAGATAAGCTGATGGAATATTTAATGGGAACACTTGCAACAATATAAAAAGTGTGAATAATGAATTGAATGTACAATATGGTATTCAGTTAAAACTAATATAAGTTTGGGGAGTGGAGGTCTTGGTAGGAGACTAGAGAATTCCTTGAAGTTTGGGTCTATTCAGCAGACAGGAAACATGCAGTATAAGAGAGTAACTACTCTACCTATTCTGGATTTACTGAATTTATCAAAATAATATAAGCTCACTACCGACAGTGTAATAACTGCCTATGACTCATTTGAAGTTATACACTTAGAAGAAAATATCAAGGCTCTCTCCCCAGCAAGAACTACCAAGGCTAATTATTTCTTTTAAGGAAACCACAGAGTTGGTGAAAAAGAGCATGATGTACCTAGGAAACAGCATGCTACTAGAAAACACTCTAATCTACAGAACTTAAAAATGGATGCCTAATTTCTCTTGTGCTGCCTAAAATTTTCAAACTACCATTTTATATTTTTTATGAGATATTTTCAAGGCATTACTAAAGTCCCTTTGCTTCTGAATGTTTACACCTATAAGATCAACTTGGGTAATTTTTAAAATCCAGGGTTTTGGTTAACAAAAGAGGCCAAGGAAAACTCATAATTGGTAATATGGCTGCAATATGATGCACTATTGTATGGTACGAATTTCTGCTGAATAGAACCCATTCTTGATAATGGAGGGTGATCAAACAACAGATGCACACAGAGAGTCTACAGATTCTTACCACCAATGGTATTAGCAGATTGTGATCCTGACAAGTGTAAAGGCAGAATTAGGGTAAGGGTTATCATCCGTGTAGAGGGGAGGAGCAGATTTAAAATGGATGGCAGATGGAAATAAGAAAGCTTTAGTCAGTTCTTAGAAAATAAAAAACCCTAAAGCAAAAAGAAAAAAAGAACTAAAAAAAAATCTCAAAACCATAGATGTCTGTAATAAAAGCAATACATTCAGTAGTTTTTACAATTGGTAAACGAAAATCAGATACTCATGTACAAAGCAGATGAAATGAAGTTACAAAAATAAATGCAAATTCTTCAGCTTTTCTTCTGACAGCCTAAAATCTAAGTAATTAAATGTTTAAGTTTTCATTATTTAAACATTTAATTTTAAACTACAGGTAAGGAAGAACTGTAACATCTTATAGCTGAAGAAAAGTTACATGAAAAAGCTACACATTTTATCTTTCTTAAGACACACAGGAAAAAACAAATGGCAGAGGGTGGGTGGGGGCGGGAAGACAAAGTTTCTGACAGGCTGTACAATCATTTGTACACAACCAGTCACTACCAACACCGACAGCAAAAAGACACAGTCCTTACATAAATATAAATCTGGAAGTCTCTCCACTTAGTCTATTTTTATTTATTTCGGTTAACCATCAAGAACACACCTGGTTTGATCCAAGAGGTTTTTTTTCCCTGAATGGTGACAAAAAAATATGGAACGACCATGCAAACCCTAATGAATTACTCAACAGCAAAGTGAAGATGGATATCACAACAATAATTCTGTAAATACATTATAAAGAAACTTGCATCAAATTCTATGGGGCCATAATATCTTTTTTTAAGAAAATTTGGAATGGAACATATAAATCATTCAAATAAATAAGCAAACAAAAACCTCTCCAACATGACTTAAAACCTAACTATAGTGAAGATGCCTTCCATTATTAAAACTCTACTTAGGTCTAAAAGCCTATCATTACATTCTCACTCTTTAGGAAAGGTTTTGAAGTACTGCAGATTGGGTTTTGAAGTAAAAAAATCACATGTAAAAAAAAAAATTATGCTATATTCTACTGAAGTGACCAGGAGTTATAATATACCTAAAAGAGAGGTCCTTTAAGTAATAAATTAGAAAACAATACACAAGAATCTTTGACACGAGTTGTCTTTAAGTTTTCTAACTTCGCCATTATTTATTTCTTTGTTTTTTGAAGGCCAGAGAATAACGCTGCATAGAACTACCTAACAGGAGTATAAAATTCAGTTGACGTTAGGTTATGAATATCAAAAGGAACAATTTAATCACTTTAAATATATAGCGCTTATTCTGGGCCCAGGCACTGCCTTAAGTGTATGAAATATACTCCATCATTTAATCCTATGACAATCCTATGAGATTATCCTCCTCATGTTATAGATGAGTATACAAAAATACAACTTTAAAACATCTGGAAGAGCCATGATTCAAATCTGGGCAGTATGGCTCTAGGGCCTGTAGTTTAAATCAATGATTCTCGAACTCTTTTTGTAAGACAAATCACTTGGTGACCTTGTTTTAGACCGACTTCAGTAGATCTGTGGTGGTATGAGGCTGTGCATTCCTAACTAGTCCCTGGGTAATGCTGACGCTGGTCTGGGCAGATAATTAGAGTAGCAAGGCTTTAAACTACTATGCTATACTGCTAAAGATTAAGTTACTTAAAAACAATTGTTCTTTTTTTAAAAAAGATTTTATTATTTATTTTTAGAGATAGGGGAAGGGAGGAAGAAAGGGAGAGAAACATCAATGTGTGGTTGCCTCTCATGCACCCCACACTGGGTACTTGGTTCGCAACCAGGCATACACCCCGACTGGGAATCGAACCAGCGACCCTTTGGTTCATAGGCCAACACTCAATCCACTGAGCCACACCAGCCAAGGCTAAACATAATTATTCTAAAAAATACACAAGATCAGGGAAGAATGTGATATGATCTATTCCAAATTTGGTTGGGAATAGAGCCCTTACCCAGAGGACATTTGCCATTTTTTCTAGTTGTAAAATTTGTAATTTTACTAAGCATTTCTGCTTATTTTTAGGACTCTTGCTGAATGCTCCCACTGTTACTCTGCCTGGACTTTTTGGCTTTGGGAAGAGAATATGCTAGGGAGGACCTGTATAATCACCAGCCTGGCCTTCTCCAAGCCCGGCTGTCTTCTGATTCCAGGATTCCAAAATCAGGTTTAAAAAGAGTCCAAGAGGGCTTCTATATCCTAATTAATCATCTGAACAACAGTGGAAGATGGCTAAGTCTATTTCTCTCAAAAATTGCCAGTATGTATGAGGGGTACCCAGAAGAAAAGAATTTATTTATAAAAAATTGTGTATTTATTCTCACATTTAAACTTCAGTCATCTTCAAAGTACTCTCCATTTGATGCAATACACCTATCGAGATGGTTTTTCCACTGCTCAAAACAGTTTTTGAACTGTTGATTTTGATGCCTTTAAGTGCTTCTGCCGTTCTTTGTTTCACCCCTTCCATTGGCAAAATATTTCCCTTTGAGGATTTTCATCCGGGGAAACAACAAAAAAAGTCACTCGTGGAGAGTTCGAGTGCATAGGGAGGGAGAGGTAGAGGGGTCCTGCCGTTTTTGGTAAAAAATTGCTGACCAGTCAGCATGGTGTGGGCAGGTGTGCCTGTAAATCACCCATTGTGAAATGGGCAAATGCACTGAAAGTCTTAAAAAATTTTTCAGTGATGCCAAATACAGTCTCTCACATCAACGCCAGCTGATGCACTGAAACAGATGGGTTCCTAGAACACTCACCTAGCAGGGGAAGCCTGTGCTACAAGGGGCCCACCCTCCAGAAGATAATTCCATTTTGCGGGGGGTTCCCACTCATATAATAACCCCAGAATGACTTTCCTAGAAAAAAATTTCTATTTTTAGAGATAAGCTAATTAATATCTTTTGATAAAAAAGGAATGGGAACAAACTCTTTTAAATTAATAACACCATAAGTGTATTCTGGAATATATAGAAATGAATCATTCATTTTACCTAGGCCTCAAAATTGTGCTTTTTAATAATTGGGCTTATGGAGAAACTCGGCTTCCAATGAAAGAAGGAATATAACAGAACTGATAATTTTAATTAGTTTCCTCACTATGAATCATATATAGCAGCCAAAAATGCTAACTGTAATCTGATTCTGGAGACAGTATGAAGATACCAAGGTGTACAGAAGATGTATCTGTCCTTGAATAGTATTAGCTAGATGAAACCAGATTAGATGTTAATATATGGCAATTATTTTGCCTCTAAAAAGCACAATTTTCCACATTTGCAAGTTTCTGAGTATACTGTCAAAACCTTAATGCTAAGAGATTTGTGCTATTTAAAATACCTCCATGCAAAAGTTTATAGAGCAGATGAAGTTTTTCTTTCTAAGTGGCAGTTATCAATGATGCAGCCCTAATAACACACCAAAGACAAGACAACACCCACTCAAAAAAATTCCAAAACATGCACAACAACTGACCCAAAACATTGAAAAAAAAAATACCTTCATTTTTGTCAGGTGATGATGAACCTAAAGTATAGAACAAGAACTCAGTATGTGGCTTGTCTTTTTGAAATCAGCTTTGTCTTCATCCACTGGTCAATCTCCTAATACAGTAATATATAAGTAACACACTTATCCTAACACACTACGAACACAGGAGAGCTGATAGGCAATACGTACGCTGTGACTGAGACACCATTTTGGTTCGACTTCTTCCTCTAGAATCTGTCTTGGCATTTGGCATGCCAGCAAGTGGTGCTGAAAGCTTTGCTCTCACCCGACCTAAAGAATGAAATTTGATACATGAATAAAGACATTTTTCTATAATAGTATTTAGTAATGAGGGGGAAAAAATCTCACTACAATTTTCTAATCGGGTGTGCTTTTCAAGTATTGCTAAAGTCTGTAATAATACAGTCATCACTTCACAGATTATACTCTCTTAAAAATTTAAAAATACATACTCCTTTTATATGTCACACCATAAGCTAACTTTCCATCAAGGATAAGAGTAAAGTCAAACTAAAAGATTTCCAGTCTTTTTTGATTCGTTTGGAAGAGTTATAATTAAGATTTAAACCACAGGCATTTCACTTGTTCTTAATTGACAGTTCCAATTCTAAATTTTAGCACCCATGAAATTTATTTTCAAATCCAGTGAATAGTTTTAAATACAAGCCTAATCTTTAGGAACAACCACCCAAACAATCCTTTTGACTAAAACTGTATGTCTTCTAAAGGGATTTGTAAGAATGTTTTTTACACGGTAAAATATTTAAGCTTTTAGTCCTGTACTGAACTGCCAATGACTACACATGTATCTGGACATTTACCATTTTCTTCACCCGACCAACAATTTAATTTATAAAATGATTTGAGAAGTAACTGTCACACAAAAGTTGGCACATTTCTCACTACGTTTCCTTCTCTACCTCCCAGCTGCACTCCATTCTCCTCTACCACGGACACGTCCCCCTCCACAAAATCGAGCCCCACACATCTATTTCTAGAGCTCTTGAACCAAAGGAGATAATGCTTATCACAGTCCTTAAGTAAACTGTCATCAGCAAAAAACAAAAATATATCACTAACAGGTACTTTGGTGTTCTTAAGCAACAGTCTCAACCACTATCAACTCAGAACCAATACCAAATAATCATAAAGAAGGGCTAAGGTACAATTTGTAGGACAATCACAATATACTGCATAGCCTGATATGGCTGCATCAGTCAGAAAAAAAGTGTCCTGAATAGTAAGGAGAAACTACAAAATTAATATAAGAGCATAAGAACTGAGAATAACACAAAAGCAAAACCAGAAGCACTCTATCAACTTCAAGGTTCCATAAGAAACCCACAGTTCAGGCCTTTCTCCCTTTTAGAGTCTGTTTAGAGTGGGATACAATGTTCTCCTGACTGAGAAATACAACAGAAAGGTCAACTTATTTTTGAAATGGAGAATTTACCCAATATAAGAAAGAAATGAAGTATTTTGATACTACCATTCTAAATTACAATGACAGTGCCAGAGACAATTTTTATAGAGAATTACAACTAAAAACATAAAATATGAAAAGATTTACAATATATCAGAGTAAATATGAGACAAAAACAAGGCAAGTTAAATCTATTTGGTTTTGTATCACAAGAAGGTGTTACATCCACTTCAGACTTAGGAAAAAGAAAATGTGTATTCATCCAGTCAGAGGTTTAATAAGACAGCCTTCAGTTAGGAAAAATATATAAATTGAATTTTTCCCTCTCTATAAATTCAAGCAATAAATAATTTTTAAGTAAACTGCCTCAGTAAAATGAAATATGGTATCAAGAAAGTTGTTTTGTACTTTCAAATTCAAATCATATATGCAATTCTGCAGTAAATAATTAACAAAGATACATTTAAAAGCTGACTAATGCATTTAAAAGCTGATGATGTTTAACTCCAGTAAGGCAATGGCGCATGCTTCCCCAAAGTATAAATGAATTGGCATACATTAAAAAACATAAACACAAAAGAAAAGCATTAATGTCACTATGGAAGCCAAACGGAACTGTGTGCTAACTTTATACTAGATGTTATTAAACATGTTAAGCAAGTATGTTTTTCTAGCATGAGATGATCCAAGATACAAGGCAAAACTCCGGGATGAAGAATTAAAAAAAAAAAAACTCCACATACATAACTAACACGACCAAACATAAAATGAAGAAGCTACCACGGCTGGCAAATTACATAGATTTATAAAGAAATTAGCCTATTTTAGTTTTCAATATTTAATTCCTACTAATAAAAATATTAATGTAGAGGCATTTGTGTTACTAGCAAAATGTATTGTTCTTACCATCTTCAGATGCTGTTCCTAAATAAGAGAAATAAAACAATAACATTTCAACAAATTCTGCCAATGCTAATGTTAAGACCTACTTTGTGACTCCCACCCAAAACTAAAAAGAAAGCAAAATTAAGACCTCCTAGTCTAAGAGCCTGAAACTAAGGTTCATTTTGAGGGGGGAAAAATTGAGGTAACCTAATGACTCACAGCACAAAAAAGGTTAAAACTGGACAACTGAAAATGGCAAAATTCCATTACATAAACTTTGTTCTGCTGTATTTCATACTCAAATTTGAAGTGAAGAAAATTAGAAAAATTACTCACTCAAGAAAGATGAAACTGTCATTACTTCTCTTTGAAATGAAGATTTTTATAGATCTTTCCAAAATAAGAATACTTTCTGTGCATTTTCAAAGTTAGTCCATAAAAGAACTAGAAAAGCTAATTGACAAACACGGGAATCAAATCCACGACCTAGGCCTCATTAACCCAGTATTGTCATCGAAGCATTATAAAGACCTATCAATCCATCAGCTGTTTACTCAACATTTATGTGTACTCCCTAAGATGTCAATGAAAATGGGCAAAAATGACCAAGTACTGTAACTCTCTGCTACCAAAGGGCAATAACAGATATGTCTCTCTGTGTGTATATATATTTTGAAATACAGGATTTAGCATCAGTGAGAGTAACACATCACATAGAAAGTGGTTCTTCAAATAGGCTGATGTTTCTGACCCAAACAAGAAAATATTTTGATCTGAAAGTGAGAATAATTTGTTTTTAAAGGATTCAGAATCTCAGTGTTAGAAGTCATATCAAAGGGTCTGGTGAGCTTTCATTTCATTCAATGATTTTTAAAATGTATGAAACACATTAGACATCAGAGAAGCACAAGGGCTAATATGAGTAACACTTACGTACCCAGCCCATGATTACATGTTCCATTTCATGAGAATGGACAATACATCAATTTCAGTGTTTATGTCAAAACTGACAGAAAAACATACTCTTCTCCATTTCTCCTAGATCTCATACTGTGACTTACAGATTCAGTATCTTCTTACAAGTTCTTTAATAAAGCTCAAATTCCTAGTTAACATTAAGGCACCTAATGAAGTGAAGGGAAAGTGGGGACAATATGCTGTCTTGTATCAGACAAAAATATACCATGTGGATAAAAAAATACTATATTAAGTCAAGTAACTACAGATAAACTATAATAATTTGAACAATGAATCAAAAAGACAAAGCTTAAAGTTAAGTTTTGATTAAATGTTAAGTTTAAAAGTCACTCTTAAAAAGACTGCACCTATAACTTGCATTTCATATTCATAAATAACCATATGAATCTGAAAAACATGTCATTTGTCTCTTTATCAGAGTTAGTAAATGAAAGTTGAGTCAAATGACTTATGAGATTCCTTTCTATTCTTCTGAATCTAATATTTCAGAGAAAGGCTCAAGAAATCAAGATTATTTCTAAGAGTTCAGATAAAAAAAAATTAAGATAATTTATTTAACTTACAACAAATAGTAATCTAGTGTTTGAGTAGACTGGTAAACCCCAAAATGGATATGCCTAAACTAAAATAAAATCAGAACATTATGTTGTCATTTTCATATTAAGACTGCTGCTAAGTAAGTAGTCTATTTTCAGAAATTAAGAAAATAAACAAAGACATTAAATAGAATCCAAGAGGCATAAAAATCTTTAGTAATAGAATTAGGAAGTTCTTACCATCCATCTTGTCAGAAGTATCCTCTTTGATGAAAAAGCAAGTAAAGAACAGAGGTAAACTTAGTATATTAGAAAAAACGATTTTATAAAACACAGAAAACGTTATTTTTAAGTAGACAGAATTCATAGCATAGACATATATACACATACGAAGCTTGTTTCCAACTAAAACACATTAGACAAGATGAGGTTCCTACATAGGATAGAAACAGTAACACCACCACCACCAAGAGTGAGGCTGATTTTCACTAGCCTAGAGAGAGAGGTCGGCGAAGCCCGAGTCCTGATCTTGGACCCCTGCCAGCACCAGGCAAACCCCCTGCCTTAGTCTGCTGAGTTTCTCCTATTCAGAGCCACAAATTGCCTTTCTTCTTTTCCTCTGTAGCCTACAGGATACCCCAAAATTCTACTCTTTAGCTCTCTTGTCATTATTCTGTCTAGTGCTTTGCTGCTTCCCCACCCCGTTCTTTCTTAGAACTCTCATTCCCTATAAAACATGGGTGTCAAACTCATTTTCACCGGGGCCCACATCAGCCTCACGGTTGCCTTCAAAGGGCCGAATATAATTTCAACTCCTTAACAGTTAAGGAGTAGTTACATTTATACAATCCTAAAATTATTTCAGCCTTTTGAAGGCAACTGCAAGGCTGATGCAGCCCCCAGTGAAAATGAGTTTGACACCCACACTATAAAACCTTAAGTCTGGATAAATCTACTCAATTTTTCTACGCCACTACTTGAAGTCCCCAAGAGAGAAAATTACAAAACCATGAAATTGTGCAGGCTGGCATTACCAAAAACTGGGATAATTATCAGGCTTCATCTTTAGTGCCTATGTAGGAAAGTATTAACATACTAGGTCTGAGTTGATCTTAAGGACCTACTTATCAGGCTGGCCCTTGGCTGGCCTTGGGAACTTAGTTTTGGATACTTCCTATGTCCACGATAAGGTTATTTTGTGTGGGAGGTAAGGGGTGGGGGAACAGGTACTGACCTCTGCCATACCAGCTTGCCTACACTGTTTTTGCAAACAATGTGATTTACAGGGAACACTCTAGTAATTGAGGCTGGCTCTGTGGCAAAGTGCTTACATAACTAACCCTCCTCCACCCTCACACAGGACTGAGTCTTAAGTGAACCTTCCTGGGCAGAAACACTGTGCTTCTGTTCCTGCCTTTCACTGCTGTAGGAAGGAGTGCATTCTGTGCAGCCAGCCCCTGCATTCTCTCTGCTTGGAGGGAGAGCTCTGAAAGGCTGAGCTTAGACTCCTTCTGACTCCCTGATGAGTTTTTCCCCTTGTTGATCCTGCTACATGCCCTTTTGCTATAATAAACCTCAGCCATGAATGCAACTGTCTCTGAGAATCCTGTGAATCCCTTCTATCAAGTGCTCAAATATGTGGGTGGTTGTAGGAAGTCTAGAAGAATGCCCCACCTCTTGTGCCCAATCAATGGCTATTCCAAACCTCAAGCTACTTCTAGGACACCATGCTTTTTCTTAGCACATGATCGTGACTCTTTCAACCAGGAAGCCACAACCACCTCCCTGATGACATTTTTCTTAATGCCCACGTCCCAAATATATCTGAATCTACCTCCTTCATTTCCTTCCCTTCTACCTCAGTGACACTGGTGACCCTTCCACATCCATGGCAAACTCCCCAGCTATGCTCTGTACTCCTATTCCTCATGCCTTTGATGGAACTCGGGTCATAGATTATCTCCTCTCATCCTTGCATTTTTAACTTTGTCTCTCTACTGACTCTGTCACCTTGGTATATACAAAGATATTTAACTCCTCCAATCTAAAAAACCAAAAGGCCATTAACCTTTAACTACAGAAAATTCCTACAATGTTCTTTCAGCTCTTTTCTTGACCAAAAAGCACAGCAAATATTTATACAGATTCTTCTCCAACTTCTTCCACAATTAACTGAAATCTGAATTCTGTCTATATGACACCAATAGAACCACTTATTTTCTTTTCCATTTAAGCAATTCCACAAACCCACTTGTTGAGATCAAATATTCATAAAGATACATATAGGAAGTCTGTCCAGAAGGTATCCATTCATGTAATATGAAAAATAGAGACATTTATTGAAGAAGACACAAGATAAAAAGAAACACTATAATACATAGGACAATGATGCCTCAGTCTCCTTCAATGTAGGCACCTTGTGACCTCACACCGTCCTGCCAATCACTATCAGCAGCCCTGTTTCATTTTCCTGAATTTCATCAATGGTCTGAAATCTCTTCTCTTTCAAAGGTGATTTCACTTTGGGAAAAGCCAAAAGTCGCAGGGTGCCAAATCTGGACTGTAGGGGGTGCTGAGTCACCTGGGTGATTTGATGTTTTACCAAAAAACTGTGCATGAGATGTGATGCATAAACAGGTGTGTTGTCGTGATGAAGCTGCCAATCCCCAGTTGCCCACAGCTACAGCCTTCTGAATCATTCAAATAGTTTCCATGGAAGAATGTTCAAGCTTAACACAAAATTTGATGTGGATCTGTTGCTCCACTCGCTCAGTCATTTTGAATTCAACATCCACACAGTACGCATACTCACTCAACAGTGTCTACCACCCCCACTGACTAGTGCAGTTGTCATTGTTCATGCATGAGCATTCCAGTACTCTCTCCTTGGCTGCCAGGTTACATTGATGTCCCGTAAATTGTTCTCGTTATAGTAACAATGGCTGGACATTTTTCCAATAGGCTTTGCATATGCCTAGGTTTCCTTGACGCAAATTCCCATATCCCATAACACCAAGCCTCCTCTTCAGGATAAAGTTTTAAAGGATAAACTTCAAAACATTCATGATATTCCTTTTCCCAAAGGATATGGTACTTTAGTGGAAGAAAAAACCCAGTGGCAACTGCTTTAAGGAATGTACTGAGTTACATACTGAAAGATTACAGTAAGAACAATTCTCTAATGACTTCTAAATCTAATATCAAGCATAGATCTCTGAACTCCTATACCATTATATCTCAATACAACTAATGTGTATATGTGTGTATGCATGCATGTGTGTGTATGTGTATATCTCACTGTACCACCATGCCTCCTGAACACCTCCAGTTTATGTCTCACAAGGACTTGAAACTCAAATGCATAAAACTCAATAGGACTAAGAGACTCTTTGAATATAGAAGCACGTATCTCTAGATCTTGGGTGCCTACCAGGACGCCTGGGAAAAACTAAGGGCTCATTAAAGTGTTTCCTGAAAAACAATGGATAACTCCTTCTGAGCCATAAATGTTCAGCATAATAGGCATGGCTCAAAGTAGGAGAAGACAGAAAGTGCACACCAGTCACCTGTATACAAGAAAGCTAAGATGGAAAGAAATAGAGGAGGGAGGGGAAAGAAAGGAAGGAAGAAGGGTGAAGGAAGGAGGAAAGGAAAGAAGAAAGAGAAAGTCAGAGAGAGAGAAAAACAGAAAAAGGGAAAGAATGAGAGAATCCACTACCTAAGTCCTGGAAGGAGCCACAGGAAAGTAGCTTTACTGCCCCTGACTATGAACCTGGGCCAGATGAAGAAAAGAAGATAGAGGGACACTGTTCCCTTCTGTAATGAAACAAACATGCAATTCAAACCTTAAAGAACCAAAACAAACAAATTAAGTCAATCTCATGGCATTATTATAGGTTTTCATATGGGAAAAAAATGGTTGCAAATTGGCTTTCTAGTTCACATTAAAACTTTCAAATACAATTATTTCGTGGTAAATGTATTTTAGCTTTAAGGCTCAGGATGTTTTTTAAATTTATTTTCCAGTTTTCCCTATTTAAAAAATTAAGATATAATTCATGTACCATAAAATTCACACTTTTATAGCATATAATTCAGTGTTTTTAATATATTCACAGGGTTGTACAACCCTCATTACCATCTAATTCCAGAACATTTTCATCACTCCAAAAAGGAATCATGTACCTATTAGGAGTCACTCCCTATTCCCTTGACTCCCAGCCCCTGACAACAACTAATTTACTTTCTGTTTCTGTGGATCCACCTAGTCTAGGCATTTCATAGAAATGGAATCACACACTATATGGCTGTGTGTATTTGACTGCGTAATAAGTCTCAAAGCCTACCCATCGTGTAAGCATGCAGTAACAGTTATCACTTTTATGTGCAGCAGTCCTGTTAACTGCAGTTTCACTTCCCATGGTTTCGGTTACCTGTGGGCAACAGCAGTCTGAAATATTAAATGGAAAAGTCCAGAAATACACAATTTGTAAGTTTTTAATTGTGTGCTGTTCTGCTCCATCCTGGCCAGGATGGACAGTGTATCCACACTGTATGTGCTACCTGTTAGCAGCGTCTTGGATCTCAGATCTACTGTCTCAGTATCACAGTACTTGTGTTCAAGTAACCCTCATTTTACTCAATAATGGCCCCAAAGCACAAGAGTCCCGCTGCTGGCCATTTGGATATGTCAGAGAGAAGCAAAAAGTGATTCCTTAGGGTTTGGTATAATCCATGGTTTCAGGCATCCACTGGGGGTTTTGGAACATATCCTCTGTGGACAAGGAATGAATATTGTAATATATTCCTTTTTATGGCTAAGTAACATTCCATTCCGTTGTATGGACATACCTATTTCAACATTCATCAGTTAATGGACATTTGAGTTGTGCTCACTTTTGGACTATTTTGAATAATGTTCCCATGAGCATTAATGTACACCTTTTTCTGAGAACCTATGTTTCGTATGTCTTGGGTATAGAGCTAGGAGTAGAACTGCTGGGTCACATTATAACTCTATGTGTTAACTCTTTGAGAAACTGCCACACTGTTTCTGTAGTGGCCCCACCATTTATGTTCCCACCAGCACTGCATGAGGGTTCTAATTTCTCCATATCCTTGCCAGCATTAGTCATTATCCATCTTTTGGATAAGAGCTATCTTAGTGGATATAAAGTGGTATCTCTCTGTGTTTTTGGTTTGCACTTCCCTAATGACTCATGATGCTGAGCATCTGCATGTGCTTACTGGCAATTTGTACAGTCTTTAGAGAAATGTCTACTCAAATCCTTTGCCTGTTTTTACACTGAACTGTCTTTTTGTTACAGAGTTGTAGGAGTTCTTTATGTATTTGGGATACAAGTCCCAGATCAGATGTGATTTGCAAATGTTTTCTCTCATTCTGGGTGCTGTCTTTTCACTTTCTTGATGGTGCCCTTTCAAGCATAAATGTTTGTAATTTTGGTGAAGTACAATTTACCTTTTCCTTGGATGCTTGTATGTTTAGCACAGTATCTAAGAAAACACTGCCTAATCCAAAGACACAGAGTTACACCTTTTTCTTTTCTTTTTTTTTAGCTCTTACAATTGGAGCTTTGTTCCATTTCCAGTTAACTTTTTGGATATGGTGTGAGGTAGGGTTCCAAATTAATTCCCTGGCATGTGGCTATCCAGTTTTCTGGCACCACTTGTTGAAAAAACAATTCTTTCCCCACTGAATGATCTTGGCACCTTGGTTGAAAATCAATGAACTAAAAATACATGGGTTTCTATCTGGACTCTCAATTCTATTACATTGGTCTATGTCAGTACCACACAAACTTGGCCACTGCAGCTCGGAAGTAAGTTTTGAAATTAGGAAGTGTGAATCTACTACTTCATTCTTTTTCAAGATTGTTTCATCTGTTCTGAATCCCCTGCATTTTCATATGGATTTTGGGTCCAGCTTATCAATTTCTATAAAAATATAGCTGAATTTTTGGCAGGAACTGCACTGAATATCTAGGTCAACTTGCCATCTTACCAGTATGATGTCTTTAAGAAACTCGGAGTCTTTCCACTTATTTAGATCTTCTTTAATTTCTTTTAACAAGATGTATGAAGTGTGATATAAAATATATATGTATACATGTTTGTATATATGTACATATACACTCAAAAAACAGTCTCTGGCCCCTGGCTGCTGGCACAGAGATCCTGAGACTCTTGTAATTTCACTAGGAGTATCTTTTGTCCTAATATTTGGTCTTTGGCTCTGGTACCTGACACAGAGTTCCTAAATCCCTTGGAATTTTCTGGGTTGTAGGAGTGGCTTTGGTTCTACAGAGCTGATTCCTGGTTGGCTTCTGTACAGCTTCAGCATGGAAGCTGGTCAAAGGAAAGGTGAAGCCATGATCAGAAGTTTGGAATGGTCAGGCCCACTCTCCACTGCCTGGGAAGGACAAGGGAGGGGCTGGAGACAAAGTTAATGATCTATCACGCCTATGTGATGAAGCCTCCATAAAAACCTTAAAGTACAGGTCCAGAGCATTTATGGTTTGGTGAACCTATCCACATGCCAGGAGGGTGGCACATTCCAGCTCCACAGGGACAGAAGCTCTTCCACTTGGGACACTTCTGGACCTCAACTCATGTATCTCTTTATCTGGCTGTTCATTCATATCCTTTAATATACTTTGTAATAAACCAGTAAACTAATAAGTAGCCTGCTTTCCCTGAGTCCTGAACTGCTCTAGAAATTAACTGAGGAGATTATGGGAACCTGCAATTTATAGCCAGTTGGCAGAAGCACAGGTAACAATCTGGACTTGCAATTCATGTCTGAAGGGAAAGCTGGGGTAGTCTTATGGGACTGAGCCCCTAACCTCTGAGGTCTGTGCTATCTACAGTTAGTGTCAGAATTGAATTGACTTATAGGAAACCCATCTGGTGCAGGAGACTTGCGTGTTGTGGAAAACTCTTGCATCTAGAGTCAGTAGTATTACGAGTATGAGAGTAAAGAAGAAACAGGAGTCTTAAAGAAGTCTTACTCTGCTTTTGTTATATTGATTCCTAAGTGTTTGATTCTTTTTGATGCTATTACACTTGGAATTGTTTTCTTACTTCATTATGCTCATTTGTGGAGTGTTTACTGCTACCATTTAGAAATCAACTGATTTTTGTATATTGATTTTGTGTTCTGCAACTTGCTGATCTCATTAATAAGCTCTAACAGCTTTTTGGGGGGCTATCTTAGGGTTTTCTACATATAAAATCTATATTTAAGGCCATGTAAATAAAAATAGTTTTACTTCTTTTCCAATCTGGATACCTTTTATTTCTTTTTCTTGCCTAATTGTCCTGTCTAGAAGCTCCATGATAATGTTGTTAGGGAGGACAAGAGCAGACAACCTTATCATGTTCTTGATCTTGGGAGGAAGCATCCAGCCTTTCACCATTACATGTTATGCTAGCTGTGGAGTTTTCATGGATACTCTTTATTAGGTTCAGAAAACTCTTTTATTACTAGTTTGTTGAATATTTTTATCATGAAAAGATGCCGGATCTTGTCAAATTGCCTTTTCGGCATCTACATATTTTTTGGACTATAAGATGCACTTCCGCCCCCCACCAAATTTGGGGGGGAAATGAGGGTATGTCTTAATAGTCCAAATGTAGCTTGCCTGGCTCTCTGGGAGGGAGAGGGCAGGGTGGTGGAGCGGGTTTTTTTTTCCCTATTTTCCTCCTCTAAAACCTAGGTGTGTCTTATAGTCTGAAAAATACAGTAGTGATATAATCATGTGGTTTTGTCTTTTATTCTATTATTATGTTGATTGGTTTTCATATATTGAAGCAACACTGCAATTCTAGCAAGGTGATATCTGCAATACAGGAAAATTTTAAAAAGAGAAAGAACTCAGACATGGACAACAATGTGGTGATTGTTGTGGGGAGGGGGTGGGTGGAGGTGGATG
The DNA here is from genome assembly GCF_022682495.2 of Desmodus rotundus. Taxonomy (NCBI): domain Eukaryota; kingdom Metazoa; phylum Chordata; class Mammalia; order Chiroptera; family Phyllostomidae; genus Desmodus; species Desmodus rotundus. The sequence continues at coordinate 121,399,754 of NC_071394.1, forward strand.
AGCGCATGGGGGGATAAATGGTAATCCCCCCATGTGGCAGGAACTTTTTCCCTTTTAGTTTTTAGTCACTTGACTATGTTTGCACACTAAAGTTTTAAATCGGAGGAACTCTTCACTCGTGTGTTTTTGGCCTTTATCAATTCCTTCTTCCACCTGATATTAGATGAATACTCAACTACCATGTTTTCATCAAGTTGCTTTATGTTTTTGTTCAACATTATAGTCATCTGGAGTAAGTTTTTATATGGTGTAAAACATGGTTCTAACTTAATTTTGTAGCAAACTGCAAGTCATGTGTCTAAACGCCATTTACTGAATAATTTATCCTTTCCTTATTGAATGGAGCTGTGCCAACGTCATCATGTACTGCCCACACTCATGCTGAAACCTCTCCCCTTCCTACTGTGTTCCAACAACCTGTCTGCCTCGTGTTCTACCAGTACCACCCGAGAGAAAGAAAAATGAGGCGCAAAACAGAGATAAACAATGTCAAACTTTAAAGTTGATGGACATAAAAAACAAACACTGCATCGCTTTAGAAAACATAAGTTTAAGCTTTGATTAAGTTTTGCAGTTTTTCCAGACCCTTAAAAGGCGTTAATTTCTTGGTAAGGGAACAGAAGTGAAAGAAAGAACAGAGAAGCCGGATACAAAGCCAATGTTCTCCCTAAAGTTCCTTAGTGACCAGTGGCTGGATACGGCAGGAGTGTGGAACTATTACAATTTTATAGGCAAATCATGGAATCAAGAATGGTTCCTTTGGTCAAGATGATTAGGAAAGTGGCAAGAGGGAAAAGTGGAAACATGGAGCTTATATACCTCAGAACGATGGCCCAGGTATAGAATCGTATTAAAACACATTAACTATCCTTAACTGGCAAGAATAAAATAGAAATAATTATGACAGCACCACCATTTTGACTTCACTGAGACCAGGGAGAAAACACTGCAGCTTCCCAGAATTAGCTCTCTTACCTAGTGATGCATAGGATCCTGGATTCAAGGCACCTGCACCTAAGCGCCCACTTCGCATGGTCTGGCCAGCAGCATGATGCGCCTTGGCACCAGCAGCAGCATTCACATCAATGTCACTTCGTGAACGCTGCAGGCTTCCTGGAAGGGAACTGGCTTTGTTGCTGCTGCCTGCTGGTACTAATGGAAACAAAGCAAAGGTAGCCTATATTATTTAAATCACTGCAAACACTGTAAAACTTACATGAACTTGAAATCACAATGAGTTAATCCATTTTGACAAATGGTCAAAATGGAGGCGGTGGCCAAATGGACACCAGAAAGTACTTCATAGTAGTTTAAAGTCAGAATACCTCAGTTTCAATCCTGTCACAACTAATTCTTCTTGAACAATTTTCCCAATATTTCTGCTTCATTTTCTTCTTCCATAAAATGGAAAACATAACTATACTTTGTAAAATTCATAGGACTGTTTCCTAAAGAGATCATACTTATGGCCCTGGCTGGTGTGGCTCAATGAGTGCCAACCTGAAAACCAAAAGGTTGCTGGTTTCATTCCTACTCAGGGCACATGCCTGGGTTGTGGGCCAGGTCCCCAGTAGGGGGCGTGTGAGAGGCAACTGACTGATGCATCTCTCACACGTCAGATGTTTCTCTTCCACTCTTTCTTCCTCCTTTTCCCTCTATCTAAAAATAAATACATAAACCTTAAAAAAAAAAGAGAGAGATGATACTTAATGACTGATCCATGAAAATGAAGCACTGGACAAGCTAAACAGATGGCAGCAGTTTACTAGCAGAAAAACGTAAGGAGGACTCGTCCAGGAGTGGGGTTATTCAGAAAATAATGCAGATGCTGCCACCCTTAGGGCAATGCAAGTTAGGCCATTAAATTTCTGATCTTTAGTTTTTCAGTTTTAAAAATGAAGTTTTACAAACTCTGAGCTGTGACCCATTAATAATAGGCAGTGAAATCAACTGAGTGGGCCATGACAAGCATTTTAAAGAAATGAAGCAATAGAAAACAGAGTGCATCCATCATTACTAAAGTAGTGTTCTGTGAAACTTTGTATTATACTATATATGCATGTGTGTTTACAACACACACTAAGTATATGTATAATATATTTATGTAATTGTATACACTATGCTGTATATATTATGTTAATATATGTGTATAGGATATTAGTATAGATACAGTGTATATGTGTGGTATTAGGTTACTATATAAAATGATTTTCTCACTGCAGGTCAGATCAAAGGTTTAAATTTTCAGAATAGTTTAAAAGCTTTAAAAGCACATCAAAAGTTTTTAAAAGCTGAACAGTTTAAAGCAGTAGTTTTTAAACGGTTTTAATGTGACCCATAATGAGAAAATAATTTTACACAGTAACTTTTACCTTATTTATGAAGTAGCTCTCACTTTATTAAGTAAAATATGTTATGACTCTTACTTAAAAAGGCAATTTACCTCTTCCAGCCACAGTTGACGGGTTTGCCGTAGACCACTTGGAAGAAAAGGGACGACTGTAAGGTAAAAGGGAATACTTTTAGTAAGAAGATGTAACTATCACTCCTCTGATTAACAGTGAAATACCACTGAGCTTTCTAAAAAGTTGAGAAGTATTTCTAATTTTAATTTCCGTTTTATAAATCACGATATAACAGTTGTTACATATCAGTGGTATCTCAATTAGCTGTGAAGCAAAAAATGAAACAGTAAAAATGAATAAGGACTGTAAACTCTACAGAGACAGAGACCAGTTTGCTACTGTTCACTCTGGTGCTCAGCACACATTACAAGACTCACCATAGAGGACTCAGTAACTCTCCAACACATATATTCTGAGGTATTTTATTTACGGGGAGAGAGGAGGTGTTATTATTAGCACACAGGGAATTCAGAGTTACTAAAATCTTGCTTATCTAAGTCATAATGGTTGTGGCCATTGGCAACCCGTGTAGTTACCACGCAGGTATCATACTACCTCCAGCAGTGCTGCTAAGAGTTACTGCGTGGGGCTGAGAAAAAAGGCTAAGATCTACTGCTGAAGATAATGTGCAATTAGAAGGCAAAATATCTCCAATCATCTCAAAGAACCCACCATCTCTCTTAATACTTCTTTTGATTATCTTTATGCAATAGTATTGTGCAGCCCATAGATAAAAATTTTAAGTATGTAAGGGAGATCTGAAAAGTATATCTATAAATTCTAAAGGTCAGGGGAAGAGAGAAGCAAAAATCTCAGGTTAAAGTCAGGCTACTGAAAAATATTCTTTGAGTTATTATTATTAAGTAATAAATTTGGTAGTTGGTTATTAAACATAGTATTAGATTATTTTTATAGCTGTCCCCTAAAATCGTTACCTAATTAGGTTGAGGCAGACAACTTTAAGGTTCACAGGACTTAAAGTTGTTTATGTTTAAAGATGTCATACTAAAGTAAGACCAAATATCTTGTTCATATCCTTGCTACTCAAAGTATGATCCATGGACAAAAAGTACTGACATCACCTAGAAGTATGTAAAATACACAAAGCCTCAGGCCCCACTCCAGATCTATCAATCAGATTCTGCACTTTAACATCATCTTCAGGTGATCCATGTGCACTTTCAAGTTAGAGCGCTGTACATAAAAGTAAAAAGGAAAAAGCAACAATGCTCACTGGAGGTGAAGGATTTATCACAAATTTACATAACAGTTTAGATAGGTCATTATTCCTACTGTACTTATTTTTTAAAATCAGATCCTGCAATTATTCTGAAAATTTCTAAGTCGCTCAACTTTAGATTAGTACTCACAAGACCCTGTCAGTGCCTCCTTGAAAATTGTGCCCCGGGTGCCTCATCTGCCTCACCCTGGTCTGTCTTCTGCATCAGAAAGCTGTGAAGGCAACCAGTGATCTTCGTGGGATCAAGGTCCAAAGAGTCAGAAATGCCAGAGAGGTCTGCTCACAATCTGTGAGCTGTTCTTCCCTGGGGAAACCTGCAGGTATTTGTGGCCACTGCTAGGGCATGCAGGAGGCATCTGAGACTTCAGCAATCTCCTAGAGTCAGACAGCCAGAATGCAGGGTTAAGGCTGCCAAGGCAGTGGGGTTTGTGGCAGCCAACGCAATGATGATAATGGAGTTAAACAGAAGTGAGTCAGACACTAATTTTGCCCCTCGAGGGATTTGCTGAAATCTGAAGCTGTGTAAGAGATGAAGAAGGAAAGCACTGGAGTTTTTACCAGTCACATAGTGCTGTCAAATAGTTCTGAAGACGTCTTTGGAATTTCCATGACAATTCCTCCATGTCAATGCCCTAGAAGCAGCCACTGTATAAATTACTTTGTGGGTATTTAAAAAAATGCATATAAATCAGTGCTTTCCAATCTTTTCCAGACATGAACATATAGAAACCAAATCTGAATCACAAACTCTTTAAACAAAAAGAAGTTACACTAGCACGTAATCCAACACTTGAGACAGTAGACCAAAGAAAATGAGTACTTCAAATCATCATTCTTTCAAGGCTTTACGGGAAAGCAAGCAGATATTCAAGTACCCAACTTAAGGAACTCTGGGGAGTTGGGGAGAGTAATAAATCAATAATTATCATTTACATGATCTTACTTGAGACTTTCTTGGGAGCTAGATGACGATCTGTCAGATTGAGGAAGAGATGCTACACTGCCAGAGCTCTTTAAGTAAGTTTGAAGACTCTTCTGATAAGATGGCTCAAGGGAATTATACAATGTTTCAGCTTCACCAGGAAAGTGGTTTCTGAGACCCATATATGTCCTGTAAAACAAATGAACAAATGACAAAATGAAAAAGAAAGCATAAAGTAATAACTACATTACTAGACATTACAGTAGAATGTGGACATTCAAGAATGAAGATGGGCATGTAGGTTTTTAATACATCCACTGTGTGTCAGAGTGAATACTCTCTAAAATTAAGAAGTTTTGGTGGAAAAAAGGTGGGCTTTTGAGAAAAGGAGATCTCAGTTCAAAACCTGGCTGTAATCCTTACAGTTTGTGTAGCTTGGATAAACCCCTAATCTTCAAATGTCAGTTGCCGATCTATGGAGATGCTACCTTTGCATTTTAAATATCAGAAAAGAATGAATACCAACTGCCCCACACAGTGTCAGGTACATAATACATGCTCAATAAATGATAGTTATTTTTATTCACAATGAAAGTGAATACATTATGATGGACTAGGAATACTGATGATTATACAAATGACAATGTTAAGTAAATTGTTAGACTTATAGTACAAATTTAATGGAATAAAATCAACTTTAATTTTACTACAGAGCTAATCAAAAGCAGAATAATTGGGACGCTTGTAATATTTTCATTCTCCCAATATAATTCCTTTCAGTGAAAAGACCAAAGTATGTTTAAACTGCCACAAAAATACATTCTAGACTTACTTTCTGGCTTCCACTCTGGCCTCAGCATCAGCATCATGAATTCCCTTTTTAATAGTTTCAACCAGGACGGCTGCATGTCTATAAAATAAAACATCTTTAGAATTATGTGTAAAACTATGTATTTCACTACAAATAATATCTAATGCCTACGTGTTACATATCAATCACGAAGGGAAAGGAGAGATTGAAAGATTAATTAGAGTACAATAGTAAATCTAAGACTGCAAGATTTTCTAATGCTCCACCTAACACATTTCACTCATGCATACTTTCCTTCTAGTAAGTTAAACATTATCAACCTCAAAATTATTATTTTTATACAAAATCCAAATAATATATAAATATATAATACTCAATTTGAAACTTTTAATGAATAAAAAATAATCTGTGTGGTTGCTCACTGACCCACCAATGTAGAAAATGACTTGCTAACAGTATGTATGATCAGTTATAATATGATGGAGTGAATCATAGCTGCCACTAATGAACTTAAAGAAAACTTGGAATTATATCATGCCTACATTAAACAGCAAATTCTATTTTTTTAAAAAAGGGGGCTGTGAACAAATTTAATGATTTCCATCAAAATAAAAAATCAGTTATCTTTTTCAACATTAATACAGGTATATCCCAAGCTTCAAACTCGAGATAAGGAATACAGCCATGCAAATAGCCAGTAGCATTTTCCTCTTTTTCACCTCAGAACTAGGTTAAACACCACCCAGGATATTACCTGACCAATGACACTTGATAACTGGTATGGAGAAACTTTTTAAAATCTTTTTCCTCTAAAAGGCAGTGCCTTCCTTATATCTTAAATAATTCGTTACTTGATTAATTATACCTCGGTAAACCTATCTCATATGACTAGAGATACATTTTTTAAATTTTTGCCCAATTTAACCTAGAGTACCTTATACGACTCATTCTACTTAAGAGACTTTCACTCACCCCACAAAGAAGAAAATCATACTACTTATAGCTACAAGAAATAAAAGGAGCGCCACACCACAGCTTTAAAGTAGAAATATCTTTTAAATAATCAGTACAAATAACTTTTAAAGTAAAATGAGAAATAATTCAAAACCAATACTATCATCTTCTGAAGAACCAGTAACCATGGGGCGGGGAGAGAAGAGGGAGAAGGAAAGCTGATACATACCTTTCCAATGAATGAGTCTGCCACTCTTGTAACAGTAAATCTAAAAACTCAAATGAGCGCCTAAAAAATAAAAGTTAATTATAACTAAATGTTATACCATTATATTAATTTATAACATAATACTAAGCAACACTTTCTTCTATAATACTGCACTTTGCCCCCTTAATTAAAGTTCAGTCAGCCCTCCATATCCGTGGGTGTCTTACACATGGATTCAACCAATAGGGGATTGAAAATATTGAGGAAAAAAATCATCCCAGAAAGTTCTAAAAAGCAAAACTTGAATTTGTCACACACCAACCACTATGCTAAATCTACATGAATGAAGTGATGGGCAGGTACACCTTGCTGTTGCCTACACGCAAATACTGCACCGTTCTGTACACGGGACTTGAGTATCTGCAGGTTCTGGTGTCCCAGGTGGGTCCTAGAACCAGTCTCCCACAGATTCTTTCAGATGACTGTATAACACGTTTTTGGATATTTTAATTGTCAAATACTTAACTTACTTTAAGGTTCCAACTATTTCTATGCTAAGTTATTTCAAAAAGATGACAAGAGTTCCCCATAAGTTTAACTTAAAATGCTTGTCAAATGTAAAATTAATACTTATTAAATACCTACTCTGCACTAGAAATTCAAGATACACAATGGTGGCCAAGAAAGATGTGATGGATCTTCCATTTCTACAATGCTTCTTTAAAAATAAATGTATTTGATTTTTTCATCAAGTATTTGTATATTTTTCTCCTAAGCCCTTTAGTTCTCAACTTCTTCACCTGTCTTCTTCTTGAGCTTCTCTTCTTTCTTGGCGTCTAATTACAGTTCTGCCTTGTTTTTCTTCCTTAATATACTAACACTTTTTCTCCACCTACCCTTAAACAGGTGCTCACCTGGTTTGTGCTGATCTCAGCCCACTTCCCTTTTATAGTCAACTTGGGCAACATAATCTGTGCCCTTACACTTGACTATTGGCCATGCTTCTCACATCTAGGCCTATATTGCCAGCATTGGTTCAACTCAGCATCTCTACATAGGCAGTGAAAGTCAACTCAAATACTACACAGAAACCCACTATTTTAGCCCATATTACGCAGATCAGGAAATGAGAAATATGGAGGTTAAATTGAGGTGCCCAAAGTGACAGAGCTTGGACTTAAACCCTGCCATTCTGACTCCAGAGTTCACAGTCTAAAACATTTGACATCACCCCCCTCATCCATACCCAATTATCAGGCTCCTTACTACACTTCAAATCTCTTGAATTTATTTATTGAAAAAAATCTCCTTTAATCAGTTATCATCAATACAACTCTAGTTCAGACCCTGCCTCTCTTCAGTGAATCAGAAAAATTCCCACTTATTTAAACCATTGTGCCTTCTTAATCACTGTTCGGAGCTGGAATAAAAAGTATGATGGATGACAATACCTCCTCACTAAGAACTATCAAAGAATGGAACAACGTCAAAATTTCCCTTCACGACATTCAAACCCTCTACACTGACTTCAACCTACTTCTGGGCCTTCCTCCTCTACCCAGTCAGGTACTTTTCCTGTTGAAACCTTCCTTTACCAAGTGCTCTGGCCCAGTGGCCTATTGGACGGCTCTGCAGCATGCAGCACAATTTTACATCTCTGGTTAGGCTACACCCCCTCACCTCAACCATTGTCAAGTCAATTCTATGATGCATTTCCTGACTCCCTCTTCTCTGTTAACAGTCCTATTCCTCTAATTGCCATTTTCCTCAGTGTAAGACAGAGATTAGTAACATCGTATGCAAAGGGCCAGAACAGTAAATATTTCTGGCTTTAGGAACCACATACCCTTCAAACATGTTAGAAACAGTCTTTAGCTTGTGGGTTGTACAAAAAAAAAAAAACTATACTGTTGGCCAGATTTGGCCAGTCAGCTGTCATCTGCCAACCCTCAACAGAAGAGAGAGAGAGTTAAGTGAACAACTGTGGCCAAAGCTCCAAAACACTTAAAGGTAATAATGATGTCTTATGCAGCTTCTTCCTAGCAGTCAAAGTATTTAAATAAATATGTATTTATCAAATTTAAAAGAGAAAGAGTTCTTTAAACATCAAATACACAAATCTTGTTTTTGTTCTCCTTTTACTGATAGTGATACAAAAAAACCATAGAAATCGTAAGGAGAGAGACTGACTGACTGACCTGACGTGGCTATTTACTCTGTTCCAAATACTATGTTCAATTCTACCAGCGTGCACCTCATTGAATCCTCAGAACGCTATAGGGCTGACACCATTAGGCTACTACTATGCAAACACCGAGGCTCAGAGTGATCAAATAATCGCCCACGGTGGACAATCAGTGGCAGCTGCAGGACTAGTGGAGGCCTGACTCGAGACTGCATGCTTTCTAAAAACCAAGCAACCAGTGGCCCAAATAAACCAAAGCTTAATATGAGAAACTGAGGAACGTGGGTGGTCATCATAATTGCTTTATTCACTTTGCCTTGTATGATGTAAGATAAAAAAAAATTTATTGAGGTTTCTAGAAGGCAAGAAATTAATAACTAATTTTTGTACCAGACTAAGAATTAAACATAATGCAATATTAAAGCCATACTAAAATTTTTTTTGTTCAAAACTTACCTTCTCACAGGGACTGATTTTGATGTGCAATTGCTTGTTATTAAAGGTATAAGTCTGGGTACATGAGTATGCTGAAAAAGATGTTTTAGATAAGGCTGAAAAATACACATCATCCCTTCTATCTTTCGTACATTCATGTATTTATATAAATGCAGGACAAAAAGATCATAAAATATGATTTTGAAAGAAATTAAGACCAGTCAAAAAGTTTTCCCCAAATAAAATATAGTTACAATGACATAGTTTCAAAAGGACAGGTGTGGCCGTAATGTAAAATGAAGACAAGCTACGTGCAAAACTGCAGAGAACTGTTAGGACAGTGTACTTTTGGGGGGAAGAAGCACTGAGAGAAACTGGGCATGTATGTGTCGTATTTTCTGAAGTACCATGGCTCCTGCTGGGAGAAGGTAATAAATGCTATGTAATCATAAGTCATCAGTGTGAACTACATACATAACTACTGAGAATGCACTTTGAAATGGTAATTTAAGGGGGAAAGCAGTGGCGGGAAAACAGAGACAACTGTACTTGAACAACAACAACAACAAAACAAACAAAAAAGAAATGGTAATTTAATTGAACTTTCATTCTGGTTGAATCATAGCTCTATAGAATTCAGGTAAAGTTCAATAGGTATAACCTTTTGACTTCTATTAGTAATTCTTATGCTCTTCTTTAGAGAAGCGAACACTAAAAAGTTCAACATAGACATAATAAAATAGTAACCAAAGCATACATTTTTGATGCTTTCCATCTTTATTTTTCTTCTGAGCTATTGGTGTAGGTTGGGCTACCTATGAAGTAGACTGAGATGAAGTTAGTGTGCAGGACATAAGAAGTGCCCTTGGGATCAATACTCATGGAAGGTATGAAAAGGAAGCAGAAGTGGGGAGAGGAAGAAATGGAACTGTGATATGGTCCAAGGGTACCTTGCCCAAGGCCATTAGGGTGCCACTGAGTTAAAATAGCCTTTCCAAGCAGTCTTGAATTGGTCCAAGATGGCCGAGGCTTTGCAATTCCACATCAGTCAGGTATTGAATAAAGGTCATACTGGGAAGAGGCAAGACCTTGGGAAAGGCGGCCCGCTACAGCTGAGGCAATCCCTGAAGAGGCTGGCACATGAAGGTTCTCTGCCAAAAGTGCTTCAAGTGAAAGTCATCACTGAAGGAGAATGTGTGTGGCACACCAGTGTCTGTCACAACTAACTCAACCAAAATAAAGGAGAAAACTTTTTTCAGCTACTACAGAAAGAAACCAGCCACAGACCTGAAGTGTCCAAGAGAAAAATGCAAGAGAGTGCTGACCTGCATGCTATTCAACTGCCACATTCAGTACAGAAGGGCTCTGCAGACCTGCTCCCTAAGAGCATCCAGAATGCATTCCCTAAACATTCTTACTACGGAGTCAAAGCCCTAGGTGAGCCCCTAGCCACAACACACTACCATCTCTCACCTACCACCTTCCTCCTCTCTCTCATAATCTCCCCAAGACCCTGCTGCTACTTAGTCCACATCCAACACAATGGCTGGGATGGGAGAGAGACCTAACTATTGCAACATCATATTCGGGGGCAGCTACACCAAAGGTAAATTAAAAATGACACTTACAATGACAGACAATGTATTCTACCAAATACTAAGTCAGAACAATTTAGACCTTAATTTATTAATATGAGCTGACAATTTTAAAAAAAGATTCTCTAGAATTAAAAAGAGAATTAGGAATCAAATACAGCAATCTAAGGAAGTAGTCCCCTACAAAACAAACGAAATATACAAAACAGTAGATAACATAAACAAATAAAAACCCCACCTGATTTGTACTTTCAGTGAGATGATAGAATTGTGTATCAATAACATGACAAGCTCATGAAAAATGAGTGATACAAAAACAATGTAAAAAGTGCTAAGAATGGCAAAATGGGTACTGTCAAGTGAGTGGAATTTAAAGAAATTTTTCCTGAGAACATGTATCAGCTGTAATACAAGACAAAAAATTATCAAAGAAGTGATAAATGACAGTGAGGGTTCCAAACTCTGTGCGATAAGAGTAATAAAGAAAAAAAACTGGCAAAAAACCCCAGAAGCAATAAACAACTCATGAAAATTAACATAGATTTAAGGAAAATTCATTTCAGTCAGAAACCCTCATGCATTGTGTAAGGACAGCACTAACGAAAGGTGATCTACTCCTAGATCTGCTATGAAGCTCGTAACACAAACAGGCTATCCCATAAAACTTCCTAAAGCTTCCTGCTTTTTCTTCTATAAAAAGAACCAAATGGTATCTCACTTCTTAGAGACAACAGTAAAAACTTAGAAAGCAATTCTGAGAGAAAAGAAAACAATTCTAAGGGAAAAGAAACGTAAACCTACCAAATACTCAATGAAGACATACACTGTATCATCAGATACACAGTTTTATTTACCTGAGATGTAATGTATACTAAATGGCAAACAGACAGCTGTAGGCTGATTTCAGGCAATAGACATGTTTTTCTAGGCCTGCATAGTGCTGGGTGATAGTAGCTTATTATTTTGAATTATTTTTGAACATTGGAAAAATGGGATACTTTATATAGAATCCAGATGCATGTATAAATGGTTTGTTTAAAAAGTACAAATCAAGGGGTAACATAAAAGAGCCCTATGGAAACAGAACAGTTGTTCACCTTGAATGTGGTAGTTACACAAAGCTACAGACAGGTTCAAATGAGTGCTTATAAAACTGGTGAAATCTGAATAAACTCTGTGTATTAGTAAAAAAGAAAAAAGAAATGTAAACCTAAACTCCAATTTTTTAGTTACAGTGTAAGGGCAAAGACATTTCAAAATATGCAAAGATAAATACACATGAAAAGTGAGACCACGCTAAAAACAAACGAAAATTATTTAGAAACAATTTAAAAATAAGAAGAGTTTATTCATAAACACTGGTGAGGAATAAAAGCAGTAAAAAGCTACAATTAATATCAACTGCTAAAAATGAAATTGTCTGTTCAATTGAACTTAATGGGGGGAAAATGACATGAAAGAAATGGAAAGTATACTTTTTTAAAAGCGGAAGAAGTAAACAGGTTTTATTCTTAACACTGACAAAAAATAAGAAACTTCTCAGAAAATAAGAAACAGATAAGAAGAAAGCACAATAAACAGAAACAGAAAAGTTTTAAAAATCTACTTCAAAATAGTAATAGCCAAAAATTTTGACCATCCATAAAGTACAAAGCAACAATTGTTAGGAAAATAAAACTGACAAAACTAGAATCAGAAAAATCAAGTTAGATAGCTATGTTTCACAAAGAAATAATATCCAGCTAGATCTACACTTAAGAAACAACATTTATGTAAGTTTTAAAAAATTGAATATTTTATAATTGTGAAATGGAGGTCATTACAACTATAACAAAAACCACAAAAAGAGCACTATCTCAATGCATAAAAATGGAAAGTTCTATATGTAACAAACAACAGCTTAAACATTATTTGAAAAACTAACAGACTGGTAAAAAATATTTGCAACACATATAACACAGAATTAATACTTATATAACACCACTTGGAAATCAGTGATGGAAAAATGTTCAATGTGTCAGTAAAATGACAACAAACTCACCACAACTATCAACAACTGAAACTGAAAAAAAAAACCCCTCACAAAAACAAAAACAAACTAAGCAAACAACTAGAATAGGAACTGAAGCACAGAAATGGAGATCACATGGAAGGTTATCGGTAGGGAGGGGGAGGAGGGAGAATAGGGGAAAAGGTACAGGGAATAAGCAGCATAATTGGTAGGTACAAAATAGGGAGAGGTTAAGAACAGTATGGGAAATGGAGAAGCCAAAGAACTTATATGTATGACCCATGGACATGAACTAAGTGGGGGAAATGCTGTTGAGGAGGGGATGAAGGGCAGAAAAGGAGAGAAAATAATAGGACAACTGTAAGAGCATAATCAATAAAATATACTTTAAAAAAATAAATAAAAACTAAAAATTGTTCAATGTATAAACTAGCAATCCATAGAAGAATTAAAAAGGAAAAAATACTTAACATCTCTAATAATCTAAGAAATGCAAAGTACAATATGAAATAATGCATTTTTTGAATTGTAAGACCTTTGAGAGACTAATACACAATGTTGGCAAAGGATGGAGAAAAAAGACTCCATGAATTTCGGAGAGAATGGTGAGGGAATGTAATGTTATGTCCTTTTTTTTTCTAATCCTCACCTGAGGATATGTTTTTTGACTTTAGAGAGAGAGGAAAGGGGAGAGAGAGAAACATCTATGTGAGAGAGAAATATTAATCAGCTGCCTCCTGTACAAGCTCTGACCGGGGATTGAACCTGCAACCTAGGTTTGTGCCCTGAACAAGAATTGAACCTCCAACCTTTGATGTATGAGCTGATGCTCCAACCTTTATTGGAGAACTGCTTTAGACATTAAAAAGAACTATATATAGTATGTATGAACAAGAGAAGAGCCCAAGTATGTGAAATTTAAAAAACAAGTTAAAAACATGTTATTTACATAGATGTAAAATATAAATACTATGTTTACACTTTATAGTAAATCTGGTTTGTGTAGGCACAGAACAGAAGTTTCCAAAAGTACATACTAAATGGCTAGAGTGATTATTTGCAGAAAAGCAGAATTCAGGGGGAGGGGAAATTTATCTTTTTAACTCTGTTCTTTTGGGTATCTTCAAGATATGAGAAATAGTAGGAAATTCCCCGTCATCTTTTACCACTGCTTATAACATTTTTACTGTTTTTACATTGGTAGCTGTTACTACCTGTAACATGACTACATGCCCACACACACATGAAAGTACACACATATGTGTATATTGTATTTGTGGAAGCATGTTTACTTTGTAGTCCTCTGCATTATTTAAATGTTCTAAAATATCTATAATTACCAAGCATTGCTTTTATTATCACAAAAATTCAAAAGTAATTTCCCCTTGGAGTTAAAAAAACACCAATGATTTATTTAAGTAAATTGAAAAAAAAGGGGGTAGGGAGGGGAGACAGAAGAGCGGAACAAAAGAAAAGAACTTACCCGGATGATGAATCTGATCGCTGCACATCCAGAAGTTGCCATGACTTTTGCACTATTGGGGACGAGGTTGAACAGTGTAGGTACAATGGCTTCAGCGCCATGATCAAACTTGTTTCCCAAAACTGTTGAAAGATGGCTACAAAGGAAGACAAAATAGTTTAACATTAAATATAGGTAGGATTATATATCTTTAAAATATTCTTATACTCGACTTAAAATTTTTATTGTAATCAGTTTGTTTTTAATCCTCATCTGAGGATATATTTTTATTGATTTTTAGAAAAAGAAAGGAATGGAGAGAGACAGAAACATTGATCGGTTGCCTCTAGTACATGCCCCAACTGGGGATTGAACTGGCAACCGAGGTATGTGCCCTGGCCAGGGACAGAACCTGCAACCTTTTAGAGTATGGAATGACACTGCAACTGAGCCACCCGGCCAGGGCTATTGTAATCAATTTCTAAGCAGAAAAGCAAAAGAGATAGGAAAGGGGAGGAGTGGGCTGGTGGGGATGGTAGGGGAAAAAGACAGAAAAATATACTTGAACAACCATTTTTTTAAAATGTTAAAAAAAAAAAGAGATAGGAAAGTGCAAATATTACATATTTCCTCCGTTTTCCCATCTTTTAACTGTGAAGACCAAAAAAAAAAGTTGAAATTTTCCATTTTAGCACCTACTATTTGCAATGGCACAAGAAGCTGTCTGATGTCAAAATTTAACTATTAAAGCCACAGGGAAAAAATTCACCTGTTTACTCTGACCTTTAGCCATCTTTATCCATCAGATAGTTCCACTGTAATGTCCCAATATGATTCTTAAATTCAACATATTTCATAAACAAGTTCAAAAGCTGACCCAAATCAACACTCTCCAAAACATTCTCTATTTCTATTAATGATGTCCCCACTGTATTAGTCACAAATGCTCCCTGACATTTTTGGAGGAGGGTTTCAGAATTCTTGATTGAAAATACAACTCTATCATATACTAGTTAGTGGCGTGATCCTAGGGACATCTGTCTTCTCTTTCCAAACTTGTGAAATAGTTAAACAAATTCAACTTTTAATTGTATGAGTTTAGTTAAAGCACTCAGGAAGAATGCTGCAATCACTCACAGTTCTGACACTGCTTGCAGTATTGGTTAATTTCTATATATTGTTATCGTACTTAAAACACATGGTTGGGATACAGTTAGCTCCAAAATTTCAGGTTGTTGATTCAAAGAGCTCTGGGAATTGGTGCTCACTTTATGGCTTCCAGCAGTTTTTATTGGTATTCAGGGCATTGCACCCTTCACAGGCGAAAACCGGTATTCAGCTAGACTCATGCGCTCCCCTAAACAGATTTTATAGCTCCTTTTCTGTGCATCTCTCTTCTCTTCAGTATTCTGCACTGTAAATTTTAGCCAGTTCACCCTTCAGAAACTCCAATCCCTGTTTCTTCACAACTCAGTGAGACTGCCTTGCTCTGTTTGAGACCGCCTTCCTCTGCCTTGTTCTCCCTCCCTTCCCCATGGTTCAGTGCCTCAAGGTCAGAACTGTGCTGATCATACTGTTCAAATGATTTCACTGTTTCAAAAATCACAGCCCTGCTCTGACCACTGCCCATTATCTGTAAAGGGTGTTTTACATGTTCTGTCATTTGCTGCAAGAGAGGGAGCCCTGCAGCACTACCCAGTACTGCCAGTACTGCATCATGGCCAGGAGCAGAATTCTCATCACGGAGTATTTTTCAAGGTTACATTTTGTGCATTTTTGTTTTGTTCTGCAATCGAGAGATATTCAATTATTTTGGTACATGATACACTGACTTGTATCTAGCAATCTTGGTAAAGTCCCTTAATCATAATAATTATAGACTCTTGTGGTTTTCTGCATAGACAATAATATCATCCAATAAAAATGGGAGTTTTGGTCCTTTAATCTTCATAGTTTTTATTTCATGAGGTTGTTTTATTTTTCTATTTTCTGCTCTGACTGGGACATCTAATTCAACCCTGCTGAGAAATACTAATAGTAGGCATCTTTGTGTTGCCTGTCTTCAAAAGAATGCTCATTCAACAGCACATACAACAAAAGTACTCAGGTGGGGAGTAGTAACAAAAGGAATTTTAGAATTCTACTGTCCTTGAATTTTGGAAGAATATAGAACACACAGAATAAGTTTATGTTTTGGTAAGTTAATGATGTATGTTATAATTCCAGAATAATTGGTAAAATATCAGACAGAGAGAGCTTAATATCTACATTAGTAAAGAGAAAAAATGAACGCAGCCAGTCCTCAGACCCATTCACTTTCTTCTTTTTTTTTGAGTGTTTTTATTTTGTTTTGATTTATTTTTTAAAGAGAGTGGAAGGGAAGGAGAAAGAGAGGCCTGCAACTCAGGAATGTGCCCTGAATGGGAATCAAACCAGTGACTTTTTGGTTTGCAGGCTGGCGCCCTGTCCACTGAGCCACACCAGCCAGGGACATTCCCTTTCTTCTTAAACTCAGAATTAGTGACCAAAACTCCACCAGTAGGCTTTATAAATATAAACACATTTTAAGGTTGGTATAAAGTGCCATTAAGAAAAAAATATGTTTAAAATCACACGCAATGGATCCTTGTAATTAGATTTTGGATCACATAAAAGCTTTTTGACAGTTATCTTGCTGTTTTATTCAATGAACCCTGAATCAATGAGTACTAAATTCATTCATAAAAAAATGCTTATCACATAAAGAATATACTTACGCTACAGTAATGCAAGCTTCTCTAACCACCTGGGATCTAAGATCCTTAGCTGAAAGTTTAAGTGCTCCATCCAACAAACGTAAATGTTGGAAAAAGCAATCATATTGTGCAGCTCCAGCAACAAGCAATGATCGAATTTTCTTAAGCTGAAATAAAGAGAATTCCCATTATTGACAAAAAAGTGGCAATGCAAAAACCAAAATTCTCAAAGCTATCTAAACCTCATTATTTGAGCAAAATTTTAAAAATAGCATTTCATTGGGGGAGGGAGAGGGGTTCGGCTGGGGTGGGGTGGAGGGATGGGGAGAAAAGGCATACCACTGTAATTGAATAGCAATAAAAATTTAAAAATTATTAAAAAAGTTTTAAAAAATTTAAAAAATAGCATTTCATTATATTTATATAACAATTTTTAGACATTTTAAACTGTATTAAATGTCTCTTAAAATAAATATGCAATCTCCCCCCAAAAACCTTCTGTCAAAGAACATTATGGACTTGGTTACATGCATAACTGACATATGTAATGTATGAATAGTTAAGTAAATTTTAAAGTTTTAAGGAAGTTCCTCTTTTATAAATTGTGGTAAAATAAACATTTACATAAAATTTACCATTTTAACCATTTTAAAGTATACAATTCAGTGGTATTGAGTCCAATCAAAATGTTGTGCGACCATTACCACTATACCTAAGGAGACTATTTTTTAAAGGGTCAAATTTTGGAAACCATGTTCATCAAAAAGCAAAAGTACAGAAGCATAAGGGCCAACCACGAAGCCATCAAAATAGAGATTGGAGCTCTCAGAGCAGACGAGTGTCTTCGAGTGGAGCCCCTCCTCTGGCTTCCCGAGGACTCCAAGGCACTAATTTACTACCTCACATGTAAATTTGACAAATTCACAAACTTTGAAATATAGCCCTTTGTCATGGCAAATGTAATTTTTAAATTTATCAACTAGTTTCTCAAGGAATTTAAGCTAAAAAAATATTCTTAACTCAAAAATACCAGACCTTTTTTAAAAAAAATGAGTGAAACATTTATCACATTCAGAGACAAATACGTGAGAAAGGAAAGAAAATGCCAGACAAATGGACAGACTACTGTAAATTTTTGCTGACACTATGAAAATATTGAGCATGCAGGCAAAGTGAACTGCTTTTTTGGTAAACCTTTCGAGAGTCAAGGACAATACTGATGAACAACTCCGTAGAGCCACAGAGAGGCCACGGCCCTGAGGCATCAGTGAAACTCACACTTTCCTGGTCAGTCAACAAGTAGCACATGGAGAGAGACTAACAAATGGTGAGACAGGTTCCACCTGATCAGCAAAAACAAAAATTGACCCTAAATCAGAAATGCCGACTCTCTCAATATATTTTCTGGAAAGAGATGCTGCCTATCAGATACTCTATTTCATAAATATCTGAAATACAAGATAGGGCTACTACTGACTTTCTATGTTATTAAAAAAGACATTAAAAAAAAGAGTAGGAAAAGGAAATAAAAAATAAAAATCCTACCGCATTGGCACGCTGATCCCAGTCGTGTTTGTCATCTGACAAAATTTCCCTGATTTTATTTAATGTTTCTTCAAGTTCTCGACTAGAATAGATCTTAAAAATGCAAAATTGTAACATTAATATTTCTTACCATGAGCAATAACAAATTATGTCCTGATGGTCAAAATAATCTTTCAGGTAATAAGGTTATTTATTAATATTTCCCATTCTAGCACCATTTTTGAAATGGAGAATGGAAATATATTATGAACAATATTCAAGTGCTTTGTCTTCCTTACCTATTACCCTTATGCTACTTCTCCACTCATGAGTAACTTCAAATACACGTTTAAAATGCACTGTCATTTAAAAACATGATGCAAATATTCTCATTAAAAAAATAGGCCTAAGTTCTCAAAATGACTTCAGGTATATAACACATGTAGGCAATCATACACTTATTATACAATATTGCAAAAGGACACAGTTTAAGTTCGTCTCTCCATTGCCTCCATGCTAGACTATAACCAGGATAACTACATGCTTTGTGTCCTCTGGAGCCAACCATTTTCCAACACCATTACCCTTTCATTCACTCAGCAAATATTCATATAACAGAAATGCACTATGTTAGACACTAAGGATACTATGGTGAGCAAAAACAGGCCATGTTCTTTGCCTTATGCGGCTTATAACCTAGTCAAAGAGAAAAACATTAATCAAATGATATAAAATATAAAATTGCAAATAGAAAGTACCACCAAGGAGAATTATGCAGTGCTGTGAAATTCTATATATAATATAGGGGGTTTGAACTAGTGTTAGGAAAGTCAAGCTTGAAATGAGAGCCAAAGGATGAATCAAACATCATCAGGCAAAGTGGAGAGAGATTAGCCTTCCCATTAGTAAACAGTATGTGCAAAGGCTCCTTGGCAGAAGGAAAATGAAAGAAGGCCAGAGTGTAGGAGAAAGGAGTACAAAGGGACCCAGGAGAAGAGTCAATGACCCAGGCCAAAGTCAATCAGAACACAGTATTTCTGTACATCACAATCAGAAGTGGGCATGGGACCTAAATCAGTTCAATCAGAGTAAATCTCACAAAGGTTATAGGATCAACAAATAATAGTTTGGTAATAATAATTATTTTATTTTTACATAGTAATTTAAGGAAAAATATTTTTCAAGATTTCATTCATTTATTATTATTATTATTATTATTATTATTATTATTTAGATAGAGGGGAAGGGAGGAAGAAAGAGAGGGAGAGAAATATCAGTCTGTGGGTGCCACTCAAGTGGCCCTCACCAGGCACCTGGCCTGCAACCCAGGAATGTGCCCTGACTGGGAATTGAACTGGTAACCCTTTGGTCCACAGCCCGTGCTCAATCCACTGAGCTATCCCAGCCAGGGTAGAAAAATGTTTTTAAAAAGACAAAAATAATTATTATATGAACAATCATATAAGCAACAGTCACGGGAAGTGCCCATATACTGGTATCTTTACCTGAATAGAAGGGACATCTGTAAAAGCTTTTATAAAATCATCTTCATCGACTGCTCCTGCACCTCCTTCCTTAGAAGGACCTGCTAAGTAAAACAAACAAACAAAAAAACTTACTTTTTAAAGTTTATTTTTAAGCATTTTAGCATCAAGAACATGAACTATATAATTCTTTTGAGCATAACTTTAAGAGACATTCCATTTCATTAAAAAAGCATTGAAAAAATCTCCAACTTTCAGAGAAGTCAAGGTACTTAGTAGTGGGTTGGAAGTAAAATTCAAACTGTGTAAGAACAGAGTCCTCCCATCCCTCATCCAATGAGAAAGGAGACAAGAAATACGGGTGAAAGGATAATGTTTAAAAGCTGAACGGCAATTTTAAATAACACAAAATGTCAATAAATGATGGCAAATGTGACGTAGGAGATCCATGTGTGCTGCAGTGGTCAGAACAGCAAATGTGAAAGCAAATGAGAGTCTTGAAATTAAATTTAAATATGCAAACAAACCTTCCATTATTGCAGACAATCAAAAAATAATTTAAGACGTAGTTGTTGTTTAAGTGCCAGTAATTTTTTTTTTAAAGAGCCAGTAATTAAGCTATTGTCTTTCAGCTTCAAAGTCACTCTGTCATATTCTGTGGTCCTGGACCTAGGATTAAGCAAATCATTTTTTCTGCTGAATCTAGTGCTTTCCAGTTAAAGCTGTCAGTAGTGGGTGCTGGAGAGAGACTGAAAGCTGAAGGAAGAAGGGACCTACTTGCTCCTTTCTGATTGCTTCCAGTTCTTGTCAGCAAAACCCTAGAAACTCTGGAAGGACCTTTGTTTCCAGTAGCACCTGGCTTCAACTTGCACTTTCTCTAACACTAAACCAGTTACTTTCACCCATCAGAGACACCAGTCAGCTATACACCATGCTCAGAAGTATAAGTCAAGGCTCTGCAGGGCCCCTCCTCTAAAAGCCTCTAAGTTTTAAGAATTTTAACCTCCTCATTTCGTTCCTCCAGCTCTAGGGATAGGGGCTGTGTACTGTAACTGCTACCTCCATGACACTTTCGTGTTCTCTTTTGCATTCTTAATTCATCAATACCCATTTAACAATTCTTTAGATTAAATTCTCTCTGTAAAAGCATCTGTTGTGGTTTCTGTCTTCTGACTGCACCCTGGCTGACAAAAGTGGTGCTTAGTTTCTAACTCTATAAATGCATTCACTCACGGTAAGAATTCAACACACGGAACGGATTTCAACCACACAAGATATACGCCCCAAGTGACAGTTAACTTAAAAAAAAACCTCTCCAATTAAAAAATTAAATTAAAAATATCTCCCCAATTAAGTCTATCATCTACCAAAGGAAATATTAATACTTCAAAAACTGTATTTAAAAAGTTAATATAATCTTAATAAAAAAATACTCAGGATTTCCAACAGTATGTAAGAAGTTCATCTTTAAAAAAAAAAAAACCTTTGAAGGTCTTTGTATGTGAGTTGACCACAGAACAGCATAACAAAGTTGTAAGGCAATAAACACTACAAATTAAAAGCAATGACAATTTAATAAACTAAAAGAGAAATGAATGTGTGGTTGCTAAAGGAAATTCAATTACAAGAGTAAATAAATGAGTTATTCCCTAGATATTGAAAAAAATCCAATGAAACAATAAAACTCTCAGTCCCATCCCTATGATCATTCAAAGTAACTGATTAACTAAAAATAATTAAAGCAAAGAAACAAAAAATAAGATACCTATCACTATTAACATAAAATATTACATGCATTTACAGACCTCTTCAGAGGAGTTTATTGTTTCTGACAGCGGGTCCCCTAATGGGATTGCAAAGCCTAGACTTTTACAATTTCTTCCCAACCTTCCACAGTTGTCTTACATGGGCCACTAAACAAAAATTTCTTTAGGGACTTGTCCTTATCATGTAGTTCCTCAACATTTAACACAGTTTTCATTAAAAAAGAAAACCACTTTTTACATTAATTGGTATATTTTGTTCATTTATATACCGGTTCTTGCAAATTACTTTGTTAGAGTAACCAGAGCGATCATTAGGCACATCTGAGAAGAAACAATTGGTATCTGGACAATATATACGTAACTGGTGGAGGAGACCTGCACAAATGTGCAGGGGCAAAACCAGTTAACAACCTCAGCGTGCTGAAATGCAGAGTGAAAGACAATTCTACAGAGGAATGGAAAGGCTGAGAGGAGTTCAGTACGAAGAGTTACTACAGTGTATACGCAGTTTACAAAAGGTATCATACACAGGACAGAATGCTACCTTCACCAATTATTAACCCACCAGCCATAACACAATGTCTAAAACCTTCAAGGGAATGCAGAGATTCTGAATAAATCCAAAATAAGGCCAGGAAAAAATGTACCACTGACTAGGGACATATATAAGAAAGTCTAACTTTGAAAATTCATTCTAATCATAATACCTTTACTATCCAGTAAATTCTGTCTTATGAGTAGGGCCAAGTAAACTAGTGGGCAGGAGGAGAGGAAATAGAGATGAAATGGTCTTTTAAAGTTTCACAGAAGCTGCAGAGATGAAAGGCTACAAACAGCACAAAATGCAGCCTTAAGACTATCCCATATGTGACGATTAGGTCTCTACACCTGGACACGAACGCCACCAATTTATTAACAACTTTCATGGTTTGAGTGGTTGACCCCAATTTACCTGACTCTTACTTTTGAGAATCACTTTGTATAAACAGAGCTGCTGCTAATGGGAATATACTGGGTACGGGAACAGTGTCAGAGCAGAGGACAGGCTGGGCTCCCCACTCTAGCCTTATCTTTTGTATGCATTACAAGTAAACCATTTCACAATCCTAGTTTGCCTAATGTTTCCCCTCACCTTGGTTTTGTCTAACAAAGCAAAAAAACGATTCCTGCATAGGAGAATACTCTATTAAATGAACTGCTTCATCTCACAACCATCATTCCATTTTGATACAGGTTTAAAGTTCACCTAAAAAATACTATAAAATACAGCACCAGCAAGGAGGATGGATACCATAGGAGAGACAAAAAGAGTAATGGGCCCTAATGTCAAATATTACAACAAGAAAAGGAGAGCGAGTGCACATACAAGAGGCGATGTATTTAGATAAAATAAGTTTGAGAGCAGGAGCACAGATAGAGGCTAGGCTGAAGGGGCGATAATGTTGGCTTTCAACTTGAGTAAAGCTCTTTCAAACAGAACTGGGTCAACAATCACAATGAAAGATATTAATAGGCTAAAACAGAACGCAAGAGCTTTGCCCAGAGTTACCTAACTACTCTAAAACAGAGATTGGTAAATTTTTCTGAAAGGGCCGCATAGTAAATATTTTAGACCTTGTGGGCCACATGGCTTCTGTTGCAATTACTCAACTCCGCCATTGTAGTGCCAGTGCAGCCACAGACAATATATAAATGAATGAGCAAGGCTGTATTCAAATAAAGCTCTATTCATGAAAACTAAAATCTGAACTTCATTTTGTTGAACTAAACTTAACAGAATGTTGTATGTCACAGTATACCTCAAAAAAAAAAAAAGACAATGCATTGAATCTATAGATGAATTTGGAAAGAACTGAAAGCTTTGTAGTACTGTTTTCCTACCTAGGAAAGTAGTATGCCCATTTATCTATGCCTTTTAAAGTTTCTTTCAAAAGTTTTATAACTAAAAAAATACTATGTTCAGTAATAACTACTATTTTGAGGTACAAAGCAAACCAAACAAGAACAAATGAAAAACTGTTGGGGAAAAGATAATAAATATTAATGAGATATTAAAAAATACTAAAATAAATGGAGAAGTATTCTGCGTTCGTGGACAGGAAAACTCAGTATCATAAAGTCCCCAGTCTCCCTACAGTACTACAGTAATAATCAAGCCTCCAGTGAATTTCTTATGCCACTTGTCAAGCTAATCTAAAATCTGAAAGAGCAGTGAGCCCCACACTGTTTGGACATACCTGAAGTAAAGGGTGGAGTACTGGCCCTACCAGCTACCAAGATTCACAAAGCTACGGTAATTGTGACAATTAGATATAGTGCAAGGACAGACCAACTCTGAACAAAATACAAAGCTCAAAAACAGACACGCTAATAATATATGAAACTCTGATATGTGACAAAAAAGTAATGCAGATCACAGGAAAATAGAAACTATTCAATAATAATACCCTACAGTTCAACAAAATTCTGAGATAATGAATTATCAAGTTTTAAAAAAGGCATTTTCTTACCAAATATTAAAACTTATAGTAGACATTATGATCTCCATGGGAAACCAGTATTCAAATTGAATGTTCAAATAAATACTCCAAAAATCAGAGAGACCAAAAAGAAGGGCAAATAAAATCACCCATATAACATACTTGTAATACAACTAGGACAAATAATACTCCAAACTTCACTTTACAAGTTGAATTACAAATTATATGGAAGAAATATAAACATCCAAGATCAGCAAGGTCAACTGCGGAGAGAAAAATCTGAGAAAATAGTACGGAAGAGGAGGATTTCGGTAGTGGGGGAACACAGGCATCACATGAGATTCCCCCATGACCGTAGGTAAGTATTACTTAAAAGGGGGAGGTATCCTTTCCAACCTAGGCAGAAAAAGACAATGAAGAAAGAGAAGATAAAGACTCAATTGAGACAAAAACGGCACCACGAACTCAGAAGTGGAAAGCCCGTCCATTCAGTTAAAAAGCTGCATTTCACTACAGCAACAGAAGAGGGGATTTTTGAACTAAGAAACTGAGTAAATTTTTTTCCCTTGGCCCCACAGGATCCCTTGTTATAAAAAAAAAAATTCTTAGGACATGTAAGGAAATTTGAATATAGAAGTACTTAAAAGGAAGTATACAGTTTGAGAATAAACTTACAGAGAATAAAAGGGTTAAAGGAACAAGTTAAATAACATCACAAAGAAGTCAGAAAAATCCAGAACATGAAAGACAATTGGCTTAGAGTCTAAAAAAGCCAGTATACTGGCTGTAAAAATTGGTAAGGGAACTGTTTTATACATAATAGTACGGTATTTTCTTGTATATGATGGTACTATGATTATAATGGAGTGTGCCTTTAAGTCTTAGAAGGTGTACATTAAATATTTATGGCTGAAATGTCATAATACTTACAATTAATTTTGCAGTTGTTGAGATTAAAAAAGTACGTGTGGGAATATATATAGACAGAATTAAAACAAACAGGGCAAATTCTACTTATTAAATCTAGTTGAGATGTATTCATTGCATGTCAACTTTGCTATACACTCAAAATTTTTCATAATACAAAGACTGGGAAATCACACACTCTAAGCTAGAATAGGTACAGATAATAAGTAAATCAGGAAAAAATAAAAGAAACTACACAAAGTAGCCAAAACACATACAGTCATATCTTAATTCAATGAAGTAAAGAATATTTTTTTAGTTGCATGGACATTAATCGCTCATGCATAAGGAAAATAAATTAAAATAGATGTACTCTTACCTTATACAAAAATAAATTCCAGATGTTGTGAATAAACTATTTGTAAAATAATTAATGTTTTAGAATAAATCAGACTACTGTGTAAGCTTGGGACTGGACAACAGTCTTCCTTTCAAGATAAGAAATTTGCTAGTAGGTAAGAAAAGAATACATATTTTCCTAACACAACAAAAAATTTAAATTTTGATGTAAAAATGCCACAGACAAAGGAGAGACTAAGAAAATATTTGCAATTTTTAACAAAATAACAAAGACCTAATATTTTCAAAACTGTTACAAACTGATGACAAAACAGCCCAATAAAAAAAATGGGCAAGTAATAATATGTAAATCATAAGAGGATATGTTAATTCTTATTAATAGATTCAAATATTCTGACACCCACTAGAATATAAACTCCAGGAGGACAGGGTCTTTGTTTTTGTCCGGTGACATTCCCCAAAGATTACAGAAGCAGCAGCCCACTAAAAGCTTTCAGTAAATATCTGGTGGCTGCTGGCTGGGTGAATGGGTGGATGAAAAAAATGCAAATTGACAGAAAGAATCACTATTTTTACCCATCAAAATGGCAATAATTAATGAGGCTGCTATATTCAGTGTTGGAGGAGGTAAAATGTCTTTATTAAAATTAAAAACACACACAACCTTTGACTGAGCAATCTCTTTAACAAGAATCTATTCTAGAGACAAGCACCAGCATTTCCAAGTATGTAAGTACATGGAGATCTGCATTCCTTGTAATGGCACAAAGTTGCAAACAACCAGAATGATACTAACAGGGAAACAGTTTATTAAATTGTGGTACAACGATAATGTGGAATACTGTATACCTATTAAAAGGATGCAATAACTCTCATTCTTAATGTTGAAGGATGAACAGATATTTTGTTTAAAAAAAAGCAAGTTGCTAAATGTTTACTAGTATGTGGGCAAAAATAAAATCTAATCTGAATACTAACATAAATGAATACAAAATAAGATGCAGAAGGGTACATGTCAAATTTACCACTGCTTACCTCAAGGCAATGGATTAGAGGCAAGATATCATTAAAGATTTTTTTCAAACATCTCTCTATTGTTTGACTTAACAGTGAGCATGTCTCCTATATTTAAAAAACAAATTATGCATTTCACTTCATTGGTAAGAAACACACAAATTGATTCTAAAAAAATGACAAGTAAATCAAAAAGTTAGTTTAAATTCACAACATGCCCATCATAGAAACAATGCTTTTTACCAATTCAACTATATTACAATGTATGTGATAAATATAAGCCTTGGATTACAGTTATTACAAACTTCTATCTTATACAGATTAAGTATAATGAGTCTAACTAATGAAAAATTCCTCACATGAATGATCTAATGATATTTCACTCTTTTCAAAGGCAAACCTTAAATCAATTTGCCTATCCATATGAGACTATAATTTTCTAGCACCTAAATCTCAGTAAAAATGTGTAGACAAAGGAAGTATGGAAGGACCAAAATGCTAATAATATTAACAGTGGTTGGTGGAATAATAAGCATGGACAGCTATCGTAATTATATTTGTTAAGTTTAAAACTTGAACTTTCCATATGGTCTCAATGCCCAACACGAAGCCTTGCACACAGTAGGGTCTATACTGCTATAGATAAAAATAATCTATGGAGATACTGGGTCTTCAGTTTGCCTATTAATTTCAATGCAAGTAGTCTGGCTGTTTATATATTTTCTCACTTCTCTTAAACATTATGAATGCTTCAAAAAATAAACCATGCACGATGAAGTTTCTTTATCACTTTAAGTTTTGTGCAAGAGGTAAAACAGAATAGAGGCCAATGAAAGTAACTACAATAAAACTAAAACATACATTCTTATACATAGCAGGCAAGTAGGTAACTTACTGATTTATATTAACAATAGCATCTGTTAACTCGAATCATATTTGTCTTAAAACCAAAGTTAAGAAAGATAGCACCAGGGTATTTTACGATGGGCAGCCAATGATATGGGTTTCACAGTAATCTAAGACAAAATGGTGACTGGCCAATCCCTAAATTCACAATTTAAATCCTATTGTTTTGCTACTATAGGATAAAACCACTGAGTTCTCAATTCATCTCTGCTAACAACTGCCTGATCTTTGATACATCGTTTAACTCCACGCTGTCTCTTCATCTGAATCAGCATCAGATCACCTTTACTGACCTCACTCCTTCAGAGTTAAAATCTTCTGGGTTTAGTATCTTTTAAAGTCACTAGGTTAGGAAAAGAGGATTAAAACAAAACACAAACAGAAAAGTTACTTGGTTTAACGAAGTTCAAAAACAAAAAAATTGAGGTTTACCAGTTAAAAAATTAGATTTTGAGATTAAACAACAAATTCTGAGAGATTTGTTTTATTAAATAGGTATGAATTCTCATAATTTTCATTTGTTTTAAAGAAACAACTCTGTTGTTTGCATGAAAGAGAAAAAATGGGCATCATCAGCATAATTTGAGCAAAACAGATATTTGGACATTCTTAAAACCCAGGTCAGACATACATGAAGTAAAGCAAATTTAAATATCTTATAGATGGCTAAGTACTATTGAATTTGAAAAGGTGGTAATTACATAATTATAAGAATTAAAAGTTAAAACCATTTCAAAATAGTCTTTGATATAAAATGGAAATAAGAGAGAATAATCTGTCCACTTGAACGAGTGAAAGAGAACAAAAGAACTTTCAGAATCAATAATTTGTTCAATGATGTATCTTAGCCCTGGCTGGTATGGCTCAGGGGACTGAATGCCAGCCTGAGAACCAAAAGGTTGCTGGTTCAATTCCCAGTCAGGGCACACGCCTGGGCTGCAGGCCAGGTTCCCAGTTGGGGGCAAGTGAGAGGCAGCTAAAACACGTATCTCCCCCACATTGATGTTTCTCTCCCTCTCTTTCTCCCTCCTTTCCCCTCTCTCTAAAAGTAAATAAATTAGTAAATAAACAAAATCTTTTAAAATAATGATGTATCTCAATAATTATATACAAGTCTCAATGACAAATCAGTAACCTCAAAATGTGGTACTAATTACAAACAATAACGATTATATCATCATCTAATTCAATCTTTATTTTTTAAAAAAGAATAATATCCAAAATAATTGATATAGGAACAGAGACATTATAACTCAGAAAATAAACTTTAAATAGGCAATTACAACAAGATACTAGAGAGCATTTCTGTTTGCAATGAAAAGTTACAGGTTTGCTTATTTCCAAATATTCTATTTTTCTGGGAATCATACTAGTTGAGCTTTTAGATGACAGATTTATGGATGTTGAAAGGTAGTGATCATTACTGTAGATTATAATCTCAAAATAACAAAATCTAGAATCCTTATTTACCCAGTGAGATTACTGTGGCGGCAGTAATTTTCATGCTTTGCCCTCTTATTAGATGCATGACCCTGTGCAAGTTACTTAACTTTTCCAAACTTTAGTCTGCTCATCAGTAAAACCAGGATAATAAAGTATCTAACTCAGAGAATATGAGTTTTAAATTAAAAACTGCATGTAAAAACACTCAAAAATATTTTTTTTCAAAAATATTTTTAAAAATTATTACCTAAAATACTAAACAATCAGGTACCTTCAGCAATTGTATTACAAACCATTTTAAAAAGAAGTGTTTACCTAGATTCCTATAATAAAGTTACAATTCTTGTTCAGAAAATGGACAACTTAAGAGAATTCATTTTATCTGCCCTGGTTGGGGTGGCTCAGTGGTTGAGTGCTGACCTGCAAATCAAAGGGTCACCGGTTCCACTCCCAGTCTAGAGCACAAGTTTGGGTTGCCGGCCAGGTCCCCAGTAGGGGGTGCGCAAGAAGCAACCACACATTGTTTCTCTCCCTTTCTCCCTCTCTTCTCCTCTAAAAATAAAGAAATAAAATCTTTAAAAAAAGAGAGGTAATTCATTTTATCTTTATTCTAATTAGTAAAACACAAAGGTAACATCAGTTTTTATAGTAATATATTCGTACGCAACCCCGCCCCCTTTATTTAATTTTCCCTGGCTTAAAGGCCACCCATTTCTAATATGAGAACAGACTAGAATACTGAGCCAAAGAACTACATACTAAAGATTAAACACAGGCCCTATTGGCTTTAATTAATTGGATAGGATACTTTGCTAAAAATAGCATACATCTCTTTAATCCTAACATATGTCCCTGGAAGAAATGAATTAAACTCTAAAACTTCAAAAGTAGATTCAGTCAGGATTCCGAAGAGGCTTGCTTCATTTTTATTTTGGTAATCTTATTTGAAAGAAATTTGTTAAACTCAGTGAGCTGCGACTGGCCTATACAACTACTGTATACCTCCACCCACCTTGATACCATGTGCTCATTATATACCTAGAAGTAGCAAATGAATTGCCTGGACTGAATCACCATTATATTCCATACAAATTTATGAGGAAGAAAATGTAAACTCTAGAAACAGAACAGTTAAAAAGAGAGACGGGGCAGCCTTGCCTTCAAGTATTTGAAAGTATCACGTTAACAAATAATTCATCATCCCTGCTAAGTTTTGAGGAGGCAGATTTTAATGTAATATTAAAAAAATAATATATATAGGATTGAAATGGGCTTATATCCTTCCTGGAGGACACTATGACAAACTAAAAGAGCATGAAAGATCCCTGCACCTTTTGATACAGTAAAATTTAGAAATTTATTCTAAAGAAATGATTGGAGATGTGCCGAAAGGTATACATAAAAGAATAATGGCACAGTTAACAACAGCAGAAAATACTGAAAGCAACCTAGATATCATTTAGCCATGAATAGTGTTCAATTAATAACTTAAGACAATGAAAAAATGCTCAGGGTAAAATACAAGTAAGAAAAAACATATACAAAAGTACATGATGAGTGATGCCAATTCTGTACCTAAGAAAACATTTGCATGTTTAAAAATAATTGGAAAAGTAACTATAAAAGTAACTGGAAGAAAGTACATCATAATTTATCAGTTGATTATTTCTACATGTAGTGGTACTGCAGGTGCTTTTTGTTCCAAATTTTAATCCGTGATCACATATTACTCTAATCAGATGCTGAATAATCATCTATCAAGAATAGTTTGAAAGAAATTGCTATGGATAGTAAGATGAGCAACATGACTCCCAATGTCCCTTCTAATTCAAAGGTTCTACAACTCTAATAAAACTTTCTACAACTAATTTAAAAATCAATGAGCCTCCGCTGAGAACAAAAAAATCTGAAGTTAAGTTTTCAAAGAAGGACTGACAGCCAAGAATGACATTAATTTCTGAAGGAACAACAATATCCTCTGGCTAAGAGCTCTTTTCTTAGATAGAAAATGGGCAGTGAACCTGAATGAGCAGTGGCAAACACAACACATATAGAATGAATCTGCAACTGCCAAAAGAAGAAGCAGGAGGAGGAAGAAGGAATGGAGGTCTTTCCCTTATTTTTACCAAAAGGGCCATTGTCTAGATGATGACATTAATCTGTGATTAATGCTGTGTAGTAATTAATGACTACAATCATGAAAGTTACCTAACATTTTCAAATCTGGTGGACCACAAACTGGAGAAGGGCGGGGTAGGGATGGGAGCATTAAGAAAATCTGTTTCTTTAAAAAAAAAAATCTGATTTCATCAATTTGATTAATACCAGAATTGACCTTTTAGGAAAACTACAATCTTAATTTTCATCTAAGAAAATAAAGTAAAACAGGAAAAACACAGCTAATTACAAACCACTGGCTCAGACTCACAACAGTGTTATATATTATCAACATGCAGTTCAAATATTATCCATTTTAAGTCAAATGAGACAGTTTCACGAAATAATTACGAAATAATTACAGTATGATAAAATCATAGATTAGAAATCTAGAACTCAAAATTAAGGAAAAAATTCCCCTTGTGATAACTAAAGGTAGCACTGTTACAAAAGAACAAACCATAGTCATATACTTTTCATCAGAGATAATATGTGATAAAAATATGTAATAGAATATAACTGACATTTGGATGGGAATATACTCCAATAATTGCAAACTAACAGAAAATAATTAAAATACTAAAATGTAAATTACTCAAAATATTCAGGAAATCAGTAAGACATTCCTATTTCACAGTATTTTATTTATCTATTTATGTGCATATAAATGCATAAGTAAATATGTGTACATATTTATTCATACACATATAAATGTATGTATATATATACCATACCACCTTTCTTGCTAGTTACATGACACATTAGTTAAAGATAGTTAAAATGAAATACTTATGATAGTTTTCCTATGTTCAGAATATCATGAGATTTGGAAAACAACGTTTAACTGTATAGAAAGATCAAGAGAACACAACTTACAGAACCTGATCAAAATACATAGTTTATTTCCTTTCTGTTTTTAATGAATGAACAATAGACAAAAAGAGAAAAAACAAAAGTCCTAAAGATTACGATTTCCCCAGCAGTTATCATAAATAAAAATAATCTCTTTTTCCAAATTTAAGCACAAATGTATTAACAAAAAAAAGAAAAGAGGAAAAACTGTCTTTTTAGTATTAAATATTTACCCTTATTTGTATAGGATTCATTTTATCAGAAAAACATGGCAGGAACTAACACCTGAAAAGTACTCATGGTGTTCTAACTAGTACATGAAAAAATACACATTTAAAAAAATTAAAATACATAATATGCTAGGAACAGTTCTAATATGATCAAAGAATATACTATGTGCAGCGTAACTGCATAAAACCTGTTTTTCCTATTTATTATTACCTAATCCACAAACCATTTTTGAGGCAATTTTACTTGACCACCACCCATTTCCTATTGTGACAAATGACTCAGTATCTAAGTACCTTCAACCATTTACTTAATATTGTAGAATTTAAGGTCCCCCTACCTAGATAAATGCATGAAAACATAAAGTACACCAGTATTTTTTAACACTATGGCATCTGAAAATTAATAGCCAAATTTTTAAAAACCTGCTTCTTTCTTAAAAACAAAAAAAACCCCAAAAAACTCCTTTAAATATCTCCTTTTAAAGATGGCATCTGAAAAATAAATATGCTCAAGAAAACACTAATTCACATATGTTCTGATAGGAAACAGGAATATACAACATTTTAAACATTTCAAAAACGCAGCATTCTTCTGCATGTTGCAAAAGACTCCAGATCTGCAATCATGCTGCAGTCATGAATAAACATATTCCTCCGAAGTTCTAAGTGCGTGTGGCCATATCAAGGACACAGCAGATTTGAAATGGATTTACATTACCTCCAACTTTAGGGCCACCTGCTGAACCAGGCTTCCTTGCACTGTTGACAGGATTTCCGGATGCTTTAGGTGCAGGAACCTTGAAGGCTGAAGAAGCTGATGATGGCCTATTTCCATCCACTGATTCTTCATCATCAAAGCTTTTATCTGTACGAAGCATTAGGAAAATGTATTTAAGAGAACTAAGCTTTGCTCCATTTTCCTTAATACTCAAAAATCAAATAAACTATATATAAAAATCATAACTTTGTGAGATATAAAATAAAGCTCCTTTGAAGAAGCATTTATATATTCTTTAACACTATATAAAATAACCCAGTGTAATTTAAAATCAGATTGCAATAGCATATTTACTCCCTGTATCTATAAAGTCAAAACATAAAACCAAATATATTAACTCTAAAGATAAAAAAAGGATTTCTTTTTTTTGCTGCTCATATAAGCATTTTCTGCCAGCTCCTCCCATAGTGCATTTTCCAGCACACCCTGCCTTATGCCTTATACCCAGATTCTGCAACTTACAATCACAGATCCGTTTGCAAATCAGTCGCCTCATTCCTCTGAAAGCTCTTAATTTTCCTCCCCCTAGGATGCTCCCAATGGTTCACATGGCCAAATACAGTAGATGTGATACTAATCAAAGATTCTATCAAAAATAGATAGAAACAACCACAGAACCACCACTGAGGTTTGTGCCGGCATTTTTCTTTCTCTTCCCTGCCCTAGGTACTGTAACAGCCAATCAGCTACAAGGTGACATCATCTTATGGCAGCTACTGCCAGATGAAAGGTAAAAATTCTCCATGTATTTAAAAAATTCTCTATGCAGCTGCAATCTTTATTCTGTATCAAAATTTCAAAGGTATTCAATACTAAAGATTTATAAACCTAAATCTGTAGTCTCTTCTTTAGCTCACAGAAAAATGTATACAAATAGGAAATAAGGTTTTATGCAATATTCATTCTGCTGGTGTGATTATTATTGCATCAGTAAAACATGGAATATCACAGTGCTCGTTAGTGTGCATAATTAACTCTGAAATCTAACAATTTGCTGTTTATTTAGGTCACAGAAACCAAACCAAACAATTTGTTCTCATAAATGACTCTAAAATATTCTATAAAGCTCCTTTTAGAATATTTATGAATGACCATACCGTATCATCTCCTTGTATAAAATGAAACACCCCTATCTCCACCTCCACCCCCACGAGATGTATGCATTTTACTCGTCTGAGAAGTTGGTTTTCACTAGGACCCTGCGCAATCCAACCACGACAAACAAGATGGGCGAGGCAGAAGAGGCAGCTTTACTACAGGCTTCAGATCAATACACCAGAATCTTTTCCTTTCAATCTGCTCCCCTTACCTATGCAAATACCCAAATCACGGGGGAATAATCATCCCTACAATAGTAAATATATGTGTATATATATTTAAAGGAAATACACCAAACGAGTGTTAAAAGATTGTTTAAGCAGAAACAAGAGAATCAAATAGATACCCTAATATAATGCCACATTCCATCTCGGCAAGTGTTTTTCTTAAATAGAACAACTTGCAGGAAAAAAAAGTATCTTCTAGTTAAAAAAATATTTTTCTTTCTTAGCATAACACTATAAGGGAGTCACAGTTTGGATCACTTAAAACCTTTGCTCTATGTAGACTGCTGTGTTAAAAACATTAATACAATTCCAAATAAAGTTTTTTGTGTGTCATCACCATGTAAAAAATGTAGCTAAGAGAGACAGTAGACATACAAATCTACGGAAAGATGAGTACTGAATAACTGAGTAGCCAGAAGTTCCCATGGAAACAGTATTCTGTTCCTACAAACACACAAGATTTGAAAAGAGTAAATGTCTCTACTATTTAAAAAAAAATTAACTCTTAACATTCTCAAACTACTGAGAAATTAGTTTTTAACTTCTTATAAAAATAAGGCAGAGAAAAGTACACAAATTGTGACTATGCAGCCTCAATGAATTTTCACAAAATGGACATTCTGGTATAACCAGTCTCCAGAGCAACAGATCACTGTAAGCATCCTGTGAGCACCCTCACCAAACTCCCCAAAGTCACAAGTTCCTACCAAAGCTAACTGGTCTTGACTTTTAACACCGTAAGTTGGTTTTCCCCATTTGTAAACTTCAAATAAAAGTAATTATACAATAGGTACACTCTGGTACCTGGCTTCTTTTCACTCAATAGGATGTGTGGAAGATTCTTTTTCACTTACAGTTTTCTAGTAAATGAATGCACCACAATTTATTAATATCCATTCTGCTGATGGACATTTGAGCTATTGCCAGTTTGAGATTATTATAAAATAGTATTCCTAAGAGGTAAGCAAACAAAGTCAAAGGGTTCTAAGGCTTTTTACCTTATTGTGGAGGTAGTCACCTCCCCTAGGTACAGTAATTTATTTTAGATTGTAGTAAGTCAAAGATGTATTGCAGTATATCGTAACCTTTAGAGCAGTGGTACTCAAAATGTGGTCCACGACCAGCAGCTGAGCATCACCTAGCAGTTTGCCAGAAGGGCAAATTCTCAGACGCTACCCTAAATCTACTGAATCAGAAACTCTGGAGATAGGGGCCCAGCAATCTGTTTATTAACAAGTCTTAACAGTGATTCTGACGTGTGATCAAATGTAAGAACCACTGCCCTACAGCAGGAGTTGGCAAACTTAGTCTATAAAGGGCCATACAATAAATATTTTAGGCTTTACAAACCATATGTATATAGTGTCCCTGTGCAACTACTCAGTTACGCCTATGTAGTGCCAAAGCAGTGATACATGATATGTAAACAAATGGGTGTGGCTGTGTTTCAATAAAATTTTATGTACAAAACAGAAGGGCATCTGGATTTGGCCTGAAAGCAATCATTTGCCAATCCCTGCTCTACAGAGACCACTAAAATAAGAGTAAATGCATACATAAGCTAATAAAAGAAAACTGAAATAAAAAATGATTGATTGACTGAAAAGAAGCATGAAAGGAGGCAAAAAGAAAGCTAAAAAAGTGGATAAAATAATAGTGGCAAAAATAAAACCAAATATGTCAATAAATACCTTAAAAATAAATGAATCAAATATTCCAAGTAAAACACCAAGACAGAATTTTTAAAACGGGTTGCTTAAATGAAATATACTTTACATATAAGGTCACATTAAAATAAAAATAAAATGAAAGAGACAGACCAATGCAAACACAAACCAAAAGAAAGCTGGTGTAGCTATACTAACTTCCTACAAAGCATCTTGAAGAAGCATTACTAGAAATAAAGAGACTTTTAACAATGATAAAGGGGGAAATCCAAAACCCCAAATCAGAACCTTATATTTTTAGAAACCGATAACACAGCTTCAAACATACGAAGCAAAAAAATGAAAAACTAAAAAGAAAAATAGGCAAATCTAC
Organism: Desmodus rotundus; assembly: GCF_022682495.2. NCBI lineage: Eukaryota > Metazoa > Chordata > Mammalia > Chiroptera > Phyllostomidae > Desmodus > Desmodus rotundus. The sequence goes on from NC_071394.1 coordinate 121,435,982, forward strand.
AACCTTAGAGGGAAATAAATTTTTACCCACTTCCAGTAAAGTTATATCTTTTTGGACTACAAGCTAGAAGTATTCATAAACTACATCATCACAAGCCCCCAATTAAAAATAGCTTGTAATTCATTTAGAGGTTAGAAATATGCTAGGCTTAAAAATATTTTTATGTCTTATCTTTTAATGTATTAAAAGAAATACCAAGTCTGTATTAAATCTCAGTACTTATTTATTTTTATAATCTACATACTAAAATAAATCTGTGTTATTTTGAGGTAGGATTGAGGCATACACTAAAGAATTACTCCTTTTATTAAACATATTTTTTCCACATTTTTTTCTTTTTGTTTAAGTACAGTTGTCTCCATTTTCTCCCCACCACTCTCCACCACCCTGGTCATCCCCACCTCCCACCCTTGATCCTATCCCCCTTTGGCTTTGTCTATGTGTCCTTTATACATGTTCCTAGTAACTATAAAATACCAGAACGAATTAATTATATTTCTTTCTAGCACCTCTCATTTCCTGAAATAGATACTTTTATGAGTGAACTAAAAGCTGGACTGAAGTGGGCAGAACTTTTTCTTATTTATGCTATAGCCCCATTACCTGCAACAATCGCAAGATAACTATCATAGCTGACTCTTCTTCCTGCTTCACACCCTTGTCCCCATCCTCTAATTTTTTCACAACATAATTGTGTCCTGAGTTGAACAAAGTCAGATCACATCACTGCTCAAAATCCTCCTATGACTCCATAAAAAGGCCTACCAGTACTCCAAGACCTATGAGTTCTTAGACACCATGTAGTTTCTATAACCTCATCTTTTATTCACTGTCCATCTTTCTCTCCAACCCAGTCTCCTGGCTGTGACTTGTATCAGGGTCTCTATACTTGTTCCCTTTGCCTAAAATACCCTTCCCCGTCTTAGCCACACTGATTACTCACCTCCTACAGATCTTGACTCATCTGTTACTTTCTCAAACTGCTCATCTCTGGTTACTAAAACTGTAAATCTTCCAAATTTCTGACACTACTGTTCTATCCCTATACCACCATCCTTTATTTTTTTGCCTATCACTTACCATTTATATATTTTACTCATTTCTCTCTGCCCACTGAAATGTACTGTCTATTAGGGTGAGAACTTTTGTCTATTTTGCCAACTGCCATATCTATAACATGTGGACACGGTCAGAATGGCATATTACATAGTACAGAGACTTTCGGTCTCCAGTAAAAGCATTAGTAGGTTATTTGAAACAAAACTCCTAAATCAAATTATACCAGTGGATAAAATGTACATTTAGAAGTATCTCATGAAAAAACAATAAATACCTGACAAAACAGTAAGAAATATAAGAATAAAATTGCTATATTTGAACTGCTATTCTGAATGCCTATGGGGCAAAGGGAACAAAATTCAAAACCCACATAGACGCAGACTCTAACAGGAGAGTACTCCCACCAAAAGCTGGCATCCCAAACGTGCATAGTTGGCCTTGAACAACACGGGTTTGAAATGCACTGGTCCATTTACATGAGGATTTTTTTTTCAATAAATACCTGTACTGTTTAGATCTGCACTTGGGAGCCCACAGACGTGGGAGGCTAATGAATGCATTGATCTACACCATTTTATATAGAAAACTTTGGTATCTACGTGGGTCCTATATCCAATCCTTCTTGGACATTTGAGGACAGTGAGGTTTGGGGGGAGTCAAAGGTTACATGCACATTTTCAACTGCATGGGGGGAGAGTACAGAGGGTCAAGGGTTAACTGTACTCTCAAGGTTAAAGTGAACTATAAGTAAGCCCTTAATTTCTTAGTCTTTTATTCTTTTCAAACTCTTCTGAAAAGAGGACAACAGAAAAGTCAATCAAGTGGCATACTTTGTTTAGGTCAAATGCTTGGGCAGTCAAGACACTCAAGCCCTTAAACTTGGTAGGTCGACACTTGTGATACTCCCAAGCAACACCCAAAGCAAATGCAAAACTTTCCTAGAAGAAATTCTCTGGCCTCATATTATGTGCAAAATAATTTTCAAAGGTCACTCAGCATGAGAGGAAACAAGACACCATGAGCAAGAATACTTAGAAAGAAAAGAGACAATAGGAACAGATACACTTTAAATCCTAAAGTTATCAAGCAGAGACCATAAAATATTTATACTTAGAAGCTTTTACAAGGCAAGCTTGAAAATAACTTCAGAGATGAGAAAACTATTAAAAAGTGACATTGATTTTTTTAAAACATTCAAGCAGAACTTCTAGAAATATAAATAACTGAAATTTAAATTCAGCAGGCAGGTACAACAGTATATTAGACACAGCTAAAGGGATTATTAGTGAACTGCAAAATAAATCAGAAAAAAAATTACCTAGGATCCATATAGTAGGTGCTTTAATATTTACTGAATAAACAAAAAAGGATCAAATACAGAAAGTAACCTATAAATTATAATTATGTTGACACCTCTATTCTCACTTGCACGTTTCAAAAAGATAACACTTGGTTTGGTGCAGAAACAGAACAAGATGAACGTATTAAAAAGTACTAGAGAATACAAACTAATAGCGTCAGCAGGCTGTAGTGGTTATGCGTATGATGGAGTGAAAAAGGAGGAGAAGGCCTGATAAGAGGAAAATTATGGAGGTGGTGGAGGAGGACAGACAGATATAGGAGAAGGAGATGATGGAGGAGGAAGAGAAGATGGGGAGGAAGATGAAATAGTGATAGGGAGGAGGAGATGGAAATAGAGGAGGAGATGAAGGAAGAAATGGAGGAGAAGGGGAGGAGGAGGAAGACAGGGAAACAGAAGAAGAAATGGAAGAGGAGAAAGGAGGAAGAAGGGAGTAAGAGAAGGGAGAGGAGAAGGACAGGGAGAAGGAGAGGAGGAGGAATAAAAAAGCCCAAACGGGCTAAGCAAGGCTTTATCTTATGTTGCCTTCGAATTACACTTGGAAACTGTCCTCACTAAGCACTGACCTACTATAGTCCTCAAGTCCCTAATTCACCTGGCAGCAAAATCTCACGGTTTGAACTCCATGCATGGCAAAACATAATGTGAACTGACATAGTTATTTACTGTCTTTATTTCACTTACTGCAAAAGATCTCTGAGTGCTTGATTACAAGGTGCAGCACCAAATGTGGTCGGGGTTGGTACATAATACATGGTAAATCATATTACTTCTCTAAAGTCTGACATGTTCTGACATATTCAATTCCAAAATACAGTGTTCCCAAGATTCAGATAAAAAATTATAATTTGCATTGCCATCATCAAGTCCCTTCCTCTTTTTTCTTTTTCCCTTCAAAGAAAAGCCATATATATATTCAAATGGCTATTCAAACTTTCCACTTCACTTTTACCCATACATGTATTCTGAAACATGAAATTTCTACTTCTGAATTATATGAAAGATGATAAACTGCTCCATCTTAAAGGGCAAACAAAAGAGCAAGCCGAAACTTTATACCATGTCTCATTAAAAAAATAATAATTCTGTGTAAATTTTCCTCAGTGAACCAACCAAGCAGTTTGGTAAGAAGAACCCACAATGTGATGGACATTCGTGTACAAAATAGACTCTGCTTCATATTAAGTTGTTTCTTACACCAAAGTTCCTCTTTTCACTTGAAGCTATATCCTTCCTTATTCTAATTAAAACAATGAGCAATAGGACTCTGGATTTCTGAACTGTTTCACAGTCTTGCATATCCAGCAATGATCACAGTTGTATCAAACAGCGAAACTAGCAAACAATAATCCCTGTAAGGTATATATCATATGTACCTTGGAAAATTCAAACAAATTCTAATTGTCTGCCCTTCCCACTCTGCTTTTACAGTAGGATAATCTCCTTGGCCTTCCTCTGACCTGGCAGATCCCTGTTGCTCAGTTCCTCCTCCCCAGACTACACACTTTCTAAATGGCTTCACCCACTGTTAATAGTTTTCAATAACTGCTATATTCTGACAATGATCAAATATTTGTCTCCAGTCTAAACCATCTCTTGATTTCAGACCTGTATATTCAACTGCCTACTAGAAATCTCCCCCATGAATACCTGAAAGGCATCTCTAATTTGACGAAGGTAACCTAACACCAACACCATCTCCAAACGTATTCTCCCTGTCTTCCCTGTGCTGGTAAATGATACCACCATCTAGTCAGTTCAAGCTCACAACCTAGGGGGCCTCATTCCAAATTCTCTCCCCTGGCCTTAATGGATCATCTACCAATAGTTCTTGTTGTGTGCAAGTTTTATACACCTATTTCTCTTTACTTCTGCTGCCACTCCTAACACCAGGCCAGTATCACCTCTGTCTATATTGCTACATCTTCTTAACTAGTCTCCTTGCTTCCATTCCTGACCTTCCAAACCGCAAAGTAAACAATGCAATCCTCTAAAAGAAATATTTTGGACCAAAGGCTGCTGAAACTGTTAAGTGAAAGACTGATAGGGAACTTTATATGAGGCTAATAACATCCGTTATTCAATATTAATACCACAAAGAAACATATTCAGACAAAAAATATACAATAACCCCTACAAAAATTTGTACCAAAAGAAAAAAACAAGAAACAAAAAAATCAGACCTGATTCTGATCAGGCCATTAGCAAAATTTTTAATTTTCAGGAAATACAGGGGACATGAAAACATTAAAAAACAAAAACATAAAACCACCAAAACAATGCAATCAACAAAATCTAGTACACGGGAAAATTTTATCTGACAGATGCGTTTTCCCTCAACACATAAATGGTGAGCGGAGAAAAAGACAATTGCTTTAAATGAATAAAGCCTGTAGAGGTACATCAACCAACTACAATGGTGGATCTTGTTTGAATCCCAATTCAAAATGTAAAAAGATATTTATGAAATAACTAAGCATGTATGCACACACACACACACACACACACACACATCCCAGTCCAGTCAGACAGTAGGACTGGGGAAGAGAGGTAGGAGCAATGATGAATAAAAATAGGCTACGTATTGATAACTTCTTGAAGCTGGATATTGGGTGGTAATGGAAGTTTATCACAGTATTCTCTAGTTCTGGCTATGTTTGAAATTTTTCCTTAATAAATATAATTTGAATCCCATTATTCTCTTCCTTAAAACCCTGAAATGCAACCACAATAAAATAATAAGTAACATCATAAGACCAAAGAAAATGAGGTGGGGCAAAGAGTGCAAATAAAAAGGATAGAAGGATTCTGAAGAGTAACACCACAGCAAAGTGCAACTTAGAATTCTCAAAAGTGACTAAAACAGCAAAGAGAACTGACCTACCTTGTACAATGACAGAGAAGTGATCATTTCTAAGCCAGAAAGTACAGGAATGACTATCAAGAAACAACTGAAAATCTATGGAATCATTTCATCATTAAGCTCTTCCCACCTCCGACTCAAGGAGCTCAATATTTTACATACAGGTGTGTGTGCATATGTGCATGCTTACATGTGTGCGCATACACATACACACAACTCTGTAAAACTGGAACCACCAGAAAAGGAAATACAAAGTTCCTGGAACCATTTGAGCTTTTATTTGACAAAATTAAAATTTAAAAGAAGGACTGGATGAGAGTCAAGGAAACCTCCCAGAATGCAGAGCAAAAGAGAAAGATGTAAAACTTAGAAGACAAAAAAGACACAGTGAATCAACCCAGGAGAGCTTTAATATCTGACTAATAACAGTCTCATAAGGACAGACTAAAGCTAATAAAGGGTAGAAACTTATTAACAAAATAATAACAATAACAGAAGATTTCCCAGAGCTAAAATTAAAATATTTCAGTAAAGTGACTTGAAATTGAAAAAATCAAAATGACCAAATTTTTAAAAAAGATTTTATTTATTTGTTTGTTTGTTTTAGTGAGAGAGGGAGGCAGGGAGAGAGAGGGAGAGAAGCATCCACTGGTTGCCTCTCACATGCCTCTACCTGGAGACCTGGCCCACAATCGAGGTCTCCAATCCAGGCCCAAAATGCATGTGCCCTGACTGGGAATTGAACCAGTGACCTTTTAGATGGCAGGCCTGAGCTCAATCCCCTGAGACACACCAGCCAGGGCAACAGTGGCCAAATTTTAATATTTACTTGAAAATGCTGTGTTCTCAGCAGCAGAGTCTTAAAAGTGAAACTATTTTATTTATAAAAAAGGAAGTCCATTTCACACAAAGTTTAAAAGAGGCCAAAAATTTGATTAAGTCTCTTAAAAATTCTAAGTAGGTATTAACTAGTTAAAACATATTAGAAGACATTTATCCTTTTCTTTAAAGGGGTCCTTTCAAAATTCAAGAACTTCAATAGTTTAATGAAGGGGCAGATGCAATTTAAACCATTATGTGGTATTAATAAAATTAGCATATGTGATGAAAGTATAATATCAAACTAAATAATAAATGCAGCTCATAATAAGGTTTATTTAGAAGACATGCAAAATCTAGTCATTTCAAGTAAATTTTCACGACAGCTAAAGGCTGGTCACAACAGCTGTCAAGAACATCAACTACACCATTCTACACAGAAACAATGTAAACCTTTTCTTGAACATTCAGGTTCATTAGCAAAATTGTTTGAGGATACATTGCTACTGGTATCCAATACCTTGCGCCCAGGTAGATAAATGGGTCTGCTTCAAGATCCCTAAGATTTTTAATCTTAGTGCCCACTACTTACAGCCTATACTGTTGCTAAATGCTCAGTCTTTTGCTCCCTGTAATTTACTTTTTCTCCTTACAGACTTTTTCCCCCCTTATCACTGCTCTGAGAATAAAAGTTTGCCAGTAAGTTAAAGAGTTGCTTTCTTTCAGTGATTTAAATTACCCAATCACAGACTATTCTAGGGTATGGAAGAGAAATATTCAGCGTAATTTCTTACTATTGTTCCCTACCCCCAATAGTTATATGTCAATCTGGAGTGGTCCCAGAAGGCTTATCTCTAGAAAGCTTAAGTTATATCATCACTTGTCTACATTTTTAAAAAATTCATATTTGAAATAATAAACTGTTAAAAGTTTACAAATAGTGCACTGGCTGGTGTGGCTCAGTTGGTTGGAGTGTCCTCCCATAAAACAGAAAGGATGCAGGTTCAGTCCCCCACTGGGGCATGTGCGAGAGGCAATAAATTGCTGTTTCTCTCTCACATGGATATTTCTCTCCCTCTTTCTCCAGCTCTTCCCCTCTCTCTAAAATCAATAAGCATGTCTTTGGGTAAGGACACAAAAAAGAAAAAAGAGTTTACAAACAGTCTATTTGCAACAAGAACTTATTTCTTTATAGCCACTCTGCAGCATAACAACGAAAGGCCAAATTCCTCTCATGAGCTTTTGACGCAGATTGCAGGGCTCAGCGCCACATAATAATCCTACAGGTTTTTAACTCTATCAGGTTTGACTGCCCAGAATTACTTCACAATCATCTGACTGCTCAGTTTTATACTCTTGGGTAAGTACAAATACAAGGAAACAGAAAGGTATAGGAAACTCTTCAAATGATAGTCTTTATAATGTTTCTCAAATCCAAGTTTAATAGATAATAGATTAATAACCAGAATATATAAAGAGCAACTATAAATAAGCAACAAAAAAGTCAAATAACCCAAAAACTGCCTAAGGCTGCCAGTAGACAATCTACAGAAAGGGAAATATGTACAAATAAACAAACATATGAAAATGATCAACCTTATTAGAAAGCAGAGATGTTTTCAAAAGGGTGAGATATTTTTCACTCATCTGATAGGAAAATTTTTAAAAGATTAATAACAACAAAAACTGAAAAGAATAGAGGACTGTTGGTGGTAAGTGGTAAAGCCTCTTTTGGAGGAAATTAACTATAGCTAACACTATTTGAAATAAATAAAAACCATGATCCAGAAATTCTACTTCTAGACTATTTTAAGAAATATATATGTATGGGTATTTGTATATATACACACATTACGTTTTGTACAAAGGTTTTTTTTCAGAATCATTTAGAAAAATTATGTGATTAAACAACCTAAAATTCCATGAAACAAGAAATAGTTATGATACACCCATACTACAAACAAATGAAGCAGTTACACATGATTACATTAAAATCTCTATGGCATATTGAGTACATAGCAAATGGCAAGTACACATTCAGAATGATATAATTTATGTAAACTCAGTAAAAACAAAACCATTTATCTTGGTACTTAATATATATATGTAAGGCACAGTAAAAGGTACAAAAAGACAAACTTCATACTAATGAAAGTGTTCATCTCTGCTTGCATTTGGGACTGAGGCTTAGAAGTAGTTCGGAGGGGACTTTTGCTCTATCTGCACTATTTGAATTTTGAAAAGAAGAAGACTATATTTGTGTTAAGTTCACAATTTAAAATGAAGGAATAAAAAACAACATGGGTTAGGAATAGCATAATTTATTTGTCGTATATGTTCACATGATACTAGTATGGTATATGCACACTATATGTGAGAGATTAAATATATAGGAGTATATATAAAAATGTTAGTAACTATAAATTTTCCCCAAACATATATCTTTATTGTTTATTGTGTAAATTTTTAATTTTTTAGTGAAGGTATATTACTTTAGTTGCCAATAATATCCAATAAAAGTATTTCCATTTTGAAGAAAATGAACAGGAACGTTAACCCTCTGAGCTTTGTAAGAGGTTGTTACTTTAATTTTTTCTAAACCAAAACATTCCTAAACAGTCTGAATGTACTTATGTACTACTCGAAAAAAGAAAAACTAAGTAAATATACGTTGATAGCCACTGACTGAATCTGTATGTGTAAGAAAGAAAAATCTTGATATGGCCCAAACCAAATGCAACATTCAGAGTAGCCTGTAGATTAAGATTTAAACAAACTTGGCAAGGTCCTTACGTATATGAAAACTTAATTTGCTAATTTTGATGGCTTTTACTTTAAAAATTAGTAGTTAGAATTATTTTGTTATTTATTTATATAAGAACATGTAAAAGTTACCTAAATTCTTGGAATAAACCATAACAATATGCAAAACCAAACTTACTATCATATTTCCATTAACATGTTCATAATAGTTTAAACGGCCATTTACTAATACCCTCATTTTGGTAGGTTTGCATCCTATTCCTCATAGGCCCAAGCGTACAAACGCTTACTTCCCTTAGAGGGAAGTCATTATGTAGTCATAAGGAAGGCTGAAACTATTAAGATTTAAAATTCCCAAATACTGTCTGTCTTTATTAAGAAACTGGTGAAAATATACACAAAACATTTTTTGAGTAACCTCAAATTCCCCTTCATACATATCTCTGGTTTTGATGCAATTACAAAGCATACCTCCTAAGCATCTTAACAAAAGGTTTAATAATTAAAAAAAAAAAGTTCAAGTATTAAGTGTTATGAAGGACAATAACAAATACACTAGATTTGGTTCTAGTTTGTTCTGTGCTTGAGACTTACAATCCCAGCAAGCCTCAGTTTTTCAGTCTGTGAAATAGAAATACCAAACTACTCTCTGCATTTCACAGAGTTATCTGTACCTGAGGAGTTAATGTATGCTAAGTATTTGAAAGTGTTTTGGAAAACTAAAATGCACTATGGAAATGTTTTTTATTTTATCATAGTAGAGCACTTGTAAAATCAATTTTTAAACAAATTATATCCTATATAGAAATTGTAAAAGACTAAATATTTTCTGGAAAACTATATACTAGGGACCCTGAAAAATCACAAGCATATTAATTAAAATAGTGTCTCTGGCAAGCCATTTTGCCTCTTTAACTACTTTATACCACAGAATTCTACTTGTTGTCAAATACAACGGGAAAGATATCAAGCTAATTAACCAAACCTTCCTGCCAAAATCTGTCATTCTTCCAAAGGCCATGTTCTCTGTTTAAAGCTTTTGCATATATTCCACATTTCTTCCAGAATTGCTTCTTCATATCTAGCACCGAAGACTGAGGGCTTGCTTGGGATGCAAGGTAAATTGTCACCTTATATTTGCCAGATCCCATACAAACATATCAAGTAGAAAAAGATACCAAATGACAAGTAAGCACACACGTGCATACATGCATACATGACTGTGTACACACACACGTCCTTCATTCTTAAGGGAGAAATATATTCCTTACATAGCAAACGATCGTCACTTTCAAAGCAAGTGTATAACACAAGCAAAAGAAGAAAAATAAATCTTACTCACCATCTCCCATAGCCATTCAGATGGTCCAGGGAGCTCTCTCAAACCAAGAGGTCAAACAGCACAGCAAATAAATGCAGCTCAGTGCCTGCGCCACTGGGCTCGGCCTGCAGCCTGCAGACACCGGGAGCACTGTGTGACCCAGGCCGCGCTGCAGCTCTGCACCGCAATAGCCAACAGCTGCTACACCACTTCAAAATAAAAGTCTGGGGTCTTGTTGAAAACCCTCGTCTATTTAGCAGAGCCTAGCAGTGCTTGATCAAGATTATTCTTTAACTGCACACAGGCTGTTAGACACAGGTTATGATATTTCTCCTTATACTGGACGACTAAAATTTAATGCAAGAAAAGCTCTGGGAGTCGATAAATGCCATTCCACTGGAGGACTCTTAATGCAATCATCAAAACACAAGGCATGTGTTCAGCAATCATTTTCTGCTTCCCTAAAGATATCCATGTAATCAGTAGCAATCACATGATCTCATGGATTAACTGATTTGCACCTTTTTAAAAGGTTTTCATCCTTTTAATATTTACAACAGAAGATTGCTAGAAGTGCACAAACAAGAATAGCCCAGTTTCCATGATTAACTGCTCTCATTATGCAGAAAGCATTTCTGGCTGCCGTAAACAAATCACGTCAAAGGCAGCTCATCAAAGGCTGCTCTGTGCGCGGACAGCAGGGCCACACGGAACAAAGCTTGCTTCTGGTGGAAACAGAACCTCGCCAGTGCGCAGCTGCAGGGACACTGAGCACCCTCCATCCAAGCTGCACAACCGTCAGCACATTGTCAACCTCAGAGAAGGCCCTGGGGCCCACGGCCACAAATAGAGACCTTTAAAAATCAACCTGCGAAGAGCTGCTTTGCCTTTCACCAAAGGGTATGTTATAAACACGTAAAAAGCTTAACTGTAGGCTACCTTACCGCCTCCAATAGGCCAAATATCAAGGTAATTCCAAAGCCTAGTTTCTGTGCTTTGTCTTATAGCCAGCCTCTTAGAGCAATTCTTTTCCTCGCAACTGTTTCAAACAGAGAAGCTGGGAAATATTTTACAATGATTACACACTAAGACTGCACTGGGTCCTACACATACAATGGACAAATCAGAATTATGCAGTTTTTTTCACAGTGAAAGAGGAAAAGACTTGTAGTCAGAGCCACCAACACTGTCGGTATTTACATCTCGATTAGTGTAGGAGACTGTTCAGAAAGCTCCATGACGACACCAGGCTGTGTTACAATCATAGGGGGCCTGCAACTTCCAGCCCTTTCCTTCTCAATGGGCTGGTGTTGCCTCCTTTCAGCCACAATCTGATTAATTTTAAATCCAGTTCCCTTCTACTGGCAGAGCTAATTCCACTGTGCTTAGGAAGTCTGCCTAATTTACTTTGTAATATAAGAATTACGGTCAAAGCTCGCAAAACCTTGAAGACAAAAAATGCCATTCATTTCTTACCATTTCTAAACTAAATGACAAGCTCAAATCTTAGATGATACCATTTACTTTGTGTTCTTGAGTTGTGCTAAATTAATGCACTAAGAAATCAAGTAAATAGATCCAATCAAAACTAAAATCGAATGATACAGAAATGACAATTATGAAAGAAATCAGAGACAAAAGCATGAGATGTAGTTATATACCAGGACATAAACAAGGGGAAAGAGGTAGACTAAAGAGAAAAAATGAAGACTGGTTCTCAGAACAGTAGGTAAGATAGTGTTAGATCATGTCACCTCACTCACCATATCCCTCTCCCACCTAAAATCCTTGCTGCTCCCAGAAGTTCATTAATACTTCTCCCATGGCCTACAAGGCCCTCATATAATGGTTCCTTCTTATTTTTTCAACTACATCTCATACATGGTCTCCCTTCTAACCCAGCACTGGCCTCCCTTCTGTCCTTCACACTAAGTCCTTTTCTACCTTTGGGCCTTCATGGTCTCGTTTTCTCTGCCCAAAACACTTTTCCTACCATTTATCCCATGACTGGCCCATTCTCCTTTACCAGGTCTCACTTCAAATGCATCAACCCTCAAAGAGATTTGCCCCACTATTCTAAAATGGCATCACTGAGTTACTTACCAGCTCCTTATCCTATTTCCTTCACGTAATGATGTAAGATGACAGCTTTTAGCTGTAATGGCTCTTGAAGAGTCATACCACCTTTACAACAAACCCTCTGGTTTTTGTTTTTGTCCGTATTTAGCAAAGTGACTTCTCATTCCAAAACACTCTCAATCAATATACGAAGTGTGATGTTTCCTTATTATGACTTAATTCAAGCAAAAGCACACCAAAAAAATTTTACTTACCATAATAGTTTCTAGTCACAGAATATTATATGGAACAAATTTGAATTAAATGCCACATTTGGGTGAACTCACAACAATTTGCTTTGCATTATGTACACAAAGCAAGAGAAAGAAAAGGTAGTTATCTTTAATGGCTCTTCAGTCTGCCATGTGCGTCAACTTTTTTTTTTAAATCCTCACCCTAGGATTTGTTCATTGATTTTATAAAGAGAGGGGAAGGGAGAAGAGAAGGGGAGGAACATAGATGTAAGAGAGAAACATCGGCCATCTGCCTCCTACACACGCCCCAACCAGGGATCAAACCTTGGCTATGCATAAACTATTCTTACGAGTTTTCATTTTGACACTTTATTTTGATCTAGAATGTTTTCCTATTCTATTACTTTCTTTTTATCCTTACCCAAGGACTTTTTTTTTTTTTTATTGCTTTTAGGAGGCGGGGTAGAAGGGGAAGGAGAGGAGAGAGAGACGGGGGTGAGGGAGACATTGACTGGTTGTCTTCTCATATGTGCCCTGACAGGGGACTGAACCTGTAACCTGGGTATGTGCTCTGCCTGAGAATTGAACACATGACTTTTATGTCTATGGATAATGCTCCAAATAACTGAGCCACACCAGCCAGGGCCTATTCTATTTTTATTTTACAGCTTTACTTTGTGTGTACAATAACAATGAGCCAACAAAGGGCTTAAAATTTTGTGGGGGAAAAATGTGCAGAAATAAAAAAAGGAGTTGAAAAGGCCTTTATAACTTCAGGTACAAACTGTTTTTTGCATTTAAATTGTTACCTATCAAGATTTGTTTTCAGTGTTTAATTGATACATTTTTCTACCTGTGAAAATTATTCAAGTATCCTGGATTGAAATGAAACATACTATAATATTAGTGGAAATAATGTTTTTATTTCATGGCTCTAAATTTGGCAGCAAGGATTTTAAAAATAATGTAAATCAAATTCATTAAACTCATTAAACAAAGGGTAGCTGTATTTCTTCCATGACCAACCGTGATTACTCTGGACATCCGTTTGTGCACTTCTTATGATCTATTCTCCCTTCCTGGAATGTAGGCTCAGTGAGGCAGAATCTTTAACCATCTTCCTCACTGTTGTGACAGGATCTAATTTACATTTTAACATCATTCCCACTTCTGGACAGAAAATAGATTGCAGGGGGAAAACATGGTACAGAAATCTATCGTAGTAATCTTGGCAAAAATTAAAGGGAATTTAGAGAGGGGTTTTTAGCAGTGGAGATGAAAAAACAAATTTGGGATATATCAACATTTCAGAGGGAGAAATGACTGATTAGACTTACTAGTAAATGACTAATTAGAGATTAATTCAGATTTCTAGCCTGAGCTGATGATGGTACCACTGACTGAAATGGATAAACTGAGGGAAGAAGAGACGACAGTGTTTCAGTTTTGTACATGTTAAGTCTGGGATGCCTATTAGGCATCCAAATGGAAATGTCGTAGAGGCCACAGGCTACCAATTCTAGACCATAAGGGAGAGTTGAATGAGGGCTAGAACTATACATTTAAGAGTCATCAGCAAACAGTTCCTGTTTAAAGCCTCTGAGCTGGAATAGATCACTGAGAAAAAATAAAGACAAGGGAGAGGAGGGGGTTTGGTGGCTGCCAACATGATAAATGGGCTTGCTTCCCTCTTCTAGTCCTCTCCCTTATTAACGAATCCATTAAAGTACTTTTCAGTGACAGCATAATACTGTCTTCAAAAACATCATGACCAATTTCTACACCCCAATATACATGTTATAGACTTTAACATTCACATTTGACCATGCTCATTTACAATATTCAGATCATAATCTCCAAAAAACTCTAAAGACTCCTCCAAGAGAAATGAATGGAAGATCCTAACCCCAAACCTCCTTTTATGAAGAGATAAATAAGAGTAAAAGAATAGGGGAAAAAATCTATTTTGAAGGTAACAGAAATAACCTCACAAAATACAAGAATGACAGTTCCTTCAAAATAAACCATACCAAATAATAAATGCTGAATATCTTCAATTTATAATAAACATTATACTCCTTTTCTTAGAGTTGTAACTACATAGTCTGGAATACAGAAATGAGAATGTACTATAAATAGTATGAGAACACAAAAATCATAATTCAAGGAATTTTAACAACTCGCCATCTTCCTGCTGTTTCTGGTTTCTATGGAAATGGACAGAGGTAACTACTGAAGAAAGAAGGACAAGGCACTTAAAACACCTTCTACTCAGAGGAGTGAGAAACAGCTGGCAGTAAGGGTGAAGACCAAGTAGCGCTAAAGTCAATTTATGCTCTGGAACGAAGTTTAGGTTGGGGTAGACACAATCTTTTTAACACTAAATTCTTACTCCCTGTCTTCCTGCAACAAAACAAGGCTCAGTCTTGGTTTTATCTGGACGGAAAATAAATTAATTTATATTAGAAACTAGTTTTCCTATTATTTAACTATACAACACATACACGAAGTTTTTTTCTCCAGCATCATTTACATTACTAAACTAATCACACTCTCTCTAATATGAACCTAATTTCCTAAGTGAAAAAATATCTATACTATCTTTGGAAATAGAACACACTCTTTACATATAAGGCTAATTAATAATTAAAGACTAAAGTCTAGGTAAATGCTACCCAACAAAACCAAATACAATTTAGTATCTTTACAAACCACAAAATCAAATAAATGCCAAATATTAAGGCCAACCTCCGTGAATTCCAATTTCTAATTAAGAAGCCAAAAATGATGATGGTGGTAAAGTTCCTACGTCTGTGTCTGTTCACCAGTGTCATCACTGACAGTCTACATATAGGTGTAACGGAACCTATCGACCCACAATTTCTACTGAAAACAACTAAGTAAAACAATAGCAACAAGAAAAATAAAGTACCTAGGAATAAACTTAACCAAGGAGGTAAAAGACCTGTACTCAGAAAACTATAGAACACTAAGGAGGAAATTAACGAAGATACAAATAAATGAAAGTATATATACCGTGTTCATGGACTGAAAAGAATTAACATCATTAAAATGTCCATACTACCCAAAGCAATTTATAGATTCAAGTCAATCTTTAGTAAAATACCAATGACATATTTCACAGATATAGAACAAATATTTCAAAAATTTATATGGAACCATAAATGACCCCAAATAGCCTTAGCAATTTTAAGGAAGAAGAACAAAGTAGAAGGGGATCACAATACCAGACATCAAACTATACTATAAGGCCACTGTAATCAAAACAGTCTGGTACTGGCATAAGAACAGACACATAGATCAATGGAACAGAATAGAAAGCCCAGAAATAAACCATGTCTCTATGGTCAATTAACATTTGACAAAGAGGGCAGTTGTATAAAATGAAGTAAAAATAGCCTCTTCAACAAATGGTGTTGGCAGATCTGGACAGGTGCATGCAAAAATGAAACTAGACCACCATCTTACACCATACACAAAAACAAACTCAAGATGGATAAAAGACGTACAAATATAAGTCATGACACCGTAAAAGGCCTACAGAAGAACATAGGCAGGAAAATTTCAGATATCCCACACAGCAATATTTTCACTGATATGTCTCCTAGGGAAAGGGAAATAAAGGAAAGAATAAACAAATGGGACTACATCAAAAAAGCTTCTGCACAGCTAAAAAAACATCAGCAAAATGAAAAGGGAACCAATCATATGGGAAAACATATTTGCCAATGATACCTGGGACAAGGGTTTGATCTACAAAATATATAAAGAACTCATATGACTCCACATCAAGAAGACAAACAATCCAATTAAAAAATGGGCAAAGGACCAGAACAGACAGTTCTCCAAGGAGGACATACAGAGGGTCCAGAGACATGTGAAAGGATGCCCAGCATCACTAGCCATCAGAGAGATGCAAATTAAAACCACAATGAGATACCACTTCACACTGGTCAGAATGGCCATCATGACCAAATCAACTAGTAACAAGTGATGGAGAGGTTGTGGAGAAAAGGGAACCCTAGTACATTGTTGGTGGGAATGCAGACTGGTACAGCCACTGTGGAAAGCAGTATGGAATTTCCTCGAAAAACTAAAAATGGAATTGCCTTTTGATCCAGTGATTCCACTGCTGGGATTATACCCTAAGAACCCTGAAACACCAATCCAAAAGAACCTATGCACCCCCATGTTCATAGCAGCACAATTTACAACAACCAAGTGCTGGATGCAGCCTAAGTGCCCATCAGTACTTGAGTGGATCAAGGAACTGTGGTACACTTACACAATGGAATACTATGCAGCAGAAAGAAAGAAGGAGCTCCTACCCTTTGCAACAGCATGGGTAAAACGGGAAAGTATTACGCTAAGTGAAATAAACCAGGTGGTGAAAGACAAATACCATATGATCTCATCTATAAGTGGAACCTAATCAACAAAACAAATGAGCAAAATAGAACCAGAGACATGGAAATAAAGAACAAAATGATAGTAACCAAAGGGGAGGAGGGAGAGGGATAATGGGGTAAAGAAGGGGAACAGCCCTTCTTTATGATTCAAGGAAAAAGCATAAAGGACCCATGGACATGAACAGGGTGGGAGTGCGGGGTGGAGGGGGGATCAGTGCAAGTGAGAGCTAAGGGGGAAAAATTGGGACAACTGTAATTGAACAACAACAAAAAAATTTTTAAATGAGTAAGTAAAACATTTACTCTGGGAACAGAAAGCACATTTCATGCATGGAATGTGGAGGGCAAGACAGTCATCATATCTTCAACCCGGAAGATACAAAAATAGGCAAATGAACAGGATCATTTTCCACAATTGAGTACATCCATTATTCAATTTTCACTTACTCCAAAAGAGTCAGAAAGGTAATGATCAGCAGGATGTAAAGACTTTGTTATTAAATCCTAACAAAGTTTAAGCCACAAAATCAAATGTAATATAACATTGACATGTGTTAGCATCTTAAAAGTTTCCTAAATAATCTTAGAAATGTTTAAAAACTGGAATAACTTAATTATTCTTACCTTTGCAGGCACTGAAAATCATACCACCTGAATTCTGCACTTCATCAAATTTGGCAAATATCATTTCTAATCTGGGAATAAAGAATAAATTTTATTTAACATACAATTTACAGATAAACAATTCCTTTCACCATTCCCTGAGGAAAAAAACAATTCCAGTTATACAACTCCCATTTACAATGAACTCACTAAACAGAAAAGACAAAACCCATCCCTCTCCAGCTGAGAGAACCAGACAAATACAAGTAGCACTCTACAGACTTGCAGGTATAATTGTGAAAAGGTAACTTTCACACAAAGCAGTTTCCCATGTTTCACCATAAAATTATTTCTCTGAACCCATCAAAATACTTTAGTTCCAACTTTATAATGAATCTATTCAGTTCCAATGTGTATTTTATTTTTGTATTTTTTCACTACAATTTAGTCCCTTTACACCCTCCCCCTCCCCCTCCATCCCCCCCATCACCACACTGTCAAACTGAACTAACAAGCAAAATAGAGACAGACTTGTACATAGAGAATAGGATGACGCCAATACATCTTTAAAAAGTACAAAGAATCATGTTGAGGAAACTTAAGGCAGATATAAAAACAGTGAAATATAAAATGTCAGAAACTAAAGTAATGCTGATATGACTGATAATCTGATGTTTTCCCTTGTAACCTACCTTCATTCAACTGTCAGTGCTTCTGATTTTATATTTAGAGTAATTACTTTCTACACGTCTGCTATTGCTCTGTTTTTAGTTAAAAATGTGTTTCTTATTACAAAAGCGAAGTACACTCATTATAAGGGAAAATAGGAAAACATACATAACCACACACTCCTACCATCCAGAATCTGTGTCCTTCTGATGTTTTGTATTTCTATATAAAGTTTTTTCAGACGAAAATAGTATCATGCTGACAGCACTATTTTTTTTAGTTTGCTTTGCCTTTACTTTCCAATATACCATGATATGATTTAGTCTTAAATTTATGACAGAGGTCTGGGGAAGGCAAGAGGCCATTGTCATGGTGTCTTTAAATGTCAGACACTCTTTGATTTACCCTTATATTTGTCACAATTTCATTTCTAAAATTTTAGTTTTAACATTTAAGTATAACACCTTAGGTCCACAACCTGTCGTTTTACTTGTAAAATGAGGATGCAGATACTGGTACTTGTTGGCTTAAGAAAATCTTTTAGTTAAAAACCTTCTAGGAATTGATTATATAGGCATACCTTGTTTTATTGCACTTTGCTTTATTGTTCTTCGCAGTTACTGCATTTTTTACAAATTGAGAGCTCGTGGCTACCCTGTGTCAAGCAAGTCTATTGGCACCATTTTTCCGGCAGCACTTGCTCTCTTCCCGTCTCGTCACAATCTGGTACTCCTCGCAATATTTCAAACTTTTTCGTTATTATTATATTTGTTATGGTGATCTGTGATCAGTGATCTCTGATGTTACTATGTGACTGTTTTGGGGTGCCATGAACTGCACCTACATAAAACAGGAAACTTAATCGATAAATGTTGTATGTGTTCTGACTACTCCACTGATCAGAATATGACCACTATGAAAACAGAATATAATTTTCTGAATTTTTTGTACTCAACTCTTACAAATAAATGCTAGTAGAAAGAGGAAAACAGTTAGTGGAAAAATAATCTGAAGAAAAGGGTAAAGCAAAATTCTTTCATATCAGAAATGCGTCCAGTACTTTGAATATTCAAAACACTATACATATAAAATAATGTGTCTATATGCTAAAGAGAAGAAAACACTTCACATGCTTGAAAAAGCCAAGCTTAGCCCTAGTCAGTGTGGACTGGCTGGAGCGTTGTCCTGTAGACGAAAAGGCCACAGGTTCGATTCCTTGTCAGGACATATACCCAGGTTGCAGGTTCAATCCCTGGTTGGCGTGCAAAGGAGAACATAACTGATCAGCATTTCTCTCTGACATCTATGTTTCTCCCCCACCCAACCCTCTCTCTCCCTTTCTCTCTCTCTCTCTCTCCCCATCTTCGGCTCTCTCTTTCAAGGCAATGAAAAAAATGTCCTCAGGTAAGGATAAAAAAAAAAGAGAGAGAGAGAAAGAAAAAGCCAATCTTACCATCTCTTGTACCTACGTAGCCCTTGCCATCCCCTACCACCTGCTAGAGAAACACCATAGAGAAGAATGACATGAGCATAAGATGGAGGTAAAAAGGACTACTGACTGAGAGTCGGGAAGTCTTCAGCTTCTCACCAGCTAGCTATCACTGGTCCCGGTTTCACAGTCCTCACCCGCCACTTAGGGGAGAGGGAAACCACAAATAAGAACGGGGTTAACAAGTCACTGACTTATTTCACTAAGGACATTAAAGTATAAGCTATCCACGTACGATAAAACTCCTATGAGGCTAAAATTACTTATTACTTACTTACTTATTACTTATACTTGTAAGTTGTACAAGTATAACTTAAGAAGAAAGAAATATAATAGGCCAATTTTACCTTCAGCATAATGCAAAACTCCTAAGCACATATATGGACACATAATTTATAACAAAAGGAACACTGACGAAAAATGTTTTTAATAAGTGTTGCTGTGTCAAGTGGATATCCGTATGGGAAAAAAATGTGTCTGAACCACTATCTCACACTCTAAAAAAAATCCCATGTGTACTATAAACCTGAATATAAATAAAACTTCAAGACAATTACACAGAGAATGTTTTCACAAAAGAGTACGCAAAGATTTTTTTAAACCAGACACAGAAACCTGTCTAATCATAAAGGAACTGACTGAGGGTTACATTAAAATTAAGAACTTATGTACAACAAAAGACATCAAGAAACTAAAAGGGCAAATGACAGAATAGGGGACTATATTTGAAATACATATATTTGACAATGGGCTTATATCTAAAATGTATTTTTTAAAGTCCTACCAATTTTTAAAAATGACAGACCACCCATTTTTTTAAATGGACAAGAGACCTGAAAAGACATTTCAAGAGAACATATCCAAATAGCTCATAAATACGAAATGGTGCTCTTCTTTATTAGTAATCAGAAAAATGCAGATTACAACCATAATGATGACATATGGACCAGAACCCTAAATTAATAAGATTAATGATGCCAAGTATTAGTGAAAATGTAGAACAATGGCAACTTGCAAACAGTGCTATTGAGACTACAAGTAGGTACCACCACTCTGGAAAACTGTCAATATAAACTAAAGGTAAACACACCCTATGCCTAGCAATTCTCCTTGGATATATTCCAAGAGAATGAATACATACGTACATCGAAAGACACAAGAATGTTTTAAACAGAATTATTCATAAAGCTACAAATTATAAACAACTGAAAAGTCCTCCAACAGTATGGAATCATAAGATATGGCCTATTCACACAATGGAAAACTATAAGCCAATGAAAATTAACAATAGCTGAACACGACAATGCAAATGTATCTTAAAAAGATGATATTGCCTTGACCAGGTAGCTCACTTGGTTGGGACATCATCCCGATACTCGAGGTTGCAGATTTGATTCCCTGGTCGGGGCACATACAAAAATCAACCAGTGAAGGCATAAATAAGCAGAACAACATATCGATGTTTCTCTCTCTCCCTCTCCCTCCCAACCAAGATCAATAAATAAAAACTTTTTAAAAAAGATAATATTAACTGAAAGAAGCCAGACACAAAAGAGTATATTCTGCATGATTCCATTTATGTAAAATTCAAAAACAGGCAAAACTAAACTATGATGACAAAAGTCCAGATTGTAGTTATTTTGCAGAAGCAGAGAAAAGGAAGGATTAAAAAGGACTTGGGGAGACTTCTAGAATGCTGTAACGTTCTACTTCTTCACCTATAGGGTATCCATGGGTGTATTCACTTTGTGACAATTCACAGAGCTTCATATTTATGATTTATGTACTTTTCTGTATGAATGTCATACTTGAATAAAAATTTCAAATAAAGGAAAAATAATTTCAATATACATTTTAAAATAATGTCACACACACACATATATAGGGTAGGCAAAAGTAGGTTTACAGTTGTGAGTACATGAAACAGAGTTCATTTTGCATTATTATTTATCAACTGTTGTATTCTTTTCTATGCGAACGACTTCTGCCCTAACATATATATACACAGACACACACAAATGTATACGGTAACATCTTTTCTGTCATCCACACAAAATAATACAGAATATGTTCAAATGAAATTCTTCTGAGTCCTAGAAGCTGAAAGCAAATGAGTGAATAAGTAAACAAAATGCTTATTTATTGGACGACCTTATCGACAAAAAATAGTTGGTACTGGAAAAATCGTAAATGCTAAGAGGCAGCCAGATATAATGATACTTAACAGAATACACCACCACTTATGAAGTGGTTTTGCTCCTCCTAATACCCCCCCACCAAAAATCTGATCAAGTCTCCAGATCTAGCTACCAATCTACAGGATATAAAGATAGCAGAACATGTTAAACCACACCACAGAAAAAGAATTAGCAACATCCAGAATATGGGAAACTTTATAGGATAAACTACCTGGGATATTCAACAAATAAAATGCAAAGCAAAAAAAGTATTGGAGGTACATGAAGATTTAAAAAGACATGAAACAGATCAACTAATTGTTAGACTTTATTTGGACACCAATTTCAAACAAACTGCTTAAAATACAGAGATACTTATGACATTTGTGAAACAACTGGAAATCTGAACTTCAACTAGATATTTGATATTACAAAATCCTCTGCAGACAATTTTAAGGTGTGAGGATGGCATTATGGCTGTGATTGGAAAGAGTATTTTTCCCCTCAGAAGTATGTTGGACAGTAACAGATGAAATGGTCTGGTGACATAGATTTGCTACAAAATGATACAGGACAAACTTAAGTAGGTAACGCACGACGTCCAGAACTGGGCACGAGTTGTTAATTGCTGGAGGTAGGCAGTGGGTCCATGAAAGTTCATGACACCACTCTGTCTACTTCAGCATGTTTGAAATTTTCCATAACAAAAAGTTAAGAAAAAAATCCTTTTAGGTTCCCCTCAAAGTGGAGACTAAAATTTCATTACAAAAAGAAAATCTAATTGAAATAATGTCCTAAATAGAAATATAAACTCAAGAAGTACTACAGAAAAAAGTATCTTTGACAAAAAAAGTTGACACACTAGAAGCTCACCAACAGGAATTGTACTGATCTGATTGATGCTATTTCACTCATTCAGGACTACCTTTCTATTTGACTAGGTTTTCTATCTTCATTTTGTTGCTGACACTACTACAAATGTCTCCTATTTCCCATCTGCCCCCCTCCACCGAGCCCCACCCCGTCCCCAGCCTTCACCACATTGTTTGTGCCCACAGACTCTGCCTATATGTTCTCTGGCTAATCTCTTCCAGTCCCCTCCATGCTCTGCCCTCTGAGATCTGTCAGCCTGTACCCATGCCTCTAGTTCTATTTTGTTTGAGAGTTTATTTTGTTCATTAGATTCCACAGGTAAGTGAGATCATATAGTATTTCTCTTTCTCTGACTGGTGTTTTCCACTTAGCATAATGTTCTCCAGGTCCATCCATGCTGTCACAAAGTATAAGAGTGCCTTCTTTTTTACAACCATGTAGAATTCCAGTTTTTCACATTCATGCTGTCCCAAAAGGTAAGCTCCTTCTTTACAGCCGCACAGCATTCTGTTTGACTAGGTTTTGAGGGTAGGATTGATTCTTACACAGCTTTCTGTTAGCCAGCATCTCGTATAGTGCCGTTCAACTGCAGGTGCTCAAAAAATAACTACTTAATGAATGGATTAATATTTTTACTAAATTCTTGCTCAAACATCTTCTAAATTATGACCATACTACCTGGTATCAAAAGATAGTTACCTAATAATAGTACTTAATTACATAGTAAAAATACATAAATAATATATGAGTATATAATGAAACAATGTCCAAAAAAAATTACAGGATCTTAAGAACTTTTTAAACAGTAATAATCTATATATCCTTTCATATCTTTGGAATTTTAAAACATTTCAGAAAACGGAACCCATGCCAAATAAACATATGAAATTAAAACTTAAAACCAGTGGCAAAAAACAAAAACAAATTTAGTAAGACTTACCTAGCAGGGGGAATTCCTCTCTTAGAAAGGTCCACCCTTACTTTCTCTCCCACATGTCTATAAATCTCCACTATGGCCAATATTGCAGCATCTCTCACCTGCCAAAGAATGCAGAACTTTAAAAAAAAAATACATGAGATGCGATAAGATACGTCACCTCAAGGTAACATTACACTAGTAGACAAACTTGAAGCTCAAAGTTGGTTTAAATGACTCTCAACCCTTAAGAGATTATGGCAGGTCATTAACAAAAACCAAGAGAAACCCCCAAGAAACTGTGTAAAAGGTTTTACAAAAACCTAAGAAGCATGTAAATAAAAGTTACTAACATGGCTTTTAAAAAGTCTTCTTTTTGTAATAAGACTGTACAAAGAACTGCCAATAATTGTATGAATACAAACTATGATCACAGTTAGTTATTTTCCTGGCACAATACTGCCTTTCAAGAATGTGACCTGAGACTTCTGGCCACGATGGAGGCATAGGTAGACACTCTGTGCCTCCTCATACAACCAAAAGAAGGACAACAACAATTTAAAAACAAAAAACAACCAGAACTGACAGAAAATCAAACTGTATGGAAGTCTGACAACTAGGGAGTTAAAGAAGACACATTCATCCAGACTAGTAGGAGGGGTGGAGACAGGCAGCCAGGGCGGAGAGGATTCGAGGCAAGGCTGCAGCCAGCAGCGAGGGCAGAAGCTGGTGGACCCAGTGACAGACCTCGCACCCCAGGGCTCCAGCGAGTGGAAATAAAGCCTCAAACCACTGACTGAAAATACCTGTGGGGATTGAGGCAGCAGGAGAAACTCCCAGCCTCACATGAGAGTTCGTTGGAGAGACCCACAGGGGCCTAGAGTGTGCACAGGTCCACCCACTCGGGAATCTGCACCAGAGGGGCCCAATTTGATTGTGGGTAGTGGGGGAAGTGACTGAAATCTGGCAGAGAGTGGAGCAAGCACCATTGTTCCCTCTTGGACCCCTCCCCCACATACAGCATCACAGCACAGCGACCAGCATTAGCCCACCCTGGTGAACACCTAAGGCTCTGCCCCTTTATGTAACAGGCACACCAAGACAAAAAGAAAATGGCCCAAATGAAAGAGCAGATCAAAGCTCCAGAAAAAATACAATTAAGCGATGAAGAGATAGCCAACCTATCAGATGCACAGTTCAAAACACTGGTAATCAGGATGCTCACAGAATTGGTTGAATTTGGTCACAAATTAGATGAAAAAATGAAGGCTATGCTAAGTGAAATAAAGGAAAATGTACAGGGAACCAATAGTGATGGGAAGGAAACTGGAACTCAAATCAACAGTGTGGACCCAAAGGAAGAACCATCCAACCAGAAAAGAATGAAGAAACAAGAATTCGGAAAAATGAGGAGAGGCTTAGGAACCTCCAGGACATCTTGAAACGTTCCAATATCTGAATTATAGGGGTGCCAGAAGGAAAAGAGGAAGAACAAAAAATTGAAAACTTATTTGAACAAATAATGAAGGAGAACTTCCCTAATCTGGCAAAGGAAATAGACTTCCAGGAAGTCCAGGAAGCTCAGAGAGTCCCAAAGAAGCTGGACCTAAGGAGGAACACACCAAGGTACATCATAATTACATTACCCAAGATTAAACAGAAGAAGAGAATCTTAGAAGCAGCAAGAGAAAAGGAGACAGTTACCTACAAAGGAGTTGCCATAAGACTGTCATCTGATTTCTCAAAAGAGACCTTACAGGCAAGAAGGGACTGGCAAGACGTATTCCAAGTCATGAAAGGCAAGGACCTACATCCAAGATTACTGTATCCAGCAAAGCTATCATTTAGAATGGAAGGGAAGATAAAGTGCTTCTCAGATAAGGTCAAGTTCAAGGAGTTCATCATCACCAAGCCCTTATTATATGAAACGTTAAAGGGATTTACCTAAGAAAAAGAAGGTAAAAAATATGAACAGTAAAATGACAGCAAACCCACCGTTATTAACAACCACATCTAAAACAAAAACAAAAGCAAACTAAGCAAACAATTGGAACAGGAACAGAACCACAGAAATGGAGATCACACGGAGGTTTATCAACAGGGGAGTGGGAGGGGGAGAGAGGGGGGAAAAGGTACAGAGAATAAGTAGCATAAATAGTAGGTAGAAAATAGACAGGGGGAGGTTAAGAATAGTATAAGAAAATGTAGAAGCCAAGAACTTATATGTATGACCCATGGACATGAACTAAAGGGCGGGGAATGTGGGTGGGAGGGAGTGTGCAGGGCAGAGGGGAGCGAAGGGGGGAAAATGGGACAACTGTAATGGCATAATCAATAAAATATATATACAAAAAATGTGACTTGAGCTCAAACAGATATTTATACATCAATGCCCACAGTATCATCATTCAAAACAGGCAAAAAGTGGAAATAACCCAAATGTCCAAGCATAAATGGACGAATAAAAAAAACCTGGTATACACATGCAATGGAATATTATTCAGTCTTAAAAAGGAAAGTCCTGACTGATGCAGCTCAGTGGGTTGGGTATCATCCTGCAAACAAAAGGTCACCAGTTCAATTCCTCGTCAGGGCACCTGCCTGGGTTGCAGGCCAGGTTCCAGGTTAGGGGCATACAAGAGGCAACCAATAGGTATTTCTCTCAAGCACTGATGTTTCTCTCCCTCTCTTGCTCCCTCCCTCTAAAATAAATAAATACAATCTTTAACAAAAAAAGGAAAGGAAATTCTGACGCATGCTATGACATGGATGAATCTTGAAGACATTATATTAACTGGAATACGCTAGATACAAAAGAATATTGTGTGGTTCTACTTCTATGAAGCAGTTAGAGTAGTAAAATTCATACAGAGAGGAAGTACAATGTGGGTGTCAGGAATGGAGGGCTGGGAGGGAATGGGAAGTTACCGTTTAATGGGAAGACAGTTTCTATTTAGTAAAATGAAAGAGCTCTGCAGATGGATGGTGGTGATGGCTGCACAACAATGTGGGTGTGCTCAATGCCACTGAACTAACTGGACACTTAAAAATGGCTGAAATGGTAAATTTTATGTTGTGTATATTTTACTACAATTGAAAGGGAAAAAATGTGGTCTAAAGACAGGAATTTGGAAGGCAGCTCTAGTTCCGTCGCAGAGTTCACTGTCAAAGAGCAAATGAAGAGACAGAACTCTTCACAGACCTCCAGAGGCAGAGCTAGCTAGGGCCTAAAGGCAGGGGACACCTTATCCAGGGTTATTCCAAATGCGTAAGCTGTGCCAAAATGATTATAACCAAGATTCAATTCTACCAGAAGGGACAAGACCCGGAATACACCTCTGTATTATACCTATAGTATATGCAGCTTAGGTAAAGAAATTTCTAGCAAGTGATATACCATTGGCACAAATTCCCTTTGTTAAATAGGGTTATGACTGTTGCAAAAAAGTTGTTATGCAACCATTCAAAAATAAAGACAGAAAGCTGACAACTTGTTCTCACAATGAATACTTTGGACTACAGAAGGGAAGCAGATTTATTTGTTACTTAAGTTTCAAACTCAAGAACTATGCTTTAAGTCCCATCTATCCTTAATTCTAGCTAAACAACAAACAAACCTAAGCAACTTAAGTGAATATATAGTGTGTTCCTAAAAACTAACTTTGGTGGATTTTAAAGGAAAAAATGAGGTGAAATTTAATTTCTCTACCCCTTTCCACCCTCTTCATTCTTTTTCTTTTTAAAATGAAATAAGAGCATTGGCAAAGATGGTGCAGCCAAAAAATTAAGTCACCGCTTGAATGTAAACGAAATTTTACCTGACTGCTGGAATCTCCAAAGAGCACACACAAATGCGGTACCAACTTGCTGAGGACTAATGGTTGAGCTCCAAAACTGAATATAATTTGGAAAAAAAAAAAAAAGAGAGAGAATTTAGTTTTAATCAAATGGTAAACAAAACATCATTATACTTTCTTCTTGTCTGTATGAATAAGACAAACATGGTAGAGAGCACAGGCACACATCATTAAAACAGGAAGGATATGAGACATGAGCAAAAACTAATTCTAAACAATGTTAAATATGCAAACCGGAGTAGTCACAACTGACAATGAAAACTGTCAATACAAGATCCAACAGAGCAACATGTTCAACCAATGGCACTCTTAAACCTGGCAACCTCTCAATCACTCAAGAAAATTTGAGCTTTTGCTTTAAAATAGTGATTTTTTTAGACTCTAGGTCTCAAATTTGCATTCCAATAAAATCTTTATTTATGCTTATTAATTTTTGATGAGGTCATGGGTTGAAAGCAAATGATAGAAGAGCCAAAAACCACAAAAGTTGTGCAGACTGAATGCACTTACAAGCTCTAGATGGCAGAAAGGACCACAGAGGAATAAAAGAAAATAAATGAAAGTATAGTTAGAGAAAAGGAAGTAACATTACAGGAAAAGTTGAAAGCTATTATATATTACTATCTTGCTACACAGAACTTGAAAAAATAATCCAGAAAGAGAACAAAAGTTCCAATTTACAATTTTTTCAGATTGGAGTTCTGAGCCCTGTGGCATCTATGCTATCAGAGCTCTGCATACAGCCACCAGGTTCACTGTCTAGTTCCCTGGGAGAGTCCTGTTCAGTCTATGATTTTCATAGCCACCCCCACTGTTCTAGAAAGCCTAGGTGGGGAAATAGCTACAATATCTGAAATACCACTGAGTTAAAAACAGTTCTAAACTGGGTCCAAAACAGAAGTAGATCCTAAGTTATATCAACATATTTGCTATATGAACATCTACTTTGGGTAGCAACTATTCACATAACTAAAGAAAAAACACTTCTCATAACTAATAATTTTAAATTAACAACATGAAAGAGAACAGTATGTACACAAAACAATAAAGGTATCAAATAAAATAAAAACTCTTATACCAGAGAGCAGTTAATAACTATTTAAAATTTATTTCCATAGCTTTCCTTGAGCTTTGTGAAGTGCACACTGCTTTTTTGAGAAAAAACGAAAAACATAGGCAGCTGTTTTCAGGAATCATAAAACTTACATGTTTAAGGTTTCAATAAGACACAGACATACGCCTTCTCGAGATCGAGAATTCTTGTGCTTAAAACCAGAAGCCAACTGTTCCCAAATGTGCTATTTGAAAGAAAAGTAAACATGTATAACAAAAATTAAATTACTCATGATATAATCTTTTATCTATTCTCAACCTTACTACCAACCTTATTGGTAAATGAGTTTTTCCATTGGACTGTTGACTTACCTACAAGTTTTCTAAGACAAATTTGCACTGATGTGCAAATTGTACTCTCGTACAATTTTTAATATCTTACATTTTTAGTTTTTATTTTATATCTTTCATTTTAGTATTATTCTCAGAAAAACTATGTCCAACACCTAAAAACCTTAGAATTGCCAAGGACATGGAATGTGCTCTAAGCTTTAGAAATCTTCAACAACAATGCTACCATTATAAGCCTAGTAGTCCAGTAAGCATTTTAAAAGGTCCAATGTTGCCTGGCAACTACTATAGACTATCACATGGAACAGGCTGTTTCAACATTTTATGATTCAGGCTTTTCTCCTTTTAAGATTGGATCCAAATACAGAAACATATTCAGGCAACTCATTTTATTGCTACCCACTGTAATTTTCTTTCAGAAAAAGCATAAATAAACCCATACAAATAATCCAAAACAATTACATGGTTTTGATATAAGGCGGAATCCAGCTTTATTTTTCCAACTATTTGGTCAATTGTCCCAATCAATTCTTTCTCCACATTTAGAAACACCACCCTTACCATTTACTAAATTCATGTATGCACACACATACACACCCCTTTTCCTGGCATCTATTCTTTTTGAGCTCTGTATTCGGTTCTACTAATCTCTCTCTCTCTCTCTCTCTCTCTGTGTGTGTGTGTGTGTGTGTGTGTGAAACTTTCTGGAAGATAACTTGGAAGTTTAAAAACAAACAAACAAACCTGACTCAGCCCTGGCCAGGTGGCTCAGTTGGTTGGAGCGTCATCCCGTACAACAAAAGGTCACAGGTTCAATTCCAGATCAGGGCACACACCTAGGTTGTGGGTTCAATCCCCGGTCAGGGCCAGTACGGGAGGCAACTGATTGATATATCTCACATCATTCTCTGTCTTTCTCTCTCTCTCTCTGTCTCTCAAATCAATAAACATATCCTCAGGTGAAGATTTAAAGAAAATGACTCAGCAACACCTTCTCTGGAACTCTATACTTACATTTATGTCCAAAGATACATGTACAAGGATGTCCCTTATAGTACTGTTTGTAATAACAGCATGTCAAAAACAAGTTGAAATTTGAACCACTAAACAAGTGTGGAAGGATATCCACCACACCATTAACAAGGACTTTGGTTAAATCTGAGAAAATAGTTCACTTTTGCAATGCAATATCCTTTGGGTTTTTATAAATCATGTAATATCATAATTTTTAACCTATATTTTAAATAATTCAATATATATATTTCAAATTGTAATATTATTCCACTGAACATGGTGGATACCCATGATACTCTTTAAATCTGTGTATACATGTCAACTTATTTCTGCTCCTTTCAAAACACCTCCACATAAGGGCAATTTTTTTCTACTGTACTTATAAAATACAGATCACTGTCATTGACTATACACCTTTTACAATTAGTAACTACCTGTTAAAATAAAAAAATTTTCCTGTCTCTGTAAGAGTTGCAGAAATTAATATAATGTTCAGTATTTCTCAAAACAAGCTTTTGCACTGAACATTTTATAATAATGCAGGTAAAGAAAACCATAAAATCCTAAAAATAATATTCTCAGTACATTGTCAAATCACTAAAATCTGAGTTAGCTTTTTAAAAATACATTAAAGAGTAGAAAATAAGAAAAAGAAAAGCAAAAAGGCAAAAAGTTAAATAGATTTTTTTTATTGTTGTTCAAGTACAGTTATCTCCATTTTCTCGCCTCTACTCCCCCCACCCCCCGCATCTGGCCCTGAACCCCCACCCTCAATCCTTCTCCCCATTGGCTTTATCCTTTATACATGTTCCTTGATGACCCTAGACATTTTATCTTAAATTTCAACCTCTTTAAACCGTTAGCCACAATTCCTTGTTTCAAATTTCAGCTTTCATTTCCCCTGAGGACTGACTTGCTATGATTACCATCTGTCCTACTGATATTTCATCATTAATTAGCAAAATCGAAATTTTAAAATGTAGGCCTACCATGGGCGGTGCTGCTTGATCCATTAACTTCAGTATCAGATTCTGAGCTTCATCACGAACCTTGTCTTTGGCATCTCCCATTCTGTCTATTAAAGCTACAATAACTAGAGAATGAGAAAAAAGAATAAATATTTAAAATTCATCTAAATTATAAACTGTATTTTACAATAGTATAAACGGCAATTGTTTCCATAAATGAAAAGTTACGAGGTAAGCCAATTGTTCACTTCTTTATTCATGAGTCTAATCAAAAATAACTGAGAAGGAACTTCCAAAAGAATACATACAGTATGACATCCACTTATAATAATAATGCTCAAAAAACAGGCAAAACTAACGCTTATTCCATTTAGGGATATGTGCAGATATCAAGGTCTACAGATCAGCAAAGAGCATGATTATCCCAAAGGTCATGACTATGGCTGCCTCCGGAGGAGGGAGGGACGTATCATCAGGAAATGCAGAGAGGGCACATCTAGGGGACTGGTAGAATTTTAGTTTCTAGACCTGGGCCAAGGCAGGTACTGGTCTTACAATTACTCTTCAAATGGTATATGTTCGGTATACACCCTTCTGTACGTGTTACATACTACACTTCACTGACAAAAACAAAAAGCCTAGTATACTGGAATTGAGGTCTTTCTCTACTAGGCCCAACATTGCGGCACTATTCCATAAAAGGAGGGAGGAAAGGAAGGCTAGAGTTCATTTTTGAAATTTTCATGAAAAAAGGTTTTGTAACTATAAATCAACAGAGCAACACAGAGAGATAACATCTATTATGGGTAAGGGTAGAGAGAACTGGAGAGGGGGGCTAGAATTCAGAGGGCACAGGTTCTAAAGTCAGCTCATAGGGCAAAAATATCTTACAGTTGAAATTATCTTTCTGTAATCCTTTACATTACCACTACCACTTAGTGAGATCTATGACACATTATTTAATCTTTTTGTCTTTATTTCCTTAACCCATAAACATTTGCAGCAGTACTCACTTCAGAAGATTCCTGAAAATTAAAATACAGTTCGACAACTCAGAGAATGAAGGGCACTGAGCAAGCACTCTAACATATCACCTACTATCCCCAATCACCCTGCATGATTGAAAGCAAAGAAATTAATGTCTTTTGTTTTTCTTTGACATTACAGCTATAGCCTTACTTTCTCTGAGGCAATGGAGGCTAAGTCCTAGGTTAAAGAAGGAAAGGAGCTCTGCCCACTGGTTGGCTCAGGTGGTTGGAGCATCCTTCCCTACACCAAAAGGTTGCCGACCAGTCAGGGCACAAACCTAGGTTGTGGGTTCGATCCTTGGTCAGGCTGTGTATTGGAGGCAACCAATCATCTCTCCCCGTCCCTTACTCTCCCTCTAAAATCAACAAATGGACCCTCAGGTGAGGCTTTACAAAATTTTTTTAAAAAGAATCATGGAGTAAAGAAAAATTCAGTGTAGGGTACGGTTATTCTGTAAAGCTCCCAGATATTACCTAAAGTAAATCTTTAAAAGAAAAAGAAAGGACCATGGAGAAGAGGATAGGATTTCAAAAATAAAGAACACAGTAGGGTGTAAGCAAGTTAAGCCAGAGCTAACATGACTGAGCAAGTTTCTGATTAGCTAGAATGGAGAAGAGTATTTGCTGAAGATCACAAATAAATAATGCTACTGAAATGGAGAAGGGACACATACGCTGAGAGAACTGGAACACCAAAGAGAGCAAAAGGAAGTAAATTCTGAAAGCAGAACAGTCCCGGGAGGCAAGAAACTAGGATTCTGGTCCCAATATTCCCACAGCCTCACTGTGAGCAGTCAGTACGTTCAACCCCATCTGGCCCTCCTTACATCTGAAAAATAAGTGACATATGTAATACCCAGAATTACTCTCAAGTCTAAATACTGCCTATAACAACTAATAATAGGGAGCTACTCCAGAACAGGGGTCACAAACATAAACACCTACAATCAGGGAGGTATGGGAAGTGCTGAAAATGAACCAGGTCTAAGAACTGCAATATTCCAAACTCGCTATATTGTAACTGACATTCTCAGTTATGAGGAGACAAGGGGAAATGGGGGAGACTTATGAAATGAAAAGCTCATGATCCAGACAAAAGGGAAGTTAAATACAGCTTCAGTCAATAATTCCACGTGGGAGTGGAAGGTCAGGGTTGCCATATTGACCAATTTTTCAAGACAAGCCATAAATAAGAATTTTTAAGTAAAACTTGCTAATGTTAAACACTGATTCAAAATGTTTTAAGAAAATACACACATAAAACACGTTCATAGAGCAAAGTTTTAAATACCTATGATAGGATTTTAAGCAGGACACTGACATAGTAAAAAAATCCTCTTTTCAGAAGATATTCAACAAAGAATGAATTGAAACCAGGTATTAATTTAAAAAGGAATAGTAGCCCTGGCTGGTGTGGCTCACTTGGTTGGAGCGTCATCGGGTAACCCGAAAGGTCGCAGGTTCAATGCCTGGTCAGGGTACATGCCTAGGTTGCAGATTCAGTCCCCAGTCTGGGCACATCCAAGAGGCAACCAATTGATGTTTCTATCTCACATGGATGGTTCTCTCCCTCTTCTCCCTCTCTTAAAATCAATAAGCATGTCCTCCGGTGAGGATTTAAAAAAAAAAACCCCGGCCAAGTAGCTCAGTTGGTTGGAGCATCGCCCCAATGACTGTGGGTTCAATCCCTGGTCAGGGCACAACCAAAGAATGCATAAATGGGTGGAGCAACAACAAACTGATGTCTATCTCAAGTTGTTAATAATAATAATAATAATAGTGATGATGATGATGTCAGGGGAGCTAAGATGTTTCTGCTGAAAGGATAGCCAGACAATAAAAATAAAAGTGGAAATTGGGCCCTGGCTGGTGTAGCTCAGTAGGTTGAGCACGGGCTTTGAACCAAAGGGTTGCCAGTTTGATTCCCAGTTGGGGCAGATGCCTGGGTTGCGGGCCAGATCCCTGGTGGGAGGTGTGTGAGAGGCAACCACACATTGATGTTTCTCTCCCTCTCTTTCTTCCTCCCTTCCCCTCTCTCTAAAACTAAATAAATAAAATCTTTATAAAAAAGTGGAAATTGGCAAATTTGGTGGCATACAAAAATATGAAGAAAAAAAACTGACCAAAGATAATTCGAAAGTGTGATGATACATTATGAAACATTAACTTAATCCATGAAAGAAATTAACAAACATCTGAGGTTACCCTTAGGTGTTTCTATATAACAAGGAACCAAATCCACTCACGATAACACTCCAAAGGCACAGGAAGGTCACTCAGGTTTAGAAAATAGGTCAGAGACAGCTCTGTAATCCTAACTACTATACAAAGAAGAGCACTGTACTGGTATAATGCCCTTCTTTACAAACACGCTGTAAATGCGGCTCCAAGTATGGCTGGGAGCCCAGGAGCAGTGTACAAACTATTTGTGGTAAGAAAAATTGAGAGTGTTTATATAACACAGTTTTTGAACAATCTGACCAAAGTAATTTTATGTTTGTTAAATCTAATAATAAAAAAATTGGGTCTTCTATTTTTTTCATTTCACTGTAACTTATTTTTATTGCATTTTACAAAATATTGGTCTACAACAGACAAGCAATGAAGAAACTAGTCCTTCACAACAGATAGTTTGAAAAGTGGTGCTGTAGATTATATTATACATTTTAATATGTTACCAAAAGAGTAAAAATATAGCAAAATTTTTGAAAATAAAAAGTAAAAATTTATTAGCACTATATTTAGTAAGTTTCTTGCTTCTCTTTCTTTGTCTTGAGGAAGTATAATTATCTATTTGAATATGCTTAAAATATTTTATGACTGGGTAAATTATAATGCTAAGCAACAGATCTCCATGTTGTACAAAATTACATTTTTGAGTTTATAGAGAACTAGTGCTATTAGACAAAAACTATGAGAAAAATCTGTATGTCAAAATCTACAATAATTTTACTTATTTATTTTTACCCTCACCTGAGAACATACCTACGGACTTTAGAGAGAGGGGAAAGGAGGGTGAGACATGGAGAAATACTGATGTGAGACAGAAATACTGGCTGCCTCTTGCACCTGCCCCAACCAGCAACCGAACTCACAACCTAGGCATGTGCCCTGATCTGGAATCAAACCTGTGACCTTTTGGTTTACAGGACAATGCTCCAACCAACTGAGCCACACTAGCCAGCACTACAGTAATCTTTACTTTTTAAAAATTTTTAAAGATTTTATTTATTTATTTTCAGAGAAGGGAAGGGAAAGGGAGAGAAATATTGATGTGAGAGAGAAATGAGAGGCAGGGAGGGAAATATCGATGTGAGCGAGAAACACTGATCAGTCGCTTCTGGTATGTGCCCCAGCCAGGGACTGAATCCACAATGCCAGCGTGTGCCCTGACCAGAAAACAAACCAAAGATCTTTCGCTTTGAGGGATAGCGTCCAACCAACTGAGACACACTGGTCAGGGCTGCCATAATTTTTAAATGAACAAGTTAACTTACCCATTGCTACATAGGACTTAAATCGTGTTGATAATCTGTCCACAAAGGCACTTAAAATTTCCAATCCCATTAATGATACCTAGAGAATGAAAAAAAAATTTTAATATAAATTACCTATACATACGTTAATATCAGTTTATAATTGCTGACATACAAAGACATTCATATAATATCAAATTTTTAAAATTATAAAAAGACTGAAGTTTTCAGGAGTGAATAGTCGTGAGGTTAGGGTACCCTACTCTCAAATGGTTCAATAATTATAATAATAATGTGTAAATATGCAGGAAGATAGTGATAAAACATATTAAGCAAAATGTTAATAATTGGTAAGTTAGGTGAAGGGTACACAGTTCACCTACAGCTTTCCCATAATGCTGAAATGCTTCCAACATAAATACAGTTAAGAATTAAAAGGGATCTTTAAATACAGAGAAATTCCAGCTTCTGTCTAGGAAGAAGAAACTGGAAAAAACATCACTTCCACTATAACAAGAGAAAGCCAAATAATCCATAAAACCGTTACTATTTTTTAATCCATTAGAAAGCTTAGGCTACAGAATAATCAACTAGCCTGAAATCAGAGGAAAGACATACCCCCAAGGAGAGATGGGACACAAGCAGTAGGTCACATGTGGCAGAAGACAGAAAAAAATGAAGCGCTATACAAGTGGGTAAGACGAATTCAGCTACATTTAAGTCACTGGTAATAGCTGAGTGTGGGCCAGCATTAAAGCACAGAAACCCTAGTGGTCACAGACACAAGGAGAGCTCACACCCACTTGCAGGCTCTTTCTAGTGGACATTTGTAATTAAGAGTGAAGACAGGGCAGGAGATGGGAAGGGAGCAGCTAACTCTGCAAGCAGGATGCAAACCTTCCCCATACCCTTGCCCTAAAAGAAACAAAAGTTGAAGCTACTGAGGGAAAGACAAACACTGTCACCCCAAAACACAGATTAAAAACTCAAAACAATTGAGTAAAAAGGGGGAAAGAAGCCTCTCTTCCTCAGAGGGAGGAGCAGAAAACCATCCTAGGCTCAGATGATTCAAGGTCTCCAGCTGAGATAGAGCAGGGTATCTGATGAAGCCTCACCCCCAAGACCAAATCAATGACCTGCACACTTTAAATGGGTGAATCCTATCAATGAGTTGTTTAAAAATATAACTGAAAATTCACAAATAGACTCACTCAAAAAATTTAACAGATAAAAGCAGTATCTCAAATCAGCAGGCAAAACATGCACATTTATTAAGCTTTCACTTAGGAATCTATCTCTAAGATGTATCAGCAAATTATGAAAAAACACGCATAGATTATACATTATAAGTTTCTGGAAATTATTCAGAAGTTCACCAATAAATAAGGTATATACACACTATAGGTACTATAACACTTGAAAATGAGGACTATCCTAATTCTGGTACTAAAATGACTTTCAAGATATATTGTCAAGTAAAAGAAGCAAGTTGGGGAAATGTATATATGTATTTTAAAAAGGGACTGCAAGTAAGTATAGATGGTTACAAATGTTTATTTAAAAAAACAAAGCCCTAACTAGTGTAGCTCAGTGGGTTGGGCATTTTCCTGCAAACTGAAAGGTTACCAGTTTGATTCCTGGTCAGGGCACATGCCTGGGATGCAGGCCAGGTCCTCAGTAGGGGGCGTGTGAGAGGCAACCACACATTAATGTTTCACTCCCTCTCTTTCTCCCTCCTTTCTCTTCTCTTTAAAAATAAATGAAATCTTTTTAAGAAAAAGGGAGACTGTAAGAAATCATATAGCTGGACCAACAGCTTCATTGCATATCAGGGAATGCACAATGATGTGGAATTCTAAGTGTATAAAAAAGGATGAACAACTTCTGTCAAAATATACAGTTTCCATAATCCCAAAGAATTTATGCCAGAATATGGCTTTAAAGTGTAAAAATTTAATAAAGTATGTAATTGAAAAAGTTTCAAAATATTGTAATTCACAGTAGAAAGTTAATGACAGCTTTCAGGTATTGCTCTAAATCAGAATACTTACTATAGAGAATCATTCAAAGTTTAAAAACAGATCATTACTTTTTATCTTCAAAATGTCAAGGCTGTGACGTTTGGATATGTATAATTACTTAGAATATATAATTTATATTGACATTTGATATATTTTGAGAAGGAAATTAAATTGATTAATCTCATATTTAAAAAAATGATATATTTTAAGAAATTAATGGTTTATAAAAAATACAATCATGGTGATGCTGACACTGGAAAGTATCATCCTTCAAAAGGCAAAAGGATTCTGAAAAAAAAGACTTGAAATCCTAGCACATTACCTAGCCCAGCACTAAAGTTATAATAGAAATGCTATTTATTATTTTCTCCACTTTTTATAATCAACTTACTGTTATAGTTGCAGATATGATGTAAAAAACTGAAAGCAGAGCTGACAAGTGATAGGATGCTGAAGAGGTTTACAAAAGGATGGAAAAGGAAAAAGAGTAGGAAGACCCTAACCTCCCTAGGTTCAAGTACTCCTCCAACAATTTACCAGGTCTATGACCTAAAGCAAAATACACCTTTTCTACAAAATGAGAAAAATAATTGCACCAACTTTCTAAGGCCATCTTAAAGAGTAAGATGAGGTAATGCAAATAAACCACATTGAGACAGTGCTTGATACTAAGGACTCTTTAAATGGTGATACTGATGATATTTAATTGCATTTTATAAAGACATTTTACTGTCATAATGAAATGCCTTTTAAAATTTGGGGACTCCTGAAATCACAGGACTGTCTTTAGCAAAAATTAAATGCCAAATATATTATATATACCTGTTTCCATACTTTTCATCTTCAAGTCTGACCTCTCCACTGAACTTGACCCCAACTGCCTGTTTAAATCTCAACTTGGATGTTAAACAATCCTCTCAGATCTAACAACATAGTCAAACCAAACATTTTACTTCATCCAACTTATTCTCTCAATCTTCATTTCAGTAAACAGCACCCTCTATTGGTGCCCAAGCAAAGCAATTATCCTTAATTCCTCTCTCAACCCTCACACTCATTCCAAGGTGAGGTCCTGCTGGCTCTGTCCCCAATTTGTATCCCAAATCTTCCACACTGCCAATGTGACCATACCAGCCTCAGCCACCATCATTTCCCTGCTGCTTCTGTTGCTCCTTTACAGAGACTACACTCCTCAAAAAATTCCCCTCTCCAATGATTTAGAAGAAAATCCCGTAAGCCTCTTCCCACCTGCCTCCCCAACTTCATCTTTCGTAACACCTCACTCACTTGTTAAGCTCTAGCAATGCTGGTCTTCTTCATGTTCAAGGAAACTAGGGCCTCTGTATTTGCAGTTTCCTCTGCCTGAATCTTTCTTCACTCCTACACTTCTTTCACAACTATAGTCAAATTTCACCTCACTTCCTTGCCTACACAAAATAGTCTCACTGCACCCTCGTACTTTTAGAAGCACTTGTTACCTGAAATTATCTTATTTGTATACCCATCCACCTTCCTCTTTCTCATAGGACTTCCACCACCGCAGGGATCTCACTCTCCAACCTCATTTAAATCACCATCTCTTGAGGTCTTCAGAGACCAGCTATTTACAATTCAAACACCTGCATCCCGCCCAACACTCCCTGTTCCCTTCTCTGCTTTCCTCCAAAGTCAATGTCGCCATCTAACATACAGACTTTGTTCTTTACCTTGTTTACACTGTCCCCACTAAAATCTAAATCCATAAAGGCAAGGGCTTCTGTCTTTCTGTTTCTATTGCATCGGAAGTGTCTAGAAAGGAGGTCCTCAATAAATATCGAGGCTGAATGAATGAGTTTTGCTAGTCTTGCTCACTACTGGATCATCAGTATAGAGAACAATACCCGGGATATAGTACAGTCACTCAAATTCACTGAAGCAATGACAGTTATCAAAGACACAAATCTGAGGTGCTAGCAAATTCAAAGAAAAATTTTATTTTGTTCAGCATAATTTAAAATTTAAGTACAACTATCTGTGTGTAGTTCAAAAAAATTCTGATATACTTTTTCCAAGAGTTAAATATTTTCTTGTATCTTGAGTAAAAAATGATGATCTAGTTTGGTAACTAAATTTATAAACCTCCCCCCTCCCCGCAAAAAACAATTAGAATGTCTTCTCTCTAACAATGTCCGAAAAACTTCCATACAGCATTCCGTAGAAAGGAGAGAAGTAATGATTCAGGAGGGAGAGAGCAGAACTGATGGATTAAGGGCTCTGAGGAGGCAAGACGGCATAGGATCTAATATGCGTGTGGAGGGGTCGGTATAACAAAGACCATTCATTCACTGTAACCGAGAAGAAAGTAGAATATATGGGCACAGCTAGAAGGAAGTGTGTAGATAAGGTTGTAGGCACGGATGGCAGTTCTCTTCTGATTGCTGACATTGTCTCAAGCTATAGTATCTACTGAGGAGCGTGGGGAGAATGTGTAATAAAAAGATGAGAATTCGGGTCAAATCTGATGCACTGGCCTGATGGATGCGAACTCTTAAGGATCAGTTAAAGGAAAACACAGCAGAGGCTTAAAGAAAAATTGGGATTCTGCGGTATTACAGAAGCCAAGAGTGTTCCAAGAGATGAGACTGCTCAACTGCCATTCACTGATGACACATCTGAAGAGTGAAATGGCCCATAGCCAGTGCTTAAGAAGGGGGGGTAAGCCCTACTATTGGATAGGACAGTTCTAAATATTATTACTAGATGTGATTCTTGCTAAGTGTTAAAATGCAGCATAGTATTTTACAGATGCAGCTGTAAACAGGCTGAGTTTGACAGGAACTCAACAGGGATGAATGCAGCTGCAAAGAAGAGTCTATAAGCAATGGCTAAGCCTCCCTTTGGAGAGGCAGAGCTTTGGATATGAATCTCCTGTATCCTTTACCTGCTGCAAGAAAACTATCTTGTGACAACCATGACTCATCTTTGAACTGAGTTCGAGTTCCCAAACATGACCAAAGAGCTGACTTTCTGAAACAGCCTATGCAGC
Source organism: Desmodus rotundus (assembly GCF_022682495.2). Taxonomy (NCBI): domain Eukaryota; kingdom Metazoa; phylum Chordata; class Mammalia; order Chiroptera; family Phyllostomidae; genus Desmodus; species Desmodus rotundus. The sequence continues at coordinate 121,476,429 of NC_071394.1, forward strand.
AACATAAAATCAACTATCTTAGTGTTTATATGCCCTTCTTTCCGTTAGTAAATTTATCTTGCTTCTTCCAGAGAAATAAGAATAATCCCCAAACAGTAATGATATATTATTAGTAACTTTTTTCACATTTAAAAAAAAATGAGATAGTATGCAATGAACCATCAAGGGGGTAATTTTCATACTACAATCCTATAAAAGTCAATCCTTTTCAAAACTCACATAAATTTCACTATCAAATCTTCCTAATAACTCTAGAGTATGCATTTCTTCTCTATGAGGACAGTTTTCAAAGTCCAGCCTATTCACTAAGCTACACAATACATTACCAAGAAGAATCACTTCACTTCATTCCGCTCATGGCAGGTTTGGCCAGCATGTTAAAGCAACACTGCCACCAGAAGACTGGAAAGAAAAGTAACTGCTAAACACTGCAGTACAGGCTAATTACAGAACATTCGCCTGGCTTCCCAACGTGGCTACTACTTGCCTACTACCAGCTCATCAGAAACACTCATTCCTTCCGTACTTCATTCATTCATTCATTCATTCATTCATTCATTTACTTATTTTTCTGCATCAGCTAACCGGCCAGGACACGGTTTCAAATCCGAGTCAGTCCTCAACTGAGTCAAAACGAAATGACAGAGAGCATTCAATCCCTCTCTGTCGATATTAAGTAAAAAGCAATTAAGTAATGCCCTAGGGTCAGCATCTTTTCATTAGATTTAACAGTACCTGATTAAGCTCTAAAGGGGCCTTAGAGATGAAGAGCACAACCTCCCAGACACAAAAATTATAAAAGAAAGAAACAGGAGATGAAGGATAAAAATCACTTATTAAAGATGGATTTACTTGATATCTCTTTAAAAGTTGTATTTTAATGTCCTATGTCTTGGTCTAGGTAGTGTTTACATAGGGATGCAAAAAGTCTTCGTGCCCTCTACGTACGTAATTTATCACTGGTTTTTAAAAAAGTAATGATTAAACACCGTGTCCTAATACCAATAAAGCAGGACCGTGTCAGGGAATCGCTGAGTTTGTCACTGCTCACAGCTGCGGAAAAAACTTGGTCGCGGTGGGAAGTACCTCCCCTTCACCGGCCCGGAGAGGCAGGCTCGCCGGAGGACCCGCGTGTCCAGGGGTCTCCCCCTTACTGCGTGGTTCCGAGGAACCAGGCGCACACCAGAGACTCGCCAGGCCGCCCCGCACGCCCGGATTAAAGGGCTGGCCGGGGAGGGCGTGCCCGGCCCAGCCGCGCCGCCCCCGCTCACCCGGTAGTTGCTCGAGCCCACCCAGCCGGTGAGTGCGTCGATCGTCTTGCCCAGGCGGCCCAAGTCCTCCTCCAAGTCCGGGACGGCGCCGGGGGCGCCGAGGTAGAGCAGCATCTCCTGGCCGACCTGCAAGCGGCTGCCGACGTCCTTTTGCTGCACCTGGGCGCTGAAATACTCCATGCTGCGGGGCTCCATGGTCGCGGCCGCCCGCTCGCCCGCCTGCCCGTGAGGGGCCAACTTTCGCCGAGAGCCGCCCCACCTCCAGTGTGGGTCCCCGCGGGGACGGGCGCGACGCGCTGGGTCCGGCCGAGGCGCGGCGAGCGGGGCGCGGCGGGCGGAGGGAGCAGCGCCAGACGCCTGGCGGCCCCCAAACTAGTCAAACTCGGCGCCCCCCGGCACCCAGCCCGCTTCAGAGGCCGCGGCCGTCGGCGACGTCAGCACGCGCGTGACGTCAGCGCGACGTAGGCGAGCGCCCGCCTGTCGGGAGTGGAGCTGTGCGGCGGTGGCGGCCGCGGCCAATGCGGAAAGCTCTGGGTGGACTGGGCCCCCGGGGGAGGGCAATAAGGTGGCTTCGGTCGGCAGACCCTGGAGCCCGACGCTTCTCCGCCACGCGTATCACAGCACCCTGTTTCGCTTTGGAAAATACAGAACGCTTCCCAGTTTTCCTCCCCTTAAAACTGATACTTGGGAAGGTCTCTGGAATTTGGAATCCCTCCTCCCCAGCCCCAGTCCCGTGTTTTCAACCTGGTGGAATACACTCCTTCATTAAAAATATATATATATCATGACCCCTGTTTCCAGCCACCACCACCCCTGGTTGGGTGACCGTATGCTTTTCTTCTTTTTTTTAACCGAACTTTAGTTTCCGTAGAGTAAAATGCACAGATTTTGAATATGCAGTCCATGAGTTTTGGCAAATGTATTCACCGGTGTAACCAGCACCCCAACGAAGATGTAGCACATTTCCACACTCCAGGAACTTTCCGGGGAATAACCACTGCCTCCCCAGGCAATTCTAATCTGATTTCTATCATCTAAGCGTAATTTTTCCCATTTTTTCACATCACATAACCTAGTACAGTCTGTACTCTTTGAGTCAGGCTTCTTACTTAGCTTGATGTTTCGAGATTCATTCCCTTAATGTTGGTGTGTTAGTCGTTCCTTTTTGTTGCTATTGTCCATTGTATGGAAGCACCACAATTGTTGACTTACCTGTTTACAGACGTTTGCATTGTTTCCAGTTTTTTTTATAATTATGAATAAAGGTGCGTTAATGTTCAAGTCACTGTGTGAACAGTTGTTTTTATTTCTCTTGGGTAAATACTAAAGACTCCGGGGGAGCTAAAAAATAATAACAGTTTTCTTCCCACCTTCTAAATTCTTCTAGCTGGGTTAATAAGTTAACAGATTAACAGGAGAAAAGCAATTTTAATACATGGGCACATGGAATTAACATAAGCACAAAAATTCCAAAGATAGGTAAAATTTGGTATATATGTTATTTTGGAAAAGGAAAAGGGAGATCTTAGATTGCAAAAGTGAGAATGAGCCATTTGCAGGTGAAGAAGAGCAAAACACAAGGCAGGTAAAATTTTGCTAGGAAGCCCAGGAAAAAATGAGACACTGAGGCAGGATCAAGTACACAGGCTCCTGCTGACACCCTCCCATCTACTCTACTCAATTCAGATTAAGCTGAGTTTAAGATTTCTTTCCCAGAGCGAGTTTTTCCATCCGAATCTCTTAGGCAGGAAAGTGAAGGAGAGTCAAATATTCTGAGTCTTTTCTGAATAACCAGCTTAAAAATCAATATCCCAAAAGCCAAAACTTTGGTTCCCTTCAACTGGAATTACTGTTATAACTGTATGTTTAACTTTAGAAGAAACGGCCATATTACACTCCCTCCAGCAGTGGTTGAGAGGTCCAATTGTTCCACATACTCCACAATATTTAGTAAGGTAGAGGTTACTAGTTTTAGTCATTTTAGTGGGTGTAAAGTGGTCTATAATACAATTCCAAATGCACACTGTATTTATCTTCATGCCAATTATTTCCAACCACAATTTAATAATTATCTGTATAATATCTGTCTCTTCCACTATACGGAAAGCTCCAGGATCACTTGTTTTCCCTCCGATGGTGCTTGGCAAACAGTGAGCGCCCAATCAATTTAAGTTGAACAAGTGAATGAAATCGACACTGGACATGTTCACGGTAACAAAATAATAACAACAATAAGAAGACACTCCAAATTCAAATAAACCTGACTTTTTCTGTTTATTCTGAGGGTTTTCTCCCTATATTTCCTGTGTTTCACATTGTATTGTGTTGTAACGTTTCTTCCATCTTTAATTCACTGTAATCTCCCTGAAGCTGGACCTCGAGCAAGTAAGTTGTTCTTACTATGCCTTGTGTGTCAAAGTTCAGTACATAAAGGGTTGCAGAGGAATAGAAAGAGCGGGTCCTGTCCCCAAGATGTTTACACTTTAATTGCCAGTGATCAGGTGCAATATGGAGCATAGAAAAAGTAAAATATAGGAGACCTGGATACTAAGTTCAGCCCTACCTGTCTCTCTTATCAAAAGTGATGGCTGCTGTTAGTCCTGTGTTGTCTCCATTCACTTATCTGAACTTAAGTCAAGAATCACACTAGCTAGTTCTGTAAGTTATACCTAAATAGTCTTTAAGTTATAAGATAATATGATGGCGTTTGAATAACCCTGCAAATAACTATGAGATCTTAGTAAACACTGGTTACTATTATCTATACATACCTTATGTGTATGTATCTCATTAATTCATCAACAAATATCTTCAGAGCACTTATATGCTAGACACTGTGCCAGGTTCTATAGATACAAAGTTTGTTTAGGTCTGGTATCCACCCACAACAAACTCAGAGAGAGACAAGAAAATCGACATTTCCAGGATGCTATGATAGGGTAAGCAGAGGGTTTTTGGAAGCCCAGATGAAAGACTCCTTGTGTAGATGGCACTGAGAATGGGGATAGGAGAGCTATAAATCAGAGAAGGCTTCCTGGAAGAGTCTGTGTTTAACTTGAGGTTTTTAAATTATATTTTATTGATTATGTTATTACAGTTGTCCTAATTTTTCCCACTTTGTCCCCTACCACCCAGTAACCCCCACTCCCTCAGGCAATCCCCCTATTGTTCACATCCATGGGTCATGAGTAGGTTTTTTGGATACTCCATTTCCTATACTTTACTTTATATCCCCAATGCTATTCTGTAACTACCTATTTGTACTTCTTAATCCCCTCACCTGTTCTCCCATTCCCCCACTTCCCCTCCCATCTGGCAACCATCAAAACACTCTCCATTTCCATGATTCTATCCATTTTTCTTGTTTGTTTTTTGGATTCTATTGCTGGTAGATATGTATTTTTTGCCATTTTATTGTATATAGTTTTGATCTTCTTTTTCTTAAATAAGTCCCTTTAGCATTTCATTTAATGATGGTTTGGTGATGACTCCTTTAGTTTTTTTTTTTCTTGTCTAGGAAGTTATTTATCTGCCCTTCAATTGTAAATGATAGCTTTGCTGGATAGAGCACTCTTGGCTGTAGGTACTTGCCTATCAGGACTGAATGTTTCTTGCCAATTCCTTTTAGCCTGCAAAGTTTCTTTTCAGAAATCAGCTGACAGTCTTATAGGAACTCCCCTGTAGGAAACTAACTTCTTTTCTCTTGCAGCTTTTAAGATTCTCTTTGTCTTTAAGCTTTGGCATTTTAATTATGATGTGTTTTGGAGTGGGTCTCTTTGCATCCATCTTCTTTGGGACTCTGTACTTCCTGGATTTGCATGTCTATTTCCTTCACCAAATTAGGGAAATTTCCTTTCATTTTTTTTTTTCAGATAGATTTCCAATTTCTTGCTCTTTCTCTTCTCCTTCTGTCACCCCTATTATGCGAATGTTGGACCTCTTGAAGTTTTCCCAGAGGCTGCTCATACTATCCTCATATTTTGGGATTCTTTCTACTTGTTGTGACTGGTGTTTTTTTGCTTCCTTATGTTACAAATCATTGATATGATTCTTGGCTTCATCCACTCTACTGTTGTTCCCCTATAAATTGTTCTTCATTTCAATTAGTGCACCCTTCCTTTTGTACTGAATTTTTTTTCTATGCTGATGAGGTCCTCACTAAGTTCCCTAAGCATCCTTATAACCAGTGTTTGAACTGTGCATCTGATAGATTGTTTATCTCCATTTCATTAAGCTCTTTTTCTGGAGTTTTATCTGTCCCTTCATTTTGGCCCAGTTTCTTTATCTCCTCATTTTGTCAGCCTCCCTGTGTTTGTTTCTATGTATTAGGTAGAGCTGCTTTGACTCCATGTATTGGTAGTGTGGCCTAATGTAATAGGTGTCCTGTAACGTCCAGTGGCACAGTCTTCCCCATCATCCAAGCTGGGCACTCACGTTATACCCTTTGTGTGGGGTGAGTACATCCTCCACTTATAGTTGAGCTTTCTTTGCTGTTGGCAAATCAATGGGAGGGATTTACCTAGGCCAGTCAACAACAAGGCCTGGCTATGACCACTGACCACCAACCTCTGCCCTCCGTGGAGGGTCAGCTGTGCTGGAGCAGGGTGGTGGTGCTCTGATGTGGTCTGTAGCTGTCCACTGGGTGTGCTGGCCCTGGGGTTTCCCAGATGGTGCAGGCCAAGGTCAGCCCCTACCTGTGTTTTGCCAGGGACTACCCTGCCTGAGCTATAAAGCAATCTGAGATGGCTGCTACTTGTGCTGGGCTCGGAGATTCCCAGGTGAAGCCAAGCTGTGAATCTAGGCTGGCTGCTGCTAGTGCCAGACCTGGGGCTCACTGAGGCCAGCTGTTGCTTGTTTGAGAGGATTTAGGAAGTTGTGCAGCATAAGCCAAGACTAGACATTCATATGGAAAAGCAGCTTGGGTGGACCCATAAGTTTGGTGGGGTGGAATCTATGGTGATCTCCAAGGTGGGTCAATAAGTGTTAGCCAGGTTGATGGAATCTCAGATATGGCACCAGCTTGCTGGCTCTGTGGAGGGAGGGTTTAGAAAAGGGACAATGGCATCTGCTTGCCTTAATGCCAGACACTTCAGTTCCTCCCTGTATGCCACTCGTGCCTTTCAAGCTGCAACCCTGGTGCTGGAACTCAGAGGGAGTGAGTGTGAGTAGGTGAGTCCATGCGTATGTTCTTTAAGAAGAACTGGTTGGGGCTTCTGAAGTTTCTTCCACTGACTCAATCCCCGCTGGTTTTGCAGCCAGAAGTTGTGAGGCCTTATCTTTCTGGCACTGGAACCTGGGGCTAGGGGGCCTGGTGTGGGGGTGGGACTCCTCGCTCCCAAGATATCCCTACCAAATTTTTATTCACCATATATGGGCGAGGGACCACCCTGTTCTACATCTGCGCCCCTCCTACCAGTGTTGATGGATTTGGTTTCTTTAATTCCTTACTTGTTAGACTTCTATTCAATTCGATTTCTGTTGTGTGAAGAGGCAAGCCATGTCTGCCTATGCCACCGCCTTCTAAACTGAGTTTTAAGGATATGTAGGAATTGGCTAATTAAAGAAGTGGTTTCCTGGAGAATAACAAGTTTATTTATAAGATGTAGTGTCAACTATGTTAATTTAACATTTGTTATTATCATTACACACCTATTACAAAATCTGTGTATTTCTCCCTATTGCTGTTGTCTGTCCTAGGCCAGACATCATTAGAACAGAAAGTTCTCAAAGTTTCTAGTTCACAGCACTCTTACAGGATCCTCATTTTTTTCACATACTCCTAGATCAAAACAAACAACAACAACAAAAACACTCCCCCACTGAATGAATATTCATGTTTTAACATCTTCGTAGGTATATGAAAAAATACACATAAATTGGAAAAAATACATTTTTATTTCATTCTTAAATAACCACACTTACGTGTTAATGAGATGTCTGTGCCTGCCGGTCACTGCACCACTTCTCGAACCTTGGAATCAGACCGGATACCGCCATCTTCCATCCTGTTGTACGCTGATGTCCCTGCAGCACGTGCTTTTCATCACAGCAACCTCAGAAAGCACAGCCTCACCAAGACACGATATCACAATTTACTGTTGAAACTGTGAACTCCCTGGAGCCAGTAGTTCACTCCACGTCTAACAGATACCAATTTTTCCCTTTAAGACTTCAAATATCCTGCTCTTGGTGAGTTTGCTGCAGCACTCTAAGGTGCCTGACCATGCAGTTTAGGAAGCTTGGCAGACAGATGCCTGATGATGCTCAGATTAGCAGAGAGACAAAGAATCAGAAATGCAAGTAGTAGCTCTTCCAGAGAGGAGGCATGGGTCCAGTGAGAGCTGGGCTTCCTAAGGGCTGTTGCCTAAAGAGCTCAGCTTAACATACGGTTAAGTCTTTTAATCCTCCAGGCAAATCTGTATGGAAGGTATTACATCTCCATTTTAGAGAAAGCTGAGGCTCAGGGCTTACGTCTCCAGTCTTACTCATGATTTCAGATCCATGATTTAAACCCAGGAAATATGGCTTCTGTGGTCTCCCAAGTACTCTTAAAGGAAAGAAAATGAAAACAAAAGTTAGAAATGAACTAGCAAAATAATAACACCCTTCGTGCATGTGGCAGTCTTTCTTTAACTATCTGTATAACATTTTCGCTTAGAACCTTCCTTTCTCTTCATTCCTCGTGAAAAGAAAAGAATAAGGAGATGAAGGAAATGGGTGGGAGTATTAGGGAACATAATGGTGTAGGAAACATCTACATTCTTTCATAATCAGTTACTAAAACATATCTGGGAGCACAAGTCTATTTTTAACTGGCAACAAGACTGAAATAGATCATTTAAATACAGGAGACCGACTTCCTGACCTATTTGTTCATTATTTGTGATAATAGTGGAAACTTTGAGTGGAATTTGTTCTGACACAGGACTTTATTTTCCACATGAAGACTAAGAGACAAATCACCACTCCGCTAGCTGGATACCATACTTCAACAAATATGCATGAAGAAGGGCACTGGGTTAGGTACTAGAGTGGGAGTGGGGCATGGGATGGCCCACCAAAGATAGATCACAAACCCTTCTCAAAGCTGGAGAGGGATATGTACATGAATGTTCAGACCACCTTCATTCATATCAGCTCAAACGGGAAACACCCTAACTGTCCGGCAGCTGGAAAATAGATAATTATGGTATAGTCATACAATGGAACTCTGCAAAGTGATAAAAAACAAACTACTAATGCACTCAACAGTGAGGATGAATCTCAAAAATGTCATGTTGAACACAGGATCCCCGACATAAAAGAGTATATACCCTGTGATTCTGTTGACGTGGAGTTCTGATACAGGGAAACCTCATCATGGTTTTGAAAGTTGGAAGAGTGGCTGCCACAGCGCCTGGGAGTTGGAGGGTACTGACTGGGAAAGGACCTGCGAGAACTTGTCCCGTGTCTCAGTCTGCGGTGAAGAGCGCAGTGCACACGTAGGAAGAAGTTCAGCAACGTGTGCACTTCAGATTAGTACGTGACCCGTTGACTACATTTATGTTATAACCAATAAAAAACAGGAAAAAATAGAAAAGATTAAAAGGAAAATAAGGAACAAGGGAGTTACAGTCTATTGCAGTGCTATCCAATTGAAATATATATGTGAGAATAACATATATGTGATTTGAGTTCTTCTGGTAGCCACACAGGGCGGGGCAAACAGTGACGGTTGCGAGTATGCAAAAGTTTATTCTCGCGTTGTTATTGATTAATTATTGTATTATTTTCCATAGGAACAACTGTAAACCTACTTTTGCCCTGCCATACATTTTTAAAAGGAAAAAGAAATGTTACATTTAGTAATACATAAATTATATTTCATAATAGTTTATTTAGTGATAGTTAAAATAGTATTTACTAAATTTATAGGTGATATGTTATTAAATGTTATATTTAATAAGTATTTATTATATTCAACTAACATCCAAATATTATCACTTAAACATGTGATCAACATTAGAAATTATTAATAAAATAGTTTACACATTAGGCAGTGCAAGTCTGTTGAAAATAGCACCAGTTTAGAATTAGAAAAACTCAAGTTCTGATATTACTGGCTGTGTTTAAGATAACTTAATGAAGTCATGTATCAACTTCTCTGAGCTCCAGTGTTCCAGTCTAAATAAAGGGCATTACTATTAATCATTGAGACAGATAGTCCTCCATGGGTCCGGCATATGTCTTGTTGGATATGCCAAGAATGCAAGACCCTGACCACTGTCTTCCTGGGCTACTTCTCAGGGTTATGTTTACAACAAGAAATGCTGAGGGATGAAAAAATGTCTCCCTACCACAAAGAACAGGTTTACTTACTGCTTGCTAAAAAATGAAGGATTCTCCCACTCTGTCTGTCTCCTACAAAGCAACCACCACGAGATTGGGTAGCAAAAGGAAACCAATGCAAACATGAAGCTCACGCTGCTTAGTGTGCCGTGAGTAAAATGCCCTTTGTCTCTGACCCAGGAGTCTTGGGTCCTTGGACCCAGGCTAAGTCATTAGAGCATGTAAGTAATGTAAAATGAAATTCCACCACCTACAGAAGGTTTGTTTGGGGTTTTTTTTTTTTTTGGAAAGATCAAATTAAATTCACCAGGAGGTGAAAAGACTCCATAAATGTAGTAAATACATTTGAAAAACAATATTAGGTGGTATACAATTAACCCCTAGACAAATGAAACACAAGTTTTAAGGAAGTTCAGCTAAAAAGGTCAGACAAAACTTCACTGATTGCTCTGGAATTCCATAAATGATAAAACAGACCCTACCTGTCCCAGCAATGGTTGATGTAAAATTATTTCTATGAGGAAATATTTTCTCATTGATTTCCAGTGCTACGTATGTCAAAGGCATGTTCCCCATGAGTGGGATACTTCGTTGAAGAAAGGGGCTAGAGGTTGAAACAGAGATAAGGTTGTAGAGTATCTAGCTCCCTGACCATTGGGAGGGCTCTGCCCAACTCTGTGCCGCAAAGGGCTTCAATTGTCCTCACCCCCCATGATGTCCCTGGAGTGCAGAAGGACTTATTCATGGAACCCTTCAACTGTGAAATGCCTTTGGGTCTTCCACCACTTTTAAGAATTTGAGTGAAACTTTATAAAGGACAATTCAAATCCAGAAAGAAATGGAATTCTTCTTGGGGAAAATAATTTAACTCTAAACTTCCAACTCCAAAAATGTAGGTTACAGTGATAAATGTGGGAATGTTCATAAAGGGTGTGGTTCGATGTCAGACAGATTACTCTCACGTGGCTGATTTAAGAGAAGCTTCTTGACATAGGAGCAAATGAGGTGAGTGGGAGCATGGGCATGATTCAGCAAGGCACGAATCCCAAGAATAAGAAGGAATCTGGATGCAGAGGCAGGAAATAACAGGCTGAGCTCAGCAACTATGGCCAGGCCAGTTCAGCGGGTTCCTGGGACCTAAAAGCGGGAATTCTTGCCAGAATTTTTAAGCCCTGAAAAGGTTTTGTCACATGCATTCTACAAACAATATACCACTTGTTTATGGCAGCCAATACCTTAGTTTCCATAAAAGCCTGGAAAAGTAGAAAATTTTATGTGCAATGAACAATGGGAAAATTTGGTGTTTTGATGTTATCAGGGACCCAGTGATATTTCCTGTCAAACATGTCAAAGTTGAGTTAGATTATGATTCAGAAAGGCCATGAAAATATCATTAGGAGCCATTGCATTAATGTGAGATTTCCCCCCCCATCTGCAAGGATCCACCAAAGTGACATTAAAAAAAAAATAAAGTTTCTACCTTATGATAAACTGTTCAAAAATTTTTTAAGATAAAAAATTATCCCTTAACTCCCATAAAATCAGTTCCTGCCCAGTTGCCTGTGACCAGATGTTTTGTTCCAAATGGCACTTTTCCATTTCATTTAGCAGTGAGTTTTCTAAGAAAAAAAAGTATTGAAAAGTTTGTGTTTTGAAACTTTGGTTTCTGTCTGATTTTCTTTTTATCTATTGCTGAGTAACAAATTACCTCAATCTTAATGGTTTAAAACAACATATATTGATGATCTCACAGATTTAGGTGGGCCAAGAATATGAGAGCAGCTTAGTTGGATGTTTTTGGCTTACAGTCTTTCATGAAGCCATAATCAAGACGTCAGGCAGAGCTGTGGTCATCTGAAGGCTTGACTGGGGTGGAGAACTCACTTTTTAGGTGGCTCACTCCTATGGCTGATGGCAGGAAGCCTTAGTTCCTTGCATCATGGATTCCTCCACAGGGCGGCTTCATTAACTTCATGGCGTGACAGCAAACTTCAGGCAGAGTGAGTGATCAAGACCAAGGAGAAAGTCACAGTGTCTTTTATGGACCAGCGGTCCCCAACCTTTTTGGCACCAGGGACTGGTTTCATGGAAGATAATTTTTCCATGGGGGGTGGGTAGAGGAGGAATGGTTTCAGGATGATTTAAGTGCATGGCATTCAAGCTCACCTCCCGCTGTGCGGCCCACTGACCGGTTAGGACAGGAGGTGGGGGACCCACGTTTTAGACCTAATCTCAGAAGTCACACACCATCATTTCCACAATAGTCTTATTGCTTACATAGGTTAGCCCTAGTCAGTGTGGGAGGGCTTGAAAACTTGGAGGCAAAGAATGGGGACCATTCTGGAGGCTGACTAGCACACTATCTTTAATTGTAATACTTTTTAAATTTTGAAAATTGTTTTTTCAAATGGGGACAGGAATCGATAGTTAAAAGAATTAAAATTTAATTGTAAGTTTGAAACAGTGAGAATAAAAGAAATTTGGAAAAACCTGAAATTCCTCAGGTTACTGACAGCCAGAATTACCCACGTCTCCCTACAATTATTTTGACAGTGATATATTCTAATCACCATTTTAATGACCTGAAGTCCATCTGAAATGTACAGGGTCACTCTGATACAAATTTTCATTATTGTGGGTGTGTGACTGAGCCTAAAAGTTGGTTCCTGGTTTTTGAGAAAACTGAGCAACAATTGCTCAAAACTATTATATTTGGAGGGACGTTTAAAAATCAAATTTGCAAACCTTTAAGAAAAACTGATCACTTTTTTTTCGATACAAAGACAGACACCCTGGCTAGACTATTACAATAAAATGCACAGATGCGTTAAAAACTACATAAAGCTCTGAGATTGTTTTTTTTAATTACCTTGGAAACTAACTTTTTTTTTTAATGTGAAACATTGGTGACACACTAAATGATAGATATTTCTAAGTCTGTTCAGGTCAAAAAGAGTCTGCCAATCTGAAAAATGTATTCTTATAAATATGACAGTTTTTTGTAATCAAACAGTGGTTTGATTACTTGTTCTTCTGAGTTAAATTTATAATGAACTGATTGACTTTGAAAGCTTGTTTTACTACACAAATATACATGCAGGCTTAGTCAGGAGTAACTGCTGATCAGAGTTTTCTAACTTATGATTAGTTATTTTTCTTTATATAAAAGAAGAAATGCCATGGTATAGGGTAAAACTTGAATTAAACGAATAAATTCTTTATATGTCCTCCTTACGAATAAAGTGGCTCACGAAGTTTACTTAATTTGCATTTTAAAGCTAAACTCTCAAGTTACAAAGCAAAGCTAATATTTTCACAGCATATAATGAGACTGTTAGAGTGCAAACAAAATCTCAATTAGAGGAGAATTCATGGTGGGCTTTTCTGTTGTTTGAGACTTTTGGTTCATTTACATCAGTTTTAAAAGACTGACGTAGGCCCTGACCAGGTTACTCAGCTGGTTAGAGCGTCGTCCCAATACGCCAAGGTTGCTGGTCCTGTCAGGGCATATATAAGAATCAACCAATGAATGCATAAATAAGTGGAACAATGAATCAATATTTCTCTCTCTTTCTCTGAAATCAATCAATAAAAAAACACTAAAAAAAGATTGACAGTAGACTAGCAATCATCACTTACTGAAAAAAAATCTGTTGACAAGTATCTTAAGATAGTAGGGATATCTTAAGATAGTTTCTGGAATGATCAAAAATCAGCTCAGTCTACCAATAAACCACAAGCAGTTAGGTCTGGGGGCATACTGTGGTAGGTGCAGATTTGCTTTGCCTCACGCCCTTTCCCATCCACCTTTGGGTCTCAACCTCTTTTCCTTTGGGTGAGGGGGTAGAGGTACCAACTGTCCTAGTTTGCCCTGACCCAGTTTTGGCACTTAAAGTTCTGTGTATGGGAAACCCCACCGTCCTGGTAAAACAGGAAGAATTGGTCACTCTAAAAGGGTGCGACGTGGAAAGGTAAGAAGAGGCTGACAGCCAAACTGCTCCTTTCCCCCCTGACCATAGGTGTGGCACTTGATCAGGGTCCGGTCACTCACCGTATCCTACCCACACGGTCACAGTGATAGAAACAGGAATGGATTTTAACAAAGCTAGCCTGTTTGTGGTGCTTTTCTCCTAGAGGTAATAGAGAAAATGAGCTCTTTTCAATGTGCACAGTTTGCCATGCCTGCCATCGTGACTGCCATGTGCAAAGATCATACCCTAGAAATGGAAAGCTGAAGCCTTGATTGTTTGACCCATGAAAACAGCTGTAAGTTCCCTCTTTCTAAGAATAAATAAATAAAGTAGTCTACACAGTTCCCAGAGGGACTGAGCCCCAGTTGCCCCAGGAGTAACTTACTCATTAAGTCCCTTTTCTTGGTTTTCCTTCCTTCCAGGTCTCACTTCCCTTCTCTCTCCCCACCCTTCCAGCAGTCACTTCCTGAATCAACTACTTGCACCCAAATCCTTGCCTTTAGAGAAAGCCAGACTAAGACAAAACCCAAGCAAGTCTGCCCCCAGCTCCTGGCCTCTGCGTATGCGTGAGCTGTAAGAGCTGGTTGTCACCATAGTCCCTCTGGGAGGCTGCATACTCACTTTACTATTTTGGATGAAACCTGAAATGTGCCATGGTTAAAGGCTACGTCTTTATCTTATACCCCAAGTCCCCAAAAGCTTGCACCTGGGAAAAAGAGGCCCAGCCTGGTGACCATGATCATCACAAGGGCTGGATTATTTCTTCTGAACCCCCTTCGTGAAGACGAAAGCAAATACTAGTATGATGTGTCTACGAGCGAAAGAATGCCAAGGATTGCTGGCATCCACCAGGAGCTAGGAGAGAGGCGTGGGTTCTCCTTCAGAGCCTCCAGAAGGAAGCAACCCTGCTGACACCCTGAATTCAGACTTCTGGCCTCCAGAACTGTGAAAGAATAGATTTCTGTTTTAAGCCAAGTTTGTGTTCATTTGTTACAGCAGCCCTCAAAAACTAATAACCCACCCAATATCTTGCTTTCTCCTTTGACCAGGTCCCTTGTCCCTGATTTCCAATTTCTTTTAACTCCATCTACCTGTGAGTTTCCAGTAAAACTGGGAAAGTTTTCAATAAAGCTGAGAAAGGAGACCAGGTATCTCAAACTAATGCGTGCTGACCAAATGTAGACGAACATGCATAGTTAGGCCTGTATAGCATGATTATATTTTTTTCAATTCATGTTAGTTTCCAATATTTAAAAGTAAGTGGAAACCACATACAAATTCAGATGGCTAGATTCTCCTGGACAACAGGAGGATCCAATTTCCTGAAAGGCAACACTTAGCTTGATGTTAGCAGAAGCTGCACCCTCTAGAAAGGTCTTGGGCTCTTCAGTGCCCTGCAGTTTTCACCAGCTCACCTTCTCATTAAGGTTTGCAACTTAAACCAAAAACATGAGCCGCCACCTCTGTTTCCCACCCATTTGGGGGAACATATCAGGGCGGTCATGGTCTGGGCAGCTTCAATACCCTGTGTTACCTTACCATGGCATTTGGCACTTACCAGTTAGGCTGTGTGCACAAAGACTAACTTTTTCTTTTAGGTAGTTTTTCTGTGAATCTGAAGTAATTGATAGTGAAATCATTCCGTATTTTCCTAATGTCCTAATACCAGATTTTTGACAGTCTGTGAGAATCTCACTCCGAGAGTAGAACTACATCTTTCCCTTTTGAACTATGGCAATGACTTCTTTAAGAAATGATTCCCTGGTACTGTGGAATGAATGTTTGTGTCCCTGCAAAACTCATATGTTGAAACCTATTGTGATGGGATTAGGAGGTGGGACCTTTGGGAGGTATTTAGATTTAAATGATGTTCTAAAGGGAGTCTTTATCATGGGATTGGTTCTCATTCTCTCTTCTTTCTCTCTCTGTCCCCTACCCTGCCTCCCACCACCCACCCACCCACCCCTCTTCCCACCCACAGGGGAACACCACAAGAAAGCATCCATCTGCAAGCACAGAAGAGGATCCACTTCAGAACCTGACTTTGCTGGCACCTTGATGTCAGACTTCCCAGACTTCACAACTGTGAGAAAGAATCGTGTGTTGTTCAAGCCACACAGTCTGTGGTATTTGGTTATAGAAGTCTGAACTGACTAAGACACCTGGCCTGGCTTCCCTTTGACCTGATCTGTTGTGCTTTGTGGCCAGTGATCTTTCCCTTTCAAGATCTGATGCCACTCCTTTATTCAAAAATCTTTAGTAACCTTTTAGTTTCAAAAGATGGGCTATATATACTGCTGGCGTAGCTCCTACAATCTCCCAGCCTTCATACGCCTTATATCCCAAATCACAGGGAATCACTAACTGCTGTTTTTTAAAAACTCCAAACCCTTTCTTACTTCACTGAAATACCTATAATGACTTCCTAGTCTTAGGAATTGCTCTGCACCATTCTAAGTTTTCAAGTCATGAAGAGCCCAATTTTTCTAATATCAAAGCTTGTTACATTTTTACAGAAAAGAATGAAATAGAGGCAATTTTAACCCATCAGAGAAGAGGAAGCTTTAGCCAGCTCCCTGTTTTGGAGCTAAGCCCACGTTAGTAGGTGAACATCTTTTCAGACGTGTACGACAGACAGGGAATTTAACTTCATCCACATTGAGACTCCTTGTCTCATTATTAAGGTTTCCAGAGAGGCCTCAGATGCAGTCAGTGACTCCGTTCCTGCCATTGCAAACTGCTGCTGGGATCAAAAATATACAATAGGAGGAGACTAGACTAGGGACCTTAATATCAGGGTTCTGATTCTGCTTTTGTCTCTTCTGTATTTTGTTTTCTCACAACTCACATAATTTGTCCCATATTATGATTATATATTATTTTTAAAAAGCACCTCCTAAAACCCTTTTGAAGTGCTTTTTGCTTCCTTAGTGTGGTCCAGAGATCAGCTTGAATGTTCATATTCTGTGCTTGGGGAAAATGAAACCAATGCCCTCGCCAAGACCTCTATGCACTCCCTGTGGGGTTACGGTCTCACGGCCCTGCTGGCTGTGGCTGCCGCCACTGAATTCTTGTTCTGCACCGTGTAGCTTGAGGCTACTTCTTGATCTCTACCCTGTCTTCAATCCACTCCTTAGTCTTCATACCAACACAACTCTTATTTACCCAAGGGTGTGAGTATGTAGTTGTCTACAATGAATGTTTAGGGAGGTGGAGCCATATAAGTATCTTAAAATGAAATCACTTAAAATCACTCATTCTCAGCAGTCTTTTGGCTACATCTCTTGTTGTACTCACCCTTCTTTCCTCTGTGCTTGCCCTCTCAGAAAAAAAAATACATTACAAAAACAAATTCTTTCCATTGCCTTCTGTAGAGCAGTTTAACCTTCCTGAGCTCCTGCTTTCCAAAGCAGCTCTGAGCCTTCATCCAGGACTTGTATGGTTTCCTTTTTTAGATATAAACTTTGCACTATCTGGTTTTTGTTTAAGAATAATTTTAAAAGTTTTTTTTGTTGTTTTGTATAAACCAACACAAGGAGGTAGCATATAAATTGGCACACAAACCGAAAAACAAGGGTTCATAGGAGAATGTTGCACAGAATGAATCAAAGAAGCCCTCGAAGACTGCTTGTCGTCAGGTGCAGTGGACACATGGGCACCCTGCTCAGTTCCTGTCAGAAACTCTTAATGCTATACAAGAACATTTTTCATAGGGTTGGAGAGGGTTGGAGCCACCTCCAGTTGGAAGGTTGGAGGTGCTGGGAGTTTACGTCCCCTAGGGTGGCTGCTAGTCAGCCAACCACTGGTGAAGGCATACAAAGCCCAGCCCCCTTGCCTCAAGACTGAAGGAGCTCAGAGATGTAATTTATGCTCCAGAACTCCCACAGGATCAGACTAAGTCCAGGAATTCATCTACAATTATACCCTTGCTTGTCTTGCCTGCTTCCCACATTCCCTTCCTAGTCTACCCTGGGAGCACTCCCTTAATAAACCACTTTCACTTGAATCTGTGCCTCAGTCTGCTTCAGGAAGAGCCTGACTAAGACATTAGGTATTCTATTTTGTTGGGTAGGTAACCTGGGAATTCATTCTTTCATACATATACACTGAACACCTCTTTTTTTAAAAAAAGATTTTATTCATTCATTTTCAGAGAGAGAGGAAGGGAGGGAGAAAGAGAGGGAGAGAAACATCCATGTGTGGTTGCCCCTCACATGCTCCCAACGGGGGACCTGACCCGCAACCCAGGCATGTGCCCTTACTGGGAATCAAACCAGCGACCTTTTGGTTCACAAGCCCACACTGAATCCACTGAGCCACACCAGCCAAAGCTGAACACCTCTTATATGTATTAGATACTATCAAGAAATGATCTTGATCATGTGAATAATACAGTCTGCCACAGAAAAAGTAAAACCTAGTCGGTGAGAGCCATAAATATAATATGAAGCCAAGTGTCCTTTATTCATGCAGAAAACATTCAATATCCTCCTTGTACCCATGATGGAATCTCAGACAGATAGGGAGGGAGTGCTCACAACTCCATGGTCTTACATGCTGGGTTTGGGAGGACAACATAAGATTTTTAAACAAAAAGTTGGAAGTGAAGGACCTATGAACTGGAGGAAACAGTTTGTGTAGTTGAGCATGTGAGGTTGAGAAGATAAAGCAAGCCATAGTGTTAACAGACCTCTTGAGAGAATCTTCCGTCCTCCGAAAGAGTGAATCCCTGCCCTATAACTTTATCCCTTTACTCTGCCCCTCTCATCCCACGGGCATATGATATGATGTGGGTCAGTGCGTCATTCTGTGCTTGTGTGATGGGAACCAACAGGAGCATGTTCAGATATGCAAAAAAATTACATCCTTTTTTTTGCCTCCATTCCACCAAGGTAGTGTTTCCCCTTACTAGCCCTTTTTTCTCTGGAGAATTTGGTAGGACTCCCGGTCCTCACCATCATCTAGATGTCTGGTACTTGGGTTATCAGACATGGGCACTTCCCTGCTGAGTCATCCCTCATTTTTATCCTCAAGACACCTTTAGGTCTCGCTGTTCCTTCTGCTCCTCCCTTACTGCGCTGGAATGCGGTGTACTCTGGGAGGTCGGTCCCCAGGATCTACCCAGGGGCCAGCAAGATGCCAAGTTCTCATCTCTATTTAAACTTCCATCATTTCCCTGTTTCCCTTTCCTCTCCCCTTGCCCCTGTACTTGTAGAATCATATTTAGAAATAAGATAGGAGTTGGCTCTTACATTATTCCATTCTTTCCTTCCCAAACATTGTCTATATTTTGGGCCATTTCCATTCCTTAAGGATTTTGAAATTACCAAGTAAGGAAGAGGCATTCTTGTTTTCTTCCTGCTGTCGTAGCTAGAAATAGGGAGAGAGGAGTGGAAGCAGGGAGAAATGGGGGGAAAAAATCCAAGAAACAAATCAAGAAAGAGAGTGAGGCAAGTGAGGTGCATGCAGCATGGAATTTAAGGAAGTATTCACTGTCATAGTCACATAAATGTTGACTCTACAGAACCCTGAGTCTAGGGCCATACCACCCTGAATGCATCAGATCTCATCTGATTTTGGAAGCTGAGCAGGGTTGGACCTGGTTGGTACTTGGATGGGAGAACCCTGAGAAGGAGGGCTTCCTATACTTTGTGCCCAAGACATCATGCTTGACTCATGCTGGTCCTAGACTTGGAATGAAATACCAATCACTACCAAATAAATAAATAAATAAATAAAGCAGTTAATAATAAAAAATTTAGTCTATGAATAAAAGAATAAAAGAAATGTTAATAATGGTTATCTATTCATACGGATTATGGGTGATACCTATATTGTTTTTTCTATTATGTATTTTTCTAACTTATTCCAATAAGCATGTAATAATTTTATAATTAAAAATAAAACTATATAAAATAGAAATTACTGTGCTAAAATATCAGTCAGTGAAACTAGGTAAATTATATATGGAAATCCTGTGTACTATTCTTGTGGGTTTTTTTGTAAGTTTGAAATTATTTCAAATTAAAAAAATTTGAAATCCTGAAAAAATATCATAGCCCTTATTAAAAATGTTTCAAAAGCATTAACAAATTGAAAACCTTGCTGGCCCCAAATAGATTGGAAGCAGGCTTACAATACTTCTAAACCTCATAGTTCAACGTACTATATATACCTCAAACCCTCTACATACACAGACTACGTAATAGCTCTTGCACATTAAGATTTTGGTGGGTCACCAAATCTACAAAACATTCTTAAAAGATCCATTTTAATTTTTATAATGAATAGTTATAAACGTTGCTATCTGTGAAGCAGGTGACATGCAAAGGAATCTCCAAATAGCTTGAGCTGTAGATCAGGTTTTACATCCAGTGGGTGTTTCTTAAGGTCTTGGCTAATTTCTAGTGTTATCTCTGCTAAAGTAAATGACCTAAACTCTGCTCCAGGTCACTGGGCCTGGCAGCATGATGTGATCTGCTAGATACGATCAAATGGGAGCCCTGAAACTGCAGGGCAATTTCTCACTAACACCATTTCCAGCACTCTGAAAAGTCAATGAACTGTTATCTGAAGATCAGCCTGAGATCAATAACGGAGCAGCAGGCCTTTCTCAGAAATAGATGATTTTCTGTATACATCAGAGATGTAAATACATGGCCTACTGTGGGGCATATTTATAAACCACATCTAAAAATTGTAGTTGAACGTAAAGAAATCCAAGGCAAAAAGCAACCCTAAAACAGATTAGGAATCCATTTTTCTCTGTCTTTCAAATTGAAATTCTCTCTCTCTTACTTTTCTGTAAGTTTGAAATTATTTCAAAATAAAAACATACAGAAAAATACCAAAAAATATGTTATGAGTTATCATGTGGTCCTTCAGCCCTCACTCTCTAGTTCTAGAACAAATTCAAGATGGCACAATCTTCCTTCTAAGTTAGCTATCCTGGCAAATGCCTAGATCCATCCCAGTTTGCTGTTGTCATTTTTGCAGCCTGCATCTCAAACCCTGTAACTACCTATCAGTGAGCATGACTCAGGGTAGAAAATCAGTCAGGATTAGTCAAATCGGTTAAGATCCTTGAGCTGTGTAAACTGTTAAACAGGTGTGTAGCACCAATATGCCCATTTAAGAAAACATATATATATGCTGTTTATTTGAAGCTCATAAAACAAAATAAACATTATTTTGCTTCAAAACTGGAAGACTAGCCCTAGCTGGTGTGGCTCAGTGGATTGAGTGCCAGCCTGTGAACCAAAGGGTTGCCGGTTCAATTCCCAGTCAGGGCACATGCCTGGGTTGCAGGCTGGGTCCCCAGTTGGGGGGGTGCTTGAGAGGCGGCCACACATTGATGTTTCTCCCCCTTTCTTTTTCCCTCCTGTTCCCTCTCTAAAAATAAATAAAATCTTAAAAAACAAAAATAAAAACAGAAGATGAGTCTGAGGTTTTCTGTCTGTCCGTAAGTCCTGAGTGGCTGAGTGCTCTGTGCCTTCCAACGACTGTGGCCTTCCTGCTGTGGAGCACACTGGCTCTCCCCAACTCCTGCTCTCTTACAAATGTTATTGTCATGATTTCCTTAAGTAGAAAATCAAGGTCAAGTAGCATATTGTTCCTCACCAACACAGTGATTAAAGCAGTATGTGGATTCACATTCAGCCCGAACTTTTTTATTGGCACGTTGATACCCTTCCTTGTTGCGTATATAGCTCGTGTGCCATCAGTACTGATATGAAAGCACATTTCCAGGCTCTCAAAATTATTATTAAAAATATGTAACATTAACTAGAAGGAAAATTTATTTTATTGTATTTGGTTTCTATAATATATCCAAAGTGGGAGAGTTAATATGTATATAACTTGTACTTAATATAGGATTTGGAAAGGCAACTATACAATCATATGTGTTTGGGAGTTTGGTGAAAAATATTTTGTGAATAATTTAGTGAAATCCAATGGAATTCTACGCAGCAGAGAGAAAGAAGGAGCTTATACCCTTTGCAACAGCATGGATGGAACTGGAGAGCATTATGCTAAGTGAAATAAGCCAGGTGGTGAGGGACAAATACCATATGATCTCACCTTTAACTGGAACATAATCAATAGAAGAAAAAAGCAAACAAAATATAACCAGAGACATTGAAGTTAAGAACAATCTAACAATAGCCGGGGGCCGGGGGGGGGTGGACAGTGGGAAGAGGGGATTACAGGAACTACTACAAAGGACACATGGACAAAACCAAGGGGGAGGGTGGAGGTGAGGGAGGGAGGTGGGTTCAGCTGGGGTGGGGTGGAGGGATGGGAAGAAAAGGCATACAACTGTAACTGAATAACAATAAAAATTTTAAAAAACTGCAACAAATGAAAAAAAATAATTTAGTGAAATCCATAATCAGATAATTGAATCAGTAGAATTAGATGAATATGTTTTGATCAGTATGATGCTTGAGGAAAAAGGCAAGATAATGAGGAAGAGATAATTTAATTTTTATACTTTTTTTAGTCAAATAGTGAAATGAGACAAGAGCTGAGGTCTGACCCAGGGGAGTGGAAGTCTAGGCTGAGAACAGATCGCACAACCATATGAGTGTACACTAAAGACCTCTGTCCATGCTAATTATATTGTAATGAGCAAACCACATGAAAATAAAATAGGATGTGTAAAAGTGCTAATGAGCAAGCAGCATAGAGACAGACTTATAGATAGAGAGCAGGATGACAGCTATTGGGGGGTGGAGGAATCGAGCAACAAGGAAAGGGACTCATGGACACGGACAACAATGTGGTGATTACAGAGGGGAGGGGGGTATAAGGGGTTTAATGGTAATGGGAAAAATACAATAATTTTTTTATAAAAAAGAGCTAATGAGGCACTTAGGAGTTCTATTGGGCATAACATTTCGAAGGAGTTTCAGGAAAAGATAAGAAAATTAAATCATCAGGGGAAGAGTATAGATTCTAGATAAAAGGGATACACTGTGTGTGAGTCCCTGTGTATCTCAGCTGACATACACACCTATCGCTCCTCCCACCAGCACAGCTACAGCCTGTGAAGTCAGCTGAGGATCTGTGGGTCCACATGGCCTCCTCCGTCTTGCTATCGGTGCTACTGCGTGGAGGGGACCACGGAGCTCTCTTTTCTCACAGCTTTTTAGCACTGGTTTTGATATGAACCTGACAGGAGCCAGCTACTGTGGCTGCCTCTCCACCCCCAGAGGAGACAGGAGATGAAGGTGAAATAGTCAAACCTAAAAGATATATATATATTCTCCTGGAACATGGGTTTTCAATGATAAATAGAACAATTCATTGAACTCTTTTCCCTCATATATTCCAAGAGCTGACTCTTGCTCTGCATAAATAGTTGTGTCCAACTAAGGAGCTAAATATCCTTGAGAATACTTTCATTTGGAAATTTATGTACTATTTCCAATAGTTTCATTTAATAAATAATGTTGCCAATAATTTATTCTGTTAGTGCTCCAAGTCTAGTGGGTTTTTAAAAACTTTTTATTGTTGACACAATATTGCTGATGTCCCCATTCCTGCACACCTTTGCAGCCCTCCTCCCAGCGCCCCCCCCCCCCCCCCCCCCGCCGCCCCCTTCCCCCCCAGCCTTCCCTCTGGCCATCACCACTCTGTTATTTGTGTCTGTGAGTTCTGCATATATGCTCTTTGGCCAATCCCTTCACCTTTCATCCAGTTACCCCCTTCCCCTCCCCCTCTGACAGCTGTCAGGTTGCTCCTCATACTCATGCCTCGGTTTCTATTTTGTTCATTAGATGACTCATGTAAGTGAGATCACATGGTATTTGTCTTTCTCTGACTGTCTGAGTCTAATGTTTGTCATCAGCTTTGTTAGGTGGATTTCCAAGCTTTTTGATGATGATGTAATTTACTCCTATTTTTGTTTCTCAGAATGTACCTTTAAATGATGTTTTTCTAGTTTTGGTCTTGTCTCCTATGTCTGTGCCAAGATCCATTAGTAATATTGGAAGTCACCATTTCGCACTAACGCCATAAAAAATTCAATAGATTTTGCCCAGCGAGGTCACTGCTTCTTCCCTGAAAACAAAGCAATATTTTGAACTCATACCAGTAATTGACCAAGTTTCGAAATAGTCTATACACTGTGGTCCAGAGACAAATGGACTGCTGCGCTCCTGCCAAAGTGTTCAGATAGTCATACTTTTAGTCATAGGTTTTTATCCACTTATGTACAACATCTCTATTTCACACTTGTCCTAGAGACCTGTGCCAAGTGATCAAGAGATCCTTGTTTAAACCCACTTGTAGAAGTCTTAAGTTCCCTTATTGACCACAAAACATTTTTCTCCTCTCCAAAGAAGGGTGGGGAAATAGATGAGATTTAAAATTTGAAGAGAGCTAATTACTGTTCTTATTAAAGATCTCTGAACATCCTTAGAAAAACAAATTCCATTTTATTGTAACAAGTAAAACATTTAATACTGGCAACATAACTAGAAGAAATCTTTGTTTCAAAACATTTGCCAAAACAGTCTGGCAGTTACTCACATGGCTAAACAGAGAGTTTTTATATGACCCAGCAATTCCACGTCTACGCATAAGCCCAGGAGAAATACAGACATGCAAAAAGTTGTACACACAAATTCCATAGCAGCATTATTCATAATAGCCACAGTTGGAAGCAACCCAAATATATATCAACTGATAAAAGGATAAACGAAATATGTATGTTCACATAATGGAATGTTATTCATTCATAAAAGTAATTGAAGTAGTGATACATGCTGCAACACGAACGAACTGTAAACACACACTAAGTGAGAGAAGCCCGTCACAAAAGAGCACATAGTGCGCTGTGTGATACCACTTATATAAAATGTCCAGAGTAGGGGCAAGTCCATAGAGACAGAGAGTAAACAGTGGCTGCCTGGGAGCTGGGAATTCCCTTGAAAGGGAGTGGGAGTGACTGCTCAAGGGCGTGGGGTTTCTTTTGTGGTGACGAAAATATTCTGAAATAAGATGGTGATGATTACACACCTCTATGAATGTACCCAAAACCATTGAATTGTGTACTTTAAATGGGTGACTTTTACTATATGTCAATTATACCCCAATAAAACTGGTGTTTTTAAAAAATGTGCCAACTCTTTGTTTAATATTGCAACTAAAGAACCAAGAGAGACCTGCTTATAAAACATAGCTCAAGTGGGTAATGGGGTTACCTTTGGATGTCAATTCCTGCCAATCTTGACTACCTTAAATGAGGTTTTATGTGGGGTTAGGGTAACCTTCTCTTTCAAAGCAGGTGCCTGATTGGTAGGAAGTCTCCCCTCTCCTAAAATCACCTCCCCCAATAAGGTGGAAGGTCAAATTTCGCTTGGATGTATCACAAACAAAAGGCTGAGATTACTGAAGAAAGGACTGAAACTGGTGTGGCAGCATCCAAATGCTCTTCCTTGTGGTTTTCTGTGGAGCAGTAGCTCTCGACCTTGGCAGCACACAGGAATCACCTAGGAAGTTTTAACCATACCAGTGCCTGGGTCCCACCTCCAGAGATTCCTGCTTTCTTGGTTTGAGGTGTGGGGTTTGGAATTTTAAAAGCTCTCTTTGTGATTCTAACGTGCAGACAAAGTCGAGAGCACTGCCTTGGGAGGGAAAAAAGTAGCAAGCAGCGTAACTGACTAGTTTATTGGTCCCGAGGTGTTTTGAAATTTCCACTCACTGCTCATTTTTAAAAGCCTAAAATTGGGCCTAGCCCAGACAAGTGATGTCGGTAAATGCCTAGAACAGCCAAGTCATTCTAAGTGGTAGTATTTAGGTTACTATTTTTATGACTAATTTTGAATTTCCAAGAACCATGTCTCAATGATTGATATACAGGGTCCGGCCCAAATAGTGCCCCTTTTTTATTTCAAAATCTTTTATCAAAAAGTCATAAGCATATAGTTCTGTAACATTAGAGTATCACACTCAAGCACACCATATGGCATTTTAGGTGACATGTTCAAATTAAAGCTATAAATTAGTACACCCATATTATTACCCTACCAACTGTACTCAAGCAGGCCTTACTTCTGCTGGACCCTGAGTCAGATGATTTGGGGATGTGGAACACCATTGCAGATACCATCAAAAATATCAAGTTTAACAAAAGTAAACAATCACTTAGAACTAACTCAGAAACACTGTGGCTGAGATAAACTATATTTAATTGAATTGTATTACATATATTTAATATATTTAAGGTAATTTAATTGAACTGTAGGCAAAATAAGTTGTTCTTTAAGAACAATTTAAAAGCCATCTTTAAGACCAAAATGAGATGAGTGAATAAAAAATGTTGGTACATTTATGCAATGGAATACTACACAGCAGTGAAACAGAAGGAACTCTTACTTTTGCAACAGCATGGATGGAACTGGAGATTATTATGCGAAGTGAAATAAGCCAGTCAGTGAAAGACAAATACCATATGATCTCACCTATAAGTGGAATCTAATGAACAAAATCAACTAACAAGTGAAATAGAACCACAGGCATAGAATCATGGAACAGACTGACAGCTGTAATAGGAGACGGGGGAGGTGGTGAATGGTTGAAAGAAGGTGAAGGGATTAGTTAAGGAACATGTATGAAGGACCCATGGACATGGACAATGGTGTGAGGATTGTGGGAGTTGGGGGCTGGCTGGGTAGAGGGGGACAAAGGTGGAAAAAGTGGGATAACTGTAATATAAACAATAAAATATTTAAATTAAAAAAATAAAAATGATGATAAAAAGAAAGTAAAATATTTTTTTAAAGACTGAAATGATTTTTTAAGACTGTAACCAGCTTTCTGGGATAGCCACAGTAAATCCTTTATTTAAAATTATGACTAAAATTGTTTGCTGCTTTTCTGCAGGAACCTCCAACGTGCCTGAGAACCACAGACCAGCGCTCCTGGGTTCACAGCTTCAGAACATTTTTACTGGTTCGCTGTTTCCATCAACAGTGACGTCCAAGGCCACACCTATACTTTCTTATATGGCTTCTGTGACTTTTTTAAACTTGACTTTAACATTTTTCATGAAAAATGTTCATATTTCTGTATATATATTATAATGCTATAAAGATTTTTTAAATTGTATATATAAATGATTTTAAAAGTCAGGTAGATCAATACAACTGATAGCAAACATCAGCCATCCCCAAGCCCTATTTTTCCCTATTGCTTTCCACTTCCAAAAGTAACCTCTTTAAATATTTCTAGCTGGTTTTTAAGTATTTTCTACCATATTTATAAATACCAATTAATGGGAATATTTCTTGATTTTTTCAAAATTAAACATTGTCTTTTCAAGATGGAAGTTAAGGATTTGTTTTTCTTACATGCCCATCTTCCTCTCCTCACCTCCACTTCCTCTCATCTCATTTTCCTGATAGAATAACATCAAAATTTGTGGTTAGCTCAATAGTTATGGTTTATTTTATTATGGACTATGTAACTGTTGTTTACTCCCGAGCCACATAGAAACCATGATTATACCTCCTTTCTTGTGTAACTTACTGTTTATTCAACCTATGAATATCAAATTACCTTGCCTGTTTGTTGGATCGATTAGTTAATATTTTATATACCTATCATTAATTCATCCTTAAAATCTTTGTCAGAATGATAAAACCCCTCTCAGTGACTATAAACACATAGTAGTTTATCGATACAATGGTTTTTCTTTAACAACACCCCCTTCCTGGAGCCCTCTATCCTATTCTAGTCGAGGGAGATGTCTTTCTAGGTTGGTTACACAGCTGTCGTGGGACTTCATTTCACCATAATTTATGAAAGTCCCTTCTGGTGTATGGACCCTACATTTTATTTTCCTTGGTTTACACCATGTTTTCCAAAGGAGGCCTTGTGAAACACATCCTCCATTGGAAAATAACTGTTTTAAGGCCTGGCATTTCTGATTGTGTATTTATTCTCTTCATACTTGGGTGCTTCAGTTATAGCATTCTTTTGAAATCATTTCCATTTCCATTTTGGAAAGCATTGCTCAAAAGCCTTCTGGATTTCAATGTTTTTACTGAGAAACTTTATAATGTTTTATTTAGTTCAATTGTAGTGATATTTCAGGTTAATACATCTTGATATAATTCTTTTTAGTTTATTTTTCTGGGCAGCCAGTAAACTCTTACAATCTAGAAATTGATATTTGTACAAGTTTTGTCTTATTTCTTTGAAAAATTTCTTTTTTCTGTTTTCTCTTTCTGGAGCTCCTATTAGATGTTAGATTTCCTGGACTAGTAATAGTCACTAATTTTTATATCTTTTTCTCCCATTTTTAATATCTTTAATTTTTTTTTACTTTCTAGGAGAATTCTTCTATTTTGTTTTCTAATCTGTCTATTGAATTAAAAATTATTTTGGCTGTTGTGTTTTTATTTCCAAGACTTTTTCTAATTCTCTTAAATGGACATTTAAGAAATCTGTGTCATAGATGTAATGTCCTCTGTTATCTCTCTAACGGTTCTTACAAAAGTTTCCCATTCTTTGCATATTCTCTTTACCCGAAATACCTTTGAGGTCACTAGTGAGTGATCCATCAGTCAAGAGCCTGGATATTTGATAGGGACTTCAGCAAATGTCACGATCTGTAGGGGTGTTTTCCTCTTGACTTTGTCAGTTTTCTAAAAGTATAATCCTCCCATCTCCTGCCTAGGATGTGGTTTTGGGTGGAATTATGTCCCCCAAAAAGGTAGGTTGAAGTCCTCACCTCCAGTACCTGAGAATGTGACCTTTCTCAGAAATAGGGTCATTGCAGATATAGTTCATTAAGATGAGGCCATGGTGGTGTATGGTGAGGCCTTACTACAATATGACGGTGTCCTTACAAGAAGAAGAGATAGAGCGTCACACACACAGGGAAAGGATGACCCTGTGAGGAAGGACGCAGAGACTGAAGTGAAGCGTCTGTGCACCAAGGAACCCCTCAGGTTACCAGAAGCTGACATAGGCAAGGGGGAATCCTACAGCTTTGGAGAGAGCACGCCAGCACCTTGACTTCAGACTTCTAGCCTCCCGAACTGTGGGATGGTAAATGGCTGTTGTTTAAAGCCAGCTGTTTGCAGTACTTTGTTACAACAGCCCTAGGAAACCAATATAGATGCATTTGCGTGGTTTTCAAGATTCCAGCAACCATCAGGAAAAAGATGTAAGAGGTTTTCCTCATTCAGTATTTAGACTTTTACTGATTCCCCCTTTTCTCATATAGCACTTCACGTCTGCCCTCAGCTCTGTTACAGATCCTCTTTGGTTCAATTTTCCACTGTCTAGACCTCCAGTATTACGCTGCAGTGGAGAAAAGACAGCCTTCTGGAGGCACAGGATGGAGGAAGTGACCTCCTGTTCTGAACTGGTGTTTTAATGGATCCTTATACATAGTATCACCTGATCCTCCCACCCTCTCATCCTACCTAGAGAAGTTCTTGGTCCTTCTGCGTTCAAATCTTTTCTGGGGTTTTTGCCCTTCATATTAGCTGGTTCTAAATCTACTCCCTCTACATTTGAAAAGTAGGTAGGCCTTCAACTTTTTCAGTACTGTTAAGTCAGTTTTCACTCCTTCGTCTGCTTCTTCTTTTCTGTTAATATTTTGACTTTTATTTTATTTTATTTTTTTATTGTTTTTCAAATACAGTTGTCTCCATTTCCCCCCCACCACCACTCCCCCTCCACCCCATTGGCTTTTATTTATTTTTTAATTCTTATGTGTCTATATTATTTTTAAAATCACCTATGATTATTTTGGTGAGGATTCAAGAAGGAACAGAGAAATGGATGTACTCAATCATGTCTGGCTGGAAATCCAATCTATATCACATTTTGGAGAATCCAGTTGTCAGCCAAGTAGGACTGCAAAAGAACTTGCTCAACTTGTTAAAGGGCACCTACCAAAAACCTACCGCCAACATAACATGCAATGGCAAAAGACCGAACGCTTTCCCCTTAAGATCAGAAACAAAACGAGTATGTTCACTCTCACCAGTTTTGCTCAACATTGTACTGGAGATTCTAGCAGTGTAATAAAGCAAGTGAAAAGAATTACAAGGCACCCACATTAGGAGGAAGGAGTAGAACTGTATTTATCTGTAGGCAATGTGATTGGCTACACAGAAAAATCCAGTAGAATGCACTAAAAAGCTTCTAGAGGTGATGAGTTAGTTTAGCAAGTTTGTAGTATACAAGATCAATTAATAAAAGTCAATTTTATCTCCATACAGTAGCAAAGAACAATATTAAACTGAATTTTTAGGAAAACATTATAAATTACAATAGCATAAAAACAAAATGGGACAAATCTGGCAAGGGATGTTAAAGATCTATACACCGAAAGCTACAAAATATTGCTGAGAGAAATTTTAAAGGCGATAAACCATGTTCGTAAGTTGGAAGACTCAATATTGTTTGGGTGCCAATTCTCCTCAAATTCATCTACAAATTCAATACCATTCCAATCAAAATCACAGTAGGCTTTTTGTGTAGAAATTGACAAACTAATTCTGAAATGGAAATGAAACTACAAAGATCCTAAAATAGCTAGAACAACTTTTAGAAAGAACAAAGTTAGAGGACTAACACCACCTAATTTCAAGACTAACAACTATAAAAATCAAGATTGTGTGTTATTGGCACAAAGAAAAACCACCCTGTAGAGAGAAGACAGATAGGTCTGCTCATGTGTGGACAACTGATTTTTCCAAAATGTTTAAAGGCAATTCAGGAGTGAAAAGATGGTCTTTTCAACCAATGTTGCTTTATGAACAATTGAGCATTGACATGCAAAAACAAACAAACAAAAACCCAAATTTCAGTGACTTGCACCATACAAAAAAGGAACTCAAAATGGATCCTGGAACTAAGTGTAAAACCTAAAATAATAAACCTTTTAGAAGGAAACATAGGGAAAAAAATCCTCGTGACTTCGTGTTAGGCAAAGATTTCTTAGATATAACACCCAAAAAAATTCTACAAAAAAACTTGACAAATTGGACTTAAACAAAATTGAAAATGTCTGCTCTTCAAAGATACTATTAAGAGAATAAAAAGTCAAGCTACAGACTCAGAAAAAATATTTTCAAAGTAGAAAGAATTCAGATAAGGGATTGTATCTAGAATATATTAAGGGCCCTGTAAAGTTAATAATAGGGAAACAACACTTACCATATGAGCAAAGTATTTGAAAAGACATTTCACCAAAGAAGATACATCGGTGAAAAGATATTCAGCAGCATGAGTCATTAGAGAAATACAAATTAAAGTCAGAATGAGATATTACGGCACACCTGTTACAATGGGTAAGTTTAAAAAGACTGACTGCCAACTGTGGGCAGGGATGTGGAGGAACTGGGACTTACCTACATTGTTGGTGGGAATGTGAAATAAAATCACCACTGGGAAAGCCAACTTGGCAATTTCTTTAAAAGTTAAACATACACCTACCATGTGATCCTGGTATTCCAGTGCTATGTATTTCCCCAAAGTAAATGAAAGCATATCTCCATACAAAGACTTGTATCCAAATATGCACAGAAACTTTACATAATAGTCAAAAACTGAAAATAGTGCAAATGTCCATCAATAACTAATTGATAAACGGAGTGTTGTATATCCATACAATGAACTGGTACTCAATAAAAGGAATTAACTATCGATACATTCTATAACCTATCTCAAAATACTCATGCTGAGTGAAACAAGCCAGACATAAAAGATTACATACATTATGATTTAATTTTTATAAAATTCTGTGGAATGCACACTAATGTGTACGACCAGAAAGTAGATCAGGGTTGCCTGGGAGTGGGTGTAGGGTTGGGTGGGGTTGGAAGGAGAGATTACAACAGGGCACAGAGAAACCTTGGGGGACAACGGGCATGTTCACTTCCTTGAGTGAGGTGGTGGCAGGGGTGTGTGCATACACACGCGTGTACATCCACGTACTCTTGTAAAACATCGCACAGCAAGTTCTCGCTCGATGTCTTCGTTGATAGGTTCTACAATTTTAGGCAAAACAACATATGGTATAATCAGTTTTACTATAGGTTAATGGATATAAACAAGCATAAGTTCCTCCAGCTTCTCATCAACGTTATAACGAAACGACGTTGAATGAAAGGACATTACTTGAGGACCTGCTGTACTTTAAATGTGTAAGTTATTGTATGGCAAGTATACCTCAGTAAAGCTGTTTAAAAAATTCAACTCTAGTTATTTTGCTTGGGTTTCAGGATGGCGAACAGAAATAGATGTGGTTTATCTACTATGTTTAACTGAAAATCCAATCACGGAGCTTTTTAAATCACAATAGCTGTTCTCATTTCAAAAGCTTTACAAAAACATTTGCTTGCTCTATTTCTCTCTATCACTACTACTTCCAGTAATGTATGCTTCCTCATGTTCCCAACCCAACCAAGTTCTGGGTTGGGGCCTGGGGATGGGCCCCAATGCAATGAATTACCAAAGGTGGCTGGAATGTTATTGCCTGAGGGTTCCTTAGTTCAATCAGGTACAGATCTGTCCCTGAAGCAAGAGAACAGATAAACAATCTTTCGGATTCTTTTCTTTTTCAATAAATTCATTAAGTAGTTATATGATAAGTGGTTGATGTTAAAAATGAAAGAGGCAGGTAAATTAAATAGTGCGTCTTGGCATTTGCAGTTTCATATATGGCCCTCCCTTCCTCTCTCCTCAGTCCAACCCTTATCCAACACTTAATAATGATATCTGAGAAAGACCTGGACTCTGCAGGTTCCTAGGATGGGTGGAGTGAGTCTCAATGATCCATATAGGTAAGTATGCCCAGGACATGCAGGGGCACATCAGAGGCACACCCATATCATGATTGGTGGATCTAGATTGGAATTCCTTTCCTCAGAACTGCTTTAATCATGCATTACTTCTTTTAATAAAAGTAGCCTCTGGTTTTACCAGTTATACTTTGCTCACAACCCCAGTAGGCAAGTAATGTTTTTAATTGAAAATGTTTTTGTTCTCACGGTGAATGGGAGAGTCCCAAAACGATCAGGAATTTTTCTTTATCGTAATTCAGAAACAGAAACTCCCGGATCGCAAAGACCTTTAAAATAGCAATCAGAAGGTTCCAGTCCAGAATAGCACCTTACAAGTGAGGTAAAGCAATTTATTTTATAATTTAATTGTTAAAGAAAAAGAAAGACAACCAGGGGAAATGAGCCCCTTGAGGGTAATGTCCTTGTTTTATTACCTCTGTATTCATTTTGCCAAGCAAAATAGGTAGACATCTGTTGGATGTTTAAAATTTGGGGTGTGATTTGTATTCCTTTCCTCTTACTCTAATATGAGGCCACCTCTTCCCTGTGGGGAGTCATTTCATGTGGATCTGGTGAAAGTCTCAATGTTCACTCATAAGTAACCAGGCCAAGCCATTAATTTCAATGGAACAGTGATTGGTTTAGAAATAAGTACATGAACTAAGATGAGCCAATTACAGTTCTCCCCAGAGTTTGCTTGTTGGTTGGAGAGACTTTTCTGAGATACACACATAGCCTGTGGTTGTAGGAGACACGATGAGGCCCCGAAGACTGCATTTGAGCCCCCCAAATCCAGTTGTGACTGAAAGTAGCCATGCTACTTTTCAGTTTGAGGTAAGTTGGGGTCGGTTTCTAGCATTTAAAACCAAAAGAATTCCAACTAATACAATCACAATGATTTAATGACACCCTTTAAAATAGATTTGTAAAATAAATATGAAGTTCAGCTGTGTTCCAACTCAAACGAAAACAAAATATGCTTTCAAGATTTCTTCTGCCTTTAGTTTTCAAAAGTTTGATTATGGCCCTGGCCAGTGTGGCTCAGTTGGTTGGAGAATCATCCTGTAAACCAAAAGGCTATGGGTTTGATCCCTGGTCAGGGCACATGCCTAAGTTGTGGGTTTGAACCCCAGTTGGGACGCATAGTGGGCAACCAATCAATGTTTCTCTCACACAGATGTTTCTCTCTCTCTCTCTTTCTCAAAACAATGTTTTAAAAAATTAGATTATGATGTGTCTTGGCATGTATTTTGCGGGGTTTATCCTGTTTGGGGTTCACTAGCTTCTTGAGTGTGGGTTAATGTCTTATGCCAAATTTCAGCCATTATTTTGTTGAACACATTTTTAGTCTCATTCCTTTTCTTCTTTCTGGAAAGACTTGCTTTGGTTCCACAGGTCCCTGAGGTTCTGTTCATTTTTTTTTTTTTTGTCTGTTTTCTCTTCAGAGTTCAAATCGGGTAAGTTTTATTGATCCAACTTCAGACTCACTGGTTTATTCTTCTGTTCTCTTCACTCAGCTTTTGAGCTCTTTCAGTGAGTTTTTATATTTCATGGTATTTTTCAGTTCTAAAATTTTCTCTTGATTCCTGTTTATAGTTTCTATTTCTTTGCTCAAACTTTCTCTTTTCTCATTTGTTTAAAACATGGTAAATTTTTCTCTTTGAAGCATTCTTATAATGGCCTTTTTACAATCCTTCTTAGTGAGGTCCAATGCCTGTGTCATCTGTTGCTCGTCTTTTCTCATTCTAGTTGAGATTTTCCTGACTCTTGGGAAAATGACTTATTTTTAAAATCAGTTCCAGACATTTCAGTTGTTATGTTAAGAGACTCTGGCTCATTTAAATCTTCAGTTTTAGCAAGTTTCCTCTGACATCACGTCATTGGGGGAAGGGTGGTGCCTGTCACTGCCACTTGGGAGTGGAAGTCCAAGGTCTTCATGTGGTCTCCACTGAAACTTCGGGGGTGGAGGGGTTTGTTGCTACCTACTTAGGATGAAAGTCTTGGCTCCTCACTCGGCCTTCTCT
Organism: Desmodus rotundus; assembly: GCF_022682495.2. Lineage (NCBI taxonomy): Eukaryota > Metazoa > Chordata > Mammalia > Chiroptera > Phyllostomidae > Desmodus > Desmodus rotundus. The sequence continues at coordinate 121,510,838 of NC_071394.1, forward strand.
GGCATCATCCCAGTGTGGGGAAGGGCTGAGAGGAGGAGTGCCTTATTCCAGCTGGGAGAGGGTGAAGAAGTCTAGGCTCCCAACTCAGACTCTGGTGACAGGGGTTGGAATGGAGCCTCAGTTTTTCCTGTGTCATTTGGCTGCAATAGAGCCATTATTGTCTAAAAATTGTCAGTCTTGCTAGACTGTTTCTCTCTCTCTCTCTCTCTCTCTCTCTCTCTCTCTCTTATCTTTCTTTCTTCACATCTGTTGGCATTTCTGGGCTGTTAGCTTCTCCAGCACCCAGTTGAAAATTTGAGGGAAAAAGAAAACCCAATGAACTTCAAACTCAATGCATGTCATTCCTTGGGTCTTGAGGTCCTTAGCCATTCTGTTTTCCTTGCTCCACCTTTATATATACATGTATGTAATCTCCAGCGTTTTTAGTTCTAGTTCTACTTAGTGGAAGGAATAATTAGAAGTGTGTCTATTCCATCTTGTCCCCAACCAGAAGCCTTCTTAGGTTACTTTTCATACCTTAAATAACTAGTTGGGGGTTATATTGCTTGTATTTAAATTCCAACTGTGCCATCTTGGATAATTCTTTAAGTCCCTGTTTTCCTCTGTCTATAATGGGATTAAACTAGCATTTGCCTCATAGAGTTGTAGGAAGGATTAAGACACACACACATATATAGTCTGAAATATATCTGTATCTATATTTATATTATATATCTATATTATCTATATATCTATATTATGTTATCTATATATTATATGTATATATACATATATATCTCAGCCCAATGCCAATATTAGACACATAGTAAGTGCTCACTAAAGCACTAACCTATTATTATTTACAGTAATATAAGATAGATGTCTGCTGGATAGATTGTCTCAACCCTTGGGTTAGCAAGCTGTAGCTTCTTCTTTCAAGATTATATCTTGTTATATTCCAGCAGAAAGTATCTCAAGTCCACTCTTGAACTGACCCACACTTGAATCCTACCTCTTTATTTCATGGCACCTTAAGGTCTCTATCCTCAAGTCCTTTCCTGCTCAGGTATTTGAAGCTCTCCACTGCCTCAAATGCTCACAGAGCTCTCTCCTTCCTTTCCCCAAAGCATGTCCTATGTCAGGACCAAAAGTTTATACCAAAAGTTTGAACATAATATAAAAGTACTAGTATAGAGAAAATGGAACTTTAAATCTGCATATCAATCAGTTTTAATATCAGTTGCTATTCCTAAATCAGCCATACTACAAAATCTTGGTTATTCTGTGTCAACTAAAGGCTGTTGAGAGTTTGTTCAAATCATACAGCTCTTACAGCCTATAAAGCAAAAGATAACAAAAATCACAACTGTAACTTTTAAAACAATATTTTCTCTTGTCCCTGTAACACTAGAAAGTGTTCCTACAGCACTTTGTACTCTACAACAGAGGAGTGTTAAAACCATCTTTTAAAATATGATTTTTTCTGTGGATTTTCTCCAAGACCTCACACGTCTTAAGGCATAATTAGATAGCTCTACTTTATATAACCCTATATCCTCCCAATAAAGATAAATCTTCTTTTTATGTGTCCAAGAAATAGTCACAAAATGTGATTTTAAAAAGTCAATAAATTTCAAAAATAGAAATAATGTATGTAACAGTAGTTTTGAGCAATATTACTTTGCACTTAACACAATTAAATTAGAAATTAATAACAAAATGATAACAACAAATTAGAAACATTTTTTGAATCAAAGAGGAATTTGAAGCTGAAATGTGAAACCACATAGTAAAACATCTGAGATAATGCAAAGCAGTGCTTGGGGGAAAATAAAGTCCTAATTATTATATTATTATTATTTTTTTAAAAGCAAGACTGACAGTAAAAGAATTAAATGTTCAAATCAAGAAATTAAAGAAGACAGAAGAAAAAAGCATAGCAATATAAAATTAATGAATTAAAGATAAAAGCAAAAATTAAAAACTTTGAAACGAGGGGCAGATCTGAGAAATTCTAAACCAAATTCTTAAAAAAAGAGGTAAATACATTATTAGTTAGTTTAATTAATTGAGTTTAAAAGAATAAGATCATAAATACACAAAATAAGAGTTTATTAAAAAAACAAAAAAAAGAGTCTATGTGGGGGAATTAAATTTAGATACAAGAAAAATTAAAAGATTCAGGACAGACCACCATGTATATCACTATCAGTTAAATTTGGGAACATGCTTCAAGTGAGGGATTAGTAAAAGTGATCAAGTGGCTAGGAAATGTAAACAGATTGATTGCTATACAAATATACGATCAAATATTAAAGAGCTACTCCCCCAAAAGCACCTTAGCACAGAGGTTTTCACTGAAAACTTCTACCACACCTTTAAGAAATAACGCCTCTGTGCTTTTGTTTTCTAAAGCGTGGAGGGAAAAGACGTCTAAATGTTTTATGGAGTGAGTATAGCCACAAAGACAATACCAACTAATAAAATATAGTTGGAATTATCAATACCACTTATGAATATTTACATAAAAATCCCAGATAGCATATGAGCAAACAGAATTAAGGAGTACATTAAAATAATAACACAACTTTACTAAGTGGTATTTACATCAGGAATGCCAGTATTGTTCAAAAATTCACATTTACTAGAGAAAAAGTGAGATAATCATACGATCATCCCCTCAAGTGTTGAAAAGATTTTTGATAAAAACCACCATCCATTTTGTATAATAACCATAAATAAAATAGGAAAAATAAGATGGGTTGTTCAACACAATGTATGGAGATTACTGGCTAGTCATCTGTACAAAGAGAGAACTGGATTACTGCTCCTTACTTTATACCAAAACAAATTACAGATGCATAAATGCATTAGATTAAATGTAAAAAAAAAGTAAACTCATACCAGTATTAGAATAAAATATGCGAAATATTCCAAAATAATCTTGAACCAGAGAAGAACTTGCTCCAGTATCACAGAAAAATCAAGAAACCGTAAAACAACAGGTTTACATATTCACACGACCTAAAGACAATGAAGAATTCTTGCTAGCCTGAAACTCCATGAACAAAAGGACAAACGATAAACTTGAAAAAATATTTACAATATATCATCGAGAGTTAATTTTCTTAATGTTTAGAGTACCTACAAATTAATAATAAACAGCCAACAACCAATGTAAAAATGGCAAAGAACTTAAATAGTGCACAGAAAATACAAATGGCCTTTAAACATATATTAACAAATATATGCATAATCTCATTCATTATGAGACGCCTTTTTTTACACGTCAGATTGGCTACACATCATGTTGGTGAGTGTGGGAGAAGCAGCCATTACCATATATTTTCAGTGGTAGTGAAAATCGATTTCACTTCTGTGGGAAGCATATTAGCAACGTCTGCCAAAAATATGAATGCACGTATCCTTTGACCCAGAAATTCCATTAATAGGAATTTATCCTACAAAGGTATTCATAATTTATAATATTTCATACCAACAAGGATTCGCTATAGCATTGCTATATATGTTAATTTAATAGTCAAACATTGGAAACGAACTACATGGCCATCATTAGGGGACCAATTTTCTAATCACAGTAGATACAACAGAACCCTCAACAGATTTTACAGAAGAAACAGCACTGTATACATTGGTTAAGAGCCATCTCTAAGACACATTATCAAATAAAAAGGCAAAAGCCACAACAGTGATAGTGTATGATACCATGTATTTATATAAAACAAAAATAAACCCACAGAAACACTTATTTAATATAGCTATTTTTATATTTACATGATATATATGTTTCTTGATTTCTGTAATTTTACCAAGGACTCTGGTAACCTTGTTTACTTCTCATGACTAACCTGGGTACCTGAAGGAAAGATGCAGGAGGGAAGCTCACTTTTCACATTATGCTTTTGTCTAATGTCCAACAAGGATTCTTGAGTGTGTGCTTTCAGGAAAAGGGGGAATAAGGTAAGAATGATAGGGCAAGGATCGAAAACTTAGCAAGAATACACCTCAGCTGGAGTCTAGCCTGATACCGTGAAGAGCTCTGGAGTGTGAATTGTGCCACAGAATTGATCCTTCTGTGATACTAAGGGTCCAGGCTTTTGTATCCTTATCAGTCAATTGGCTGTGAGCCACCCTCAGGAGGAGGGGAATAGCTTCTCAGGAGAGGTGGCTCCTATGGGCCAAAAGCAAATCTCTAGAAAAGGGGTCAGCTCTGAGTAGTTAACACTCAATCTTTACAGCCACTGAGAAACCAGACCAGAAAAAGGGATCTGGGCCCAACAGATGTCCACTACAACCTCCTTGCACTTCCTGAAATATGAAGGGGATGTATTTACCTCCTTAAAAAAAAAACAAAACCCAAAAAATGGTATTAGAGAAGGGTCTCTTTTTGTGGCTTGTCTCAATTCTAAATTCAGCATGAATGCCAAAATTTAAACAGAAAGTTAGCCTTAGAAATCCTCAGCAAGATTCCAACTTGGGACCATATGTTAGTCAATTTTTCCACCACTATTGGAACAAATTGTGTTTTTTTGGACTCGCACCACATGAAATTGTTGGCTTGCATGTAGGTGACCTTCTGTTTGAAAAATCCACAACTTTAAACACTGGGCTCATATTCATTGATGAGAGTCTCCAAGATACAAAGAGGAACTGAAGGAACAGTAGATTTTTGTCTCCCACCCCAGGCTCTCCCAGGACGGAATGGTAGGAGGACCAGAGTATGTTACTTTGTCTCTCTTATTTTTTCCATACCAAATGTAGTTATGAATGCAGTGCATGTTGTACAGAAAAAAATTATCCAGAAATTGGACAAAAGGCAAGAAGCTGATTAAGTGACCTTTTAACATCGTATGAGAGCATTTTCTGATGGGTTCATTTGAGGGTCATTATCTCATGTAACTTGTCTGGTTAGCAATTGTTTAGGGCCCAGATGTCCCACAATTCTGTAAAGTTAGGTGTTAGTTTACCAATACCCGACCCCCACCTCTGGTGTAAACCAGTTCCCTATCTAGCTCAACAATCTGATTTCAGCATTCCTTTTCCCACTGACATTTACATCACAGTTCCTTATTTCCTCATGAAACTATTTTCCCTGTCTCCTGGTTCCTTCGCTGATGAGTTAAAACTTTGACATACTCATGATTTATTTGAGAATCATGCTTTTTAAATAATTTGAGAAAGTATGCTTTTTCAGCAGAAACGAGCAGTGTAAATGTATGTGGTTAAACACACATACAGTGCAGCTTGCTATAAATTAATACGTTAGATGACAGTACATCCCAGTGGAATAAAACACTATCAGATTCACTGTACATCCATTATCTTTTCTCTTGAGGGCAGGGTTGCATGTACTGTATTTATATCTGAGCTGGCTGCCGAAGTACATCACATACTGACATAGGCAGTGCTTTGCAAATGGCTTCATCAGTAAAGAGAATAAAAATAAAAATTAGTCATATATTTTTCCTGGAGTATTTCTCTCCAAAATCCTTTTGGCAGTGCCCTTGGGGCTAAGATTGCCAAATTAAGTAAGTAAAAAATACAGACTACGTAGTTAAATTTGAACTTCAGATAAATATTTTTTTTTAGTATAAGTAGATCTCAAATGTTGCCAGTATTTTATCTGAAAAGCCTACCTGGGCATCTCAAAGTTGTGCTGGGGTTGTAGGAAGCAGGTGGGGGAAGCAAGGTGGTTTCCAAGAGTGCCAGAAATGCACAGAATTGCAGGCTAGCATCTGAGTCCTGCGCTGGGGAATACCAAAGGCCAAACCCAGGAAGTGGAATCTTGTTATCAATCCCAAGGAGTGAAAGTTAAAGCCGCTGAGCCAGGAGCTAAGAGGCACTGTAATAGGGCAAACAGCTTGAGGCAGGCGTGGGGCCAGTTGAGGGAATGCACAGAGCTGCTCTGAAGGTTAAAGTGTTCAAGTGGATTTTTATTGCCCATTCAGATGAATGAGTGGACTAGAACTATTTAAAAATTAAAACAGGACATTTTTTTTAACTGTGGTAAATTATACATGACATAAATTTATGGTTTTAACCATTTTTAGGTGTAGAACTCAGAGGCATTACGTACATTCACAGTGTTGTGAAACTGTCACCACTATCTTCTAGAACTTTTTCATCTTTCCAGATGCAAACTATCTACTCATTAAACAATAACTGCCCAGTCCCTGGTAGCCCCTATCACACTTTGTTTCTTTATGAGTTTGTCTATTCTAGGGAACAAACCGAAGTGCAGTGGAGGGAAAGGCTCACAGGCAAATCCCTCTAAAGGGTCCCTTTAACCACAAAGCTGAGACTTTCGAAGACAAGTGTTAAAGCAAAATAGTTACTAGAATAATAACTTAAACGTGTGATTCAAACACTCCATATACTGAAAGTAGGGAACTTTCTTTGAGGACTAATCTGAATACAATGTGCCAGAGGCTCCCCCTAAGTGCCCTTCAGCCTGCCAGCTCCCTCTGGGCCGCTATAAAAAGGGTAGAATTGGGCCTAACACGTCACCTCACCCTTTGTACCTCTGCAGAAGTCCTTCCTTCCAGAGGTTTCCAAGTGTTTTTACACATGCAAGTTCACCAGCCTCATCATTACTTCTCACCATAGAGATGAATTTAAGTCATTTAAGTCATACAGACGTTGACCTAAATGGCCTACTTTACAAATGGCACCTTTTTGTAAAGTCCTTTTATGGACTTTGTGTAACCTGGAAATGGATGTTCAGAGTGTAAAATTATGTGGAGCCTCATTGCAGATCGAAATTCATCGCATCCTTTGGCAAGCACCACTGGAGGGAGGGACGAATCATCTTTAATCATCACAGCAAGACTCCTACCTTTGGCCTTTCCTCAGACTCGCCACGAACCCACATTCCTGGAGACCCAGATTTCAGCTCTCCTCGTTTTTGTCTTCTCTGTTCCAAAAGCTGAGTGTAGACAGAACACGAATTTTTTAAAGATATTTTTAGTGAATCACTTTGATTAAATAAGTGCTTGGCCATATAGTTTTTTGTTACCCTACACTCTTCTTATTTACCAATAAGAAATGGCATTTGACTGGAATGTAATGTTACTGTCCTGGAAGAGTTTTTTAATTTACTTCTTTCAGAAATATGATAATTTTTCTTTTTAAAAATATTAATGCATAAATCTTAATTTGCATAAAATAAATAAAAGGGATATGGTTTTGTATATTAAAAATTAATGATAGAGTGACTTTGAGTATCAAAACTTCCCTTGCATACTTAAAAGTTTAATTGACTCAGAATTTATATACATGTAATATTTAGCTCCATACTTATCCAGTAACTTAAGACACATCTTTACTGAATAAAATTTCATACAATTTCCATCAGTTATAATGAAATAAGTGAAGTTTCCTTTTGGAAATTGTGCATTTAAACCCTTTTTTATTATTTGCCAGAGACACACACTTCCCAGCTCTTTGCACACTTACCTTTCTACTGTGGAAGAATAAAAACATAGCAGATTTAGCTGTATTCTAATTTTCTTTTTTTTTTTTTAAGATTTTATTTATTTACTTTCAGAGAGACAGGAAGGGGGAGAGAAAGAGAGGGAGAGAAATATCAATGTGTGGTTGCCTCTCAGGTGCCCCTTACCGGGAACCTGGCCCACAACCCAGGCATGTGCTCTAGACTGGGAATCAAACCAGCGACCCTTTGGTTCACAGTTCACACTCAATCCACTGAGCTACACCAGCCAGGGCAGAATTTCATTCTTATTCATTCTGAATAACACTCCTGTATAAATACACCACATTTTGTTCATTCACAAAGAGGATGTTTTGTGGACATTTTATTTTTTAGTTTTTCTATTTAATAGTTATTTATTGCTATATAAAAAGAACTTCATAACTAAGTGTATTAGAATAACAACCTTTTTTAAAGAAGTTACTCTTGAGTCTTTGGCTGTACTTGACCATTCTGCTGATTTGCAATAGGCTTTGGTGACCTCAGCTGCGCTGGCTATCATATCTGTGGTACTTTCTTGGTTGGCTGGGAGCTGGCTGCCCTGGGACGACCTCAGCTGGGGTGATTTGGCTCTGTGCCATGTGGTCACTTGTTTTCCAGAAGGTTTAGCCTGGGCTTGTTCGCATGGTAGTAGAATGATAAGTGTGCAAGGCATCTTTAAGCCTAGTCTTGGAACAAGCACAATGTCACTCTTGCCTCATTGTTTTTGGTCAAAGCGAGTCACAAGGCCAGCCTTGATTCAAAGGATGGGAAACAGACTCCACTAGCTCATGGGAGGAGCTCAGAAATTAGAGCATCTCTGCATAGATACGGAGACTAGAATAATTATGCAAACAGCCTACCACAACCTGTTAAGCTAGGATAAAATTCATCTGCAAGTTTGTTTTTGTAGTATACTTACCAAATTGTTCAACAGATTCAATGTAATCCCTATCAAAATTCTAATTGTGTTTTCTTTAAGAAATGGAAAAGCTGGTTTTAAAATTCATATGAAATTTCAAGGGACCCAGAGTGACAAATCTTGACAAAGAAGAGCAAAGTTGCAGAACTCACACTTCACACTTTAAAAACTTACTACAAAGCAACAGGAATCAAGCCAGTATGGTACTGGCATAAGGATAAAAACATAGAACAATGGAATAGGATTGAAATTCCAGAAATAAACCTACACACCTGTGGTCAATCAAAATTTAACAAGAATGCCCAGACCATTTAATGGGGAAACAATAGTGTTTCAGCAGTTGGTGCTGGGATAGCAGGATCTCTGCAGGCAGAAGAATATAGCTGGATGCCTACCTCACATCGCATACAAAAATTATCTCAAAATAGTTCCAAGACCTCGGTGTAAGAGCTAAAAGTATAATATTGTTACAAGAAAACATAGTAGTAAATCTCCGTGACTCAGATTTCACGGAGGATTCTTACAGATGACACTAAAAGCGTGAGCAACAAAAGAAAAAAATAAGTTGGATTCCATCAAAAGGAAGCCCTCCTGTGTCATGTTTCAAATGACACTACCAAAGTGACAAGACAACCCCTGGAGTGGGAGAATACGTTTTCAAATCATTTATCTGACTATATGTATATCTGACATATATCTGACTTTATATATTCAAGGACTTATACCTCGAATATATAAAGAACTCTTAACACAATGTAAAGACATATACCCTAATTAAAAAACAGGCAAAGGGTCTGAACAGACATTTCTCCAAAGAACATATGTAAGTGACCAAAGAAGATATATAGATGGCCAAGAAGCACCTGAAAATATACTAATATAATTAGTCGCCAGGGAATGTAAATCAAAACCGCAGGGTACCAGTTCATACCTACTAGGATGGCTATTTAAAAAAAGTCAGATAATAATACGTTGGTGACAGAAACTAGTCACAAAGACCACATGTTATATATAATTCCAGTTGTCTGAAATTTCCAGAATAGGCAAATCTGTTGAGGCAGAAAATAGGTTATTGACGGGGAGGGATGGAGGAATAGGGAGGTGATAACTAAACGTTAAGACTTTTTTTCTGGGGTGATGAAAATGTTCTAAAATTGTTATGACGGTTGCATATATTGGTAAATCTACTAAAAACCACTGAATGGTACACTTCAAATATGTGAATTACATGGTATTTCAATGATAGATCAATAAACTGTTGTTTTTAAGAGGTCACGTACTGTGTATAAAATGTCCTTGTAGGCAACTCCATAGGTGAGAGCAGGTTAGTGCTGCCAAGGGCCAATGGGCGAGGGAAACAGGAGTGGCCGTTCAAAGGTATGAAGCTTCTTTTCGAGGCGATTAAAATGCCCTGGAATTAGGGAGTGGTGAGGCTTGCAAAGCACTGCGAATGTGTCTTTCAGTTTTCACCACTGGATTGATCACTTTGAAACGGCGAGTTTTATGTTGCAGGAGGTTGATCTCAATAAAACTTTGCTTCCTGGGTTTGCTTTAGACAGTGAGAAAGGCAAAGGGCTGCTCACACTTGTATGTAAGGTGAGCTCATTAAGTAATTGAAACAAATTGACCCAAAAAGTTTAAGTAAAATCTCCCCGGCTTTTCTAGCTCTTCATTGTTCTGACTTACACTGACTACAATTTGCATCCATATACGCTTACTTGTGGGGAGAATCAGAAACCCTGCCACTATTCTAGACTCTTGTTTTTAATTACTGTGATTATATCAAATCTGAGGCAGTTCTTAAAAAGCATTTACTGGACATTGGTGAACTTTAATTGCTATTGTTTTGGGATTTAATTATTTAAGTAAGTAGGCGTAAATACCTACTTACTTATCTACATATATATCCAGACAAGCAAGAATAAATCATAGTTATTTCTGGTTTTGGTGTCCTTCCTTGGGTCCACAGTATGACAAAGTATTTTAGTATTTAGGATAAAAACCGACATAGAGGGATTCAATACCAAATTGTTAAATAACAAGTACTGTCATTGTTCTACGACAGGTGGCATTACAGAGTAATGCATGGGTACAGCTCACATCTAAATAATTGTCGGCTACTTTGCCTATGAGATGTTAGGGACATAAATTATTAACGTGCTACTTTTTCCTTAACGAAGGCCGATTGCCTCAGAACTGTGTCTATTGAAACTTACATTGCTGAATGGTTTTTTTTAAAAGATTTTATTTATTTATTTTTAGAGAGAGGGGAAGGGAAGGAGAGAGGGAGAGAAACATCAATGTGTGGTCGCCTCTCACACAATCCCCACTGGGGACCTGGCCCACAACCCAGGCATGTGCCCTGACTGGGAATCAAACTGGTGACCCTTTGGTTCACAGGCCCGTGCTCAATCCACTGAGCTACACCAGCCAGGGCGACGTTGCTGATTGTTTTGATGGACTATTACATATATACATATTTAAAAGTATTATTAGTATCTGAGGCTTGGAAGTTTCTTAAAATTCTGAGTAAGTAATCATTTGTTGATTTTAGAAAGTGATAGCACCCAGAATTGATAAAGATGTGGAAAATTAGGCAATGCCAACTCTCTGCTGCGGAGGATATAAATTCGTACTAAATTTTTGGAGAACAAGTTGGTTGTACGCCTCAATATTCTAAAAATTCATGCAATCTTTGACCCAACAATTCTAATTTTTAGAAATGTAGCCTAAGAAAATAATTGAATTAATGCAAAAAATTCTGTTTATTGTATCACTATATGTAAAAAACTCCACTGTAAGCAATCTGCATTTCTACCAACAGGCATTAAATTTGACATGTTTATAAAAGAAATACTCATAATTGGTATTCATTATCATGGAAAGATATCCAAAATATATATTATCAGTGAAAAAATAAGATTATCAATTAGTATTTATTGACTAATGCCATTAAAATCATACAAAGAAATTCGATAATACTTTTCTATATTTTCTGAATTTTTGCAATCATCCTGTTATATGTACAATAATAAATTTTTAAAACCAGTTCCATCTTGAAGAAAAAGGTGCCTTTGTTTCCCATAATGAGTCGTTAACCCTCTCTCTCTTATTCCCTTTAACTGCTAGTCTGCATTTGTATCCTGGGACTTCTTTGAGCCTCCCCACTACACTACCCTACAAAGAAGGCATTAAGAGCTTAAAAAACGCCAAGGTCAGACCAAAAGTCGTACCAGAGAAGGGCAATCATGGCCAATTCCAGGGTCGTTAGCCAGTTGCCACATTCAGGGTTCTTAGGCAGAGGGTTCACAATGAAGCTTGTGTGACCCCTCTCCCAGGAATTTAAAGAGCTAAGCACAGGTCATGCCACTGACCTCCCTAAACCTTACTCGGCCCTCAGCCTTGGGGACCCTCCCATCCCCCAACTTCAGTCTCTACTGAGCCAGTACACCCCATGCCTCCTGTTCTCTCCCCAGGAGAATCCTGCATCAGCTGTCTTCAGGGGATCTTTAATATTGGTGTTGGCCCCATTTTATTGGGGTAGGAGGAGGAGCTTGCTGACAACTCTGTTTCCGTCACAGTAAGTGTCAGCATTACTGAAGCCATGAACTGCGTGTGTTTGGTCATCTGGACGAAAGGTTCATTTCACCCGGCTACTCTTAGGAGGGGAATGTTCCATCCCCGAGATCTTGTTCTATAAAATTAAGGAGGATATAAAAGAAAGGTAGAAGGATAGGATATTCCTATATTTGACATAAGCTGTATCAGTCATTCTAGCTCCAGCAAAAAATCGAGGGGGTTGGTGAATAGCAGGGAGTCGATCAAACTCAGAAGTGCCTCTTGCCCGAGAATTGTGTGCACATCATATTGCCACTCTTATGCACCATGGCATCCTCACAGTCTACTTTCAATAAATGTCTATGAAATGTGAGTGGACTTAATATTGCCCAGGGACGTGATATGTATTTTACATACTCAATTGCACACTACAGTTGGATATAGCTCTGCTATAACTAAAATCCAGTCTATAAACAGATTGACAACATTTCTATTCATTAAGAGGAAAATCGCATCCTACAGAGAACAATGAAGACCATAATTCTGTAATTAAAAGAGTATTTATATAAGGAAAAAAAATGTGGTCACAAGAAATGGAAAAGTGCAAATTTTTTTGCTTCAAAATAATTAAGCCTAAATGTATTTCGCAAAGCTTCCTCTAAAAATGAGTTACAAAGCTGAAAATTAATGTAATTTATTCCTAGATTACAAAAATGAGCAAATTCCAGTTTTTGTAATTATCTATTATAAGTAATGTCCTTTTTTTTTTTTAGTTTTATAACTTTATTTGACATCAGGAGTTAGTTTTCATCCATATTAAGTGTTTGTAGATTTTTGAAAGTGGTGACCGGTACAAAGGTAACCAACGTATAAAGCTTGTTCGTTGAATCTTCATCCTGATTATGTTTTCAGGACAACCATACCTACATACAGTATGGGACATTCCTTATTCTTTTTCGCCCAGATAGCTTTATCGAGCTTGGTGTCAACGTACGTCTCTGGATTTCCCATTTCCTTCGTGGCAAATTTCCGGATCTCTGTGAGCGCCTGAAGGGTGCGCTTGTGAATGTTGATGGTGTATTCTCTGGTCACTACCTCGTTGATGGCCCTTCTTCTCATCACCGTTCTTTGCTGAAGCCATTAGACAGGCCCAAGTCGGAAAGAAAGAATGCGAGGTATTGTGGAAGAGGGAAAGCAGTGTCCAGTAGTGTCTCTTGGTGTGGTTTTTATCACTGACTATGGTGCTGTCTGAGATTGGCAGTGTCTCCCTTGTGTGCCTCTACAGGTGCCTAGTCTCTTTCCAGGACTGCATTCTTCATGTAACCCTGTCATTTACTCCTTCTCCATTGCTCCTCCTGGGTAAGCTGATAAACAGTCCAGGGACAGTAGACAGTAAAGATTTCTTCTGTTATCTGGGGAGTAAGTGCATTTTAAGCATGGTCACTCCTAAGGGAATGAATCTCCCTAACGAGGGCAATCTCAGGCAAGAGAACAAGCTGGTGTAAGATATTTTGGTCAGGAATACCTTTAGGTGCCCCTCAAACATCGCTGTGAGTATTGCCCTGGAAGGCAGGCTCCTCCGAATCGGGCTCTCTTCCCAGTGCTACATGCAAGCTAAACACAGGTCACCCCGCCACCCACCAAAGTGTGTGCCCAATCTTCCCCATTCCCATCACTCCCTACCAAGATAGCCCATCCTCCCCCCACCCTGCCTCCGCCACTAGATGGATTCTGCTTACATTTTTCTCAAGGACTGTTTGGAAACAATTGTTGGCCTCTTTGTTGGGGGAAGGAGTAGAGAATGTTGATCAGGGGACTGTTAGCTCTGTCTGTAGGGAGAGCTCAGTGGACTACCGTTCCTGTCTATAGCAATTCTAAGTTTGGCACTTTCGGTGTGTTTCTGAAAATGTGGGCTCCCTCTTGTGGTTAACGGGATATGAATGTGATGTACAAGACAACAGGAAATTATAGCTGCATTTTACAGTTGCAAAAATTACTTAGGCACTGGAAGAAAGATCTTATATTTTATTTGCTTTTTTCTTCTGTTGATTATGTGGAACAGGGAGTTTTAAGGTTGCTGGAAAGTCAGTAAATTTTCCCAAAGACTAAAGAGCCCTCCGGAAAGGAAGTTCTTGGGATCCTGAACACTTTCTTCAGGAGGGTCAGTGTTAACTACATCACCTCTGATGCACTGAAGTAGCCCTGACCTGAGAGGGCGACCAAAGATACCAGGGCCTTACCCAGGATAAATTCACCCTGAAGGAGAGAGGAGCCTGGACTGCTTATCTGGGCTTAACATTGCTGGTTTGGAAGGACAAGTTTCTAGCTCAGTAAATATAAATTCTACTCTAGGATCCTGTGATGCGTCCTAGGAAAAAGAGGCCTTAGCATTTTTTAGTATTTAAATTGCAGACTATCTGAGCACTTAAGTTGTAATAGCCCCATCTTGTGAACAGTCTTTGACACAGCAGATCTTCTGTGTCTCAACAGTGACACCTTGTGGGCAGAAGTAGTAGACACTGGGGACTGTGTGGGCTTACAGACAGCAGTTTTCCTTCTTTCATTTTTCCAGCTTCACTGAGATGTCATTGACAAATAAAATTGTACTATATTTTAAGAGTACCATGTGATACTTGATATACATATACATTGTGAAAGGATTCCCACCATCAAGCTAACATCCATCACTTTTTTTGTTTTGTAAGAACACATTCTATTCTCTTAGCAAAATTTAATTATACAATCCAGTATTTTGAACTGTACTCACCATGTCATCATTAGATCCTCAGACCTTATTCACCTTATGACTGAAGGTTTTTACTCTTTTACCAACTTCTCCCTGTTTCCCTACCACCATTCTACTCTCTGTTTCTATGAGTTAGATTCCCCCCAGATTCCACATGTAAGTGATACCCTGCAGTATTTGTCTTTCTCTGTCTGGCTTTTATAACTGAGCCTAATGTCCCCCCAGGTTCGTCCATGTTGTCAGAAATAGCAGGTTACCTTCTTTTTATGGCTGAATAATACTCCATTATAAATCTACGTCTATGTAGATATCACATGCTACATCACATTCACATTTATCCATCAACAAATACTTAGGTTGTTTCCATACCTTGGCTATTGTGAATAATCCTACAATGAACGTGGGAATACTGATGTCTTTGAGATAATGATTCCACTTACTTTGGACATGATATAGAGTCAGAAGAACATCACTGGAATCATATGGTAGGTCTTTTAAAAATTCCTTGAGGAATGTCCATACCATTTTCCAAAGTGGCTGTACCGGTTTATATTCTCACCAACAGTGCAGGGGGTTCCCTTTTCTCCACATGCTCACTAGCACTTGGCATCTCTTGCCTTTTTGATAATACTCACTCTAACAGACGTGGGACAATAACTCACTGTTTGATTTGCACTTCCCCGATGATGAGTGAGCATCTTTCCATGTACCTGTTAGCCATTTGTATGTATTCTTTGGAAAAATGTCTATTCAGGTCTTTTCCCCATTTTAAAAAATGTTTCCTTTGTGGTGGGCTATCAAGTTGTATGAATTCCTTATATATTTTGAATATTAACCCCTTATTGGATAAGTGGTTTGCAAATATTTTCTCTCATTCCATAGGTTGCCTTTTCATTTTATTGGTGGTTTCTTTGCTCTGCTGAAGCTTTTTAGTTTGATGTAGTCCATTTGTTTATTTTTGTTTTTGTTGCCTTTGGTCCTGGTGTCAAATCCAAAAAAATCACAGCAAAGACCAATGTCAGGGAGCTTATTCCCATGTTTTCTTCTAGGAGTTTTATAGTTTCAGGTATCACATTCAAGTCTTGAATCCATTTTGAGTTGATATTTGTATATAGTGTGAGATGGGGATCCAGTTGCTTCCTTCCTTTTCTCTTTCTTCTTTCTCTTTTTTCCTTCCTTCCTTCTTTCCTTTCTTCCTTCCTTCCTTCCTTCCTTTTTCCTTCCTTCCTTCCTTCCTTCCTTCCTTCCTTCCTTCATTTTCCTTCCTTCCTTTCTTCCTTCCCTCCTTTTTTCTTCCTCCTTCCCTCCCTTCCTTCCTTCCATGTGCATATCCACTTTTGTCAGCATCACTTATTGAAGAGACTATCGTTTCTCCATTGTATATTCTTGGCTCCTTTGTCAAAAATTAATTGACCACATATATATGAGTTTATGTCTAGATTCTCTATTCTGTTCTATTATGTATGTATCTGTTTTTATGCAATACCACACTGTCTTGATTACTATAGCTTTGCAATATAGTTTGATATCAGAAAGAATGATATCAAACTTTGTTCTTTCTCCAACTTTGTTCTTTCCCCAGATTTTTTTTTCTATTTGAGGTCTATTGTGGTTCCATACAACTATTAGGATTATTTTCTTCTATTTCTGAGAAAATATCATTGGAATTTTGATAGGGATTGAATTGAATCTATAGATGGCTCTGGGCAGTATGGACATTTTAACAACGTTAACTTTTCCAGTCTTTGTGTCTTGTTCAATTTTTTTCATCAGTGTTTAACAGTTTTTAGTGTACAAATCTTTCACCTACTTGGTTAAATTCCTAAGTGTTTTATTGTTTTTGATGCTATTGTAAATAGGATTGTTTTCTTATCTCTCTGACAGCTCGTTAGCATATAAAAGTGCAACTGATTTTTGTGTATTGATTTTGTATTTTGCAGCTTTACGGAGTTCTTCCACCTTTTGTTCATAAAGCCAGTTGTATGCGGGACTGATCCTCTGGACTCTTCCGGAGCCTACATGAAAGGCACGAACACACAGAACATACGATGTACCGCCTTGTTGTCACATCCCAGTGCCCATTTTTTCTCCGCAATTCTTAAACTCCAATCTCTGCTACAATGTTTCCTTCTCATCCCTCAAAGCAAGCCTTCACTCATTCTTTGGAGCCACCCACACCTTCAAGATGGATTGGACTGTACCCCCAGAACTATATTCCTCAAAATTTGGAGACTGTTCTGAACAAAATGTTTCCCAAGAGTGACTGTCATCCTCAGCACTACTGACACTTTAGACGGAGTAAGTTTTTGTTGTGGAGGACTGTCTTATGTATTGTAGGCAGCATTCCTGGCCTCTACCCCCTGGATGCCAGAAGCATCTCTCCCCACCTTCCTCTCCCCTCCCAAGATGTGACAACTAAAATTGTCTCTGGACATTGCAAAATGTTCTCTGAGGGGCAGAATTACTTCTGGCTGAGAACCACTAGATGAACACCCTGGGGGAGAGTATGGTGGGCAAGGGCAGTGGAGACCTCCTATAGTCCAAGCTAGGGTGGGAAATTTTGACTATCTAGGTCCCACAAAAAGTAGAAGGTACATGAAGGAACTCACTTTTGTGAGTTGTAGATGAGTCCCTTTATTCTGCTACAGCTGCTACAGGCAGTCTGTTTGTTCTTTTTAATTTTCTTTTGGTGTTTGGGAAGGTTTACATTTTTGTTTTGTTTTATTTTATTCTTAAAGATGTTATTTATGTATTTTTAGACAGAGGGGAAGGGAGTGAGAAAGAGAGGGAAACACAGTGTGTGGTTGCCTGTTGTGCACCCCCTGCTGGGGACCTGGCCCACAACCCAGGCATGAGCCCTAACTGGGAATTGAACTGGCGACCCTTTGGTTCATAGGCCGGCACTCAATCCACTGAGCCACACCAGCCAGGGCATATTTTTGTTTTAATGGCTATCTTTATACTAATGTTTTTTCCCCTAATTTGGCCCCCCTTTTCCTTACTTTCTTCTGCTATTTGACTTGTCACATTCAAATGACATTTGTTAAATAATTTGTTTTGACTCCCATCTATGCACCAATCAAGTTACTTATTCTATTTTTCCTTTCCGATGTTTGCAGTGTACTGCGAAATGGATCTGAAAAGCAAGATAGATGAATGGATGGATGGGTAGGGGGATGATTAGATAGATGTGTGATAAAAATAGATATGTGAGAAGCTAAAATATCAATGTTAGAATCTAGGAGGTATGTATGTAGGTATTTGGTGTAAATTCTATGTTGTGCTTGAAGTTTAAAAAATTAAAATGTTGGGGGAAAAAGAACATAGGAGCCAGCCAGAAGGTTCTCCCACTGGCCAAATCTTGGATAAAACAGAGCATGAAAATAAGTAATGATAATAAAGGATTATAATCTACTGAATAAAAATGCACAAATCCGTGGTGAAACAAATATACAAATGAATGAACAAATAAATGGGAGAGAAAGGAAAACTCTTCCTTATAGAATAATGCTAACTAATAAATACAGGAGGAATTGATGGGCAAGAAAATTACCATTTGCCGCTGTCATAGCAACAATAAATTCAGGCAAAAAATCATCAAAGGATATAAAAACCAGTGGAAAAACCAGTTTAATGAGGAACAATAGTTTCAAAGTACATTTCCACAAATTGTTAATTACAAAGAGAAAATACGTTTTTCCGGAAGAAGGCTGGGGGGTCCCACTGGAAAAAATTAGTATTGACTGTGACTGTCCCTTTGGTTACCAGCACACCGAGCTACGTGCTCTGATGTTATTTCCTTACTTGCTTACTTTTCATTTTTCTTCAAGTGTCATTGTCTTCCTTACAATATAATTTTTTTCCTGAAAGCTCATCATGTCAGGTATTCTATCTAGTGCTTCCGATCCTTCTGTGTTTCTTCCTCTTTTCCTCTCTCTGGGACCTCCCTTCTGGAGCCCTTCATCCTGCCGCTCTGATCTGGATGGGCTACTCTCAAGCCCGATGCACAGCGCTGCTCTAGGCCTTCCCTGAGCAGCTCCCCCAGACCCCCTCCTGTGAACTGTCTCTGGAACCGTCCTCTGTGGGGGTGGAATCAAGACTTCTGTAAGTAATGGAACAGAAGATACATTGGTTACAGACTATTTGCTGAATGACTCTATGTGGTCATCCAAATGTTACTGATACTTTGTAGTGTAAAGTTTACAGGGTTTCATTGAATACATGGTCATAAATATTAAATAAATAAAGATAAATGAAATCACATATAGTCTGTGTATATGCCTAATTTCCTTACAGGGAAACATTTATTATGAAGAGACATCAATCACCATTTTCTTACTGCTCCCTGAATCTGCAACAGGGATAATGTATGCCTGAAGGGAAAGACCAAAGAAACATTCTTATGGAGCTCTAAAAGCAAATTAACAACCAAAGTCAGAACGAGAGGGTGAGGGTGCTCCACCCTCAACCTGAAATACTTAAAAAAATATTGGATCTTAGTGAAAATAGGAGTTTTGAGCCATGACTTCAATGTCGAGAATTACCACAAGATAATTTTCAACTCTCTAGAAACATTTGTTTCTACTCTATAAAGCGCTTTTTCCAGAATAATGCTGACGTTTATTCTCAGAAGCTAACTTACCCAAGCAAAACGACTCTAGTCTAAGACAGACACTGGTGGAAAGGGCGCAGTTATTTAAATAGCTGTGAATGGTATTAGAGAACTGGCAACTGATGGAGCGATGATCGGCAGTAAATGGGATGCGAATGGGCTTCCATCGGGAGTAATTCTAAACCAGGGGTGTCAAACTCACTTTCGCCAGGGGCCACATCGGCCTCGCGGTTGCCTTCGAAGGGCCGAAATAATATGAGGACTGTATAAATGTAACTACTCCTTAACAGTTAAGGAGTTGAAATGACATTTGGCCCTTTGAAGGCAACCGCGAGGCTGATATGGTCCCTGGTGAAAATGAGTTTGACGCCCCTGTTCTAAATAAAAGGCTTAATAGTTTTCCTATTACTCTTAAAAATTTCTGATGCCATGTGGACAAAATTTAAACACCCATATGTGAAAAATGAGTAATTTTCTCTTTTTGCCTTCATTTGTTTTAGTTTTATAAAAGTTAAATATACAAATAGATTAAGGAGACAAACAGTTCTTACACGTTGCAAAGCACCCGGTGCCCCAGCCTGACACCATTCCCCTTTTTCCATTCCTTCCACAGGATGTTCCTGGTTTCGTCAATTTATCTGAGTGTTTCTGTCCATACCTCCTCCCCCCACGCTGCCCCCTGCACCCCACCTGCCCAAGACCTAGGTTTACCCCGAGAGTGTGGGGTAAGGAAGTGAGGACACCGCATTTGCCTGTTGCCTTTCAGTTCCACGCTCTTCTCTCCGCACCCAAAGGATTTTCTCTTTCTTGCATTTCAGGAACTTTCCTTACATCAAAATCCTTGTGCTGTTACTTTCTCGTTCATTATAAAAACTATTGTAGTGCTCTGGGCTTGGCTTTTATATGCCACTTTTCTCCTCAATAAGGATCAGCTCCTCCAAAAATCTCAAGTGCTTACTTTCAGGCTTGTTGTCTCAAGAGACCTGCAAAATTCTGTTTTGAAACTCAAAGTTGTTTTCAGCAGGGTTCTGTTTCTCCAAAGAGGCAATTATTTCCCTTGGTTCAATCAGTGGGGGTAAGGATGGGCCCACCAGAACTATCAATTATCAGGGAGGAAAATCTATGAATTTAATATTCTCCAAAATATCACACTAAGAATACATTCTAAGAACATAATGTATGAAGTGTCAATACAGAGATGGAAAGCCAATGTGACTATCTGCAAGTTGGGAAGCAATGAATCTTATCCTAGGAATTTATCACTAGGGCCCCCCAATTCCAGTTCCCCCTTCCTTCCTTCCTTCCCAGTCCCACTGCAGTTTGATGGGACATGGTGAGGGGTCTCGCCAGTAAAGTGTGAGTGGATGTGGGAGGGCTGAGGCAGTGAAAAGCTGCTGTGTGGAATCTCAGGTTGAGGTGGCTGAGCTAAGAGATCAGACTGGTCTGGTTTATTGAGACTCTGCTTGCAGGACAGCTACCCTGGGCACCTGCCTCTCCCGTTAGACTTCGTGTGAGCAAGAAACACATGTTTATTATGTTGAGACACTGAAATTTTGAAATTGTTTATTACCAGAGCACAAGCTAGCTTATTCTAACATACCATCTTTTGGGGGGCCACTGGCCTATTGCCTAATTAATAAAGGGACCTGTTACTGGGGAGGGTATGTTATTTTGATAGCAGAAATCTAAATATTTTTACAAGTAGTCAAACTCAATTACTTATTCAAAAATATTTGCTGAGTGCATAGAATGGGCCAAGTAATGGAGATAGAGCAGTATACACAACAAACACAATTTTTGCCCTCATGGAGCTTATATTCTACTGGGAAAGTACAGGAAAACTTAAATTAACAAACAAAATACTTGCAAGTTAGGGTAAGTGTTTAGAAGGAAATGAACCATGGCTGAGCTAGATATTAACAAATGAAGAATTTAGTGTAAATGGTATCATAGGGAGCAGACACATCAAGTGAGATACGAAGGGGAAAGTATTCTGGGTCATTTGAGGGAAGAAAAACCTTAGTGAGTCGGAAAGATTGAAATAAGACCGATGTGACTGGGCGGTGAAAAATGAGAAACAAGTGGCAAAACACGAAACTGCAGGGCTACGCAGAGATAGCTCAGCCTCTGTGAATGAGTTCGGATTTTTCCCTAAGTTCCATCAGATAGGAGCGCCTTAATCTTCCCTTGATCAATGCCACAAAATTAACCACGTCTGTGTTGATTTCCTTTTTTCCTTCACCTGCCTCAGCAAATGATGTATTTCTCACCTTTCGGACGGCGAATCCCTCCAAGTGTACCCTCCCTGCTCCGGTTACCCTTTCCTCCCCTCTCACTGTGTACTTTGCTGCTTTGGTTATCCTCAGCTCTTCTGCAGCTTCACTCTCTCCCCAGGGAATCAGTCTGGTCAAGCAACCTACAAGATACCGTATTATCTTCTGTCTTAAAAAAAAACACCTAATCTGGTACTATATTTCCTGATAGCTTGTGTTCTTTTACAGTTCCACGGACTTGAAAATTATTTGCATGCTGACTGTTGATTCCCAAACAAGACCTTTTCTGGGAGCTGTAACCTCATATACCCAATTGTCAGTTTAATGGCTCCACTTGAGTGCTTGTGTTTAAACACAACCCCCCCAGCCCCATCAGTGGATTATTCATCAGCTTTCCTTACAGTATCAGTAAATGATTCCAACGACTCAGATGTTCAGGCCCGATACTACTTTAGTTGCACCCTTTTCTTCCCCTTCCTATCCTGTTCATCAGTTAGGTTCTTCAATGTTTCACTCTAAAATGTATCAACTTGGCTCACTCTTGCTAATGTTAGCTTTCACGATTTCCTGCCTGGATTTCTGAAAAATGGTCTCATGATTTGCCTCCCAGCTCCCATCTTGCCTTCCTCTTAATATATTAATGACACAGTAGCTATTTCATCTGTTTTAACCTAGAAAATTTTAATTAAAATAAATGTATAAATATTGTTCTAAACTTTTATAACAAAAGTAGTAAAAATGACATGAAAAGATAGGCAAAAATATAGAAAATAAAAATATACATGTCCACTTCCAAGGATTACAACTGCTAACACCTTAGGGTACAATGCTGTAACGGAGCAAACTGGGGCTCGTCCACGTGGCGCTCTGATGCACGGCCCAACAATCAGTGGTGAAGGAAACAGGTTTTTCTTTACAGGGTTCCAACCTCAGGGGAGGGTGGCTCAGAGGGGCTCCTACTCAGAGCCCTGCTCTCCTACGAGAACCAGCACTTCCCCTGCTCCCCACCAGGCTCTAGGCCAAAAACCATGCCCAGAAGTTCCCATATCCTTATCTGTTCTTAAGCCAGCTGTGCAAACAGGTCTCCATCCCCTCTGGAAGGTGCCCTTGTGGCTTTCAGAGTCACCATCCTCTCGCAAAAGCCCTCTCCTTGAGGATCTGGGGCACGTGGCTCTGAGCCTCCATGTAAGGTTCAGGGAAACAGGTGCCGTGTTACACTGGATCCAGGGAGGCACACGTCCCAAGAGAGTGGCTTCTTTGTACGTGTTTCACAGAAGCTGAAGTCTGCATTCGGCATTCCCAGTCACAGTTCGGTTCAGCTCGAAGCATCTCCCATGAATCCGTGTTTGGTTAGGCAGGTCCTCGCACATCTCCATCAGCTCTCTCCTTACACCCTTCCCTTCAGCCTGCATGGCTGCTACCTCACTGCAGACCACATGGTATCTTCCTCCCTACCACCCCGGGCTGCACGGCGGAATCCCCTTCTCTTTCAGCCCACTCTTATTTTAAATACAGAACTTCCTATGCGACCTCATAATAGGCCCATCCTATGATGTGCTAGTTTTGCCAGTTCCCCTGTATCTTTTACCTTTTTTTGGCTGCCATCTTTAGTCAGGGCCAGAGCTCCCTGTGACACAGGGGCATCTGCCTCCCCTGACTTGTCACTAGAGGCTCTTAAAGTCACCTTACCCAGGGGGCAGCAAAGTTATTAATTTACCATTGTTATGCAAAATATCTTAAATGCCTTATCATCCATTTCTCCTTCCTCCCAACCTATTAAGACCTGTGTGGAATATGCTGTGCTATTTTGGGGGACTCCTGCTCTGCACCCCATTACAGTGCTAGTGCTTTTTACATAGTACCTAAAGCACACATGTGCATTTTGTAACCAAAATGAGATAGTGTAACATACACAGGGGTAGGCAAAAGTAGGTTTATAGTTGTAAGTACATGGAACAGAGTTTATTCTTTTATTCTTAATTATTGTATTATTTATTTATATTACAACTGTAAACCTACTTTTGTCCACCCCTGTATACCGTTCTTTGGCTTGCTCTTTTCAGTTAATGATCTCCGTCTTCCATGGCAATACATTTCCGTCTTCTCCTCAGTCCATTTATATTTAAAGTTCCTCAACTGTCCTGAAAATGCATTTAATTGATGGTCTGTTCAAACCAGAATTCAATCCAGACTTTTATGTCCCGTACAATTCTTTTCACGGGGGAGCGGCTTTTTTCATAACAATTGTTGGAGAGATGGGGCCAGTTATCTTCCAGAATGTTTTACCTTCTGTATTTATTTGGTTACTTCCTATGGTATCATTTAATTTGCTCTTCTGTCCCCTGTGTTTCTTATAAATTGTGTTAGATGGGAAGGTGTGATAGATTCAAGTTAAATATTTTTTTGCCTGGAATATATCACAGAGGATATTGTATACTTCATACTACATCTCATCAAGAGATTCAATATCAGGTTCATGCATAAGGTGGCATTTTTCTTTTTAAAGATTTTATTTATTCATTTTTAGCCAGAGGGGAAGAGAAGGACAAAAAGAGGGAGAGAAATATCAGTGTGTGGTTGACTCTCCAGCGCCCCCTACTGGGGACCTGGCCTGAAACCCAGGCACGTGCCCTGACTGGGAATCAAACTGACGACCCTTTAGTTCACAGCCCTGCTCAATCCACTGAGCTACACCAGTCACGGCACAAGGTAGCCTCTTTAAACTGTAAATTGTATAATGTCACTATTGCTTAAATGCCATTTGAGAGCTTCCTTCGCTTTATTCCACAATACAAATTCTTTACCTTGGCATACAAGGATCTCAATGATTTGATGCTTCCTTACTCTTTCAACTTTATTTCATTCCATTCTTTACTTGCCTTTTAAAGTTTTTGCCGCAGTGTTGGCTTCAACTCCTTTTACACGAGAAGCGCTGCTTCCTGGGCCTCTGCACTTGCTGCCTCTGGCTCTGGGAGGCTCTCCCTTGCCCCTACTCTGCTTGCCATTTTCCCTTTCTAATGTCACGCATCTTCTCAAACTGGTCATTTTAAGTCTCCCTTCTCAGAAAAGCCTTCTCTAATTATGTTTAAATTAGGTTCTTCCAAGGGGCCCTAATATCCCACAACCCAAGAACCGCGTTTTCTGTGCCATGAAACTTTTTCTGTCCACTTCAGTATGTGTGCTTACCTGCAGTATAAATGGCAGGGGCTTTGCTTTCTAGGGTTGCTGTGCATTCAGTGCTTGTGCACAGCGCGTGAAATGAAAACTACCATAGGTCACAATAACACTGAGGCTGTAAGGACTGGCACAGGTGGCGGCCCCAAACTCTCGAGGGTGGCAGACGTAGGACCTCACCGAGTTCTGCGACGGGGGGAAATGGTTACTTCTACGTGAAAGCGTCTGTCCACCCGCCGCGGCGGTAAGGAAGCGAAGAATTCCACCTGAGGATAAAGCACGAATCTCCTCGTGCACCCCAGGCCCAAACCCCGCCAGGTGAGCTGAGCCACCGCCCAGACTCCCTCACGTGACCGCCGGCGGCGCGAGGGCGCCTGCGCCAGAGCTCCCGGAAGTGGCCGGACCGACGCTCAGGCCGAGCGCACGTCCGCCAGCTGGTGGGTCCGCCAGTAAGCTACCCCGGTACCCCGTGGTCCCCGGCCTCGTCGCTGTCCTGCAGTTTATTGGGCCGAGGTGCTCGCCATGTCTTCGTTCATCTCGGTACAGCTGAAAAAGACCTCGGAGGTGGACCTGGCCAAGCCGCTGGTGAAGTTCATCCAGCAGACCTACCCGAGCGGCGGGGAGGAGCAGGCCCAGTACTGCCGGGCGGCGGAGGAACTCAGCAAGCTGCGCCGCGCCGCCCTCGGCCGCCCGCTGGACAAGCACGAGGGCGCGCTGGAGACGCTGATGAGGTGGGCCGGGGCCGGGGCCGGGGCCGGGCGCGGGGCCGGAGTCGGCAGCCTGCCGACCCTTTCCTTCCCCAACCTTTCTTGTTTCCCTCCCTCACGGCCAGGGCCCCAGTCCTGGCCGCCCCGCCCTGGCCGGGCCGGGTGCGTAGGTGTGGTTTGCATTCCTTCCTGGTGAGCAGAAGCGGCCTCGCTGGCTGCCGCTGACTGCCCGCAGGTCCTGCCGGCCCGCTGCGGCCGGTGGTCCGCCCGGCTCCGTGCGTCGGACACCTGGGAGGGACCGTCTGCACGTTATTGATCTCTTTTTGCCACATTTTTTTTTTTTTTTGCGGTGGGGGGGTCTTTAACTGAGACTTCCCTCCCCTGTGTTTTGTATTTCTTGGCCAGATTTAGATTTTAACATAGTAGTTCTTTAAGGGAAGTGGGAGAATTGGGACACTGGAACAAACGGTGTTACTTATTATATGTCCACTTGAAATGAGCCATGTTCCCAAGTTCATCATAATTTAATGGCAGAGGGAGAATTCTAAGGGTTAGGAGCTTCAATGATCTGAAATTAAACTTGAGGGACATAATAAAAGGTTAAAAATAAATGGCCTAAAATAATTTTGTTCACAGACAGGTATGCACATAATCGAGTACATTTGTTATTTTACAAATGCTTATTGAGCTCATGCTGGTGCTTTCCGGTTAGAATAACAGAACATTTTTATAGCACTTTATAATGTAAAAAATTTATTTTGCCTACCTTGTCGATGATTTCATTTCCTGCATGTAACATATTCTCCTTGTTTAACAGAGAAACCCAGCTGTATTAGGATGTAAGTAGGAGAATCCCACGTTAAGCTAGCTTATTTGTTCCGGTAACCGAAAAGTTTAGTAATACTGCTTCTTTAGATTTCGGCATCACTGGATATCCTCTTGCCTCCATGTTTATTCCCTCTTAGTTGAGTTTTGTATTGGGAGAGATGGCCCCCGGCAGGTCTTCTGTAATTACAGTGGTCATAACCCTCAGGATCTTACTTGAGAGGCTGCTTTTTCCACACAGCTCATGGCAGGCCTCTGATTGGATTGGCTGGTGCCCATTTATGATGGTGGGAAATGTGCTCATGTAATTGCCCTTGTCTGAGTCACTCAGCTGGTTTTTCTCCATCCCCCATGGATCAAGGCAACGTGGATGGATTGTGAAAGATCTGGTTCCCCAAAGGGAGGATATTGAATAGGTTGCTTAGAGAGATTAAGGTCTCTTGGTATCAGTTTTAAAGATAAGATGGTTGGGTTGTAAAAATCATTCGTTTGTATGAGCATTTCTAAAAAAGTTAACCTAGGAATACTTTGGCATTCTTTAGAATTAACGCACTTTAAAGAAATCTCCAGAGCAGTTTTTATGTAGACGTGAATAGTAGTCAGTGAGGATTTCCCGTTAGTGGTATTTGAAAAAGCATGGGTATAATGAACACTTTGATATATGATAACAATCTTGTTGACTAGGGTGTGTGTTTTGGTCCCAGCCCTTAAGGAGCTTGCGCTTTTCCTTGGCATTTGATGCATGGGTTTAAGACTAACAAACGAGAGAGAATAGTGGATGGTGGTACTGATAGGGTTCTGCTGTGAACTTTAACGTTTCATTCATTTCTTCATCCCTGTGTTCTTTTCCCAGGCATAAGTGTGAGAACTGTTCCTAATAGGGCTGTTGCACAAATAGCCTCTTTGAAACTAAACATCTTTCTTTAGTCATCTCTGTATTATCATCTTCTAGATCATTAGCAACTACATTTTTTTTCCACTTCCTACTCTTCTTTTGAGGTCAGGGTAAGCTAACAGATATACTGCAGTCTATTAAATTTTATAATGGGTATATATGCTATAAAAATCAAACGTTTGTGAGATGTTTGTTCGAATCAAGCAAAATATCTCTTTTTAAAAGATTTTATTTATTTATTTTTAGAGAGAGGGGAAGGGAGGGAGGAAGAGAGGGAGAGAAACATCAATCAGTTAGTTGCCTCTCATGTGCCCTTTAACTGGGGACAAACTCACAACCCAGGCTGTGCCCTGACCCAGAATCAAACTGACTACCCTTTGCCTTGTGGGATGACTCCCAACCAACTGAGCCACACTGGTCAGGGCAAGCAGAATATCTTTAATAACTGTGTAAACTGAACATTAATTTACATATTTTTAACTTAATGAACTTTTAAAAAAAATTTGAAAAAGGGGAGGTTAAGATAATTCCTAACAAAGAGAAGCCAGCGCCTCAGCGGGGTAGCTCAGTTGGTTAGAGCGTCTTCTCTATATGACAAGGTTGTGGGTTGGGTCTCCGGTCAGGGCAAACACACGAGACAACCAATGAATATGTAAATAAGTGGAACGACAAAATCAATACTTCTCTCAAAGCAATAAATAATAATAAAGTGTTTTTCCTAATACCTGTTGATTAGTAATTCCAATTACTGCTTTCTGTTAAACTGATGGATGAGAGACAGCACCTTGTTTTAGGCTGCAGTGCCTCGATTTCTCCGAGGTCCAGCGTTTTACATGTGCTTGTCACTTAGTTTCTTTTTTCTGTGAATTGCCTGTCCTTTTTTTTGGCCCATTTTCTAGGTTGCTAGTTTTTTCCTTACTGATTTTTAGGAGTTATTTACCTTTTCTGGAATTTTATCCCTTTTTTTTTTAATGTATATTGCAAATATCATCTTTAAATCTGTTTCTTGTCTCTTAGTTGTGTTTATGGTATCTTTTGTCTCACAGAAGTCCTAGTGAAATATTTTATTCTTTTTGTAATCTGTATTTACAATTTTTTCTAATTCCTAATATTGTGTGTGTGTGTGTGATGTATGACTTTCCCCTTTGATCAGATTTGCTAAAGGTTTGCAGCCACCTCTTTCTGTTTTTCTTAGGGGAGGGGAGGGAGA
Organism: Desmodus rotundus; assembly: GCF_022682495.2. Lineage (NCBI taxonomy): Eukaryota > Metazoa > Chordata > Mammalia > Chiroptera > Phyllostomidae > Desmodus > Desmodus rotundus. The sequence continues at coordinate 121,539,228 of NC_071394.1, forward strand.
AAGAGAGGGAAAGAAACATGAATGTGAGAGAGAAACATGGGTAGGTTGCCTCTTGTACACGCCCTGGTCTGGAGGAACACCTGCAACCCAGGCTTGTGCCCTGACTGGGAATTGAACCGGTGTCCTTTTGCTTTGTGGGACGATGCCTGACCAACTGAGCCTTGTCGGTCAGGGTGCTACCTCTTTCTTTTTAAAAACTAAGTATAATTTTATTTTAGGATTTTAGGATTTTAGGATTGTATGTTTTTCTGAGTCTGCTTTTGGCTGTATGCAGGTGGTGAATTGGGGTGATGCTCTAACCAATTGAGCTACCTGGCCAGGGCCACAATGGCACACACATTTTAAAATGTTTGTTTCCTGCTGAACTCCTACGTCCTAAAAGTGTGTTTTGTATATAGTAAGCTATTAGTATATATTTGTTGAATGAATGAATGAATGAATGAATGAAGAAAAGCTGCTTTGATGACTTGTTAGCCTAGACAAGAAAGCTAGGAAATTGTGATGAGTAAAGTTTCCAAGTACAGAGAAAAAAAATGTGTGTAGGCCTAGTGCCAGGAGAGAGCATACTTTATATGAGAATGTAATGAATATTTTGAGATGAGACTTGGAGAGTTGAATGATGGCCAGGTAATGGTAGACCTTGTCAAAATTTTTGGATGCGGTTTTAAGAATCATGGGAATCCATTGTAGGGTTAGAGTACTTAATACTTCAGTGTTTGTTTCCTAAGTACAAGAACACTCTCCTACATAACTGCAGTACAACTCTGAAAATCAGGACATTAACATTGATTGAATCCATTTAATCCATAGAGTTCATTAAAATTTTGTTGATTCTCCCAGTAATGTTTATAGGCTCGGGATCAAATCCAGGATCCTGTGTTGCCTTTAATTGTTATCTTTTTAGTCTCCTTCAGTCTGGAATAGTTTCTCATTTGTTCCTTATCGTTCACGACCTTGACATATTTGAAGAGTACAGGGTAGTTACTTTGTAGAATGTTCCTCAATAAGGATTTGTTTCATATTTTCTCGTGACTTCTGCATTTTTGGGCAGTAGTACCACTAAAGCAGGGCTGTCAAACTCATTTTCACCAGGGGCCACATCAGCCTCGCAGTTGCCTTCAAAGGGCCGAATGTGATTTTAGGACTGTATAGATGTAACTACTCCTTAACAGTTAAGGGAGAGCGTGGTGGTGGCCGGCGGGATAAAACAAGGTGGAGGCCGGGATTCCGCCCATGGGCCCGTGTTTGCCACCTGTGCACTAAAGTGATGCTGTGTTCTCTTTAGTGCCTATCAAGAACATTATTTGATTTGCTCTGTTGCTGGTAATGTTAACTTTTATCACTTGGTTAAGATGGTGTCTCCCAGGTTTCTTACCTTTACAGTTAATTAATATGTTGTACTAATTAGTAATTATTTCGTCGGAAGATTCCTTGAGATCATGCATGTGTAATCCCGTTTCCATCACACTTTTATGTTTTGGCATCCATTGATGACTCTTATACCTGAATCAGATATTCTAAAAGGTGCCAAATGCTGATTTTTCTAATTCCATTATTCCTTCTAGATTATTAGTTGGCATTGTAAGTAGGGTAGAACTTTCCTTATTCACCTGTTTATTTTATTTACTTCAGGATGATGTTCTTATTTTCCCAAGTGGGTTATGATTTATCTTATTTAAATTTTTCTAGACTTGGTTAGTGGGAGCCCCTTAAAGCTAGTTCCTGTGTCCTTTTGACATGTTCTCATCAGCTTTTGAATACTTCCTTAACTTTCTGGTGTACCAAGATGTTTTAGGCTTGAATCTTTGATTTTCTCAGCCTGAGCCGTGCGGTTACTCGTATCTCTAAGGAGCACTGGCTCCGTTTGCTACAGAGGATTACTTATCTGGACATGAGGTTTGCCTTTTGCTACCTAGCTGTTACTGCTTCTGGAGCCTCTCAACATACACATTTAGGATACCGCCCCCCATACCTGTTTTTGTAACTTTCTACTATATTAAAACATGAGCTCACATTGATACCTCTAATTCTGAAGGTCCAAAGCCACAGAATTTATTCTTCCCTGATTAGTAATTCCTTTCTCTGATAGTTAGAAACCTGGCTCCCATTGTCTTCAATGTATTTACTTAACTGCTCAGTTCTTTCTGTTTGTAACCAAACTCACGGCCATGCCAGCCAAAAACTTGATCCCCCAAGAACTTGGCCTCAGACATAACCATTGGGAAGATAGCCCTGGTGAGGGAGTGGGGGTGCTGGGAGATGGTAAGGGCAGGAGGAAATACTGGAGGCCAGTTGGAAAGGCTGGCCTTGGGTACCTCCTCGTCCCCTTGCTAGCTCCAAGGTCATCCTGGTGAGGGGGAAGACTGCTTCATGTTTGAAGGTCATTCTGGCTGCTCTGTGACAAACAGATGGAAGGAATGAGAAAGGAGACTGACCAGGAAACTTTTGGATTAGTCTACCTTAAAGGGGGGGTAGTAGCTTTGATGAACTGTGTGGCAGTGGTGATTGACAGAAGTGGACATAACCCAAAACGTATTTGAAAGTTGGCATGCCTGTTTTTAATGAGCAGCTTACCAGAAATACTGATTTACTCAATGGATATAAACAGTTACCCTAATAAGAAATAGTATTTTCAGAAATATTTTGGTTTTCTTGGGTAGGTATTTGCTTTTAGGTAATAATAGTTGATAAATATTTTTCTTCAGGGAGAGGATGAGTTTTTGTTAAGTTTTTTTATTGCATGCATTTTGTTTTTGGTGTACGCATGAAACATGTACGGTCATTAACTTCAAAGTGGCCGAATGATTTGTGGGCCACTCAAAGAAAGCACGAGTGGTTTTAGTATTTTCTTTAACCAGTTGTATTTGCATAAATGTGTATAGTATTTAGCTCTGTTAACTTTTGCTTTTGCTGTGTTTTTTAGGTACTATGATCAGATCTGTTCCATTGAACCTAAGTTCCCATTTTCTGAAAATCAAGTAAGTCATTAATTTATAAATTTATATGACAATGACAAATCATCCATTTCCTCCCACCCTTGATATCATTTTATTAAAATGAATGATGCCTCTTCCTGTCTTCAGGCTTTTATGAGATTTTTTAATAGAAATTAGAAGCTTTTAGGCCCATCTGATATGAATCTGTGACTTTTTGGAGAATGTCTCCTGGAATTCTGTTCATGTCATTCCTCAGTAACTTTTGGGCTCATGTGGAGCATTGGAATGCATGTATACATACAAACACGCATTTTTTTAACAGCATTTTATATATTGATCGGGCCTATTGACTGATTAATCTATACTGTTCTACCATTTGGCTTTTATAGAATTAAGAAGGAAACTATAATTCATGAAGTATATTTCAGTTTATGTACATTAAAATTATTTTCACAAGTTATATTACATGTATTGAAAATGCTGTTATGATTGGATGTTATACTTTTAAATGTCAACTTTACTTTTTCTAAAAGGCTGATGATTTCTTACAATTTTATTTAGTGGAGTTTTTGAAAGTTTTTAATTTCTGTGACCTTTCTACATTTTAACATAGTTAATGAAAAACACTTTAAACATTCTTGTACTAAAGCTTTTGTACGTGAAATAGTATGTTGAGATTTACTTTAAAATACTCCAGCGAAAAACGTACGTGTGTGTTTGGGGTGGGAGGTGGGCAAAAGGCTAAAAACTGGTGATAGGTATATACGGGTTCCTTATGTTTTGTGTATATTGAAAATTTCTCTAGAGTTAAATTAGATTGCAACACATAATTTAAAAGAGGTTAAGTTCTTTTAAGTCTTCATATGTGGAGTATTTTGGAAGTGCAAGATTCAGTTTTTTTTAATTAAACCTTTTATTCATGGATAGCATACAGAAAACTGAACATATGTGTATAGCTTGAATCTTCATAAAATGAATATACATGTATAACCACTACCCAAATCAAGAAATAAAGGATCTTATCCTATCCACCAAGATAAGCACTCTTTTGCTTTTGTCTTAATAGAATAGTTTTTATTTTATCTTCTGGGGAGACCTGTGGTACATACTTTGTTGTGGTGCTTCTTTTGGTTTATTTGACAATTAAGTTCCTGTTCTGTTCAGTTCATTGTGTGTTTATAAGGATGAATAAGATCATGTTTTCTGAAGAAGACAAAATATGTACAATTACTGAAGCAGAGTGACCATTTGGAAAAACTTAGTGCCAGTATTTTACTTAAAAAAGAAAGAAAGAAAGAAAGAAAGAAAGAAAATGGATGGCCAGGAAAAGGAATTGGATTGGTTGGTTAGAGAAGAGAATGTTTTAGATAGATGGAAGCGTTTGTTTTTTTTCATTATTGTGAATTTTTCTTTGAAAGAGACTAAATTAATATTTAATGAGATCCTAGAAGGTAACATAATTTGTTGTTTTTTCTCTATCAAGATCTGCTTGACATTTACCTGGAAGGATGCTTTTGATAAAGGCTCCCTTTTTGGAGGATCTGTAAAGTTGGGTATGTAATTTTTTAATAAAAATGATAGGAAACTTGGTCTAAGCACTTTGTTAGTTAGGTTTTTAAAAATTGCTCTCCTAATGACTCATTTTAAATAATAAAATTTTTTACATGTTATTTTCTTTTTAACTTCAACTTTCATGCCATTTCCAAGTATTTGTAGAGAGCCTATGCCTTGCCAGGCACTGTCCTAGTTGTAAAAGTGAGTAAGGCGGTTTTCTGTAGGCTGGTTGGGAAGGACGTGGATCGGTGTGTGGACAGACTGAGGGGGGCATGGGTGATGGAAAGTAAGCAGTGTCTGAGTGAGCCCTGGAAGGGAGACTTTGGTTTTTCCTGGTAGAAAATAACATTGCAGGTAGAACATTGTAACCAAAGGTCAAAAGAGTGAGGCTTTTTTTATCTACTAGCTCGGCACATAACCTCTCTCTGTGCCTCATTTTCTCATCTGTGAAGTGGGGAATAGCACTGTGAAGTACTGTTTATCTTTTTGGTTCTTGTGTGTATTGAGTGGGTGAATTCATGTACAATCCCTAGAACAGTGCTCGGTAAATATTAGCTGCAATGAATGATAATATTATAAATAACCATATTTTTTATATGCTCCATATGTATTACAGAATATATATTATATACTTTTATATAACAATATTCAGTATAAATTATATATAGTACATATTAATATAATATTAATTATCATTAAGGCTTGAAACCATAGTTTGAATTGGTGATTATGGAGGGAGAAGACAGTGGAAAATAGATTGTGAAGAGTTGTAAATAGTATATTCATGAGTTTTGTCCTCTTCCCTCATACATGCTAATAGCTAACATTTATTGAGTGCATATTCCATCCAGGTGCTGTGGAAGGGGCTTTACCTGTACTGTCTTACTGAATTCCCCAGTAGCCTGATGAAGAAAGGCACTGTTTTTAACAGCTGAGCAAACTGATGTAGAAAGATTAAGTGACTTTCCAAGGTCCTGTGGAAGGGATTTAGTGAAGCCAGCTATGAATCCAGAGACTAGGGAGAAGCAGACCAGTTAGGAGACTTGCCAGAGTTATGGATGAAATTGGACAAGGAGCATATGTAGGTCAGAGGAGAAGGGGTGGGATTGAGACATTTCAGAGGTGGAACTATCGGGTCTGCTGTCAGTCAGAGGGAAGAGAAGAGTTGAGGGTGGACTCCAAGATTTATATCTTGGTTTGACCTGTTGGATATTTATTCCTTTCAATACATAGGTTGAGTTTGAGTTTTGTGTGTTACATCTGGGTAGAAATTTTTCTTTGGCATTTGGAAATAATGGATTTAAAGCTCAAAAGAGGTAGAGACATAGATTTGGGAACAATTATCATTAAATGATAATAAATTTATGTCTTCTGGTAGAGTATAGATTGGGAAAGTGTGAAAGCCAGAGCTAAAGAATACAACACTCAGGGGAAATAGTGGAAGAGATTCCTGGGAATGAGGTTGAGAAAAAGCCTTCAGATCTCCCAGGAACCAGGGGAGAATAGAGACGTGAAATTGAATGCCAGAAGAGTTTCAGAGACCACGTAGTCCAGTGGTTCCTGAACCTGGCTGCACATCAGGATTACCTGGGGAAATGTTAGAGGTACAGCTATATCCTGAAGGTAAATTGACAGAATGCCGGATGTGATACGAAGAAACTTCAGGCTGATACACTGGTATTAGTATCTTTGAAAATATCCCAGGTGACTCTGACCTTCATCCAGGTTGGAACATTATTGACAGAGTCATTGGGGCAGAGGTCACGGCATGTAAGGTAGCAGAAGTCCCCGGATTTGGCAGTGAAAGCAGTTTCACTAGGGGCGTGCCGAAGAGGCCAGATGGCATCAGGTTGAGGACCAGAAGTGATGAAATGGAAGCAGCAAATGTGGGTTGTTTATTTTGGAAAAGTTTAAGTAAAGATTTGGGGGTAAAGGGCACATTATGATGAGAGAAAGTCAAGGTCAAAAGGATTTTTAGTGCTGTTGTGACATGCAAATTTGTAGGCCGAGAATAGGGAGCAGGTGGCAGGAGAACTTAATGACATTTAAGTGAGATGGGTTAAACAATGAAGCCCCTGAAAGAGGTGGGTGGCAACTCCCCCCCCCAAAAAAAAACCTTAAATAAAGCAGACGGTAGTTTATCAACACATTTCTAGGAGCAAATACTGGAAATTAAATGTCCGTTAGTAATGTCTTGCTTAAATAAGGCATGAGCTGCTCGTTCATTAGAATATTGTATAATTTTAGAATACTAAGAATGATAATGTAAATATATATTTGATATTTAAAGCTATCTCCATGGAACATTGAAGAAAAGGCCTATTATAGGCCAGAGCTGCTGCATTATTATTAAGAGTGAACAACTCTGGGAGGTGTAGCATGTTGGGTGATTTTAATTTTCTTTTGTAGTTTTTTAAACAATTACTTGAATTTTAGAAAAACGATATAATCAAGCTATTTTCATTTTTAAAAACTTACTGTGAAAAAGAAGAGCTCAGATAACAATAGGGAGGAGTTGAATATTAAGAAAAAAGTTCTTTGAAAGGAGAATTGAATATTTATTTTATTGAAAAATAATTTTGATTAGAGAGAGAGAGAGAGGAAGGGAGGGAGAGAGAGGGAGGAGGAGAGAGACACTGTTTGTTGTTCCACTTCTTTATGCATTCATTGGTTGCTACTGTGTGTGCCCTGACTGGGGATCGAACCTGCAACTTTGGTGTATCGGGACGATGCTCTAAACAACTGAGCTACCAGGCCAGGGCGAATATTTATTTTTCTAAAAATCCTCATTTAAGTTTAGATCTGATAGAAGAGATCATAAAGGAAAAAAGGTAAGATTTAATTGTATGAAAAAACGTTTCCACAAAGTATTTTGTACATGAGAAATGTCAAAATAAAAACACAGACTATAGCCTGGGTTGATAATGTTTATGGAAATATAATAATAGACTTACATCTTGTACCTGAGAAAGTATATTCTCAGGTAACTTTCTGAGACCAGGTCAGAAGATCCCTTTCCACACAGCTACTCCTGCCTTTCAAGTTGGAGCCGCCATCCCCTCTCCGCACCTGACTGCCGCGGTTTCTCCCCAGTCTGTGGTCCACATGTGGGCTGAGTGAATCTCTCTTCATGGCTCGTGGCTTCACATCTCACTCAGTAAAAGCTAAAAGCTTGACAGCACAAGTTGTCTCTCTTCTGCCTCCTTGACGGGATCGACTGCGACTGCTGTTTTGTCCCCTGCTCGCTCTCTCCCAGCCACACTGGCCATAACACGTATTTGTTGAATTAGAATTATGTCTCTTCAGAATTTGAAGTCATTGTTTCCTTGCCTTTTACTATCTAGTGTTACCGATGAAAAGTCTGATTCTTGATCTTTTGTACATGACCTGTTTCTATTTTCTTGGGAAGAGTTTTACAATTTTTTCTTTATCCTTTGTGTTTAGAATTCTCAAAAGATCTAATAACTCTGATTTTGTTCCTTATATATGGCATTTACTGTTGCCCCTTTCAGTTTGAAGACTCATAACTTCCTTTGGCCCTGGAAAATTTCCTTTCTTTTCTTTGATAATTTCCTCTTCCTCTTTTCTTTGGAATGCTTAGCTGGATGTTGGAGCTCATAACTTATATTTTTCATTTCTTTGACTCCGTGGGCTACCTAGACATTATTTTCCAACATTTCTTTTGAAAAACTTTTAGCAGTCAGGTTTTTAGTTTCTACTAGCTTTTTCTTATTTATGGATTTTCCTTTTTAAGTAACATCCTGTTCTTGTTTTGTGGCTGTACCATCTTTGACTCTCTTTAAGGATGCTAATTAGGATCTTTGAAGTGTTTTTTTATTATTGAATCATCTTTGTTTACACTGGGCACAATTTTCCAGTTTACCTTGATCTTTATTTTCTTGCAGGCTTTCCTCGCATCCTGGCTATTTTGGGTTTTTCCCATGTTCAGGAAAGTAGCGTAGAATAACTGATGTGTAGACTGCTTCGCTTTCAGGTGAGGAGGCTAGCACTGGGCTGGAGGTTAGATGGAAGTCGGCACTGCTCTGTGGCACAGACAGCTGTAGTGTTCTGATTCTTCTCGATGGTTTGTTCAGTATCTTATTTTTTTTGTAAGGAGACTTCTCATTATTTTGCTTGGTGCTCAATGCCTGGCACATTCCTTAAAATATCACTGTGATTGAATTTTTCTTTTTTTATTATGGTAAAAAAACACATGAAATTTACTATCTTAACCAATTTTAAGTTCAGTAGTGTTAAGTATATTACATTATGGTAAAACATTTTTAGAACTTTTGATCTGACAAAACTAAACCTCTGTACTCTTTAACAACAATTCTTCTTTTCACCTTTTATCCCTGTTTCTGGTAATCGCCATTCTGTTTCTGTTTTTTATGAATTTGACTACTTTAACTTCATGTAAGTGGAACCATATAGTATTTGTTTTATTTCACTTAGCATACTGTCTTCAAGGTCTGTCCATTCATGTGGTAGCGTGCGACAGGTTTCCTTCCTTTTCAGTGCTGAATAATATTCCATTGCGTGTATGTATCACTTGGGTTCCTTCGGTCTTTTGACTATTGTGAATGATTCTGCAATTAACAAGGGTGTACAAATACTGCTTTGAGACCGTGCTTTCAGCTCTTTTGGGTAGATACCTAGAAGTGGAATTATCATATCACATGGTAACTTTATTTTTTGAGGAACTGCCGTACTGTTTTCTGCAGCAGCTAACCCACCAGCATTGTACAACGATTCCTATTTCTCCACACGTTTGCCAACAATTGTTATTTTCTTTTTTTTTTTTAAATAGTAGCTCTCTAAGTCGATGTGAGGTGTGTAGATTCTTGACCAGAGTTGTATTTTAAGCAAATAAACAAATAATTTGCTAGCTTCTGAGAGATATATTGGCATAAGGGAGTGAGGCATGGAAGGCCATCTTGGAGGTTATGGCATTGGTTTAGGATTGTAGTAGCGAGGAATTGGCTTAAATGTGGTGGGAGGATATAATTTTGAGAGAAGTGATGGAAAAATAGAAATAACTTACTTGAATTTAAGTGAGAAATGTTGTGAGAATGACTTTTCATTTTGAACCTAATACCAGTGTGGATATAAAGGGCAGGAAAGAATAATATATTAATCTGTTGAATTTTAGATGATGGGACTATTGCTATGGCAATAAATGCCTGGTAGTGCAGCTAGAAATACGGGAGCATATTACGGGTGAGAAAACGGGTGTGGAAACTTGTTTTTGTGAGAGGCAATGGGATAGAGGTTATAGTATTTCTCTTTGAAACATTAAATTTTTTAGAAAAAATAATCTGATAAATTTTTTCTTCTCAATTTTTTACAGCTCTTGCAAGCTTAGGATATGAAAAGAGCTGTGTGTTGTTCAATTGTGCAGCCTTAGCTAGCCAGATTGCAGCAGAACAGAACCTGGATAATGATGAAGGATTGAAAAGCGCTGCTAAGCATTACCAGGTATGCAGAACAGTGGCCACTACATACTGATCAACACTATGTTGGATTGAATTGAAAGTAATTTGCATTTAGGTTTATAGATGTTTCTCTACACACAGGCATTTTCTTGAAAAGTAATATACTTTTTAATGAGTCGATTTGTATTTTTGAGGCCTTAGATAAACCAATGACCTGTAAACCAGCTCTGTTTTGCTTCACCGTTGTGTAACCAGCACCTAGCACAGTGCCTGGCACATAGTAAAGGCTCAGTAAATGGTAGGAGAAATTATGAAGTATATGAGATGAAATCTTTGGTAAATTCCTTTTAAATGAATGACTTCATTTAAAAAATCTGTACATTATTTTCATATGTGTTTTTTCTTATAGTGAGATACATGTAAAATTTCACCAGAGTTGTAAAAAATTAAGACCTTTTAGCACCAAAAGTTTAACTCTGACACTTGTGGAGAGGCCATATTTAATACGGTCCGATATGTAATGTTACACTGTCATTTACTAACAGGGCATATGATTTTTGTGGCAGTTTATTACTTATTCAGCTTTCATTTTTTGTTTCAATTTAAAGAACAGTGATTATTGTTCAGTGATAACATCTATAGTCATGTTTTTGTATTTTATGTTGCCTTATAATTTACAGAGTTTGTTCATATACGTTATTTGACTCTCAGCTAAGCCTTGGGATGCATGTCATAGAATGTCATTCTCATTTTACAGACAAGGAGACTAAAGGCAGAAGTGTTAATAAAGTGGTCCATTGGGGTTTCAGGTGCCCTGATTCCAAATTTAATGGAATTCCAAATGGACCTTCCACTGTCTCCAGTGGCTCTGGAATCTGATTGTCTCAGAGGTGGAGTCTGATTTTTCCCATTGTTGAGGTTTAGGGGAGGGGTGAGGAGTGCCGTTTTAGGAAAGTGAGAGGAAAGCATACTCTGAGGCTAAGCAAACAACGTACTACATGTTGTTGCTTGCTGTACAGTCAGATGACAAATATGATGCGTATATGCCTTTTCTTTCCGAGACCACAAATAGCGCATATTTTAAAATGTGATGAAGTAAACTTTTACTTAGTTTTCTATTATTAACTGTAATTGTTAATTGGCATGTGAGGTCTTAGAGGGCATTCTGAATTATTGAGGACACACTCGTTCTGTGAGTCATCTCTGTGTTTCACAGCAGGTTATCTGCTGTGATAGAAAGAGAACTTGGTGGTATTACAAGCCACAGATGCTTGTCCAGGCTGTTTGCCACCAAGAAGCCACGTGCCCCTTGTAAGTTCCTTGAACCTCTGTAGGCCTCCAGTTTCACATCTGTGACTGAGAGGCTGGGTCCCTTGCTGGTCATTGTTATAGTCCGTGTTTGTTAGTTTACTAAGCAGGGTCAGCTGATCGCTCCCTGCATGTACTCTAGTTTTATGATACTTCACAACTGCAGAAAACGTTATGTTCACTTTCTAATTTTATTTCTGTCCTCATCTGAGGATCTTTTTTCCTTGCTTTTAGACAGTAAGGGAGAGGTAGAGGGAGGGAATAAGAGAGGGAGAGTGAAACATGGATTGGATGCCTCTGCAAGCACCCCAACTGGGGGTTGAATCAAAAGCCTAGGTATGTGCCCTGAGGGGGGAGTAAACCCGCAACTTTGTTTTAAGGGATGGTGCTCCAACCAACTGAGCCACACCAGCCAGGGCATCGCTGTTCATTTTAAACAGTTAACTTTGTGTTAACTCTGCGTAGCTTATGTGTATAACCCACAACACCTTTTAATCCCAGACAGACTGCTTTCTTTTTCCCAGTGTCATTTGTTTCACAAAAGCCAAGTTATTTTAATGCTGATCTTAGAAAACTGTAATTGGGGAGACAAATCTGATGGGTAACATTTCACTGAGGGGCTCTGAAAGTCAAATAGAAATCACTAGCGATGGATGGTGATGCCGTTCTTGGAGAACTAGGTATCTGTACTGTGGTATTTGAGGTTTCCCTGGTATGGTGTATTTAATTATTTGAGAGACGAATTTGTCTGGAACCAAACCAAGATCATTTTAGCACTAAAAATTTTTAAATATTTTATCCCTGTTCTCATGTTAGTTTTGAGGAAGTACATCTAAAAAGCTTTCTCAGTTTGTCTCGTCAATATACTTTTTTGTTGCAACTGACTTTTAATCTTTGTTAAATTCCCCATTACTCTACAGTGTTTTAGAAAAATACCCTTATTGTCTGTGGGTCAAATGTTTAGATCTGTTTTTGCACAATATAAACATTAAAATATAACTGTTCAACTGAGTTAACAATTGGAATGATTGTGTGTGTAACAGTAGAAAATTAAGTCTTGCTGAGTTCCTATAAATTTTAAAGAAATTCTTTTTTTCCCCATCTAGTTTGCTAGTGGTGCCTTTTTACATATTAAAGAGACGGTTTTATCTGCCTTAAATCGAGAGCCGACTGTGGACATATCTCCAGACACTGTTGGGACCCTCAGCCTTGTTATGCTGGCACAGGCCCAAGAAGTATTTTTTTTAAAGGCCACAAGAGGTAATTTCAGTTTGTCCTCCACTTTGTTGCATGTGAAAGGAAGTGATAAGTTTTTAAAATCAGAAGGTGATTAGAATATAACATGGTTGGTGTAAAGCTTTTCTCTTTGAACTTGACACATGCAGTATTAAAAACGTTCAGCTTTCCTTTTCTGAACTTAAGGTGGTACAAATGCACATTTAAGGATGTAAGCTGTATTTGAAATCTTTTATAAAATGGATACTTAGCTATTTCTTAAAACACTGAACTCTGGAATGATATTTACATAGGTTTGTAATATGTCAAAAATGCATTCAGTTAGCAAATATTTATTGGGTACTTTCTGTGTTGCAGTCACTGTTCTAGGCTCTAGATAAATAGACTTAGGAGGCAAACAAGTGTTCCTATTTCTGGAAGCTTGTGTTTTAGTGTGGGGGGGCGGTAAGCAAGAGATTAAGCAGCGAAGGTAATTTTAGAGAGGGATTATTTCTATAAAGAAAATAAGGTGGGTTATGTGATAATGGCTGGTGGTCTGGTCTGGCTGTGGGATAAGGACACAGGGGGAGTCATGCCGATTTACATTCATTAGTCAGATTGAGCATCTTTGAGGAGCTCTCATTTCATCCAGACCTCACTGACGAGACTGAGCCATCTAGGCAGAGTCTCTGGCTCTGGGAATGAGGAGTAAGATCAGTTCTTACAAGGCATGTAATATGGGCTGGATTGGATTATGGATTATGCAATATAAGATTGAAATATGGGCTGAATATGCTAAAGTGCGGAGAAACTGGAAATAAGGGAACAGTCATCATCATGTGGGAGCAATATGAACTGGAATAAGTTTTTTCTTTCAAAGTAACACATGCTGAGATAGAATGCCTATACAATAAAGTTCACCCTTTATAGTACACACTTCATTGTTTTAATATATCCAGAGTGTTTAACCATTACTACTATCTTATTTTAGAACATTATCATCATCCCCAAAGGAAACCTCATACTTACTGGCAGGTACTCTCTGCTCCCTTTTTTCCTAGCTCCTGGCAACACTAAACTATTTTCTGACTCTTTGTATTTGCCTGAGGAATAATTAAGTTTCATGCAGATGAGTTGATTTCATTGATAAGAATTTTTTTAAGACGGATGTAAATCATGATATATCAGATTAATAATATTTATTTTAATTATAATGGTCAATTTACTATTTTATTTCAGATAAAATGAAAGATGCCATCATAGCTAAATTGGCTAATCAGGCTGCAGATTATTTTGGTGATGCATTCAAGCAGTGTCAATATAAAGACATTTTCCCCAAGGTCAGTTATTATTTTCATATACACTTGATTATTTTGCATGTGGAAATATTTGGGTATTTTTATGCACAAGAAGCAAGTTGAAAATTATGTTTTATAAAGATTTTTTTAACTTTAGGAGAGGCATTTAAAGAACATATTTGTAGAATTTTTTTTTTTAAATTTAAGATGCATGAAAATTTATTTTATATTTAGGGGATGCCTTCGCCTCTGCTCTTCACTAAACCTGTTTTCCAAGCCAAATCTCTTCCTGAAAATTTTTGAGTATTTGTCTCTAGTGACTTTATCAAGTCAAGGCATTGTGTAGTTCTGAATCATCGGTGATTTGGTACAAGCATGAATACGTGAGCATGTTGATTATTCGCATTTTTAATTATTGTCCTGTTTTCTTAAAGATGAGTCTTAAAGCGCCAGAACAGACTTAAAGAAAAAGGAAAAGGAAACTTAACAAATTCATCCAATACTTTGATTAGAATTAAATTTTGTCAACAGGGATAGAAAATTGGGCTGCTATTGGACAGCTAAGGAAACAACCATCTTTAACCCACATATCACAGGAAGTATTAATTATTTTTATGTAAACTTTTCTGAAGTGGCATTTGAAATGACTAGTCAGTGGTGATTATTTATAAATGACAAAGCAGATGATTAGACTAATAAGTACATTTAGAATGGTTGGAAAGGGAGACTTAGTGATTGAGTGGAATGTAGAATGGTTCAGCTACTCTTTCAGAAATGTCAAGGATTAGTTTCGTCTGTATGATAGCATATGGTATTTGTCACACGATCTTTTGTAGGGGCATGTATTGTTTAAGTCATTCAGGAATTTTTTTTAAATTATGAAATTGCAGATAATTTTGTGGTGGAGTAAAAAAACATGTTAATGTATCAACAGAACACATTAGTTTAGTCAGAAAATGTACAATGTGAAGATTCCTGGAGATTTAAATTACACCTAGAGATTAGTTGAAATTTGCCCAGGACTCTTGGGTGTATTAACAATGTCACTTTTTAAAAAGAGAGTGGGGATTTCCTCTCTGCTCTTTTCATCTGAAAGACCTCACGGTCAGCTGCACAGTGTACTCTTACACACTGTTGGGCCATTAGTTCAGTCTTGCCATGGAGAGAAGCAGCTCACCTACAAGGACGTGGCAACTCCCTCTGCAGCATTCCTTGACAATCTCCTGTTTAAGCACCAAGTGGCTCCAGCCTTAACTTGAGAACTTGCATGAGTGCAGTTTGAGATTTGGGTGTCTTTTATTTTTGCCTTTTTGCTATAAGCTCATAAGATATTTTCATATTTTAGTTATAAAACTGAAATTTCTGCAAGTAGTGATCCAGGAAGCTAGGATATTATTCACTGGGAGACATGAAAGCACACAGGTAGTAATTTAGTTTTTGATTCTCTCTCTCTTTTTTTTTTTTGTCTGGACAGTGATTTCATGGTGTATTTCTTGGGTTTGATATGACATGTACTTCCTAAAAACAGTGAGGTTGCAGGCTAGGATTGGACATTTTGGATGAGCCTCTACCCATATAACTGGTTTCCTGTTTCATGGTTTTGGATCTTTTAAAATTAATTTTGACTGGAATTTTTATCAGAACAGATTAGGGTAAAATGCTGAATCATATTATTAATTTGGTGCATTTGTCTGTTTGCTATGTGTTTTTGAGTGTATGATATGAAATGTTAGTTTTTATATGATACTAAATTTTTATGTGGCTAAACATCATCTTTATTAAAAAAAATCTCAGGATATGAATGTAAGTGGGACTTACTTTGCTGTCTTTTGTCTTTTAAACATTACGAAACAGTCAGCTCTAGAGCAGTTTCGTTAGTGTCTGTGAGTAATGGCTCCAGTTAACTCGAAGGGCTGGATGAGGGCTCATAAGAAAGCTGCTAAAGTCTTGTGCTTGGTATCCCTCGGTGTCCTTTCTGCTTCTCTTTCTAACGCATGCTTTCCTTCCTTCTTTGTAAACGAAACGTTGACTTCATGGCTCGATTAAAGAGAATCATAGACACTTTAATTGGTTTTGCTTAAAAGTTTTTTTTAAAAACCTTTAATTGGAAGAAAAAAATTTAAATTATTGAATTCCACCCACGCAAAATCATGTGGTCTTCTCTGTTTACACTTAATCACTAACCTATCTCTAAACCATTAACGGGGTAATTCTAATTTCTGTCTTTTTTTCCTTTTCCTTCCTGCATCCCATGTTGTCTGTGGTGGTTTGTGTCATTGGACTCTCCCCTGGTCAGTATTTTTATTTCCAGGAGGTGTTCCCAATCTTGGCTGCCAAGCACTGTATCATGCAGGCCTACGCTGAGTACCACCAGTCTATCCTGGCAAAACAGCAAAAGAAATTTGGAGAAGAGATTGCAAGGTTACAGGTGGGTCTCTTAGAAACAAATCCTAAGTAACTTAGACCTCCATTTTTTTTGTTCTTAGTGAGATTCCCAGGCTTACTCATGAAAACCTTTCTTACTCATTGCCTTGTCAATGCAGACGAGTGATTGCTTTTATCTTTAGGTTTTACCTGTTGTATGCTTTTTAAGTCTCATATTTTATTTAAATAATTTATGCAAAATTTACATTCAGTTCTCTTTTATTTACCCATATTCATTTTAATATAAAATATCCTAAATTAATTACCAGACTCCAGAAAGGATGTACAGTGTTTAATTTGTGGCTTATCCTTGGTCTAAATTGGAGCATATAAGTCTAGCTTGAGAAGGACAGTGGTAAAATACAGATACATCTGTAAACAGCCAAGTGAGTATCCTCTGTGCAGTCGTGTCTGTACTGTAGGCACGGAGGTTGTCAGAAACTTGCTGTGACTTCTGGTGCGACTTTGCAGCAGGAGTAAGGGCTGTTTCTGAGTCGTTTATATTTTTGAGTATTGGTAAGCACAGGGGAGGAAGAGGACTGTTAAGAAAATTTTAATATGGCCTAGATACTAGAAGATACTATGCGAGTATCATTTAGGAAGTTCACATCAATTAGTCTTTTCATGAGAAAAGAAACCCAAGTCTTGAAAAAGTAAAATGTATGCTGGTATTATATCCCAGACTGACATAGTCAGAGAAAAGCATAGTTTCTCGTAACACCCAGATTATCAAACATATCTTTGTTGTCCAGGGATTCACTTTGATCACAGTAACTTAAATTCTTAAGTGAAAATGCTTCTAAGAAGAGGTTTCTGCAGGGAAGATTTTTTTAGATTAACATATTTAAAGTATTAGAAGTTCAGATTCTTTATTTTCTGGTGACTCTGGGACTATTAGATTCAAGCAGGCCCTTATTTAGTCTCTATAAACCAGTCAGAGAAGAGATCCTTTTGAAACTTTAATGTAATTTAAAAAACCCACTCTGGATAAAGGAAGCTACTTGGGACTCCCACAGTGAAAGCTCAGGACTTTGTTTCGGGTGTAGACACGTAAGGTTTGTAGCTTCAGTTTTACAGCTTTAATCATAGGTCAAAGTTAATATAGAACATAAAACATTTACTGATTTGCATCTCAAGGGGCTGTTGCTCTATCCAGTAGGCATGAAATATATTTTTAATCGACTTAGAAATTATTAGAAATAGTCAAACAGACCAAAAAAGATGACCAACAAACCATATTCTTTGGAGCCTCTCACTCAGTAGTGAAGAGTACCGCATGGATCTGATAAGAGATCATTCGATGACCAAGCCACTAAACCAGCTTTCCAGTCCTTGCTGTCGGCAGTGGGGAAAGGGACTTACTGGTTATGAGCAAACCAGGAACAAAAACAGAATCAGAGTCAGAAAGACAAAACAGTAGGTAACGTAGTAGCAAGGGTAAAATTCCTGCTTGGAATTCACTTCCGGAGCCAAGAAAAATTGTACCTGGGCTTCCATGGCCCATGAATTGTGCTTCTAGGACAGTGCAGTTTACTTGGCTGTGGAAGGTGGGTCCACCTCATCTTGGTGGAGTTGCTAAAGCTGCCAAAGTTCAGTTTTCAAAAAGACCTAAAAATACTTAGATGTAAAAATGTGACTCCTATAGAATGAATACATGTCAGGCTTATTTAACTCATTAATGCTGGGCCTTGTGAGATAGTAAAACTGGTTTTCTGAAAGTATTGTTTCCTTAGTTGTGATAGTAGCCTATAGGTATTAAAGAAATTGTTCTTTTTTTTAAAAAAAGATTTTATTTATTTTTTAGAGTGGGGGGCGGGAGGGAGGAGGAGAGGGAGAGAAACATTGGTGTGAGAGAGGAACATCAGTGGGTTGTCTGTTGTATGCGCCCTAGCGGGGGGTGGAACCTACAACCCAGGCATGTTCCTTGACCAGAAATAGAACTGGAGACCTTTTGCTTTGTGGGATGGCGCTCAACCAACTGAGCCACACCAGTCAGGAATAAAGAAATCGTTCTTATTCAGACATCCATGCTGACATATTTAGGGATGCAAGGTCTTCGTGTGTGAACTTAATACTTTCAAACAGTTCTGCAAGGGGTGGGGGAAGCCAAAACAAAAAAACATGTATATGTGTATATTTGAGGACGAGAGAGGGAAAACAAATATGGCAAAATGGTAACAATTGTTGAACCTAGGTAGAGGGTCTGTTTTATTAATTTTTCTGTGGGCCTGAAAATTTTCAAAATAAAAACTGGGAAACATAGGTATATATAAAGGTATACATTCCCTCTGCCTTTTCCTACCGTCTGGTTCCTTCCATCCTTTTTACCCACTGCACCATAGGTAATTTCTATTAGTTTCTTGTTTAATCCTTTCAAAGTTGTTTTTCTTTGAGATATAAGCAAATACATACAATGCATATACACAAACAGTGCACATTCTTAACTCTCCCCATTCTTATGTAAGAAGGAAGCATGAAAGAAAGTTGTATTTCTTGCTTTTCTTATAATTTATCCTGAAGATCTCTTCATTTTACTATAGCAATAGGGAGATCTTTCTCATCTTCCTGCCTCCCTCCTTCCCTCCCTCCCTCCCTTCCTTCCTTTTTCCTCTTCTGAGGATATGTCTTTATTGATTTTAGAGAGAGAGGAGTGGGGAGAGAGAGAGAGGGAAACATTGATGTGAGAGAGCACCATCGATTGGATGTCTCCCGTACATACCCTGTCCTAGGGATTGAACCTGCAACCTAGGTGTGTGCCCTGACTGGGAACCACACCACAACCTTTTGGTGTGGACGATGCTCCAGCCAACTGAGCCACCTGGCCAGGGCGCTCATTTATTTATTTATTTACTTATTTTAGAGCTGCATTGTACTTCATTGTATAAACCAGTTACTGGAGACTTACATGTTTCCAAGATTCACTACTGCAAACAGTATGCAATGAATAATTATGTACACTTGGCGTGTTGTATCTTAGCAGGTGTCTCAGCTTGGGCTTTCATAACAAAATACCACAGACTGGGTGGCTTAGGCAACAGAAATTTGATTTTTCACAATTCTGGAGGGTCGAAGGCTGAGACCGGGGTGCCAGCATGGTCTGACGAGAGCGCTCCTCTGCCTGCGTCTGCACGTGGTGAGGGGGCCGCGAGCAAGCTGTCTTGGTGTCTGTTCTTACGAGCGCCCTGCCCTCGACCCCACCTGAGTATAACCTCTCTCAGAGGCCCTGTCTCCATGTCCCATCACTTTGGGGGTTACAGTGTCAGCATTCGAATTTGAGGGAGGACACCGTTCAGTCTGTCACAGCAGGTAATCTTAAATTCCTAGAAATGGGATTGCTGATACCAAAGTATAAATATATCTGTAAGTTCTTATATACCATGCTTTGATGTATTATACTCCATCAGAGACCCACTTGGAGTTTATCCTGATGTGCGATGGGAAGCATGGATCTCAGTTTTGATTTTCCAGGTGGCTGCTGGTTGTCCCCAAACCATTCATTATGGTTTTCTGTACTCCACTGATCTGAGATTCTGATGTCACCACATTCTGAGTTTATCATAAATATTGGGGACTGTTTCTGAACCCCTTGTTCTCTCTCTTTGGCCTCTTTATCTTTTCATGTTTCAGTTCCATACCATTTAGGCCAGACACTTTAGAGGGTTTTAATGCCTGGTTGGTATTGTCATCATTTTCTGAATTTTCCTGATTGTTCTTGCTTGTTTATGCTTCTAGATGAGTTTTATTTATTAAACCATTTATTATGGAAAATTTTAAACATATTTATGTAAATACAAATTACCAAATATCCATTACCCAGCTTAAATTATTATCAATATTGTGCTACTATCAATATTGTGGTTTTCATCGATTCCCTCTCCCCCTCTTACGTTTTTAGAGTATATGATAGCTATTGTGTATCGTTTTATCCTTAAGTACGTGAGTATGTGTCTCTAATAGACCAGGATTAGGAAAATTTGAAACCATGGTGTCATCACATCCAGCAAAATTAATACTAGTTAGTACAAATTAATAATTAGTACCAGGAACTTAATATTCAGACGTAGTTTAGTTTTTCCTTATTATTCCTAAAGTGTCTTTTTACAGTTTGTTCAAACCGGGATTCATACAAGATCCTCACATTTCATGTCATTGGTATGTCTCATGAATTTTCAATTCCTAATAGCCTCCCCTTCCCCAACTGCCTTGCTGGATTTTCCTCACTTTTTCTTGTTTTGTGTTTCTTACAATGATTTATTTCTCTGTTGTCTATTATCCCTTTTTCGTTGCTTGTATAAACATTTCAGTCTTTCTTTTCTTAAATGATTTCATATTTCACTTTCCTGAGTTCTGTCAGTTTTTGTTCCATATTCCCTTGCTATCTGGTTATCACCCAACTATTATCTGGGCCAGCTGGTACTCTGTTCATGTTTTGTAGTTTTTTGGTACTGTGATTGTGCCCTTAGGTTTTTTAGTTTATTTAGTGCGCCCCCCCCCCCAAGACTATTTTCATCTGCTTTGTGGCTACATTTCTTTGGTGAATTTTCATTATCTATTGGAAAGTTACATTGCCCATTTTCATCCTTTTCCTTATGGTTTCTCTGTGTTCAGTCATATGAGATGCCTTTATAGTTACTTGTGTTGGAATGAGATTGATTTTAGTAGAGAAAGAGCAAGAGATTTTTGAGTGTGGAAAGCTTGCAGCTTTCCAAGAGGTTTCTTCCTTCACTTCTCAAAGCCTAGCCTGGTTTAGAAGGATTCCACTTCTATACCTGTATTGCCCTGGCCTCCTCACAGCCTTTGCTTGGATCTTTGATGCACTTGGAGTTTGTACCTTGAGAAGGTGATGCCTCTGCTTTTAGAGTTTATATTTTGCAGACCTTATCTGAATGCTCCCCCACTTCTTCTTTCTTCCTGCTTTTCAGTCCTCTTTTCTGCTTCCCACCCTGCATTCCTGCCCTTGTAATTAATTTGCCTCTTGCTCTCAGCAGCTCCCTCTTGGGATGAGGCCCCTCAGCACTCCACTTTTTTTGTGACCCCCTTAGTGGCTCAACATATGGGCCATGTGGCTTTGCCTTTGTCATCAGCTGGCAGTTGGTACCTCATTCCATTTTGTAGCTTTCAGGTTGCTTAGAGCACTTCCCACTCTAGGTGGGGCCCTTAGCAGCCCCCTTTTTCTCCTGATGTATTTAGTGTATTTTATGGTTCCAGTACTAATTTTGCTATTTGGGGGAATGTCTGATGACACTTACAAATCAGATTTGACTTACATATTTTAAAACGTGATTTAAATGTGTACATTTCCCCGTTTCCTAGACTACACCGAAGATGTAGCTTTTGTTGCTTACCCTTACTCCTCTCTGTGGTTTCATTTTGACCTTGCATGTGTGGGTATTTTGTCTTCCTGTTGCCGGTAACTGTGGGTTTAGTTCTTTTGTTCTCTCTTCAAATTGTTGGTTGTTTATCTGTGTTGCACTGTTGGTTTTATATCTAAGCTACCTTTCTCATTTCTTAGAATAGTTGAGTTGATTCTTTTAGGTTTGCCAGGTATACAAATACATCACTTGTAAATGATAAGTTTTTCTTTCTCTTTTCTAAATTTCATAACTGACTTCATTCTTTAGTTGTTTTCACATGTTCTTTGGTTGCGATGATACTGGTGACTTTTGTTTTATTTTGATCCTAGCAATGTTTCTTAATATTTTTCTATTAAGCATGATATCAGCTTTGGGGGTTAAGATTTTATCATGTTAAGGAACTGGATATCTATTTCTTTTTTATGAGTAAGGATTTAAAAAATCAAGAATGAATATTGAATTTTATCATATTTGTAAAATTGATTTTTGAGGGGGGGTGGAGAGAGAAACATTGATTAATTGTCCCACTTATTTGTACATTCATTGGCGGACTCTTGTAGTGTAGTGCCTTGACTGGGGATCAAACCCCCTACCCTGGCGCATCTGGACGATGCTCTAAGCAACTGAGCTAGCTGGCCAGGGGTCAAAAATCTTTTTTCAGTACGTACAGAGATAATTTGATTGTTGAAAAACTCAAGTGTATTAGTTGAAGAATTACATAAGTAGATTTGTTAATATGGTATTAAACCATTCTTGTGTTTCTGTAATTTTGGTGTTTTAAATTTGCTTTGTCTCCTCACGTGGTCACTTTATATAGATGTTTTCTAAATGTCTGAGAATATTATGTATTCCCCAATGGTGGAGTTCAGGGTTTTCCATGTCTGGTGAGTTAAACTCATTAATTATGTTGTTCAAGTCTTCTGTAATCTTAAAAATTTTTACTTGGTCTAGACATCACTGAGATAGGAATGTTAAAATCTTCTATTGTGGTGATGGGTAGATTTATTAATTTCTTAGCTTAGAGACTATTGACTATTCAAATGCAAAATTTAAGGAGTTTCATATATTTCTGGCAATTGGCACATGTTAAACATTATGTACTGAATTTATTTCAGATAATGCTTTTGGCTTTTTCTATTTTATGTGATGTTATTATACCTGATTCCACCTAAGTAATATAATTTGAGCTCTAAGTTTATGTGAGGCATATGCTCATCTTATGAATTATAATGGCAAACCCCCTTTTTACAAATTTCTACTGATACTGAGATACCTTGTTTCTTTGTTGATTTCTGTGTTGCCGGGTAATTTTTTTCTGATTCACTCTTTTCACGGTGAGTGTAGTCCTTTGACGTTCCTGCCTTCATATGAGGTAGTAAAGGGGGTGTTTCTCAGTTCTCTGTCTTACAGAGTTTTTAGACCCCATCTCAGGTCTCTCTGAGAGTTTTTAATTTTATTGACAGTCCTTTGTAGGTTACAGAAATAGTGGACATTCAGCCTTCCTCAGTGTCAGTTTGTACTTACTGGCCCATGGGTTTCTTTTATTTTCTTGGTAATTTGCACATGTGGTTAAAGGGATGTCTGCTATGTGTTATTCTTCATTTTGGGGGTAGTTTGTGATGGGAAAATGTCTAGGTTATTCTGTTGACCACATTGCCGGAAATGCAAATCCTCAAATTAGAGATGTTTTAAAATTTACAAAAACCAGTGCTTGGTTGGGAAAAAGAAATACTATTTTTTTCACATTTTCTTTTTAGCATGCAGCAGAATTGATTAAAACAGTGGCCGCTCGCTACGATGAATATGTCAATGTGAAGGATTTTTCTGACAAAATCAGCCGTGCCCTTACCGCAGCAAAGAAGGATAATGACTTCATCTATCATGATCGAGTTCCAGACCTCAAAGATCTAGACCCTGTCGGCAAAGCCACGCTTGTGAAATCTACCCCCGTCAGTGTACCCATTAGCCAGAAATTCACTGGTATGTCACGTGTTCAGATGCAGTTTATCTTACTGATCTTTTCTCCAGTTTAACCTCTTTTTTTGTAGCCCCAAATCACACAATGTAATTGTATGCTTTGAATATAATTTTCGTTTATATTGTTCAAAATGATTATGAGAGTAAAAATTGTTACATCTACAGTGAAATTTCAACACGGGAAGTAAATGGCAATAAAGCATGTCTAGTGTATATAACAATCAGAAAACTTGGAACTGCTTTTGAGTAATGATAAAGACTAAGCAGTTATTTTGTTAACATTTGTTATATTATTTAAGATTATGCCATTAAAAATTAACATTCATAAATACGACTTCAAACCTATCAAATTCTGGAATCATGATTGTATTAGATAAATACATGTTATAATATCCTTGGATATTCTCTATACACGCAGTGTGCAGCAGCCTGTAGCCGAGATCCCAAAGATAGTTAATATTCTAAGTTATTGGGAAAGACTGATTATTTTACTTACTTCTATTTAACAAACACGCAGTATTTACCATGTGCCACGGACTCTTCTAAGCACTCTACAAATACCAGTTCATCTGTTTGTCGCAACAGCCCCACGGACTCGGTCCTGTTACTATCCCCTCATGACAGAAGAGGATTCTGACGCACAGTGGTTCTGACTGACTTGTCCAAGGTCGCAGAGTTAGGAAGTTGAAGCCATGGCACTGTAGCCCAAAACAAATGAACAGTGTTTTCTTACGTTTAACTCTTCTTCACCAGAGAGTCCTTAAACTTAATGGCAGACACAGCTAAAAGTTCAGAGAAGACACTTGCATTGTCATTGTCTCTGAATACAGTGATCTGCAAATTCTCTTCATCATTGTACTTTCCATAGCGATTTAGTTTTACCTTTAAGTGTTTGTAGACTGTTTATATGAGTATTGGAAAGGAAGTAAGAACAGTCACTTTGTAACTGGGGTTTTTGTCTCAACATTTGGCCGACATTCCCTCCCTGACTGCAGACCTGTTTGAGAAGATGGTGCCCGTGTCAGTGCAGCAGTCCCTGGCCGCCTATAATCAGAGGAAAGCTGACTTAGTGAACAGATTGATTGCCCAGATGAGAGAAGCCACCACTCTGGCAAATGGGTAGGTAGAGCTTACCTTCCATAAATTTATCTCTCAAGCGTAATGTTTTATGTGTGATTGTTCTTTAATAAATAGTTTATGAACATTTTCCTTTCTGTTCAAGAGATGAATGTCAAAGCTGTGTGAAATAGCAAATATCAACGCACACACATACATGTATATCTTGGGGACACTGTATTTATTAAGGGCTACCAAATGTAGTTGGAAGAAATTTAATTAATTGAAACAAAGTGAAACTATCTGATCACTAATTTGTGTATTAGAGGATATTTATTTGAGGGAAATGAGAAGTAGAAATAAATTTTTTAAGTTAAGATACATGATACATTCAGTATTCTGAGTCTGTTTTGTGTCTGGTGGATTCATGGGTTTTAAAAATATCTTAAGTATAATTTTCATACAATAAAATACACCCATTGTAAATGTATAGTTCAGTTCCATTGATAAATGTGAGTACCCTTGTCACCACCTCCACCACACCACTGCAACCAAGACGGACTACATTTCCACCATCCTAAAGTACTCCCTTGGGCCTGTTTCCCTTCAGTTTCTCCTCCCCTGGCCCCCAGCCACTACTGATCTGCTCCCTGTCACTGTAGGTTAGTTTTCCTTTTTATACAGTTTAATATAAATGTAGTCATTATAACATGTGCACCATGTATATTATAGTACATTGTACAGTATGGTACTGTTACAGTATACAATACTTGCGGTATATATAAGTACCTACAGTATATACTCAAAATGTATTGGGTGTCTTTCACTTAGCATACTGTTTTTGAGATTCATATGTATATTGTGGGTGTCAGTTTGATTCTTTATATTTCTGAGCAGTGTTTTATGGTTAAATACCAGTGTGTTTATTCTTTCACCTGTTGGTGGACATTTCAGAATGTTTGATGCTGTGAACATTCATGCACAGGCTTTTGTGTTGACATGTTTTATTTCTCTTGGGTAAATAACAAGAATTAGAATTGCTGAGTGGTGTGCTTAGTGTATGTTTAACATCATATGAAATGGACAGATTGTTTTCCAAAGTGGTTGTTCCAGCTTATATTCCCACCTGCTCTGCATGCTCATCAGCACTTAATATTGTTAATCTTTTTTTTTAATCGAGTCTTTTTAATTTTGGCCATTTTAGTTTGTGTACCAGTATCTTAACTGTGGTTTAATTTGCATTCTCCTGATTATAATAAAGATGTTGAGCAACTCTTCATGTGCCTATTAGCCATTCATACATCTTTTGTGAAGTGTCTGCTGAAATCTTTTTTTTTTAATTTCAAAAATTTTTTAAAGCTGATATTTCTTCTTATTTTTGAAGAACTGCATGTTTTAGAGGCAAGTCTTTTGTCAGATAATATGTAGTTGAGAATATTTTCTCATATTCTGGTTTACTTTTTCATCTTTCTAATTTTGATAAATGCATGGATTTTGACCTCATTTTTTCTAGCAAGAAATCAACATAAGTGTAACATTCCTTTATTAAATGAAATAACAGAATAATTGCTACTATGCCACAAACTGAGAACAGATGAAGATTCTGTAATTAATACTTAGCTCAATCATGTTCTCTTGACATTTTGCCTCAATGATACAAAATTATAACTATTTTATGTACTTTGATTGTCAGTGACAGTATAATAGAAGTATAGAAGTATAATAAAAAGATTGCAGTTTTAAGATAGACTTTTTGACTTTTGATTACTTAGACTGAAAGAAGTTAAGTTTGAACTGTCAGCCAAAGGTATTTATTATATTTTAATGTATATTTCTAGCTTTTTGGCTTTTAATTCTGAACTGTGAACTTAAATAACTTGATTTTTTAATGAATTTGTTATAATTTTATCAATCACTGATTTTCTTTTTTTCCTTTTTTTTTGCTTTATTTTTCTGTTGATTGGGCTTACCCACTTTTGGGATGGTAACTTCATTGCTGTTGGTTTGGATGTAGATTCCTATTTTAAATGTGGTTTAGACCTACGTATAACATAGTATTTTATTTTTTCAGCGTGCTGGCTTCCCTCAATCTTCCGGCAGCGATTGAAGACATATCTGGAGATACCGTACCTCAGTCTATATTGACTAAGTCTGCGTCTGTGATAGGACAGGGAGGCATCCAGACTGTAGATCAGTTGATCAAAGAGCTGCCTGAACTACTCCAGAGAAATAGAGAAATCCTTGATGAGGTATGCTTTAAGAGATTTGCTTTTCAAATAACGACAGTTGGACTCCTTGGTGTCTAGCAGGGTTTGGTTCTGGAGGCTTCCTCCTATTGGATTTCACAGGGTTTCTGTGGCCCAGAGCCTGACCTTCAGCCTCAAGAAGAATTTCAATTGAGTGAGAAGAGATTCACACATGTCCGTACGGGTATGTAAATGGACACTAATTAAACTCATAATATGGCCATTGTGCATAGTACAGTACTACTGTACTGTGATAAACTGCTGTCACACAAACTGTTCAAAGTCTTCATAATTCATTATTTCCTTATGTTAAAGATTGGGTTTCTTGGTGAACATGGACTCAAACAAAGGAGGTTAGGCCCATCAAATGTGTGATGAGCCCACTAAAGCCGTCTTCCAGTAGAGAGGGTATTTTGTCATAGGAATGGAACACCAGAGTGTTTTTGGCTGAAGCCAAACTGTTCGTCAGTGTTGTTCTCCTGATTAATACATATCTTTCTTCAACTATAAATACAGTCAAGCAAGAGCCAGTTTAGGAGTCATGTCTCTCTTAGGTGACTTTTTTTTAATCAGTGCTTTCATCCCTGATGTTCTGACTTTTCAGTTAACTTTTAGAAGATACTGTATTTACATCATTTCCAAGTACTTTGGGGCAGGGGTAGAGCACTTAAAAACTTAACGATGGTGTGAACCTTGGGGATAAGAATATTTACCCCCAGGGTTATTTGAAGGGTGAATGAAACTAAAGCAGTGAAATGCCTAGCCTGTGGGACACACAGTATATACTCAATAGATTATACCTGTTATTACTATTACTGTTATATTACTATGGTGATGATAACATTGTAGCTATTAAAACTGATACGATATAACTGATACTGAACAGGGAGGCATCCGGACTGTTGATCAGTTCATGGTAGTTACTCACCTTTTGGTGCAAATCAGCTATTGAAAACAGGAAACTTAAATGGAAACTTACTGCATTATTGGCCTGGGAAAACTGATGAGGGGTTCTGCATCTGTTATGTAGTCAACATTAACAGCCCTTCCTATGTAGGTATAGTCAATAATCAGAAAAACGAAAGCAAACAGAATTGGTGTCACATAGTTCAGTACCAAGGCCTTCCTGTGCTGAACTTGTTGGAAATGCAGTATCTCAGACTCTACCCTGACCTACTGAATCAGGATCTGCATTGAATGAGATCCACGGGTGATTTGGGTGCACATTACCGTTTGACAAACACTGCTGTGAAGGTCGTAGTAGACTTTATTCATGAGTTTACCTTGTAGTCCTTTAAAATGTGTTCATTTGTGGGTCCAGTAAGCTTGTTATCTGGTGCCGCAATTGAAAGAACATTGGACTAGTAGTTAGACAGGGAGGAAAAAGTGGAGAGTGCTGTTTGAGGTGGCACCTGAGTGCAAGCAGCAAGAAGTCATTGATGGGAGGGAGAAGATAAACACTGGGAAAGGCAGGCAACGCAAGTCAAATGAGAACCAGTCTGGAGCACTCAGTAAGTAGAAGTTACAATAACAAGTCATTAGTTAAGATTTGATATTTTACACATAATTTAGTTGTTAAAGTTTCTGAATGTGGACTTATATTTGGGCTTGATTCCCAGTTCGTTCTTTTAACTGTGACCCTGGGCAAATTACTTAACATCTTTATGTCTGTTTATTCATCCAAAAAATGGAGACAGTAGTATTTAAGCATATAAGATAGTTGTGAAGTGGGACCATACATGTGCCTGTTAGTTGTTAGTTATTTAAATATTAAATATTACTGCATTTCTTTGATTTTTAAGATCTCATTGATTGGAAGATGCATATTTGATTTTGAAACAAGTTTTATGGAAAAAGAACATTACCTAATGACATGCTGTATCAGTTAAGCTCATGTTATAATTAAGGAAAAACTGGCATTAATACATGTTAATAATACACATTATCATGATATGTCTGTTGTCTGCCTCTGTTAATATGAGGTACTTTTATTTATCTTGTTTGATGTTCCTATAACAGCCTTGTGAGTTAGCGTCACTTTATTGTCAGCTGTGCTTGGAGAGGCTCATTTTAAGTAAGTTGTGAAGTAAATAGGTTGTGAAGCTGGTATCTTTTTGGGTACTCGTTTGTCTGGCAGGCCTTAGAGATTTAGATTCTGTATTTTAGAAAACCTTGATTGTTCAGCAGTTTTGAAGTGTCCACTAATTTATTTTTTAGATAATAAGTTTATCCTGCTTGAGACCTGTTGGGCCCTTTCAATCTTAGATTCCTGGTCATGGATTCTTTTTCTTCACTTACTCCCCTTTCTCAGTTTTTTCTATTATGTCCTAATGAATTTCTGTTAGATTGATGGTGGTGTTTTGGGAACAGTTCATATCTCTTAATATTTCTTTTCCTTTCTGTGCTCTTGTTCTTCTGGGAGAGTGTTTCAGGCTAGCCTTCCAGCTCATTAATTGGTTCTTTAGCTCTGCCTTTTGTGTTCTTTAGCCATTCTGTTGAGTTCTAAAAATGATTTCTTTGATATTTTTCATTTCTAAGGTATCTAATTGGCTGTTAAAGAAAATCATGTATATTTATCTCACAGTTATCTCACAGTTACATGTGTGGGGTTTTTAAAGGTCAAATTCACATAAAATTTTCCATTTTTTAAAGAAAAGATTATTTATGTATTTATGTATGTATGTATATATTTAGAAGGGGAACGGAGGGGAGAGAATCATCGATGTATTGCTTCTCGCATGCCCCCAACCAGGGACTCGGCCCACACCCCAGGCACGTGCCCTGAACCGGGAACCAAACTGGTCTTTTCGCTTTGTGGAACACTGCTCAGCCAACTGAGCCACGCCAGTCTGGGCACTGTTTTAACATTTTCAATGTGTCCAGTTCAGGGGCTTTTAGTACATTCACAGTGTTGTGTGACCATCACCACTTTGTAAATTCAGAACATTTTTATCACCCCAGAAAGAAACCCCGTACCATTAGCAGCCGTCTTATATTCTCCCTTCCCCCTGCTCTTGACAGCTGCTAATCTGATTTCTGTTTTTATGGATTTGCTCATTCTGGGCATTTAGTATAAATGGAATCCTAAACAGTGTGACCTTTTTAGTTTGCCGCCTTTCACTTAGCATGTTTTCAAGCTTCATCCACAGAGCGTATCAGTACTTCATTTCTTTTTATGCCTAAAATACTATTCCGTTGGAGGGATAGACCACATTTTGTGTATGCATTCACTAGTGGTAGATCTTTGGGATGCTTCCACCTTTTGATTATTCTGAATAATGCTGCTATTTGTGTATAAATTTTGAGCACCTGTTTTTAATTCTTTTGGGCATATACAGAGGAGTGGAGTTGATGGGTTATACAGTATGGGCTAACTTGTTGAGGAATTGCTGAACTGTTTTCTAGAGCAGCTGCAATGTTTTCATTCTTAGCAGCGGTGTATGAAGGTTCCAGTTTCTTCACATCCTCATTAATTCTTATAATTGTTTTCTTCTAAAAAATTTTTTTTAAAAATTACACCCATTCATGTGGGTATGAAGTGGTATCTCATTGAGGTTTTGATTTGATCTTATACATAGAAAATCCTAAAGTTAGTATTATAATTTGATAGGGGTTACATTGACTCTTTAGATTGATTTGGGGATGACTGCTGATCTTAATATTAAATCTTCCAGTCTATGACACAGGGTGATTGTTTCATTTATTTAGTCCTTTAGTTTCTTTCAACAGTGTTTTGTAGTTTTTAATGTACAAGTCTTGCACCTCCTTGGTTAAATTTATTCTTAAGTATTTTATTCTTTTTGATGCTATCATAAATGGAATTGTTGATTTAATTTTTTGATTGTTCATTCCTAGAGTGTAGAAATACAACTGATTTTATGTGTTGATTTTGTATTCTGCAACTTTACTGAATTTGATTATTTTCTCTTAATAGTTATCTTGTGGATTCATTAGGATTTCCTGTATATAAGGTCACGTCATCTGCAAGTAGAGATAGTTTTACCACTTCCTTTCCAAGAAATTTTATATTTGGAATAATTTTAGATTTACAGAAATGTTGTAAAGTAGTGCAGAGAGTTTCTTCACTCAGCTTCTCTAAAAGTTAAAGCCTTATGTAGCCACAGTACATTTGTGGAAATGAAGAAGTAAACATTGGCACGGTATTATTACTCAGATTTTATCAGTTATTCCCTTAATGTCCTCCTTCTGCTTTAAGATCCAGTCTAGAATACTGCATTGCATTTACTGTTCAATTGTTATTATTTTTTTGGAGAATTCACATGCCCTGGAACTTTATTTGTGGGAATTCTTTGAGATCTGAGTTTAAAGTGAGTTCTTCTAGAGAGGGTATTTGTTTGCCTCTGCTATGAAAAGGCATTATATAACTGACCCCAATTTAAACTTGAGGGTTTTTTGTGGTTAATTTTAACATTGGAAGTTCATCTTGGGACTTTGTGTTATACAGGTAGTGTAGTTTTCAGTCTAAGTTCAGGCTTTTAATTAGGAATCTTAGGTGGTACTTTTCATTTCTATTCAGAACCAAGCTTCCATACAGGTGGTTTTCCTTTTGTTGGGAGGTTTTCTTGTTAAAAAGTCATCCAGTGAGTGTCACTCATTTGGAAATGTCCCAGTTTGAGGGAGCATAGTGCCTTTGATCTGTCCTCCTGCTCTTATTAGCCCCTTGATATGTCTGTGTCTACTCATGTTCTTGTTGTTTTCATCCTCTCCTGAGGACATGCTTACTGATTTTAGAGGGGCGGGGGTAGGGAGAGAGAGGGAGAGAAACATTGATTGGTTACGTCTCGTATGTGCCCCAACCAGGGACTGAAAAAACCCGCAGCCTAGGCATGTGCCCTGACCTGGAATTGAACCTGTGACCTTTTGGTTTACGGGATGACGCTCCAGCCACTCAAGCTACACCAGCCAGGGCTCTACTCATGTTCTGTTAAATTCACACTCTAAGCTACTAGTTGGCAAACTAAGGATAGTGGGCTAGTCCTGGCCTGTTTTGTATGGTTCACTAATGATTACTATTTTAAGAGGGTTGTTTAAAAAAAAAAAAAAAAAAAGACTATGTGACTGAGACCGTAGCCCCCAAGGCCTAAAATATTCACTGCAGCGGTTGACGGAAAAGTTTGCAGACCTCTGCTCTGGCCATCAGAGATTAGCACATACCATGGGCTCTCACGTTTGTCTCCACTGGCTTCTACTTTCCTGTGTTTCTGGACCCCACTGTCCTGTCTCTTCAGCCGTGCATTACAAAGGCTTGTTTTCAGTGCATTGTTGGGATAGAAGTCTAAATCTTTTATTTTCATGTAGTTAATCCATTTTCTCTCTCTTTTGTTTATGGCTTCTAAGGTCCAAAGCTTTCTGTTTGTTTTTATTTTTGGTTAAAGTTGTCTTGGTGTATGGCTATACATAATCTCTTAGTTATTCTTCCTTTTTTAATTTTACTGAGTAAGGTAATGGCTCACCTATCCCTTAATTTAACAGGACTTTTTGTTAAATACATTATAACATGAATTTCACAACAAAATTGTTGTACCAATTTATGTTTTAACCAGTAAAGTAAGAGTAGTCCCATCTCACTAATTCTCACATACTTTGAGTATGATAATTTAAAAAATTAAAAAAAATTTACATTAGAAATATCTCATTCTTGCTTTGCTTCCTTTTTGAAAGTCACTAAGATTATTGGATGAAGAAGAAGCAACTGACAATGATTTAAGAGCAAAATTCAAAGAACGCTGGCAAAGGACAGCATCCAATGAACTCTACAAGCCTTTAAGAGCAGGTAAAAATGTGCATGAATAACTTTCACATGAATAAAGTCGCGATTTGGATCCATATTTTTGCTTGATTAAATTAGGCTCGATTGTAAACCTGTTTTTAGTGCAGCTGTTGCTATTATGAAAACCCAGGTGTTGTTCTTTGGTTCATTGTAAGACAAAAAATATATAACAAAGGTGATTCATGTATATTGTAAGAAGCTCAGATTCGTAAGAAGGATATAAAGTAAAAATTAAAATGATCCTATAACTCTTCCTTTCCTGTTTCAGCTCTGTGCATATTTTACATAAATGAGATCATATTATAGATACGACTTTATAATTTCATTTTACTTGAATCCTGGGTGGCAAGAGATGATTTTTAACAGTTAATTTGCAGCCAAATTATTATTTTGATGAAAACTGGTGTTTTTATGTCGAATTGAACCAGTGATCCTTTGAGAGAGGATACTTTTTAAATAAGTTGTAACAAGGGGATGAATGATTTCTTTCTATATTTATGACTTGTGGGGGAAGATTAATGTCAGTTACCTGTTACTTGGTGAACAGTGACCACAGATGTATCGTAAGGTATAACTATGCTTTTGCTTTGTGGTTGGTTTTTCAGAACAAGAAGTGCAGAGACGGACAGGAGCTGAGTTTCTGTTATCTAGCAAATTGGGGCCTGTAGAAGGGGGATAAAGTCAGATGCCTCTTAAGAGAGGAGCTCCAAAATGCTGAAATTTAAGTACAAAAAATTGGGGTGTGTAGGAGGAGCTCAGAACTAAAAGTATGATCAGCCTATAAGCATTACTGTTAAAATCAGTGCTATACTCTGATACCATTCTTTTCTCCCCACAGAGGGAGCCAACTTCCGAGCAGTTTTGGATAAAGCTGTGCAAGCAGATGGACAAGTGAAAGAACGTTACCAGTCTCACCGCGACACCATTGCGCTTTTGTGTAAGCCAGAGCCGGAGCTGAATGCTGCCATCCCTTCTGCCAACCCGGCAAAGACCATGCAGGGCAGCGAGGTGAGAAGATGCATTTTGATGTGGCCGGTCATCTCTTTATGAAAACTATGTGCAAGCTATTAGAAACAGCAAATTGGGGATTTCTTTCCTACTGGCATCTTTTTAAAAATACAGATGTTAATTGAGGTTGTCATATTTAAAGTAGCAGGATGTATACACTGAATAGTAGGTAATTATACTGATACCATTACTATCCTGTAGTAATAATTTCTATTTATTGAATGCCTCTTGTGAGCTGGGGACTACATTCTATATACTCTGTATGTTCATAGTGTTTAATTAAGGTTTTCTAGAAGGGAGAAAATTTCCTGAAGTGGAAGAACTGGGTTTATCTAGATATTCTGACCACACATTCCCTGTTTCTGACGTCACTCTGTACTGCCTTCCCCCACTCCACCGTATCCCACTGGGACTGCCTCTGAAAGGAAAACTGACAAAGTGTGCATGTTAATAAATGGGCGACGTCATCACGGCCCTTCTCCTGTTGACGGGAAGGAAAAAATCAAT
This sequence comes from Desmodus rotundus, assembly GCF_022682495.2. Classification (NCBI taxonomy): domain Eukaryota; kingdom Metazoa; phylum Chordata; class Mammalia; order Chiroptera; family Phyllostomidae; genus Desmodus; species Desmodus rotundus. Next base: position 121,573,337 of record NC_071394.1, read on the forward strand.
GGTGGGTCCTCTGATTTGGAGAGTCCTAAAAGAGGAGAAGGTGCAAGTGCGATTTGGTGCCTGAGGGGGTAACGTAGTAGGATAAGATAGAGGCCCTGAAGAACGCAGGAAAACAAGCCACAGGGCAAGAAATACTGCTGAAAACTTGAAAAAGATGAATTTCCTTGGGACGGTAGATCTCAAAATTTCTCATTGTTGTTGTTTCTTACTTGTCTTTGCACCGAAGCATTTCGTGTATTTACTCAACCAAGACTTACACATCTAATCTGTGTAGGGCACTATGCTAGGTACTTTGAAAAGTTCACAAAGGAGTCACACAGAGCCTTCACCCTTCATGACAGCCCAGTGTTGACAATGAGACGTAGACAGGGTAACTGTAGTACGGGCATAACTGTAGAAAGAATGCTGTGAGGACAGATGACACAGCACTTAAATCCCAGCATTTTGGAGCCTCTCTTCAGAGACTTCCTAACAAGTCGGCACGTTATGAGGAGAGTAGGAAGACAGAAAAAGCGAACATGGCTAGGATGCAAGGACGGAGTGAGTAGGTGTGCCCAGAGCAGCTGCGAGGGGTTCAGTGGAAACCAGCCCCTAAGTCAAGAGAAGCCTGCACAGTCGAGTGTGCACAGAACCCGAGCCTCCAGAGGGGTCGGGTGGGGAACCTGATGGGGCAGAGGAGTCCCTGCCTATCCAAGGGGAATAATGATGCTTGAAACGGAACATAACCGAACCCTGTATATATTACATACTTTCCTATGCAACATGCCAGTGATAAAGTTTAATCTGTAAATTAGGTACGGTAATTTATTAACAACAACAATAAAAGACATCAGCTATAATAAAACTCATGTGAATGCGGTCTGTCACTCAAAGAGAGGTTTCTCCCCCTCAGAAAGGTGACACCCACTTACACTGACAGTATTGCCTCTTCCTGGGGTGACGCAGGCTGGCAAGCATCGTCTTCTCCTCCGACGTGGTGCAGGGAGCGGCAGTGTCTAAAGCCGTGTGCCCTCCCGGCGGGGGCTTGTTTTGATTCACACAAAGGTGCCTTCTAGACAAACGGACGATCTACAAACACAACGTTCACTCTTAGCTTTAGTAACAAAGTTCATAGACAAGTGCTGAGACTGGCTGGCATCCATCCATGCATTTGTTCACCACGCAGTAGCTGAAGGCCTGCTGTAAGCCAGGAGCTTTGCTGGGCCCCGGGGTCCTTACCGTAGACAGGAAACCCCTCTAGTTAGCCCTCGTGCTCGGGTAAGTGTGGCCAGGCTCCTGCTGTCGTGTTGTGTGGAGGTGTTCTCATGTCAGCCTTTCCTGAACGTAAATGACAGGGTCTGAGAAATCGAGCTGAAAATTTTATTGAGAGCATTTCTTATTTATTTGGTGCTGTTAAATGCTATGGAGAGTTTTGAATCTAAACAGGCAAACTATAGCCTGTGGACCAAATGCAGCCCACTTCCTGTTTTGGTATGGCCCATGAACCAAAAATCCATTTTACATTTTTAAATGGTTGAAAACAAGTCAAAAGAATAGTGTTTCATGACAAGTGAACATTACATGAAATTCCGGTTTCAGTGTCCGTAGGTACATTTCGGGACATAACCACGCTCCTTGGCTTATTTTGTCTATGGCCGCGTTCACACTACAGAGGCAGGTTGAGTAGCCGCAGTGGAGAATGGTTCACAGAGCCAAAAATACCTTCCATGCGGGCCTTTCCAGGAGAGGTGTGCCAGCCCCTGCTCTGAAAGATGAAGTGCAGGCGCTGTAGGTGATGTCCTTCCTGCCTTTCTGTTTGAGCTCATCTCTCTCCATTTTGTTTCTCGTTTATGATGCTTCAACCAGATTGGCCTCTTACCCCCCCGTTTTGAACATGCTAAGCTTGTTCACGCCTCAGGACTTAACTTTTACTTTACCTTCTATTGGAGACTTTCTTCCCTTTGCTTGGCTTCCATTTCTCCGTTGTGAATAGAATCTTTGTGTACCATATGACTCTGTTATTGTGTGTTTGTTTAATTCTTTCCTTCTCTGCCCTGCCCTTCTTCCCAGGAAGGAGAGAACTCTATTTTAGCACCTGTAACAGTACCCAGCACATAATGATTCAAAAGTATTTGATTGACTGACAACCACTGGCACCCCAGCATAGTAAAGGAATGTGATTGTAGTTGACAGCTAATTGGAGAGGTTTATAAAACAAAAGTAAATACCACAGGATTCTTCTAATTATTTATATACTTTAGCTTGATAACATGTTAAGTCGTGAGTCGTAAACTGGGATTTGTAAGAAATTTAGGTAGTGGTTTCCTTTTCTTGCTGGTATTTCATTTTTGGAAGCGATCTAATTCATTTCTTCTGTGTTATTTACTCTGTTAAAATGAGGCCAGTATCTGAAATATGGTTAAATTTGTAAATTTGACAGGTAGCAAAAAAGGATGTTTGTCATACAATGAATCTTTGTCTCTATGTAACAGTTTAAAAGTTCATTTATAAATTGGTTGTTTCAAATGGCATTTTTTTTCAGAGACTTAGAATCATACCATTATGTCATAAGACTTATTAAATAGCTCTTTGGTCCCTCTTTACCATTCTGGCTAGAAAACTCACTAACGTAAAAGTTAGGAAGTTAGCTTTTCTTCATAACACAGCTGGTATTAGAACTTGTGACTCTTCCTACATCACTCTCCTGCCCTGTGTGCAGTTAGTTCTTCACTGAAGAGGAAGTTGTATTTATGTGAACTATGTCTGTCTTTTCATAATGCTTCCTAGCTAACTTGGGGGTATTGTCACCACAATTTTAGCTCACTATTTGTTGAGAAGATCTCAGTTTCTATACTATATAAGATCAAGTTATAGTGTTCCTAACGCTCAACTTAATTAAGACTATTTTTTAACCAGTTCTGCATATTCCTGTTTCCCAGTTTTATTTAACCTGGCTGTTTTTTTTTTCTTTTTTAGTACATGTGCTGCTGAAGCAAGCACTATTTCTCTTTCTTTCTAGCCTGTGTTTGACATAACTTAGAGAGAGAATAAAATGACATTTCTTATTTTTCTGAGAGCTAAACAGAATTTGTAGGGAAAAGTATTCAGTCAAAGTCATAGCTGAGGTTCCATTATCAGTTTAAATATGCTAACAGATAACACTGTTGCAACCCTTTAAAATTTTTATCCTGTTACATTCCCCCAATACAAAATGTGTCACATAATTACAGAAATAGTTATAATTCAGCAAAAAGGATACTTTAATTTTTAATCTTTTTCTCTACCCCTGTCTGAATGCTTAGATGCCTAACTTCTTCAGTCTACAACGTAGCCAAAATATAGAGTTAAACCATAAAACCTAACTACCAGTTAATAATAATGGCTAATATGATTGGACACTTACTCTCTGTTGGAAATTACATTGTGTACTTTATATGGAGTATTTCAGTTTTTACAACACTCCTGAGGTAGGTACTATTACTATTCTCATTTTGCAGGTGAGAAAATTGAGTTTTCTAGGTAGCAAACTGCCCTTGGTTACACAGTAACTAAGTCCATTAAGTCCACTAAGGGAATATAGTCAGAGTTGAAATATTATGTAATTATGTTTCACTTTGATGAAGAGTTCATTTGTTTCTGTATTCAAATTTTGATTTAATTTTAATTTCGAATGTGAAAAAATGTTTGTGATACAAAAGGTGCATGCAGAAGAATCTCATCCCTTTTTGTTCTGCCTTGTTCCCACCCACTTTCTGTAAGTAATGTATTCACTAGTTTCTGGTTTGTCCTTGCTGCCTTTCTTTTTGCAAAAAAAATTGCACACGCATACTCTTCTGCGCCTTCTTTCCATTTCCTGGAAGTTACTTGGAAATAAGATTTTTATGCAGAGTTGTCTAACACCAGACTCCACTTGATTTCTCAAACAGTTTGTCCTGTCTGTCCAGTTAGGATTCATTGTCTCCCTTCCTTTTAGAGTGTCTATAATGTGATCTTTCTTGAACCTCAAGGAGTAATATTTCTTTCTGCTGCCTCCACCTCATTTTCTTTTTTTTTTAATTGACTCCGAATGTTAAGATTAGGACACTTTGGAGACATGGTTGGTAAACAGAGGCCAAAAGGAAGATCACCTAAATTTAGAAGAAACTTTAGACTTTTCCTTGGGTCTCGGTCTTCACAAAAGAAGGCTTCTTTGCACAGTCCTTTCTAGGAGCTTGCTAGGCCTAAACGAGGAGTGGGTGGGAATTCCTATCCGTAAGCAGTTGGTGAGGAAATCCGTTGGAGTTGGAGTGCTGCTGTTAAGACAACACACGGGGATGGATGTAGGTGGGGTTTGTGGATGCCCCCTTCTTCCTTCGGCTCTTCTCCAGCGCTCTTTGTGAGCATCATTGGGGCATGCGGGTGGGGGATTGCGATTGGCGTTATTACCCTCCGTGGTCCCAGCAGTAGTGTGAAGAGACGTGAGTGAAAGAGGGCGGTTCATCAGCGGCAGCAGAGGGCCCCCGGGTACTGTGACACTATAAAGTGGTATTTTTGAGTCATGTGGAATTAAGTCAGACACTGCCTGGATTGCATAAGAGAGAGAAAACTCTTAATGATATGAAGAGATGTGTAAGAACCTGCTTTCTCTCCCAGCACATGAAGTCAGCAGCTTAAATTTCATCTTTCTATCTCTTCTCTTATCTAGTGTGCTCTCTCCATATGTATCTCTATTTTCGTCTCCATGACTCTCTCCATATGTCTGTTTCTCAGTTTTTCTGTTGGCAAAGTAGGGTATTTACGCGTCAAAATTCACTTTCCCAAACCTCATGAGAGGTAGGCAGCATGCGGTAGAAGGGGTAAGAGAGTGGTCTTGGAGTTAGGCAGACTTAGGTCTCAAATTTCACCTCTGCTCCTTAGCATTTGTGCAACCGTGGGCATATTACATCAATTTTCTGAGGCTCAGTTTCTTCACCTGGGGAACATTAGATTATGTTTATCAGGTGTTCAGGACAGTGCCTGGTACACACTGGGTGTTCGGTAAGTGCCGCCCTTGCTGCGCTGCAGCAGTCTGAGCCCAGTAGAGGTGCAGCGTCTGCATCTACGTGAGTCGGATGCGCACTTTGTACCTGGCTGTCTGAGAGGTCATCCCGTCCTGGCTCTGGACGAGCCTTTGTTGAACCTTTGTATATAAATTGGCTTCTGGTTTCTTTTGGCAAATAAACTAAGGTTTTTTTTTTTTTTTTTTTTTAAGGTTGTAAACGTATTAAAATCCTTGTTGGCAAATCTTGATGAGGTAAAAAAGGAAAGAGAGGGTCTTGAGAGTGACCTGAAGTCAGTGAATTTTGACATGACAAGCAAATTTTTGACTGCTCTGGCTCAAGACGGTGTGATAAACGAAGAAGCGCTGTCTGTCACTGAACTGGATCGGATCTATGGGGGCCTTAAGACCAGAGTCCAGGAGTCTCTAAAGAGACAAGAAGGGCTTCTTCAGAATATTCAGGTGACGTTTATATGCTTTAATAAGACGCATGTTTACACGTTTTAAAAAATTAAAGAAAGGGGTAAGCCTGGTTTAAATCTGTGTTCATTTAGGATTGTCTTTCTTACAAGTGTTACGTATTAATAGAGATCTGTAATCATTATTGTTGTGACATGCACTGAATTTGTGATATTTACTTAAGGAAAGATTTAAAGCATTGCGCTACCCCAAAGAAATATTAGGTAAATTTCTAGTAATTCCTGCATGTAATCATATGATTTTCATAGTTGGGAAAGTATCGATAAAAATGTTAGGAGCTGTGTGAATTTCATAAATAAATGCAAATAACATAAGTCTTTTTTTAAATAAGGTCTCGCACCAGGAATTTTCAAAAATGAAACAATCTAACAATGAAGCTAACTTAAGAGAAGAAGTTTTGAAGAATTTGGCTACTGCATATGACAACTTTGTTGAACTTGTAGCTAATTTGGAGGAGGGCACAAAGGTATGTGTATAAAAGAAACAACAGCTGTCCAGTGTAGATGTGAATATATGGTTGGGGAAGTTAGTATTTTTTACAGTTGGACCAAGTTATTTTTGCCTCATATTTGTAAGCTTTAACTTCTGAGAGTTTTGTTAATAAGAGCTTACTGAAGGTGGCAACATTTCACGGGAACTTTGATGAATTGTGTATTTTACCAGGTATGAAAGGAGTTAGATATTTGGTGTAGCAGAAATTAGCCCAGAGACATTAAAAGCTAATCACACTTTTTTGGGGGATGGAAAGTTGACCAAAGTGAATGAGTTATGGGGAAACAGATGATCTTTGTGGGGGAAGGTGGGTAGGTGTGGCTTTTACATTCTGTGCTAGTGGTTTGGGTGATGATAGACTTGTGAATGTTTTAAGTATTTTATTGCTTATTTAAAAAGTTTAGGGAAATGCTTATACTTGTTTTTTGTCAATTACTTGGCTTCTGAGGGAACCAGTGATTTTTACATTTTTCAGAAACACCACTCCTTTGGCACTTCAGCCCGTAGTGATCACTGAGTGAAGTTCTCTTGCTGTAAATACAGCAGAAACAATGTAAAGGCATCTGAAGAGAGGGTAGAAATACTCAGAGCCTCTCAAAACAGTATAGTAAAATACTATTTTAATTTTGTTTAAAAAGCTTTGTTGAAACAGATAAGCTGAGAAACTCTCCAGAGACCCTTTGAAAATTCTTCTAAAGGGCTTCTGAGAGGACGCCTGCGTTTCCGCAGTGAATGGGCACATCTGGGCCTTCCAGTGAGACAGGCCTAGCGTCTTCGTTACATAGTTGACTTTTCTGATGGAACTGGGAAGATGTCCGTGGCTCACGAAGCTTTTAACGTTTGCCATTTAATGTCTGGTGACAGTGTTCTCTAAAAGTGATTTTATTAGTTTTTATTTTCTTTAGGAGTCTTAGCTCTTACTTAATATTAAGTAGTGTAATAAGTAGTGTCTCATGTAGACGATTTTAGTTTTTCATTTTTAACTGTTATTGACAGATGATGATGAAATTGTGTATCTCCTCAAATTAAAAAATGGTTCTGGCTTATTATATTTGTTCTTTGCCTACAGTTTTACAATGAGCTGACTGAAATCCTGGTCAGGTTCCAGAACAAATGCAGTGACATAGTGTTTGCACGGAAGACAGAAAGAGATGAGCTCTTAAAGTAAGTCTGTTTTCTGTATCAAATTGTACTTAGGTATTTTTCTTAAAAAAAAAAAACCCCACAAAACCTTGTGGAGACTTTTGGGGTAAACTTGGCAGTGTGAGATGGCAGTTTCCTCTTCTCCTGGGTATTTTACAAAGCAAGCAAGCAGCTACATGATCTGGGCGCAGCAGGAACTCTGGATGCGAGAAGAGTAGTGGTGTCACACGACAATGGAACAGCGCAGGGTGGCAGACCTCAGGAAATGCCAGTAAACATAAGCAGTTTACCTCGTGGTGACAGATTGGTTCCTTACATGAACTAGAGGCACAGAACATGGGGAAGACAGGGCGAATAGCTCAGAAAACACCAGTGAAGTCGCTTTCTGAAGGAGACTACGGAGAAACTGGGCCAGTAACACAGGGCTCAGTCCATTCTGAATAAGCACTAGGGAGTTGATAATATTTAACAAAACTTAATAGATGAAGAATATTTACCAGAGTAATATTGTCACAGGACAGGTGAATGTTCTGAGCTTAGATTTCACTATGACCTTTTTTTAAAAAAGCATTAGGAAGCTATCTCTCTAAGGCACACCAAAAACAGAAATGCCAGAACTCAAGATGTTAAGTAAACAGGAGGTGGTAACATGTGGTATCAGAATTCATGAAAGGAGAGGAGGAACAGAAGCATCACACGTCTGAGCTGAAATGGGACGGAGCACCGAAGGAGAAGGAGGCAGTGAAGAACGCACAGGAACGCAGAGAGTAGCAATGAGGAAATCAAAAGAAGAGGAAACCAAAGTAAAGATAGGATTGAAAAAATTAGAAATGGGTAAAGAAAGTCTGGTGTATGCAAGACTGAATTTCCCTCATAGAAGAAAAACCAAAACAGTGAATAAAATATTTAATGATAATGCTCAAGAACCTGTTCTTAAAATAAGTACAAGCTTGTTGAAAGGATGTGTCTATGGTTGGAAAAAATTAACAAAAACTGCCAGCCAACACCAAGGCATATGAATTATTAGCCTCAAAATAATGGCAGGATCCTGTGTGTAGTCAGGCAAAAACGTAAGTGGTTTATAAAAAGGTAAACAAGGGTAGGCCGGTGGCACTGGAGAGAGCGGCATGGTTGTTCCGGGGACTGCGGGGGGGCAGACGTGAGCCAGACTGCCACTCGGGTGTGTACGAGCCCGTGTTCATTGGTGAAGGACATGGAGACCTCAGAGTCTGTCGTGTGCAGGAGCCTTCCCGGAGCTCTCGGCCAGCCGCACGCTTGCTCACCACGCTGCCCCTATGTCAGCAGCTGTCCATAGAAGGGGTGGGAGAAGATGCCAAGGAGCTACCTCCCTCCACTAAGGCGGGGCAGGGCCACTTGATTTTAGAGAGTATTTCTGGTTAACCTTCAAAAAGCAAATAATTAGAATGCTTTCTAATAGGTTCCAGAGCTTTTAAAAAGTCTCCCTGCAAATTAGCCTTATTATTAAGAAAAGCCAACAAAGATTAAAACAGAACACAGTCTTCAGGCCAATTTCATCTGTGAATAGGGATATAAAAGTCCTAAATAAAATGCCATTGATACTCTGCAGTATGTTAAAGAACCATTACCAAGGGGAAGAGGGACAGTTACTCCAGTAATGAAATGATTGCATCAGTATTTCTCTATCTAAGGAGAAGAAGAATCTTTTCATAGATGAAGAAAAAGCATTGAAAATATAACTATTTTGGTACTGAACAAAATGGGAGTAGATGGATACTTCCTTCATATGAAAAAATATATATGCACGTGTCTGTTGCACAAAACTCAGCATCGTGGTTAATGGGGAAACACTGAACATTCCCCATAAAGCCAGGAAAAGACCATAGGTGCCCAGCACCACTATTATTTAATAATATATTGGCAGCACCAGCCAGCATATTCAGCTAAGAGGAAGATGGCATAAATAGAGACACTGGAAGGGAGGAGGTAAAACTGTCACTACTTGCAGATTTTATGATTGTACAACTTGCAAACAGAGGAGATTCAACCCCCCCCCCCAAGCTGCAAATAATAAAAGAATTATTACCGAACATAGTTGATCATAAAAGAGTTTGTAGGAATCAAAAACTTTCATATAAACAGACATGGAAAACAATGGAGGAAGAGACCCTACGTGAGATCTGTCCGATGAGAACCTTTAGACGCTGTTCAGGGACACGGAAGACTTAAGCAAGCTGAAAGACGTGCAATATTCTTGGATGGGGTGTCTCAGATTCATAAAGGTGTCAGTTTTAAATAAACCTAGGCGTTTGACATTATTTTGATTTTAAAAAAGCCCTGGCTGATGTGGCTCAGTGGATTGAGCACTGGCCTGCGAACCAAAGGGTGGCTGGTTCGATTCCCAGTCAGGATACATGCCTGGGTTGTGGGCCAGGTCCCCAGGTGGGGGCGCATGAGAGGCAACCACACACTGATGTTTCTCTCCCTCTCTTGGCTGGTTCGATTCCCAGTCAGGACACATGCCTGGGTTGTGGGCCAGGTCCCCAGGAGGGGGCGCATGAGAGGCAACCACACACTGATGTTTCTCTCCCTCTCTTTCTCTAAAAATAAATAATAATTTTAATTAAAAATCCCCAACAGATTGTCATTTGAAACTAGACTAGTGGATCCTAAAGCTCAAGTAGAGAAACAAAGATTAGCCAGGAAAATTGAATAAAAAGAGTAAGGGGAAACTAATTCTACCAGATATTAAAGTATGTAATATTGTCTTTTAAAACACAGTTGGTACATGTTTAGACAGCCCCAAAACAAAAGAAAATAGAAATAGATTGAGATGCGTATGTGAATTTATTTTAAAAATGCCCTTAAACAATCAGATTAAGTTAGAGACAACTGCCTAGCCATTTAGAAAACAAAAGTTATTTTTATACATGAACGTTATTTCAGGTTGATCAGACTTGAAATGTATAAAATGAAAAGTCCAAAGAGAATATGGAGGCATTCCTTAATGAAGCTAAAACGGGAAGTCTCTTCCCAACTCTGACTTAAAATCCAGAAGCCATTAAAAGAAGGGATGAGTTAATTATAACATGATAAGCAGAGTCAAAATGTAACAAACTGGGGCCCTGGCCAGTGTTGCTCAGTGGTTGGAACGCCGTCCCGTGCCTGAAAGGTTCCGGGTTTGATTCCCGGTCAGGGCACATGCCTTGTTTGGGGGCGTGGGCGCATAGGACCGCAGTTCCAGCCCAGATCCCTGGTCTGGGTGCTTGTGGAGGCAAGCAATCGATGCTTCTCTTACATCAATGTTCTCTTTTTCCCTTCCTTTTCCCCTTCTCTTTCTCTCTAAAAAAGCAAGTGAAAATCCTGAGGTGAAGATTAAAAAAAATGTAACAAACTGGGAAAAACATTTGAAATTTATTATCAGTGAGACTGACATGAGTTACCAAGTGATGTCAGCTCCATGGTTGAAAGGTGAATGAATTGTGGGGAAGTAGGCCCAACAGACATCATAAAAATCTGAGAGTTTAACTTTGTTAAAGTCACTGTTGACACTCAGGGCCTACATTCTTTGAAACGTTTTCATGGAATGTAAAACAAAAGCACAAGAAAGTACATATAGATAAATACATCTTGTTGGATTCTCACACACTGAATACAGCCCTGTGAGGAGCACTTCTAGGCACCCCGGAAGCACCCGCTTCCCCCATGGCAGCCACTGTCTTGGCTGTGGAAGTACACACTAGTTTCTCCTGTTTTTCCCTGGACAGCGGAGTCGTGCGCTTTTTTTGTGATGGCTTTCAGAAGTCAACATTCTTTTTGTGAGATTCATCTGTGTGATGTTTCTGTGTACATTTCATTGTATGACTATACTACAAGTTTGTTCATCTGTACTGTTACTGAGTATTTGAGTACTTTTTAGTTTGGGGCTATTATACTGTGAATAGCGTGGGCCTGAATGTTCTAAGACTCAACTGTCCAATAATACCGGCAACAGTAAAATAATAGAAACAAATCAAATGTCTAGGGTTGGTAAAATGAAGCTACACGTGTACGGTGAAATACTGTGCAGTCCCATAACACGATTTAATTTCTAGTAGTCACATTAAAAAAGCTAAGAGACACAGGTGAAATAAAATTCAATATTTTATTTAACCCAGTATATCCAAAGTAGTATCATTTCAAAATATAGTCAATGCAAAAATTATGAAGGAGCTATTTTACTCCTTCCCTCCCCCATACTAAATCTTAGATATCTAGTGTGCAATTTTCACTTACGGCACTTCTGTTTTGTTGAGTGAGATTTTGGGATGGGTTTCAATTTATCGTTAGAGGGGATTTTAAAATATTTTCCTGGTTTCTAGTACTATATTTTAATGGTCTTTCCAGCTATCTTTTAAGAATTTACCTTAGTAGTAGATACTGAAGTAGTTTTTAACATGAAATATTGCAGTGCCACATTAAAAAAATATCTTTAGAAAGTATTTAGAAATTTACAAAATAGTTTGAGTAGGTTAGCTTTTGCATCTGTTGTTTTGGTTTCTACAAACACTGATAAAATGTAGTGATTAAAATACTAGCTACGTGACTATGAGCAGTTGTAATTTTCTGATTATTTTGAGACAGGTCCTTGTGTTAGGTTTTCTCCTCCAGGGGCTGGCCTCTCACTAACAGTGGGTAGTCTTTTAGGGCCACTTGCCCTGTTTGCCATGTTCTGTACTCTAGCCGTAACTGATCTGAGAAAGTTTACCTTTTTCCTAGGCTTCAGAAGTAGAATGAGAACTAACTCCACTTCATTAAATAGAAGAGAGAAAAAGATTTAAGCTAGTTCTAGGTTAGATCAGGAATGTAGGATATTTTAAAATACCATCATTGTTTTCAGTGTTTCATGTGCGAAGGGAAGAAAAACACCTGGTATTTTATGTGTTGGGTTTTCTTATATGGTGTTAATTTTGAACACTTTTGTCTTTAATCAGGGACTTGCAGCAAAGCATTGCCAGAGAACCTAGTGCTCCTTCAATTCCTACACCTGCGTATCAGGCCTCTCCAGCGGGGGGACATGCCCCCACTCCGCCGACTCCAGCACCAAGGACCATGGCGGTCAGTAAGCGCATGATTTTAAAATGGGAGTTTTACCTTAGTGACAGCTCGCTTGCTGTAAAGGATAAAAGAGACTTTACACTGGAGAAGTCTGGTGTCTCCATTTTTGTCAGGTGACCAGCCTGATGTTTTGCAATATGAAGAATTCTTGCCAAAAAAAATCTTGAATCTAACCAGGTCTTTAGAATCAGTCTTTCATTTGTAGGAGATGTGATAATAAAACAAGAAGTTAAATTGTGCTGTTAGGAAACAGTTGGACAAGTCTAGAACTGGGACATTTTGTGGGACACCTGGCTTGGTTTTTTTTCTAGAAGTGAATGTCATAGAAAGAAAAAAAGGAGGCAGAGGGAATGTTTTAGATTACAAAAGAGGAAAGAGTCGTAATCATCAGGAGCAAAACATGAACCTTGATTGGATTTTGGTTCATCAAAACCCCTGTAACAGTTTTGTTTTGTTCTCGGTAAATAGGGAAACTGGAATGTGTGGAGTAGATACTTGAGGATATTTGGGAATATGTGTTAGTTTTCATAGGGTGAAATGGTGTTACGATTATGTAGGAGAATGTTAAAACTTACATGTTTATTATACTATTCTTTTAAGTTTCCTGGTATTTGATAATTTTCATAACATGTTGGGGCCAGGACAAGATTACAGGGATAAACTGTATCTGGCCTGCTCCTTCCTTCCACCTCAAATGTCTCAGGTTTGGTGGGAGCTGTAATGAGCAGTAAATGATTAAATGTGCGGCGTGAGGAAAAGGGCAGTGGGTACGGAGGATCCACAGACTGGAGAATTATTCTTCAGATATGATACATTTCTAGAGTAATAAGCCAACATTTAAGAATAGGAATTTGAAGTATATCTGGTTGGATTCTAGAGTTTCTTATGTGTCCTTATTTATTTTAATTGATAGCAATTTGAGAAAAACATGAAACATTTTGTAGTCGATGCCAATTTTTTCTTATAGACCACTAAGCCCCAGCCCCCAGCCCGGCCTCCACCTCCTGTGCTTCCAGCCAGTCGAGCTGCTTCTGCGACAGCTCCAGCGGGGACTGGAACTACTGCACCAGCTGCACCACAGACTCCTGGTTCAGCCCCCCTTCCACAGGCCCAGGGACCCCCCTACCCCACCTATCCAGGATATCCCGGGTAAGGCTGAAACTTTGATATCCCGAGGTTGGCTCAGTCTCTACCTCTGCCTAACCTTTTAAAAACAGGGTCGTTGCTTCTGTGCATGGGTGTGTCATGGATGGATAAGCTGCCCTGTCAGCTTGTACACAAATAAAAACGATGTTATAGTCACTTGAGTAGTTGATAGCCACTTCCTAAGCATTTGTATGTTTTTAGTTTTTTCATATTGGGTTTATATTAAATAAATCTGGATTTCAGATGTATTTTTTTGATCTTGTTTATTTAGATGATAAACAAGGTGTCTTTTTTGAGCTTAGCATAAGCAAGACTGATATGGTCTTATTCACCAACCTGTACTTTGGAATCTTGGCATTTTGATAAACTGTTGAGCAGAAATTTATGTAATTATGGAATGTACTTTCTTAAAGATCAGCTTTCTTTGTGATAATTTGTTAATCTTAAAAATCAAGGCATTTGACTTTTTTAAGTGTGTTTCAAATTTACTTAGTACGTGCATTCTGTCTTCCCATTATTAGGACTTTTTAATTAGTAAATTTATGTGCATTACAATGAACTTGATGTTCTTTTATGTCAGTTAATAACAGAATTAGGAACACTTTTCCCTAACAAGCTGTTTTTTCTCCCCACTGTTCTCTAGTAGACTGAGAAATGGAGACAAATGCTTTCTTGAAAGAACTGGGTTTTAGAATAATTGTTACATGTTTCTTTTTTTCAGTATGTGATTTACCAACCCCGCTCTTTTGTCTTCTTCCTCCCGGCAGGTATTGCCAGATGCCCATGCCCATGGGCTACAACCCTTACGCGTATGGCCAGTACAACATGCCATACCCGCCCCTGTATCAGCAGAGCCCTGGACAGGCTCCGTACCCAGGACCCCCGCAGCCTTCATACCCCTTCCCTCAGCCCCCACAGCAGTCTTACTATCCACAGCAGTAATATGCCAGCTCAGACGCTCCGCTGGTTCAGTCAGAAGGGAAAGAAATGCCAGTCCTGCAATAAGTGTACTAAACTCCGCGCTCCGGTTAATATAACGCTCTCTGCTGTACTGAATGCAGTGTATAGTATTTGTCTGCGGCCAGACACTGGAAGCTGTTCCGTGTCCCATCCCACACCTGACTGCACACGGGAGACTCGCTGCTGGTGCAGTGCGAACACTATTAGGCATAATGGGGTTTGAGACAAGTTATGTTCCAGTTCCCAAAAGTTGGAAACGAGAAATTAAACCCACAGGTGAACCTTTGAAATGATTATACTTACGTCTACATGAGATGTGATTGGGACATCAGATACTTAGGATGGTTTAAGTACTGATATTCAAGTAAACCAAGTTTTCTTTCTCTTTTGGTTTATTGATTTGGTTTAATTTCCATTATGCTATTTTGCATAATCAAAGCATTGTAATCTTATAATTTAAAAATAAATTACTTCAGAACAGTTGTTATTGTTATGTTTTGTCATTGATTCTCATTACTGTCTAATTTCTTTCTGGTATTAGTTTCATGTTATATGTACATGAGTTAAACAGGTACTGTGTTTAAGTGCATGATTAGTGCAAGTTAATAGTCAGGTTCAAGTACGTCTTACAGGAAAACCAAAAGAATAGTATCATAATTTATCTTTCGTATGATTAGTAAATTAAATTATGAAATTTATTTTGAAAAGTCCTATAATGTGGAAGGAACACAATTGGTACCAAAGATGCTTCAAAGAAATATACAAATAAACATGTATATTTAATGTTTTATTAGTTTCTCCAAGAAATTGGTACAGTTTCTGGTAATTTTTTTTATAACCTGGTTAAAATACATCATTGACAGTACTGCCTAATATAATGGGATTGTTTAAAGGAAATTTACTGTACCCTGCTACTCTTTTTTTTCCACCTTACTGTCTTAACTTAGTAACATTTAATGCGCAATGTACGTGAATAGATTCAAGCCCTTTCATTTTTATGCTCCTGAAGATTGGACTGTTTTATATTTCAGGGAGAACAGAAAACAGTGGTTGGGAGCACATGCCCGCTCTGGAATAGGCTGTGTATTTAATTATTAGTCTCTGCTGTCAGGACAGCTAATCACTGTGCAGACCTCGGTGAAAATAGCCGTGCTTCATGGACTGAGAAAATGAGGAAGGAGTGAGTTGTTCGGTATCACAGCGGGGTCTTTCTGTGTGGGGTGCATTTCTGAACACACTGGGCATATGAGCAGTTCTCCAGTGAATCGGTTTGTGTTTATTTTTTAAGTTTTAATGCTGACTTTCTTGCATTGTTTCATTTAAATGATACTGTCACTTGGTCCACTATTGTTTTCATTGACAGTTTGGGTTTATATTTTAAATGTTGGACTGAAGGTGTGATTGTAAAAAGGAGTGGATTGGTTTCGAAATACGTGTATGTTTTTTAAAAACCTTACTTTGTTGTATGTAGAAAACATGAAGGCATGTTACTGCAATATGAATGACCTTTACATGGAATATTGCAATTGGTTAAATGTCCAATAGTTAAAACCTTGGCAAAAAATAGTTTTTTACATCTCAAAGCTAAGTTTTATGAATGTGGAATCATCAAAGTATGACATGGGCTTGTTTGACTCTTGTGTAAATGACATTTCAGTTCTACACTCTGACTACTCAAGCTATCATATACTAACCTGAGATACTCAGTGAGAGGGGTGTTCCAAATCGCTAGTTTATAACTCTTACTAATGCAGAAAAAACAAAGACAAAATTGGCCTGAATATTCTCTTGGGGAAAGATCCGCTAAAGAAGAGAGTAAGCGCATTGAGGGCCAACGGAGAAGTTGTAAGGCATTTAGCCCCTTTCCAGTGCCGAGCGAGGCCTGCTGCCTGAGAGACACAGAAGTTGTAGCAAAGGAGGCTCTCCAGTCCCTCGGGGCAGCCTCCTCCCGCATGCCTCACTCGGGCAAGTCTGCCCGCAAAGCCTTTTTCTGCGGCGACCAGGGCCCGTTCCCTCTTACCTGTTTGTTCCTCCGTTAGGTGACTGAGGGTGCTTTCCTGCGGTCATCTGTGTCTAGGTGCAGATGGGCGAGTTCCTGTAGGCCTTCATTGCTGGGTCTGAGTTTGTGGGCCCAGTTTCACTGTGATGGCTCCTGGGGAGAAGTTTTGCTTACGTCTGTTTTGTATTCCAGCAAACAAGAATGAAGCCCTCACTGGGATTATTCTTATCAGACTTTTTTTTTATCCTTTGCTTAGCATTCAGTGTTCTACAAAATACCTAAAAAAGTTGTTCTGGATAACGCGGTGGTTTTAGGGGTAGGAGAGTGTCACTCGGTTCAGGTGTGTTGTACTATGTTTATAGTTAGGTTTTTGATTATCTCCCTATCCTAAGGACAGGAAACCATTCCCAGACCACTTATGTTAGAGTTTGGACTTTAAGTAATGAAGCTCTGCGTAAAGAGCTACTCAGAAGTGGGGTAAACACTAACTTCTCTTGTTTCTTTTTCCTAGTTGGAGACAGATGGTCTGACTTCTCAGTCTGGTGTAAAGTATTGGGCTACTCCTCTGCCCCTTGGCCTTTATTCTCAGTTAAGAACAATACTCATGTATCACTGCAAAGCATTCAGTCTTTGTGAGATATCCATGTACCCATACCCCGCTTTGCAATTTATAATCTCTCTCTCTCCCCAAATCTAAACAGTTACAGAACAAAGAACATGATTTCACAGCCTTCTGTCCTCGACATTCTATCCCAGTCAGCAGCCTTTTTAGTCCAACACAGATTTTTTAAAAAAGTCTTCCATTAGAGCTTTACTGTTTGCAAAAGTGCTTTGTACAATGCAACTTGCGAAGTAGGTTTTAGTTTGCTAATGGTTTTTTTTAAATGATCAGTATATCTTGACTCTTGCTATTAAACCTAGTTGCATCTCTTTTTTTTGGTTGTTGAACACGTTAAATTCTTAGTTGATTCACAGAACAGGATACAAAGTAAGGCCAGAAAACAACAGCACTACAGTGTTGCAATTACTAGTTTAAAAGTAGACTTCAGAACTAAATGATAATTATAAGATTTACATGGAGAGAAAAGAAGGAAAAATTCTATTTTTAAAGAAAAAGAGAATATTCAGGCTTTATTTCTGGTATGAAGTTTATATTTTTAAAAAGATCCTATATTATCTATCACACCAGAGATTTTAGATTTTTTTCTGGTTAAAAACATTGCTGGTAGTTGGATTATATTTTTATTGTATTCATTTCTCTTAGGGGGAGAATTGTAAAGAAACTAAAAGGTTCCAGATGAATGTATCCTGGAAATAAAAGTTGAAAGATTCTTACTTCCTTGGAGTATGAATTCTTATTTAAAGTGCTTATCCTTCAGCTTTATAGTTTCTGTAATTTCTTCAACAAATGGTGGGTTGGGACATAAAAAATACCCACTTTGACTAAATGCATGAGACTGTAAAAGGAAGGTAATGTTTAAATGTTTTATTAGTAGCTGTCAATTCTATGATTTATCGTGGATGGACCATATTTTCATTGCTTATGACTTGCCCCAGTTCTCTCAGATGGCTGCTGTCTTCAAGTGTCATTTTGGGGTTAATTTTGGAAGTGTTTGGCAAGATTATGTTACTCAGTTGTTCAGCGGAGGAGGGTAGTGAAATGTGTTCATCTTTGAAAACATTTCTATTTTCTAACCAGTTCTCCCATGTGTTAAGGTCAGACGCAACTGTTTTATTATGAAGCTGAGAATACACAATTTATCCGAAAACGTGTGGATTTTTGTATGCTTTTCAGGTTTGTTCAAGGTGAAAAAGCTCGCTCCAGGAATGAACCTGTCTGAATCCCTATTATGTATGTTTTAAGTCTATAAAAACTGGTCATAGTTCAATCTTTTTTGTCGTCACCTCCCTGGCATCTGGGTTGGAGAGTACAGAGTTCACACCGAGGGCTTGGGAACCTCAGTGTGTCAGGTGGGAGGAGGAGGGGGGGGATCTAAGGGACCTTCCCTGGAACTCAGGTTGTGCTCTGGCCTACAGGAAGGTGACTGAGAAGCTCAGCATGCTTGAACTGCTTTAGCATTTACTACCGCAGGGCAGGACTGGCTTAGGAACTATCTGGGAGCAGACGTGAACTTGCCTCGAGCCTGTGCACCAGGGTTTCTGCCCACTGACCAGGCTTGCCTTTGTGGGTAACCCGGGGCACGCCCAAGTAGTCTGCCTTAGCCCCCCTGCCTGCAAGGGACCCTGCCCTCATTCCACGGGTCCTTGATGGCCTTCCTTTTGCTTAAAAGTTGCTTCAGTCCCTTTGAACTAATGGCCATCCAGTGATACAGGTGTATTGGGCCCTCACCATTGCCTTTGTACATTGCCCTGCACTTTGAGCCGAGGCCTCACACGTTTTTATTCACACTCCAAACCCAAGAATCAGCTTGCAGAGAAGTTGAGCAACGTGTGCAAGGTCACATGGCTGCTGAGTGGCTGAGCTGGGGCTCAGGTCTCTTGCACCTGCCACCTATGATTTGAACATCTGTAAGGACAAACATGCCTTTCGCCTGTGTGTGGCTGCTGCTAAAGCCATCGAACATTATTGGGTTCTTGGCACGTGCTGGGTCTGCTTGTAAGCATTTAAAACCCACAAACTCATTTTAGCAGAGCAGCCACCAGGGAGGGGCCACTGACTTCATCCCGTTTCACAGGACAGGAGGAGACAGGCCACAGAGTCGGTGTGAGCCTGGGGCTGGCCTGAGGTGGAGCTGGGCCCTCGTGGAGTGGGGGAGTAAAAGACTTTAAATAAAAAGTTTCCCTGGTTTCAGAGTATTTGTTTTATAGGGTGATTGCTCTCATTCCACCCATCCATTATCCATTCAGCCATTTTTTCCCCCTCAACAACGTTAAATGTGGAGGGACTACTTAACTATTCTAGATGCAGCTGCCCTCGAGGGATTTCTTTTCCAGGAGGAGTGCAGTTGAGCCGGGAGCGGCCATTGGGTTTGTTAGGTAGGATAGGCAGCAAGCTAAGGCGGGGCGGCAGACAGAGATCTGTCTCACCCGCTGACTCAGCAGTCCTGAGCCCAGTCTGATAAGATTGCCGGGCATTCTGAACTTCCCAAGCAAAGACAGTGCTGGAGGAGGAGGGTCCTTGAAACTCTGTGTCCTGGGAAAGGCAGCCTCTTAATTTCACTAAGACAAAGAGCCTTTCCTAGCTGAAAAAGACAGCCTTTGTAGCTGCACATTTATTCCCAAGGTTTAGAAGGGGAGAAGGAGGGGTTCCTAGAAGCTGACTGAAGTATTTAACCCAACGGGTGGTGCGTTCAGATTACTGGGTGCCCACTTGTAGCCTCATCTCAAGTGTATAAAACAAACTCACGGACAACTTTATTTCCTCTGTACGTGGGGCATTCAGACTCACTGGGAGCCTACCTGCAGCTTTGCGCTCATGTGTGTTTCGTAAATAAATTTGCGTTTTCACTTATGTGTGGTCTCTCGCTTGAATTTGTCTTGTGAGTGAGGGAAAACCTAAGGAACAAGCTCGGGTTGGGGGTCTCTCCTGACTTGGTCTCTCCCCGGCAACAGTTTGAAGGTGGATATTATATTAGGATGTGAATTTGTGGGAGGGAGTTCTCTGTGACCTTCCTGTTTTCAGCTCCAGCCAGGTTAGCTAAGACCCTTTGCACGTTCCTGCCCCAGGGGGTGGTTGCGGGGGTAGGGGAGCAGAAGCTGGAGTCTCTGGGGCCAGGGTTTGGAGGAAGTTCCAATCTCAGAAGGGATAGCTTTTTGGTATAGAGGGATCACAGCATTCCCAGGGAGGGGGGGGTCACAGTCCCAACAAGGTGGGGCTTCCCTAGCTGAAGGGACCACGAGGCTGGGCAGCATGAAATGTTGAGTCTGAATTTTTTATCACCCCGTGTGGGATGGGCTTTAGAGTCAGAAGTGAGTGACTTCAATTAAGAAAGGAATGGATATTTCTTGTGTGTGTGTGTCGGTCAGCTTCAATTCAAGCCACCTGCGTGTGCGCCCTCTCTGCAATAGCAAAGAAGATTTCGTGCGTGCACACTTGCAGCTGTGGTCTGATGGCAGCACTGCATTCACGCTCCCCCAATCTGCGTTTTCTCTTTCCTGTGCCTGCGTTGTTGCTGCGGCTCTGCCCTCACGCAGAGGAAACCCGTGCTGGTGCTCGGGGCACGCTGTGGGAGAGGCAGGGTTGCGGGGTTGTATAAACTACTCCCAAGGTGTGGAGTGTTGGAGCAGGTCAGCGAGAGGACCTGGCCTTTTACCCCCGGATGGGTGTTGGAGGCTCCTCCTACCCCTCCCCGTCCTTGGAATATAGTTCAGCCCACCATTATAACAGTAAAAACCGGGTTCGCGGACGGAGCCTGGAGGGAGTAGGAGCTGTTGAGAATGTCTAGACCCAACACCTGACTGAACCATGTTAAAGCCTCTAGAAACTTTGAAGGCGGGCGGTGCAGAGACCCACTGCTGCTGTGGGCCCAGAAGAGAAGCCTGGTTACTAAATTCCCTGGTTTGTGAAACCGCCACCTACCCACCTGAAGTGGCCTCTTCATTCGGCTGTTAGCAGTAGCCTGACTTGGGCCCAGTCCTGGCCTCCCCCTGGGCAGCTGTGTGATTATGAGCAAGACGTCCCTCCTGTCGGCCTCCACTTCCACGCTGTTGAAGCAGGTAGTTGTTATCCTTCCTCAGGGCGGAGGAATGCCCGAAGGACTGGCCCCTGGTAGGGGCCAACACGGCTCAACACGGCTGGCTGTTTCAGCAGCGAGTAGCACAGGCAAGTTTGCCCTACGCTGTGGGGAAGTGATGGGAGTGTTGGCCCTTCTGTGTCTTCAGGCTCATCTGGTCCGTCTGTGGCCGAAAGTTCGCCTGTTTCTGGCGTGTTCGGTCGGGATGAGACAGAAGAGAGTGCCTCTGACTTTTAGACTGGTATCATTTCAGTTACATTCAATGTGTTGAATTTAATTTAACCCAGATTCCCCAGTTCTCACATACCCTGGAGAAAACAGTAACATTTCTGCCCCTGCCCCCTCCCCCCACAACGAAATACTACAAAACCGGCGACCTCTTTGCCTTATGTGGAGAAACCGGTCAACGAATAGATAAAGCTAGATTGGAATTCCTGGGTTCCATCAACACCAGGGCGTGTGGACAGAATTCAGGAGACGCAGGCCCCACAATGGGGAAAGACTGGAGCCTTGCGTTTGCCAGCCTCTAACTGAAGTGTATGATTTCCTTCCATTACAAATGGCAACAAAAGGTCAAATACTGACCTTTGCAGTGTTACCAGAACCTATGACTTGGCCACTTCTATAAATCCTGGTTATTTGCATATCTCATTACAGTTGCTACTAATTTCTCAAAATGTCACTTCCACTGTTCCCCACTTTGCATCAATGGTTAATTAGACCTGCCACTAGGTCTTGTTTTCACTGTGTTAAAGAAGCACCTATGTTAGGAAGGCCTCCATTTGTTTAATAATTGGATTAATAAGTCTAACGTAATTGGCTTTCTTTATAAAATACACAGGTTTAACCTGATTGCCCATATGGTTCACGGCACAAAAAGTTTTATTAACCTTCAGAAGTCAGAAAACTTTCTGGGTAAGAGCGGCAATTTCCAGTCTGGCCACAAGAGGGAACTATTTCCCAATGAATGTTTTAAAAGATCACAGCAGGGATTTTTCTCATTCCCTGTTAACTCTTGTTCTAAAATTGGTTCAACTTTTCTTCTTTACTGTTAGCAATGTAATTGGGGTCCTGTGAGGAAGCTCTGTAGCTGACTCCCTGCCAAGAGCTGAAGCAGCCTTGCGTTGTGAATCCAGGATGCCGTGAAACCAAACAGTGAGTCTCCCAGGCACTAGACGAGAACTCTCAGTGCCCACAGCATGTTTGCTGTTTACCGCCTCCCCTACCCCCGCCAAACAAAAATACACCTTGTAGAGCAGAGAGTATACTTGATTTATTATTCTGATAGGAACAGACCCCCTATTAGGGTAGAAACAGCTGAAGGTTTTCCATTAATTAAAGGCTGTTAGGAGAAGGTGTTGTGTCTGTGAGTGGGAGGGGGAAGGGGCAGAGGCTGATGGCGGAGGCGGGAGGGAGAGCAGAACTTTATAGGCAGAGAAAGGCAGTGATCCAATAATAAAAACCTGAGGGCCTGGCCAGGCCTTCCACTCGGTTATGCGGTGGTTGCCTCCAGGGCTGATTTTAATGGGAACAATTTCACATGTTCCTTGTCCTTTGGCCACATCAGCACATAGGTCACTGTATATATTTAAGGGCTCAGGATAGAGGTCTTAGAGTGTCTAATTGCAAACGGCAGCAGCCATTTTTACGAGTCAGCATCAAACCAAGGCACAGCTCTGCAACCCTCCCTGGCCCTGAAGTAGGTCAGGCAGCAGGAGATGCAGGGGGTGCTCGTTGGGTAAATGTGACTCCTCTGTAGCGGGCCTTTTCAGGTATGTCCACCGCCTGACCATCCGCCAGTCGCTGATCTTCGTTGAGCCTCAGTTTCCTCATCTGTAAAATAGGAATCATATTCCCTACCTCCAATGAGATTATTGTGAGAATTCAGAAAGCAAAGTGCACCCACAGCACCACTCCTGGCTGTTATTACCGAGGATCACGGCTTTGTTCCTGGAGCACGTGGCGTCCACGAGGCAGGCAGTTATTAGTAGCCAGGCCTTTTATTGGTGTCATGGCCCGGGGGTCCCAATACCCTAGTGAATACAACACATGCTCTTCATTAAAGTGCCGTAGAAAGTGGTCAAGCATCATGGACTCGGAACGGCCCGGGCTAAGTCCCAGGTCTGACCATTAATGGCCACAAGACTTGATGCTAATTACTTAGCCTCTCTGTGCTTCAGCTGCCCCATAGTTAAAACAGGTGCAGGGATGGTACTTTCGGCATGAGGTTATTATGAGTTAATACTTGAAAAGCATTAGGAGTGGTCCCTGGCACGCAGCAAGCACTCAAATTATGAGCTTTTATTGTTGTTGTTATTACCCTAGGCAACTTGCTAAATGTTCTCGGATGACAGAGTTAAATCTACTAGACAGTCCAGACCACTGGTCTCATGTCCCTGGACTGTGTTTCCTCAACATGCTAGTGTGGGAATGGCATGGGTGTGGGGTTAGGGAAAGCCAGTGAGAGGATGTGACTGCTGGTTAGTCCTTCAGGAGCTGGACCCTGGCAACTGGAGGCTCCTCACCCCCTCCCCTGTGCTTGGAATGTACATTCTGCACTGCTCCCCTCCTCCCCTCCTCGTTCCCACAGTGGGAGCCAGTTGCAAGGACACAACCTGGAGAGAGCACTGTGGTGTTGAGACCTCTGTAGGGAATACAGGACTGAGCCCAGGTAAGGCCTCTGTTAAGATTCTGGGAGATGGTGTGGATACCTACTCATCTAGGACTGCCCAAGATAAACCTCTTAAGTAAGTCCCTTGCTTGTTAAACGTGCTGCCTACCAATCTGGAGTAGCTGGATTCTTTCTTTGGTCCCTCCCTCCCTTCTCTGTGGGGGCCAGTTTTGGAACCAACATGTCTCAGTGGGGGTGGTGGAATTGTGATGGGGTGCTGATGAGCGGGGTGATGATGGACTGTGTTGGTGGGCTGATGGTAGGTAGTTGCTGGTAGTCTAGGTGGGGGAGTGGTGATGGAGTCATTGGTGATGACGACGTACCCCTGGGGGCAGCAGCCGTGGTGGGGTAGAAAGACCGACCCCTCTCTCTGACTCCTTGGAGGCCATCCTGGCTGTGACTAACTTCAGGAACCGGGTGGGTGTGTCCCTGAGGCAGCGTGGGTCAGGCGCAGAGCTCTGAAGGACCCCTGACGATGCTCCCTCAGCCAGGGTCAGTCCTAGAATTTAAGCTGCGAGGTCAGTGGCGGCATGTGGTCTAGAAACTTGTTTCATTCATTTTTGGACATGTCTACACTTTTTTTTCATAGTCTCACCTCACATTCCATTTTTTTTTTTCCCCTCTGAGAAACCACAAGTTCTTTAAAGATATGGTACAAATGTTTCTTATAACGTCCCTTTGATGTTGGGGTCAGATAAAAAACCCCGTTTTATGGGTGACAAAATTGAGGTGCTTCTCCAGGTCACATGTTTCTTAAGCTATTGCGAGGCGGCGCCTGGTTTACAGCCATTACTGTGGCTGGCAGGGTTAATTTTTGCTGGGAAAAAAGGACCATTGTGTGGTATTTCAACCTCCCTTCAACTACAGAAAAAGAGACGACGAGAAAAGCTCTTTCTTTTTCCCAGAGAGCCATGCTGGGCTCCTTCTCTCCTGCGTATGTGTCTGTGATCCTAATTCCTTTCTGACTGAGAACGAGGGTCTGGGGCATGGGGCTGATTCTGCAGGAAGGAGCGAGGAAGAGGGACCGGGAGTAGAAGTGAGGCTGGCATTTTAAACTTGGATGAGTGAGTGCTATTTGCCCTGCCCTTGCTGTCCAGGGAACCATTTTATTCATTTATTTGTTTAAAAAGAGATATGTATTTATTTATTTATTAATTTAGGACAGAGGGGAAAGGAAAGGAAAAGAGAGGAAGAGAAACACAGATGGGTTGCCTCTCACATGCTTCCCACTGGGAACCTGGCCTGCAACCCAGACAAGTGCCCTGACCAGGAATCGAACCGGTGACCACTCATTCCGTTCATAGGCTGGCACTCAATCCACTGAGCCACACCAGCCAGAGCCAGGGAACCATTTTAGAGAAGGAAAAAAACAGCCTGTCGTTTCAACCACTTAAAAAAAATTTGCTCTGCATTCAGTGGAGCTGAGAAACATTCTCTTTTCTTTGGCAAAAGGAGGGGCCGTTTCTTCCAAAATGCCTTTGAAGATGGGCTGCCGTGGCCGGTCCTGGGTCCTGTGGAGGGGGTGCCCTGTGGCACCCGCGCCCAGACAAATGCAGCTTGCCTAAAAGCTGATGGTTTAAACTGAAAAAGAGACAAAGGGGTACATCTCAGGCCATACTTGTCTCCAAAGGCTGCTTCCTTAAAGCTGCTAATTGTGCAGGTTAAACTGGAACGTGGGCTCCCAGCAGCCTCTGCGACTCCTATTTGCAGATGTTTTATGGAGGTGATTTAAACCTTACGACTCTTCCTTTCTTCCCTCTGGTGAAGGATTTTGATGTTCTCAACTCATTAACTTGTGTTCCCGTTATTTGCCTGCAGTTGCAGTCATCTGCGTTCAGTAAAGTGGCACAGCACTGTCAGGGGATGGGAGAGTCGCAGAGGTGGCCTCCGAGCATGGTCAACAGCGAGGGCAACTTGGCAAATCTAAGAACAGCACATGAGGCACAAATGAGAAGCACTATCCGAAGTGCTGATGAAAAGCAACTTTCTCATATTCCGGTTCTGTGGCTCCCCATGAGACGTGGGCTGCGAGGAAGGAGGATGACTTATGACTGGCTTCATGCTTGGTACCGAGATGCTCAGAGGCCTACCCATGCTGCTTTGTTCAACAGAGGCCCATCCTAGGGACCGGCCCAGTGCTAAGGAAGACATGGCCCCTGTCATCAGGGAATAAACAGTCTTATGGGAGAGAGATGGAGAGACAATTTTACCAAGAAGTGCAATAGAGAGGAAGCAATGTTGTACCCGGGTTGTTCCAAGTAGGGTTCAAGGAAGCTGGAAGTTTGCACAGGTCCCTTAGAAATATGTGAGAGAAGCTTTGCTCTGCCAGATTGGAGAATGTTGGAGAGGAAGTGACTGTCAGCAACCACTTGCCAAGTCCACCAAGGATATACTGGTAGTTCAAATTAGGTTTGGAAGTTGCTGTGTGTGAGTGACAGCAGAACTCACACCACAGAGAACCATGGAGGGTCTGGGAAAGGGGGAATCTGAGGGGTTAACTGAGGATTTGGGCTGTGTTTTATGATTTGAGTACAAGGAAGTGGGGGCCTGTTCTGGGTTGAGGTTGTTAGAAAGCAGGGCAATTTGGTGACTAGGTCTCCTAATACTTAAAAAAATATTTTATTGATTATAATCAGTACAGTTCTTACAATTGTCCCATTTTTTTCCTCCCCTTTATCTCCCTTCACCCTGCACTGCCCCTCCCTCCAGGGTCCCCTCCATCGCCCCTTAGTTTGTGTCCGTGGGTCGTACATAGAAGGTCTTTAGAATCTCTATTTCCTATACTGTTCTTAACCTCCCCCTATTTTGTGCCTACCAGATATGCTTCTCACTCCCTGTACCTTTTCCCCCATCCTCCCTCCCCTCCCCAATGGTAACCCTCCATGTGATCTCCATTTCTGTAATTTTGTTCCTATTCTAGTTGTTTGCTTAGTTTTTGGTTTTGTTTTTTAGATTCAGTTGTTGATAGTTGTGAGTTTGTTGTTATTTTACTGTTCATAGTTTTTTACCTTCTTTTTCTTAGATAAGTTACTTTAATGTTTCATATAATAAGGGCTTGGTGATGATGAATTCCTTTAACTTGACCTTATCTGGGAAGCACTTTATCTGCCCTTCCATTCTAAATGAGAGCTTTGCCGGATAGAGTAATCCTGGATGTAGGTCCTTGCCTTTCATGACTTCAAATACTTCTTTCCAGCCCCTTCTTGCCTGCAAGGTTTCTTTTGAGAAATCAGCTGACAGTCTTATGGGAACTCCTTTGTAGATAACCTTCTCCTTTTCTCTTGCTGCTTTTAGGATTCCCTCCTTATCTTTAATCCTGGCTAATGTAATCATGATGTGCCTTGGTGTGTTCCTTCTTGGGTCCAACTTGTTTGGGACTCTCTGAGCATCCTGGACTTGCATGTCTAGTTCTTTCACCAGATTGGGGACGTTTTCTCTCATTATTTGTTCAAATAACTTTCAATTTCTTGCTTTTCCTCTTCTCCTTCTGGTACCCCTATGATTTGGTTGTTGGAACATTTAAAGTTGTCTCAGAGTTTCCTAAGCCTCTCCTCATTTGTTTTGAATTCTTGTTTCTTCATTCTGTTCTGGTTGGATGTTTATTTCTTCCTTTTGTTCCAAATTGTTGATTTGAGTCCCAGTTTCCTTCCCTTCACTGTTGGTGCCTGTATATTTTTCTTTATTTCACTTAGCATAGCTGTCATTTCTTCCTTTATTTTGCGATCATACTCAGTCATTTCTGTGAGCATCCTGATTACCAGTGTTTTGAACTCTGCACGTGATAGGTTGTCTATCTCCTTGTTGCTTAGTTGTTTTTCTGGAGCTTCGACCTGTTCTTTCATTTGCAGTGTATTTCTTTATCTCAGTGCACCAGTATGGGTGAACGCATCTTCCTTAACTTCTTGGTTGTTGTACTTCCATGCAGTTTGATTTTCTGGCAGTTCTGGTCGATTTTCCATTTTTAAATTGGTTGTTATCCTTCTTTTGGCTGTGCGAGGAAGTGGAGCGTATCTACCTACGCCTCCATCTTGGCCGGAACTTAGGTTTCCTAATACTTTTAATCTAGGAGGTGGGCGGGATGGAGCGAGGTTAGAGATATCATTAGAAAAGAAGCAATAGTGACTCATTTGAGCCTAGGGACAGGATGTTTGGTCGTTCCTGTGGTTGCACAGGGTCTTTGTTTTGATGTCTGTTTAGGTATGATTTTGGAGTGGCATTGTAATCTTGTTGGAGTTCTTGAATGATACTGATATTCTATGAAATTGTTTATTTCATCAGGGGAAAGTGAGAGCCTCGCCAGTGGCAACTAGGCCAACTATTACCTGAAAGTTCTCAGGGATACTTTCGTGTTTCTCTTAGTGCTTGGTTTGGGCATGGAAAGATGAATAGAAGTTTTCCAGATGAAAAAGGGAAGGCATCCCTGGCAAGGAGAAGGGACACCTGGAGTGGAGAGAGGGAGGCATTGAGTATGACTAGAGGCTGAGGACACTGAGTAGCTCAAGATGCCAGAAATGAGAGTGTGAGTGGGGAACAGGGAAGAAAGGCCTAGGAGTCAGACAGGGCTGGATAAGGAGGGCTAGTGGGTCTGGCTGAGGAGGTTAGACTGTATCCCTTGGCTATCTGTAGCTGAGTGCTCAGCTCAAAGCATCTGATACAGCCCTGGCTGGTGTGGCTTAGTTGGTTGAATGTCATCATGCAGACCGAAGGGTCGCTGGTTTGATTCCCAGTCAGGGCACATGCCTGGGTTGCAGGTTCATTCCCTGCAGGTCGGGGTACATGCAGGAGGCCGTCGATTGATGTTTCTCCCTCACATTGATGTTTCTTTCCCTCTCTTTCTCTCTTCCTCCCCCTCTCTCTAAAATCAATGAAAAGAAAAAAATTTTAAAAAAGGATCTGATCCACAGATGGTTATTGAATTGGGATATTTTTCTTGTACACTGTTTTGTCTTCCACACCATACATTGCCATCAAAGCCAAAGAGGAAGGCTACCTGAGGGAGGGTACCCCTCTGTGTGTCCAGATATACGTCTCTTGCAGTAACTCTTAGAATAATATAGTCCCAGAGCTGGAGGGGTTCTTGTGACACTTTGGGTTTGCCACCCTCCTTTCTCAAAGGGGGACCTGAAGCTAGACGTGGCAAGTGCTTGCATAAGTTTCCACAGCCAATTGTAAAAGGATGAAGACTTGAATTCACATTCCCTGCTGCCTTTTCTCTACTCTTTTCATTTCAGCAACCCTTATACTAGTCATTCAGAACTTTCCTAAGTTAACACGTATATAACCCTAGTCAATCGTGGGGCTCCATGTGGCTCAGTCACTGCAGAGAACCACCCCACATACACAAAAGCACAATTCAGCAGCCCAGAGTAATTGAGAAGGAATTCCACGTGTTATGGGACTGTATTGAGGAACTTTAAGGGGATATGATTCATGAGCTATAGTAACACTTCTCAAAGGCCCTTTCCACCACTCCTCTCTCAGCTTGTCCAGATGTTCTCTTGTGCCAACACCCAAACTGCTTCTCTAATCACACTCTGCAGCTGAGTCTTCTCTTGCTCCCTTTGCCTCTTGTCTAGCTCTTATGAAACAGATTGGCCTGGCCTCTCCACCCTTACCCTCCCTACCTTCTTCCCATCTCTTAGACCTATTCCCCCTCTTATATCAGTCCGGATTGTGTCTGGTTGCATGTTAGAGAAGCCTCATTACAGTGGCTAAAAAAAGCAAGAGGTTTCTTTTTCTTCCCCAAACAAGAAGTCCATAAGGATGTGCTCTGTGGCTGTTCCAGCAGCTCCTTCTGTTTTTCTGCTTTTCTGCTCCGCCATGCATGTTGTGTAGCTTTCTCCTTCATTCCCACAGATGACTGCTGAACTTTTAGACCTCGTGTTTACATTCCAGGCCAGAAGATGGGGAATGGCCAAAGGCAAAAGGCATGTGCTGGCTGAATGGCTTCTTTATATCAGGAAAGCAACTGCTTTCCTTGAAAACCCATTCTGTAGATTTCTCCTTTCATGTCACATGGTCATTAGTAGGTGTGTATGAGTATAACCCGGTTACCTTGCAACCCTGAAAAAAAAATCAGAGTTCTGTTAATAAAGAAGGGAAGAATATATACACATTGGGCAAGAAGCTGGCAATAACCGGCATACTTATCCTCTGGATTTTGCATCAGAAGAAATTTGGAGACTTATTTGGCCAAAACAGGGCTCTTTTCCATGTTGGGATGGGGGAGAGAGGTGATTAAGAAATGTTATTCACATGTGGATAAATATTCACTTAAATAAGTATGACCCATTCTAGAACACACTGATTTTATTTTCATTTTGTAAATTTTTGGACATTAAAAATTGATTAGAAATATAAATAGAAATTTAGGGACATACTGTCTTTAGGAAACAATATATTTTTTAGTGCATTATATCCAACATTGGGGCTTGCTCTGAGATAGCTTTTTTTCTGTTTTTTCAAAAATATATTCTATTGATTATGCTATTACAGTTGTCCAAAATTTCCCCCTTTTCTCCCCACCACCTGAACCCCCACTTCCCTCTGGCATTCCCACCCCCTAGTTCATGTCCGTGGGTCATGCTTGTAAGTTCTTTGGCTGCTCCATTTCCTATACTGTTCTTACCCTCCCCTGTCTATTCTGTACCTACCAAGTTGTACTTCTTAATCTCTGCATCTTTCCCCCCATTCTCCTCCTTCCCCCTCCCCACTGATAACCCTCCAAATGATCTCCACATCCATGATTCTGTTTCTGTTCTGCTTGTTTGCTTAGTTTGTTTTTTAGATTCAATTTTTGATAGTTGTGAATTTATTGCCATTTTAATGTTCATAATTTTGATCTTCCTTTTCTTAAATAAGTCCCTTTCACATTTCATATAATAAAGGGTGAACTCCTTTAGTTTTACCTTGTCTGGGAAGCACTTTATCTGCCCTTTGATTCTAAATGATAGCTTTGCTGGATAGAGTAATCTAGGTTGTAGGTCCTTGCTTTTCATCACTTTGAACTTCTTACCAGTCCTTCTAGCCTGCAAAATTTATTTAGAAAAATCAGCTGACAGTCTTATGGGTACTCTTTTGTAGGCAACTATCTGCTTTTTTCTTGCTGCTTTTAAGATTGTCTCTTTATCTTTAACCTTTGGCATTTTAATTATGATGTGTCTTGGTGTGGTCCTCTTTGGGTCCATCTTATTTGGGACTCTCTGTGCTTCCTGGACTTGTATGTCTATTTCCTTTACCAAATTAGGGAAGTTTTCCTTCATTATATTTTTAGATGTTTTCAATTTCTTGCTCTTTCTCTTTTCTTCCAGCACCACTATGATTCAAATGTTGGTACATTTGAAGTTGTCCCAGAGGCTCCTCACCCTATTCTAATTTTTTTTGATTCTTTTTTCTTCTTGCTGCTCTGCTTGAAAGTTTTTTACTTCCTTATGTTCCAAATCATTGATTTGATGCTCAGCTTCATCCACTCCCCTGTTGATCCCCTGTAAACTTTACTTTATTTCACTTAGTGTAAGCTTTATTTCTGCCTGTATCTTTTTTATGCTGTTGAAGTACCTGGTGAGTTCCTTGAGTATCCTAAAAACCAGTGTTTTGAACTCTGCACCTGACAGGTTGCTTATCTCCATTTTGTTTAGTTCTGTTTCTGGAGTTTTGTTCTGTTCTTTCATTTGGGCCATATTTCTTTGTCCCCTCATTTTGGCAGCCTCCCTGTGTTTGTTTCTGTGTGTCAAGGACAGCTGCTTTGACTCCCTGTCTTAGTAGCATGGCCTATTGTAGAAAAGTGCACCCATAAGTTGGATGGGGCAGAGTGACCCATGTGAACCAGGTTGATGTAGTCTCAGATATGGTGTGGCTGCTTTGTGGTTCTGTGTCAGGAAGGGCTTGGAAAAGGAACAATGGCCACTGCCTTACCCTTGGAGTTTTTTCTGGGAGGAAGCTGGCCCCCAGCACTTGCCCTGATGTCAAACACTTCCGTTTCTCCCCGTATGCCACCGGTGCCCTTGCAGCGGCTGCTGCAGTGCTGGAGCCTAGAGGGAGTGAGTCTACGTAAGTCCTAAGTCTGTTGTGGGCTCTTTAACAGAAGATAACTGAGAATCATGAAGTTTCTTCTGCTCTCCCAACCCCCACTGGATTTTACAGCCAGAAGTTATGGGAACTTATCTTCCTGGAACTGGAACTCTGGGCTGGGTGGTTCGGTGTGGCGCTGGGATGCCTCCTCCTGAGGTATCCCTCCTGATTTTTATCCACCACACATGGTGTGGGACTGCCCATTCCATGTTACCATGTCTCCAGCCATCTGCCCCTCCTACCCGTCTGGATGAATGTGACTTCTTTAATTCCTTGGTTGTCATACTTTTATACAGCTCGGTTTTCTGGTGATTCCAGGTGGTGGTTGTTTTGTAATTTAGTTGTAATTCTTGCTGTGGTCATGCGAGGAGGCAAGCTGTGTTTACCTACACCATCATCTTGACCATAAGTCTCTTCTCTGAGATATCTCAATTCCAAGAAGACAAGTTTCGAGATACATGCTACTCAGAAGGATTATAATTGTTTTTCTCTTATTATGCACAAATAATTACAGAGAACAAAAACACCAGCCTCTTGGTGTTATAATTTCAATTCTCATCGTTGTCAATGTGCATGTAGACATCTTTAGGTTATTACAATGGGCATATTCCAATTGGTAGTGATCTGTTCATTACATTTAACATTATTTATAGATATGATTTTATGGACTGACAGTGTACATAGTTTTTTTAGTGACAATATAATATTCTGATATGCTAGAGTTGACTTTGCCATTCTGCTTTGAGTGGAGGTATTTTAAAAATATTTAACAACTGGTATGTCATTAACATTGGTCAATCAGAATAGACTAAGCTACAGTCATAGAGCATGTCCTGGGTGCCCTTGTTGAGCTGGGCATTAACTCTTCTGTTGCTGGGTTGTAGAGTGGTCCAGTGGTCCATTTGTTTGTTTGTTTGTTTGTTTGTTTTAGAGAGAGGGGAAGGGAAGAAGAAAGAGAGGGAGAGAAACATCGATGTGAGAGAGAAATATCGATTAGTTGCCTCTTGCACGCCCCCAACCAGGGACCTGGCCCATCACCCAGGCATGCACCCTGACAGAGAATCAAACCTGTGACCTTTCGGTCTGTGGGATGATGCCCAGCCCACTGAGCCACACCAGTCATGTCTGGGAGTCCATTTGTTGGTGGAGGACGATTGGGTAATGCATGGATAGTTACTAACTGATATGGAAGAATGAAAACAACTTAATAATCAGCTTTATCAATTAGCTTTTGCTGTGTAACAAATCATTCCAAACTTAGTGACTTAAAGAAAAAGACAATGCATTTAGCTCATGGTTCTGTGGGTTGGCAGTTTGTGCTGGGGCCAGGTGGGGATTCTTCTGGTCAGTCACGTGTCTGCAGTCTGCTGTCAGTTAGTCGGCTTCTGGGGCTGCAGGGTCGCCTGGGGTGATGGGGGTGACTTGGCCATGTGTATTTCATCCTCTGGAAGGCTAGCCCAGGCTTTTCACGTGGCTGGATGCAGTTCTAAGAAAACAAGCAAAAACATGCAAGGGTTCCTGAGGCCTGAACTTGGAACAAGTCTCAAGGCCATACTCACGGACAATGAGGTAGACTTTACCTCTGGATGGGAGGCACTGCAAAAATATCTTAAAAAGAGTCCAGATACAGGGCTGAGAATAATTTGGACCATTTTTACAAACAAACTACCCTATTGTTGTATATCATAATAGCTGGCTAAATATCAGCTGATAGTAATTAAACATTAATAATTTGCATTTTCTTTGGACATATACCACTGCTATGAACACTTCTTGAGGATTTTCCTATTCTTGGCATTGGAAGAATGCTAATGGAGCAAGGTCAGAAGGTCTTCAGTCATTGGGGAGTCATTTCTCCAGCATCCTTTGCTCGAGGTAGGGGGAACAGAAGCAGCAGACACAACTGTATGGAGTGCAGCAGGGAAGATACACACCGGTGAACAGCACAATGTGGAATGTGGTTTCTGCTTTGGTAGTGGTTCTGTGGAGGGGTCTGAGGACCCGCACGGGCGGCTCAGAGGGAGGGATGTGGCTGGAGAATGTGCGTGTGTGTGTGTTGTGGAAGGCAAGGCAACCCAGCAGTAATGGCCGGGTTTAGATTTGGAAAATGAGTGAGCCGGGCCACGAATGTGGTGAAGGGTGAATTCCAGTAAGCACAGGCAGTTCATCCCAGCTAATGAGGGAAGGGACAAGCCAGAGGGAGACTGGGGTGGAAAGCACAGCAGGGTCCTAAGTGCCTTTCGCCTGCCTTTGACCTTCCTTGTGGAGGCAATGCCGGGCCTGCACATTTTATTGGCCCCAAATAGCATGGCCTTGACTAGCACAGGCTGCTTGGTTCCCTGCAGGTGGGAGCAGGATCTTGTCCTTCAACCAGAGGAAGAATCACTTTTCTTCCCTGAACACACCATGGTTCTATGAAAAATCACAGTAGGAAAAAATACACTTGGCCTTTCCTCACATTGTTCATCAAAATAAGGTCCAGATGGATCAGAGGTTTACATTTTAAAAAGTAAAGTCATAAACTATTAGTAGAGAGTGTGAGAATTGTTTTAATCTCAAAATGGGCAAGACTTCTAAGACTGATACAAACCCAGAAATCATAGTAAAAGAGATCAATATATTTGACTACATAAAACAAAAACAGAAATAAAAAACACCTGCATTGTAAAAAGAAAACAAAAACCACCATATGTAAAGTAAGAAAATAACACGTTAGAAAAAAATATTTGGAATTGGCAGCCCTATCTGGTTATTTAGTTTTTCCAACATTATTTTGTTAAAAAAATCTTTTCCTTACTGATTCAAAATATCATCTTTGTCATATGTTAAATGTGTATCTATTTATATACACTCACATTTACTCATGGATCTTTTTGGGGGGCTTTAAATTCTGTTCCTTTGATCTGTCTGTCCTTTCATGTGTCAGCACCTTTTTATTTTCATAACTATAATATTGTAACATCTTAGTATCTGGCAGTCCTCTCACATTGCTTTAAAAAAAAGACTTTTCTTAAAAGTTTTTACTTGTTACTTTTTCCATATGAGGGATTTCCTACTTAATATTATACACCTTCCCATTAATGTAAGTCTTTTTTTTTTTTAAGATTTTATTTATTGATTTTTAGAGAGAGGGGAAGGGAGGGAGAAAGAGGGAGAGAAACATTGATGTGAGAGAGAGACATGGATCAGTTGCCTCTTGTATGCGCCCTGACTGGGAATCGAACTGGTGACCTTTCAGTTTGCTGGACGACGCCCAACCAACTGAGCCACAGCGGTCAGGGCTTTAAGTCTTTTTTTGCATGCATCAGGGGCAATTTAAATTTTCTTCACATAGATTTTTGCATGTCTTAGTTTATTTCTGTATATTTAACCTTTTTTGGTTGTTACAAATAAGACATTTTCTTCCAGGATTTCTTCTAACTTGCTATTAAATTCTTTATATTAATTTTGTATCCATCCAACCTACAAAATTTTTTATTGTTGCAATAGATGTTCATTTAATTCTGTTGGACTTTTCTTGGTTGATAATTATACCAACTACAAGTACTGATAAACCCATACTTTTGAATTTTTTGTACTTTATATTTTGGTTTATTGTTGATTGCATTGGTTAATATTTCCAGGACGATGTTAAATAATAAAGGTGGTGGTAGATACTCTATTTTGTTCCTGATTTTAATGGGAGTGTTTCTTGTGTTTTCCTGTTAAACATAAGGCAGGTTTAAAAAATTGAGATAAATATACCTATCACATTAGGGTCCTCGGCAGCCTGTGCTGTAGCTCACTCCTGTGGCTAGCCAAATAGCTGTGTGTGCCTTTTCCTTATCTAGAACACACTCGCCCCTCCCCTACCAGGGACAGAGTCCCATTTGGGTCCCACATCTAGGTCAAAGGCCTGGATCTCTGGGTGATGTACAGTTTTGTCCATCAAATTGAGGAGTGACCACATCTGTCTCTGTAAGATGGTTAGGATATGGTCAGACTTGAGGTCTGAACCTGAGTCTGATTGAACTTATTTTTCTTCTTTTTTATTGCGGTATAATACGCATAAAGTGTGTGCACTGCAGCAATCTGAAGTGTACAGCTCAATGAACTTTATGCCCAGTCTAAGTACCACCCATCCGGGGAGCCTCTCGGGCCCTTCCCCCGGGGTATTTTAACTTGGTCGAATTGGTCTAGTTTTGCTTGTCCTTGAGGTTCCTATAAATAGAATCATACACTGTGTTCTCTCTTGTGTCTGTCTTTTCACGCGTGACGTCTGTGAAATTCATCCACGTTGTTTTACATTTCTCCAGGTGCCACGTTTTCATTGCTGTATGATATAATGTGGATTCCACACGCGAGCAGAATGCTCGTGACCCCGATATTATAAACACTCAATAAATATTGGCTGAATGAATGAATGAAATCTCCTCTACCTAGCCCTTCTGAAAGAAACCTTTATCACCGAGACTATCCATATCCATGATCGCTTGTTCTAAAGAGAAATTTTTGTAGGTGACCGTTGTTTGTACCATTGCTGCTTGAGAAGCAGAATTTCGGGAGGTGTCGCTCTCTAGTGCACCCAGCTCATCTGGGAGACAGGAGGTTTTCAGACCTCCCAGGGTCTTCTCCCGGCGGGACCTGATTAAAAGCCCGCATCCCAGGGCCCTGGCTCTCCCGGAGCTGTCGTCAGGCACATTCCTGTGAGTCCTCTCTGCACTCACGAGGCCTGTTCCTGACACTTGCTGGGCACAGTGGCAGGTCCCACAGAAGGAGGTGGCTGCTTAGAACCTGACTGGCCTCACTACTAGTTCCTTTCCCAGGGGGCTGGTCTGCAACCAGCCGCAGGGGTCTCAGCTTCCCTTTTGGCTGACTTAGGTCTCCGAAGGAGGAGGCTGGCACATGTACCCATGTGCATACGCACATGCATGCGTGGTTATGCCCAGGGGTACCAGGAAAGGCTCTAGGACCCGCAGAGAATGGCCTCTGCTGACCCTGCATCCCTGCCTGGAACTACCACATCCCTTGGCCTTTGTGTGACAGTGTCATTGGCCCATGCTAGAGCGTGGGGTGCCGGGACAACGCTGGCAGGGAGCTGCATCTTGTGTATCCCTCTTCATATCTGTTGTCCTCATGTGCTGAGAGCTACCGCTGTACAGGGACTCTGTGATGCAATCTATCTTCCCAGCCTCAGCTGGGGACTACCCCTGTCCTCCTGGGGCTCGCTCCCTCTCGGCGCAGGGCCTTTGCACATGCTGTTTCCTGTCCGATGCTCTGAATCCTCCCCTTCTCGCTACCCTCCCTTTTTGCCTGATGGTGTTACCCTTTGTTTCTGCATCAGGTGCATTCCATTGTTGACTGCAGAAGGATTCCCCAAGAATCCTGAAGAGGTGAACCCCTAGCCCCTGACTCGGTCTGGGCCCCTTGCCCTATAGTGTGGAACATGCACCGTCACTCTGAGCTTTGCAGCAGCTTTGGCAGAGCCCAGTTACACTTTCATTTATGTGATTCCCTGACTCACATCTGGCCCCACTACCAGCATGTGAACCCGACTACCTAAGAGAACAGGGACTGTGCCTCTTGTTGACCACGGGGAGTCTGGCACTAACGCAGAACTTGGTATCTCACGGGTGCTTGGTAAATTCGTGAAGAACAGAGGAATAAATGAGCAGTTCCCATTTCGTGTAAGGTTTCAACAGGAAAATAGCAACCACCTTCTGCCCCTCCCATCAAGTCCACCCCTCCCTCCCACCTGCAGCAGTTCTGACAAGGTGAGACGGTTAATAGGACAGGTGGGTGGCTGCTGGTGTGCAGGCTGCAGCTTCCAGGCCTACCTCCTGGGCTCTGTGGACAGGAGGAACTTTGAATTAATGGTGGAGGAGAGCTCTGAGAGCCTCTGCAGACAGGGTGGCGTGCGTGACGCCATTGGCAATGCCAGGCGGTGAGGCCATTAGCACACGGAGCAGGGCCTGCTTGGAGAGACCTGACCAATTACCAGGAGTGCAGGTGGCAGGAGGGTGCTCCCTGGTTCACACAGGTCCCGGCCTGCTGGGGTGTTATCTAGCATGGCAGGCCCAGTGCGACCCTCCTTCTTGACGGAGCAGAGAGGTGCCTTAGCAATTTTTTCACTCTGGCAGGAGCAGCAAACTGGGCTGAGAAATCTTTTCTTGCCAACTCATTAAGGACTGGGCTGGCGCCTCAGGAAACCTGCAAAGGAGGGCCACTTAGCAGGAGAGATGTCCCAAAGGCATTTCCTCAGCAGGAGGCCCTCTTGCTTCCTCAGGCTCTCTTGGGGAGGGCTACAGGAGAGGCTGGTGGAGAGAGGGAAGGTGGAGGGAAGGTTAACTAATTGTTATTGACTAAGGAGTTAATAAGGAGTGGACCGCTTTTGTTGGACTTTAAAGTCTGTACTAATGATAAAGGTAACAGCAATAATCTCGAAATAGCAGTTAACACTTAACTGCATACTCGCTAAGGCACGGTGCTGAGTGTTATCTCAGTGAATTCATATGGCCTGCAAGTCTGTCCCGCTTTGTCACCCCCACCTCACAGATGGGGAAGCTGGGGAGTGGTTAAGCAACTTCCCCAGGGAAAGAAGCTCACAACTGGGGGTACAGAGATTGCCTCCCAGGCAGCCTTAAAACCAAGCCCATGCTCTTAACTGTTGTCTTTTGCCTACTGTCCGTTCCTGGAAGGGTGGAGTAAGGAAAGGCGAGTCTGGAGAGGTAGGCAGATAGGCCCCAGGCCTTGAAGGGCCTTATATGAGTAATAGTCCATGGGCCACGATGCTGGCCCGTCATGGTGTTGGCCTGCCCACTGCAAAGCCCCTATGGTTGCCGTGGGGGGCTGCTTTGAAGGGAAGCCCCAGGGTCTCCTCCATGGGTCCAGAGGGGTCCATTGTTCTTGAATTCCATTTTTCTCTAATTAAACTATCATGGTCTGTTGGGGTGGGGGCTGTGTCACCCCTCTGCTTCTCCTTGGTCTCTGCCCTGGTGTTCAGTGCACGCACGATCTAATGAAGGAATGACTGCTGGATGGAAGAAGAAACCAAGCCTCAGTGCTCAGGACTCCCTGGGATGCCTTGGGCCTGATTGAAGGCCCTCTGTCCACGGAGCCTCGTGCTTCCTGAGCTCGTCACCCCTGCCCACAAGCCTGCTTCTCCCAGCACCCATATCTCAGTAACCTGCATCGCCACTGTGATGGGTAATTTTATGTGCCAACTTGACTGGGCCATGGGGTGTCCAGATATTTGTTGAAACATTATTCTGGGTGTGTCTGCAGGGGTGTTTTTTGATGAGATCAACATTTTAATCGGCAGAGCAAAGCAGATTGCTCTCCCTAATGTGGACTGTGGATGGGCCTCATCCAGCCAGCTGAGGACCTGTTAAGCATAAAAAGCTTAAAGATGGTCCCTCCCCCAAGTACAAAATTCTCTAGCAGATGCCTTTGGACTTGACGTGTGCTGTCGGCTGTCTGGGTCTGGAGCCTGCAGTCCACAGCACAGATTTATGCTTGCTGGCCTTAATAATCACGTGAGCCAATTCCTTATAAGTATCTTTCCACATATATACACCTCCTCTTGGTTCTGCATTTCTGGGAAAACCCACTCACACAATCATCCTCCCAGTTGCCCAGGTAGAAACTGAGGAGTCATTATCGACATCTCCTTCTCCTACCCCCAGCACCCAATCGGTCACCGAGTCCTGTTGAGGTCACTTCCTGAAGCACTCCCATGTCCATCTGCTTCTCATCACCTCCTGGGCCAGGTGGCCACCACTTCCCCCTGGATGACAGGTATACTTACTAACTGGTCTCTGAGCTAGTCCTGTCCCTTCTCCATACATTGTTCTCTCAGCAGCACAGATTTAAATTCCTTCAATAGCATCCCGTGGATCACGGGATGAAACTATGGTATTCGTTTTTGCTGCATAACAGACCATACCAAACTTAGTGGCGTAAACAAATCAGTACTCATTGCTTATGATTGGTGACCTGGTGTGGACTCCCCTGGGGGGTTCTTACGGACTTAGCTGGGCTCACTCATGAATCTGGGGTGAGGAAGGAATGCGTTCGAATGACTGGGCTTTGCTCCACATAATCCCTCATGCTCCAGGATCTGGGAAGTGTTCTCAGAGAAACAGTAGAGGCTGCAAGACACCTAGAGGCCCAGGCTCACAAGCTGGTACCTCACTTCCTCTGCATTCTTTTGGCCCAAGCAAGAGAAAAGGTCAGCTGAGATTCAAGAGATGAGGAAGTGAACTCCATCTCTTGCTGGGAGGGGCTGCAAAATCACATGGCAAGGGGCACTAGATCCGGGTAGGAGGAATAATTGTAGCCATTTTTGCAATCTACCACAGCCCCAAACTCCTATCCTGGCCTGTGAAATTCTTTGCAATTTAGTTCCTGGCTTCCTCTCCAGTCTCACCTTCTGCTACCTGTCTTTCCTTTCTTGGCATTTCAGGCCCAAAGGCCTTCTTTCAGTCCCTTGAAACTACCAAGATTTCCCTGCACTGGAGACGGCTCATTTGCTGATTGCTGATTCTTTTTCCTAAAATGCTGGTTCCTCATTCAGCTGGACAGTTGCTCCTCATCTTTCAGGTCTCAGCATAAATGTTGCTTCTTTGGGGAAGGAAACCTTTGTTGCCTAATCTGGGCGAAGTGGATCAAGCTCTCCAGTTATACATTCTTAGTGCACGTGGCTCTTTTCTGAGTAGCCCTTATATGGGTTGGAATTAAATAATTACTTTGAATGTTTGTTTAATAATATCTGTCTCTTCCCAGGCTGTAGACAGCATGGACTTGAAGTAATTAAGTCACCTATTTAACAAATGTTTATTGAATGCCAGTTACGTGACAGGCATTGTCCTGAGGTGCTGGGGATAGGGTGGTGATAAGAGTAGGCCCAGTTCCTTTCCTCAGTGGGTATGTAATCAGATGAGAGCACCAACATTAGGAAATCATTACCAAAACAAATCTGAAATTGCAGCCGAGGGGGCTCTACTGAAGGAGGGGTCTGTGATATACCAGGGAGTCTCTCTAGTGGAACAATTTGATGGGGAAACTGGGTCAGGGCTGAGATGTGGGGAGCAAATGTTAACTGGGCAAAGCCTGAGGGTGGAGTGGGTGGGGTGAGGCCAGGAGCTGTGACCAGACTCCTGGTGGGAGGGAGAATGTGGGGTACAAAGGACTGGAAGGGGAGCTGCAGGGCAGAGAGTGACGGGGCGAACTGCCCCGGGCTGAGGAGTTAGGGCTAGATCACGCAGAGCAGTGTTCTCAGCCAGGCTGAGGAATTTAGCGGGGGACACTACTATGAATTTGTCTTTGACCGTACTGAGTTTGAGGGGACTTTGAGATAGTCAAAGGTTGCTCTTGAGTAGGCTGCAGATACAGGGTTTGGAGTTCAGAGGAGGGGTCTAAGCTGCAGATGCCTGTGTGTGAGCTGACGATAGTCATACGTACGTAAAGCCCACCAGGGAGGCAGCTCTTCGTTTTGTGTGTGTGTGTGTGCACTTTGACTGTTTTGGGCAGTCTGGGAATGCCTGTGTTTTCAAATGTGTGAAATAAAATGCATCGATAATAATGGAAGGCAATCACACTGAAATATGGTGATCAAAATATTAAAATAAACCTGTGATATACTAGAAGTCTATTTGCTTCTTTATTAACTCTTCAGATAATAATACCCAGTGGTAGTTCTAAAAATTACTATAATTTCAGGGTGTTGGTAAATACAGATTTTGAGACCCGTGGGATTCAGATACCTGGTGTTCGTACTGGGGACAAAGTCACAGGTCCTAGTAATACTGCTGTGCTTTGTCGTTTGCATTCATAATGGAAGGAATCGCTAAATTTTAGTAAGATGTGAGTGAAAATGAAGACGCAGGTTTTTTGTTTTCATATCCAAGTTCACTGCCCCTCAAGAGGCCTGGGGATCTGCATTAAGACCATTGGTCTACAGTGAGAGGAAAGCATGCTTAGATTGCTGGGCCGGAGTCTTGAACCTAGAAGAGGAGGATAACGCTGCAAAGGGGCAGAAGAGAGATGTGAGAGATGGGTGGGAAGATAAGGATTTTGTTCATAAAAGCCAGGGGAATCAAGTGACCCAAGAAGGAGATGGTCAATTGTGTCAAATGCTGCAAAGCTGTGCATGAAGACTGATAAATGTTTATTGGATCTGGTGATTTTTCAGGAAATGTATTTGTCTTGTTTATCGCTTAATTCCTAATGTGTTTCAAGGCACATGGTAGGCATTCATGATCTGTTGAAGGAAGGGATGAATTATTCTCTTTCCTCATTAGATTTGGTGGGAGAGTACCTGGTAGGACAGTCAACAGAACTTGAAGATTCTTCTTAAAGCAATTTCTTGACTGAGGGCTATAGGGCTGTAGAGACTCTGCAAAGATTAAGGAGACCCCTCCCCCACAACCAGAGCTTCAGAGGCTCTCATTCCTGTGCAATGCCCCTGGGATGGAAGTCAAAGCGACCCCTCCCTATCCAGCTGAGGGGTTCTCCTATTGGCTTATTCAAACCAGAGTTGAATGTCTCCCAGAAGAAACGACTTCCCCTGGGGGTTCACCTTCATCTTGCATTCTCTTCCAGTGGCTGGCAGCAGGTGGGTGGACCCATGTACTTGAGCAACGCTCTGTTATGTGCTGGGAAATCTGGATGATAATTTTCTCAGTGCCTCCCCGGTAGGTTCGGAGCCTTGGTTCAATCTGCTCACTCTACAGTGTCCCCCTGTGAAATGGGGTCTCTTGTCTTGCTTGTGTCTTACCCATGCTCCAGTGCTGTGGGGCAGGAACACTGAATCATGTGTGGTTATGCCAAGTAAAGTGACCATTTTGAGGTTTTGTCATGAAGGTTTCTCAATTATAAACATGAACTGTTTAAGACAGCAGAACAGCTTAAGATGACGGTTGGACTACTAGAGGCAAGAACTTGGCAATGAGAATAGCAAAGTTTGGAATTTGATGAGAATTTAAAACTCACTCAGTTCAAGGGATTTCAATCTGGGCTCCAGGAATCTCAAAGGGTTCCATGAGATGCCCTGGGGACTCCAGGATGGGGATGAGAGAGGCCCGTCAGATGGGATTTGGGACCCACGGGGACCACTGGGGTATTCCCATTCTATATCGGAGCATCTCTTTTATATAGGAAGCTCCTCCACAATATCATTTGAAAAAAGAATGATGGGACTCAAAATTTTTTAAATCACTGATTTAGTCCAATTTCTTTATTTTACACAAGAGGCAACTTAAGCCTAAAGAGATATAAAGCTGTGCCTAAGGTCATATGGATAGTTGGTGGCAGAGCTATGACTAGAACTCAAGCCACATGCATACTCTTTTTAAAAATGATTTGATTAAGTAAATACTTATAAAGGCATTATGTATATATGTAAGAGGCCATGCTTATACAGGGATCATGGACACTTTTTTGGACTATAAGATACACCAGATGTAAGACGCACCTAGGTTTTAGATTAGGAAAAAAAAACGCTCCACCGCCCCCCACCCCCACACCGCGAGCCAGGTAAGCTAGGTAAGCTACATTCGGACTATAAGACACAGCCCTATTTTCCTCCCAAATTTGGGCGGGGTGGGGGGAAGTGCATCTTATAGTCCAAAAAATACGGTAATTTCTTCTAACCGCACGACCCTATGTGAGTTTGTTTGCTCTGAATGGTTTTTGGGGAAGGGTGCTTGGGATTCTTACAATTCAGAAACTCTTTTTCAGTTTTCTGGCTTAAGAAGTACAAGGTAAGTTGAGCAGGCCTATGAAGATGTCGAGTGTTTTATACTTACAGGGAAAGGAAACCCAAAAGAAAATGGTCAAATGGGGTTAATAAAGGTCAGCGTTGCTGGGAGAACTGGGAAATTAATCTGATGGCTAAAACCTCTGAGGGGTTAATGGAAATTGTGAAGCAACAGCTCTGCATATTGAAACATCTATAAATAGCTCAAAGTCCTAAACCACCTCCCAAAGCTGTGATATCGTCCATATTAACTTCAGCGGCTTTGTGCCAGGCTAGGATACAGCCTGAATTTATTCCAGCTGCGTCCAGAGAACTCCTGCAGTACCTCTGAGCCATGACCAGAGTGAGGGGAATAGACGAAATGCTGGCTGGTTAGAATTGTGAGCCAGATCCCCTTCGAGTGGATGGTGAAGGGGCTGTGTGTATGAACGAGACACAGAGACACAGCGACAGACAGAATGGGAATAAGAATGCATTTTTGTGTGGCCTCTCAATTTGACCAGAGCGTGAAGGCATCCTGAGGCTTAGAACCTTTTTAAAACATCTTCAGTATATTTTTTATAATTGGATTTTGGGTAGCAGGACATGGTAGACTCATTTATGAGCCTTAGGGCTTGTCTACTTCAAGCTGCTTAGTTTTCATGTGAGGGGCCCTCTGAGGCCCAGAGCAGGAAGCCAAGGAAGTATGGGCACCGTCTTCTCTGATCTCCCTGATGGAGTTGACCGCCCACCTGCCCCCACC
The DNA here is from genome assembly GCF_022682495.2 of Desmodus rotundus. Classification (NCBI taxonomy): domain Eukaryota; kingdom Metazoa; phylum Chordata; class Mammalia; order Chiroptera; family Phyllostomidae; genus Desmodus; species Desmodus rotundus. The sequence goes on from NC_071394.1 coordinate 121,617,543, forward strand.
CCCCTACCGGATGTGTTTCTGGGGCCTGTCCCGCTCACGGCAGCCCATGTCACCTGGTGATTTTTTCTCTCGCTAGCCTGGGGCTGTCTTGCTAGCAGGGACTTTGTCTTATTCAGCACCTGGTGGAGGGTCTTGGCACATTGTAGGTGCTCAGGAGGTTTTTGTTGATGGCTTAGATGAATGAATCAATGAATGAGATTTCTTAGGAGAAATCTAAGAGACAAATTGCTCTGTGAAAGAGACAGAAGGTCATGGGAAAAAAATACGAACAGAAGCCGAGCACTGTTCTCCCTTCTCCAAATTAAGAAATAATAATGCCTTTTATTCCTATAAAATTTACGATTACCGAAAAGTGTTCATTTGATCCTCCTGATGATTCGCAAGCAAGACTGGGCAGGTGTTTGTCAGCTTGCTTCATGGGTGAGAAAAGCCGAGGCCCTGAGAGGCTGAACCTGTGCTCAAGGCTACAAGACTAGGACTCAAGCTCTCTAGGGCTGTCAGAGCTGTCTTCCTTATTCTGGGTGCAGCTGTCCTGTTGGATTGTCATTGGAAAACCTTGCAGAACAAGTCTGAGTGAGAAACCATGGGCCAGCATCTGGTCTAAGAAAATGAGAGTTGGCATTTGTTAGGTGCTTTCCAGACCCTTTGCTGCGGTTTCTCATCAGTCATCCCATTGGTCCCCCCTACCTGCCTGAGGTGTTGTTGCTGCCGTTACTCACCGCACAGACACAGCAATAGAATCAAAGACATCGGGTGTCTGCTATCACATAATCGATAAACGGTGGCCTTACAGTTGGCCCCAGGTCTTTAGTCGCCTGAGCCCCAGCTCCGACTACTGCGCCACCAGGTATCAGCCGAGAAAGTGATGGGACAGGTGTGAGAGCAGGAAGAAAGACCCTTTCATCTAAGGAAACTGGATCCTGTGTACAAGGTCATGGGCGTTCTTGGGATAAAGGCTGGGCTGGGGACAGGGCTGCTGGAAAGACGGATGGACAGGGTTAGAACCTGGAGGAGGGGAGAAAGTTGAGAGAAGAAAAGTCCTGCAGAAGATGAGAAAGCCAGCAAAACCAGAGGGACAGGAAAGAAGTCAGTGACTTTATCTGCAGAACGTGGATGGGGAAAGCATGATGTAAGCTAAACAAATGTAGAGAAGCAGAACTTACAGATCTCCCTGTGAAATGCCTTTAAGCTGCAAAATGTAAAGAGATGTTATTTTTGTATCTGTGACATTTTCGTCTTCTGCTACTTGCAATTTAAAATGAAAAAAGAAAATCCCATATCAACCTAACTTATTTGTTACTGAGTTAAGGAAACTAACAGAGGAAGGACACGATACTTAGCTGCTAATGGCCATTCTTTGACTGGCCATAAGATATCCTCAGCTTATTTAAAGTAAGCACATTCTTAGCTCCTTATTTCTCCTAATTGACATCTCTGTTCTCGGAATGGTGGGGAGACGAGACCAGGAAAACACATCAGGAACCATGAGTCAGAGCAAGTTTAAGAATATTAACTTTATCCTGAAGAGAAGGCCTTGGGACCCGAAGGACAGCCTGGGGCACCCCTTTTTGAGCCAGGGGATGGGGTCACCTGGTGGGACTTCCTGACCTTGGAGTGCCCTCTGCCTGATGTCCCCTCTCTGCTGAAGGGTGGCAGGTCTATCTCTAGGCCTTAGCCCTGCAATCTGGTTCTTTGTCTGAAGTTTGGATCACTCTCAGATTTAATTTTGTCTTCTAGGATTTCCTCATAAATCTCCAAGCAGGAAACAATATAACTTTTCCTTTCTCCTCAGTGAAAAGAGGGCAGGACCTTACTTTAAGTTTTCTTTGTGAACGAGGATCAGTTGTAATGTTTGCAGGGTCAGAGGAAATAAAGAAAAGGATTGTAAATAAAAGGAGCTTGGCAGGAGAGTGTGAATCCCACCTCTGCTGAGTAGCTGCTCCAATCAAGTTGCCCTGCCCCCAGCCAAAGCCATCAGCAGCGTCGCCACTGCCCCTCCAAAAAATGTGCCCACACCTTCACATGAATGGGTTCACACCTGAACTGGAACTTAGTGCTGTCTGATGCTATTGCATTTGTCAACATATAATTGTTAAAACATTAAAAACACCACTCATGCAAATACAGAAGGAAAATGTGTCAAAGATTTATTTAACTCATTAATTAATGAGGGAATCGGCAAGATGTTAAGGCTGTTCCTTAGAGGGGCTGGTGACCTTGAAGTCTAACTCTCCCTCGGAAAGGACCTTCCTTGGCTCTACAAGGCCCCACAGTGGGGTTGCAGCTGTTGTCTTTTGCTGTCTCAGCTCCCTGAGGAGGGGGCACCTGGTTGGGGGTGGAATTTCCATCCTCCAAGGACGCAAAGAGCTACCACAGCGCCCAGCTTTTCTGTTGTTAGATTTTGAAGGAACACTCTCTTCTTCTCACAGCTCTGTGTGAGTCCATGTAGTAGATTCTCCCAAGGGGTGAATGAGGCTGTTCTGTTTGGACACTAAGTTGAGTAGAATTGATATTGAGATGGCAGCTCTTTCTCTGTCGGGTTTAAGATAAAAACAATCAAGAGATGAGATTGTGAGTAGGAGTTTTGAAGCTAGACTTGAGTACCTTGCAAAGACTGAACTCCTTTGATTTAGAGGCTCACTGAGTTCATTCGAACACATAGCCAGGCACATAGTAGGTGTGTTGAAAATGGCTGCTGAGTGAATCATCTCAAGAATTTTGCATCCCCCACAGGGGACCTGGCCTGCAACTCAGGCATGTGCCCTGACTGGGAATCAAATAGGCAACCCTTTGGCTTGCAGGCCAGCGCTCAATCTGCTGACCCACACCAGCCAGGGTGAGTATTTTATTTAATCTTTATTGTATTTTTTCCATTACCCTTTAATCCCCTTATATACCCCTGCCCCCAGCAATCACCACACTGTTGTCCATGTCCACTAAGAGATCCCTCCACCCCTTAACCTACCCCCAACCAAACTAGCTGTCATCCTGCTCTCCATATATGAGTCTGTCCCCATTTTACATGTTAGTTTCATTTGTTCATTAGATTCCACATATAAGCGAAATAATGTTGTATTTTTCTTTCTCTGACGGGCTTATTTTACTTAGCATAATATTCTCCAGGTCCATTCATACTGTCGCAAAAGGTAAAATTTTCTTTTTTACAGCAGAGTAGTATTCCATCGTGTAAAAGTCCCATAGTTGTTTATCCTCTCATCTATGGATGGACACTTGGGCTGCTTCCATATCTTGGTGATTGTAAATAATGCTGCAATGAATATAGGGGTGCTTATGTTCTTTTGAATTAGTGTTTTGGTTTCCTCCAGATATATTCCCAGAAGTGGGATTGCTGGGTCAAAAGGCAGATTCATTTTTAATTTTTTGAGGTATCTCCACACTGCTTTCCACAGTGGCTGTGCCAGTCTGCATTCCCACCAACAGTGCATGAGGGTTCCCCTTTTTCCACATCCTTGCCAGCACTTGCTGTTTGTTGATTTATTGATGATGGCCATTCTGACAGATGTGAGATGGTATCTCATTGTGGTTTTAATTTGCATTTCTCTGATGATTAGTGATGTTGAACATGTTTTCATGCGTCTATTGGCCATCTATATGTCCTCCTTGGAGAAACGTCTATTGAGGTCCTTTGCCCATTTTTAATTGGGTTGTTTGTTCTTTTGGAGTTGACTTTTGTAAGTACTTTATAAATTTTGGATATTAACTCCTTATCAAGATATATTGGTGAATATGTTCTCCTATTCTGTGGGTTGTCTTTTTATTTTGTGATTTCCTTTGCTGGTTTCCTTTCCTTTGCAAAAACTTTTTAGTTTGATGTAATCACATTTGTTTATTTTTAATTTTGTTTCCCTTGCCTGGGGAGATATATCTGATAAAAAATTGCTACGAGCAATGTCTGAGATTTTGCTGCCTATGCTTTCTTCTAGGATTTTTATGGTTTTGGGTCTAACATTTAAGTTTTTGGTCCATTTTGAATTTATTCTTATGTGTGGTGTAAGAAGGTGGTCTAGTTTCATTTTTCTGCATGTATCTGCCCAATTTTCCCAACACCATTTAATGAACAAACTATCTTTAGCCCATTGTATGTGCTTGCTCCCTCTGTCAAATATTAATTGGCTCTAATGGTGTGGGTTTATTTCTGGGCTCTCTATTCTGTTCCGTTGATCTGTGTATCTGTTTTTATTCAAGTACCATGCTGTTTTGATTACTATGGCCTATAGCATAGTTTCATATTAGCGTGATCCCTCCAACTTTGTTCTTCTTTCTCAGGATCGCTGTTGCTACGTGGGGCCTTTTGTGGTTCCATATAAGTTTTTGAAGTATTTGTTTTAGTTCTGTGAAATATATCATTGGGATCTTGATAGGGATTGTGTTCACTCAACAGATTGCCTTGGGTAGCATGGGCATTTTACTGATGTTAATTCTTCTATCCATGAACACAGTATATGCTCCCAATTATTTGCATCTTCTTCAATGTCTTAGAATTTTCTGAGTACAGGTCTTTCACATCTTTGGTTAGATTTATTACTAGGTATTTTATTCTTTTTGAAGCAATTGTGAATGGGATTGCTTTCTTAATTTCCCTTTCTGTTATTTTGTAATTGGCATATAAAAATGCAGCTGGTTTCTGGATATTGGTTTTGTATCCTGCTACTATGCTGAATTCCTTGATCAGTTCTAGTAGTTTTTTGGTGGAATCTTTGGGGTTCTCCATCTCAAGAATTTCCCTGAGTGAGCCCCTTTTCCCTGAGGGTGGGGGGAGTGTTGAAGGGCTGCCATGTTGTACTGAATAAGCTTCATTTCTGAGAGCGATTTCGCTCTCTCTCACCCTCATTTCATATTACAACTCTTTTAGGGAGAAGATGAATTTGAGAATATTTTTTTTTATTCCTCCTCACTTTGCAGTGACATCACTGTCATGATCCTCTTGGCATTTGTTTTGATGACTCACCACTGTGCTATTTTGGTGGCTGTACATTTCAGTAGATAATTGTCCTCCCCCTTCCCCCCCTGAGCATGACACCTGCTCAAATCTGGAGATTTCCAACACAGCAGAGCCTTGCCAAGGAGCGACTCATTGAGTCTGGTAGTGCGGGTGAGAGTCACTTATGAATGAAAGCTGGTAAGTGAAGCTGTGGGTGAAAAGACAGGCCCGCTCCACCCGCAACGAGCTGTAAGTTAGTCCTCAGAGTCATCCGAGACCCAGCTTTTCTTTAGCACAGGACAAGAGGGAGATCTGGGAAGTGAAGGCTGTTGTCCTGAAACCGAGCCTGGCGTTCCAAGTGGGTTGCAATTCTCAGGATGTGTCAGCGGGATAGTCCTGAGAGAGAGGGGGTGCTTCTGAGGGGAAGCTTCCAGGGCATGGTGTTCTGGGGTTTAGTGATATCTGTAAGGGTCAGAGAGTTCCTTCCATCTCTGGGAAATCCCTCCATTTCTTTTCAGGGATCCCAGGTCTCTCCATTGGCAGTATTCATATGTATTTCCTCTCTAACCCGTCCTGCTATAAGTGGCCCGAAGTGACCCCTGCCGCCCCTGACTCTCAGTAATAATCTTCTCTCGAGTTCACAGGGTGACTTTAAACAGACCTGCTTGTGGTATATCTTTTACGATGATTTAAAATTCTCATTTAACTACTAATACATTGAGCTTTTGTGTAGCTTCCTTTTGCTGGTTTGGCAGCTGGATGGATGCAGTAGCTCTATCATATCTAACACGGCCTCATATGTGTGGTCAGAGGCTTTTGTCATTTGGTGAGGATGGAGGACTGACTCTTTGGTGAGTAAGGGATCACTAATTTCTTAAACTAGAAGTTCAACATCCAAGACCATTAGGATTTTGTCTTAGAGAGACCAAAAAATTCTGATAGGTCACAAAGGGTGAAATCATTTATTATTTAACTCTCCTGACATTTATGACTTGCCTTCCAAATGAGACAGTATGCATTTTGAAACAGGGATGATGCTCATTGCTCATTGAATTCCTCGTAGCACCCAGCACAGGGCTTTGCTGACAGTGAAGGCTCCAGGGCTACCTCATAGGACCTGAGGGTTTAGGTGCGATCATGAACCCAGGTTCACTGATTCATTTATACATTTCACAGAAATGTATTGAGCATCTGTTATATGCTGGGCTCTGTTCTAAGGCTTTGGATCTAAAAGTCCTGGCCCTTATGGAGCTTGTATTGTATTTAAGTAGGGGAGACAGACAATAAACAAGACAACTCAGTAAAATATACCAAGGACTGTCTGGAAAAAGTCCAGCCATAGTTAATATAACAAGAATGGTTTGTGCAACATTAATGTAACCTGGCAGCCAAGGAAAGTGGACTGGAATGCACATGCGTGAACAATGACGAACTTCACTGTACTAGTCGGTGGGAGCGGTAGATGCCATTGAGTGAGCATGTGTACTGTGTGGCTGTCACATTCAAAATGACTGAGAGACTAGAGCAATGAATCTGCTTCACATTTTGCATTAAGCTTGAATATTCCTCCATGGGATCTATTCAGTGATTCAGAAGGCTGTAGCTATGGGCAACTGGTGATTGGCAGCTTCCTCACAACAACACGCCCACTTATGCAGCACGTCCTGTGCAGTTTTTTGGTAAAACATCAAATCACCCAGTGGGACTCGTCCCCACTACAGCCCAGATTTGGTGCCCTGTGACTTCTGGCTTTTCCCAAAATTAAAATCACCTTTGAAAGGGAAGAGATCTCAGACCTTCAGTGAGATTCAGGAAAACATGACAGGGCAGCTGATGTCAATTAGAACTGTGTGAGGTCCCAAGGTGCCTACTTTGAAGGGGACTGAGGTGCCATTGTCCTATGTACAATGTTTCTTGTATCTTCTTCAGTAAATGCCTCTGTTTTTCATAGTACCTGGCTGGATACTTTCTGGGCAGACCTTGTGTATTGATAGTGTGGTGGGTGAGGATAAATGTTCAGAAGGAACAATGAAGGAGGAAAGGTGGGTAGGGGGGATTGGTGGGTGATCAGGGAAGGCCTCACTGAGAAGGAGACTAATAAGTGAGGACCAAGACAGTGAAGGAGAGAGCTGCATGGATATTTGAGGGAAGAGCTTTCAGGGCAAAAGGGCCTCAGGGCAGAGTGTGCCTGACCTGTTCCGTTATCCCTGCTCTGGCCTACCAGGCCCTGGATAATCTGGCTTCTAGTCTCTGTGGCCTCATCTCTTCTCACTGCCCACCTGTTCTCTTCTCCCCTGCCATGCTGGCTTCCTGCATGAGAGGAAGAGTATACCTCTGCGACTTCTTTTCTTCCCCTTTCACTAGAAGGGCTACGAAGCAGACAGTAGGCTCCTGGGGCCTGGCCCTTCACTGCCATGGGGCTTGAGCTGTCTCTTGCCCCTCAAGCCTCAGGAAGGGGCCACTTTTGGAGGGATGGTTGGCAGTGTCCTCCAGACAGTGTCTTCAGATGGCTGTGAGTGGTAGAAGAAGGTATATGAGAACATACAAGGAATACACAGAACACAGTAGGAATGTAGTATAAGTTCAGTAGTTACTGGGCAGGGGCGTGGCCCTGAGTGGGTCTGTCCATGGCCAGCTGTAATGTGTAGGTTCTTGAATTCATGTAGGAAAGGTTTCATAAGTCCAGGTGACTATGAGGATACATTTATTAAAGCTGGGGACAATGAAACAAGGAAAGGCTTAGCCTAGAAGAAGCAACAGGAGAGCCTAGGCTGGGCTGCCTTAGCCCCCTGGGATGTCAGAGAAAAGGGGGCTTTAGGGACAGATTTAGGGGATTAGCCTGGGTCAAGGGGCCAGCTGCCCATCGCCTTAGAGTTTAGGAGACACATGACTGTGGGAAAAGAAGTGACTGGAAGGAGAAGGGAAAGGAAATGTCTTGGGTGGAGCACTGGGCACGCTGGTTGCTTTGTCTTGAGGCCTTTATCTCTTTCTTGCAGGTGGGAATCTTAGGGAGGTCTCGGGGAAGGGTTTCAGTAGAATATTCATCGGTTTCCCAGGTGTGCTCTTTTAGGATAGTGGTCTCCTCTGATCGGTCAGTGACAGGGCAGGGGCTCTTTAGTTATTGTAGTGGGTCCTGGCATTGCCCACCTGGTTTTGCTGCTTTTCTGGGCCTGGAGCTGAAACACAACTGTAGCCTAGATGTTATCTCCTAGATGTTAACTCCAGGAGGAAAGGCCATGGAAGAAAAGGTTACCTTGGGGGCAAGGTGCTTGGTTTCCCAGTTTTGGCCCCTCCCAGGCACTTGGGGCCTTCCCCACTGGTGACCAGCTGCACCTGACTGTGAATTGCTTGGCCAATGTGTTCTGCTCTCTGTCTCCCATTTCCCTGTTCCATTATCCCACTCACCAAGGAATTTTCCTAGCTTCTTACTATCCTGTCTCACAATGAGTGGAAAGATGGCAGGGAGGGAAGCTCTAGGCATCTCAAAAGATCATCAGTAGGAGACCACTCCTTGGCATCTTCCTGAAATGAGATAAGATGCCTGCTCTGAGCTCGCCTCAGCTGGAAGTTCTGACACCAGGGGTTGAAGGACTTGCTTCATGTCCCCTCTGCGACTCAAAAGTCATGTGTCCCATGGCTCTCCCAGAGACTTACTGTAGAAGAATGCTTCTGGCCCTCTAAAAATTTGCTGCCTTTTTTTTAAAAAAAATATTTTATCTAGAATTGCTATTCAAGTATAGAAAAAAGAATGGAAAGGGCCTTGGGAAAAATTAGAACAATGCAAATGTATTCACCTCTCAGTGTTTCTAAAGCTTCAGCTTCTGGCTGCTTCCCAGGGCCGATCAGGGCTCCAGATAACAAAGGGGCTTGTTAAAGGGATAGGGAACACTTTCCAGCTGTCAGATTGAGGAAGTTGGAATTAGGAATAAACTTTATGAAGAAAAATTCGTAATTGTTATTCCTTTATGTGGGAATTTTGATACAGGTTAGGCTGGACAGAATAATCCCTGTCCTCCATGACTCCTCACATTGTCCGCTCTCAGTCTGGGAATGGAGCAGGACTGCGCATGGCCCCCCTGTGTCCTGGCGGCACTCACTCCCCTCGGTGCCAACCTGCTGCTGTTCAGTGGAGGGCACAAAGCCCCCTGGGCTGGGGGCTGACTACTCTTCCTTGTCTCTGGTGGGGTGGGAGCAAAACTGGGTGTGCAGAATAAAAGCCATTGCCACGGAGTAGAAAGGCAGGCAGGGGGCTGCCTGTGTATGGCCTGATGACAGCCCGTGAGCCGGGCTCTCCATTATTGTGTTCGCTTGGAGAGGCATTGACGACCCACGAACTGGGTTCCGGAGGCTGCAGCAGAAATCCAAAGGCAGCAGCAGTTATTAGCTGTCTGCTCCTCATAGCCCTCTCTGCCTCCCAGCTTTTCGTAACATAACGTTTGCTCTTCTGGCCTCCGGAAGCTCCCCTATCTATTTAAATACTCATCATCTCATGGACAAAGTAACAGTTAAGGGCAGCAGGATGGGGGAACTTGGTGCTTTCCTAACAACGAATGAGGAGCCACTCAGCACCAACGGTGGGATTATTTATTGCTTTGTGTGTGTTATCCCTGAGGAGTAGTAGTAGTTTCCTCATTTTAAAGAGAAGAAAATGGGATGAAAGAGGTTGAGCATGTTTCCCAAGGCCACAGTATAAGTGGTTGAGTCAGATTTAAAACCCCAAGCTGAAGCACCTGAACACTCCCTACACTACCCTCCAGGGCAAGCCTCCCTCAGGGGGAGAGGGCTGAAGCAGGCAGTTCCTTGGACTGTAGGGTGGGGCAACCGTTGTGCAACTGAGAGTCACAGCGGAGGCTGCCTCTGAGTATTCAGCTGCTGATTACTGCCCGATGAGACGCAGTGCTCCTCTGGCTGCCTGGTACTCGGAGTGGTCTCTGGACCCGCAGCATCGGCATGGTCTGGGAGCTCCTTCGAAGTGCAGAGTCTCAGGGCCCACTCCAAGCCTGCTGCACCAGAAGCTACATTTTAACAAGATCCTCTTATGACTTGAATCCCTGCTCTAGAGGTGCCTTTCCCAAATGAGAAGCACAAGAAAGCTATTTCAGGGGGCTTCTTTCAGAATGAGGCCCCTTGTTGGTGTGTCCCTAGTGGCCGAAATCTCCCTGCAAATGCCGGACAAAGCCAAACCCACTCGTAGTGTTTATTTCCAGAGGAATGAACAAAATAGCTCAAGAAAATGCTCCCAGCAGTCGCCTGAGTTAGGCAGATCTGACAGTGTGCGAACGCTAGATGGCAATGGATGGACAGGCACTGGCAGAAAACATGCAAGGCTCTGTCACTGCCAAGGGTCAGGTTGAAATGTTAAAGGCGTGGGGGTGGGGGGAGGCTGAGCACAGTTTGGTCGTGAAAGGAGATTGTTGGGAAGATATTAAAGAAACTGAGACTTCACCAGCAAGTCTGGGAAGGCTGTTTTGTGGAATGAGAGATTTGGGCAAGAGTAATTGCTTCTTTTTTTTTGCCTCCAGCTATGTTAAACACACACAATCTTCCCACAGGGGAGGGGTGTCGGCAGCTGGGTATGGTGAAGCTGAAGGGAATTAAGTGGGGGTAAAAAGTTTCCCATCCACTTCGTTCTGCTCCCTGAGGTTAGGGGAGTCAGCGGCAGCCAGTCGGCAGCATGTGGCAGTCAAAGGCAGGAGAAGGAGAGCATCCTTTCCCATTATGCACTGGGCTGGCAGGCTATGCCCACACTCTGCCCAGACACTCAGCTCTGAAGGGGACAGAGCAAGGCTTCCTTCCTGTGTCCAGCTGAATCCAAACTGGGAAAAGAAAATGCAGAATTATCTTGGCTCCTAAGGTTCTCTCTTCATTCTTCATAGACTCCCGGGGTCTGAACTCTGGGATGGAGCCCTGTAACACTGATATTGGAGAGGCTGGAGCCCATCTTCAGACTTGAGAAACTTGTCTTCTAAGAAAAAAACAAAGCAAAGGAAGTTTTCCTAAAATTCCCCAAATTGTGAAGTCACTTGGTAGAGCCTGGTCTCTTTTATCCTATAATGGTTGGTTCCAAAGGGACTCTCTCATTAGGTCAGCGGACCCCAAAGTTGGAGAACTTTGTTGGAAATCATTCAAGGAAGAGTCATGTTTTCCTGACTCTTTGCTGAGAGTGCTATCTGCAAACATCTTGGAGTTGTGTCAGGTGGGTGGAGACACATTATTTGTAAAGATTTTAGTGTTGAAGTTTGGGGTCTGGACTTTTTCAAGTTATTCTCTATCTCTAACCAACATTTAGGCTTGCTGGACAGCTGACCTCTGCAGAAGTCTGCAAGGCTATTGGTGAGAAGGTTGTAGAATTATGGAATGGTTGTTAGCGATTGGCCTGTCCCTCTCCTGTCCTGTTCAGATGGGAAAACTGAGGCCCAGAGAGTCCCATTTGGTTTCTTTTAGCAAACCGTGAATGAGTGCCCCTCTGTGCCAGGTGCTGTGCCAGAACCCGAGGCCACACAGGAGCACGAAGCAGTCTCCCTCAGTTAGTGGATTAGTGCTCAGCTCCATGCATCTAGTTATCAACCTGCTCACAGCCCAGGTCGCTTAGCTGGTGAGTGCTGACTATTGGTACTACAGAAGGATGGCTTCCTTCCTTCCTTCCTTCCTTCCTTCCTTCCTTCCTTCTTCTCTTTCTCTTTCTTCCCTTCTGTCCCTCTCTCCCTTCTTCTTTCCTTTCCTTTTTATTTTTTTTTACATACATTAGTTCCCCCCACTCTTTCTCCCCTGTTTTTCTCCTGTTTTTAAATTCTGATGATCTCTAAGCCCAGGGACTTTGTATTTACCATGTGGACGTGAGTAAGCAGCAATATTAGCAATTCCAAGGCTGTGTTTGATCACTCTGTCCTTCCCCAAAGGCCTCATATAAGAGGTAGTGATTTCAGACCGACCTGAGGAAGCAAATTTTATTTTTTTTATTTGTGGGAACTTGCCTTGAATTCTGAGAGGGGAAAATAAACTAAGCTAGTAAAATTAAAGGCTTTTTCTTTTTTTCTTTTTGCCTCAGGAAACACCTTCTGTGATAGATAAACTCAAAAATACCCTCTGGATGATGCTGTCCAGACTGTGACCCCACCAGTTTATGGTAGAAAGAAACGGCAAATTCAAAATAAAGATGTTACCAACCATAACTGGGAAAGTGCTAGAGACTGTCAGCATATATTATTTTTGATGATATTACAATCGAATGCAAATAGGCCCCCAGCCCTCCTCACTGTGGCCAAATCTGGGAAAGGCCACTGTCTGGGCCTTGGTGTCCTCGCTGACCCACAGGAAGAATTAGAGGCCTGAACATCAGGCACCTGAAGTTTGCATATAACTGAGCTTCCAGGTCTCTAAAAATCTTCCATTGTATTCACAAACACAGGCATCTGCTCCTAATTAAAGTATCAGGGTATAATTATACCCTTTCTTATTAGTAGATATGGAATCTGACAGTTGCTTAGATACAAAATAAGCAAGTGCAGATTGCGTTCTGCGCCCTTCACAGGCTGGGGAGACAGAACAACAGAATTTTCAAACGCTCTGCGTAAATGAGCCTGGGCGCACAGAAAATGTAAAGTTCTGAGCTGTCATTGGTAAATGTGCCTGGGAACAGATGTGAATCCCATCACAAATGAGTCGGTGGTTTGAGCCTTACCCTCATTCAATTATTTCCCTGCCTTGGTCCCCTCAACTCCATACTGCACTCCACCCAACCTGCAAACACAAAGTACCCGCCTTCCCGAGGTACCAACGACCCATGCCATCCTGAGGTCTCACAGTGTTGCGGGAAGAGAGCAGACGCGGCTTCCTCAGGGAATTCTAAAGCCAGAAGACACTCATCTGAAATGGCAGGGCTCTTTGGTGGCCAGATCAGCCTTTGGGCTAGTCAGTGGTTTACATGGAGCTCAGCAGTGTGGAGTTGGCTTCCTCAGGAGCTTCCCTGTTATTCTAAGATACCTTCTCCCCCTGCTCAGATGTGTCCCCACATGATACAGTTAAGGGAGTTCCCTGCTAACCCATCAGCTACAGGAGTTCAGCGACCAGGCCTTTTTTGGGTCACCCAGTGTATCTTCAGTGTCCAGCAAGGCAGTTGGCACTTAGAATGTATTCAGTAGCTAGGTATTGAAAGAATAGGTTATGTTGACTCTCTGACATGCGAGTCACCCTGGAGAGATGATACTTTCATCCTTAGTAGTTAGTCATTTAACCCCCAGTGTGTGTGACTGGATTGGATCAAGACTCATCAACCTACTGCTCCAGGGCCAAACTCTGCCTGCCCACCTGTCTCTGTGAGCTCGGGATGGTTTTTACATGTTTACATGTTTGGGAAAAAAGAAAAGTAAGAAGAGTATTTTATGAAAGATGAAAATGATATGAAACTCAAATTTCTGTGTCCATAAATAAACGTGTTATTGGAACACACTTATTCCATTCATTTACATACTGTTTTTGGTTACATTTGCACCAGCGTGGCAGGATCGAGCAGAGACTACACGACCTGTAAAATCTAAAATATTTACTGTCTGGTCCTTTGTAGGAAAAGCTAGCTGGCCTGGATTAGGGCATTCCCTAGTGTTAGCTTTTGACGTTGGGATGGAGGACAGAGACGGGGTAGAGGGCCTGCCAGGCGGAGGAGAGAACATCGGGGAAATCTGGAGGAACGGATGGGCTCTCTTCTCCCTTCTGCCAGCCTCGGCCCTTCGTCAGCGGAAGTGTCCCATTTCTCATTGTGATTCTGATGAATGCCCCCAAGGAGCGCGGCGACAATGGTTTTTCCCACCGCTGCACTGCTTGGATGCAGGATCTTTCTCTTGTTTCTTGATCGTTGTAAATCCCTCGTGCAGAATGCTCTTTCTTTGTCAAAGACATAAAATTTCGCTTCTCAGACAGTGTTTGGCTCATAAATATGTGTGTGTATGAGCAAGTGTGAGCTGGAGCTTGTCTTGGGAAAGCACTTGTCGCCAGCCTTCAGCCACCCAGCAGGCGCCCCACACTGCTGCGCCACATTTTATCTCCCCAGGAGGCCTTGACCCCACCGGTTGGGTGCCATAAGCTTTGTTTCTAAGCTCCTAGCAAACAGAGATCCCTACCTTCCCAGAGAAGTGCCTCTGTGATTAAGCTGACAAGGATGCAATCAGCCTAGTTAAAGCCTTGATAATCCACTTGATCCATCCTAGCTGTCCTTCTAAGTCCTAGGGGGCATCTTCTCCACCTGAGGCTCATTTCTCTGGGGTTTACTGGAGCACCTCCTGGAGCAGGCGGCAGCATACTGGTTTCTTATTAGCTGTCTAAGTTCTGAATTAGACTCTAATTTTCTCCACATCCCACACTTTATTTGGAAACAGGTTACTTCTCTGTGGATTCCTGGAGCCCCGACTCATCTCGAGGTTTGAAAATGCCCAGTGTCCTTTGATGGTGCAGGTAATTGATTGAGGGGTAGACTTGCTTTCTGAGTGACAGTGGTTAACATTGGTATTATTTACAAGGACACCTGGGCTATGACAATCATAACCAATAAGAAGATTGGCACGTCTTTTTTTAAGGGTTGACTAGCAGGACTTCCTGTGGGAGCACTAGCCAGTTATCTGATCTGAAAGGATTATTTGGAGACAATGTAGGAAATGGTTTATGGGAATAAAACACGTTTCTCCTTTCTGAATAACACCATTTGTTGCATCTATTATGTGCTACACATTTTTTGTAGATATTCTATATATTTCCTCTAGTTTTTACCCAAGTCCTACAGAATAGGTGTTATAATCTCTACTTGACAGAGAAGCGAACTGGGACTTAAACAGGATGCATGCTTTGCCTGGGGTTCCATGGACTGGAAATGGCAGAACTAGGATTTGAACCCATGAAGTGTGACCTCAGAGCACATGTACATAATACCCCATGATACCACCCCTCTGGAATGACACTTCAGTCACTTCAATCTTTATGGACAGACAGAAGTTTTAGGAAAAACCAAAATACCAAGAAGTTCACAAACTGGACTGTTGGAAATGCAGACTCAGCCAACATGTGGTTGTCCATCTGAACTCCTATGGGGATCATGAAGTATCATATTTTTTTAAAAGATTTTATTTATTTTTAGAGAAGGGGAAGGGAAGGAGAAAGAAAGGGAGAGAAACATCAATGTGTGGTTGCCTCTCATGTGCCCCTCACCGGGGACCTGGCCCACAACCTAGGCATGTGTCCTGACTGGGAATTGAACTGGTGACCCTTTGGTTCACAGGCTGGCACTCAATCCACTGAGTCACACCAGCTAGGGCAAGACTCATATTTTCTTTAGCTAAAGTTTTCATCATTTTCCTTACTACACATTTAAAAAAGGTCTAGTTGAATTTACTTATTCATTTCGTTTTTAATGGTTTCAAAACCCAGAAGGGATAAGAAGGCATATAAGGAAAAGTCCCTCTCTTACCCCTGGGAGATTTCTCAGAGGCCTCCTTCGAGGAACACAAAGATAACATGGTGGATTACAAAAATGGCCACAGCTCCTGTCCCTCCCTTAGCCCACACCTCTTTGCTCTGTGACCTTGAATCTTCTCCCATCAGGAGGTAGAGTCTATCCCTTGAATCTTGCCTTGCCCCCTGACCTGCTTGGCCAGTAGAATGCGGCTGATGTGACCAAGTGCTAGTTCTTGAGGTGGAGGCTGAAAGACGAGCCAGCCCCAGAGAGCAGCTCCCCCGCTGGGCAATGGCTCTGACTTCTGCTCCCACTTTGTCTGTACTCGGAAACTTGCCACACACCCTGCTTTGCCCTAGTCTGCTTTCAGGACCCACTGCTCTTCCCTGTTGGTTTAGTGGTCTATGAACGCCTGGTGGACACTTGGCTTGCCTCACTCCCTGGATTTGGCTTGGGGTCCTGGGCCAGCTCCCAGCTCTCTCCCTCTCCAGAGACATGGGGTCAAGGAGGAAAGTGTCATATACTATATCACATGCTCCCGTAGGGCTTAGTGCTGGCATTTATACTCAGGTTATGGGGGTGAAGCCATACATGCCTCCAGGGTTCAGAAGGTTGCAGAAATATGTGAATGAGGCCGGGTGCCATATTTTCAGGTGTGGTGGGGCCTAGGGAGAAATGACAATGGCGTGTTTTAGCTACAGGCCTTTAAATTCCAATTTTGAAAACTACCGTGAACAAAAGCTGCTTTAGGTTAGATCAACAGGCTACTGCTTGTAAGTGTCTGAAGGAGTAGAATGAGTTTCCTGTGAAGCCTGTCTGCCTTGATGGAAGACACAGCCATCAACTTTTTATCTCAGTAACCCCATGATTTATCTTAACTGGGTCCCTCAATTCCCTTCTCATTCTCTTTTGGATGGAGCTTTTGACTTTCTGCTCCCCACCTCGAGTGACTTTCAGGGACAAATTCAAGCAAATCCCCTTCATGGATGTTGAGCCCGAATGCCTCCCTCCATATTTTTGGTGATGGGTTGAGCCACTTTCTGGGACACAGGGTGGACTTAACATTTTGTGTTGCCAAGAGTCCCCACAAGGATGGCATGTCCTTCCTGGGATGCAGAGGGGCCTCCTCTCTTCCTTGGCCTCATTTCAACTTTCTCACAGATGTCAATAAGCTCAAGGAAATAAGAGTGGCTGAGGGTGTTGGCAGTGGGAATGGTATGGTGGATGGAATTGAGAGATGTTTAAGGATTAAAATGGACCGTATTGGAAGTGGGGGCGGTAGAGGAGGTGCCTTGTGGGCTGGTGCCCAGGCTCGTTTTGAGTAATAACATGGCTGGTGGTGTCATTTTGTGAGGTGGGGACTGTTGTAAAAATAGTGGATGGCCGTGACAGCCTTGAGTGACTGTCCGTTAGTCACGAACCATCCTGATACACTGTTTCCTGAAGAATAATCACCTTGAATGGTTCTTGACAGGAACACGCAGAGAAGGCTGGCAGCTCTAAGTGTTCACAAACAGGAAATCATTTGCAGCCTGCAAAGGACCCCCCCCCCCCCCCAAAGAATGCCAAGGATGGTTGCTGTTCCCAGCCCAGGATGTTCTGCTCAAACCATTGAGACAACATCGATATGAACAAATGAAGAACAGATTAACATGCTTTGGAATTGACTGATCGGATCCCCCTCAGACTCGATTGCTTGCGTTTCCCGAAAACTCAATTTGTTTTTAGTCTGAGAGAGTGCATTGCTCTGCAGTACCCATCCTCTCTAATGGCTGGTACCTGGCGGGTGAGGTGAAACCCTTCAGACTCCAGGAAGAGACCAGGGACAACACACGTGTGTCTGAGCCCAAAGGTCAGAACCCGAATCCAGCTCAGCCCCTCACCAGGTCACATGGACAGCCAGCTGTGGATGGAAACCCGCAGTTCCAGGCACTCGTGGGCTACCTGGGCGGACGCCTCTCCTTGGGCAGAATCTGGCAGAAGGGTCAGCATCTTCACCTCCCTTGCTCCCATGGCTTGTCTCAGAGCTGCCTGGTCTATGTGGAGAGAGAGGTTATCAGTGGAGAAAGAGAGAGAGAGAGAGAGAGACAGACAGACAGACAGACAGACATAGACACACTTCCCGCTCTCCACATAAAGAAATTACTGCCAAGAAATGAGCTATTTTTAGGTAAATGTGTAGTTTTAAGAGGATAGCCTTTAAAGTACCTTCTATTTTAGTTGAATTGTTTTTGAAAGAAGTGGTTGTAAAATGTATGATATGATTTCCACCTTTTGCAAGCAGAATACCCTAAGATCAATTCAGTCTTAAATATCTTTTTTTTTTTTTATCATGGAAGATCTCAAGCATATACAAAAACGAGGGAATCACATAATAAACCCTATGATCCCAACAGCCAGCCTCAACAACGATCAGTGCACGACCAGCCTTAGTTCTTCTATATTCCTCGCTTCCTGAGACCCCAGACTATTTAAATCCACCCTGTGTATGCTGCCCTCAGCCCTCGTGTGATGTATTAGTGTCCTGCTGGAAGTACCATGCCCCCTTCAGCGTATCTCTGTATCCTTGCCTGTAGGAGGACTCTCTCTCCTTTGTTGCCTGGGAAGGGAGATCCCTAAGATAGATAAAATGCTGTGTCGAGCACACAGGATTTGAGAGCGCCTTTCCTACCTGGATAATCCTGGGTTTATCTCAGGCCCTCCCAGGCAGTTTCGGGAGGGCTGAGGTTTGGGGCTTTTTTCCTCTTAGACTCGCGAATGTTGTCTTGTACTGTGGCAGGGCGCTCTCCCTTTTTCCTTGACACTGAAGTCATTGTTGATAGATGCAAAGAAATGGGAAAATATTCATTCTTCAGAAAGATTTTGAGACATCAGTGAGGAAATCCAGGTATACTCGGTACATCATTTGCGGTGTGAAAATGACGCAGCTTGTCTTGTTCGAGGTTCAGCGCCGCCTCCCGCGGCTTCGCTCAGGAGCCGTGTTGTGGAATCACACTCAGTTTTGCACCAAATGCCTCTGGAAGTCATGTTTTTCTCCCACCCTTTGCTCGCTGTTTATTATCTTTCCAGGTTGCTCGGTCGTTCACTGGCTCTGCCGTTTGCAACGCCTATGCCGTTGTCACGCGGCAAGGAGCTGCAGGTAGCTGGGTCAGCTGGGTAACCACACCCATTACTCTGGGTGTGTGCGAAATTGAACCCATAAACCCCAGTTTTCTAAAAACGTGCACAGATGTGTGTGCCCTGTGACAGGCTCTGAGAACAAAGGCGCAGACAAGATTTATGTACCTGCGGTATTGTGGGTAGTGGTGTAAGTGGAATCATGAAGATGAGAAGGGAGAAACTTGAGGATCTGCCAGCACCTCTCAGCGCCTTTTAGTCCATGAGGGCTACCACTGCCTTCCAGCACCTGCTAGCACCTTCCAGCACCCTCTGCATGGGGTGTCACTTCCTGGGATGTACGGAGATTAAGCATGTGGATCCTAAACCACAAGCATTCCTGGCATTTGGGGGAAGTTTCCACCACGTTAACTTTAATTGAAGAAATGAGGATGTAGAGGTTGTTTTACTCGCTCACCTTCGCTTCTTGATTCCCCGTTAATCTTTGCCTCCAGTGTTTTCTCTTTTATGTTATCTGCCTGTCTCAAATGTTTGGCAAAAACGAGCCTTTCAGGATGAAATCCCAAATGCATGCCGTCAATCCCTGAATGGTGAGAGTGCTCAAAATGGGCTTTGCTGGGGGACAAAGCCACTCTTATCTTATGTAAGTAGCTGCGGTTCAGGAAGAAAGGAGCAAGGGGAGGAGGGGCCTGGCAAAAGGTGGGGTGAGCACTCCATCCAGCACCTCCAGAGAATGGCATGTTTATATGTTCAGAGATTGGGAGGCAGGTGGCAAGGAATTTGAGGTAGAGATTCAGGAGTTTAGCCTGGGCTTTTTCCGTCTTAATGTTTATCTCTGTGTCTTCCTTCCCTGGCCTGCCCTGGGCTCCCAGAGTTCTTATACTTTGTCCCCCCTCACCCCCTATTCCTTTTCCCTTTTTTATCCCTATCCAGACTGCTATTTCCCATGCTGGACTCAGCTTCCTACCACAAATCCGCCGAGTGAAGTTATTTCTTTCTCTCCTCCTTTCTGTCTTCTTCAGATCTCTGAGATCCATAAACCTTCAGGTTCCAACACTGTCTTTTCAGGTTGAGAAAAAGTTCCCCTCTCCACCCCTCCAGTTAGAAGCCTTATGCTGGAGAAAGGTGAGCTGGGGGATTTCTTAGCTCCCTTTGCTCTGCCTTGACTTAGAACTGATCTGATGGAAAGGTGCTGAGGGCCTGGAACCACCAGGTGTCCTGACTACGAAGGCATCACTTTCCTGGGCTGTGCATGTCCAGGGACCCAGAGGAAGGGCCTGTGGTGGTGGTGGTGGTGGTGAGTGGGTGGGCAGAGAATGCCTCTGAGAGTGGACTTGAACTTCGGGCTTTCCCCGGGAAGGAGAGTGAGTCCTGGGCCCCCAATGACCAGCCACTAGGCACCAGTGAGGGAGAATGCGGTATGGCATAGCAATCCCTCCTTTTCTCCCTGCTTCCTGCTCTCAATCCTCTTACCTGGAAGAAAAGGTAGATACTGATAATGGAGGTCCAGGAAACACCCCGAGCCAGCTCTGAGACTGAAGAGGATCCTCGTGCAGCCCCTTGGTGGTGATAACAAAAGAGTCCATGGGTGGGAATAGTTCCTTTTCTCTTGGAAGTAATATTATTGGTGGTGGTTATGGGCTAAGAGCTGCCTCCCAAATCCTGTTCAACTCCTTATTTATCTTTGCATTAGTCTGTAAAGTACTTTTGAATACTTATGCGCTAGGCATGATGCTCTGGGCCTTATGTACATTACCCATTTAATCCTCAAGACAAGCCTATTTTGGGGACCATTATAATCTGTACCTTATAGATGGGTAGACTGAGGCCCAGAGCTCTGCTCTTTCCTAAGGGTTACCCAGCTGCTGAGAGCCAGAGCTGAGGTTCCAGCTTCTCCGTCCATGATCTGGAGCAGCTCTTAGGCTGGGCCAAAGATAGGCTGGAAGCTGGGATTAAGGCTGAAGGTTAATTTTGATGATGTTGACCCCGTGTCCCCACTCCATGGAGGCTCAGCTCTCCTGTGGGCCCCTAATTCCTCAGTTCATTTGGGAGGTGAGCATCTCTTCTTGGAGCCTTCTTGGGCCAGATTGCCTGGCCCCCCAGTTTGGCTCTGTCCCTTCCTCTCACCAGCTCATGCTGGCAAAACTGTGGTGATGTCAGCCACAAGCTGTGGTTTGTGTCCTCAGATCCCCTGTGGGAATAGGACAAGTGGGAGAGGGTGGGACTTTATTTTTAAGGAAACAGGTGTAAAGCGTGCTGTGCAGGCATTCTGCAGCTTGCTCATCAGAAGCCTGTGAAACTCCGAAAAAGGAATGGAGGGTGCCTGTGGCCACACTCCCACTGACAGCTCCAGGGTGTGCTCGGGACAAAGCAGAGGAGGGGCTTTTCCACAGGCAGGCGGAGGAAGGCTTTGTGGGAAACAGTTTGCATATTGGAGCTCTGCAGTGCCAGCTTCAGAGGTCTTCACCTAAACCCTCTGTGGGGTGCCCTGATCAAGGGCAAATCTGCCAAGTGAACTGGAGGTGGCAGCTTTCTGGTTCCCTGCGGCATGATGCTGGCAGGGCCAGAATGGTGTGTGTTTCTGTGCTTGTGTGCACACACACACCTACTTCTGTCTAAAGGGGATAGCTAAAGCTGGTCACCTGACCAGTGTCCGTACCTGCAGGCAGGCTGTGAGCCCCTGGGTGTTTGCGGGGAGTACCCTGCGTAGGGTGGCTTTGCAATACAGGCAGTGGCCCGCCAGCGTCAGGGTTCTGCAGTCTGTATAATCCATTACGGCTTCATGCTCTGTTGGTTTCCAGAACATCATCTTCATTGTCGAAAGACTGGTTCTATCTCAAATGCCACCGACTTACAGAGCATGGGTGGCAAATTTGGTTTAGTAATTATCTTTAAAAAAAATACCCTCTATTACTGCAACATGTTTAACATTTAACTGCGAGTCTTTGCACATTTTCATACCCGTAAACTTTTTTGCTTTTGTTCGAATGTTTGCTTCAACCTCACCCCAAAGGGTTAAAAGAACACCTCTTCCAAGCCAGGCGGTACTGCCCTTCTCTCCTTTGTGCCTTCCTGTAGGATCTGCGGTTCCTGCAACTTTCTCCTTGTGAAGTAATTAAGAATGCACTTTATAGCCAAGATTTCTCTTCTTGTCCCTCTGAGGGAAGAATCCTTTACGGACATCGAGTGAAGAGGATAAAGACTTCAGAATCTGGTACAATGCAGAAACATGGATCCCGGTCTGGGCAGTTTTCAGTCTAAACAAGATCCTCCCAATAACCGGGACCTGAAGATTTACTGCATTCGCACTGGAACTAGATTCCCAGATGTTAATTGCCTATAAAAGTTTTGTCCCCAGTCGGCCATCTCCTTAGCTAATTTGGTGTACTTCCTGCCCATTGTAGCCATTTAGCAAGTAAGAAAATCTCAAACTAAACCATTAGGCAGCAGTAACAACTTTCAAGAAACATAGAAATCATTTTTGGATTAAGTTTGGATTGTCCAAGTTAGTGCTTCTCCTTCATCACAGTTTATGAACATGTTTTTTTTTTTACTCGGATAAATGGAACAAGTTCTGTTTTTATCACTTTGTGGCCTCCTTAACTTAAGCCGGTCATCTGATCACAGTCTAACTCTGGCTGGTCATCTCCCAGGTAGGTGTGTTGACACCTGAGGGACCAGGGGAGGGTGACTGATTGAGTGGGCACAGTGTGAATCCCTCTTCTGAAGGAGCAATTCAGCACTGGGGGGTCGTTCACAACCTTTCTGTATAGCGGGGGGAATGATTCATCCATCCATCCATCCATCCATCCATCCATCCATCCATCCACCCACCCACCCACCCACCCATCCATCCACCCACCCATCCATCCATCCATCCATCCATCCATCCATCCACCCATCCATCCACCCATCCATCCACTCACTCACCTCTCCAGCAAACATCTGAGGGCCCCACAGTGAATTGGGAGTTCACAGTCTGGCGGAGGAGCCAACGGTCCCAGAGTGTTGAAAGAAGTTTATTTTGAGCAGATTGCTGGAGGCTTGGGACAGTGTGGTTGGTTGGAGGGGAGGATATAATTTCAGTTGAATGACATCATGAGTGAATTTTAGAAGTTCTTTATTGAGGTTTAACTTTTTTATGCAGTCAAATGAAATCTTAAGTGGAAGCTTGATGACTTTTTACAAGTGCATACACCCATGTGATCCCCAGACCATTTCTATCATCCCTGAAAATACCCCTTTCCGGTCCATACTCACTCCTGGACAGAACCACTATTTGGACTTGGTACCAATTTCAGTTTTGCCTGATCTCGTACTTCATAGAAATGGTATCACGCAGTGTGCACTTTTTTGGGTCTGACTTCTTCCACTCAACATAACGTCTGTGAGATTCACCCACGCTTGTCCGCCAGTGCCTTGTCCTATTTCATCGATAAGCAGTATTCCATTGTATGAATGTGCCACAGCTTGTTTATCCCTTCTGCGGACCAGCGCCGGGGTTGTTTCTAGTTGGGAGCTATTTAGAATAAAGCTGCAATGAACATTCACGAGTCAGTCTTTTTGTGGACACAAGAACTCATTTAAACACGGACAAGACATAGGAAGATAAAGAGAGTCAACAGATTTTCAGTTATTTGATGTGAAGAAACTTTTTGTGACAGAGAGAAATCCAAGGCTTCCTGGGTTTTGAGACAGGCTAAATGTGTCCCTTCTGAGATGGATGATCTCATTTGAAACTGTTCATCAGATGAGGTTGTGTGAGGAAATAAATTAATCCTGGTGCGTTCAGCTCAGTCACAAATTTCCCTGCAGAAAGGGAGGCTCCCAATGGACTCCACTTTTAATTTTTGGGGGAACCAGAGACCCCTGGGAATAAAGTTAAGAGATCTCATCTTCTTTTTGAAGAGGGGGACCACAGGCCACCCACTCCTAGTGTGTAAGGGGGCCTGAATCTTCCTCTTGGTCCTTTTTCCAGTTTCCAAGCAACAGCAAAGGCAGACAAGGGGTGGTGTGCCCGGCTCCCAGGGTTGGAGCTCGAGGTCCACTCCCAATGGTTGGAGTTGGAAAATCTTTGAAAGTCAGCAGATTTTCCAGTGCCCCAGGCTCTCATGTCCCCGGCTGTGTGCATGCAGCAACATGGAAGGCTAGTGCCTCGTGACAGACAGTTTAATCTTACCTGCCTGCTGTGAGATACACTCACCATCCCAGAGAATTGCAAAGTATAAATTGTCTCTTAACACTGATAAACAGTAATGAGGAGGAAAAAGCCCTGACAAAATATTACAACTTAATTGTACTTCTCAGTGAGGTTTAGGAAATCTGCTTTCTAAGTCTCCCAGCCCCACAACAGTGATTTCTTTAACCCTTGATGGGACAGCACCTTACTGGGGGAAGGGACTGCACTGTCAGGGAAGCTTAATGAGGCCGTCCCAGGTGCTCAGGTTGGGGAGGTTTGCCGTCACCCGGGGGTGCATGAATCACCGTGACTTCTGGCTTCCAGCTGGGAGGGGGGCAGGAGGGCAGGCTGCCCCTGAGAAGAGAGGCTGCTGGGGAGGTGGGCTGAGGCGAGGGGGCCGGCTCTCTGCTGGCCTGGTTTTCTAGTGCACAGATGTTTGCAATTCTAAACAAATACGCAGTGTCAGTACTCAGCGGCTCATCAGCTGAGACTTAGAATGACGCTGAGCAGGGAAAAAGATTGGCCTTCCCTGGGTACTTGTCATTATGTTGGATGGACTCAAATTCACACCTAATTACATAAAATGATAGCCTGGAAGGACTGAGTTTGGGGGGAGTGCAATAAACAAGGAGGTGGTTTGGCCCCTGCATGAAATATTGTGTGCTCCAAAAATAGCCCTCCATGGGTTCTGGAAGCTCACTGCTGTGGTCATTGTGGCTTTTTCAGTTTGAGAGGTGTCTCCGTGCTCTCTGGAAAGTTTAAAAAAACACTGTGTGTTAAATTTGCATTCAGAAGAGGTCAGAAACCCAAGGTAGCATTTGTCTGTTTATTCGATCATTCGTTCATTCACTGCTATCACACACATAGACTGAACCCTAAGTGCTAATTGTACTGGGGTCAATAGTATCCTCCCAAGATCGATGTCCTTCGCTGGAGCTCAGAATGTGGCCTTCTTTGGAAATAGGGTCATTGCAGACGTAATTAGTAAGGTTAAGATGCGGTCAGACTGGAGGAGGGTGGGCCCTTCATCCCATGTGACCGGTGCCTTCTAAGAAGAGGAGAAACTCACAGGAAGACACACACAGAGGGAAGACATCCATCCACGTGCTGACAGAGGCAGAGACTGGAGTGATGCAGCTACAAGCCAAAGAGCGCCAGGGGTGGCTGGCCACCGCCGGGAGCGAGGAGGGAGTCATGAAACAGATTCTGCTTCTGAGCCCTCAAGAAGGAGCCCACCCTGCTGATCTTGAATCTTGGACTCCTGGCCTCCTGACCTATTGAAGAATCAATTTCTCTTGTTTTTAAGCCACCGAGTTGTTGGTGCTTTGTTGTGGTAGCCCTGGGAAACGGACACACTCATTGCAGCCGGCAAGGCTCCTGGCTCTTTCTCCGGCTTCGTTTCTTACCCCTCTCCCCTGGCTTCAT
Source organism: Desmodus rotundus (assembly GCF_022682495.2). NCBI lineage: Eukaryota > Metazoa > Chordata > Mammalia > Chiroptera > Phyllostomidae > Desmodus > Desmodus rotundus. Next base: position 121,642,644 of record NC_071394.1, read on the forward strand.
GAGTGCTTATCACACACGTCGAACACACTTGGTCCTCAGGGCCTTTGCACTTGCTGTCCCCTTTGCCTGGAACATTCTTTCCAGATAGTGCTATGACTTGCTCCACTACTTTACTCAGTTCTCTGATCAAATGTCTCCTCTTTAGAAAGACCTGCTCTGAATATCTTATCTAAAACAGCATCTCTTCTGTCAGTCTCTGTCCCCTTACTCTGCTTTCATTTTCTTCCTAGCATCAGTGTAGGGATGGATGTGTATTTGTAAGCTCTGGGGGAGCAGGGACTTTGTCTCATTTGCTTATGTATATACTCAGCGGTGCTTGGCCAATGTAAGTGTTCCATAACTATTGTTAATATTACCCTGTGGTAGGTAACCAAAACCTAAGCCAGGTTCTGGGTTCATGGGGCTCGTATTCTAGTAACTGACATACAGGGATACAGAGAACACCTGAGTGCAGGTGAGTGGGATTTTTACCTGGTTTGGGAGGCAGGGAAGGATTTCCTGAGCAAGGGATGCTTGAGATTTGATTATGGAATTGGAGTTGCTGAGGCAGGGAGCGTGCACAAAGGCCGTGTGGTAGGAGGGAGTAAAGTGAGAAGGCTGGTGTGGGTCAGAGTGAGGGAGGTGAGTGACTGAGAGGTGGGGGGGGCCAGAACATCCAGGGCCTTGTGGCCATGAGAGGACCCTGGTGCTTATATTGAGTGATGGGAAGACTTTGAAGGGGTTAAGCTTGGAGAGAGGTGGGAGGGCACGATAGGATCTGATTTTCATTTTGCAAAGTTCATGGCAAATGCCTTGGGGGCGATCAGTTAGGAAGCTCTTGTGATTGTCTGGACAGCTGTTTAGATATGGTCATAAGTGGTCAGATTAAGGTGCTATTCAGGATTCAAAGTGGACAGTACTCGGAGGTCCTAGCCCCAACTGAGCTCACCCCTGAATGCAGCCACACAAGTGACCACAGCTAGGCCACCTGGAGCAGAACCCAGTCCACCCACAGAATCATGGTGAGGAATAGATTGTTGTTTTAAACCTCTGGTTTTGGGTGGTTTGTGACGCAGCATTCGATCCCTGAAATACCTCTTCAGACAGATTAAAATGGGGGAATTGGGCTATTGCTGGGCTCTTCTGGGCAGAGTCTCCAGAGCAGACATCTGTGAGGCCCCTCTGCCTATAAGGTTTCTTTGGTCACCTCTTCCTTTACTTTGACTTCAGTTATGGCCTTGTGGAGGGCAGTCTGTCTTGGTGATGTAGGTGAGACCCGAGGGCAACTACTGGTGGGATGGCCTTCTTTCTCCCTGTCTCTCTTCTGTCCAGTTTTCCCCTTCACCGTCTCTCCCACGGCCTGTATCTATGCCTGGTTTTCCTTGCGTCCTGATTCTTCCTCCTCTGTAGCTGTGGGGAGCCCTCAAGGCTACAGGAACTTCTGAAGCCTGGTTCAGAATATGCATCATTGCCCCAGCCCCCTGTTCCTTTGTCCCCTAACCTAGCACTGGAGCAAAATTAGGTTTCCTTTGTCTTTTTTTAATGAACAGGTTTAGCCACTGTAAGCTGGCTATTATACTGGACTGAAAATGCTGTTTGTGGGCCATTGTCAGCGGAGACCTGGGACCAACATTGACACCTCCTTAATTATGTGCCATTAATGATGTACATGCTGCAGTTAGGGGAACATTGTGGATCCATTTCCCACTTTAATTCTGTGCTGTGTTATATGAAATGCTAATGAGTCCAGAATTCTCAAAGGTCATAATCTGAATACATTTCCTTTTCTTCTTTTTAGGGGAATGGAGATAGGATTCAAAGCAATTAAAATGAAATTTACTTCATCATTTGGCTAACAATGTCCTCGACTCTACTAATTATACTGAGATATGTATTCATTTGCTGGTCATTTGGACAGATGTGAGTGTGTCTGATTTCTTGTAAGGCCCCCATCTCTGAATTCTACACAAAGTTTTTTTTTTTTTTTTTTTTCTTTCCTGCTCACCTCATTGATTATGAGAAATAACTGGGGGAAAAAAGACTACCCAAACCCTTACAATATGGAAAGTGCAAATTTAGCACAACCAACATTGAATTTTCCAGGGAGTCATTTATCATCCTTAGAAAGTTTTGGTTCTTTGAAAATAAAAAAGAGAAAGGAATGGTAATTGCTCTGCTCAGCTAATTGACAGAATTGTGTCAGAAAAAGGAGGCATTTCAACACTGCTTCCGATGATGACATTTGAAGGTTGTACCTATTCTCTCTCACTGCTAAATTAGGTAATCATTATTTCCCTGTGAATCTTATTAATCGGATGCGTGCCTTCCCCCACCCTCAGTTAGATTTGAGACTCAGACAGAAATGAAATGCCGGGGGTCGGACAATAGTTTGGCCAGTTCAGAGTGTATTCTCTAGTTTTGTGGTTCAGTGCGTAAGTGGGAGAGGCCAAGAGGGAATAAGTTTAAATTGCAGTCAGGGGAATTCAAGCCATCTGTCAAAAAGGACCTTCTTATTATATGAATGGAACCCAGAAGATCTGAGATCTCAGCTGGTGGGCTTTAAGAACACGTTACTGATGTGCTAAGAGAGTGGAAGCTGAGGAGCTAGAAGAGCCTGGGACAGCTCTTCTCAATCTTATTCTCTTTTTGGATGGCTTCAGTGGGGGCAAAAGTCTCCACTGGGTACTCGGGGGTAATGACAATCTCCATTTTTTTTTTGATGTTAAAATGTGTGCTCATCAGATATATGACAGGGCTTCTGATGAGACATTCATGAGATAATGGCTGGTTTAAAAACTCATGCTTGGTTTTCATTAGATATTATAACCACAATGTAGTTTATGATGGAAATATAATGTAGACATTCTGGTGGCAAAACCAGCAATTCCTCAGTAGGACAGATTGGTAGCAGCCCTGGATGACAGTTGCAGAATAGCTGGATCCCTGGATGTGATGACAAAGGCAAAATGGGAAGGTAATGCCAACTGATAGTGGCATGTTGATTACACATCTTACCCACTGTAGTCTCTGATTGAGTTTGGGCAAGACTGCCACTGTCTGCCTTGGTGATCTTTCTGCTCCTGGGAACGTTCTCATGCCATCCCCACCTCACGTCCTTGTGCCCTTCCCTGCCTTTCTGGTCAGCGCTCCTTACAGTGGCTAGCAGGAACGGCAGCTGCCCCTGAGCTGATGAAGCTGAAGGTACTTGGCAAATGCATTTAGACAATTTCTGCTCACCTATTCCTTCTAGCTTCCTACATTCCACATAACAAAGGGAAATACAGTAGATGGTGACTGAGTCTCTGTAGAATCTAAATTAATCTGGAAAATATCATTTTAAAGTAAATTATCTGGATTGACCTTTGGGATGTTCCAAATTCTTTGAACCAGCCATTCTGGAAACTCAAAATCTTTCTTTTAAGAGCCATGTAACTCAATTTAGTTATTAATATTTAATATTTTAAACAAAAGACTTTTAAAATTATATTTTAATTGATATATTGATATACTTATATATATGGATATATTTATTGATATATTTTTATGCTATTACAGTTGACTTAATTTTTCTCCCTTTGCCCCCTTCCACCCACCACCTTCTACTCTCTCGGGCACTCCCCCCACCATTGTTCATGTCCATGGGTCATGCGTAGGTTCTTTGGCTACTCCATTTCCTGTACTGTACTTTACATCCCCATGGCTATTCAGTAACTACCTATTTGTTCTTCTTAATCCCCTCACTTGTTCACCCTTCCCTCACATCCCTCTCCCATTTGCAACCATCAAGAGGCTCTCTGTATCCATGATTCTGTCTCTGTTCTTCTGGTTGGCTTAGTTTGATTTTTGAATTCAACTGTTGATAAATATGTATTTATTATCATTTTATTATTCATAGCTTTGATTTTCTTTTTCTTAAGTAAGTCCCTTTAACATTTCATATTATAATGGTTTGGTGATGATGAACTCCTTTAGTTTTTCCTTGTCTGGGAAGCTCTTTATCTGCCCTTCAATTCTAAATGATAGCTTTGTTGGGTAGAGCAATCTTGGCTATGGGTCCCTGCTTTTCATGACTTTGAATACTTCTTGCCAATCCCTTCTAGCCTGAAAAGTTTCTTTTGAGAAATCAGCTGACAAATCTTATGGGAACTCCCGTATAGGTAACTAGCTGCTTTTCTCTTGCTGCTTTTAAAATTCTCTCTTTATCTTTAACCTTTGGCATTTTAACTATGATGTGTCTTGGAGTGGGCCCCTTTGAATCCATCTTGTTTGGGATTCTGTGCTTCCTGCACTTGCAGATCTATTTCCTTCACCAAATTAGGGAAGATTTCTTTCATTACTTTTTCAAATAGATTTCCAGTTTCTTGCTCTTTCTCTTCTCCTTCTGGCACCCCTATGATATGAATGTTGGGCCTCTTGAAGTTGTCCCAGAGACTGTGTACACTATCCTCATTTTTTAAAATGTTTGTTTACTTCTTGTTGTTTTGATTGGTTGTTTTTTCCTTCCTTATGTTCCAAATCATTGATTTGATTCTTGGCTTCATCCACTCTACTGTTGTTTTCCTGTTAATTGTTCTTTATTTCAGTTAGTGTATCCTTCATTTCTACTGGATCTTTTTTATGCTGTTGAGGTCCACAATGACCTCCTTATTCATCCTTATAACCAGTGTTTTGAACTCTGCATCTGATATATGGCTCATGTCAATTTTATGTATTTCTTTTTTTTTGATCTGTTCTTTCATTTGGGCCATGTTTGTTTCCTCATTTTGGCAGCCTTCCTGTGTGTATTTCTATGTGTTAGGTAGAACTGCTATGACTCCTTGTCTTGGTAGCATGGTCTAATGTAGTAGGTGTCCCATAGGGTCCAGTGGCACAGCTTCCCCTATCACCCAAGCTGGGTACTTGAGGTGAGCCCTTTATGTGGGCTGAGTATACCCTTCTCTTGTAGTTGAGCCTTGGCTTCTGTTGGCAGGTCAATGAGAGGGATTTACCCAGGCCAGTCAGCAACAAGGACTGGCTGTGACCACTGACCACCAATTTCTGTCCTCCGTGGAGGATCAGCTGTGTGGGGGCAGGATGATGGTGCTCCAACATGGTCTGTAACTGTCCACTGGGTGTGCAGGCCCTGGTGTTTCCTGGGTGGCGCAGGCCAAATTCAGCCCTTACCTGTGTTTTACCTGGGACAACTCTGCCTGAGCTATAAAGCAATCTAAGTTGGCTGCTACTTGTGTTGGGCTTGGAGGTTCCTGGGTGAAGGCAACCTGTGAATCTAGGCTGGCTACTGCTGGTGCCAGGCCTGGGGCCACTTAGCCAGAGGTAGAGGGGCTGGGGGCTCACTGAGGCTGGCTATTGCTTGTTTGAGAGGATTTAGCAAGTTGTGAAGCATGAGCCAAGACCAGCCATTCATATGGGAAAGCAGCTTGAATAGGCCTGTGAGTTGGGTTGGCTGGAGACTCTGGGGAACTCCATGGCAGGGCAAACAGTGTTACCCAGTTTGATGGAGACTCAGATATGGCACCAGCCTGCTGGCTCTGTGACTCTGTGGTGGGATGGTTCACAAAAGGGACAATGGCCTCTGTCCACCTTTCTGTCTGGGAGAAACTTGTCCCCAGCTCTTGCCTTGATGCCAGACACTTCAGTTCCTCCCTGTATGCCACTGGTGCCTTTCATGCTGCTACCCTGATCCTGGAATTCAGATGGAGTAAGTCTGAGTAAGTCTGTGTGTGGGTTTTAAGAGGAACTGCTTGGGACTCCAGCAGTTTATTCCACTGACTCAATCCCCACTGGTTTTTGCAACCAGAAGTTATGGGGACTTGTCTTCCTGGCACTGGAACCCTGGGCTGGAGGTCCTGGTATGGGGTTGAGACTCCTCACTACCAAGATATCCCTCCTGAATTTTTATCCATCACACATGGACATGGGACCAGCCTGTTCTGTGTCTGCACCCCTCCTACCAGCCTGGATGAATGTGGTTTCTTTAATTCCGTAGTTGTCAGGCTTCCATTCAACTCTCTTTCTGACAGTTCTGAGTGATGGTAGTTCAATATTTTAGATGTAATTTTGATGTGGTTGTGTGATGTGGCGAGCTGTGTTTACCTATGCTGCCATCTTGACCAGAAGTCACAAGAGCCTGTATGAAAGAAAGTCTAGACTTTTCCCTCCCCAGACTTAGAGAACAATTTCATGTTTTCCTCTGGCAAGTCAGTCAAAATCACATCCTGCGTCAATAAATAGGTTTCAGAGCCTCTGGTCCCCACTTAAAGAGGAAGTGATCTATGATACTGTTCTCGTTCAGAAACAAGATAAAATGATTCATGTTTATATGAAACAACCTAGTAAATAGTATGGATGCTTTTTTTTTCATTTTGTTTTATGATATAAATAAGTCATTTTTCTCCCCTTCCTAAGACATTTCTTTTAGTAACTTTAATCTTCACAGAAAAGTCCAGTAAACAACATAAAAAAATAGTAGAAAATATCATCATTTGAAGATGTTTATTAGTCAACCTATTGTTTCCAGAAAACATGCAGCTATATTTTTTTCTTTCTCTTCCCTTTTCTCTTTTTTCCCTCCAAAATTACCTTTGTGTTCCTTGGTGTAGGTTCCAAATTTGGTGAATGCTCATCACCTTCTAAAGTGATCATGGAATAAAAAGCCAGCATGATGTGTGAGGTTGAGTGGTAGGGTGGTGGTGCCCGCGGTACTTTCCTGGGTCGAGAGTTAATCTATCCTTTGCCATCTTTGTGGTGGGGAAACCTCACCTCGGATGATGCTGTGCTCGTGGCAGAAGATGGAGGAAAAGTTCTTGATTTCTATTTTTATTCCCTCTGGCTTCCTTTTAGTTTAACTTTCACAGTTATGGACCATGGACTCTAGGGACCTGGTATACATTAATCACATGGTGAGTCACTTAGTGAGCACATCTGTACAGGAGGCCGCCATAAATGACAGGGATCAAATTTCAGCTCTAGGCGTGGTTTCAGTAGCATAGGACTCCCTTTCGTGGCCCAAGAACCACAACGTGGTAGTTAAAACAGTGAAATGATATAGTTATAGGGTCATTTTGATCAAACCTATCATAATTCTCTTTCCTGGCTAGGTCTCTATGTCCTTTGTCACAGCTCTAATTACACTGCCAGCTTTTCACAGGGAATGTTAGGTTAGAGGTTATTCAAATATGAAACTGAAAGTTTGACATCAGCTAAGAGTGAATGATTTTTATTTCCTAACCTATATTTTAATGTAACATAAACTTTCTGGCCTATTTTCCTCCCCAAATACTATCATTATTTTCATTTTATTTGATCATTTATGTTACTTATTGTATCATTGAGGCAGCAGGAGAATTGTGCTAGTCTCCCTTCCCGCCGCCCGGGCGAGGAGCAGCCTTAAACAGTAGTCCTCAGTGGAGGTTTGAGCCGCTGGTGGTGCACTGTTCCCGGAGGTCTCCTTCAGGAGGCCCTGCAGCTGCAGGTTACGAATTTAGCAGCTCTCCTCCAGTGACTTTCCTCTTGCCACATCACTCCAGGGATCTTTATTAACTTAATGCACTAAAAATAACACTGCAGAACTGCAGAACGGGTGAGGGCGACCAGCAGGGCTGGGGGGAGACGAAATATTGCTCGCATTGATCAGAATCCAGGGCCCTGCTCCCAGATGCTGGCTGGTTGACACCAAGCTCATTAAGACCGTGTTTGTGTGTCTGTGGGCTTGAGATGGGAGTGAGTTAGGCCTTAGGGCTTGAGGAAGTGAGGATGTTATTGCCAGCCACAGAGGTCATTTCGTACCATAAGCTCCCTTTTTGTCTGAATTAATGCTGCTCTTGTGTGAGCCTGGACTCAACCTGTCTTCCTGCTTGGCAAGAGTCTGTAGCTGAGAATAAAGACAGCTCTTACCTTGACTTTAATCCCAGACACAGTGGTAGGATTTTTTTCTTGCACAAAGTGTAATGGTCTCATCATGTAGTAGTAGATGGCAGTGCATTGTACGTACTTAGGGTTAAATGGCTGGTGGGAAGATTTGGGACCGGAAGTCTTAACTTCTGTGTTTGGGTCCTAGTTCTACTGCATGTTAGTGGTGCTGTATTGGACTAGTTATTGAATCTCTCCCAGACTCAGTTCCCTCATTTATAAAAGAAGAACATTAATTGAAATCAATATCTTTCTCACTGTGTGGTTGGAATTCAGATGAGATAGAACTGAGTATTTAGGGAGATGTAAAGACCCATTCTATTCCCCCAAATATCTGTAGTACTAGTGTGTTGGTTATGTGTCACCTTAACTTGGTTAAGGGATGCCCACATAGGCGGTGAACATTATTTCTGGGGGTGTCTGTGAGGGTGTTTTTGGCGGGGATTAGCATTTGAATGTTGATGGGGATGAACTGAGTAAAGAAGGTCACCCTCACCGATGGTTCAAATAGAGCAAAAAGGTGGAGGTAGGGTGAATTCACTCTGTCTCTCTGCTGGACCTGGGACATCTATCTCGTCCTGCCCTTGGACATCAAAGCTCCTGGTTCTCAGGCCTTTAGACTAGGAGTGGGACTGACATCATTGAGTCACCTGTTTCTCAGGCCTTTGTGCTTGGACTGGAACTAAATCGCTGGCTGTCTTGGGCCTCTAGCTTGCGGTGGGAAGTTTATGGGACTTTTCAGCCTCCGTAGTCATGTGAGCCAATTTCTCATAATAAATCTCTTTCTGTGAATCTCCTACCAGATGTGTTTCTCTGACATAATTGGGGTGAACCAAATGAAAATACCACTAGTCAACAAATTTCATCCTATAATAATGGGCATCTCATACGGTTCAACCTAAGATATTAACATGAGGTTTTGGAAAGTCTCTCTTCACATCTCTGAATGGTCCCTGTGAGACAGAAAGATTATAAGCAACCTTATTTTAGCACCTAGGGAAATCTGGGTTTCAAAGTTTCCTTGCACCAAGTTGTAGAAAGACCCCTGCGTGGAACCCATTGTCCCATTACTCGGGCTGTGATTTCTTGGCCTTGCCCTGCTCTTGAAGGGTCTGAGCTGAATGTGAGGAGCCAGGAGTTGAGCAGAGTGTTTCTGAGCAGTCACAGCAGTCTATGACAAGTGCCACTGTGAGGAGTGGTCCTCACGTTAGGCACACTGTCTTGAGCTGATACCAGCTCTCCCACCTACAATGATGACTTTTCAGGGTCTGTGTGAACCTCTGTCGTGCCACTGCATGCTGGTTACTTGTGCCTCTTGTCTGTCACATTCCCCAAAATGCACAGCTCAGGGCTGACCTGTAATCTGAGCACCTGAATCCCCAGGGAGGGGGCGCACCGTTCACATTTTGGGTCAGATTCTTTGCTGGTGTCCTTGCATTGTAGGGTGTTGAGCAGCATCCTAGCCTCTACCCACTAGATGCCAGTAGCACACTCTCCAGCTGCAGCAACACAAACTGTCTCCAGACCTTGTCAATTGTCTCTGAAGGGGACAGAATCACCCCTGGTCAAGAACTACTAGGTGCAGGGAACTTCGGCATGGGAGTAAGGGGCTGGGCAGGGCTGGGCTGATGGTAATATATTTTAGGGCATTTGCTAACTTGTCTGATGAGCTTCAATATATCTGTAGGAATTACATTTCCTTTTCTCCTATTTCCTCATGAAAAGTGGAGATGATTAGACAAGAGATGAGTCATGTTTGGGGATGTTGTTTTGGTTTTACACGAATAGGGTGAGAGGTGTACATTTGCTTAGGGCCTTAGGTAGGAAGAAAAGCAGTCAAACAGAAGACCAGGTTCTTTTGATGTCCTGACAAAAATATCTGTCTTCTTGTTTTTCTAGTTAATTATGGATTTTCTTGAGCTCACTCAGCTAATCAAGTTTAATGACCCTAGACCTAAATCACATTATTGTTATTTTCCAAGGCTGGGTTGGAACTGTGCTGCATTAACCCGCCAGCAGCCTGGAGACGACGGCCGTCACTCAAACATGGGAGAAACAATGCTTTTATTAGCAATGCAACCAGCTCTTTCGTAACATGTCAGCACTGAGATTATGAAGACAAAATAAAAGCAAGGCAACAAGAAAATTTTCCATGGAGAACACTTGAGGAACTTTATTATAGGCAGAAACTTTATTGCAAGATGGGCAAGGAGACGTTTGCCCTACATTTACTACTGTTGCCAAAGAAACTTTTGGTTTGGAGAGACCAAGAAAGGATGAGTATGAAGCTGCTGTTATGCCTTTATTTCCACGTTCCCTGAGGACAACTTGATTCAAGGATTGCCCGGCGGGGGGTTGACTGTGACCTACCTTTGATTTTGACACTGTTTGTAACTCTGTTTCTACCCTCTTTTCTTGTCCCCTGGGGTGCCTTGTGAAGAAGGGACACGGATGCTAGTCTCAGACAGCGCCTCCTGGTCCTACCCTCACCTTCCCTCAGAGGATTAAAAAGTATTGTGTATTCGGCAAAAAGTTGGGTTCTTTTGCCTTAGGACGTTACATTGCCTGGAGGAAAACTCCTGATATTTGTCACACAGCATTTTGTTTGGTCTGGATCCCAAACCCACAGTTTGTTATTTTTTCGGAAGGGGTATTTTAAAAAGTAGTGAAAAAAGTTGTCTGGATTCTGCTGCTAATGTGACCTCTGTCAGGTCTTTGCATTAGTTTCAACACATCCGACGGAATGTTCACATTTCATAATCCAGTCCCTGTGTTCTGACGTCAGTCTATGATTCATTTCCAAGCCCCTCGAGTTGCCTTGTAGATTTGTACTTAATAAACTAAAGACAGATTGTTTTCTCTGTAAGTGAGAGGCTAATAGTTTAATAACAATGTTACAATTAAAGGTCCATTTCACGGACCTCTATTACAATGTTAAATAGAGGTCCATGAAATTCCTGAACATTAGTATGCAAAGGCTGGGTTATTTTGGATAGCTGAAAGCATTGGGTTTGAGGGCTTGAGTTTTGGAGTCAGGTTGCTCTAGATTTGAATCCTGGATCCTTCACTTACTAGCTGTAAAGTCAGTTAATGCACAAGTTACTTTGCCTTGTAAAACTTTAGTTTCCTTACCTGTAAAAGTGACGTAATGATGATTGTTTTAAAGTAAAGTGTGTGTGAGGCTAGAACGAGGCAGTGCACGTAAAATACAAAGTAGGAAGCCCAGACACCGGAAGCACTCATTTGACATTAGGGAATGGGGGTATAATTATTTCTAAGTTGGGATTTGTCCAGCGACATTTGCCTAACTTAGTAAATGAAGCTGCCGTCTTCAATTAGTTTCTCTCTGTAACTATCATAATCTCTCCTTCACATCATAACTCTCAGGTCCCCTTGAATATATTTTAGGGTATTTAATGGCCAGAAGACTTTCCTTAGTTATTCTGTTGCTCATCTTCTAGGGAAGCAAAAGAGGATTATAAATAACCAGCAGTGAAGACAGTAAGAGCATATTTCAGAAGTGAGAAAAATCTGTCCTGGGGGAAGTCATCTAAACTTTCCTGTAAAAAGATAGGAAAGAATCAATTGCAGGTTTGGGAATAATCATGGAGCTTAAAAAACCCATGGTCACTGCAGAACTATTGGAATTCATTATGGTGAAAATAGATTCCTGGTTGTATTTGCTTAAAGATGGTGAGTGGGAGCAAGGAGGAAGCAAGAGTATTTTGAATAAGGAACCCAGGCTCTGAATTTCCTTGAAAACCAAACGAAACCAAAACAAAATACGATGAAACAAAAACATGACTGCAATGAATGAATAGGTTTCACTCCTGCCGGGTGGTTTGATGATGGTGGTGCAAGGACCAAAGCAAGTTCATTAGGGAACTAAAGATTCGAGAGGACAGAGCAAGGATCTTTTAGGGAAATCCTCAGGCCATCTTTTTTTCACAGTCTCAGGTTGCCACGTGTTCTGTAACCGATAACGTCATTGAGACACTCTGGTGTTTGGAAGGTTTCAGGTCTCATCGAGATGTTGTTTGGAGGCAGGCAGACTGGGGAGGTGGTGGCTGGGTAAAGGTTTTCTGGAGGTTTCTAGAAGGATTCTTTGCTGCCTTGGAGTGAGAATTTTGGGATGAGGTGGAGGTGTGTGCAGTTGAGGGAACAGAAGATGGAATGGGATTAAGAGAAGGTAAACACTAAGCACTTTCACACAGGCCACCGCATCTAATCTCAGGCCATCCTGGAGGGATGATGGTGCTATCCCTGTGTTACAGGTGACATTAAGGCTTTGAGGGGTAAAGTAACTTACCAGACATGGGTCAGCTAGTAGGTGGTAGGGCTGAGATTTGGACCCAGGTCTGTCTAATTCCAAAGCCCATGAAAAACAAAATTCTGGTAAGATATTTCCTCTTTCTCCTCAAGGGACAATTAAGAAAAGAAATGGAGGAAATGAAATAAGTGAGTGTATTAGAATGTCTAATCACTAAGCTTCATTCCCTTACATTATATGAAGAAGACACAAAGGAAACTTGAACAATGGGACAATGCTTCCCCCAAGAACAGCCAACAAAAACCAATAAAACAAAACAAAACAAAACAACAACAGCAACAACAAAACAAGAAAACACTGTCCCAGAGTCCTGTGGACACAGCTGAGGTGTGGAGTGGGCATTGGGTCCATCTCTGGCCAGTTCCGGTTTTTCTGGGTCTAACTCAACTCCATCGATCATTGTGGAAGCAGTTATAAAATGACGGAGATGCTGGAAGATGCAAGTATGATAGATGTGACGAGTTTGTGAAAAATGAGAAGGGTGCTGAGACCTAAAAATGAGTATCAATTGGAATAGATTTTAATTTCCTTGTAAAATAATGGAGCAAGTGCCAGGAGGAAAGAAATCTGTAGTCATAGAGAGGATAATAGAATCATCAGCAGCTCAGGCCTGTAAACAATCATGCCCCCAGAACCTGGTAGATTCTCACTGATGGAATTATAAAATTAGTGAAGAGGGAAAAATAAATTTTAATACATTTGAATTTTTCATAACATGTAAGAGAGACATGGAGAAAAGATGAATTGAATAAAACATTTTGCAAATTACTGGACACTCGGTCAAATCCTAGAATTGGTTCTTTTTTTTCAAAGTGACTTTAGTTAGAATAGATTTTCCGAGCGCTGCTGTGAACATGCTTGCTGGTGGCTATTCCACCAATTTTGGATCTAATAAAGGATCACGATATTGAAAAAGAACAAGCCAAAAAACTACTTTGGGATTACTGCAAACAAAAAAGAAAATATTCTCCATTTGGGTTAAAGCCTAAATGGATTGTGTCCTGCTTAAAAGAGGTCTTATATAAGACATCTTTATCTTTGAACTCCTGTAACGATGTGGTAATGCCTCTCTTGTTCCCATTTCCTGGGAAACACTCAAGAATTCTGCTGGTCTTCCAGGAAACCTTCTATAGAAAGAGATTCATAGACACCTTGGATAGCACACTGAGAACTCGGGCTGCAGTGTTGAAACAAAATGGTCACTGATGCACTTACAAAAGTAACTCTTATAGAGTATGGCCGAATTTTGAGGCAGGAAGGAGTGAGAGACATAAATGAGTTAAATGGAAAACAATTGTCCTATTCTCTACCATAAAACAGAATGAAGAGTTAGCACATTGGTTGGGGATATATAATCTTTGTTGAGTACTTAATGTGTGATTGGTGCTTACAGAATTTTAGGGAAGCATATTAATTTATGATGCTTTTGTCTATTATGGGAGAAGACTTGAGAGGGCTCAAGTCCAATTCCAAGAAACACACTTAAAAATATTTTTTAAAGGGGAAGTATTTTTTTAACCTAGATATAAGACAAATAACATATTAGTTTTAGGTATATAACAATGATTCAATATTTGTATACATTGTAAAATGATCATCACCATAAGTCTAGTGATACCCATCACCGTATATAGTTACAAAATTTTTTTCTTGTGATGAAGGATTTCCTGCATTTCTCGTGTTTTCTGGGTATGGCAAAGAATAAAGCCTGTTTATTTGGAGCAATTCCTGGGTTGTAGGTGTGGGAAACCTAAACTGAGTCTACCTTTGGACAGGAGTGGCACTTGTCAAGGAAAATCACGTGCATACTTTAAAAAAAATTTTATTGTTCTATTACAGTTGTCCCAATTTTTCCCCCTTTGCTCTCCTCCACCCAGCCCACCCCCACTCCCACAGTCAGTCCATACACTGTTTTCCATGTCCATGGACTGTTCATACATGTTCTTTGAGTAATTCTTTCCCCTTCTTTCCACCATTATCCCCTTTCCCCCTCCCCTCTGGTCAGTGTCAGTCTGTTACATGTTTCCAGGCCTCTGGTCCTATTTTGCTCATTAGTTTATTTTGTCTATTCATTTCCTCTTATAGGTGAGACCAGATGGTATTTATCTTTCACCGACTGGCTTATTTCACATACAGTGTTTTCCAGTTCTATCCATGCTGTTGTAAAAGGTAGGAGTTCTTTCTTTCTGCTGTGTAGTATTCTATTGTGTAAACGTACCACAGGTTTTTTTTATCCACTCATTTACTGATGGGCACTTAGGCTGTTCCTAGCACTTGGCTATTGTAAATAGTGTTGTTCTGAACATAGGGGAGGATAAGTTCTTTTGAATTGGTGATTTGGGATTGTTAGGGTATATTCCCACAAGTGCTGGCGGGGATGTGGAGAAAAGGGAACCTTAGTGCCCTGTTGGTGGGAATGCAGACTGGTGCAGCCACTGTGGAAAACAGTATGGAATTTCCTCAAAAAACAAAACAATGGAACTGCCTTTTGACCCAGCAATTCCAGTGTACACTTTTTATATATTTTTATTGTGGTAAAATATACCTAACATAAAATTTACCATTTAAAACATTTCAATGTACAATTTAGTGACATTAAGCACATCCGTGTTGTTGTACGACCATCACCACCCCCCATTTCTAGAACTTTTCCATGGTCCCACATGGAAGCTGTGTGACCATTTAATGATTGAGCCCTACTCCATTCTCCCTCCCCGTCCTGATAACCACTATTCCACTTTATGTCTTATATGAATTTGACTATTTTATATATCTTACAAGACTGGAATTCCCTAATATTTGTTCTTTTGGTTTATTTTACTTAGCATAATGTTTTCAGGGTTCATCCATGTTGTGGCATATGTGAGAATATCATTCCTTTTTTCTTTTTAATTGTGGGAAAATATACACAACACAAAACTTACCATTTTAACTATTTTTAAAGGCATGGTTCAGCAGTGTCAAGTACATTCACATTGTTGTGGAACTGATCCTCCCTCTCCCTGCCCTTGGCAACCATCGTTGTACCTTCTCTCTCTGAATCTGACCACTCTAGGTATGATTCTAGGGACAGAATCATACAGTATATGTCTGTTCGTGACTGGTTTATTTCACTTAGCAGTGTTCTCAAGGTACATCCACATTGTGTTACATGTCAGAATTTCATTCTTTATTAAGGCTAATATTCCATTGTATGTATATGCCCCATTTTATTTATTCATTAATTGCTGGACATTTATGTTCTTTCCACTTCTGACTATTGTGAATAATGCTGCTTTGAACATTGGTGTACAAATATCCATTCAAGTCCCTACTTTGAATTTTTTTGAGTAAATACCCAGAAGTGGAATTGCTGGGTCATATGGTAATTCTATGTTTAATATTTGGAGAAATGGCCATACTGTTTTTCACAGTGGCTGCACCAGCAATGCACAAGGGTTCCAACTTTTCTGCATCCTTATTAACAATTGTTTTTTGTCATTTATTTATTATTATTCTATAATAGCCATTCTAGTGGGTATGAAGTAGAATCTTATTATGGTTTTGGTTTGCATTTTCCTAATAATTAGTGATGTTGAAAAATATTTCATGTGCTTATTGACCATTTGTGTATCTTCTTTGGAGGAATATCTATTCAATTCTTTTGCGTTAACATTTTTTTTAGTTGTAGAAGATCTTTATATATTCTAGATATTATTCCCTTATAAAATATATGATTTGCAAGAATTTCCTCCCAGTCTGTGAGCTGCCTTTTTTACTCTGCTGATAGTGTGTTTTAAAGCATAAGTTTTTAATTTTGATGAAGTCCAACTTCTCTAATTTTTCTTTTTCTTTTCTGTGTTTTTGATGTCATATCCAAGAAATCATTGCCAAATCCAGTCTCCAATGTTTTCCCCTAACAGTTTTATAGTTTTAGCTATACATTTTTAGGTTTTTGATAAATTTTGAGCTAATTTGTTTATGGTCTAAGGGTCCAATTTCATTCTTTTGCATGTGGATATCCAGTTTTCCCAGCACCATTTGTTGAAAAGACTGTCTATTCCCCACTGACTAGCCTTGACACCCTTGTTGAAAACCATTCAACCCTTGTTGAAAATCAATATATGCTGAGTTTATTTCTGGGCTCTCTGTTCTATTCTATTGGTCTATATATGTCTGTCTTTATGTCAAGACCACATCATTTTGAGTACTATAGCTTTGTGGTAAGTTTTGAAATTAGGATATGTGAGACTTCCAACTTATCCTTTCTCCTCTTTCTCCTTCTTTTTTATAGTGGTAAAAACATTTAACATGAGATCTACCCTCTTAACAAGTTTTAAGTGTTCAGTACATTGTTGTTGACTGTAGGTACAATATTGTACAGCAGATCGCTAGAGCTTACTCATCTTAATGTTCTTTTTCAAGATTGTTTTGGCTATTCAGCTTCCCATGAAATTCCTTATGAATTTTAGGATTATGTTTTCTGGTTCTGCAAAAGAAATGCCGTTGGAATTTTGATAGGGATTGCATTGACTCTGCAGATTGCTTTGGGTAGTATTGACATTTTAACAATATTTGATCTTCTAATTCATGAACATAGGGTATTTTTTTCATTTATTTATGTCTTCTTTAACTTCAGCAATGTTTTATATTGTTAAGTATACAAGTCTTTTGCTTCCTTGGTTACAAATTTTCCTAAGTATTTCATTCTTTTTGATGCTGTTATAAATAAAATTGTTTTCTTCATTTTTTAATTTTTGATTGTTAGTATATAAAAACACAAGTGATTTTTGTGTATTAGGGAGCACATTTTACCCAGGGCATCTCTCCATCATTTTTTTCAGTTTGTTCTCCACTCCCTTTATCCCCTATTAGCATAAAAACTCATCTCTCAATATGAGTGACAGGGCTGTTGGGAGGAATGAGACTACAACAGCATATTGAGAGATATTATTTTTGTAGGTGTCATTGGCAACCATATCTCATGGTGTGAGATCTTGGCAGAATGCAGTCCATAGCTTTGAGTTACAATGGCTGGCTATGACCTGTGAGTTGCAATGATTTTAGCTGGTGAATTCCTTTCCTTGGATATGTTCAATTAGAGACTGGATAACCACTTATTAGAGGAACTGAAGAAAAGATTGTTCACTGGATAGAGAGCTATGTACAATGGAGTTTAGGGCTTTATCATCCCTTCCAAAATTCAGGGTCTTTAACTTCTCATACAACTTTGGGGGGGAAAAACATTGGGTCTGGGAAGGCTGGTATTGAGCGATCAGTCTTTATGAGGCATTCAGAACAAAAAGGGTCCCTAAACCAGTCCCTTGGTAACCATTGATAAGTGATTACAATGGACAGAGCATTGTGCCAGGCATGTGAGTAACGCAAAATTGAATAAGACATAGACCCAGTTTTTAAGGAGCTTTTCTCTATGTTAGACAAAGATGAGCTCAGTGTATTCAATATATCTTACAAAGCCTCACACCGGCAGTGACAAAACCTTTCTGTACTCAGAACGAGTGACTTGATAGTGTTTTCTTTTGGTCATCTTCACATCTGCAGATGGAAGCTACAAAGGCAGGGACAGATGTTTCCACATAGCTCGTCAGTCCAACCTTCCATCTTTTAGTGCCTCTGATCATGCTCATCCAGAGCCATCTTGTTCCAGCTTGGGAGAAATAATCATGTGCATCTCTTCTCACTCGTTGTTTGGGGCATCACATGGGTAGTTTGTACTTGGCCATAATGAAAGTATTTACACCACAGTAGTTAGCAAACACTGCAAATCAGAGGGTTTTTCCTCTTTTCCTGGCCTGTGGTTTACTAGCACAACACTGGTTGAGTGTCACTATAAGAATTAAATGAAACTGAAGGCTCAGTAGTTGGTTTATCAGTGAAAGGGAGTTGTAGTTCTTGGTTTCTTAACTATGGGGCCATGGCTTTAGAACCCCTCAGACAGCTTCCCAGATTGCTCAATGGAAATTGTTCTTATTTCTCAGAGAAACTCTTTCATTAATGTTATGGTTTCATTTGTCCCTTCTCCAATGCCTCCAGCCACCACAGCGGTCAGGGAGTCTGACACCCTATAGACAGTGATAAACTTTGGTCACATTTTGGCAAATCTTAGACTCTGTTGGATTTTCTCCATCACATTACACAAGAACTTGTTTAAAGGTTATGTGGGAATTTACCAGAGCTATTTAAAATATGGAGAATGACTCTTATAATGAACTTCTTAGTAGACAAGTGTAGTACTTTAGCAGGAAGAGTTGGGTGGATAAATATGTAAACCACTGACCCTCCTCCTCAATAAGCTAAAATTTTCCTTCATCATTACTATCATAAACTTCTATGCATGTATAGTTTGGATAATATGAAATTTTCTCTGGAGGGCTGCCTAATAGGAGGTGGTCTGGGTAGGTAACTGTTTCTGTAGTCTCTTTTACACACACACACACACACACACACACTACACAAGTGTGGGTGGTGGCAGAGACAATGTAATGTGTCCCAGAGGCAGCATTACCTTAGTAATTTTCTGGGAACACTCAGCTCACAGACACGGAACTGCAGTTTACAGGAAGCTATCCATCTTTCTCAAAACAGTTCAGAAAAAGAATCCATTTTCTTTAATATAAATCCTCTTTGTCTTGTGATGTATAAATCATCCCTTCGAAGGAAGCCCTTTGAGGTATCAATTCAAGGCATTCTCTCAAAATATCATCCCTCAGCACAGCCCTGCAGTGGAAGCTAATCCTCTGTGGTTGCCCAAAGGTGAAATTCATCCCCCTTCTCAGTGCATTTCCCACCTATAGCTCTCTGCTGTCATCCTTGCAATTAGAGTGGAATATCAGGGTCAGAATGGCCTTAGCCAGGTATAGCTATGTGGATATGAAGAACATCAGAGAGGAGAGTCCATCCAATACAGAGATTTCAAATCAGTGACTCTTAATAAGGAACCTACTTATTGAGGATCAATTTATAGGAAAGTGAAGCTGTTGCACCCTTGACCCATGGTTGGGTCACTCACCCTGGTGTGCCCCTGGAGATGAAGGATAATGTTCAGGCTGCTCTGTGTGTAGTCTGGTTTTCAGGACACAGCAGACAATCATGGTGTCCTCGCCATATTCCCCAGGTTCCATGTTGCCAGTTTTGTTTGCTGATTTCTGGCCACTGTGGGGGTTTCTGCTAATGGCTTACAATGGCAGTCTTCTTCTGAGGATTGCCCTTGGATGACTGGAGCCACCTCACCTGGAGATGCCTTGGATTCATACGTCCCTCCCCTATGCTGGATCAGCTGGAGTAATAATGGCTGGTCTCAAAGCAGGACAGACTCCAAGGTACAATTCATGTTCTAGAGCTCTCTGTGGGGCTGAGTTCACTTCACTGAAAATCTCATTCTTGCTTAGTTTCTGTCTCATCTCCATCCTGCTCTCTTACTCCCTTACAGATGTCTTCTGTGAATACTCCCTCAATAAGTCACTTGGACATAAATCCTTGTCTCAGTCTTTGCATTCAGGAAATCCAACTTCACCAGGTTCACCCCAAGCTGATTCCAAAATCTTGTAGGGGAGGTATTCTCAGAGTGAAGGGGCTGTGGTTTATTCCATGTAGTCCTCAAGTTCAGTTTAAATATATGCTTGAGGACAATTACAACCTGTCTTGTCTTGATGATGATTAATTTTGTGCATAATATACTTAATGGAGACTTTGGTCTAAATACTATGGTGGTCTGCATTAAATGTGAATTGGCTGTTTCCAAGGAGTTATACCTCCCATGGGCTCCCCACACTGTGACCTACAGTCTGTTCCCTGGATGGCTTTCTTAAGCATAAGAAGGCATTTTGCACCTGAGGAACCTGCTGTCTAATTAGGCAATGGGACAAACTCACTAAAATGAGATACTTCACAGAAACTACCTGATGAAAGTGCTCACAGCATATACACTGGGGTTAGAGGCTTGAAAAATCACTTAGGGGTAAGCGTAGCAAAAAAGTTTTGGTGAGTGGATTTGAATTGGGCTTAGGAGACTGAGTGGAAGACTTCAGATAAGAAGAGACTGTTGGATCAAGGCTGGAAAAGACTTTGGAGCCTTCTGCCAGTATCATTTGCTAGTACTCATGGGAATAACAAGGTGAAACTCAACCTCCCCTTCATTGCAGAGGACCTACATAGAAGGGCATATGGTAAAACTCCACTTTCCCATTCTCTTTGAGGTTGGCTTAGCCATGTGACTTGTTTTGGCCAATGAAATGTGAGGTGACATATTACTGGTAGGCACACATTTTCAGAGCTGATGACTGTCCACCTTCCTTCCTCTTCGCCATCATGGACACACATGTGGAGATGAAGCCTCTGTTTGAGGCATGTCCCTCTTTTCAGAAAATACTTCCCAAGAAAATATGTATTACTTCTGGGTATGTCACATGCTCCATGACTTACAAAATGATGATGTGATGGTGTACTCACAAAATGACAGGAATTGGGTTGCAACTCTCAGATTTTTTCTAGCTTCGTTGATTCTTTGATGAAGGACCCATAGTCAGTTTTAGTGCTCTTCTTGTCTCTTCTTGGAAACACAAAGCAATGGGGGAACAGAAATGTCTTCCACTGAAAACCAAAGGTTCCTTGCAACATCAACAGACCAAAAGCATCAGTTGGAAACAGGAAAAATGAAGTTAACTGTCCTTCGCTTCTGTTGCAAAACTCTGAAATTTAGACCTGAGCACACAAATGTGTTTCCTCCCCAAGACAAGACTTGAATGTTCCCTAGGAACTGTGAAAAGTTTTTGTTAATGAACATGTTTGCAGCTCAGGTGAGTATTTCAGGAAAGTCAGGAGTCTTGTTCACCTTGGTGGATGTAGTTGTGTGTTAGAGATCATTTGAAGTTCAATTTCTTTATTTTATTTATTGTGCAGAGGAGCATCTGCTGTTCAGACTTATTTCTTTAGGGTTGTTATGCACATGCTTCTCCAAGCCTATTTTGCTTCCTGTCATTTCAAATCCAGCCATAAATCCCTTTCTACTCTGTTTTGGGCATCATAGAAGCCATTTTGCGTGTGGTAGTGCTGCTTGTATGTCGAGCTCTTGTTGCTTCTGTGCTGTATTTGTTGCCTCCTTCTCAGCCCACCAGGAAATTACCTTCTGTTCAAATGATGCCCTTTCCTTCCTTTGCCACTCCATCATTTTATTATAATGTTCTCCTCCCAGATGATCTGATGGAGTCCTTATGCTCTCTGTTTGTGGCAGGGTCTCATGTCCTCATAGAAACAGAATTCTCATCGAGAGTTAAAGAAAGGGATCTTAAGCTTTCTGAAATCATCTGCTATTTAATTATAGAGAACAGGCTTCTGTTACTCAATTTATACCCAGGTTTTATAGAATTTACACTTCTGTTAACAGAGTGTTAAAATAGGACTCTTTCTTTTTTGGTTTTTGTAGAGGCTGCAAAAATCTTATCACAAAATAATAGATGTTACATCTACTTTCTAAAAGGAGGTGCTAGACCACCTATGCAGGGCTGAGAAGGAGGAAATTGGGAACCAGTGTTGTGATCCTTAATCAGCCCCCAGTTTGAGGATAAAACAAGATTGAGTTTGAAAAAGAGAGAGTGAGAGGATATCTTGGAACAAATGTGATGGAGCGCTCTGACATTTTTCTACCATCTCCCCATGGGGGAAAGGGAGGGAGGCTGATTATGTCTAGCGATAGGTAATTTAAGGACTCTCCTTGGATCCTTGATATGTGTTCCCACGAGTTTAGGGCTGACTCATGCTTGAAGGGTCAACAGAAGAGAGGTTGGTGGAGCAGCCTACCTGTCACTAAAGTGAGAAAAGGTGGTGGTGTTGGGAAATAGCAACCTTTCCACCAATGTCAATGATAATCAAAGGTGCCTTGACTTGGGAGTTAAGTTGATTTCACTCAAGAAGGAGAAGGGGTTCATAGATGGGCTATGGAATCATGGGTAGACTATGGATGGGCTGCCTGGTGCTCAGGGGTGAAGGATGGAGTCAGAGCAACTGGGAGCAGAGGTGCATTGCCCACACCAAGGGAGGTGCCATCAAGTAATGAAAGGGGGCAATTTTCTTGAAATCTATAAATGTGAGGAAGAGTTGTTCCTGAACACCAGCCAGTCACTGCCTTTCCCTCTGCATTAGGGGAACGACTCACCACTATGTGACTTTAAAGGGAGACAAGGGGGAAGGAAGAAGTTGCTTTTCACTTGCATATCAAGTCTGGTAAGATCAATGTAATGGTATTGCTTCAATTGAGAGTTTTCCTGTATATTATTAATACACCTATTATCATGAATTATTGGCCAGAGTTCATTGTCTTTTAGAGTACCTGTTTTTTCTTTGAATATTATTATTCAATTAACAAATACAAGTTTAGTGTCAGCTATGTGTTAGTAATTGTATTATAGGTTGGAAAACAAATATGAGAAGAAAAACTTTGGGTCTCAAGTCCTTCACACTTCAGTGAATGAAATGTGAAAGGTTTCTATAATATGTAATAATAGTGTAATACAGGATCTGGCACAAATAATGCCCCTATTTTATTACAAAATCTTTTATTACAAAGTCATAAGCATGTAATTCTGTAACATAATGATATCACACTGAAGCACACCACATGACATTTTAAGTGAAATGCTCAAATTAAAACTGTAAATTATTACACCCCTATTATTATCCTACCAACCACACTCAGGCAGGCCTTACTTCTGCTGGACCCTGTATATAAATATAACTCAGATGTGAGTGAAGCCATTCTGCGTTTTGATAGATGCAGTCATGGCTATAAATTTATCTCTGCCTATTGCTTTAGTGACAAACAGTTAATTTGCAGAAGAATAAAATTGGACCCCTATCTTACACCACTCACAAAAATTACCCTGAGATGGATTAAAAAATGTAACATAAGACCTGAAACCGCATAACTCATAGAAGAAAACATGGGGAATTAAAAGTTCCTTGACATTGGTCTTAGCAATGATTTTTTTTTTTTTTTGGATATGACACCAAAAGCAGAGGCAACAAAAGCAAAAATAAACAAGTGGGACTAAAAAAGCCCCTGTACAACAAAAGAAACAATCAAGAGCCTGGAAAGGCAGTCTACACAATGAGAGAAAATATTGGCCAATGATTTATCTGATAAGGAGTTAATATCCAAAGTGCGAGGGTGGGTAAAAGTAGGTTTACAGGTGTCATACAAATAAACAATACAATAACTGATGAGTCATAATACCAGAACAAACTGTGTTTCATGTACTCACAACTGTAAACCTACTTTTGCCCATGCTGGTCTATGAGGAACCCATAGAACTCAATAGCAAAAACCCAAACATGTGATTATAAAATGGATCTGAGTAGAAATTTTTCCAAAGATGGCACACAAATGGCCAACAAGTACATGAAAAGATAC
This sequence comes from Desmodus rotundus, assembly GCF_022682495.2. NCBI lineage: Eukaryota > Metazoa > Chordata > Mammalia > Chiroptera > Phyllostomidae > Desmodus > Desmodus rotundus. Next base: position 121,666,265 of record NC_071394.1, read on the forward strand.
TCAACATAACTAATCATCAAGGAAATGTAAATCAAAACAACAAGGTGATATTATCTCACATGTGTTAAGATGGCTGTTGTAAAAGAGACAGGAGATCGTAAGTGTTGGTGAGGCTGTGGAGAAAAGGGAACCCTTGTATACTGTTGGTGCGAATGTAAGTTGGTACAGCCACTATGCAAAAGAGTATGGAGGTTTCTCAAAGAGTTAAAAGTAAAGCTATCATGTGATCCAACAATCCCTCTTCTGGGTATATATCGAAGAAAATGAACACAGGATCTTGGAGAGAGATCTGCATTCCCATGTTCACTGCAGCATTGCTATAGTAGCCAAGATGGGATAACAATGTAAGCGACTTCAAGGGATGAATGAATAAAGAGGATGTGGTAGGTATACATACACAATGGAGTATGATTCGGCCATGAGAAAGAAGAACGTCCTGCCATTTGCAACAACGTGGATGATGGGCCTGTGGGCACCGTGCTAAGTGAAATAAGCCAGATAGAGAAAGACAAATACCCCTGATATCACTGGTATGTGGAATCTGAAACCGGGCTTCCCAGACTGTGTGAAGCACAGCTCTTCAGCTTTGATACTGACAGGAGACTTGACCTGAGTCTGAGCAGAAGCAAGCTTCCTTATTGTCCTAGTGTTTTTTTCTTCTTTCCACTGTGCCTGAAGCATTTCGAGGATCTTGGGTCCTCAGAGTCTCTGTCCCAACTCCATGCCTTGCACAGGCCTTGTCTGCCCCTCTCCTTGGACATAATGAAAAAGTTTAGATCTCTATTTTCCACTTGAGTGACTTATGACATTCTCCCACTTTATCTTCTGGTAAAAAATTCTCAAAACCTCCCAGCGTTGACTTTAATGATTTCTTTGTATTTTTACCTGAATTCATACAACTATAAAACAAGGCTTTGTGTCATGGTATTTATAGGTCTTATGCAACTAGGAAACCAAAGCAAATTTGTAAATTGTATTTAAGTAAAACTGCAAAGTAAACTGAAAATAAAATAAAAAAATGAACTCAATGTGTCAGATCAAGTTGTTTTGGGAGGCAAAATTGCCGCTCTCAATGTGACAAGACGCTGCCTGGGAAATTAAAATAGCGCTACCTGGAGTGCAGGTGGTTGGTAGTGAATACAAATGTGGGCACTAAAATTTCAGGATGGTGCTTGGTTTTAAAGTGGAAATCCAGTTGATCCAAAATATAATTATATTTAAGAATTTTAAATATCATTGAAATGAAAAGAAGAAAAACATTCTAATAGAGATTTTGAAGTCCTACCTTAATATGTCTGAAGACATTCACAGTCGTCAGCTGGGGACTCTAATATTTCTCCAAAGATGATTTGGGTATTTCGGGTACTTCACATGGCAAACTGGAAGGTCACCAGGGGAGGGGAACAGACTGAAGGCAGAGGAGAGTCTGAGATAAAGCATCTTCAACACCAATAGTGACTACTCTCAGGTCGGCAGGGATGGATGGGGGATATTGCTGTGGATGCTGTGTGCTCCACGCAGATCCCTGGTGTAGGCCAGTGTAGCTGCTGGGAAATTCTGCTGTTCATGGCTCTCAGCTGTGTCCCCTGGGATTACCCTCAGTGACAGGGAACTGCTTTGCCTGCGGTTACACCCCTTCCTAGGGATCCACACATGGCTAGTGACTATCCGATGCAAGAATACAAACACCTCAATTTGGGACAACATTGAAGGGCCATTCGAGCTCCAGAGCTCCATGTAAGACCAGCTGAGGTCTTGGCTGCAACTGTATTGTGGGTGAGCTTCTCCTCTGCCCAATCCTGTCAATCCTCCCTCCATTCTGGTGGGTTTCCTGAGAGTTCTCCCTAATGAAACTTCCATGTAGATTTTTTATCTAAGAATCTCAATTTAGACAGCACAATCAGAGACAGATATCGATGGGACCTGTGGACAGGACAGAGGGGAGTGTTCAGCACAGTGCCTGACACATAACAGGTGATCGGGAAACCATTGATGAATTTAGACCACCATTGTATGGTTTTCTTGAGGTGGCCAGTGTTTCAGAGAGTTTCAGATGAATTATGAGACAGTGGCAGTGGGAATGAGGTCTGCCCGACTACTCCTGACATGCCAATCTAATAACCTATAGTTGAGATTCTAGGTCTTTTGTTTTCCTGCAGGTGTCTTTGAAGTATGGCACATGCTCAAGAGTGATGAGTCAGATTTAATGGGCCTCATTGCACATCAATACATCAAATGACAATAATTAGATGGAATGAGGGGAGGAAATGCTTGGTTCTCTGATTGTTCCAAGTTTCATTTCTGGAGGCGTCCAGGGAGTGCTTTCATGGTGGAGACAGGAGCATTACCATTTTAACGAGCCCAGTCTCCTTGTAGTTTATGACTTCCTTCCACTCACAGCAAATCTGATGGGCAATTGCTTTCCCTCTCTCTTAAGGTGGACTTTCTGAGATCCAAGATGAGGTCAGACACTCCTCTTCACTGTCAGGCAGCCTCATAAAGCTCCTTCCTTTAATTGGAATTCCAGGCCATTAAGTAGTGGCCTAATTTGCTTCTGTGGACTGTTTCTCATATTACTTTGCCAAAGGTAAGAAGTAAACCAGATTTGGGCATGGGTCTTCTCCTATGCTACATTCCTTAAAGGACCAGATTTACGTTCCTACAAGAGAGAATAGTTGAATATACTTTGAGGGGGAGGAGCATAGGGAGTGGAGGTGGAGATGCTTCAATAATTATGGAAACATGGAGGTGGCTGAGCCCATATAGGGAATCAGGTATCCCCTGCTCAGTGCTTCATACATTATAATCCAGGCAGGTGGGCTGCTCACCTAAAGTTACAGAGATGATTTAGGGCAGAACCTGGGCCAACTGGGGTTACCTCATAGGAAGGCTTTGTTTGTAGTTGTGAGGTTTTCTGTATCATTACATGCAGAACAGCCTGTTTCCTTTGGTAGCAGAACAGTTGGCCAAGGGACCAGGGGGGAAATTCTGCTGCTGGTTCAAGTTCCCCAGTTATAATTATGGATCACTTGACCAAGACTGTCGCCTTTCCCATACTTAGAGATGCCAGTGGATTGCATCTGCCAACAAAATCTTAATCAGGAAATAAACTTCCCAGCTTATAGGACTAGTTTGAGAAATGTCCCGGGCCAGTGGAATTGGAGTTTCTGATCAAATTCTGGATGAATGCTAAGCTTTCCAAATATAAGGGGCTCACAGAGGACCCAGCCTACTCTAATCAGTGATTGTGGTCATTACTGATGTTCAGGCTGCCCTCTGTAGGTTTCTCCCTGGAGCTGGCTTTTAAGATAGCAAGAGCTCTAGATGGCATTTGGTACCAGCCACTGACTGCAAACTGTCACTCTGTGTAAATCCCTCAGTCCTGCTGGATCTCGGGAACAAAGCTAATCTTCCATCTGACACCTGGGCTTGTCACCTTTAATTCCAGACTTCTGAGCTGCTGTCTCCAGGGAAATAAAGGGAAGGATTTCTCTTCTGCCCTCATGTACTATTGACATCTATTATTTGACTCAGGGGCTTCTACCCCAAGGGGCACAGAGCTGCACCTCCCTACTCTTCTGTTTATCAGTGTAAAGCCATTTCTTCCCATTTTGCAGTTTTAATTTTTGGGGACGGCAAATGATCCCTGTGGCAACAAATCAGCTCCTTTTTGGAAGCTGTTTCTGTTAGAAAGTTTATGAACAAAGAGAGACTTTGAAAAAGAATCTGTTTTCTAATATAGGAACTTCAAGCATTATGAGGGCTACATGAGAAGTATTTTAAGGCAGAGAACCTATTTCCAAGGTGCCCTTAATCTCTATCATCACCCCACATAACTACCCTGGAGAGGGTGGATTTGCTCTATCCTTCCCTCAGCCTTCCCATGATTGGGCAGTTGGGTTGTCTAGGCGATTGAGCCAGCATTGAATAGCATTGCTGTTACAGGATGGGGCAGGGCAGAAAGTATCTGTAAATGAGGGGTTACCTAAAGTCCTTGTGGTACTTTGGCCTAGAGGTTAACCAATCAATGCATTAAAATATATACATAATAGAGAAAGGAAAAGATGTATGACTGTAATATACATACTCTAGGATATGTATATATGTGTATTATATATATGTGTGTGTGTATATATATATATGCATACACACATACAGGGGGAAAGAAGGTTTACAGTTATCCATGTAGAAAATAATACAATATTAATAAATAGTATAAGAATAAACTCTGTGTTGTACATACTCACAACTGTAAGCCTTTTGCCCCACCCTGTATTTTTCTTGTATTTATGTGTGTGTGTGTGTATATATATATATATATATATATATATATATATATATGCATAGCTATAGCTATAGGTATAGATCTTAATAGAGCAATCTCACCAGATAAAGCAACTGGTGCTGCTTGAAAGTTAAGGCGACATGAATAGTAGTTGGGGAAGAAGTTCAAAGTCCATTTCTGGCCTAACGACCAGTTGCAGAAACAAGAATTATAGCAACTTCTCCCATTTTCTTTCTTTCTCTGTTATGTATATATGTTTATGTATCAACTAATTTTCTTTTAACCTCTCTTTCTTTCCTTTGCTGTTTTAAGATGTCTTGTTGGGGCTTAACTGGCTAGTGAACTGCTAAGATTACAGGATACCAAGGTGGGAATGTGATGCAGTGGGAGGAAAATGAAGATCCCTCAGTGACAGATGGGACTTTGGATCTCCCCTTCTGGAGAGAGGTGAAATACTGTTGGTGTGAGAGATAGTTGCTTATGTTCAGCGTTGTTGCTATTGGTGCTCGGAAGATTAAACTTGTGTAGAAGGCTATATTTGGACAATGAGTGCTAAAGACGTGGACTGTGGTAGGTCTGGTGAATTGATAGTCCCAACTCCATTTTACTTTCTTTCCAGATGTAGAGGTTGGAAAGCTAATACACCACATTCCCACCACTCCTTTGCAGACAGTGTTCTGTGACTGAAGTAGGTTCTGCCAATTAGATGCACTCATATAACACTGGAAGGTAGAAGTGATTCAGAGTTCTACTGCTGTTGCTTCTGACAAGCAAGGTCATGAAAATGCTCATGCTTAGAGGCATTTATGGAAGCTGGACTCAGCAGCTCAGTCTCTAGTCATCAGGTTCAAGGGTACTTCAAGGCAATCATGGCAGGAGAGAGAGAGAGAGAGAGAGAGAGAGAGAGAGTGAGAGTGTGTGTGTGTGTGTGTGATTGGTTAGCAGCAGCTTCGTGACATCTGGGTCGCAGCTTCAGTGATATGTGATTGAATGCAATGGTCTGGGATATGCTTGTGTCTTCTGCTTCTCTAGCCATTCTAAAGTTTGGTGAGGACCTAATACCTAATGTATTAAATACCTTTTCATCTGAAATACCCAGAGCGGTTTCTATTTCTTGTTTTGTGCTCTGGCTTTTAAGCATAGCTTGGAGAGTCCTTTCTGTGGAGGACTAGAGGATCAGGATATTTTACTAATCTTCATCTTTATGGTCTGAGGTCAAAGATTCTGCTTCCTTCTCCAAGTTTACTTCAGCAATCCCAGGGCCTTTCATGTTACACATTCCCAGTATATGCATGCACTTGTTTTGGTAGGGTACTGTGCAAACAGCATCAAAAATGGAGTCAGAGAAACTAAGTTCGTAGGCAAAGAAGATTCAGGGAAAGCCTGTCAGAGCCACTTGAGCTCACCAAAAATTTCCACACCCTGAGATATATCCCAGAGTCAGTAATGGGAAAAGGCACTCTGTTTTTAGGCACATAAATAATTTAGGTCAAAATATTCCAGGTAGCATTGCATTATAGCTGAAAACAAACCTCAATTTAGATGGTTATAAAATGATTTCAATAAACATCATTGCTAAAAGCATAAGCATTTTAATTAGCTCATCTGTAACTCTGCAGGGCCTGCTGAGATATAAATATACATATATATTCATAATATAGATTATTGGAATATATTTCTTATTATTTGCATCCTTCTCTCCTCCTTTCTCATTACTGTCTTGTCATAGAATGACTTCTATCTTTTGAGTGAAAAGGGAGTTCTATTTATTTGTATTCTGGGGTCATAGAATATAAGCACAATTATTAATTTTTTTTTTCTGGAAAGGGGAGAGGGTCTAGGATGGCTCACATTATCTCAATTCACAAAAGAACTCCAAGTATTTCATCTAGAATTTAAAATCCCTTGTTCCCTGGTTCTAGTGAGGAACAGATGAGTTGACTGAATCATGTCACGGTAGGGAGGCTAGAATTCAGGAAGTGCGTGACAGATGAGCAGCTAAAAATGGGGAAAGGGAAGGGGAGAAAGGGAGAAACCATCCTAGGAAACCTATACTTAGAGGTAGGGGTTTTCTATCCTTTTCTTGTTGGGTCTTCTCAGGAATCCAATGAGACAGGCTGTGATTTCCACACTCGGAAGAGAAGGAATCCAAGGCTCCAGAGAGTAACTTTTCAAGGCCATTTGGTTGTGGCCTGAGCCCAGAAGTCAAGCCTGGGAAAGAATATAGGCCATATCAGGGGACAGTAGTGCCTTTGGCCTCAAGTGATACTTGAAGGAGCACTAGGAAGTTGAGAGATCTTAGCAAGAAAGATGGAAAAACAGAAGGAAATGCACAAGGCAAAAATAATTTGAGGCAGACATGGAAGGGGAGCAATAGCAGCCCTTGATGTCTGCACTAGAAAGAATATCTGCAAGACCTTTGGGAGTTCTTTCGTACTCAATGACTCTCGTGATTTTGGAGGCAGTGGGGGAAAGAACTCAGGTTTTGTAAACAGACACACTCTGGTTTGAGGCCCATTATGAGTCACAGCTGAAAAAGTTGCATGGCCTGAGAAGTGGTCCTACTCGAGATTTGAGTTTGACCTTTGTTCTACTTATCTATTGCTGTGTATTTCACCACCCCAAAACTTAGTGGTTAACAACAAACACAATTTATTTCTTATGATTCTGTGGACTGACTAGATAGATTTCTTTCTTCATGTGGTGTCAGCTAGAGTACTGAGATAACTGGTAGGTCCAAAACAGCATCACTCACATGCCGGAGAATGGTGCCGGCTACTGGCTGAAGGCTCAGCTGGCATTGTCTTTGGTTGGGGGACTTGGTTCTTCTCTATGTGGGCCTCTCCACGTGGCTGCTTGGGCTTCCTCATAGCATGGTAGCTGGGTTCTAAGAAGGAGTGTCCAACTTCAATGTGCAAGTACTTATCAAGCCTTCACTTGCATCATGCTTGCTAATGTCCCATTGGACAAAGGTAATCACATGGCCAAGTTCAGAGACAGTGTGGTAGGGAGCTACACAAAGATAGAAATACTTGGAGGTGTGGTTAATTAGGGGGTGCCAAAATAATAGTAACAGTCTACTATCATCTCTAAGAATCTGCTTGGTAACCATAGTACACAACATAATGTTCACGGCTCATCCTCTGGCTGAAGTTCATGCCCCACCACAATTTTTGTTTTCTTTTTTTAACTGAATTTATTGGGGTGACATCGGTTCATAAAATTATATAGGTTTCAGCAGAACTTTCTTGTTAAACTCTGTTAGAATGTTCCTTCTGATACTGAGTGGTAATTGGCCTACCAGTTAAAAGGTGAAAGATTTATATGATCTGAAGAGAAACCAGAGTAGAGTTTCACCCAGTGGCCGCAGCTCACTGAGTACAGGACACTGCCAGACATTATGAACAACAGAGAAAAAAACATGAGTTTTTTTTTTCTGTCTTAAGAAGTCAGCTGGCCAAATGGTGAAATAAAGCTAGTACACGTGAGAACAAGCCAGAACATCTGGTGAGGGTGGGGCAGAAATTCAGAGAAGGAGGAGATAAGTGACAACCAGAAGAGAAGGAGAGGTTGCTTCTCTCCCTTTCAGCTTCCACCCCTCGTTCCCCCCTTATAGTTTTCTAACCTCATTTGCCCAGCCCCTTATCATCCTCTATTCACCTTAGGCTGGGCTCTTCCTGAGGTGGGTGTGAACTAGGCTCGTCTACTGCATTAGTTATCTCTTGCTGTGTCACAAACTGTCCTAAAACTTTGTGGCCTAAAACATTTATAATCTTTCATGATGGAATTGTGGCCAAGCTGGGCAGTTCTGGATCAGGGTCTCTCATAAGGCAGCCATCAAGATGTCGTGTGGGGCTGAGGTGTTCTAATGGCTTGACTGGGGCTAGAGGATCCACGTCCTAGGTGGCTCACTCCCATGGCTGGCCAGTTGGTGCTGGCTGGTGGTGGGAGGCCATGCCCTCCCCGGGAGAACCCCTACCCAGGCTGCTGAGTGTCCTCATGACTTACTTGGCCTTTGGCTTCTACCAGAGCAAGGAGGCCAAGAGAGTAAGAGCCAGGTAGAAGTCATCCTTTTCAGGACCCACTCTCAAAAGTCGCATAGCAACACTTCTCCATTTTGTTTGTTAGAAGTAAAGTCCCAAGTGGAGCCTGCTTTCAAGTGCAGGGAAAATTAGCCTTCAGTTTCTTAAGGGAGCAGCGTCAAAGAATTTGCAGACACTTTAAAGCTAGCATGTCTGTCTTTCAAAGGTTCCTGCTGAGGTCACTCAGCACGTTCTCTCCTTCTTCGGTAATTTCTGAGACATGGACAGTCCCCACTGTGGTGATAAATAACTCCAGGGAATATAGCAGACAAGTGGTTTCTTAGTAACCAAGTCCTGTTTCCTCTGTAAGGAATTTCTCTTCTCCCACAGGCTACAGCCAACGCTAACCCTAGCAAGAATGAAGGATGTCTCTCAAAAGCCAAAATTCCTTTGAAAAGACAAAGATATGAGTGCAGAAAATGGCCAGGAGAGGCCACTGACAGGCCAGTCATGAAGGCCAGTGGTCCCCTTTGTCCAGTCAGGGGACCAGGCCTTTTCTAAGGTGAACTTTCTATGACTCTCCCTTTGCTTCCCTCAAAATAAAATGTAATTAGACTGTGCTTATTTTTGCTTCCCCTCATGCATTCTCTGTGGAATTCATTATCTTTGATTTAGTAAAATGCATTACACACCCAAGGAGTCAGTTTAACTAATTCCAGCTTATCTGCTAACATCAGTCACTCTTTTCTCCAACTACTTCCCTTGGAAGAATCTACAAGGATTAGATTTGACCTGCTGCTGTGAAAAATGCTAAAAGGAGAAAGGTAAAAACTGGAGTAAGGGGCTCTCAAGTCTTAGAAGGAATTATCAGGGATATTGAAGGAACAGGTTTTACCTTTTTTATGTTGTCATCACTTTCTCTGTTCAGATTTTCCCCTGGGGCTCTGCTTAGAGCTGGTCTTGCACAGGCTGGGTTGTGCCCGACCAGCTCAGTTGTACAGAATGGGTGACTTGAGCTCAGGGGCTTGGCTGGAGTCTGGTTGTAGCACCAGACACAGTACTAGGCACAGAAGAGGCACTCCATAGATCTGTGGGATGGGTAGGTGGGAGAGAGTTTGGGAAGCAGAATGAGGCTGGCTCTGGTTGTGTTGCTAAGTCCTAGCTCTGGATGTGTTGGTAAGGTCTAGCTCTGGATCTGTTGCTAAGCATCCCATCACTTTACTCCTGAGGTTCTGATGGTCTTTCCTGTGACATGAGAAGGGCAGACATGATTTGTGGACACCAGGCATTCTGTGGCTCTGGGATATTGTAATGTTTTGGAGGAATTAGAAATGTCATCACCAGATGTGGCAATAACTAGAGAGTTGCTTTAGCTTAAGACCAGCTCTAGGCTGGTGTGATGGAACAGACTGGATATGCCCTGTGTGTATCTCTCTAGGGGCAGGACAGTGACCGTCTCTGGACCACACTTGACTCATCTCTAGAATGAAGAGGAGGGGGCTGCTCTTCTGGCTCTGTTCTTCTGCTTCCAAGGGTTTCCTCCACGAGCAGCTGTACTGAGCGAGAATCCTCTGCGCTTACTTGGGCAGTGCCAAACATTGGTGATAGAACACACTCAGCATGGTCCTGGGCATTCTTGGGGCCCCTTGTTTCCTTAGTGGGCCGTCAAGATGGTGAGATAGAGCCTCCTCCTTTTCAGTCATGAACTTTGTAGGACTCTCCTACAGTTTGCGAGTGAGCTGAATCTGGGTATTCAAGGGGCTGTTGATTCAGAGTCTTTTAGAATTGGAGGCAATTTTATAGATAATTGAGCACAACTCCTTCATTCTTCTCATGAGCCCTAGAGAGGTGAAATGAACAACAATTTAGCAAATTAATGGTTAGGCTCAGACTCTGATCACTTTTAATTGAGAGTTTTCTCTTCTATTAGGCCTCCTTATACCTTCAAGGAAAAAAACAAATCAAAGTTCTATTGACTTCCAATGCCAGTATTAAGTAGGAGGTTGTCTGGAGCCCAGCACAATGCCCATCACATAGTAGATACTCAAAAAAGACTTGTCAAAAAAGGAATGTGTGAGGTTCAGTGAGATAACCGTCATTGGCCTTTATTAGTAAGGTCTAGGATTTATCCTGTGAATTATCTTTCCATAGCAAATTCCCTATCCCCTACACCCTCTCCTTTGAACCTGACTCTTTCGGTGAATATTTTAGAGATATTTTCCATTTATTTATTTTATAGACCATATTCTTATTGCAGCCCCTTTGTCTTATGATGACAAGACCTAGATACATAGATATTATAGCTCTTGTGCAAAAAATATGTCACTTTCAAAGTGATTTATGGGACTAGTCCAAGGGCAGGTATATGTAAAATCTTGATTCAGGATTTAAAAAGAGGTGTGCAAATAAAAACTGATGTATCTTTATTGATTTAGGAAACTGTAATGTCAAAAGTTATTTATAAAAGTCTGACTCCTTTTGTATTCCTAAAAACTCATTTTCACTGTTATTAATTCACTACTTGTGTCCTCAATAAGGGTATTACAAACCTAATTGATTTTGAACTTGCTGATTTTGAAGTTAATGAAAATGTTTATTTCAGTAACTTCACTTTCATTTCTTTTCTTCCCCATTAAACTTGGCGATATAAATCCCAAACTGATCTGCCTAACAGCAGAAGGGGCTAAAAATAAGACACCTCAGTTTTCTGGAAGTTTTCCAACTTTATATCCTGGATATGATACCAGTTCAAGGAGTCATTCTGGCTCCTTCTCTTGAAAGACTTTTTAAAAAGGACTCCATATATGTCGTACTGTTTTTAAAAACTGGGTTCCTACTTTGCTTAAAGAACATTTGATGATGTCTCATTGTTCCAAGGAGAAGCCTCAAACATTTAACATGGGATTGTCAGCTTTTGATTGTCTGGCTGCCTACATACCTCCTTTCCATACCCCTTCTTATTGCTCCTGCCACATGCTGTTTGTTCCTTGTCCTTCAAGTATACCACAAACTTTAATAATAATAATAATAATAATAATAATAATAATAATGTATTAGTCATCTCTTGCTGCAGTAACAAGTTACCCCAAAGCTTGAGGTATTATTCCATAGTTCCCGGGGGCCAGGAATCTAAGCAGACCTTAGGTGGGTCTTCTGATTCAGGGTCCCTCTTCTCATAAGGCAGCAATCAAGGTTTCGGTCGGGGCTGCAATTATCTCAAGGTTCAGCTGGACTGGGATCTGCTTCCAAGCTCACTTATGTAGTTTCAGGCAGGATTCAATTCCTCTTGGTCTCAGGTCTTTGCAGGCTATTGGTTTGAGATCACCTTCAGTTCCTTGCCAAGTGGTCCTCTCATCAAAGAGAGCAAGCAATAGGAGAGAAAGAGAGAGAGAGAGAGAGAGAGAGAGAGAGAGAGAACAAACCAACACAGCGGAAGTCACAGTCTTTTGTGACCTAATCACAGAAGTGATATCCTATCTCATTTTTGCTGTTTCTATTGGTTAGAAGCAAGTGACTAGGACCAGCACATCCAAAATCAGGCACAGGGTATGCAAGGACATGACCAGGGGGTGGGGGTCATTGGGAGCCATGTCAGACACTGCTGACCACAAGCAGGGTTCACAGTTAACATTTGTTATGTTACTATGTGGCAGGCATCCTGCTAGGACCTCCCCCATACAACGCTCACCAGAGTTCTTTTGAGTAGATGAGGTTTTCATTTCCATTCTAGGGCTCAGAAAGGATAAGTAACTAGAGGCTCAGTAGGGTTCAGTAAATAGGAAGTGACAATGGCAGGCTTTGAGCCCTGGTTTTCAGGCTCCAAAGTCTTGTGTCAGGAGCCAACTTCCTTGTTTCTCCTTTCTTAGAGCTCGGCACACACTCTGTGACATAGGAGCTTCGTAGGTATTGAGTAGCTGCTAAATGAACAAATGAGTAAATGCAGACCTGTGTCACACAATAGCTTCTTTTGTCCAAACTCTGATCTTAGGCCTTGATTCAATCTAAATAACAAGTCAAAAGATTCAGTAAAACTGAATTGTATTTAATCATTGAGGAGAGCTCTGAATTTCAGGTGCAGGATCCAAGAGAGGAGACAGTTTTGCAAACTGTTCTCATGTGGTACAAAGCAGACTTCATTACTACTGAGAGAACTTCAAAAGGGTATCCAAGAAATTAGGATGCTAGAACCTGGGAAGAGAGATTATAGAGTTGTAAAAGAGACTGCCACAAATTTCAGAAGAGTATTAGAATAGTATTTGGAAGGTGGACTAAGTAACAAATTGTTGGCAGGGTTTTTAATCAGACTTGCTTTTCTTAAAGATGAATGGGATTAGAGCTGGCAGGCACAGGAGTAGCCGAACCAGAGAAAAACTGATGGTGTGTTTGTGCCAGAATGGATTAAGAGAGCATACATAGGCACGCCAGGGCTGAGGACAAAGAGGTGACTCTTCCTGCATCCAGCAGATCTTGACTCAACAAGTCCCTTAAGCATTTCTGCACTTTCAGGATTCATGGAGGGGCTTGGACTCCTGTAGGAAGAGGTCAAATGGACCCAGGTGTGATGGATGATAGATAAACCTGGCCCAGTGAAACTTGCTGGGGAAACTCAGAGCATTTGAGGATGCTACTGCAGTACCTAGCACTGGGAGGTTCATAAAGTGCTTTCTCATGGGGTCTTCTTTGTGCTCTATAGTGATCCTCTGAAGTGAACTTGTCAAGACGACTGGGGAAACCACGTGGTAATCAGTTCACTGTAAGTTTTCCCGATGAGAATGGACCACAGTTACAGTGTTAAATGGCATCAGGATAATAGTTGGGCAGCCAGTAGGCTGGAGGTCTCCTAGGGCCAGGGTCTCCCCTTCTTGGGTCATGAGTGCTGAACTGTGTCCTCTGTGAGTCTCACTTTTCTGCGCTCCAATTGGAGTTCCTTCCCCTTTCTGATGGACACTTACTTCTTTTGTTGATGTTATTGTTGTTGTTCTGAATTAATACCATGGATACAAATGAAGCTCATTTGTTCCTCTCTGTTCAGCTGGCACAGGAAACATTTTGTCTCTGTGGTACCATTTGCACAACTGACCTCATGTATTATTTATTGGTTTTATAATGTGGCCCAGCCTTTCAGATGCCTGCAGGATGTTACCTGCTCAGGGGCATCATTATCTCCAGTTTATAAATAAAGGAACAAGGCTTAGAGAAGTTGGTACGGGGGATTTTCCCGGGTGGCACAACCACTGGTAAATGGGAGACTCGAATGCAAGTTTTCTGACTCCAAACTCTGAGTTCTTTCCATTCCCACTCCTGCCCGCATGCTGGTTCCCCACAGAGTCACAGTGGGGAACCTTTTATTGTACAGCCACCTCTGGGAGGTGCCGTGTTGTTTGGTGAGGTTGGGCCGTGATGAAAGAGGTAGTTTAAGAGAAGCCAAATAATGAAGAGGTAAACTTGAAGAAAGAAGGAACAAAACAAAAGAGGAGTATGGAGGCATTGTGTCCCTTGTCCCTGTGTCCCTTGTCCCATGTTTGGGGGGGGAAGCACAGGTGCAAAAATGGAGGCTGCCATGACCAGTCCCACTCTGGCCCCATTCCCTGGCTAGGGCAGCCATAGCTTTGTCCACCGTCTCTTCTTCACTGGAGCATCTCTCTTGCTAATGAATGGCTGCTTGGCTGGGTGACAGAGGTGGTTGTTCTGCCATCAACAGTACTTAGAGGTGAGGGGCTTGGCAGGTTGCAGCTGTTGCCCCTAGAAGTTTGGAATGTAAATAGGAGCAGCCTTCAATATGGCATTTACCCTGATTCATTGTCAGTCTAAAAATAAAGTTTGATCAAATTAAAATGTAATTAGGAAGAGTGTGTATGCCATCCAGACAGAACATCCTCTGGCACACTCTCTTTTGTCTCTTTCCGCCTTTGCTCATGCCCCAGGGCCTTTTTGGAGTCCCCAATCCTGTATAGATGGCCTCTTTGGACCCCAAAAGCTTTGCTGTACTGAGATGTCCATCATTGTCAGCCTTGGCCCAGACAGCTTCTCCTCTTCTCCCATTGGCAGGAGAGTGAGTAAATTAGTGAGTGTCTCAGACCACACCTCACCTCCAAGGAGCAGGGAGAGATAGGAATCATCTCACATTTGCTCTGGGTCTGGCTGGCACATTTGTGCTATGGAACACATTCAACCACCATGACAGGTGAAATGAACTCCACAAGGCCAACCCAGATTTATAATGGACCTTTGGCAGATCTTCATTGAGCCTATACCATGGTCTGGCTCTCTGGCTGGGTAGGCACCATTAGGAATAAAAGTCTGAAGCCAAGCACTCAGGCCCTGTACCTGGACTTCAGTAGGTTCCAAATGGGGCCAGCTCCTTCCCTCCCTCCCTGATTCTGAGAGAATGTCATGGATGCAGGTCCTTGCAGTGATGAGGTGATGGGCAAATTTTCCCTGCTCCTAGCACAGGTGCTGGGAGAGGGATGGTCCAAGTTCCCTGGGGCAGCGTGGGCAATAGAGCAATGACCATGCTGCCCACTGAAGTTCACAACAGCCTTCAGAACCCAGACTTCCTTCTGTCTTTCTCTAGAGGACATGCCTGTATTGAGGCTTTCCAAGGAAGCTGTAATTCCACAGCACAGGCCCATTAATATTTCTGTGTCCCAGCATCTCCAGTCCTACCACTGCATTGCGTCGGCAGCATTGCTGTAAATGTTCCCAAGGACCCCCACAGAGCCACTGAGAGAGTCTGTCCACAAAGAGGAGGCCATTTGAGCCTCTGCCTCCCAGGATCTGACTGTGTTCTGCTGGCTTATTGATTTAGGAAAGCTGGAGGCTTCTGACTTACCCTCTGATGGGAGAAAGTGTTGCTAGGGAGACTGGCTGGAGTCAGGATGACCAGAGGACCCATGAAGACAGCTTGAGCCTACTTAGCTTCTTTCATATTCTCTCGGGTGCTCACCCAAAGATTGAGATGGGACCTACGATTAAGGAACTTGGCAAGTCAAAATCTTTCTAAGGAGATTCTGAATAATATCTCTTTATAGATTTTGCTATAGAAAAAAGTACCCGGAGAGAAATGACTCATTATTTCTTATTAAATTTAAAGGACTCTTTCTGGAGTTATAAATACATTCTCCATCACTCGCTTAAGGTCATAAAGCCTGTAAATCCTCTGCTCAGAAGTTTTGTGCTCCCGCTTGCCTTTCCCTGCCGTCCGGCTTGTGCCAACTTTACGATACCCACCACTAGTTGGTATATGTATAAAGAATGAAAAATAATTCTAATATTTGCCAAGGTAAAATATAATTAGGTTGGTAAACCTGCTCTTTAAAAGGGCATGCACAAAAATCCCCACAGTAAATAGAAATTATTTCTGGATTGTCTCCCGTTTTCAATTATTTCTATTATCTATCTCTTCTGTTAGGATAGGTAGTCAGAAGTTGATCATATGTTCAAAAAACCAAGTCAAAACAGAGCAAACAGAAAACCGTAAGTATGGGGCAAAGTAAGAGAAAAATGCAAATGAACCATATCGGTGTTTTGCAATCATTATTCCATCCATCCATCCATGTATCCATCCGTCTGTCCATCCAGTGTTTAGTGTGCCTACACATGCAGGGCACGCTTCTGGGAGCTGCCTGTCAGAGTAGAAATCTCACCAGCTTTAGAGCCACAGTGGCCTGAGTTACAGTCCTAGCTACATGCCATCTGGTAAAGCTATTTTTCTTTCTCCTTGCTGCATCATCCACTGGCTGCTTCATCTTTCTTCCTCATTCATCCATGTTGATGACTCGTTCAACACCATGACCTCTCAGCTCCTGATCTTATTTTCATTCACCTTTTAATTTTCCAAATAAATGATGGTACACTGATTACTTGCCAGGTGCTATTTCAGATCCGAGGGCTCCAGGAGTAAGGGGATAGACATGATCCCTGCCCTGATGGAATTTATAAGGGTGGAAAGGGGCAAAACAATAAGGAAGCAAACGAGAAAATCTTGTCTTGACAGTAGCTCTTAAATGGAATAAATCAGCTACTCTGGATAGGAAACGATAGGGTTGAAGGTTTGAGTTTGCTTAGGAGGGTGAAAGACGTCCTCTTGGAGATGATGAAATGTTGAATAGAGACTTGAAAGGTGAAAAGGGGTTGAGCATGCAAAGAGCCAGGGGAGAAACCATTCAGGGAGAAGAAATCAGAAGTCCAAAAGGCTTTGGGGTGGTAACGAGCATGGAATGATCAAGGAATGGAAAGTTAGCATGAGTGGCTTAAGCAGTGAGTGGAGAGGGTGGTCCTGGATGACAAGAAGTTGTGACATGCATGAGTGTGACTTTGTCGATTTGTTTGAATCTCAGGTGCACAAAATTGAATTGATCTTCTCCTCAGTTTATTATACTCTATTTTTGCTAGTCTGTGGCTGCTCTGTGAAAAAATTTTAAGTATATTATTTTCCCATTTTATCTCCAATTTCCGATTCAACTGTGGTACCTTGCCTACACTTCCATTTTTGTGTATTTATCTTTTGTATATATTCTTCCATTTTACTTTCCATACATGTACTTACAAACATTTATCCATGTCTGTGGTATTTTAAAGTTCTAGAATTAATGTTATTGTACAATAGATCTTGCTGTGGTCTTTAAATTTTTTCACTCAACTTACATTTTGAGATCTCTGTATATTGCTGTATGTATCTAGTCCATTTTTTCTTGCTGCATAATATTCCATCACATGTACCTACGCCTTTCAGTTATGTTCATTTCTCAGTTTGTGGCTATCCGAGGTCTTTGAAGTTACTTACCACCATGAACAACACTGTACTTGTGTTCCCATATATGGGAATGTTGGGTCACAAAACATAAGCATTGTTTAATTTCACTAAATATGCTAGTTTGATTTCCTGAATTCTATACCAGTGTACATTCTCATTAGCAATGTATAATTTTCTATGTATTTACTAAGATCCTTTCAGGGGATCAGCAAGATAAAAACTGTTGTCATAGGAATATCAAGACTTCATTTGCTCGTTTTACTCCCATTTTCCCGTGAACATACAGTGAGATTTTCCAGAGGTCACATGATGTGTGATGTTGGAAGAGGTTGAATGCAGAAGCAGATAGAAGACAAAATGTCTTATATGAAGCCAGATATTAAAGAGATTAGGAAAGTGTAAAATACCATAATACCCTTCTTACTAATTTTTTAATTTAAAAAATATAGTTACTTTTTGAGATGTATTATTTAGGTTAATATGTAATTAGTTATTTAAAAATGAATAAATAGATTAATATTTTTAAATGATTCAGTTTTAATTCCTCATATGATAAAGATCAATATATGTAATTCTCATAATTCTTTTTGGGATCCTCAGTAATTTCAAATTCTGTCCCAAGACTAAACATTTGAGACTTGTTGCTCTCAAGAATGGCCAGGTAAAATTGGGGAGAGATCTGAGGATTCTGACTGCTTTTGAGCATAAAATTTGTTTGCTTTCCTTCTCTCTTTTCCCTCTCTTTCAGAGGTTCCTGTACGGGGACAGCCAAGAAGAGACAGAGCCTGTGTTCCTGCAGACACTGTTATGCTGATGAATCAACCGGCCCTGAAGGCTGCAGCCTAGCTCTGGAAATGCTTCCTGTTATGTGAGATAATAATCTTCTTTGATTTTTGGTGGTGGTTAATTGCAGCTGAAAATGTAAGGGTTGCTGAGAGAGAAGAGTGTTTCAAGAATCCAGGAGCCATTGTCTCCTCGATGATGAGTGCTGAAGGTTGTCCTAGAACTTGGCTACCCAGAGGCCACAGGTGACCTTGACAGGCCGGTTCAGTGGAGTGCTGGTGGCACAAAGCAGATTAACGAGACTTCTGGCATACCCACTCTCCAGCTGTTGTTCCTTTGTCTTCTTTATCTTCCTTCTGTACCAGACCACACAACGCTGGGATTCTTCTCTTTACGTTCTTTTTCTTGATGCCATTCTTTCCCATAGGTCTGAGTGTCATTTTATGTCGGTGTTGCCCCAGATTTGTACCATATTTTGCCGTGTATAATACATTTTTGCCCAAATGTTTGAGGGAATAATAAGAATGCATATTGTACATGGGTAGTAGTAATTTCATTTATATCTATATAAACGTTTTTAATTCTTTTATTTATGCTCATGTGTTAAAAGTGTAACTCTAGAAAGCAACAGTGATATCTGTATGCAAAATAATACCCTGGAATACAATAATTGGTTTGTTTCTAAACATAAATAAATAAAAAATTGAATTAAAAAATTGAAATGAAAGATTTTTTTCCTGAAAGTTTGGGCCAAAAACCTGGGTGCACATTATACATGGCAAAATATGGTATTTCCAGCCCAGGTCTCTCTTTGCCTTCCAGATTCACATATCCAGCTGCTCACCTGCCATCTCCAGCTGAATCTTTTCAGGACACCTCAGATTCAAACTGCCCAAAGCCAGTGTCCTGGTCTACCCCACCCTGTCTACCCTGGTCCCTTCCCTCAGCTGTCTCTGTCTTGGTTCACAGAACTCATGCACTTACCTGCTTGAGCCAGAAACCAAAGGGTCATTGTTGACTCCCCTCGTTCCCTCATGCCCTGGTTTTAATCCATTAGGAAGTTTCATTGATTCCACCTGCCACAGGTAACTGGGTTGTCCTCTCTCTGTGTCCGCCACCACCTTCTTGACCCGTATCATTAGCACCGCTTGCCCGCATTATTACCAAGGCTCCCAGCTGGCCCTCCTCTGTTCTTGCTCTATTTCCATTCTTGCTCTCCTCCACCCCGAGGACTGCTCGTCTAACAAAAAAAGAAAAAAACCAAAAAGTCCCCAATGTGGATCATGCCGTTCTTCCTGCTTTAAATCCTTCAACTGCTTTTGTCTCCATTATAAAATCCAGACTCCTTCCCATGACCTGTAAGGCCCTGCCTGCTCCGGCTCCTGCTGTTTCCGTCAGCCTTATTGTATCCGTCTCTCGTCCTTGCTCACCCCAATCTAGCTTGTACTGATCTTTTAGTTTCTTGAACAATCTGCTTATTTTACTTGGGGTGCTCTTCTCGCCCCTCTCTGCTTGGAGAGCTGCTTCTATTCCTTTGAATCTCAGCTAAATGTCATTTCTTTAACAAGGTACTTCCATCTATTTCACCTAAAATCAGTTTGCCAAGTGATATCTCCTACTCAGTTCTTGGTTTGGTTTGATTTTTAAATTTATTTTTTGTTTCCTAGCCTATGTAACGCTTCAGAGTCACTGTATAAAACTATTTCTAAACATTCTGTGTTTGGCTGCACAGTAGAAACGGTCTCACGTTTGCTAAGTGCTCTCAGGTGAAAGGTGGTTCCCTTCATGGCCTTGGCTCTCTCATAAAGCACCAAGACTTGTTCCTTAGGAGAGTTCAGTAATTCTTAGCAACTCAGGGAAAAAAGTAACCAGGGGAAAACACCAGACACCATACTGCCTCTTGGAACTCCAGAATCATTATTTTTGAACCTTTCCACCTGAACCCATAAGAGGTTTATTTAACAGTGTTAGATCCCTTCAAAGATTCAGTCTTTTGTTGTGGATTTCCTGGGCATGTTACTGAACCAAATGTCTTGTGACTCCCCATTCTGATTTTTAATAACAGTGAATGGATAACCTTGTGCCCATTCTTTGAAGTCTGCAGCTCAAGTGTATCTGATAGGCCCCCAGAGGGTGGGGAGAGAAACAGGGACTCAATCCTAGGATTTCTGGTTCAAGTGGCAACTGTTGCTGGACACTGTCAAGGTCAGTGGTGGTGATGCTGAGCCGATATCTAGACGTCAGATGATAACAGACTCAGAGTGCATTTGGGCCCTGAGCATCGCCTCCTCTTCTGGCATTTTAGCAGAACAGGATTTTGGAGGATATAGCTCTAGGGGAATCTCTGTGTTGGGATGTCATGGAAAGCAAAATTGCCTGCCTTCCTCTCTGTAGCAAAATTTTGATAATCTTCATATGGAAGAAGAGGAAAAGGTCCTTGGAGGTGCCAGTCCAGGAGGAGGGGGCAGGAAGGGACTATAGCATAATGTTCTGTGCAGCTCTTGTGGCAGCATTTTGTACCACTCTGTCACCCTTGGCTGCAGACTGTACCTGGGGGCGAGCTAAGGAGTCCACTTCCTGTACAAGGCAGGTCCTTTGGCCCAGGGCAATGCCCAAGAGGAGGGGCAGCTGTGAGCAGTTAGCAGCCAATATTCACAGCAGCCGAGGCATCTAAATAGAAATCAGCGGTCTGGGTGGCGCACCCACACAGCCAGCCTAGCCCCTGTCCCTGCAGGGTTGCTCCTCAAAGCCAGTCCACCCTTCCTTCTTGTCTGAAGATCCATCAAGCCTGAGATGGCCACTCTCTCCCCCTTAGTCCCTGGGCCATTCCATGTTCATCCCATTGTCATTGCCTCTTTACTCACCTGTCTTCTTGGAGCTCCCACCAAGTAGAGCTCCTTTAGGTGGGAACTTGGATTTAACCCCTGTTGTCCCTCTTATCCCCAGACTCTAGCACCATGCTTGGCACAGAGGAGGTAAGTGCATCATTCCCTGGTGTCCTAGGTCCCCTGACTCAGTGATCCTTCCTGTCTGTGCCCTCATGACTGCCCTCTGTTCACTCCACAGACTCAAGTCAAGGTCATTGACTAAATCATTACCTTGGGAGACTTGGATGAGACACATGTGAAAACTGGGCAATAGTCAATGGAATTGAGAATCTTCAGCCTTGTTTTTTGGTTATATATGCCTTTAAAAAGTTTATTTAAAACAAATTGTATGTTAAATTTCTCCTCCCTACCTCCCAAATGGCACAGTAGAAGACAATTTGGCTGGGCCCCTCTTGGAGAGAGAAAAAACTTAGGAGATCGTAGAGTGGAGTAATTATTTCCATCAGCAGGAAATCAGTACCCGGTGTCTGAACTGAACAAGTACTGGGAGAGCCTGACTGTTTAATTTCGTTTAAATGTCATTTGCATGTATTCAGTGCTGAGAGGATCACTTTGGGAATTCGGAATGAAAGGGAAATCAGTGGAGAGAAAGGAAAGCAGTGAAAGAGACTCAGAAGACTGGGGAATGGGTGACATTTGAGAGATTTCTGTGTTTATTAACAACTGTTTGGGTGCCTGGGGACATGCTCAGCCTGACACCTTGGCACTCCCCACCAGGCTCCTGAGCCGTGGAGAAGCCAGCAAGACATAGGATATGTCAGGCTTTTGGGGACATGCTGTGATCACTCCCTGGAATGAGTGGTGGCTGAGTCACAGCCTCCCCAGGTAAACATCTCTCCTTGTCTTTAAGAAAAGCAACCTGGGGAAGGAACCGCATAAACTTTTCCTGGCTGCCTCTAGGGTTCTGCAGCTGCAAGGTGGTGAGTGAGTGGGTGAGTGTGCCCATTCCATAGCCAAATGACGGTCTGGGGACTCTGAGGGGCCATGGGCCATTCATCTTATGCAACTGGCACTTGGGGATAACTAAGGAGGAGGTAAAATGAACCTTCCAGCGGCTTCTAGACTCCCCTTGTGTCCTTTCCCCTGTATCAATGTCCACACTCAATCACTCCATCTGGAGATTGTTTTTACAGTAGGATTTCATTTTAAAATGAAATTCAAATGTGTTAAGTACCTCTGTGGGTGAGGTTTTATAGGGGGGAACAGACCTGTTAATGGATGCTGGCACCAGACACGTGGTATTAGGGAGGAAGGTACCCTTTGCTGCATTGGGGTTGAGGGGAGAGTCAGGAATGTGTGGGGAGCTTGACTGGCAAGATTTCTAGGCAGAGAGAGCAGCCTGTGCAAAGGCGTGGAAGTCTATGCAGCACCGGCGTTCAGGGCTGGCCGAGCAGTTTGACATGTTGGAGCAGGAAGTCAGGGTGAGGATGTGGTCGAAGAGCTTGGCAGAGACCCTGCCATAAAAGGCATTAAGAAGATCATTCATACAAAGGGGCGAAGGTGCATTGGGACTTCAATGTGATGCTTCTCAATTGTAATTGTAATTGCTGGGAGTGAGGATGACCCTGAATTAAATCTTCCAATGATGGGATGTTTGGGGTCAAAGTGCTGGTAGGCAAGTTTTTCCTTGGGCAGGGAAGTTTCACTCGCTCCTACTTTAGGCAGATTCTGAACTAGCTCCAGAATAGACTCACTTTGACTAGTCACCATATAGTTACTGAGCCACCTACTATATATGCTCAGAATACTACATGTGACTGAGAAATACCAAGGTCATGGTGTCCCAGGTCATGGAGTCCTGTGGCTCCACTGGGACAGAGCTTCTTGGTGTTCTGCTCGCTGCCAGGACTAGCTCCCCACCACGCCTGGCTTGATGTAGCTGCATCCGTCCTTAAATCTCTAGTGCTTCAGTGTGTCCATGGCTCATACTCAATAAAGGCTTGATGATTGAATGATTAATACACACAAAATCATTTATCAGTATAGGTTGTGGGAAAGTCATCTGTGGGTTTAACACTAGTAACTGTATCTTCTGGAATTTGGGGATGTGCGGGCTGACCTAGGCTGAACAAAATCGATCTGATTTTGCTTCTTCCCTGAATTGTTTTGTGGTTGAAACAAGCCTCTCTCCAGCATCTGCAAGATAAGAGGTTTGAATCAGCACTTCCTTAATGTCCCTTCCAGTTCAAATGTGCTAATATTTTAAGTCTATAAATAGGAAACTCTGAGAACTCTGGACTCAAAGACATAAAAAACTGAGCCCTGAGGGTTGTGGCGAGATGCTCAAGACCCCCAAAGAGTACCTGGGAGCTGGGAATCCACTTCTACCTTGCCGAGGAAGTGCTTGCTTTTATTCCTTGTAAAATACGGACTGAAAAACCTACTGTGTACTCTGGGGTGCTATGGTAATTAATTAGTTAATGTTTGCGAGGTACGGAAGGAACAAAAAGTACTGCAAGTAAAAAGTCATATAAATGCTAAGTGTTATTGTTTTCCATCTGATGCTCCCCCGTTCGATTTCAGTTGCATATCAGAGTAGTCATAACAGCATCAGTTTGGGCTCCTCTGGCTAATTACGCTGCCAATAAAAGGGGAAAAAAAATTCCCTTTTAAATTTCCATTTTAATTTCTCTCTGTTTACGACCCCCCTGCTCTCTTTTCTCCAGCCTGTTATTTAGAGTTGCTAACTGCTCAGGGGTCAGTAAAAGTTAGCACCTTCTGTTTTTTCTCCCTACTCACTGCGGTCTGCCAGAGACCGACGTTCTTCAGGGTTTATTAGCAAATGGAGCTTCAGTGCTTACCTGGTGAAAGCGATGGAGGATACACAAATGATTAGGCCAGGTAGATCTCTACTGTACCTTCCCGGGGCTCCTCTCTGTGTGGGAAGAGTGGAGACCAGTCCCCTCTTCTGCCACAGGTGACCACTGCTCAAGGCATAGCGTGACAAGTTTGGTGAGGGTAAGGCGGTGGTGTTCTCGATGAACCGCGTGATACACTGTGGGATAATGGATACAAAGGCAGATTCCTCTGTGTATTAGTTATTCATTGACATGATAATGCCATGTAATAAACCATCGTAAAACTCAGTGGCTTAAAACAGTAAGTATTTAGTTAGCTTAAGAGGCTGCAGGTTGGTGATTCAGAGCTGGCTCAGCTGGGTGTATTCTCACAGAGAATATTGGCCCATGTGGGCTATCGTTGGAGGGGCTGGCCAGAGGGACTTAGTTCTGTCCTGCTCTCTCTCATTCTTCAATTGGCTAGCCTGGGTATGGCGTTCTTTGGACACTGCAGGGGTGCAAAAGTGAGAGGGCAGTCTTCACGGCCTCCCAAAGTGGGTGGTGGGTTACAGAGCTGCTTTTTTGGTGGGAAGGACGGCACAATTGCACGGCAAAAGGCAGGATGGAGGAACAGGTAAGAAATTGGGGTTGTTAATGCAACCAGTGTACTGCAACGTGCCTTAACCCTAGACGTTCTAGGTCTCTGGGAACCAGGACATTTGTATTTTACCAGGGTATATATTCTCATGCTCAGTGAAGTTGGAAAACAACTGAACCTAAGCAAAAAGCAGCAGAACGTGAGATTTTGGCTTCCTTTGCAGGCCTTGCCCCAAGTGCTCCCCACCCGGCCTGCTCTCCCTTCCCTCACAGCCAGGAGAACCGAGTCAATAAAGTGTGTGTACTGTGATGCCTGTGTAGGGGTGGGGGTTGGGGGAAGGACCCATATGACTGGGACCTCCACACAGGTCCTGTGAACTTGGATGGTAGCCCTGGCAGGCTGGGTGAGACTTTGGGAGGAGGAGGAGGGGGAGCTGAAGGATGTGGGGTATCGTGTGGTCTGGCTGAAGGGATGTGTACAGGAGAGAGGACTGGAAGAGTAAACCCGCAGCTGGGATATGGGGAAGTCAGTGGTTATCTAGTGTATGGTCCTACTTGGGGAAAGATAATGAAATCAGCGTGGAGCCCGGAAAGAGTGCCGTGGACTAACATAAGGCTTCCACTTCCAAAGCTGGGCCTTATGGCCGTGAGGATCTTTCCTGCAAACTGTTGTTGAACCAGCGTGCCTCCTGGGATAGGATCTTAAAGAAATTAAACATTATTTTTTGTCCCTCATTGTTTTGTTAAATATAGTTGGTGTGAGTAGTTCTTCCTCTGTTCTTGGTCGATGACCCAGGTGTAATTCATGACTGCTGTGGTCACTCTTGGCTAGGATTTCATTTCCTATGTCAGACTCAAAACTTTGAAGCTGGTTTAATGTGATGCATTTGCCATGCAGCCAGCTACGGGCTGCTGAGGACAAGAAAGCCTGAGGTCTTGCTTCCTGTGACTTCAGTGTCTGCTCTTACTACCCCACATTGGAAATGACTGTTTCCTCAGGTCTAGGGTGCAGAGGGAGGAGAGGGAAGGGGCACAGGAGCATGTTACTTGGCTGGTATTGGGGTGGACTGGCTGGCATTCTTTCTGACTCTTCCTCTTGGGGTTCTGCAGAGACACCCTGTCTTAGGTTGGGTGCAAGGTAGTGAGGCGAAACAGGATGGGGAAAGAGAGGGAGCCAAGGAAAGGAGTGACTTCAGGCCAGATCCCAAAGAGAGGCAGGTAGGTTGATAACGAAGGGGCACTCTGGAGTGTGAACTACACCTCGGTTTGTCCTGACTTAAGGGAGCTGGGCCTTTATGCTTCTCTACTGGGCAGATATGAGTGAGGGGCCGTCATGGCAGGGGCTGTGCAGGCACTGGCAGCAAAGCAGCTCCAGGAGCTCCAGGAGCTCCAGGGCAGTCCTCCAGAGAGAGTGGCAGGTGCGGGCTATTAGAAGCAAAAACACACAGATGCTGGGCACTGGGCGGACAGAAATAGTAAAAAGGATCCCAGGACTATGGCAACGACAGGATCTCCTGCACCCCTTTTTCCAGGGGGCCTCTTACTTGCAAGGGGCCTGACACTCATCCAGCTCTCGGCATTCTCCTTCCTCAGCCCCCAGGCGTCTGACAAACCTCCAGTTTCTCTCTGCTGAGGCGCCTCTCTTGGACAGGATCAGGTGGCTCCATGCCTGCTCTTTCTTTCTTGTCAAATTCCCACTGGTCCCCAGGAAACACTGACTGATGGCTTTTCTGTCCTGGCACCTGTGGGAGTGCAGGTCACCCTACCCAGTGCCCTGTCCTTTGGTATGGCCATCAGCTGCGAGCCAGCCTATTCCTTGGTCTTGGGATTATTCAAGGGGGAGTCAGACTGGGACCCCAGACTGTAGAGGGCCCACCTCAGGGAGCCACAGCACAGCTCTCTCTGAAGGAATCCTCAACAACTCCCTTCCAAGAGTTGGCTCCTAGCCATTTTATATGAAAGTTTCATGTTGCTTTTGGCCACCTCTCTAAATTCTGCAGATATTCTACTTCCTCCTCAGGAATGTACCTCGGGGGAAACCTCCATATCTTCCATCCTGTCACACTTATTTTGTGGGACCTTCTGGAGGAAGGATGTTTGGCTGAGCCCGCGAGCGTGCATGGGGCACTGGCTGCGTGCTGGGCCGTGCGGAAGCTGGCAGAGTCTGACCTGGTAACTGCTGTTCTGAGGGGTCCCCTGCGCGGCACTGGAAACATCGCTTCCTCTCAGTCAGCCACCTGTGACAAGCCCAGCTGGCAGGAAGCTCTTTGAACACATGATGGAACCTAAGATTTTTGTATTTCTCCCTTTGATCGAAGGAGAGGTGGGCTGGGCACCCCCCTCCCCCCTCCAAAGAGCCTTCTGAGTGGGGAATGTAGAAGCTGGGACTCCTGGTTTTGAAATGAGTTATTTTTCATTCCTTGAAGGAAGATACTGAAAGGAGGAAGTCCCAGGTCCCTCATGGAGCAATCCTGGAGGAGTCCCAGACATGTTTCTGCAGCTGTCATTTCTGGTGGACCATGGTGTTCCTACGATTCCTCAGAAAGGAAGTGGGAAGAGCTGTCGGCACAACCCTCACGCCCTTCCAGGCTCATCCAAGCTGAGGACAGCAGAGGCAGGACAGCAAAACACCAGAATGGTGTATAAAAGAGGTGTAGGCCCTGGTCGGTGTGGCTCAGTGGATTGAGTGCTGGCCTGTGAACCAAAGGGTTTCTGGTTTGATTCCCCATCAGGGCACATGCCTGGGTTGCAGGCCAGGTCCCCGGTGGGCGGTGTGTGAGGAGCAACCACACATTAATGTTTCTCTCTCTCTCTTTCTCCCTCTCTAAAAATAAATGAAATTTAAAAAATCTATTAAAAAAAAGAGGGGTAGGAGGCAGGTTTGTGGGGAATCAGACAAGTACACAATCCACTGACGGAGCGACCCTGAGAGTTTGAGATTTCTGACGCTTAGTGAGCACTACCAGCAACCACTGTCCCTGTCCCTGTCTGTGCCCCAACTCTAGGGTTCTGTGCTGCACCCCATAATTGCAGAGAGCGGGTGCTGGAGTCGCTGTGGAGCCTGAAAGTGCTTGGTTCTACTCGGGCTCTGCCACTTTCAAGCTCTGTGTCTCTAGATGTGTCTGTTAGCCTCTCTGAACCTCATTTGCCTTGTCTGTCAGGTGGGGGCAGCCTGTAGGATTTTGGTGAAGATTAAATGAAATATCATGTGGGTCAAGTCCCCAGGCACGGTTCAGGCTCCATAAATGTCCATTGCTTTCTTTTCCTGTTGGTGAAACACTCTGGGTTTTGGGAAGAGAGGCAAGAACCACCCACTTTCTTTCTGGAGCAGCCACAACCTGTGAGCTGGGGCCGGCACACTCAGCTGTGGAAGAGCCGCTCTCTTTTGGCAGTTTGCAGGGGTCCTTGGAGCCTGAGTTCTGCCCACACTGGCCAACACCAGGCTGAACAGATGGGGTAAAGAGACCAGAGAGCTGAAGTGACTTGCCTAGGACCTCACAGCTGATGCCTCACAGGTGTCAGAGCTGGGAGTCGATTCCTTGTCCTGTGTCCTTGGTTCAGCTGCCACCTGTTAGGAGAGCAGAGCCTGTGCTTGTGAACTAAGTCCTGGCTCCAGGGGGTACAGTTCAGTCCCCACTCCTTACACCCCCCCCAAAGTCTTCTGTTACATGGGGGAAAGTGGTCAGTGTCCACGCCAGATAGCTCAACATGCCTCTTAATGGCAACTTAGGGGGCAGGGCTCTCTTGGGATCCCTGTGCAGGACTCTCGTGATTGTATTCATGCCCCTTGCCCCAGGCTATGA
This sequence comes from Desmodus rotundus, assembly GCF_022682495.2. NCBI lineage: Eukaryota > Metazoa > Chordata > Mammalia > Chiroptera > Phyllostomidae > Desmodus > Desmodus rotundus. The sequence goes on from NC_071394.1 coordinate 121,694,175, forward strand.
AGGCAGGTCTTGGACCTTCTTGTTCCTTGTTCTGTGTCTAGTCTTCTGTCCATCCTGACACAGAGTAGACCTCAGTGACTGTCTGTGGGTGAACGACTAGGCCAGCTGGGTCCCTCCTGGTGTTGAGGCTCCAGCTTGAGCATGACTACGTGGGGTCCTCCCTCATCCCAGAAGACTTCTAGCCTCTTGGGGAGGCACTGGCCTGTGCACTGGTAATAAGAGCTCTAATAGCTTTTGGACCCTAAGAGCTTCTCTGATCTGGCCCCTTTTTCTTCCTGAAACTTGGAGAATGAGCTGAGTAAATATAAATGTACTCACCAGGATAGAGAGCTCAGTATCTAGAATTACAAGTCTACTTGAATCCTTCCAAGTTCTGGGTAGTGTCCCTGTCTGAGCTGCTTCACCCTGATCTCAACTCAGCACCCAGGCCATGAACGTCCTCTTTGTGCTGGGCGCTGTGGCTGGATTTCTGTGCAGGGAGGGAGATGGGCTAACTGTTTAGAGCTGGGTAAGCAAGCATCAGCTATTCAGGCATGCGGGAGGGTCTCAGGGGGGATGGTGACTCACTTAGAACAGGCTTCATTGCAGGAGGAGGTGCCCTTTCCCTGCGCTAAGCAGAGCAGGGTACTTTAGCTGGATCACCGCATCTTCCCCCAGGAGCAGCTAGCAAAGGTGGCAGGTGAGTGACAGGGAGGAGCTGCAGTGATCCTATAGAAATGGCAAGAGAGACAGCTCCAAGGTGAACTGTGAGAGGAAGAAATACAGATGCCCCTAGACTTGTTGGGATGGGTCTAGAAGAGGGCAGAGGAGAGAGAGAGGGTTAAGACACAACTGTGGGGAGGGTCAGAGATGCAGAGATCTAGTTATCAAAGCCCAAATAACATGCAGATAACTTTGTGGCTTTTTCTTGAAACCACATTTTATTTGCAACTCACAAACTTCAGCTCCTAATGGCTTTATTGGTTGTATTTGTTCTTCAGGTGAAAGTTCTCAAATGAGACCAAATTCTCCACTAATGATATTTCCCAGTTGCTGCGATTATATATATATTCCCACCCAGGGTAACAGATAAGCAGGTTGCTTAGAGTCAGGGTGGCTGTTGGGCTTCCCCAAAGCTAAGAAATTCAAGAGTGGGAGTGAATGACTCCAACAAACTGTTATTGCTGTGCATGTGAGGGCAATGCTTGTTTCTTTGTCTCAGTCCTTTATTCTTTCTTCCCACACCCTGTCTCATATTGTCATCAAACATTTATTGAGCACCTACTATGCACCAGCAGGGATGCATAGACAAGCAGGACAGATGTGGCCCATATCTGTGCAATATAGTTATGATAGGAGCTGAGAAGCTGCATTTATTCATGTATTTGTTCAGTGAACATGCATGATATTTGATCTTCTCTGTTCCAGGCATTGGGAATACAAGGGTGAATAAGAGAGATACTGCCTTTGCCTTTGTGCAGGGCATCGTCCGGGTGGGGAGAGATGTTGATAAAAGAAGTTTGTAAGACAAAAGCATAACAACACAGTTTGAAGAATGCTTAGTGACCTAGTTCGCATGGATATCTTTTCTCCTTGGCTCAGGTTGCATGAATATGTTCCCCCTTGAACTATGGAAATGCACATTTATGTATTAAAATAATTGTGGATGTGTGTGTAACCAGGAGAGTGTATACTTCCTTTTTTGTTCCTATGCAGGAGGGAGCAGCTTCCTGTGGGAAACACAAATATCAAGTTAATGTCTTGCATCCTTGTTGGCCACTCCTCCTTATCCCTGAGAAAACCCCAGAGGTCAATGGTACGGGGTGGGGAGCAGGTTTAGTGTGCTGTGGAAATGGGGCCGTTCAAGGATGTGTTGTTGGAAAACCAAACTGGGGGGCAGTGAATTGCAGCCACAGTTGGAACCTGTGCTCTCACTGGGGTCAGTGGTCTTGTTAGGCATATTCTCAGTGGCTCCAGTTCTCACCTAGAAACCCGAGCCCTAAGTCTATTGGGACAGGTTCTGATGTTTTATGTCAGAAGTCAGGTAGGAAGAGCCACAAACAGTGTTCATTCTTCCTGTCTGTGGTGCAGTGATTTAGCTGCCTGTACAGGAGGCTGACATCCACAGCTTTTCCCAAACACCCGATAGTAGCAAATGGAAGGCCCCTGCTCATGCCTACTTCCCACAATCCCATCACATCAAAGAGAGCGGGCTCCATTTCCCAAAGATCTTGGACACTTGCACTTTCTGACTCTAGGTCTTTAGACAAGCCTCTTCTTCTTCAGTATACAATGCTGATCTCACAGGGTTTTATGAGCATTTAATGATACATGCCTAATAAAAATTATTTTGCAATCAGTAAGCTACTAAACTTATTGCTGCTCTTGGTTACAGAAGTAATGAGGTCCTTGGTTCTCAGTTCTGCAAAAATAGAATGCTTCGGGGATTTGTGGAGTATGTCTTCCAAAGATGCCACTGCAACATCTCCCATACTTCCTTAAATGATGCCCCTGCCCCCCACCACCCACCCCAAGGAGTGTGGCATATCGCTTCATCTCGTTGGCTCTGGTTGACCCATGACTGCTTTGACCAAAGACTGTGCCGAGTGACCCTGGGTCAGTGCTGCGTGTAGCCCTTCGCCAGCCTGGCAGCTTCTGCCTCCTGCCTCTTGGAGCCAGCTGCCATGTAAGAAGTGTGACTGTCCTGAGATGGTGGCCCCATGGAGAGAAAGAAAGGCCAAGGAGCAGAAAGAGGTACCAGATGTCATGTGAAGAAGCCCCACTGGAAGTGGCTTTTCCATTCCCAGATTCCTGAGTTCCCAACCCATTGAATCATGAAAAAGAAACGGTTGTGTTCAGATACTCAGGTTCAAGGGGAGTTGGTAACCCAGCAATGCAAAACTAAACAGTCCTCTCTTTCTCTTCCAGGTTTCTGTGTCTTCCCCTGAAGGCCTTGCTCATTGTGTGGAACTGAGACAAACACAGAGTTTTCTAGGCCAGAAGGCTAGAAAACTAGCCATGTTACATGTGAATCTTGACTCAGGCACCTATTAGCTGTGTGTTCAGGTAACACTTGGAAGTTCAGCTTTCTTACCAGGGCTTTAGGAGACCCGCCAGGGCTGTGGTGAGGCTACCATGAGCCAGTCCAACTGGAAGTGGCCTGCAGTGTGTCTGGTCCCTAGTACACCAGCAGGCCTGACTCGGGAATCAAAGAGCCTTTGGAAGCTCTCTGGGACTCCTGCTGGTTGACCCTGCCACTCCGCTCCGGGGAGTCGTGTTCCCTGCGGAACTGGAGGATAATAGGTTCTGGGGCGTGCTTTCGGGATGGGATGGGCTGCCTGGTGGGGAGGCTTTTAACACAGCTCATAGCTGCCGAGTATCTGTTACAGGTGCCAGCCTCCCTATAACCTCTATGTTATCTCATTTAGTATAACTTCCTTAATGCTTATCTTCATTTTACAGGTGGGGAAACAGGCTCAGAGAAGCTGATGTGGCTTGCCTAAGGACCTGTGCCAGCAACGGTGCTAAGGTAAGAATCAGGTTCCTGGACACAAGTTCAATGTGATTTGAGACAATCACTGAGGATTTTTGATGTCAACACAAGGTGGAGAAGATAAGAGTATCCAAGAGGCAAATAATTTTAATTTTAAAGCATTGCAACTTGTGGCTCCTTGAATGACATAAAAATATTGAATTCCTTTAAAGCTGCAAACACCAGACGTTTACTCCTTCCCATTGATTGTTCTCGGCAAACGGGCTGAAGTGGCATCTGTTCCTTCCGCTTCTAGTTGGAGGTTCTGTTTTGAGCATGTGTGATCCTCTGCTCTGGAAGTTTTTCTTGACAGAAGCAGAGAGGTTTTTGACAAACAACTTTAATATTCTTTGTTGTCTGAGTGGTTGCCTCTAATAATCCTGTAAGTTACAAGGTCACTGTTAAGATTAAATCTGAGTCATCAGAGGCAGATGTTGACACATCATTATTTAAATCCCAAGCTGCTGAAGGACTCTCATCCCCATGAGCTATGATTCAGCATCCAAATGAACACCCCAAATTCCACACAGCCTGCTGAGCAGGGACTCTAGACTTCATTGGGGAAACAAGCTTGCCTTGCTCCGTGTGATAACAAAGCCCTACTTTCTGCTGTGAAAGTGTGGTCTCTACAGGGAATGGGTGCGTTTCAGAAGCTCCTCTCTATCTTTACCACTGGCCGTGGGCTTGATCTTTTCACCTGTTCTTTAGAGCCCGTCCTATAATTTGTGCTTGCATGTATCTTTCTTTATCTAGTAAAACGTGTTATCCTAAGTGTCTAGCTTAATGAAATTTTACATATTCCTTATTGTTTGGACTGTAAGATGTACCTTTCTCCCACAAATTTGGGAGGAAAATGGGGTTGGATCTTATAGTCCGAATGTAGCTTACTTGGCTTGCTGGGGGCGGGGGAGGCATGGTGGTGGAGCTTTTTTTTTTTTTTCCTGTTTTCCTCTTCTAAAACTTAGGTGTGTCTTAGGGTCCAGTGCGTCTTATGGTCCGGTGCGTCTTATAGTCTGAAAAACATAGTACTCTAGGTCAATGGATGGGACATCTTCACCACCCTGAAGGCCCCCTTTGGTCCCTTCCCAATCAATAACCCCTCAGTTGTTGCTATTCTGCCTTCAGACACCATGGATTAGTTGGGTCTGTTCTAGAATTTCATGCAAAACGAATCAAATGGTATGTGCTCCTTTGTAGCTGGCTCTTTTGCTGAGCTAAATGCCAGTGAGATTTATTCATAGTGTTATTTATCAGAAATTTGTTCCATTTCATTGCCGAGTAGTGTTCCATCATATGGCTTGGCCCCAATTTGTTTATCCATTCTTTTATTCACGGACACCTAGACAGATTCCCGACTTTGGCTACTATGAATACAGTTGCTATAGCTATTCTTGTATACATCTTTTTGTAAACTTACATTAATTTCTCTTGAGTGAATACTTAGAAATGGAATTGTTGAGTTAGAGGGTAGGTATATCTTCAACTCTATCAGAAAATACCCAACAGTTCGGACACTTAATATTTTCAGTGTTTTTAAACTTTAGCCTCCCTGGAGGGTGTATAATGGTATCTCAATGTACTTTTAAGTTGCACTTTCCTAATTAATAATGATGCTGGGCACTTTTACTTATGCTTATTGACCATTCACATATCTTTTCTTTTTGGGAAGTGTCTGTCTAAATAGTTTGCCCATTTAAGACTTTTGATTTTATTGGTACAATGGATTAGTAAAAATATTTTCTGGGGAATGAGTTGCGTAACTCAGAGAAAAAAAGTTCTGTGTAAGAGAGAGTCATCAAGGACAGTCGTGAAAACAATGGGGACAGTTGTCATCTTCTTTTCAGTCCAACCCATGACTGCAGGATAGAAACCTTGAAGGATACGATGAAAAACTGTGTTCCTATAGCGCTGTACCTGTAGCACCACCAGGGCGGGTATAAAATACAGTTTATTGGGGAAAAGGCATAAGCAGAGAAGCGGAGTGCAAGCAATCATCTGAATTTGCATTTTCCTGCTGTTTGGGCGGGGTCTAGAGGTATGCAGCCCCCGGGCCAGTTCCAGGGGAGAGGGGCTCCACCTCCAGAAGGGTCCGCGTACAAGGGTCCTCGTACTGAGAGGTTTTGGGGAAGGAGAATGTCTACGCAGCTACATGGCAAGGAGGGCTTCTTGGTGTTATTAAGGAAGAGTGCCTTGGTCTTCACTTGGGATAACTCGGGCCTGCTGCCCTTGCTCTTTGTTTAGCCACTGAAAACGGGGGAAAGGTGAGCCTTCAGGGCTATCCAGAGTTGTCTCTCAGCAGGAGAGTTCTTTAAGCTCTTTGAGTCTCTGTTTCCCCATCTGTAAAATGGGAAGAACAATACCTATTCTGAAGAACTATCGTGAACATTAGAAGTAATCATGTAAAATACCAATGGTGCCTAGGATCCAATAAGAGCCCAGCAAATATCAGTTTTCTTCATTTCAAGGGAAGAACACAAACACTTGTAACCAATGTGGAGCCTTAATGCCTCTAGAGCTCATGGGGCCTAATTTGTGGAGGTGTACATTATGAAATATCAGGTTTTCATGATGGAAAAATATGAGTGTTAAAGAAAAACATCAAAAGCTTCCTTTTTATAATTCTCTTAGTAAAAGCTGATGGTTTATTATGGGCTGTGGGTTGCTATGGTGACATGGGGATGCTCAATTTGAAGACAGTTGAAGTAGACATTCTAATATGGACAGGCGTAGCTTATATACACTTAGAAAAAACACTTTTTAAGAACTAGGCTGGAGATGTTGTATGGAGTGTTTTATGGTGTCAGTAAAACTTCCTGAGTTCATATGTCAACTGGCCTCTATTTTCTAGGTTACCCGTTTAATCCCCCATTGCATTTTATTTACTTGTTTGTTCATCAATGAATAACTTTTGATAGCATCTATTGTCGTTTTGCTTTTCATTTTTCTTTTATTTTCAGGAGTGTATGGTGACATTCGGAGGGATAGTCAAAGCAATAAAACGTGTTTTTTTCAGGGTATTACCTGAGAGCAGCAGCACATCCTTGCTGCTGGCTGACCTTCCCCTCGGAACTGGCTTGCACTCAATCACTGTATTCAGTGATCTCAACAATGGGGAAGCTTCATATAAAGAATTGCTAAGTATGAGAAGGGAGTATGTGTAAAGATGGAAAGAGAACTCTAAACATTACCCATGGAATAACAGATGTGAAAGGGGGTGTTCAGACCTCACTGAAGAAGGTCTGGTTGCAGCACGCTGGGTTTTGTTTGCTGGGTTGTGGGAGCCAGAGCTAGTCCACAGTAACCGTGCAAATAGCAACAACCCTATGGGGTGCAAGTGGGCTGAGGCTGGAAGTTAGGAGTACAGGGGAAGTTGGGAGGTGCGGCTGTGGGGTAGAGGCTGGGTGTGCGCAGTGCCTGCCACCAGAGAGCTGCAGCAAGGAGGTCTCTGGCCTAGGAACAGGCTGTGGGGTCGATTGGGAACTGCCTATTTTGGGCAAGCATCTAGGGCGGAGTGCCATTGGATGCTGCCACCCACATGCCACTGTGCAGGTGGAGCCCTTGCTTCTTGCGATGTCCCGCCAGCGCCCTCTACTGACAGACTTTAACCTTGTGCTCACTGTAAAGCTGAAATGCTTCAAGAACCCATCCAGTCCATTATCACAGAGCAGGAATTGAAGGGTGACTTTAGGACTGAAAGGCAATAAATCAGTAAGTGGCCCACCATCTTGGTTGTGGTTAATCTTGTAAAATCATCGAAAATACAGGGTCAGGCACAAATATGGTCCCTTTTTTATCACAAATTCATAAGCATGCAATCCTGTAACATAACAATATCACATTTAAGCACACCATATGGCATTTTAGGTGAAATGTTCAAATTAAAACTACACATTATTACACCCATAGCATGACCCTACCAACCGCACCCGAGCAGGTGTTACTTCTGCCGGACCGTGTATTTGACTTTCACAATCAGCCACAAAGAGGCTTCCCCGGGCTATAAAACGGGCAGGTTGCACGAAGGGTTCCAGGGAGCACCTCCTTCAGAGAGGATGACCCCCTTGTTGGTCCTCCCAGGAGGAAGTCTTGGGATGCAACCCCGGGCTGGCCACCATCATTCGGACCCAGTCTTTCCTCTGATGTAGTTTACTTTGATTTGGTTTACAAATCGCAAGGACGTGAGGTTGAGCCCCGGTTCTGCTGGTCACCAGATGCACGACTCGGACGCTCTTCAGTGATGTCCTTGGTTGTTCGGATACCTGTGTGTGCCTCATGGTGTTCCAGGATTGGCCTCCAAAGTTACAGCTTTCCTAGCTCTACCATGGGCTTGGCCACCCTTCCTTACAGCAGAGGTCAACCCACTTTCTCTGGAACGGGCGCGGTGGTAAATATTTCAGGCTCTGCAGGCCGTAGGGTCTCTGCTCTGGCTATCTGACTTCGTGTTTGTAGTGCGAAAGCATCCCTAGCGACAGGCACATGAATGAGCTTCTCTGTGGGGAGGTGTGTCCAGGGTTGAGTCTAACTGCTGGGACAGGTGTGTCGCTAGGAGCACCTTGCCTCTTATGCTAGACTGGCCTCAGGCCTTATTGACTTGTCCTGCTATGGGTCTGGGTTGGAGCCCCTGAAGACACCCTAATGCATTGTCCTCTCTTTGCGTCTGGAGCAGCAGGGGTTGGAGTTTGGGTTGTTTCCTGCCTGCAATGTCCCAGGCTTCTTATTTAAACTTGATCTCTAGGGTCCAGCTCTGCAACCCCAATGAAGTGGCAGGTTTTGTTAGGTTTTTCAGAAAATAAGATGTGGTTAGACAGCCCTTGCAGCGATGCACTGTGGGACAGAGAAGATCCACTTCCCTGGTAAGGAGCAGCAATGACAACACGACATCAGCAAACCGTCCCAGGCTCTGTTGTTTTATTGTTGCTGTGGCCACTAAAGGCAAAAGTCGTCACTATAGGCAACAGATCATGTGAGTGTCAACTGTGAATTTTTGTGGCCAGAGAAGATACAGCAAGTTTGACTGTATCAGGTCATGAGTTTAAGGAAAAGTGGGGGCCAACAGAGCAAAACATCAAACTAATTGCCTTAGCGGTGGTAATGGGGGAGGGTGAAGACCCCCCAGACAGACATCCACCAACATGCCTCTACCCTGGGCTGGTCTGGGAGCCAATCGGCTGTTCACCCAGCCCACCAGTTTTAATGATAAGGTAGCCACTGCACCCTGGCATTTTCCTCTGCCTTTAAAAAAAAAAAACTTCCATTACATTCTGGGGCAGAAGGATTGATGCCGAGATATTTGTGCCCTCTTGCTAACTGCTAGCTGCTTCTGTGACAGACAAACTCTAATTAAACTGTGTGATAAGTTGTAGAAACACAACAGCTCTGGGTGCTTTTCCTGTGGCATGTCACATCTGAAAAAGCCACATCCTGTAACTTGCAGATACATTTTTAGGAACTGTCTTTGTGAAGTCCGACTGGCTGTTTCTGCGGAGATGTTGCTTAGGCTAACACCTCTCCTTTTTTTTTTTTTTTTTCTTAGTGAAAACTATTTTTAGGCAGCAAATTAATTGTAGGGAAGTTCAGGTCAAAGAGATTTGTATTGGCAGCAAATTCTGCCCTTCGCTTAGGAATGTTACAAGAGCCGATTAAGTGGGATTCGAACCTCGGTGTTTCTGTCACCATCCGTTCCAGGAAATGAAAGGAAAATGAACAACAACAACAAAAACAAACCAAGGTGGTGGATTCTGGATGTGAGATTTGACTTGGATTTGAGGATGGCAATGTCATTACAGTGGACATGTTCGGTAAACGGTCGGAAACGTGGACCTGGAACTTGGGTGACGAGTGCAGAGTACAGATTTAATTTTGAGAGTCTCCTATTTGAGGCTGCCTTTTTTTTTTTAAACCAACACAATTTGTTTAACCTCATTAAAAGGCACTTTTTATAGGTTGCAGCAGAAAGAGCACTAAAGGGGAATCAAGACAAGGCTTTTATACTGGTGTTGCCCTATACTTGCTGTGTGCCTTTGGGCAAGTCCCTTAACCCCTCTGACTCTGAACTTGGTGGGAGTGGCAGACATTCAGGCTAACCCAGGCTTGTTCACATGCGGGCATAGGGTTCCAAAACAGCTAGCTAGTGGAAGTAGCCAGGTCTCAATGCCTCTTCTGTCACTTTCTATTGGTCAAAGCAAGTCACAAGGTCAGCCCAATGGGAGGAGCTGCAGAATCACATTGTAAGAGGTGAAAAAAGAAAGAAAGAAAGAAAGAAAAGAAAAGAAAAAGAAAGAAAGAATTCTCCTAAGCAATCTATGCAGCATTAGTTTTTATTCTAGGGTCTTCGTGGAAAATAAGTGATTAATATAATGTGGTGATTTGGGTGTGTGATCTGCCTTTGTGTGGCATTAGCCAAGAGGAGGGGCAGGTGGAACCAGTGGAGGGAACGCTGGACAAGGAAGCAAGACTTATTGGCTGTGTGGCTTTGAACAAAAAATGCTTAACTTGTCCGAACCTCGGTTCTTTATCCTGAGGCTTCCAAAACTTTTTTGGTAAAGCCTATTCTTTCCTAGGCACTGAAGCCAAAGATAGGAAAAAATCCAAAAAGAGGCAGTCCTTGTGAATTTCTGCAGTTGTGTGTAGTCGGGCAGTGAGGAATGTTCGTGTTGGCCTCTTTTGTCAATAAAGGGCCGTGTTGTTTAAAATACGCCGGGCCCTCGCTGGCTGCTGAGGTTCGCTTTGAGCCTGGAAGGATGTTGCACCGAACGAGCTCTGAGTAACCGCAGACAACAGTTTCCTGCAGGCATGTCCCCGTGGGAAATCTTCCCTTGTTAGCTCAGCTTGTGATCTGCTTGGCCCCTGTGGGGGACCTGGGTTGCTAAGGGCTTCAACGCATCTGCATTCCGCTCAGTTGTGCTGGTTGATTTCCAGCTTTGTTTTCCATTTGTGAAAAACATATGTATGGATGGTAGTAATTGGGAATTTAATAATTTTTGGATGTTTCTTGTGGGGCTTGGGAACTCCGCTGAGAATGATATATATTTTTTCAGTGTTTCCCCGTTCTGTGCTAAAACTATACATGGATTTTATTTTCTCCTTTTCTTTTAAGACAAAGCAGGTTCACTTTGAAGTCAAGTTTCTTTTTTAGAGGGTGTATGTATAGGTTCCTTATCTTCTCCTTTTGTTTTTATTGCTCTAGTGTTCTTTATTACTTTTTCCCAAGTTACTTCAGAAATAAAAAAGATGTGGGAATAAAACCCCCAGAGTCAGAGATTCAAACAATCCGAGTGTTGTCTCCACATGAAAATTGCTTTTGTGGCTGCAGCGGGATACTAGTGGGGTTTTTGTTTGTTTGTTTGTTTTACCTGATGTTATTTAATTACTGGGTCATCGAAACTTATCAGCTCTATTGCATTGACTCCCCAAAGCTTGAGAACAACAGAAAAATTGCCAGTAGTGCTGTTTTCCTGTCACATGAGCTCCAACTTCATGTTTGAGGGAAGCAGTGAAAAGGCGTGGAAAGTTCTTGGAAGCCACGTAAAGACTTCTGGATACCAGGTTCATTCAGTTCTATAATGAAGGAGCTGGGTGGCCTTGGAAAACCTGCTCCACCTCTCTGGGCCTTGCTTTCTTCACCTTAACACGAAGGTGAAAAATGTTTGCATTTTAGACCTGAAAGGACATCTCTCGTTATTTGGGTCATGGATCTTAGGTTAAGAGTTACTCAGGTGTCTGTGGGTCTTATCATAAATAAATACTATTTGTATTAAGATTTTGAAACAGTTGAAAATAATCCATGCCTTCTCCTCAATTCTTCCTTTCATGAACCTCGAGGTGCTGGGATCCCAGGCTGAGGGCCACTCCCACCCGCTGTGGTTTTCAGTTACAAAGCACGACTGATGGTCGTGAGAATCCGGTCTCAGAGCACGAGCAGGAGATGGGGCGTAGGGAGATAAGAAAGCAGAGGTCAGCGTAGTCTTTCAGTCTTGACAGCCTTTAAACTCTAGTCTTTCCTCTTCAGGTGAGTTTAAACGTGTTTGTTGGGTGTGGTAATAAGTCGATTTCTTCTCAGGTCTGAATTCCCTGACTTGCATATCGGTGATGCAAATGTCATCGCCCCACTTAGGGGTGCTCTTCGTGGGTTTTGGGGTGAGGCAATTCATTGCCACTCCTCAGTCACCGATTTTTTTGCTACAGTTCAAAACATAAGTGACAAATGGAAGTTAAGAGGTGTGGAATTGGGGAAGCAGGCCATTAATGATAGTTTCTTTCAGTTGCCTGGAGAGGGAAGAACACTGTTAGTATGCTTCCTGGGAGAACACCAAAGGGGAATGTGGGCGGGCCATACTCTGTGTGATTGGACCTCACACCCTCTTTATGCTTGGGTTGCATAAAGATGCTTGGGTTGTCTTGGCTCATCCACGGGTTACTACTATGGAGAGAGATCAGAACTGGTGCCAAAAAGTGCAGGAGACAGCATAATGTCATATGCTCATATGACTGCCACTGCAATAATCGTGCCTGTTACTGTTAATCAACATTTAGTAAGTACTTAGTAGCTGCCGGGCAATGTGTATCTACATGTATCATCTCACTTAATGTTGAAGACAACCCTTTGCAGTAGGTGGTATTATTATCTTCCTTTGGCCAATGTGGACCTGAGGCCCAAGGCTTTTTGTTTTTTCCTTACCTGGCTGGTTTGTGGTAGAAACGTCACTTGGAGTGAGCCAGCTAGCCTCTGGAGTCTTTCTTTTAAACACTGTGCTGTGCTGTCTCCCCGAACACACACAGCCGTCTGTGTCCAACCTCTGAGATCCCAGAGATTAAATCACTCCCAGCTAGTGCATATTCCTGCCACTGGTCTAAGCCCCTTTCCAGCAGCTTTGCTCAGAGCTGCAGACATGCTGGGTCATGAGGGCTGTGGAAGCTTTGTGAGTACATGCTTTGGAGGGCCCACTGAGAGTCTGGTGATGGAGCATGTCTATTGCAGCTTTCCTTCCTATCACCCTTAAGACCTCCATGTTCTGCCCCTGTCTGATCCCCACTTTAATGTCTTAACAATCTTCCCTTATACTTGAAACTTCAGCCATGTCTAAACACTGGTGGTGACCTGGATCCACCACGCTCTCCTGCCGCCCGGGATGCTGGCCCCCATTGCTGTCCTCCACGTAGTGATGTTCTCTGCTCCTCCAGGTCGACCAGATGCCTGTCCGGGCATTCTCTTCACATTCTTCTAGGTTTTTCCTGGTTCCATGGAAGTCCTTGCTCTCAGTCTCAAGTGACACACATTGGGCATCTATCATCGCAAAGCGAACGATTTCCTTCACTTCCGTTTCCTAAACTTTTCTAGAACGAGGACTAGATACTGTTCAGCTAGCCTCTCCAGAGCCCAGCAGGAAGACATTTGAAATGTGTTTGGCACGTTGCCAGTCCCAAACAAACCTGGATAATGCGCTCTTTTCTCAGTGAATAGTTAGCTTTTGTTGCTCTTTCTTTTTAGATTGAACAATGTGAAATTGCTGTTTTCATAAGTCAAAATTGCTTGAATACCAGTATTTCACATATGTTTTTCTATTTCCAGGTGCATTTTTATTCTCCTCCTCTCCTGGGTTCTTCTCCTTCTGCTTATACACACCCAGCAAAACGCTACCCATCTTAAATGCATCTTTTCTTTATTCTGGCACTACTTTCCCTCCAGTCCTAAACTTCTTGAGAGAGTTGTTTACATTGACTGTTTCCATGGCCACACCGCCCACTCAGGCTTCAGTATTTTGCTGTCCGACACCCCGTCTCTATACTTTCCTGAAACTGCTTTGGTTACTGCTAAGCCGTCCTGGAATTGCATCAGCCAGAGGCTGTTCCTGTTCTTCATCTTCACGGACCTTCCCGCAGTGGGAAAACGCTGAAAACCCTCCATTGAAAACCCTCACCTTGTTTGACTTCCGCGACAGAAAACTCTCCTGCCCCATCGCGGACTCTTCTTCCCGTCCCTGCCTGCAAATATTCATCGTCTGCTAAGTCCTGCCCATGGATGTCCTCTTCTCTCTTCTCCTCCCATTTGGGAACCGCATGCACTTCCGTGGCTTCATTACCATTGGCGGACAGACAGGTCACACGTCTGTGTATCCGGCTCTAACGTGCATCCAGGCTCAGAATTTCATAGTCATGGGCGAACCTGACTTAATCGTTTTTTGCGTTCGACATGCGCACAGTGGCTAGCCCTGTGCGCATGTCGAATAGGTTTTCAGTGCATATTTGTTGAGTCAAAAGAAATTAATCTTTTAAATTACAGGTGTAATCTAACTACATTGTCTCAATTTTAGAAAATAGAAAAAAAATCACTCCTGACCCTCCCACCTCAGCACACTGTTCCAATGCCTTTGGTATATTCTCTCAGTAGTTTCCCTACTCCTATTTTTATGTGTGATTTACAGAGTTGTCATTGTTACTCCAGAAGTCTACCCAGAACACAAAGAGTTTCTCAGCAGTGACGCGAAGGGCTATATTGTAGCCATTAATGTTGCTCACCAAGTATTTCCGGCTCTTTACCTTCCTGGCAGGATTGTACTTCCTAGACCCCTGTGGTTAAGCGAGGACTGTGTCCAATTCTGGCGCATGATCAACTGTTAATCCCTCAGAGCTCTGTTTCCATGGCTATTCCATCAGCCTGGGTCCTTGAGTGAGCTAATGACACAGAGGGGCCCCCTAACGACCCATGAGGGACATGAAGTGGGAGTGAGAAAAAAACTTTAAGCCTTAGTTCAACCTGAAATATAGGTTGCTACATCTGGAGCTAGAAAAAAACCTGAAAGAGTCTCTGCTTTAACACCACCCTTTACAGATGGCAAAACTGAGGCTCAGAGAGGGAAAATGGTCTAAACGTGGCGAAGAGTCGTTATGGGCCCTGGCCTGGAGCCCAGGCCACCGTCTCCTTGATCGCTTTTCTCTGTTCAGCAGCCTTGAGGCCAGCCTTGCACGGTGCTGCCCTGCTTTCCCTTCTGCTTTGTGGTCATATTTCTGCTGCAGAGTGTTGGGCCAGGCTGTCCCTGGAGCCTGGGTCACTGACCTGCTGCAATTTTATACCTTAATAGGTCGTTTGAGAAAGCCGGGGGGTCCACTTTTGGAGCCCTCTGCAAAATGCCGCACACAGGCGCCCGTGTCAGCACTACAGCAACGGGAAGAATTCTCCCTCGTACAGATAATAGCCTCGAGTTCTGTGCAAGGGCCTCTCTGTACGAGGGAAAGTTCAACAATTCTACTTTGGAAGTGTCTGATGGTGACGAAATTCTCAGATCCTCAGATTCAAAGGTATGAGGATAATTAGGACTCTTGTTAATCATTCTGTACCCCTCCCCCCCACCCCTTCCCCCCAGCGATGAGATTCATACAGATTAATTACTGCCTGCTATAAATAAGCGCAGAGAAAAGCAATCTGCCTAGGAGAGGCAGAGGGTAACTGTCATTTAATATATCACAGCTTTCCGCACACCTGTTCTCCCTTCACTGTTGCCATGGAAACCACACTTTATAAGGGAAGCTATGCACAATTAGCATGGATGGAGGTCTATATCAATCAGAATAATTTGGAAGAATACGAAAAACCCAAAGGAGCAGGCAAAACTACTTGTCTCAGTGGGAAGGAATCAGATCTCCACTGTGTGGTAAATGAGGAAGCAGTTACAGTAGGAAATCAGCAAAATTAGCAATTCTGGGTCAGCTGAAAAACAGGGAGACAGCCTCACTCCACTAGAGAGAAAGGAAACTTTGTCATCGAGTTTGACTTTTTCTTTTAAGTGCTATTTAGAGTTGCACAAAAGAAATGCAAAGGCGCACACACACACACACACACACACACATTGATTCAGAGGCTATGGGGCTGAGAGGAAAGGCTTTGCACATCTGGGGAGCGCCTGCTGTGAGGTTAGGCAGTGACGCGAGGCTCCAGGAGGGCAGCTGTGGGAGGGGCGGGTTGCTGACTGGGGGGGTTCCTTCAGGGAACAGGGAGCAGCTTGCAATCAATGTATGGGATTTTCTGAGTGGTTGGAATCACCACATTTATTTTTAGTGATGGAAGGGACTTCTGAAACAAGCTCGTTCACATGCCCTAGTTTTCGAAGGAGGAATCGGATTCACGGGAAGGAGCAACTTGCTGGAGCTTTCAAAGCCAGCTGGTGGTTGACTGGGAACTGGACTCAGCTCGCGGGTTCTCATTTAGTGCTGTTTGCGGGGAGGGCCACTGATCAGTCCACCACTGGGTGGGTCATCCTGGCCAGACATTCTTAAGTTCTTTATTGCTGTGGGGATGACACTGAGCACCTGGCACAAGACGGCATTTGGATTTGGGTTTTTCAGTCATTGACAATTTCCCTTCGTGTGTAGACATGCAGCAAATATTCATGAAGTAAAACAGAGTAATATTAAGTTCTTTTGAAACACATACACACAAAACTGCCCGTAAACTCCAAATTTCCAGAGCTCCTACTGGATCACTGTTTATATTAATTAACACTCATTCCACATTTATGCACGGAGTACGTACTACAAACCAACTCTATCGTGGGTGCTGGAATACACCCGTGAGTGAGGCATGAAGCTCTCCGCCCTCACAGAACTTGCATTCTAGTGGGAAGAGACAGACCCTAAGTATGGAAACAAATAAATAAAATAATTTTACTTAGTGATAAGGTCACTGAAGAGAATAGAACAGGGTGATGGGCCAGGGTTACAACTTTGTATTTTATTCTAATTGCAATGAACAGTAATTAGGGAGTATGAAGCAGGGGAGTGAAGTGATATGAATAATCAGGACTTTCCCTTGTTCCCCAAACAGGCTTTGAGGTCACTGCTCTTGGGCTAGCAGGGACCCTTGGGTCTGTGCCCAGAAGCTTTTACTGCCCTCAGAACAGGCCTTGGGGACAATGATAAAGGGGCCAAAACCTGGGTATGTGACTTTCTCTTATTTCACCTTTTCTTAGTTTCTCAGTCTATGCTTTATTTCATCATGGCCCTGCTAATGATTAAAATAATAAAAATGAGAATAATAACAGCAGTGAAAAAGCAATAGCAAACTTTTACAAAATAGACCATTACCCTATGCCTGACATTGTGCAAATCGCTCTATGGTATTTAGCTCATTAAATCTTCAATATGTGGGAACTATATCATTATGTTGATTTTATAGACAAGAAAACTAAGGGTAGAGATTAAGTAGTTTTTTCAAGGTCAAATACCTGATTTAATGCTGCCGCTAGGATTTGAAACCCAAACCTGTCTGTTTTCAGGGTCTATGCTGTTAACCTCTATGCTAATTTGGTAAATCAGGAGTGTTGATATGTTAACAGAGAATGCTTGAATCCTACAGCTCCCACGTTAAGGGAAGTGGGAAGAAGGAAGAGTGAACTCATAGTGTCTGCTTTGTGCAGAGGAGATGGGTATCATGTAGCCCATCACCAGGATTAAGAAACGGAGATTCAGAGATGCTCGATCACTTGACCAGGGGCGGCCAGGATTTGGCCTTTGCCTTTTGTGAAGGTCATGGCAGCAGAGGCTCAGGGCAGGCCTACTTGGGGATTGAGTGTGCCCCAAAGGGTGTCAAGAGAATGCCCTTGAGATAGCCAGGCAGAGAGCTTGGACTGACTTCAGCCCCTGGGTGGGTTGTCTTTGGTCATTAGTATTCTCATCTAGGGGCCTTTCAGGGTCCTGGGGGGTCAGAGCATACTAGCATGTGCTGGTATACCCCGCAATCTCTGTAGAAGCTCAGTCATCATGAACAAGGCTCCCTTCCCCATGGTGGACAAAAGGCTCAGGGAACTGCCCAAAACTCTGTGTTCTGGGTGCCCAGAGGGCAATGGTTCACAGTCCAAGTGTGTCCTGCTGTGGGTGGCTATAGGTCCAGGCAGGGCCCTCTGCCTCCACAGGTCTCATTCACTTCTCCAGTTTGCAGCTGATGTGTGCTCCTGGAGGGGTCCAAGCTGCAGATGGCTCTGCTGGCAATGTGAGTGCATAGTGCAAGGAGGGCCTTTATGGTTGAAATGAATATGTTTAACTGGATGTGGAATCTATTTGCATTGTCACAAGAAACTTCAACATTACATTTATCAATGGAAGTAAAAGAAGCGATCTTAGATTCCAAAATCAATTTTAATTACATAATTTTTGGAATAACTATAGAAATAGTTTTGCATCTTTCCCCCCTTTTTATTGAATTTATTGGGGTGACACTAATTAACAAGATTATACAGTTTTTGGGTGCACAATTCTACAATAAATCATCTGTACCCTGCATTGTGTGTTCACCCCCCACCAAGTCAAATCTTCATCTCTCACCATTTATCCCCCCTCCACCTCCTTCCATCTCCCTCCACCTCCCTCCACCCCTTAGTTTTGTATCTTTCTTCATCACTTCTATGAACTTGTATGAATCCTTGTACAAAGAAAGATTTTTATCATTGTTGGTCTTCAATGCCTTGATCAGGAATTGAGTCTTATTTATGGAAATAACCTCAAATTTCTTGTTAAAATTTATAAAGATATTTTATTTTGAAGTTTTATATTCATTCATACTGAGTATCTTCCATGACATTTTATATTTTAATTTTCTTAAATTTATACCATACATCAATGTAACGATTTTTCCTCAAGTCCCATGCAGATGCACCCCATCCACTAGACTCCCCACGCTTACTCCAGTGCCAAGTGTGTTCATTGTCCGTTGGTGGCGCGGCATGAAACACGTTGGGTGGTGTTGTGGGTCAGTATGCTTAGGAGCTTCCTGCAGGAGTCGTTCTGGCTGGATTAATTAGGATGAAGGTACCAGCTCAGGGTCAAGGGTACTAGGTCAGCCACCAAAGAGAACAATCAGAAATCAAGGTCAAGAGACTTGAAAATAAAGAACAAACTGATAGGGACCGGAGGGGAGGGGGGAGGGGGATAACAGGGGAAAGAAGGGGAAGGGGCAAGCAAAGGAACATGAATAGAGGACTGATGGGTATGAATAATGGGGGGGATTGACTGTGGGAGTGGGGGGGATAGGGTAGGGGTGAGCAATGGGGAAAAAGGCAGGACAACTGTAACTGAACAACAATAATAAAAGAAAGAAATAACAATAGTTACAATAAAAAAAGAAAGGTCAAGTTAGGGTCAGGTAGATGGAGTTTGGGGGTGGGGAAATGGGACTTGGTAAGTAGGACTCAATTCAGGCAGGCTCTTAATTGGGCAAGGACAACAACTTGAAGTCCATGGTGAAAGAGGGTGCTGAACTTGAGTCCTTGGTTGAACTATTTTTCTGTTTTAATTGACTTCTGATTGTGGGACTATTGGGCCTTGTATGGGAGGACAGCCTGCAAATACCGCTATTCTCTCTACTTCCTCTGGGCTAGTTTCTTCCTTCTGGAATGCATTCTCTTAATACTGCTTGTGTTCAGAAGCCAGTCACTTCTCCAAGCAGACTCCATACCTTCCATATTTAAAGTTTATATATTGTCTTTTCCTTTTATAATTCATAGAAATATTTCTCAAAATTAAAATGTTACGACTCAGGATGAGGCAGGGTAAAGAGTTTTCTCTGGAATATTTATATGGACATTGTGTTTGACTTGAAATCTTAGTATTTAATCATAGTTTCTTTGGAAAAATGATTACTCCAGCCTGGAAACTGGAATAGATGTTTTATTATACATGCCTACTTTAATGGTATTTTTATAGCAACAAAACATATCTTGAACTCAAGCATTCCTCTTTGTTCCAGAATCTTATCAATAATTATTTTGGCCAAGGTTTAGTGTAAAAGATTGATTTTCTGTTTATTCCTTTGACTTTTATATGATTGTATATTTGTATTGTACTGAATATGGTTACTTATATATATGTACATGAATAAAACATGTTTCATAAGCATGCATAAAATATATGAACTTGAAAACTGTTCCTAGGCAGAACATTATAGTCTTGGTTGAAATATATGTGACTTCCGAAAGAAATCATTAGTTCCACTCCAGTGTATTTTGTTCCTGTGCCGGAGGTCACACTATGCTCAGTAGTGACTCCTAATTTGGTGTTGTTGTTGTTGATCTACAAGTCCCCTGAGAATTCTAGTTACTCTTATGTATGAGACAGGACAAATTAAACAAACGATTGAGGTGATTTCTAGAGGGCAGTCAAACCTTTTGATTTGATTATTTCATGAAGACCTTTAAAATGAAGACATATGGTATTCTGGTGGATGGCAAATGTGCTCCCTACCCCTCTCTGAGACTATGCCCTGCACAAAATGACTTTGTAACTCTTCTCATTAAGAGATGAAGTGTATTTCCCCACCTCTGAATCAGGGCTGACCTTGTGATTTGCTTTGCCAACAGAATTTGGTAGAAATGGCTGTTGCTGCTTCTGAACATTGACCTCAAAAGATCTTTTGCACTCACCTCCCTTGGCATTCCGTCCTCTACCAATGTCATCAAACCCAGGCCTGCCTGCTGGAGAATGAGAGGCGTTTGGAACCAGAACCAGGTAAGCCTGGATTTCTCAGACAAGATCACCAAACGTGGATTTTTGACAATTTTAAGTTTGGATGAAATGATTGCTCTCAGAAAGGACAAGCACACTGAAAGACCAATGGGAAAAAGTTACTTGGTGGTATTCCCTCTGCTGTGGAAGGGTATTCCTCATTTATCATTGATGCATTCATTCTGTTTCGTAGTCATTCACTCAGTCATGACCCTGGAGTGCCCATAACCTGCCAGGTACCTGGCTGGCAATGTTGTGTTGATAATCGTTTCACAACCAGCCTTCCTAATTAAACACTCCTGAGTTTGAGTGTTTGCCCATTTGAGGGGTATAAATACTCCCATCAGGGCTGATTTCAAGCTGTCAACATTGTGACACTGAGCATGGAGTTAGGAAGAGGTGCGAGCATTGAGCTTGTGCAAGCTCATGGGAGACGGCTTCAACTCAGTCCTGTATCCCAGGCACTGTAGATAATCAGTAACCAAGACACAAAGTCAGAGACAAGATACGACGTTTGAGTAGGAGCTAGCTAGGCAAAGGTAGGGGTGGAGTGGGCTGGTGAAGGGGAGGAATTTCAGGCAAAGAGCATAGAAGAACCCTGTGGCTGCAACACAGTCAGCAAGGCAAGAGGTCACCGATGAGAACATTAAGTGGAGTTTTTCTCTACAGGATTCTAGGAGCTTGGGGAAGGAGTGCCTGCTGGCCACCCTCTACAACCAGAAAGAATGGGTAGGTTTCTAATTGGCTTGCTCTGACTTAGTTTTACCGGTGGTTCTTAAAGTTTAGGGTGCATTACAATCACCTCAAGGGCTTGTTAAGACAGATTGCTGGAGCTAACCCAGTAGGGCTGGGGTGTGACCAGGTGATGCTGTTCCTGCTGACCCAAGGTCCACACTTTCAGAACCACTGGAGCATGTGGCGTCACCAAAGCCTGGACTGGCTGGCCCCAGAGACTGTGCTCTTGTTATTCGTTTGCTTTTCAGGGACTCTTTGTTTGGAGGGACTAGATCTGCTGGTGTGAATAAAAGTCTTTGCTACATATTCCGTGTCCTATGAAAGATGGTATTCCAGAAGCGAGGTACTAATACCAGAAAGTTGAATATCAATAAGCAACTATCAAGTCAAATTTGAGAGTCATGTTTCGAATGGTAAAGTATTTTGGACAAGCTCAAGTGACTGTACTTCGAAGTAAATACAGATCTTTTCCCTTTTGGGGTAGTAGGTTCTCACAAATACCCGAAAGTTCACGTTCCAAGACAGAACAGTCTTGCAGCACCATCCAGCATGTAATGGTCACCCTCATTTTCTATGAAAGGACTGTCTGTTTGGGGACTTCTTACCCACTCCTTATAAATTCTGTTCCTGACCATCTATTAAGGAAATCAATCAGTCAGTTTATCAACCACGTATAATTTATTAAACTCCTACGATGTGCTGTGACCTTGGCAAGGTCTTTTTAATTTGAAGTTACTTTCCTTCTCCTCTGATTCCTGGACATAGCTGAGCTCTCACTTCTGCCTTTGACTGGGAGAGCTGACCAGCTGAAGATGAGTTTTTTCCTGCCGTGTCAAAATCCCATTTCTAATTTCACCTGGTTGCTTTGAGCCAGCTCTTGGAAGCCATGCACTTCTTTGGGTATTAGAGATTTGGCCAAGAGTGTCTTTGAGGATCCTCACTGACAACTCATCTTACAGAAGTTCTCTTGGATGCTGTTATCTATCCCTGTTGATGCATTCTGGTTCCCAATAATAACCACTTTATTCCAGAGGTCATCAAGTGGTTTAAAATGAAAATATATCATGTTTCTTTATCAATCTACAACAAAGCACTTGATGAATTGTTCAGGTTCACGGTTATCTCTGTCTGGAGCAGCCGCATATGCATTTGTTGTTTTATTTCACATTCCTAAATAAGAAGGAGTAGGGGTGAGGGCCAGGCTAGAGATAGACTATTTCATTTGATATTGACCACCAGCCGTTTGCATAGTTACTTGTCCAAGATGCCGATAGTATGTTGAGAAAGCAATGAGTCAGTCTGTCTTTGAAGAGATGAGACATGTGCATGTGGCCCAGGTAACTGACAATGCAGGACGGTATAAAGCGACGAGAAGATGCGTGATTGTAGGCACTAAACATCCCCAGAGTTCATAGGACAGGTTGATCAGGAAGGCGCAGAGTGGATGGCAGCCTCATGGATAAGGCAGACAGGTTTCTGGGATGTTGGGCTCCATCCCTGCTCTTACCTCCTCCCTACCATAATCCTTGTATTGGTGGAAGTGGGCACTCTGCTAAGGAGTAAGGGACTTCATGAGGGGCAGAGGGGTGATGGGGCGATGGTGGGCAGGTGAGGTAAGGTGGGCCCATATATTAGAGTCACTTCAGTGCCAAGCTGAGGTCTTTGAACTTGAACCTACAAGTTCACATGACTTTGAACTCAAACCTACAAGTTAATGGGTATGGCTGGAGGGATGTAGAGGCCTGGTGCCAGGGAAGAAGCTTGTGTTTGAGTAAGGCTAGTTGTGTGCCAGTGTGCAGGGACTGGAGTTGGGCTAGGCGGAGAGAGGAGTATGGAGACCTTGGTATTTCAAGTGGGTGTAAGAGGGAGTGGGGGGTGGACTTTGCAAAGGAAGCTATGACCGGGTGGCTGGATGTCAGGGCTGGATAAGATGTAAGAGCTCAACTTGCCTTCTTGTTATGCACGAACATGGGAAGATTGGTGCTGCCACTGAGAGTGGGCCAGACAGGAGGGCTCCAGGCTGACTAGGATGGGGTGCTGCTTTCATGTGGAGACTCTTGTCTGTGCTGAGAACTGACCGTCCTCAGGAGAGCTGGTCTGTGGGTGGCTGGCGTGGGGGGTTGGGACCTACTGAGAGTAGGACTGGTGGTGGCTACCAGGCAGTGGTCGGCAGAGGCACTTGAACTGACTGACACCTATACTGTCCGTCACTAGAATCAGAGTGCCAAGTGACAGTATACAATTAAAAAGGGTATGGCCAGTGTTTACTTGCAAACCTTTTGTTCATTGCTTATTATGTGTCAGACATGGTGCTGAATACTTTGCATGCATTGTTTTGCTTTATCTTCACCCAAATCATTCCCCTACAGTGCAACACACCAGAACATTAAGAAGAATGGTTAAAGAGACAGAAAGATTCAAAGTGGAGAGTCCTTCTTTGGGGATGGGGTTGAATGGTTGAGAGGTGAGGTGGTCAAATACACATGGACTACCGAGTCCTGTGGAGGAAAAAGGACTGCATGGCCACTCTCTCAAGAGGAGAGTATGTTGACCCTCGTCTTGACAGGCTTTTATTGCTTTTCTGGGCACATTACATTGAGGATGGTCCTCATTTACTATGCACAGGTTCCCAGAAAACAAAGGAGAGGATGTTGCTAATCACATCAAAAAGGAAGGATATTTGCAAATGTAAAGGGAAAAGTGGTTGAACTGGTTACACTTGTCCTTGGAAGGTTTAGCATAGATTTTAGGAAGTTACTTTAAAGATATGCAGTAAACATTTGCTGCCTCAGTTCAGGGTGAGGGAGTCTTAGCAAAAAGCAAGTCTCAAAGTGGCCTAGGTACAATGCAGGCCTGATTCCCCACGGGAGAACCTATCCGTGGGTGTGGGTCCTGTGTGTTGGACCTCGCTTTCCACTGGCCTTTTCAAGTGGGAGCTGGGCCCTCACCACGCAGAATGGTCTCCTATAGAGAGGACTGGCCGAGTTACCTGGGGCAATTAACTTAATCTCTTAGAGCACAGGTTGCAAACACCAGGCCCGTGGGCCAATTCCAGCTCTCCGCCTTGTTTTATCCGGCCCCACCTTGTTTCTACGCAGTGGCGGCACCTAGCTCTCGGTTAACTGTTAAGGAGTAGCTACATTTATATGGTCCTGAAATTACATTTGGCCCTTTGAAGGCAACTGCGAGGCTGATGTGGCCCCCGGTGAAAATGAGTTTGACACCCCTGTCTTAGAGACTCCATTTTCTCAGATGTAAAATAAGGGTGATATTTGTAACCCCTATGTTATGTTATTTATTGCTGCATGACAAATCACTCACAATTTGAAAGACTAATACTCATTTGTTGTATTTGTGAATCAGTCGTTTGGGCTGGGCCAGGTCAGGACAACCTGTCTCTGCTCCGGAAGGGCCGGGACCTGCGTTGGGGTGGCTTGAAGGACTGGGGCTGCCGGGCCTCCATCGTCAGGAAGTCCCCATGCGTTCTCTCCCTCCCGACAGCTCAGAGATCCAGGGGCGGGTGTTGCAGGAGACAGAGAGTAGCGGCTGCCAGTCTAAGAACGCTGAGTTCTGGGGGCTCGCACAGCTGCACTTCTGCTGTATCCAATTGGTCAGAGCAGTTCTAGATTCAAGGAAAGGACACGGACCCCACCTCTCAGCGGAGTCTTTAGCTGCCATTTCACGGCACTGTTGAAGATTAAATGAGGTAATGCACGTGAGAGGCTTAGCATGCTACCTGGACCATCTCGAGAGCTCCATAAATGGCAGCTATTGTCATTAGGAGAGGTAGTATCAGAATTATCAGAGATATTAGAGATTGAGTAAAGCTGCTGCGATTTAATGACTAAGAAGCCAGTGGTGATTGCATAGACAGCGGTGGCCTTGTTTTTGCGGCTGCGGTGGACGTGGGTCAGGAGTGAAGTGGGTGTGTGGTGACTCCAGGAAGCCAGCACGTGGGCTTGAGAAGTCCAGATGCAGAAGGACAGAGAGACAGTGGAGAGTAGCTGCGGGTGGGCAGGGAGAGGGCAGAGGGGTGCTCTCCCGGGGGATGGCTCAGGCGTGGGGGTGGCACGGAGCAGGGAGAGTGCATGTGTGAAGGACAGGGGTGGAAGGGAAAGGTGTTTGGAGGAGGAAGAGGTGCTGAGGCAGAGAGTCTGAGAGCAACTGTGTGGGTGTGTATTTTAAAGGCCAAATTTATTCTAGGCAGGCTGTTTATTTAAGATTTGTGTGCGAATGAAAACAACCAGGATGTAAACTCCTTAGAGGAGGAGGGCCTTGGAGAAGGGGAAGGGTTTACAGTCCTCATTTCAGTTTCGGTAGGCTTGCCAACACCCACGCCAGGCTCAGGGCAAAGCGTAAGCAGGGAGGGGATCTGGACGGGTGGAAAGGGACATTATCGGTGTGTCAGTGGTTGGGGATGCCAACTGTGCACTTAGGAGCCAGCGGTGACACACAACTAGAGCAAGGCCACATCAAGAGTCGTCTTGGAGCCCCCAAGAATGAAAATGTTTGTGGTTCTCCCCTTACCCCTATGTAATTGAAGAAAAAGGAAAAAATTCAATGACAAAGTTAGTGTTAAGCAAGCTTCTCATTTTCCCTAGGATGGTTTGATGCTTTCTTTGACAGCTAGTGGGGGTGGGGGGAGGTTCCGCAGTGGTGGGATTGAGCAAAAAGGAAAAAGGACACATGGACATGGACAACGGTGTGGTGATTGCTGGGGGTAGGGGGCTAAAAGGTACTGGAAAAAAATGCAATAAAGATTAAATAAAAAAAAAGAAATACAAATTGCAAATGTTTTCAAAAATAAAGTTTTGGTGCCTTTGCTTGGTGGGGGTAAGTCTGGGCTTGGCTGGCCTGGAAGGTAGCCTTGGCATGGTATGTGAGGCCCTCTGTCCCCGACCCTGTCCCCGGGAAGCTACTGGCCCAGCAATTCCCCCCTTGCAGACTCAGCTTTTTGAGTGAGGTTTCCTCTCAGCTCTTTAGGCCAGAGCGGCTTGCCCAGCCACCTGCTGTGCTGTTTGAATATTGCTGGTGATTTATCCCCGGAAAATTCCCTTTGTTTCCGACAAGAGCTTTATCAGGGCAGGGAAGTTTTTAATTTGTTTGTTCCTTGGCATTTGATCATTGCAGCATGAATGTACGAACGAAGGGGCACCATCAGGGAGACCAGTAGAAGGGGAGAGCTGAGAGCGAACCTCGACCCTCTCAAACACTTGTAAATGGCTCTGGGAAAAGGCTGAGTTGTTCAGATAACAGATGGTCAATTTCTTAAAAACTAGTTTCCACATCCCAGGGCTGAAACTTGGGGGAAAAGTAGGATTAGTGTCATGGATCCTGGGTAGATTGTTTTCTTCTTTCCTCACAAAAACTGACAAATTTATATTCCTATTTGAAATGCAGAGTGAAACTGTGTACAGGCCTTTAAAAAAGGAGAATGCATTTGCTTCGGCATAGGCCATATGGGACTTTGGAGTGGGTGTTCATGGTACCAAAATAAACTCCCTGGGTTCACAGCCACGCACAGCAGTGAGTCTGGAGGAAAGTTTCTCTTTCACCTTAAAAAACTTGAGTTTATTTACAACAATTTAAAACAGAGTGGGCTTTTCTCTTTATAAAACCAGTGCAGGTTGATTATAGAAAATTGGGAAGGTACAGACAAGGCAAAGCCTTGTTCAGTGAACTTTGCAGAGCCAGAGGCAGGGTGCTGGTGATGGCTGTAGGGAAGGCCCTGGAGACAGAAGGAGACCAGGAACCCAGGACATTTTCGGGGCAATCTTGAGAGGTGGGGTGAGGTGGGGCCACCTCTATCTTTTGAAGCTTGCAGGTCCTATTGTGAGCTGGAGGCGAGGTCTGTACTGTCAACCTGTCCCTGTAACTTCACATGCCAGTGTTTGAGTTACTTTGATCCCCAAAAGGAGACTTGGTCTCTCCTTGGAGAGAAAAAAGCAGACCGCTGTTCTGCAAAGACCATCAATTTTCTCCACCAGCAGCTTCCAGAGGGTGTGCAAGGACCGTAGGGAGAATGTGGAACCCCAAATCAACCCTGAAGGCCAACAGGGCTTATTCTCCCATCCCATGGCTCCTTAGAGGGTTCCTCCTTCCTAGCAAGCCCGGTGCTGAGGCTGCAGTGGTGAGTGAATAGGTAGGAGGCCTGGCCTCATGGACCTTTCAGTTCAGTTTATAGGAGCTTAGTTTCCATGTGTCCTCAGACTTGACTGAGAGAATGTGAGTCTGTGATCACAGGCCTCCAGGAGAGACTGCATTCCCCCCATTTTGTCCTATACAGGCTTGTTTTTTGGGGGAAGGGGTTTCCTTATCATCTTCACAGACTCACTCCAGAATCCTTGGAGTTGTTCTTAGTTGTCTGCTATTAACTTTGCCCCAGAGGTAGGAGTTCTGGGTGTGAAGGAAGCGGCATGGAACCTCTGCGGAGAAGGATGATGGACGCAGGCCCAGCGGTCCTTTCCCTGATAGTGATGAGGGAGGTGGTGAGAGCTAGTTCCCAGCAACAGGGTAGGTCATCAGCCCTGCAGCCTGGGCCTGTGTGCCACGGGACCCTTTGTGTCTCCTCAGCGATTCTCCCTCAGGCAATCGATGTCCTAGTTGTCCCTCCTCCTTTCTTCTCCTCAAACTTGAATCAGGAAGCTTCGGGGAATTACACAAAAGGGGCTGGTGGCAGTTTAAGCTAGTCCCCTCTCCACGGGCTTTATATCACAAGAAAGATCCAAGACTTGAGTCATAGGAACACGCACCTCTGCCGGCTTCTCAGACAGCAGTTAAGAGAGGAATTTTTTGGACTAGCTTGTTTGCAGGAGAACTCTGGTTGTAAAAGGGAGAGCCCTGTGGGATAAATGCTGCTTAAAACATACAATTGCCTCGGAAATTCACCCTAAAGAGGCATTGCAAGAGTCTCCTGAGTCCTTTCTCCCTTTGCAGCACACAGCGCTGCAGAGAGAGCTGTGACTAACACAGTCCCATGGCTAGAATTTCCTTAAATGACTCTAGTTTCAAATGGTCTATGCCATCATGCATGCAAACCATTATTTTAAAAGCTCTACCATTTTGACATCTAAATATTACTTTACGCATTGTCTCATACCTAGAAGTAATTAAAAACTATGTTGTCCATTTATGATCTAGCAGGGGTATCCAACCTTTTGGCGTCTCTGGGCTACACTGGAAGAATAATTGGGTCATACATGAAATACATTGCAACACGTAATCACAAAAAAAAATCTCATAATGCAATAAGTAGACTTACGATTTTGTGTTGGGCCTCATTCATAGCCATCCTGAGCCACACGCAGCCCGCGGGCCACAGGTGGACACCCCTGAGAGAGAGTTTTGAGAATTACAGCTACTGATTTCTCAATATGTAGCTCTGTGTGGAAGTGCTCTGATCGCCAGGTAAGGAGGGACCCTTTGCTGTGAAGTAGAAGTCCTGGTTATTGAGAAGAGCTATAACTTCAAACATTCTGTCCCCAAAGTCAAACCTGTTGGTTGTGAATTTTGCGTTGGAAAATATATTTCCATAGCGGGGAGGCCGTTTGTTTTCTGTGCAAACAAGGACTCTGTCCCTGTTTCAGGCTCCCTGGGGAAATGAGACGCAGCACCACTTCCGTTCCAGAAATGGCCGTGAGATTTCACACAGGGAAAGTGAGACTTGCCCTTTCACTCACTGCTGCTTCTTTCGTCGTCTCTGCATTATCTTTTTCTAAAGACAGAGGCTTTGGTGAGACCGAAAGGCACCAGTGGGTTCAATTCAGACATTGGCTCAGGAAATGAAATGGGACTCAGGGACCAGGCAAGTGGGAACCAAATCCCTGGGGTAGCTTTTTGGGGAAGGAAGATCCCTCACTTACTTAGTATGTCAGCTCTTACTGGAGTGTGGGTTCGCTCCCTGTGGCGGTGGCCTATGGAGGCATTGGACCGACCCTAGTTAATCAGTAGGTCCATTTCTGACCTTGGGCTCCATTTTGGATGCCATTTCGGAAATTCTATGAATTTATCAGGCCGTTGAGTATTCTCCACATTTTCTTTAGTTTTTTTTTCCTTACAAATTTATTATATAAATATTTTTACAATAAAAGTTTAACAAGATAATTCATTTTAAATAAAGAAATAAAAACAATAATGCAATTATTATTACCAAACATTATCATCATTTTTATATATATCCTTCTAGTAATATTTTTATATGTATAGGGTTTTGTTAACTTTTAAAACACAGTTTTATGTCTACAGTAAATGCAACTTTCATTGTAACTTTTTACTAAACATTAAAACATGATTAGTAGTTAAGGTATGTTATTGACTATTTTTGATCCTAGTCATTACGTGGCAATACTTTACTTACTTAAGTGTTCCTCTGCTGAGGGCAATTCAGGTTGTTTCCAGGTTGCATTGGTGTAAAGAACCTGCCGTGAATGTCTCTGTGTACATCACTTCATGACATGTAGGATGAGATTTTAAAGGATATATTCCGACAGCTAAATTTTTGATGTTCTATGTGTTATAGGGGGTTTAAACATTTTCTTAAAGTCTGTGTTTAACAATTCATAGTTCCTACTTTCAAAGTTTTTTAAAGACAAAGAGTGCCAGGACATAGAAATTCGTGACTGACTATGTCGAGACCTTTACTGCCCATCTATCTTTGTGCCGGAAAAACTTCCTTCTGAAGAGAACCTTGGCGCTGCCTGCCTGCGGGGGTTCTCACGACCCAGTGCAAAGCAGAGGTGGGGCCCTCCTTTAACCGGGTGGTTCTTCCTGGAGGCTCCAAGCCCTGCTGTGTGTCAGCTGATGTCAACGCACAGGGCTCTGCCCAAACAAACAGCATTAGCTCACCAGCTATTTGTCATAGACTATCACTGGAAATTCTGCTGCCCAACTCTGGTCAAAGGTGTGGTGTAAAACGTGACCTTCAGAGGACTCTTTGAAGGATACTGTTCTGGGCTCCATGTTTGTGTCCCTCCAAATTCATACGTTGCAGCCCCAACTCCCAATGGGACGGTATTTGGAAGTGGGGCCTTGGGAAGGAGACTGAGTTAGATGAGGTCCTGGGGGTGGTGTCCCCATGAAGAAACTAGTGCCTTTATAAGAAGAGGAAGTGACTCTAGAGCTCTCTCTCTCCCCCACATAAGGATACAGTGAGGAGACGGTCATCTGCAAGCCAGGATGGGGACCCTCACCAAGAGCCAAATCTGCTGCGCCTTGATCTGAGACTTCCCAGCCTTCAGATCTATGAGAAATAAATGTCCATTGTTCAAGCCACCCATTCTAGTGTGTGTGTGTGTGTGTGTGTGTGTGTGTGTGTGTGAGTGTGATAGCCGCCTGAGCTGATTAAGACAGATATGCAGGCCTTCCACTCTTTTAGGCCTTCGCCATTTTATCCCTGGATCTAGCTGGATTATCAGAGTCAGACCAGCCTGCCTGGACCCTTCCAAATGACTTTTTCTGAATTTTATTTGGACTGTCGCTCTCAGCCTCCTGGGAAGTGGGGATGCTCTGGGAACTGGCAGGACTGGGGTGTGTTCCCTCTCGAGCCCCTCTTACCTGTCCTGTGCCACCTCATACAGGGCCCTTCACGAGGGCTCTTCACAGGCCACAGTCCCAGGAGCAGCTTCACCTCCTCTCAGGTGCCTTGGTGTTTACTGACTACACACAGTGTTGCTGAACTAGCCCGAGTTCTTCCCAAAGTCAAATGAGTAGCTTATCCTCAGGAATGGCATTAAACTTCAGCAGTCTGGATTACCCAATAGACAGTTCAAATTCATGGGTAGGTGCCCCAAACACTAATTGGCATACTTTTTCATTTTCAATAGACCCATGGAGAATTTTACTAGCAGGGAATCTAGACAAAAAGCTATTTTAATTTCAATGCAGATATATGTCTCGTGTTTGGTCTAGTTTTGCTTTTGCCTGAATTGCCTACATGGGGAAGGCAGGGGGGCGGATGGAGTCTCTAAAGGCCTTACCCTGGCCTGATATCATGGCCACCTTTTTGGACCCACCTTACCTTCGCCTTTATATTGTCTTAATTTTGCCACACATTGTTTATTTATGTAGTTTGATTTGCTGAATAATAAGTGCTTTTGTAAGTCACCTCCAGTAAGTTTTGGAATTAGACGGGCCATAAGCATAACCCATAAATAAAAATGTAATTTATTGGGTCAAACAATGTGAATGTTTTTGAGGCTGTTAATACATGTTTCCATTAACTTTCCTTCCCCTGATTACTTCTTAGGGTTGTCACCTGTTTCCCCTTGGACTTCAGGTTGACTCTAATGTGAGCAGCCGTTAGCAAGCTGGTACCAATGGGCCGATAGAACTCTTAGCAATGAAATAAATGAGTTAGTGTTCACTTGCCTGGAAGTCTTAGTGAATGCAAGATTAATTTTTAAAAATTTTTATCCAACTTCCCCTCCCCTCTGTTGCAGGTTGGGTTTTCTGGGGAGCTGACCCTGAGGTTGATGGAGTGCTAAAGAGGCTTTTTAGGAAGTGCTCCTGGGATCCACACGTGTGGATGGGAAGGGACGGAGATAGGACTAGGCAGAGGGGAATTCGGCCAGTGATGCTGTCTCAGTGTAATCCTTCTGATGATTGTGCAGGGAGCTCTGAAGCTGGGATGCCCCTTCTGAGTTGTTACCAGTTGGAGTGAGAAGGCCTAGGAGGACCAGTCAATGGAATTAGCTACTCACAGAGGTAGGTGTGGCTATGTGCCAGGTAGCCGTCACTGGGGGCTGACGGCTGAGGGGGGTCTGGCAGGAGCACTTCCAGCAGGTGGGGGGGTGTTGTTAGTCCTGCCAGGGGGGTCTGGACAGTGTGTCACAATGTCCAGCATGTCTTTGTGACAATGGAAGCCTTCCGGCATCACCTGATTGGGGTCATTGCTAGGCTGTGGGTGTTTCTTTGCAAGAGAATTTAGCCTGTATTTCTGAATTATTTTCCCCTTTCATCAGCACTTGGTACCATTGCCACCTGCAATTTAGGAAATCTGCATTGTGGTTAGCCTTCTAATTTTATAATTACCTTTACAATATAATAACCCCATCCAGGTGCTCTGTAACACAAACCAGCAAGGGAAATTAATTTCAATTAGAAGGGGGAAAATACAAATGGAAGTGGAGTTGTGGAAAGAAAAAAAGCTCAACATGAGTTTCTTCAGTGTATTGCATATAGGTAATTAAATCCCTGCCATGCGACTGAGCCATTGGCAATGGTGCCCTTTAAAGACCGACGCTTAAAAAATACATGACTCTGTGGAGCGTGGAGCTCCTCGGGCCGCCCAAGCCACGTCTGGAAATAAAAGGCGTGGAGAGAGAGGAAGGCGGGCGAGAGACTCAAGGGAGATAATACACACACAAAGAAGCATCCTTCTTTCGCGTTTTCACTTGAAATTTTTTTGGGGGGGGCATAAGACCAAGTCTTGTAATAACAATTTCTAGTTAGTTTCCAGCATTTTGAAGGGATATTGAGGGAATTGAAGACAAATGGGGACCTATGGGGTTTTGTTGAAGAATAAAAAATAAGGATTCTTGTCTTCTCCTCCCTCCCTTGATTGAGGAAATCATGCATCTGGATTTCCCTGGCTGGCCGGGCTGAGTTTCAGAGGAGATGGTTTCCCATGGGGCACAAGGAGTCCTTTTGGGGAGCTGGCAGAGTTGGCAGGCAGCAAGAGAGAGATAAGCCCATAAAGGAAAAGGGAGTGGGGAGGAAGGGCCTTCTCCTATTTCTCAGCTAAGAGCCATGTCACCTAGAAGCAGCTGGTCCTTGGGCTTCTGGGAAGAGCAGTGTAGTGTGGGTGGCATGCTAGGCTTCGGTTCTGCCTAATATTCCAAATGAGCTGACCCATCTATATTAATCGATAGAGTGCTCAGGGGCGTTCAGCATGGCCGAGGCCTGTTGGAGATGAACTCTTACACAGTTAAGTCTCTGTGAGCTGCCGCACTGTCTCCAAAACAATTACACAACCTTCCTCCCCTGGGAGGATTTTTCTGTTCTGGTCTGAGGCAGGAAACTGGAAATTATTTGCCAGATTTATCCTTCTGGACTGACCCCAAATGTTCCATTAGAACATTAGTTCACCCTTAATGAAGGGAGAGCTTCATGGGGAAAGTGGCATTCAGGGTACAAGGAACTTGGCTTCTCTAACCCCCAAGGTTGTTACTGACAGCTGGAGAATGGGCTGCTCTGGAAAGACACACACACATTCAAGTCATACAGGGAAGAGGCGCATTAGTTGAAGTTTTTTGAGTTGACTTGAGATTCTTCACCCAAGGATATGTTTATTGCTTTTAGAGAGAGGGGGGAAGAGGTAGAGAGAGAAAGAGAGAAACATCAATGTAAGAGAAACATTGATCGGTTGCCTCCTCTCTGTGGCCCTGACGGGGGATTGAACCCGCAACCTAGGTATGCACTCTGACCAGGAATTGAACCTTCAACCTTTTGGTGTACTGGAGGACACTCCAACCAACTGAGCCACCTGGCCAAGGTGAGAGTCCTACATGTTTGATGCTTGTTATTATTAAACATAATGGGTTTAAGATTATAGATTGACCTTTTTGGAGATTTTTACACTTCTGTACACTGATCTGTATAACGGGGGCCCAGGATACCTTCAGCACTATTAGCACATCTTACTCCCTCACCCCTTTAGAAGCAGGACCCCTCACAAACCAGATTTAACATAGGTCACACTACATGCTATGGTACACTCATTTTAAAGAGAGCACACTTTCACTTCCCAGGGAACCAGTCCACATGGCGAATAACTTAGTCACAAATTCTGGACTGTGTTCAATCTGTTATTCCTTAGGTAGAGAGGTCATAAGAAAGCTTTGGGCTGCATTTACACTGCCTATGCTATTTGTGGTGCCTTCTTACCTTAATGCCCATAGACACACGGGAAAGACTGAAGTCTGTTTTTCTAGTTAGAATATGCATTATTGTCAATCATACAGGTCCTTAGGCAGTTAGTCCAACTTTTAAAAAAATAAACTGAGGGATGAATTAAGCCAGCTTTATCCTAAAATCTGGATTGGTACTTCCTTTCAGGTATCACCTTGCGTTTTCATTTAGCTCATTTATTCACAAATAGTTTTGAGTGTCTCCTCTTTACTGGGACCTGCGTCCTGAACTGGCCTTACATTTGGGACTCAAACTCACATGGCATCCAATAGTCTTAAAATCTCTGTAGCTGCTAATTATGAGTTCCTTGAGAAAAGACTTTCGAATAAAGGTGGTTTCTTTGCTCATTTTGGCAATTTTCTAGCATTTTCCGAGTCCCATCTCAGGAGACATAAGGCAGGAGCTGCCCTGATAGGGAACGTGTCTCTGAACTTCCTAGTTACATTGTAGTTCCTGCTGAACGTTGAAGACGTTTCCGCTCTCAACAACTCTAACTCCCATTGCTGTACAAGTCGACATACAGGGTGGGGCAACAGTAGGTTTATAGTTGTGTGGAAAATAATACAATAATTAATAAATGATAATACAAGAATGAACTGTGTTTCATGTACTCACAACTGTAAGCCTCCTTCTGCCCTACCCTGTGTATTCTCCTTAGTAAATGGTCCCTTGAAAGGGGGGACTGAGGTTGGGACCAGCGAAATTTCTGAGTTGAGTACAGTGTTGCCCAGAGAGGTTAAGAAACCTGCTAAAAATCATACAGGAGGCCCCTGTGCTCCCAACTTTGTGTTTGCTGTGGTTTATACCTTCTTCTTCAGTACTAATTTTATAAAACCTTCTAGAAACAACTAACCAGAGTTGTTTTTACATTTTATTGGTTAGTTTTTATGATTTTCTTCCTTCTTTATATCTTTTTTCTTTTTTTATCTTCAGTTGCACAATAGAGCTCATTAATTTTTAATCTCCCCTCATTTCTAATATGCACTTTTAAGAATATAAAATT
Source organism: Desmodus rotundus (assembly GCF_022682495.2). Taxonomy (NCBI): domain Eukaryota; kingdom Metazoa; phylum Chordata; class Mammalia; order Chiroptera; family Phyllostomidae; genus Desmodus; species Desmodus rotundus. Next base: position 121,728,818 of record NC_071394.1, read on the forward strand.
TCCTTTACATGCTTTACCTTCTGTAACTTTTGATATGTAATATTTTTTGTCATCATTTTTCTAAAGATTTGATTATTGTGTCATGAGTTGTCTTTTGACTCTTAACATACTTAGAAAGTGTGTTTTAAAATTCTTAAACATTTGAGTCATTTGGGGTCATCTTTTTGTTTCTGATTTCGAATTTAATTACACTGTAGTAGTGATCATGGCTTCTACGCTTTGCATTCTCTAGGATAATAATAAATTACTTTACAATCTTTTATGTGATCTGTTTTTATAAATGTTTTTTGCCGCTTGTAAAAAATGTGTATTCTCTAATTGTTATGAATGACATTTTATATGGAGCCATTAGATCCAGTGTTTTAATTGTGTTCTATATCTCCGCTAATTTTTTATTTACTTAATTAGATCCTGAGACATGCACATTAAAATTTCTATTATGATTGTACATCTGCTGTTTTTTTTGCTATTCTGTAAATGTGTGCTTCATCTACTTCGAAGCTGTGCGGTTAGCGAAAACAAACCACCCCCAAAGAAAAATACAACACCCCCACCCTCCACACAGTTTAGACACGGGAGCCATCGCCTGCTTTTGGACCTCGGCTATGCCAATTACTAGCTCTGAACCTTGGGAAAGTCATTTATTTCCCGTAATTCAGTAATGTCATCTGTAAAATGGGTTATGCCCTGGGGATTGTTGTGAAGATTAAGTGTATCAATACATGTTAAACACTCAGAACAGGGTCTGGCACATAGTAAGTGCTCCCTACGTGTGAGGTATTATTCTTACTGGTGAATTCTCCTTTGTCCCCACATAATGTTACACATCTATCTATCTCTATTGTACGTAGATACAGATCTCTATCTCTATGTCTGTATTTTTTGGTTTAGTCTTCCCTTTCTGATATTTATATTGCCATATTTTTTCCCTTAGTTGGAAAGCTACAGCCAGCATCTCTTTTTTCATCCATGTACTTCTAACATTTATATATTTCAGGTGAGTCTTTGGTAAATAGCATATGGCCAGATTTATAAATATTTAATCTGAGAATTTCTGTTTTTCTTTAAATTAATACATTAAATCTAATTAATTTATGTGGTTATGAATACTTTGAAATTATATCTACCATCTTATTTTATGTTTTCTATTTACCATGTGTTTTCTCTGCATTTTTCTTTCCTGTTTTCCCTTAGGTTAATAAAATATTCTTTATTACCCTTTTTAGTTTCAACTGTTTTTGAAATTTATTCATCCTATTTCTATTCTTTTATTGGTTACATTTTAATTTTTAACATGCATAGTTAATTAAAACAACTACAACAATAACATTATCCTGAATAATTCAAGGATTTTAGAACATTTTAATTCTGATCTTTCCCTTTCCCATACCCATGGTTCTTTTTTTTATAATATTTTAGTTTTACCTGTTTTAATTCCTCCAAATAAGTCATTATTGTTGTTACTAATTTTATTGTTTATTTCATACTTGTATAATATTACCCATATATTTACCAGTTCCCTTGCTTGCCCTGACTTCCTTCATCTCGCCCCTGCCTTAGGGTCAGTTTTCTTTTTCCTGCATTATTTCCTCTAATAGATATTTTTGTTATGATGTGAATTTTCACTTCCTCAGCCTTTGTCTGAAAATGACTGTTCCCCCTCCTCCTTGAGTCATATAGAATTCTAAGATGGTGTTTATTTTACCTTCCTCATTTAAAGATATTAGTCTATTGTGTTCTTGCTTCTGTTGTCACTGGTGAGAAGTCTGGTATCAGTGTCTTGTTCTCACAGGTAATCTGCTTTTTCTTCAGGCCCCTTCTATTGTCTGTCTGTCCTTCCTTCCTTCCTTCCTTCCTTCCCCACTCACTCACTCACTCCCCCTTCCTTCCTTCCTTCCTTCCTTCCTTCCTTCCTTCCTTCCTTCCTTCCTTCTCTTCCTCCTCCTCCTTCTCATTGCTGTTCTGGAGTTTTGCTAGTTGTGCCTAAGGGTAAAGTTTTAAAAATGTATCAAATTTTTAGAGCTAATTATTCTTTAACTGAAGATTTATGTCTTACATTAATTCTAGAAGAATCTCATCTATTATCTCTTGGAATAGTACTTTGCTTCCCTCTTTTTAAAAAGTTCTATTTGACCTTTTCCATCTCTTTGTCTCTTATGTCTTCACCTCTTTCCTCCAATTAATTAAATTTTGAGTTATGTTTAATCTGCTGTTTGTTTTGTGGTGAAATTTTAATTTCTTAAAGTTTATTTGCCAATTTTTTTTACATTTTTCTGTTCTTTCCACATGATTGTATTTCTTCTTTTTATCTATGTAATCATTTAAAAAATAATCACCTAGGAGTCTTTTAAGATGTTTTTTCTTTACCCCAAGTCCTGTGATGCCTGTTTGTTGTTTATATTGGGTCACTGTCGCAGTGACCACTGTCGCAGTGACCACCGTACACCCAGCTCATCTCTGTCTGTTGTCCATGAAGCTGCTGCCATCTCTTTGCAGTTCCCAGTCTGGTGCCACCAGTGGCTGGACCAGCAGATCCGGCCTGCTGGAATAAACTTGGCCAATAATTTCCAAGCACTCATGCTGGAGGGCTGAGTGCCCCTCCACATCTAGGAGTAGGGTGGCTGGGTTCAGAGTTGTAGCAGTCTGCAAGGTAGCATTTGGGTTGTCCAGCAGAATGCCTTGGTATTTCCCCACATACCACGCTGTCAGCTAATACTCTCCTTTTCATTCCAATAGAGTCAGAACCTGGTGTGGTACCAACACTGTAGTGGGCTGTCCCAAAGTAAACTTCTCAGCTTCTTATAAGATGTCACAGGTAGCTGCTACTGCTTGGAGACATGGTAGCCATCCCTTTGACGTGTGATCCAGCTTCTTTGAGAGACAGGCTATGGGTTGGGGAATGTTTCCCAGAGTCTGGGTTAGCACCCCCAGTTCAATCCGCTGGCTTTCATGAACATACAGTTTGAAAGGCTTCAGTAAATTGGGCTAACTTAGTACAGGAGCCGAAACCAACTTTTCCTTCAGTGTATTAAATGCTACCTGACAATCTCCTGTCCATTCGAGTGGTTCAGTGTCTAGGCCTTTTAAGGAATTGTACAGCAGTCTTGCTATAAGCCCAAAGTTTGGAATCTAAATTTGGCAGAACCCTAAGAACCCACAAAGCTGCCTTCGGTTCTCTGGGACTTTTAATGCAGCAATGGCTTGCTTTCTGCCATCAGGCTCCTGGCACCTTGTTTCAGTTGAAATCCCAGGTACGCCACTTCCTGTTTGCAAATCTGGGCCTTATGAGGTGACATCTTATATCCCCCTTTTGCCAAATGATTTAGGACTGTGATGGCGTTGTGCACACAGCCCTCATAGTTGCTGCTGCCTATCAATATGTCATCTACATATTGCAAAAGAACTCCTGATTTCAATGGAACAAGTCTTTTGCCAGCCCTTCCCCAAGTATAGTTGGGGAGCTCTTAGATCCCTGTGGCAGCACGGCCCAGCGGTATCAGAGCGTGGCTTTAGTTTGTGGGTTCTGCCATTTAAAGGCAAACAGTAGCTGAACCTGCTAATCTATTGGGATGCAGAAAAAGGCATCCTTCAAGTCCAGGACTGAAAACCATTGGCTATCCCCAGGCACCATCGTCAACAGGGTGTAAGGACTGGGCACTGTAGGATGAATGTCGTGAACAAGGTCGTTTAGGGCCCTGAGATCCTGTTCAAATGGATATTCCTCAGAACTCGGCCCTTTGACTGGCAGGAGGGGAGTGTTGTAGGGTGACTGGCGTGGCCAAATTAATCCCGATTTTAAAACTTTTGCAATGCTAGCTGGATCCCCTCTAGAACCTCCTTCTTGAGGGGGTACTGCTTCTTCATGGGACCCGTGCCCCCAGGAGGACCTCTACACATAACTGCTGCTTCTTGGGAGAAAAAGTTATTTGTGCATGCAGTTTACAAAGTAAATCTCAGCCCAGCAATGGAATGGGGCAATCTGGTATATAGAGAAAACTATAAATAAGCTTTTGATCCCCAGCTGGCAGTCCAGAGGTTGCAGGAATGCCTGTTTTTGTAACTGGCAGTCAGTCCAGTAACTGCTACTGCATCTGAACTTTCCTTGGTTAATTTTGTGTTCAACACTGAGCATGTAGCTACTGTATCTACCAGGAAATCAATTGGCTTGTTCCCCATAGTCAACTGTAGCTGGGGCTCCTGTGGGGAATTAGTAATAGGTGGGGAGATGTCCAACAGAGCCCCTGGGCCTTCTCATTCATCATCAGACTCCACTCTCCTTTTCAGCATTTCTTGTCGAGGGTTCTCATTTCTCCTTTCCCTTTTGAATTTTGGGCACTCATTCCTTCAATGACCTTCCTCCTTGCAGTGGGCACATTGGTTGATACCTAATGGGTCTCTCCTTCTTCTAGGGTCCTGTTTCTTCTTTTGGCGAGCCCCACCTGCTTCTAAAAATACCGTGGCCTGTTTTGTCTTCCTTTCTTCCCAGGCATTGTAAACTTTAACTGCTATGTCCACCAGCTGAGAGGGACTCATTCCTAATGCCCCATCTATACGCTGGAGTTTCTTTCTGATATCTGGGGCACTCTGCCCAATGAAGTCATGTTCGCCATGTGGCACATTCTTTGGTGCCTGTGGATCAGCATCAGTGTGTTTCCTATAGGCTTGATGGATCCTCTCTAAGAATTCAGAAGGATCCTCATTTGGCTTTTGCTGAAGGGCCTGTATCATATTCAGGCTCTTTTGCCTGGGCACCCCCTTCTTAAGCCCTTCCATCCAGTATATACTTTCTGTAATGTTTCTGGAAGGCTAGGCCCCTACCACTTGTGTTCCAGTTAGGCTCTGTCAAGGGAATTGCCCCAGCTGGGTTGGGGGACCCATCAGGATTCTCTTGGTGGAGACGTCCGGCCTCTTCCTCAGCTGTATTTATAACCAGCCATTTCTCATCTGCAGTTAACAAGGTATTTAGGAGAGCCTGTGCATCTGCCCAGTTTGGATGATGAGTAGCAAAAATGGAGGTGATAAGATCTGCCATTCTCTGAGGATCACCCCTATATTAAGGGTTGGATCCTTCCAATTCAGTAAGTCTGAAGTGGAGAATGGAGTATGGGCCCGATAGTAGCCAGGAAGCTGGCTTTCCTGATTCACTCCACCTATAGGATATTGCTTGAAAGGGATTTGGCTTGTTCTGGATAGGGATGCTCCCTGGCCAAATTTGGTACCCTGATGGGTCTTTATGGGAGAGACCTCTCCCATATTATATAGGGGTGGAGCTGTTGGCTCTGTGGTCTCTACTTCAGGGGCAGCTCATGAAGGAGGTGATGGTGAGGAAACTCCTCCTGCCACCAACACTTTGTCCCCTGGGTTCAGAGTGTTGGTAAGGTTTATCTCCTTGTTCTCCCCTTCTTCCTGTGTTTACCATCAGGGAGAGGTTTTGAGGCCACTTCCCTTCTCTGAACCATTAAATGATTCTTTGTTCCTAACAAAACCCTATTATACAACAATATAAATGCATCGACATAACAGATTTCATCCCATTTGTCCAACCACTGGCAATACTGTTCCAATTGCATAATGGTACAGTAATTCAGGGAACCATCCATGGGTCACTTTCCCCACAATCCACAACAGACATAGGCCAGATAGTATTACAGTAATAAACCAATACTTCCTTGGACATTGGATAATGGAAGTACATACTCCAGTCCTCCAAAATTCTACCTAGTGGGCTCCCCCTAGGAGCCAGCATAGAACTGCCTTTATAGTACTGGCCGTACATACACAAAGCTATAACCAGAAAAATACAGGCAGCCTCGAAGCAAACAAAATGATCATCCACAACTCCGTTATTCCAAATAGTGCTCACAAGCTAATTTTCAGCCAAACAATCCCAATTCCCAGATCCTGTCCCCTTCCCAGACCCATTTCCTTTCCACATCCCAGGTGTGGTTAGGTGGCTGGTGCCCTCAAGAGGTGTGCAGAGAAATTCTCATAGACTGGGAAACTCCACAGTCTCATTGTCCCACTCGTGAGGGGGTTGACCTGCCATGTGCAATTGTCAGCGTCCCTTTGTGGCTGCCATTGCTGTTACAGAGCCCTGCCATTGCTGTTCAGGAAGAGCTTTAGGGTTGGTTTGCCTGCTGCCAAGAAGTGTGACTCCCAATGGAAGAGTTTGGTGAGAAAGGAAAGGAATTGTTCACTTAAAGGTTATACAGATTTAGAATAGTGGCAGATTTCTGCCGTTAAGCCCTGCTCCCTTTAAAGCCACCCCAAAACATGTAGACCTGCCTTCCTTTGCCAGACCAGGCCAGTTTCAGAATATGCCAGTCAGAGGTACCATCTTTCAGAAAAGAAGTAGTCTGCAGATCAGCATTCCCAGGCCCAGTTCAGCTCCAAGCAGCTCTCACAAGTGCAGGTGGCTAGGCAGGTCCCATGCAGCTCCATCAGCTCTGCTGCTGTCTTCTCCAAACTGACTCAAATCTGGGTGGCTGGGTAGGTCCCCCATGGCTGTATCACCAGTTGCAGTGACTCGCTGGACTTATAACTTTCCGACCTCCTCTCTATTACTCCAGAGCATGTGGCTTTTCTTTTATTACTCCAGATAGCATGGTTTCTTCTCTTCTTTTTCAGCCTGCCCTCATTTAAATGTTGTCCTGGAACTTCCTGTGTGATCTCATATCTGTCCCCTCCTTTGATGTGTTAGTATCCACCATTTTTGCCAGTTCCTCTGTATCTTTTACCTTCTTTTGGCTGCCATCTTTAGTCAGGGCAAAAGTTCCCAGTGACGCACAGACATCCAGGGTGGGCATCTTCACCTTGCCCTCTTGTGCAGGTGCTATGCTTCAAGTCCCCGAATGTTCTCAGTCACATACACAATTCGCCCTGGGTGGCAGCCCTCTTCCCTTCAGGAAGGCAGGGCTATTAACTTGCCATTGTTATGCAATGTGTCTTAAATGCCACTTCCTCTTGACTGTGGGGGATATGGACTGCACCCCATTACAATTTCTGTTTTGACCCAAAGTCTTATCTCTCAATCCTGTGAAACTATTAAAAACATAAGCTCCTTAAGGACTATGCTTTGTCTGACATGCCCCTGCAGTGTCCTGACAACGGCACATGGTTCTGTCCTGTCCCTTTGCTCTTAACTCCAAGGAAAGCTATCGTAGTTTTAACCAAAGCTATGTCTTTAATCCCCCACCCATTTCTATGATTTCTATGGGATAGTATTGATAGGAGAAAGGCCACGTTAGCTCAGTCTACGATAGTTCTAGAACCCAAATTGCTGAGAGTTATTTTTAATTATGGAAACATTAAAAAATCACAGGCTAAATGACAAGTTGGAGAAAATAGTTATAATGTACATGATATAGGATGTTAGTCTGTAATAAAAAAGATGTATAAGTCAAGAAAAGATGAACAACTTAATAACAAACTGGATGATTTGGGTAATAAACAAATGCAAATTCAAATTATGAAATATCTTATTTTGGCTATCATATTGGAAAAATTTAACAGCATTTGTAATGTCCAGAGTTGTTTAAGATACGGAGCACTCTTAAACACTGTTAGTGGCAGGTTTGAGAGTTATTTTTTGGAAGAAAATTTGGGCAATATAAATGAGAAGCCTTGACGAATGTAAAGAATTCTTTGGCATTATCACTTCTAGGAATTTTTATTGATGAACTAAATGTACCTCAAGATATATGTATAAAGATGAAGCATTGTTAACAATGGCTACTAATTGAGACAGAACTGCCTGGTTTGTCTCCTAGGCCTGCCTGTTCCTTCTTAAGAATCCTGTAAGCTTAAAGGGTTCAAGCTTTCCACAATTTCCATCTGCAAATGAATGACATGAGTCGTCTTAGAAACTATTTGAAATGAGGGTTTAAATGACATCTGACAGGTATAAAAATTTGCCTTTAAATGCTCATGAAAATTTACCTGACCCCAAAGGTGTGTGGAAACTGTGAAAGAGGGTAGAAGGTCGGATGAAGCGGCCCAGGGCATTGTTACCCTGGGGTTTGTTTGGATTTGCCCCAGTGGGCCCAGGGGAACCCCGAGGCCTCTGAGCAGAACACTGGAATTTAAATAAAATATGCATCTAGATTGCAGATTCAACTTTTATTCTTTTTGAGCCGGCAGGTTTCCTGAGGTCTGAGGAGGTGCTCCCTGAAGCTGGAGAGTAAGACTGGTTAGACCATCCAGGAGGGGAATGAGGGAAGGCTCTCTGGGCTCTCTGCCCATGGAGCTTGTTAACTCATTAACCCCAGTGGCTCTCTTCCCACTGGGGTAGTTACCTCACTGAACCTTGGTGGCTGTGCAGTGGAATGAGAACAAGTTCAGAGGGCTGTGGGCATCAATACTCTGAACCAACTTTTTTTGTTGTTGAAAAGTTGAATTTTCTAACTTGCTGATAGAGACTTGCTGGGCTTCCTTTAATGATTCTGTGGGACTCATGTGACATGAACACACTTACTTTTTGAATTCAAATGGATGTTCTTAATCTGCTTACAATTGAGTGTGTTCTTAAACATTTGCCTGGCAATTTTGTGTCTTAGCACACTCCGCATATATTATCGTAAATACCTGAAGAGACACTTGTTCTCTGCCATCGTTGAATTATCAACCGCTGTAGGTAAATGCTACGAGGAGGCCAGTAGGCTTGGGAGGGACCCAGGAGAGAGCTGCCCTCATCTCGGGCACCCACCTGACTGTGCAGATGTCTGGTGGGAGTAGATCTCCGCAGGCATGCCGTGGGAGTGGACAGAGTGCTGCCAGGCCCAGGGAGGGCACAGTGCAGGGGCTGTCAGGGAAGAGGAGCCGGTTGACATCTACAACCCGCCACTGTGGCTCTCGGGGGACTCAGGGTAGGCTGGCCCGAGCTTTGCTCTGGACCTCCCAGTGCTGTCTGGATGTCCACTTCTGGTCACAAAGTTCCACACACACGGTTAGAATATAGTCTCTTCTTTCTGCACACACACTAGGAGGAAGTTTGGAGTCTTTTTATCTTAGGCAGCAAGCAGAAAGCATCAGACATATATTAGTAAACTGAGGAGCATTTGCTAAGTATCTTTGAAGTTCTAATTTGTATTTCTCCCACACTGAAATTGCATCTTAGACAAAATCATGTTGGTTATGCAGAATTAAGAAGTGAGTACACCCACATGTTTGGCACACATGGGGTTTTTATTTCACAATCTGCTTAATCCTTTTGCATATTCCAAGGGAGGCTCACTGTAGGAGTATGTGTGTATCTCCGACTTGCAGTTGAGTTATAAAAAATATCTATGTCTAGAGTTTGAAACTGCAGCAATAAAAATATTCGAAAAAAGCCAGGATAACAAACTCACAAGGAAAGAAAGTGTTGGCTTCATTTTAATTTTCTTGCAAAGTTTGTAGAGTTCCTAAGACCTAGCTCACAGTAATCTCCATGTTCCAGGGGAGACTATAGGGACCCAAATCATTCTATTTCACACAAAGCTGAAAATTAAATTTTGAGTAAGGCTTTGTATTGTTATTTAGTGACACTCGCTTGTCACATGCTTTAATCAGTTAAAATAAAGACTTAAAATTTTTCTTTGGAAATTATGAATTTGAAGTGCCATAGGGTACTTCACATTTTTTTTGAAGACATTCTTTCTCTCTCATTCATTTATTTATTTTACTTATTTTATTCCCTTTAATCCCAACTTTCCAATTCTATTCCCTCCGGAAGAAACCATGCTAAGATTTTATAGCGTATCCGTTTGTCTACCACTGCTGCTGCTGGTGTGCTCCTTTTTAATTCTCTCAACATAATTTTCTTATAAGTATATACTTAGAGTAATTTGTAATTTTTGTGTGCTAAGTCTAACATCAGGAGACACTCGGGGACAATTTCTATTGTCTGCTTTTTTTCCTGCATGTGGGTCACACTTTTAAATGTCTTTTGATGTCTTAAATTTTTTTTTTGTTGAAAGCTTGGAATATTAGAAAATAGGTTATAGCAAATCTGGATTCTGATTTTTTCCCCTGAGAATTTTTGTTTGTTTAGCAACTTTCGTATCAAATCTGTTGCGGTCTTGTGGCTCACTTAAAAATATGTAAAGTGTTATGGTTTGGGAAATATTTTTGTTTAAAAACAAATATCTCTCTTTATACAGGATGGGGCAAAAGTAGGTTTACAGTTGTTCAGATGGAAAATGATACAATAATTAATCAATAACACAAGAACAAACTGTTTCATGTACTCACAACTGTGAACCGACTTTTGTACCGCCCCATATATATAGAAATATGTATATATAGTTGTTGTTGTTATTTTTAATCTCGATTCCTAGGGTTTGTCCTCATGTAGCTTAGTGGCTAGCTGATGATGTTTTCGAGGTAGTGTTTATACACCTGCCGTCAATAAGGCCTCCGCTCCGTGCCGATGAACCTGTGTGTTTTGAAAATGCATCCGGTCTGTGGCCATGCCACCCTGAACACACCCGATCTTGTCTGAAAATGCATCCAAAGTTCAGGCACATCGAAGTCTGCCCTAGCTTTTACTGTTCACCAGGCTCTCTCTGGTCTCTCCTGCACATGCTTGCCAACTCTAGGTCAGCCAGAGATATGTGGGAAGATTATCAGCTGCCTCGGTAAGTGTCTCACTTCTTGTACTTCCCTGATAGATTTCTGGCTAGTTCTCTAGTCCATTGTTTTCTCCAAATAGGACCACCCAGTCAGATTGTTGTAAGGACTGGCCTGGCTTGTGGGCTCACCACTGAGAGGGCCACTTACCACTCACTGCACCAGGTGTTCGCCCTTAGCTCCCAGTCAGGTGATCCCTTTCTGGCCGTGAGGCTTTGGTGATGCGCAGCCTGGCCCGCCCGGTAGAACTACTGTGTTAACTCCTCTGAGACGGTGAGAGCAGGCTGATGGGGTCAGCTTCGGGCAAACAGGGTGCAGATTCTCAGTGTTCTTGACAGTAGTTTGTTGCAGGACTTTGGTTGATTTCTAGGGTCCTGAAAGAGCTCTTTAGGTAATATTGTCCTATATTTCAGCTCTCAGGGAGAGGATTTGATGGCTTCTTCCTTCTGTCACGCCAGAGGTTCCCTCTTACCTCAATTGTTTTTCTATCTCTAGAAAATATTGTCATATTTGTTACACAAACAGTTCTCAGTCTATGATAGTTAAGCTATGATAGTTGATCCCTGATAGTTAAAATGTGATTTGCCCTATAGGTCAATTCCAGGCAACTTTTTAGGTTGAGTGTTTACGCCTTTAGAGAAAAAAATAACAGTGGGACCTCTCTTAACCAAACTCCACTAAAACAATTCATTACATTAACTAATGCAGTTGTATAATTTAATTAAGTGAACCGATGAACACTGAGCATGAAAAGAGAACTGTTTTCATGAAAACAAAATTGCATGCTTTGAAAAGACTCAATAAGTAAAAGCTGCTAAAAAATTGCTGTTGAATTAGGTGAGGGTGAGCCAACTATAAATGATTGCAGGGAAACCTAAAAATATGGAAGGATTTTGCACTCATACTATATCATAAATGTCCTTCCATTTTCACGTTGCTTTGAAGAAATGGAAACTGGAAATTGTAGCTTATGAGTTATGAATTTAGCTTTTGAAGAAAGATGATGGAGAACTTTTATTGTTTTAATATTTTAAGAAAACATCTTGGCTCTACATAAAGCAGAAAAAAGCATGTTTGTATTTTAAGTTACAGTAAACTATTTTGAATGTTATACATCACGTTTTTATGGTTCTCTGCTTTAGGTTCAGTTTTTCATTAACCAAATTATTACCAGTCCCCATCAAGAAGTGGCTTCTTTACTCCTCCATGCTCTAGGGAGAACTTAGGCTTGCTGCTGACTGCCTGCACGGGATGGTCCTCCAGGCTCTGCAGTTGGCCTCTTGAATTAGCTCAAGGCTCACCCTTACATCTCCCACTGCACAGCAGAGGGAATGAAATACAGATCTGGGTGGAGACCATGGGTTGTCTGGAGACATTGTGCCATGTCAAAGAACCTTCAGAGAGAGGAGGAAAGAGCTTCAAGCTTTTTCATCTGTTTGGTAACTCTTGGTGATTCCATGTAGATGATGCTTTGAGAGGAGTCTGAAGCTGCTCCTGGTCCCATGCTGGGAAGGCCCAGGAGTGAGTGGCTTTATACCTTAGGGAGAAATAGTATCTGTTCCTTGACTTTGTCTTTCAAGGTCAAGATTAGCTGGTGATTGAACATCAATAGATGAACCAACCAAGGACCTGCATTCAGGGCTGCTTCTCTTTGAGTTCCCTGGGGGGCAATTGCTCTAGCCCAACTCACTGAGGCAGTGTTTTTGGATAGGAGTTCAAAGCTGAAAACCTGTGGTGATGATATTGTGTGTTCACTCAGGTGGTTTTCTCTTCCTCTTTCCCTGAAGCTCCTGTGGTGTCTCCCAAGTGCTGGTCAATGAATTGCGTATTTGGATTCCATATCAAACATTTCCCACTAGCAAGAAAACTGCTGTGAATATCTTGTCCCCCACTTTATGCATCAGAATTCACTCATTCCAAATCCCACTTTGTCAGTTTTATTTGAAAATGTATTCATGCTGAAAAGCTAGGGGAGGTGATCCTAATATCTTTGTTTTTGAATAGACAGATCTTTTGAAAACAGAAAGGGGTAACATGAAAGCGGGGTTTTAGGCATTGATGTAAGTTGGTTGGAGAGGAAATTTTAGATTGGCGAGACTCTCAGTGCTGCCTAACCCATGTTATAGAGGAAGCTGCTCAGTGTGTCTAGACGTCTAGACCCAGACATAGTGGCAGTGGCTGCCATGAAAGCAATAAGGCTCAGAAGAAAGCATGTAGGATTGTAATAGTTTTGAAAATCTGGTTATCTCGATAATGGATTTAGGGGTCCTATGAAACTTACGTTTCGTCAAAAGCATTGTACTCATTGAAATCTATAGATACACATCCATTAAAAAAACAAGCATGACAAAGGCAGAATTTTGGAATCCCTTGCCTTATATAGTCTCATGGTGTAGCTGAAATAGCCTGGTGCTTTCTATCTGCTGGTTGTGTCTGAATTTCCTTCTTGATTCTCAGCCTTTTGTGCACAGAGGCAGTGACTGAACGATGAAGCTTTTGATTGAAAACCTGACCAAAGGAAGACAATGTGGCTACTTTCCCTCCAGGGGCACTTGACTCAGGCGGACGGTCTCAGTCAGGATGTGGATATCCTGGAGAGCTGATAGATTTTTGGAAGGGCGTTAAGTTTGGCATGAAATCTGTTAGGGAGCCATGGACCGAGAGGCTCTGAGATTTCTGCAGAGCATCAGAGCAGGGCCTTTCTGCAGTGTGGGGCACAGAGGAGGAGAAATAGCTTGACTCACCTCCTACTCCGCTTTACCTCCTGCTCCATTCTGTATCTCCCAGCCCTTCCTCTGTAGGCTTTTTGCACCATTACCCGATGAGGAAGTTCAGAAAAAAAAGCCAGAATGGGATTCTTTGGAATGGGTTTTTCTCCCTCCCTCTCTGAAAATGAACGACCTCCCACAAATGAGACATGCCATTCCTGCCTGCCGCCCCCACCACTGCCCCACCGTACTCAGCTGGGTCTGAAACCTGCTTCTTCCCAAACAGTCCCCCATTGCTTTGTGTTTCCTTTCTGGTTTGCTGTTGATAGGAGGAATTTCTTCTCTCTCTCTCTCTCTCTCTCTCTCTCTCTCTCTCTCCTCTTCCTTTTTCTCTCTCTAGCTTCTAGTTCTCATCTAGTCCTGGTGAGACAACATAATACTGCCTTATTTGTGACTCTGAAGTCATTTCCATGGCAACCGACCCATGGCCCAGGTATGAGCCTGCGCCTTTCCCATAGGGCTGCGTAAGAAAAAAGGTCTTTATTAAATCTGAGTGTCAGCAGGTGCCCTCCCGCAGCCCTTTCCCAAAGAGAAGCTTCTGCAGGAGTCAAAGGTGGGACACAGGAATGAAAAGCAGGGTTCCCAGCATTCTAAAAATTCCCCCAGTGTAAATGAAATACCCCTAGCCCAGTGCACACACATGTACATAAGCACACACATACACATGGGCACACACTCACACCCCACTTCTATTTCTGGACCTTCATCCCCAGAGCTCTCTTCCCTTTGAAGGGCACAAAAGCTCATGTTTGAAATTAGAGATGGGCTCAGCAGTTTATGGGATGGCGGTGGGGCAGGGAGTGGGGACAACAGCCAGGACAGGTGGCGGTGCAGGAATTAAGGAAAAAAAAATGTAGAGCCTTTAACTTGGTGATGAATAAGAGAGGGTGGGAGAAAGAAGGTTTCAAGTTGGAAGTTCTTAAAGCAGAAGTTCAAAAAGTGCCCATGGTGGTGTAACAGTGACACAGTGAAATATCTCTTTCTTTTCTCTCACCTTTTTTCTCTGGGTCTCTGCTTTTTGTTCTATTCCACTTTTGTCTGGGTGAAGGGAGTGCCCTTTAGGGAAGATGCTAGAAAAATCCTAGTCAAATTCCTAAGGCCCCATTTCCTGCCTCTCCCCCCACCCCCCTTCCACCAGAGCTCTTGAATCCCGAGGTGAGGAGACAAGGGAAGGGGTCCCTCGCCCATTGCTCCAGTGAGCAGAGCCCGCAGAGCACTGTCACCCAAACTCTGACTTATCCAGGGACAGGAGGACCACCACACCAGGAGGCTGTGCTCCCAGCAGGAGCCTCAGAGATCTGAGAATCTTCTAGTCATTGCTGGACCCCAAAATAATTGCCAAACAGCTTTTCCTAAAACACCAGCCCATACAGTGGGCGATGCATCTTCTCCATTAACTACACAGCTCACCTTGAAACCCAGCTCCTGGAGAAGTGGCCCATTTTTCTTCACCTCCAATAAAGAAAGACTCTGCATATTAAGAGAAATGTCCTGCAGACGAGGGTGCTCAGGAGGGGGCTGCCTTGATTAAAGCAGGTTGTTCTGCCAAGAAGTCTTGAATATGCTCTCTTGGTTTGGGGCTGTTAGTGCAGCAAGGAGGCAGCAGGCGACATGAATTGCCTTTTATCTAATTGGAAAACTCCCACTGAGTTTAGAAGTACTCATTTAGACAGGCAGATCAATAAAAGAAATGGGGAGCGGATGGCCATGGAGATGTTATGGAGCCAGGCTGATCCTCTCTACATCTGCTTAATAAAGATTAACTCGTCCTGGTCGTGGTACAAACACAGAATAACCTCTTGGCTCCAGATTGCACCACGTTCCATTCTTTTTCAGTGAGCCCGCATTTCTCAGGTGGTGCATCACTGTCCATTGGTCAGTACGGGTGGCCCAAAGCCTGGGCATCAGCAGGGCCTCCCACGACCCACTGTAGCTCCCATGGTCCAACCATTTTACCTGAAGTTCAAGGTCCTTTTTATAAGGCAGCTTCATTTCTCCTCCCTCTTAACTCTCTCTGTTCTGGCCTGGCTCTTCTTCCTCATAGTCAGGTGACAAATTTTCCAACTTTTGGTTGTACTTTTTTTTTTCTTAAAAGCTTCTCCCACCTGAGAAAGAGAAGACTCTCAGCTACCATCTTTCTCTTTCCTCAAAATTCCTTTTATACTGTTAGTATTGCCTTGCTTATTGCTTAGAGCAGGGGCGTCAAACTCATTTTCACAGCGGGCCACATCAGCCGCATGGTTGCCTTCAAAGGGCTAAAATAACTTTAGGACTGTAGAAACGTAACTACTCCTTAACTGTTAAGGAGTTGAAATTACATTCGACTCTTTGAAGGCAACCACGAGGCTGATGTGGCCCCCTGGGAAGATGAGTTTGACACCCCTGGCTTAGAGCGATTGTTCTTTACTGAGTGTTCACCATGTGCCTGGCATGGTGCTGGGTGGTTTACATGCAATTAACAAAGTCAGACCTCACAATGTAATTATGAAGTTATCACAACCCATCTGACCAATGAGGAAACTGAGGTGAAGCACCTTTCTCAAGGGCACATAGGCATTTGGGTCTATATCTGTGTGGCCCCCAAACCCTTAGGTTTTAGCATGCATGGTCAAGGATGAATACTAAACATAATGGTAATGAAAACAAGTTCCTTGTTTTTGAAGCCACTTGGCACAACCGTGTTTGCATGACATAGGCTTAGCAACAGTGACCTTTGCCTTTGAGACCTTCCCAGGTGTTAATGACTGGGACCCCCAGTCCCTTTGTCTCTAAAGCACCAGCACTATTAGTGGAGACCAGTAAAGCTTTCCTATAGTTAGTGTGGGTGCAGATCTCTGTGACGGGGCTTGGGGACCCCATTTTGTGGGACCACAGAAAGTATATTTGGACTACGATTGGCAAAGAATTTGCACCCTTTAAGTGTTGTAGCTTCTAAAGGGAAAGCCTTGGATTCTTTGACTTTCTTATGGCTTTCTCTCTCTCTCAAGAAACTTGGGCCCAACTGCCCTGGGATGAGATCGGGTACATTTACAAATATTACCCTGAAAACAGCCCCTCTGCCAGTCTGAAATGGTTTCAGAAAAGAGCCCAGATCCCTCAATTCAGGTCTCCCCTCCCTCTAGACAAGTCCTGTCTCCTATTTATATTTCTACCAAAGACAGGAGACACCTTTGTTCTTTTTTTTCTTATTTCAAGAGTCTCCATTCTGTAGTTCTGAAGTTCACATACCAGTCCTCAGAATTGCCCTTCACCTTCTTCCTAGGAAGGCAGATAGGTTCTATGGGAATAAGATTTTTGGCAGCTAGTGCAGGTAGGTAGGTGATGATCAGGTGCCTTCCTCCATGACCTCAACTCAAGTGTATTATCTCAGCTGGCTTGGCCAAACCTTGAAGCTGGGGGTGGTAGCCAGGCTCTTCTGCGGCCAAAGCAGTCCTGAGCAGTGGGCTGGCTCTGGAGATTTCTAGTAACTACTGTTCTATGTTGATACACTGTGAGCCCATTTCCCCAGCGGGGGAAACGTGGTAGGAGGTCATTGATAGTGAGATGCTGAGTTGCACACCCTTTCCTCCATCCCTTCTCCTGGTGCAGTATTTGCATAATTCAGGACAGCTGTGTTGTCTAGACCCAGACAGGGGGTGTGTATCTCCATTCGCTCTCCCTTTTCCCCCTTTCTTCCCTTTTTCCCATTCACAACACAACCTCAGAGTAGAGGCACAGCTTGGCTTCCCCATGCTTGTGTGGCTTGGGTGGACAAAGTGAGTTCCTTCTCTTACCCATGATAGTTACAGTCAGTGGGAAGAGAGCCAGAGCAGTGAGGAATGAGATACCTTTGAATACTGAATTTCTGGGTCTTGATTTCCTAGTGGTGACATCTTCTCTCCCGTCAGACATTGTCACAGCATTATTTCAGCTGCACCTGGGCGGTCAGAGCCAGAGAATGATGGAGCTGTGTTGTTCAGAAGCCTTAGACACCTGCTGCTCAGAATCTCCATGAAACCACTGAAGAGGCTCTGGAAAGAGCACTTGACCTTCCCTTACATCAGGGGAGAGAGAAGAGCCAAGGACTAGTGTTGGAATTAGTGCCTGTTGTAGCTGGAGGGGTTCACCTTTGCTCTTGGAAAGAAGAAGTGTTTGAAGATTCAAGAAAGATTCTGTTCATTATCAACTCCCAGCAGGACTTTATGATAATTTTTATAACTTCTTCATTCACAACTCTGGGTGCTTTGAAGGTTAATAACTTGTGTTTATTGAAACTTCCCTTCAAGGAACTCAGAGCTTTGTAGACATTATCTAATTCAGCAGCACCACAGGACAGGGAACACAGGAACCAGGGAGAGGATGAACAGCCGGGTTTAGAGTTTATCCCAATTTAGGAGAACTGATGATATTAATAGCCCTGATAGGGAGTGAAAGTGAGTTTTAGAAAATTGTCATACAAGTTGTGATCCAGACAGAAGAGCTTTCTCATGCCCCAGGCCTGGCAGCCTCAGACCACCATCAGACTCTAGCCTTGTGAACTGGGGGTGGGGGGCTGGACTGCTGCCACAGTTTCCTTTTATGTAAAACGGGGCAATAAATCCTACTTCTTGGCACTGTTATGGTATTTACCATATAATGTGCACTTTTTTGCCCAAATTTTTGAGGGAAAGATAAGGATGTGCATTATACATGGGCAGTCCAGGAAATACCTTGTATCTGTTCGTGTGTTTTGTAATTATTTGTTACATAAAATTTGTTGTACCTTATGGTCAGAAATAAATGCTAAAATTCCCTTATAATACAAAAACAAGTATCTAAATATAAATAAATAACAGTTGAATTAAAAAATTAAAATGAAAGATTTTTTCCCCTGAAAGTTTGGGCCCAAAATATAGGCATGTGCTACACATGGGTGTGCATTATACACCTCAAAATATGGTAGAGAAGTAAAGGAGGAAAGACACCAGCACAGTGCTTGGCACGTGAATATTGCCTCCCCTCCCACCTTCTGCGGGGAGCCACAGAATATCTTCCTGGTGGCCAGGAGGAACGAACTACAGATATTTTTCTCTGCTGAGTGTGAAGGAGAGGAGCAGGGATGCTGGGCTTTGACTAGGGGTGAGGGACCAGTGGTCCTTTCTCTTTTCTGGAAACTCTGATATCCAAAGGGTACAGCCAAGTTTTGTGAGAAAACTAACTCCCTCTCCACAAAATCTGGAACAAAGGAGCACATATCCCTGAGTGAAAGTGAAATGGAGATTTGAAGCAATTGTATAGTTAATCAGGGGTGAAAAAGTACCTCTGCTGAATTGTCTTTTGGGGGTTGAGTCGATTGTGGAGGTTTACATTTCTCGGCTAGTGACAGCAATCTCCCATTTTGCTCTCTCTGGAAGAGGAAGCGTCAGCAGAAAGTACTTGGCTGGTGTCTGGCTTAGAGCTTTCCAGAATGGCATGAGACTTCCAATTTTAGAGAAGGACATGGCTGATTTTTCTTCCAAAACCCATAAACGAGGATGAGTGGTACTAGCAATCTTCTCTGTAGCTCTGACCTTTTAGGGTCTTAAAGTTATACAGGGAAGAGGAAAGGAAGGACTCAGACAACCAAAAGGTCCTTAGGGCTTTACTGGTGATCTGGTGACTGCCCATTGTGGGGTGTTAGGGTATGGCTGCTCCCACTCAGGCCCCTCCCTGCATCATGCCTTGTGAGCAGGACTTGGGTAAGAAGGGGAAGGAACCTTCTCTCAGTTCCTCTGTCAGTTTCCCACTAGTTTTAGGCCCTGTTCACCCATAGGAAATCTATGGGATTACCGTGAGAAGCAGAAGCTTCGATTTGCAGCTTGTGGTCTGAGGTCCCTTTAGGTCCCCCCATCTGGGCTCATCTACCTTTGGCACTCTAGCCCTGGAGGGCTGGAGGGCTGGAGGGCTTTGCAGGAAATCTTGCCATCAATATTATTGCTTGGATTCACCTCCTCTTGTCCCACTTCTTAGAGCAAGTGGATTTTGGACTTTACTTGATTTGCAAATGTTAGCCAGTGAAAAAATAAAGGCAGATGATGCCCAAGCAGGAGAGGGGATGGAGCATCACCAGGTGGTTCTGGTGATATAGAAGAAGTGTAACTAGGAAGTGGCTGTCATGTTGGTTAACCTTGAGGCCAACTTATTACCTAAAGAGAGTACAGAATTGAGAGCCCTCTCAATTCCCATGGGGGTGACTGTCCTGTACTGTAGATACAGAAGAAGGTAAGCCCAATTTTGTTTCCTGATAACTAGGCCCATTCTCTTGTCCATAGGCTAGAATTAATATTCAAAGTTTAGAAGAGGAAGCAGATATACTCACTGAAATTTTCTCTGCTTTTTCTACCTCATCTTGAAGCCACACAGATTGCTCTATTTTCTCTCAAGACACATTTCTTTCCTTGGTAATATGTGGACAGTGATGAAAGCCACCTTCCCTAGCTCTGAGCTGAAGTCTAAGAGCTGGGTGGAAAGCTTTCTCGGGACCCTTACCTCTCAATGTCTCAATATCTAGAGTTTTAAACCTCAGCCCTAAATGTTTTAGAGGTGTACTTTTTTTCTGCACTGGATGTATATACTCAGTGATTTAATGACCCAGCCTAGGACCTAGTCTTGCTATTGTAGTTGAATGTATAATTCTCCATTTGCAGATGGGTTCTGTTTTTCATTGTTCTCCTAGGCTTTAATTGGGGAAATGTTTCATGCAATAGCATAAAACACAGATGTTCAGGACCCACGCGGCCATTATGAGGGAAATCCAAGCTACCATCCAACAAAGAGACAAGGGGGTAGAGAGGAGGCTGAGTGAAGAGCAGAACTGGGCTTCTAGTTTAATGGGCATTAAGTTAAACCCAATTTAGCAGAGTGAATTGCAGAACCTATGAAACAGGTGGTGGGAGTGGGAAGTTGAGCAAGGGAAGCCACATGTAGTTCAAGACCAGTTCTGAGAGGGCACTGGCAAAGTGCTGGCCAGTGGGCATGGCCAAGGTTGGTTGTCAGGTCTCAGGTCCTGTCTAACTGGCCATGGAGAATTACCCATGTCGTAGTCTGTCTGCAAAGCGGGCACACGTGTGATCACCTAGTAATGAGTTCTCCCTGACTGAGAGGCCACTGACTTTTCCTGAGGGTGAGAGATTTCTAAGGCCACACACACAAGGAAGGACTCCCCCTTTCCCACTAGGTCTTTTTTGTTTGTTTGTTTTTAAAGTATATTTTTATTGATTATACTATTACAGTTATCTCCTTTTCTCCCCCTTTATTCTCCTCTGCCCTGCATGCCCCCTCCCACCAGCATTCTCCTATCTTAGTTCATGTCCATGGGTCATACCTATAAGTTCTTTGGTTTCTCCATTTCCTATAGTATTCTCAAACTCCCCCTGTCTATTTTGTACCTACCAATTATACTTCTTATTCCCTGTACCTTTTCTCCCATCCTCCCTCTGACCCCTCCCTGCCAATAACCCTCCATGTGATCTCCATTTCTGTGATTGTGCTCCTGTTCTAGTTGTTTGCATAGTTTGTTTTTTTTGGTTCAGTTATTGATAGTTGTGAGTTTGTTGTCAATTTTCTGTTCATATTTTTTATCATCTTCTTTTTCTTAGATAAGTCCCTTTAGCATTTCATACAGTAAGGGCTTGGTGATGATGAACTCCTTCAATTTGACCTTATCTGGGTCAAGGCACTTTATCTGCCCTTCCATTGTAAATGATAGCTTTGCTGGATAGAGCAATCTTGGATGTAGGTCTCTGCCTTTCATGATTTGGAATACTTCTTTCCAGCCCCTTCTTGCCTGCAAGGTTTCTTTTGAGAAATCAGCTGATAGTCCTATGAGAACTCCTTTGTAGGTAACTGTCTCCTTTTCTCTTGTTGCTTTTAAGATTCTTTCCTTATCTTTAATCTTGAGTAACATGATTATGATGTGCCTTGGTGTGTGCTTCTTTGAGTCCAACTTCTCTGGGACTCTCTGAGCTTCCTGGACTTCCTGGAAGTCTATTTCCTTTGCCAGATTAGGGGGAGTTCTTCTTCATTATTTTTTAAAATATGTTTTCCATTTCTTGCTCTTCCTCTTCTCCTTCTGGCACCCCTATGATTCAGATATTGGAATGTTTAATGTTGTCCTGGAGGTTCCTAAGCCTCTCCTCATTTTTTTGAATTCTTGTTTCTTCATTCTGTTCCAGTTGAATGTTTATTTCTTCCTTTAGCTCCAAATCACTGATTTGAGTCCCAGTTTCCTTCCCTTTACTGTTGGTTCCCCATATATTTTTCCTTATTTCTCTTTGTATAGCTTTCATTTTTCCTCTATTTTGTGACCACACTCAACCATTTCTGTGAGCATCCTGATTACCAGAGGTTTGAATTCTGCATCTGATAAGTTGGCTATCTCTTCATTGCTTAGTCCTGTTTTTGGAGTTTTGATCTGTTCTTTCATTTGGGCCATATATTTTTGTCTTGGCGCATCTGTTACGTTGCAGGGGGTGGAGTCTCAGGTATTCCCTAGGGTGGGGCAATCCATGTTTCTGTGTGTGTGGTGCTGTGTGTGAGGGAGGGGTCAGAGAGGGAACAATTCCACTTGTTTAGCTCTCGGCCAGTTTGCAGTCACTTCCCCTGCTTCCCAGTAGGTCTTGATTTCTTTCCAAGGAGCTGGACACTTACTTCCCCTGAGAAGTTACCGTACATTCATTCATTCATTTATCAAACATCCGTTGAAAGTGAGGTACTAGAGAGAATGCTGGGAATGCAGTGATGCGCACACACAGTCCTGCTCCAAGTCTTTGGAGCCCCATGGGGGAGACAGGTACCTGAACAGGTGCTTCCCATCTGAGGGTGGTAATAGCTAGGATGAATGGTTATACACATGGAGGGAAGACTTGAACTCAGACTCCATGTGTGTGTATCTGTGTGTTTTTCAGGGAAGGTTTCTACAGAGAGGTACCAAGTCTCAGGGCAAGGTTGAGTTAAAAGGCAGATGGGAGGCTGGGGGTGGGAATGAAATAAAGTCAAAGCAAAGAGAATAAAGCTAATAGGTATGGTATAACATGAGCACGTTATCCAAGTGAGCAAAGCCTTGAGGCTTCCGAGATATCCTGTTCACTTACGGGGTGAGGGAGCTAGCAGTAGGCACCTGTAACACCTCACTGTTCCCATGGGTGATGTGGAAGGCTTTGCTTGATCTGCTTGAAGGGGGGAGTTGAGTCCACAACAGAGTTGCCAAACCTAGTAAATAAAAATACAGGATGCCCAGTTAAATTTAAATCTTAGGTGAATGACAAACAATTTTTTTGGTACAGCTATGTCCTATATAATATTCAAAATACACTAAAACAAGTCACTGTTTATCTGAAATTTAAATTTAACTGGGTACCCTGTATTTTATCTGGCAGCCCACTCTACAGGCATGTCAGAACTGAAAAGTTGGAGGAGGCCCTGAGGGTTTAGAAGTCCCAGCCCTGGGCCACTTGTTAAAATGGTGCTCAGGGATTTTCTGGGCTCTTATTTCCAATCTTGAGAAAGTTCTGCATTTTTTTAGTCATTATAAAAGTCATTTAGTCACACATAAAACCATGACATGTTACATAATGTATATGGGTAATTTGCTCGTACACTCACTTTTAATTCAGTCAACACATATTTAATATACTCCTGGCCCTGGGCCAGGTACAGCATATACAGTGTGAGTGAACACACAGTTGGGGACGATTCTTGAGGTGTTCTTATAGACTTTTGACAAATCTATCACATTTCTGGCAGTTGCTGTGTTTTCCCTACCTGCGCCAAGGCTGACACTTGATTCTTCTCTCCTCACCTTCCCACACCTGTTTTGACTGCAGACACCCTTCCTCCCTGCTGACCTCTCTCTCCTCACTCCCTACAGGTCTCTTCCAAGAGCACCCCCTAAATAGCCACCCCCCACCGACCCTGAATCTCTCTCCAGGGCTTTTTTAGGGAGGAGCCTGATCTAATGAGAACATTTCTCTGAGTTTTTGGAGTGTGGGGATGTCTGTGTGAGCCATGCTTCTGGAAGTGTCTGGGTTTTGCAGGTTGTGTGGTTTTGGATTGTGTGATGAGTCAGGATGGCTTCGAGATGCCACCGGCCTCCCAGCACCCCATCGTTAGCGATGCAAGACTTGTCGTGGGCCCAGGCAGGAGTGCAGCCTGTCCTGCGGGGAGGCTGGTTATTATTTCTGCCTGGGTACATTCTAATCATATTTTCCTGTCAGAACGAGCAGGCCTTTCCCTCTGACTGCAGAGTCTCTGCTTTCCTTCCGCTCGGATCAGAAACAAATCAGCGTGATCAAGCCTGGCAGTGGATCATTTAGAGATTTTCATCTCTATTAGTAGCCAAGGGCTGGTCGAGTCTTTTGTATTTGTGTGTGAATGCACATGTGCCTTTTGCTTTTAAATAGTGGATGGCATGGCCTCCCATTTTGAAATGCTGGACATTTTGCCCCTTAATTTGCAATAATGATTGAGGTCATGGAGAAGGACGAATTAGCATAGAATAAAAATTCTATGATGACAAATCATTAGAGAATTCTACCTGTGAATTCTACCCAGCAGAGTGATTTAGTTATCTGTCCAGTGTTTTATACTTTTCTTTTAAATTGGAATATTATATACATACACTGAAGTGCCTAGATATTAAATATAATACTGTACATATTTTTACACATGTGAATACTTATGTAGCCACCACGAAGATCAAGGTATAGACCATTTCCAAGACCCTAGAAGGGTCCCTTGTGCCCCTGTGCAGTGATTCCTTGCCCCTACCCTAAGTAATTACCACACTGATGTCTATTACTGTAGATTAGCTTTTCTGTTCTTGAACTTCATATTAATGGGATTATACAACCTGTAGTATTTTTGGTATCTGGCTTCTTTGATCTATCATTTTGTCTGTAAAATTCACCCATGTAGTTGTATGTTGTAGTAGTTTGTTCTTCTAACATTTCTGTATAGTATTCCATTGTATGAATGTACCACAACTTATTTATTCTACTCTTTTTGAATTGGTTCCAGTGTTTGGTTTCCTGATATTATCAAAACTACCTTAGTGTCCATAAGGGATTTAATGGTCCTCTCCCACAAGAAGCCTGCACAATACACATGATGGGGACTGGTATCTTTATCTTCATTTTACAGATGAGGAAACTTCACAGGGAATTTCAGGGACTCATCCAAGGTCACACAGCCATGTATGGGTAGAGCCAGGACTAGAACTTGGGTCTCTTGCCTGCTGGTCCAGTCATCTTCCTCAGGTCCCTGCCAGTATTGCTTCTGAAATTCTTGACATTCTGAGCCCAAGTTAGGTGATCTCTCCACTTCTTGGGGTGATGATAAAGATCGCCTTCCTGACTGCTGAGACCCTGCTGATGCAGCTGGTTTAGGTGGAACCTGTTTCATGTTTGAACAAGCGCAGTTTCCTCAATAGCCCTTCAGCCTAGAGAGATGTACCTGCCACTCAGGTAGCAACAACAATTAAGTCTCTTTCCAAAGGAAGCAGCTGAATCCTGCACTTGACTGTGCCAGGTGACTGAGCACTTACAGCAAAAGCATAATGCCTGTCGGGCATGGGCTGGGAGCAAGAACATGCTCTGTGGATGTCACCAGTAAGGAGACCTGGGCTTAGATGTTGTCACTGCAATGATCCCTGCTCGAGGAGGTTTGGTAAAATGGACAGGCTGCGGTCCTTTCCCTCCTGCCAGCTCTCAGGAGCAGGCCCTGGTTGGGGGAAGTGTGTCAGTATTTAGGGAGAAGGATGAAAAGAAGGCCTCCGAGCAGACAGTGCCCTGAGCATTGCTTCTTGTGATTTCTGAGCTGAGGGCCCTGGAAGGAGCCGGAGCCACATTCATTCTGTCAGTCTGCCAGGCGCCTCACCAATCATCACGATGCCCAGGCTGGAGTCCTGCAGGCTTCAAAAGGCCCTGATGATGATGGGCTCTGCTGGCTGCTGTTGCTGCCTCTGCTTTTCTTTTTTTCCTCATTGTTTTCTCCTACCATCTCTATTGTTTTCCTGCTTAGTTTGCCTATCTCTCATTATTCTTGATTGTTTTTTTTACAGTAAGGAGGTATATCCTGGAGTAATGGGATTTACAGAGTGTTTCCAGCACGTAGAAGGCCTCTGGTCTTCACAGTCTCCATGCATGTTGGGTCTTCTCATTCTGTGTTTACAGACGAGCAAATGGAAGCTCAGTGCTTCAGTAGTGTGACTAATTCCTCCTGATTTTCCTAAGACTTTTCTGATTTTAGCACTGAAAATCCTGGGCAGCTCTGGGCATACAGGGCCAGTTGGTCACCTGAGAGTAAAGTAACTTGCCTACAGTTACTTTTGTACAGTTACTGTTGCCTACAGTCCAGGAAGTTCCAGGGCTGAGATTTGAACTCCGGTCTTTCTGGTTCCCAAAGTGGTGTTTTTTTTCTGGCTCTCTGATGTTGACTTTTCCTAGCCATTTGTCTGGAATGATTGATAAGGTGCTTTGAGGCACAGGCATGGATACCCAAGGTATCTGTGAGGGGGGCTTAGCTGATGCAGGAAATGATGGGGAACAAGTTCTAGGTTAGCTTAATTCACAGACAGCCCCAGTTGTGTCTCCGCCTTCTGCCTGCCTAGATGATCCAGCTGATTTAGGCTGAGAAGACCAGAAAGGCCTATTTATTTAGTCACTGCCAATGGAAAGGGGGCAATAGAATCACTGCTCTTCCTAGTCTCCCACCCTTGGCTCAGTTTGGCAGTCCTCAAGGTTTGTGAAGATGGAATGATTAGTGATGGATGTGACATAGTCTGCGTAGTCTATGGACTATGGTCTGCAAAGTGCTAGATTCCTAATGTTTGGGGGAAGTGATCTGGGTTTAAATAGGTCTTGAAGTCTCTTTATTGCACAAGTTTGCTGACAGGGGCTCTGTCCTTAGAGTGTGCCCCCAACCTTCTTGTTCATCAGAGCAAAACCAGCCCCCATAGTTCCTCTTCCTGACCATAATGCCCTCTATGGAGTGCTTCATTTTTCTTTTGACCCAACTTATTCATATTTCTTAATCAAGCCATATTTGACCAATTACCTAAATGAAAACATTCTCTATTAGATTTTATTGCCTGGTACAAAACTATGTGATTCATTTTCTATTTTAGGCTAAAGCATGCTCATGACCCGATCCTTGGACTTTTATGTGGCCCCAGAGATGCACAACAATTCTCTGTAAAGTGGACTTCTTCCCCCACCCCGCCCCCACCCAAGGCTGAGACACCTGCTTTTCTTTTCTGCTGCCTAACCATGGTGAGGCCATTCAAATAGAATTTAGAGGAACACCTTTTAGACACATTTAGCCACAGAGTGAATCATAATTGAGCTACAGCTTAAATTCATGGACAAGCAAATCAAGAGGTGTGCCATCTTTGTTTTGAGGTTGCTGGCCCATGGGAGTGGTGACATTTCCAGGTAGGGAGAAATAGTGTGGGAGGGAGGGGAAGGCCAGGAAGGGATTAATGGGTTGTCACCTGTGTGCCAGGCATCCGACTTGTGTCATCTTATTTAATCCTCATAACAAACCTTACCAAGTGCTGGATTTGCACGTGAGTGGGTAAGTGACTTGTCCCATGATTCACATGGTTATTAAGTGGCAGAGTCAATATCTTAACCAAGTCTGACTCCAAAGCCCACGCTTTCCCTAGAATACAACTTGGAGGAGACTGGGAAGTTGAGTACAAATTCCTAGATGATTCCTACTATTGAGGCACATTAGGAAATATATCTACATATTTATATCTTTGTATAATTTTTCTGTCTTTTTAAAGTGGAGGATACTGTTTGAAGCACTTCTTAGAATTTAATTTTAGAAGCAAAGTATTTAAAAAAAATGGTAAATGCCCATGAAACAATGAGCGGGCTTATATAAACAATTTTAAACAGAGGGTGGGAAAGAAAGTTAAGCATGTTCCAAACCAATAGCAAGTCAGATTTATTCTTAGCGGTAAAAGAACAACATGGAATAATTGAATCAGCCAGATGGGACTGTGAATTCTGACTGCTTCTGACACGTTGAGTGGCTTAGACAAGTTTCTGAACCTTACTGAGGCTGTTTCCTCATCTGTAAGAAAGAAATAATACCCCCCCCCCCCACTCTGCAGAGTGGGCAACTGTTTAGTGTATTAAGCTGTCAACAGATGTTAATTCTTTCCTTCCTCAGAATTCCTTGCTTCTCAGAAGCAAGTCTTCTAATGCTGGTGACAATGTGAAAAGCCACTTGGTAGAATGTCAGTGGGGGGCAGAAGGTGAACCAGCTGTGCTCCCCATGGAGTTTCCTTTAGGGGATCACTTCTGCACGCTTGACTTATCCCACACCGAGCTTTCTCCCTGCTTTCCTTTTCCCTGACCATCCTTTTGGTCCATTGCACCACCCCCATTGAAGCTGAGCAGAGAACTTTCGGGAGATAAATTAAGAAGTCAGTGCTGTTCTGTCTCAACCATTATGGAGAGATTAGGTAGACAGGAGCTTTGTTTGCCTGAACATTTTGGGTTGTGTGGTTTCCCTCTTGTCCTCACACCTCCATCAAGAACTGTGTGAATTCCCTGATGCCTGCTGATACCTGTGTCCTAATGTACTGGGGGGTGGAGCTGGCTCCACTGGCTTGATCAGCAGCTCTGACATGGGGAGGATTCAGCACCCCAGCCATGTATACATCGCCCCACATAAAACTTCGGGGGTCTCTTAGGTATCTCTGGGATCTGGCCTTTGTCTTCCTGGCACTCAACCTTCAGAGCAGAGTCCAGTGTAGGCTGGAATTCAGACAGAGCAGGAAGAGGTGGGTGGGGTTTCTGTGGCTTGTGGCGTGTGCCCTCTCCAGGGGTTCCCCTTTGTTCTGAACCCCAACCATCTTGAGTTCTCATGGATTCTGAGTAGCCACATCTCACCAGGTCTGAAATCCCTTTTCCTCTTCTTGTCAGGCTCTTACTCCTTCTTCACAGCTCGTCTGGGCACTATCATCTCTAGGGTGCCTTTTCCTCTCCTCCTTGATCCCCTGTCTGGGTAAGGCAGCTTTCTCTGAAGCTCCATGGTGCCCAACTCACCTTTTCTTGGTTTTTGTTACACTGCATTATGAGAGTCTGTCTGTTGATGGCATAAAGGGAGGGGTTGCAACTTGTCAATCTGAGTTCTGTTTCTCTGTTTTTGAACTTGACCCTTACTCTTCTCTTCTGCTATGTTTCTCCCACTGAGATTTTCCTCTCCTTTAGCCTAGTGCCCTCTTCTCTACTCTCCACACCAACCCCAGAGTGTCTTTCTAAAATGTAATCTGACTGTGCCACTCCTCTTAGAGGGCTTCCATGGGGCCCCTCATGCCCATGGGAGGCGACATTAGCCTGAGCCAAGTTGTGTTGCACCAGAAGTAGACCCTAGGACAAACAGCCAAAAGCAAGTAGTTGCTTTGGGAGATGAAGGAACACAGGAGAGGGTGGGGACCTGAGATGGGGAAGAGAGGCAAGCAATACAGGCTGTGCTAGTGAGCAGATCACCACTGTGGACAATTAGAACTCAGTTCCACAGGGTACCCGAGAGACTGTAGAATGTGTCTCAAAGATGTCGCCAAAGTGGTTATAAACCCAGGTTTTCTCCAATGACTTCCATTGGCCACTGGCTGACTGTGCTCACAAGAGTGTTAGCCAGATGCTCTGGTCTGCCCAACAAGCCCCAATGGCCAGAGGCAGTGAGGGCAGGGATGTGCAGGAAGGAACAGTGAGTGCTGAGGGGGATGCCTCACACCCTGGCTCATAAAGCCTTGCCTGACCCTACCACTCCCCAGCTCTCCAGCTAGAATAGCCCTGCATGACTTCAGGGTCCCTGCATACCCCAAGCTTGATTTTTGCCTTCATGCTATTGCTCATGATAAGCCTCCTCCTTGGATGTTCTCTCTCTTCTCCTTTGAACATTTACATATTCTTCCAGATTCAGCACTACCTCCTCCAAGAAGCCTTTCTTGATTAACTCCTTCCCTAGCCTGATTTAGGTGGCCTTTTTGCAGCATCTCTCACAAATATGCTTCCCTTGCCAGACTGGGATCTGCGTCATATGTACCCAATCTGAATCCTCTGAGCCCCTAGTGATGAGTGAGCATGTGGCCTGGCACAGAGTAGGCATTCACTGGAACATGTGATGGACTGACCTGTGCATCTGAGGTTCATTGTTTAGTACATAGGTGGGACTCAATACCTGTGTCCTGAATTAAACTGATCTTTGCTCCAGCTTCCTCTTTTCTTTTTTTTTTTTTTTTTTTTTTAATTTATTTATTGTTATTTAATTACAGTTGTATGCCTTTTCCCCCATCCCTTCACCCCACCCCAGGTGAACCCACTTCCCTCCCCCCTCTCAGCTTCCTCTTTTCATGGGCAGAGGCAGCAGGGAATAAAATGAAGTCCTTGCTGCCCCAGGAGACAGAGGTACTTCACTCTTCTACCCAGAGAGATTAGAGCTGAAAGGGTGGCCAAGAGGACATACAGAAGCCGTAGGAGACAGAAAGCATCAGGGCAACACACATACGTGTGCGCACACACACAAGCACATGCAGAAATGGTGGACAAAGAGACAGATCCACACCCAGAGGAGGGAGGGAGCTCAACAGGCACAGTGAGAGCTGCTGGTCCCAGAAGAGAGTGAGAAATGGACCTACAGAGGAATAATGGAGGGAGAAGAAACAAAAAAGATAGAAAAAGGGAAGAATAGAAGGTGAGAGGAGGGAAAGGAGAAGATAAGGTGAAATAATGTACTAATTTGGAAAACAGTGAATAAAATCTGGAAAAAGAGTTATCACCTCTCAGGACAGCAGAGATGGAGACTGGAGGTGCAGTTATGGGCAATGTTTTCTGCTTTCCATTGCGGGCCCACAGGTAGAGGTGTGCGTGAAGGTGTCGCCGGCAGAGCCACATGGATGGGCACACATTCACTGCTATTGTCTGGGGGTGCCTCTGTGGGCGACGAGTGGTTGTGGCATTTCCTGGGCCCTCTTTAAACCCTCTTTTAGGGTCCAGCTCTGCAAGGAATGGAACAGAGGGCACCATGGCTCCCATGTGTTTGCCTTTGACCTTGTGCTGTTGGATTTGTGATGGCTGATGGAAGAATAATGATCCACATGCAGTTTTAGAGCTGCCTGATACTCCTCTCAGCCCAGCTGTTCATAAGTTTGCAAAACAGGCCACATGGGTCCCCGGGAGAAGGCCAAAGGATATAAGGGAGTATCAGGTCTGCTGCTGTGACAGCTAGTGCCCTAGACTGCTCCTTGGTGGGTGCCACAGTGCTGGAGAAGGGGGAGAAACGGTTGGACCATCATTTGGGTCAGAGGCAGGAGCTGAGAGGACAGTACTTGGCAGGGACTTTTTTCTTCTTGAGATGGGACTCAGAGGCTTGGGAAGATTTTTAAAAATGGCAAGTTCTTTGATTCAGTCTTTCACCACAGATATTTTCTTCCCAAAATATATTTGATAGCTGCTGTGACAGTTATTAAGCTATCTCTCAGCTTCAAACCTAGCATTCTGCCCTTGGCTCAGTGATGCTGGGCTAGGACTCAGCAAACCACATTTCTGCTTTGCCAACAGGGTCCCTGTTGAGTTCTGCCAGTAGGAGGCACAAGAGGGAGGAGGGGTTTGCTCTTTCCTGAGTCCTTGCTGTTCTTGTGAGCAGCACGCCAACAATGCTTCCTCATCCCAGTGGTGCCCCCTCATTCGCGAACTAGCAGCTGAATGCATCTGGTCATTTTCCCAGCCCTCCCCACACCAACCTTGGAGATGCCAGCACAGCCAGGTGGTGCCCCTCCTCACAGGTTTGGGCCCCATCTCAGAGGGGGTCCACCCCCAAACTTCTGAGTTTTAACCGTTTCAGTATCTTCCCAGTGTTCTCCCAATGCTAAGGGTTGTAGAAGGCGACCACCTCGGCCTGGTGTTCCTGGGTTTTGGAGTACTGAAATTCGCGTATCCCAGCAACCCACTCAATCCCGGGTCATTAAGGAGATCAGTCACCTTAGGGTGGTAACTGCTTTCTGCACTTGCGACCTCAGGTACCTTATGGACAATTTTATATCAAGATAATTCTTTGTAATAACATTTCTCTGTTAAAACACTGGTGAGATTTATGTCCTCTGACTGGAACCTGACGCATCCTTGCATTGACTTCTTAGGAAGTGGTGTTAAATCAGACAGCATCCATCACTTGTGGGGAGAATCCACAGTGTCCCACTAAGGACTATTACCTTGTTTCATTGCTGCTATTTTGATCCTTTGGCTGCAACAGCAGTCACTGCTCCAGGGATAACAATACCTCACATATGTAGAGCTTCTCACAGTTCACAAAACACGCCGGCCACCCTTTCTCGCTTTTTCTCCTAACAACTCTGTGGGGTAAGTACTATCCCAGTGAGTTCAGAGAGGGAGAGTGACTTGCCCACAGTCATAGCTAGTTACAGATTGCTGAATTTCAAATTAAAAACTTTTTCAAAAGTTCCAGTTTTTCCTCTTTTTAGCTTGTCACCTTTCTAGAATTGACTTCAATTGTGGGGAAGGACTAGTTGCCTTCGACTTTCTCTTTTGCTTTCCACTCTGCCTCTTCTGCTCTGCAGCCCTAAGCTTTTGAGCTTCATGTGGCTCCGCTGGGTAAAATGGACCACAGGGATGCACGAGGAGGAGAACTAGGCTCCGGATATCTTGAGGATGGCATGTCTCACATTTCCAGTGGGTTTGCATTTAAACTAAAAGCTTTCTCAAACGTTGGAATTAGACTTGCTTCACTCAAAAGGCATTTCCCAGAACACTCAATCTAATTAATGCCATAAAACAATATGTTAAATAGCTGGATCATTTCATATTCAGAAAACATCCCCACTCTGAGTTGCTCTATTTGGACGGTATTCCTGTAAATGGTGTTGCTAGGTGGCACTGGAGAGGCTTGCCTAGAAGATGGAGGTTGGGGGAGTAGGAGGAAGGGAACTGTAGACATCTGTCTTAGCACCAGGCAGTACCCCCCATGTGGTGCCATGGAGACCAGAAGCACGTTTTTCTTATGTGGTGCCTTCTCTTGGACTGCTTACAGGGCAGATTCAAGGTCAGAGGGAGTTGATTTCACCTCTTGATAGGAGTGGCATGCACAAATTGGGATGGGCAGATTGCTGGCTGCTATCACTGCAGACAATCCACCCCCATTTATCCTTGAGCTGGATGTGAAAAGCAAGTCTCAGCTAAACTGTGCACTTTGAGGTCATTCAGGCCAATGGAAGTGGTCCCCAGAAGGAAGATTTGAAGGCTCTGCCAGCTCTTAGGGACCTGTATTCCTGTTGAAAGCCATGACCTTTTTGGCCAGAGAATCTGCCAGTCCGGCTCAAGGAAGAGGAGGTGAAAGTGGCTTGCTTGGTTCTGGATAGAACACTTTATTCACCTCTGAGAAGTAAACCCAAAATGGAATGCCATCAGGATTTGAAAACGTTTCTTTACATTTGATGCACTTAAACCCAAAGGCAGGTAATGAATTTTCTTCACCAGTAAAGCTTCAATCACCTTGATTAGCACATGCAACAAACACCGAAAACAAAAGGCATAAAATTACCACGGCAATGGCTGATTGTGGTGAATCTGCATGTAGTGGTTCACAGGAGCACAAATAACACTCAGGGTGGCGAGAGAGCTGAGGTACAGAATGTAGTGTTCTGTTTAAAATGTAAAAATCACAGTCTGTTCTGATTAAACTAATGTTACAAATATTAGCAAATTGAATATTGTTTAATGGTGAATGGGAAAAGAGAATCCTTGTCCCCAAAGCCATTTGAGAATCTGGTTTAGTCTTATGGTGCAAAGGCATGGAATGAGGTTGGTATGCTCTGTGCTCCAAAGAAATTTTGGGGTGCTCCTACTGCCCTCTCAGCAGCTTTTTAAAAAAAATATTGGCATCCTCTTTCCCAGATGCCCAGACATCTCCTCAGGAACTGGCATTGTGGGAAAAACTGCAAGGAAGACAAAGAGACTGGCCCTGTTTTTAAGAAGAAATAATAGACTGAACTTTACTGGCATACCCAGGAGGCCTCAACACCTGCCAACTTTGGGCAAACAGATTCCCTCACTGAGACTTAATTTTCTCTTATGTGAAAGGGGGAGGGTATGTACCTTGAGTAAGATAATGGGTTGTTTAATGTCAATGATGTTAGTTGGAGAGAAAAGGCTGGCACCCATGAAATATTGGCAGAGACAAGGAGAGCTATGGCAATGTGCTAAACTGTGGTCTGGACTCTGGAGAAATCCAGCAAAGGAGGTTGGGTTTCCCCAATAAGGGAAGGCTTGGGCTAGGGGTAGCTGGGGCAGGCGGAAGGTACTGAGAGGCTGCTTGTCGAAGACATCTCACGTGGGAAGGTGTGGAGGCAGAAATAGGCACCTTGGTGGGCAATGAGAGGCTTAAATGATTGGCATGAAAGGAAAGGTAAGTAGCCTTAGAGTCACATCATGGAAGACTATGGAATCCAGGCTCAGGAGTGTATTTAGCAGAGGCTTAAGCTCTGAATGCCCTTAGGACATTATATTTATTCCCAATTATTTTAAGTTTGTGTACTGCACCATCTCTCCCCCGCCCCCGAATCCATTTCAGTTTCCCTTTTCTCTCTTTTTCCAAATTACCCTCTCATCTTCACTCTATAGTGTGCTGTTTACTTCCAAGTGCAATTAACGGACTGGGCCAAAAAGCAAATGGAGCACATCTTGCCAACTCTACCTGCAAATGCACTACATTTGCTTAACTGTGACTCAGATTTGGAACGACCTGGAAAGGAAAGGGCAATGGTGTTTGGGCGGTGACAGCACCATCCATTACCTTGCTGAGAGCCAAGAAAAGGAGCCAGTAGAACTCTCTGAGAGAGGACGAACCGTGGAGCACACAGCGATTCAAGATAAACAATAATTCCTCAAGCCTGGGTTGTGATATAAAAGTGCTTAAATACACTCTCAAAGCCAGTAACTCATATACATTTTTGGACGACCCTATGAGGTTGATACAGAAAATGTCCTCATTTTACACGTGGGGCAGCTGAAATCAAAAGAAAAGGAGGGCTTGCCCCATGTTACAGAGCGAGTACATGGTGAAGGTAAATGGAGACTTCGGTTGTGTGGTATGTCCCCCATCACACACCTGTTCTGTGTTTACTGCTCTTGACTCTCCTGTTCCCCTCGCCCCTGTCCTGGTGGGAGACTGGAAGATGCTGGATTACGGGTGAACTGGTTGGGAATCCAGCCAGAGAGCTATTTGGGTGGACCAGACATGAGGTGAGGAGGGACCATGAGATCAAAACCCTTCACTTTTTCTCAGGACCCCTCTGGGCATTGTTTCTCAGTCTCCCACGGCTCTCTTTCTTTTGTCCACATTGACATCTCTCAGTGTTTGGCCATGGTTTCCATTCTCACTTTCCATGCTCACCTGGGGGATGGCTGCCATTTTCCACCCGGGCCTTTATCATCAATTCTGAACTCACATTTCCAGCCAGACTCATCTCCTTAGAACCAGGTCTATTTAATAAGGATCTCGCCTCACAAATCTCACCCTTTCTAGCATCTTGCGATGCTTTCTCTGCTCACCATGTGAGTGTCCGCAGAGAAGTCAACACAGTGAATCATTCCATTATTCTTGGGACACTCTTCCCTTGGCTTCTGTGATACAACACTCCTGCTTTTCCTTCCACCTTTTGGGAGGCTCTTTCTCTTTTCCTTTGCTTGTCCTCCCATGAAAAATGGTCCAATGGTTCTGCTCCATGCTTTCTGTCCTCACTCTATACATAATCACCGACACCGAAGCCTTCAGTAACCATCCCCCCACCCTGTGTGGAGGCAACTCTCACATTTACAAATCTAGCTCACGTGTTTCTTCTGCTTCTCAGCTCCACACTCTTTACTTCTTAACAAAATTTTCTCCTTGGATGGCTTCAAAAGTCCTCAAACATAACATATCTCAAAGTGAACTCTTAATTTTTCATTTCAAATATGATGCTCCTTTAATGTTCCCTATCCCAGTGAATGACCCTTGAAAAATTTAATTCAGAACCTCTACATGTCTTCCTAGATGACAACTGTCTCACATCCCATCCCAGCCACCACCATTACTTTCCAAGTAGCTTTTGAATCCACCCACTTTGCCCTGTTTCTGCTGTAACTGAGTCATATCATGTGTCTTGCATGACTATGAAAAATCTCCTAATTAGTTCTTTGTGGTTCACTTTTGTCTCCTTCAGTTCATTTTTACACTGTACTGAAGAGACCTTTTGTTATCTCATTCTTTGCTGAAAGCCCTTCAATATTTCAAAGTACTCTTTCGAATAAGTCAGTCCTTCACATGGCTCCCTCCATCATTTATCTCTCGCCCTTCTCTGCAGCCTCATTTTATATTCTTCATTATTTCTACTCTATGTCCTTCCTACCTCAAAGTTTCTGCATTCTTTCCCCCTTTGCACAGAATTCTTGCCCACTCCTCACTTATTCAACTCTTCATTG
The DNA here is from genome assembly GCF_022682495.2 of Desmodus rotundus. Taxonomy (NCBI): domain Eukaryota; kingdom Metazoa; phylum Chordata; class Mammalia; order Chiroptera; family Phyllostomidae; genus Desmodus; species Desmodus rotundus. The sequence continues at coordinate 121,764,681 of NC_071394.1, forward strand.
TCTTTGCACACCCAGCTCAGAGGTTGCTTTCACAGAGGTGGTTCCTTGACCTACCCTATGTGGTCCCTTATTCTTATGTCTCCACAGTTCTGGCTTTATTCCGTATGTGGCCTTTTTCAGTTTGCAATTCTAGATTTATGTAGCTGATTAATAATGGACTCCCATGTTTTCCTGTGTACTCCGTTGAGAGTAAGGACTGGCTACTGCTTTTACTTACATTGGATCCTGAGACGTAGCTTAGTGCCTGATGCTTAGCAGACTCTTGGCAAGTATTTGTTGAGTTTTGAATATATACAACTGGTTATTGCTCATCTTCATATACATGAATATCTGCAAGGCATGCCTCAAACTGAACTCACCCGTTCTCCCTAACCCGTGCCCTTCCCCTCCTTCCCCTGGCATTCCCCATTTAAGCAAATGGCCTAACCATCTCCTCAGTCACTCCACTAGAAATCTGTGTATCATTCGTAAGTCTCCCATTTCTAACCAATTAGTCACTAAGTCCTAGATTCTGTCTCCTTCCTATCTCTTGTATGTGCATCCTTCTCTTGAACCCAACCTCATCTGTCTCAGTAAAAGAAATTCTTTTGCTTGAAATAATTACAACAGCTTTTAATTTGTGTTGGCTCTAACCTTGTCTCCTAATTTCATTTTCATTTTACTGTTGGAGTCATCTTTCTAAAATACTAATATGCATATTATTTTCTCCTCAAAGTTTTAATGGTCTCCTACTTGGGTGACAGATAAAACCTAAACTTTGTAGCATTCCTTTCATGCAATTGTTGTTAACAAGTCTGATGTCTCCTTTTCCTCTTTTTCCCTCCTCCTTCCTCTCTTGTTCCTGACACATTGATGCCCTTTCTGTTGTCCTCAAATGTTGCCAGGCTCGCTTGTGCCAACGTGACTTTGTTCATGCTCTTCATTCTTCCAAGAGTGACCTCCTTGCCCACCTAGCAAAGGTTTCCCTATCTTTCCAGCTCAGTTGCCCAACATTACCTCCTTCTTCTGGGAAGCCTTCCTTGCCCTGCTTAGGCAGATTGCCCAGTGTCTCTTGTAGGTTCCTGAAACACCTTTTATATACCTGCTCTAGAGTAAGTATCTGTTTCTGAGTTTGGATTCCCAGTAGAAGAGTGCCTGCAATGCTTAGCTGTGTCACGTCTGGCTGGCACACAGTAAATGATTTTTAAGTATATGGATATGTTTTCATCAAATGAGGTAATTAGTTGTCAGGAACAGGGACCACCCACTTAGGCTAATTTATATAACAGGATTTATGGTAAGGCTGGGAAGTCTCATGAAACCCAGTTGTAGTCAGTATTGCTAAGGACTTCAGAATGTTAGAAAGTTGTCAGGCAGCTGCTCTCTTTATGTCCCTTTCTCTGGAGATTCATTCTTTCTTGTCTGCTCCTGTCTGCGTATCTTCCCCATTCTGTTGCATACCAATTTTCCCTGCAAGTCTCTTGTCTCTGAATATCCATAACTCTGGCTTGCACCCAGATTGGGTCATATGTCTGCCAGTGACACATGCTGCAGTGCTAACATCTGACTCTCAATAGTCCCTATGTACCAGTTCACATTATCTAGGGAATTTATTGGTTCCTGGCCAGCCAGTGGGGTGGCTAGCTTTGAAGGGGTCTATTCACTGTTCTTGGTTCTATCCTCTGTTGTTAGGGGAAAAGTCACTTGGCCTGAAGCTACTGGTTAGAGTGGAATCTCTGAGAAGGGATGTGGGATGGGCAGGGAAATTGTTTGACTACTAATGAAGGAACAAAATCATAGTTTGGTGATTTGCTTATCAGGACCACTGCAGCTGGGAGTGATGTGAATAACTAAAGCCATGGACAGTCGCTACCTCAAACTTTCAGTGCCCTGGTGAGTCTGATTCCAGCTTGGCCCTGTTCCAGCTCCAGGTCCTTCATCATCTCCAGCCTTTGTGTCTTTGAACCCAGCAAAACCGCCTCACCCATGAGACATCAAATAGAAACCAACTGGTAACTCAGCACAGGTATGGCTTCGCTTTTAGGTATTTGTTTGAACCAGATTTATTTGTATAAAAGTGATTCTGGGCGAATAGTGTGCTTTGTCCTGAACAAGAATTTCTGGAGGGAGTAGCTTTAACAAAAGGTATACTCCACCTGGGCCTTCCATTTTCCAATTCTTCTCCAGGAAATTACTTTCTTTTTTTCCTTTCTATTTGTTTGTTTTTTATCTTTATTGTATTTTTTCCATTACTATTTAGTGCCCTTATACTCCCCTTCCCCCAGCACTCACCACACTGTTGTCCATGTCCATAAATCCTTTTTCCTTTTGTTCAATCCCTCCATCCCCAACCTCCCCTCCACTAGCCATCATCCTGTTGTCCATCTATAAATCTGTCCCCGTTTTTATTGTTAGTTCAGTTTGTTCATTAGATTCCACATATAAATGAAATAACATGGTATTTGTCTTTCTCTGATGGGCTTACTTCACTTAGCATGATGTTGTTCAGGTCCATCCATATTGTTGCAAAGGGGAAAATTTGCTTCTTTTTAATGGCTGAGTAGTATTCCATCGTGTAAATGTCCCATAGTTGTTTATCCACTCATCTACTGATAGACACTTGGGCTGCTTCCATATCTTGGTGATTGTAAATAATGCTGCAATGAACATAGGGGTGCTTATGTTCTTTCGAATTAGTGTTTTGGTTTCCTTTGGATAAATTCCCAGAAGTGGGATCGCTGGGTCAAAAGGCAGATCCATTTTTAATTTTTTGAGGTATCTCCATACTGTTTTCCACAGTGGCTGCACCAGTCTGCATTCCCACCAACAGTGCTGAGGGTTCCCCCTTCTGCACATCCTTACTGGCACTTGTTGTTTGTTGATTTATTGATGATAGCAATTCTGACCGATGTGAGATAGTATCTCATTATGGTTTTAATTTGCATTTCTCTGATAATTAGTGACACTTAGCATGTTTTCATAAATCTATTGGCCATCTGTATGTCCTCTTTGGAGAAGTGTCTATTGAGGTCCTTTGCCCATTTTATAATTGGGTGGTTTTTTTTGGTGTTGAGTTTTGTAAGTACTTTATAAATTTTAGATATTAACCCCTTATCAGATGTATGGCAAATATGATCTCCCATTCTGGGGGTTGTCTTTTTATTTTGTTGATGGTTTCCTTTGCTGTACAAAAGCTTTTTAGTTTGTTGTAGTCCCATTTGTTTTTTTCTTTTGTTTCCCTTGCCTCAGGAGATACATCTGATAAAAAATTTCTACAAGCAATGTCCGAGATTTTGCTGCGTATGTTTTCTTTTAGGATTTTTATGGTTTCAGGTCTAACATTTAAGTCTTTGATCCATTTTGAATTTATTCTTGTGTGTGGTGTAAGAAGTGGTCTAGTTTCATTTTTTTGCATGTATCTGTCTAATTTTCCCAAAATCATTTATTGAATAAGTGATCTTTAGCCCATTGTATGTGCTTGCTGCTTCTGTCAAATATTAATTGACTATAAAGGCGTGGGTTTATTTCTGGGGTCTCTATTCTGTTCCATTGATCTATGTGTCTGTTTTCATACCAGTACCATGGTGATTTGATTTGATTTGATTTGATATTGCATCGAATCAATAGATTGCTTTGGGTAGTATGGACATTTTAATGATGCTAATTCTTCCAATGCATGAATATGGTGCTTCCACTTATTTGTATCTTCTTCAATTTCTTTCTTCAGTGTCTTATAATTTTCCAAGTATAGGTCTTTTACATCTTTGGTTAGGTTTATTCCTAGCTATTTTATTAGGAGGGAAGGCTCCCAAACTCATTTTACCAGGCCAGCATTATCTTAATTCCAAAACAAGATAAAGATACTACAAAGACAATAAATTATAGGCCAATATCTCCGATGGACATAGATGCTAAAATCCTCAACACAACATTAGCAAGCCAAGTACAGCAATGTATCAAAAAGATCATACAACACAATCAAGTGGGATGTATTCCAGGAATGCAAGGTTGGTAAAAACATTCATAAATCACATAAATAAATGTGATTCACCACGTAAACAAAATGAAGGATAAAAATCATATGATCATATCAATAGATGCAGGAAAAGCATTTGGTAAAATCCAGTACCCATTTATGGTAAAAATGCTCAGCAAAGTAGGAATAGAGGGAACATACCTAAACATAATACCACATATGACAAAATCTGCTGCCAGCATCGAACCGGAAGGGCAGAGATTACAAGTGTTCCCCTTGAGACTGGGAACAAGACAAGGATGTCCACTTTCACTGCTCTTATTAACATAGTGCTGGAAGTCCTAGCCACAGCAATCAGACAACAAGAAGAAATTAAAGGCATCCAAATTGGAAAGAAAGTAGTAAAACTGTCTTTATTTGCAGATGACATGATAGTGTATATAGAGAACCCTAAAGATTCCTCCAAGAAACTACCAGAACTGGTAAATGAATTCATCAGGTTAGCAGGATACAAAATTAATATCCAGAAATCAGTTGCATTTTTATATGCCAATAATGAGCTAACAGGGAATTACTTCCATGGATTTGAAAGTACCAAGGTTTGGTGTGGAGTATAAGTACCAGAAATTCACAAATGGGGAATCAGAGAGGTTTCTGTTTTATTTAATCATCCACGGGGATGTGATTAACCAAATTCAGACTGTAGGGAACTCTGTAGTACAAATGACCCAATGTGCTCAACAACAACAACAAAATGCAAAAAGAAACGAATGAAAGAGGAGGAATTTATAGATTTCAAGCATATTATTAAACACCAGCAATCACAATATATGAACCGTATTTGGATCCTGATGCAACCGAAAAAATTGTTAAAAACAGCGAGAGCGACAACAACAAAACCCAGTCTACTCAACCTTGGGGAAATGTGGGCACTGACTGGATATTTGTGATGTTAAGAAATTATTATTACTTTTGTTTAGATGTGAGAATGGTTTTGTGATTATGAATTTTAAAATATTCCTACTTTTCAAAGATAAATGCTGACAAAAAGTCATAACATCTGGAATTTGCTTCAAAATAATTTGAGGAAGGAAAGTGGGAGGGAATTTAGCTAAAGCACAACTGGCTAGAAGCTGATTATTATTGAAGATGGGTGATGGATGCCTGGACCTCATTACATTATTCTTCCTGTTTCTGTATTTGTATAGGTTTTATCCATAATCAAGGTAAAAGGGGAGGCAAGAAGGCAGGCTTAGCCAGGATAGTATGAGGCTCCCTAGTGGTAGCCTTTCTGATTTCTACATGGTGATTTTCTTGTTGAGGGGAAGAGATCTCGGAAACTTGTCTGCTGAAGAGTGTTTTGGACAACGTGTATTCTGGGGCTTATTCATCTGTTGTGCTGGTTCATTGGGAGAGGTGGCCTAACGAGCTGATCAGATCTCTTACTCTGCCCCTCACTCACCTCCTCCAAGAAAAGCAGCCTTGTGGAGGACTGTTCTTGCTACCCTGGACACATCTGAGTTTGCCGGGAGCAGTGCCCAGCTGTTCCTCTAGCATTTATTTAGACCATTTTTTCTTTTATGTCTAATTTATTTTTGTATTTTTGTCTTCAAGACTATCTTCTGTTATCCCTTGTAAATACAAACTGCTTCATGCTTTTTTTCTCATATTGCTTCTGTTTAGCCTTAATATTTTGTATCTACTTTTTTTTTTTTTTAGATACCATTCTCTTTGCTTCCTTCATTTCTTTCCTTTAAACACCATCCTTACCCTGATTGGTAGATGCTCTCGTGCCTTGCCCATTTACTGGGAATCTGGTAAATCATCCTTTGCTGCTGTGAATATTGGTTGCTAATGTCTCTCAGCTTCAAGAGCATTGCCCAGGGCCAAAGAGTAGCTGCCCTGCTGGGGGAGTACACAGCCAATGGCTGACTGACATGGGGGGGGCAAAAATCTAGCACTTTGCCTCAGAGTGGGGCAATTCTGTGGTGCAACTCTGTGGCCAGAGCTCCTGTGGGACCAGGCTGAAGCAGACTCCAACTGAGATCACATCTTGCTTAGCTTCATCTCCTGCCCCATCTGCTTTCCATCGTCCCCCTTCTCCTAAAAGGACTCTTTCCATAAATTGTGTGAGCTTACTCTGCATCAAGGGAACTTGACCTGAATTAGCCCACATGCTTTCTGACATTAACTTTCCACTCAACGCACCTTCTATTTCTACTCAGACTTTGAGAATCATGCATTTTTCTACTTGCCTCTTCCATGATTCACCTTGGTTCATTACACTGCCACATTTGCCTTTTTACCTTTTTAGCACTTCTTACAAGCCTCAGAGCTGCTACCCCGGAGTGACATATGTGATGCATCTTTGCTTTGTAGCTAATTGGATGAACCAGAACATGCTTCTTCTTAGCACTAAAGACCCTCAAAGATGCCACATGGGAGGAGAACCTCATTGCAATGAATGTTCCTACTAGAAAGGCTTGGGATTGAAAGCAGATTGAGACCCTGCCTTCCTTCCTCACCATCTGTTTCTCTGTTGGAGGCAAGAAGCCTCCAGGATTGAATGAAGAGATGGAGTGACCTTTCTCAAAGACTTGTTTTCAGTCTAGTGTCTTACAGCCTCCCTTTCCCAGAGCCAAATAAATACCATCTCTACTAATAAATCTGTGTAAGCTGTGCTCACTCTCCCAGGACACCAGAGGGCCACTGAGCACACCGAAGAGGTCTCTAATTTGATGGCCTCCAAACTGCAAGCTAAACTAAGCCTGCTTGGGCGATAGATACTCACACCGGTACTCACAATGTTCTGTGGTCAAACAGGTGGATTAAACTTGGCCTAAAAGAAAGTTAAACTGCCTTTATTCATAATTAAAGACATTTATTGTAACACTGATAGAATTTTTAAAGGGCTATTATATATTACCTCTGCAGGTACAAATAGTATGTAGCACTTACCAAGCTTGGCTTATGACACAATTTCTTTTCCCTCTTTCCTTTTAGTAGAACATCTTATGATGATCATGCAACAATTGAATTCAACAACTACTGTTCAGCAATATCTATGTATATAGCATTTTGTTAAGTATTGCAGGAGATGAGATAGTGTTTGCATACTAGTCAGGACTCCTTCAGTTGTAGGACATTCAGACCCAATTTTAGCAGCTTAAGTAAAAAGTGGAATCTGCTGATTCATGTAACTTGGAAGAGCAAGGCATGCTCTGGCTTTAGGTGTAGCACGATCAAGGTGTTCAGGTGGTATTGTTGGATTTCTTTATTTCTTGTCTCTTCTTGGTATTGTTATGAGACAAGCTTTATTCATGTGCCAACCATCTTAGGTTGGGTTCCCAGGCAACAGCCTCTGGAATGGAGAGGCGCATGGAGATTTATTGGGGGCAGCTCTTGGAAACTACACTGTGAGGAAGTGAGAAAGACGTGGTTGGGCAGAGGAAGAAGCTGACTTCTGCAGTGGCTGCAGCTGAAGCCTCAGCTAATTCTGCCTCAGCTAATCCTCCAGGGAGCTCTGGAAGCTTTCAGAGCAGTTCCCAAGCTGACACAAAGAGTCTGTGCCTTGATCAGCAGGTCATCAGCTATGGGCCACTCTCTCGGAAGGTGCATGACTTTGATGAAATGTTTCCCTGTGACAGAGAGCAGTTCCTGGTGAGGGATGCACCTCTTGAGCCATCAGCCGCCAACACATCTGGCAGTGGGGGAAATTAGTGTGTCTGCCCTGAATAGGGTGGCTGGACAGAGCACACGGGGTGTGCTGCTATTGACCCCTGGGATCCTGCCAGTTCCAGCCTGAACCTTCTTATCACCATTTCAGAACAAGAGAGGCTTTCTTTTCAGGTGATGTTTCCGAAAAGGGGATTTCATTGTCCTGCCGGCATCCCTACTGACCCTGTGATGCAGGTGGTGGAGATCCTGCAGGGAGCAGTTCTGTTGTATGAGGGGGGGGTCAGTCCTCAAAAGGAGGACATGCTGCACAGACCAGAAAGGAAACTGGAGTCAGCGAGAGCCTGCAGAATCTCATTGCACCAGAGAGTGAGAAAGCACATTCACAAATGACGATAACCCTGCAAGGGTTCATGGCAAATACTCCTAAAAAATAGGGTTAGAGAAGGGAACCTTGTTTCTAATTTACATTCGCACTTACTATGACATGTTAATTCAGAAGGTAACTCTAAATATACCATGGTGTGGGCTGGTCTGTTTTAAGAAAAGACAAGATAAAAATGTTATATTCAGTTGGAATAATTTTCAACCTATTGTATATAGCAGTACTCTTCTGTGAATATTATTGTCTAATTTCACTCCTTGTTCATGTAAAGATTTATGTGGCTTCATTAATACCACAATCCTCCCCTTATCAGAGCAGGGTACATTCCAAGACCCTCAGTGGCTGCCCAAAACCACTGATGGTAACAGACCCTATTTTTACTGTTTTTTCCTATATACTGGTGTACATCTCTATGATGAAGTTTAATTCATAAGTTAGGCACAGCAAGAAATGAACAACATTATGTAATAGTAAAATAGAACAATTATAACAATATACTGCAATAAAAGTTATGCTAATGGTTTGGGGGCCATTATTAAGTCATATAAGGCTTATTTGGACATAAGCATGACGGTACCATGACAAGCAGTGCGAGAACCAGACTGCTGGCTGGTGGGTACAGAGAGGATTCACCGGACAAAGGGGTGATTCATGTCCTGGGCCGGACAGAGCAGGATAGCTTGAGAATTCATCACACGACTCAGAACGGTGTAAAATTCAAAACTTAGGAATTGTTTATTTCTGGAATTTCCCATTTAGTATTTTTTTGGACCGTGGTTGACTCCGGGTAACACTGAAACAATGGAAAGCAAAACCTCGGATACGGGGGCACGACTGTAACGGTATACTGGCTCCTGTGTGTTGAATACTTACGATTTGCCAGAAACGCACATTAGCATTCGTAAGTATTCATCAATCAGTTCTTACAGCAGCTCTGATGTTAGTACAGTCAGTGCCCCCATCTAACAGGTAAGGTAACCGAATTTAAATGAGGTAATTTTTCCAGTGTCTTCTAAGTAATAAATGGCATTTGACTCTTGAAAATCTGGCACTTAACCTCCCTGCTGTGTTGCCTTCTTAGTAAGTTGACAATTTTTTGATTAGATCTTTTCAAAACAAGTTTTTCCTCTAGCTGAAGACTTGCTTCCTTAATTCTTGGATGGGGAATTAAGGCATTTGAAAAGGAAAGATAGAGCGAAATTGTAGCCTTTAGCTTATTTCAGGAGGTATCTTTACCTGTGTAGCAATCATGTCTTTAATGTTTTAACGTGAGAATTGATTTTACAAATGATGTCCTAGCAGCATGAAAAAGGACAGAGGTTAAAAAGTGACCCTTTAATACCATCCCTTCAACTGTTTTTCTCTGAGGGCTGGTCCCCAGAAGCCATTATTTTCACCTGCCCGTGTCCATGGCAGAGCCACCAGGTTGGACCACGTGGGGCTTTCAACGTTTTATATTTTCTCCAACAATGGTAGTTGATACGGTTCAACCAGTGGACAACCTTTGGGCCTCTCTGCGCCACCCTGGAAGAAGAGGAGTTGTCTTGGGCCACACATTAAATACATTGTGACATGTAACCACAAAAAAAAACTCAGAGTGTTTTAAGTAAATTTATGATTTTGTGTTGGGCCCCATTCGCAGCCACCCTGGCTGCATGGGGCCTGCAGGTTGGACACCCCTGTGAAGCTTTAATTCAACCCTTCATATTAACATTTCCCGTGTTACCGTGTAGCTTTCATACTTTTCATTTCAATGAATGGCTAATGTTCCATCAAGCAAAAGTTCATGTCACCATTCTTTGTCTGTTGTCTTCAGGTTTTTATTATTATAAGTAAATGTCTTCATACATAGACATGTCTCTTTCCTTTGGGTTATTTCTTTAAGATAAAGTCTTAGTGATGGAATGACTGATCAAGGAAAATTCATATGTTATACTTTTGAATCTATAGTTAAGCTACTTTCCAAACAGACTTTATTTAAGTTGTAATCAGCAGTGTCTAAATGTACTAATTTCAGCAGAACCTGGATAGCCTTGAGTATTATCATTATTTATATCATATAATAGATGTAAATGGTACTTAATGAATGTTTTAATTTGTTTTTCTTTGACCACAGCAAGGTGGAACATGTTTGCATCTTTGTTTACTAATTTCTATTCCTTCTGCACGGATGATTAGGTCATACTGTTTGCTCATTCATCTATTGGGCATCTTATTTGTATAAAATTGTGCATCGTATGTAATATAGATGGTAACTCTTTGTATACATTTTAAAAGCATTTTAATCCCTTTTTTCTCTTAATTTTTATTATATTCTTTTAGAATTTACCAAATAAATATTTCATAGCATTGAATCTGAATTTTTATCAATTAAAGCTTAGAAATTTTTAATTCTACACATATTTAAACATATTTAATTTTATCCTTTGCCATGTTTTATAAGATGTAATGATATTTACATTTTTAGTGGTGCAAAATTTATTTTGATTTATGGTATAAGCGAAGGATATAATTTTATTTTAAATTTGCTGATCAGGTATTCCCTAACATTTTGTAAGTAAGTTTTCCCCTGTTGTTTATAGATGTTTCCTCTATAGGTATAAATACATTTAATGTAATAGAGTTTATTTCTGAAGCATTTATTTGGTTCCATGTTTTTTTATGATGCCAGATGTACTTTAATGTCTAACAGGATGGTATCCTCTAATTATTTTCAAATTGAGAACATTTTAAATGTTTTCCCCTATTTTTTCTTTATAGGCTAATTTAATAACATTTCACAATGTTATAGTTTGATCAGGTTTAAAAAGTATATTAGTTGCCTTTTGCCACGGTAAAATAACACCACAGACTTGGTGACTTAACCCAATGCAGATTTATTACCTACAGTTCTGCGGGTTCCAAGTCTGACACTGGTCTCACTTGGTTAAAATCCAGGTGGCAGCTGGGCTGCGGTCTTTTGTGAACGCTGTTAGTGGACAATTCCTTTTCTTGCCCCTTCTAGCTTCTAGAGGCTGCCCTCATTCCTTGGCTCATGCGCTCTCTTTCCATCTTCAGGGAAAATGGTGTTTCATTTTTCTGTTTTTCTCTGTGAGCAGAGCCAGAAAATATTGTCCATTTTTAAGGACTTGCATGATTAGATCAGGCTCTGGAAATCCCAGGGTGCTTTCCCCCTGAATACAAAGTCTTTACCCTTAATCACATCTGCAAAGTCTGTTTTCCCAGACAGGGTAACATATTTGTAGGTATTGTGGATTAGGAGGTGGACATATTTTTGTTGGGGAAGGGGCATTAATTTGCCTGCAATAAAAAGCATCTGAGTTTTGTTTGGGATTCTATTAAATATGTGTTAAATGACTTTGGCAAAATTGGAATTTATATATTTCGTTTTGCCGTCCATCAGTAAGTTGTAGTTCAATCTTCATGACGATTTCCTGGTGACATTTTGAGGACTGAGTGGTTTTAAAAACCTTACCTCCTTAACTGTATTCCTTAAACTTGATTTTGTGTGTTGCTCATGTGAACAGAACTCTTCTTTGCCTGTATTCCTTCCTGGTACATTTCTGTAACAAGTGAATGCTTGATGTTTTTAATTCTTCATGAAAATTTATTCCCTAATGTAATCTTAATTTGTCATCCACTCTACAAGGAGAAACATATGCTAGCAATACGTGGTGCGGTGTGAATGCAGCTCCCAGGGAATCCGTCCAGCTATGCCATATTGAGAAATCCCATTTTCATTATTTATTTGAAAAGATGCAAAAATGCTGAGCATTGAGATGACCTTCAAAGCTTAAGAAAGGTTGCTGAATACTATGTTTGACCTAGTTTGCTCGATGCTCTCAGCAGAAGGACACCCAGCAGTCCAGGAGCTGCCCTGGCAAAGGGAAGTGGCATATGGGCCTGGGGTGGAGAGGCAAAGCTTTGCTTGGGGACCCTGCACAGCCCCTATCTCCAAATGATTAATTTCTACTTCAGCAGGTTACACTTTGCAATGTACTCCCTTCTAAGTTTGATACTCATGTTGAAAGTAGGTTTAGGATGCAGAGGAAAGATCTTGGGATTGGGAGATAGGAGGCCTGGTTCCAGCCTCAACTGAGAGCTTGGTTGAGCCATATGGTGGTGAGGAGGTATTCTGATTCCTCGGGGGATCAGTTCTGATATTTGTAACATGGAGAGCTGGACTAGATCTGTCAATCTATAAACTGATGGAGATGTTAAAGAAGGCAAAATCCATTTGAAGAAGGAACAAAACACCAATCATTTCAGATTTCACTATTTTTTTTCCTCTTTACATTGTTTCTAGGGTAAGATATAGGAAGCAGATCTTTTTGACCCTTTTACCCTACAAATATCTTTGGGTTTATGAGCTAATTTTCATCTCAGTTTATGAGCCCTTGAGAAGCCTCTGAATTCTTTAAGTAGTGTTGGTGGACTTGACATCCCTTCTAAATGAGAGGCATATCTACCTGAAAAATTGGGAAACATTTACTCATAAAGATATATGAGGTCTGTCCAGAAAAAATCCAGCCATTGTTAATATAATGAGAACGGTTTGTGTGTCATCGGTGTGACTTGGCGCCCGAGGAGAGTGCACTGGAGTGAGCATGTGTGAACAATGACGACTTCACTGAACTAGTCAGTGGGGGTGGTAGACACTGTGGAGTGAGCATGTGTACTGTGTGGCAAAGTGACTGAGCTAGTGCAACAATGAATCTGCATCAAATTTTGCATTAAGCTTAAACATTCCTCTGAGGAAACTATTCGGATGATTCAGAAGGCTGCAGCTATGGGCAACTGGTGATTGGCTGCTCTATCACAACGACACACCCACTTATGAATCACGTTTCCTGCAGAGTTTTTTTGTGAAACATCAAATGGTTTTGTGAAACCCAGGTGACTCAGCCCTTCTACAGCCCAGATTTGGTGCCCTGCTACTTCTGGTCTTTCCCAAAACTAAAATCAGCTTTGAAAGGGAAGAGATTTCAGACTGTCGATGAAATTCAGGAAAATACAACGAGGCAGCTGATGTGTGAGGTCCCAAGGTGCCTACTTCGAAGGGGACTGAGGTGTCATTGTCTTATGTACAATGTTTCTTGTATCTTCTTCAATAAATGTCTCTGTTTTGCATAGTGCATGGCTGGATACTTTCTGGACAGCCCCTGCTGTGTGCACCCCTATGTTTATTGCAGCATTATTCACAGTGGCCCAGATATGGAAACAACTGAAGTGTTCTTTGACGGATGATTGGATAGAGAAGATGTGGTCCACACATACAGTGGAATACTGCTCAGCCATGAGAGAAGATGAAATACTGCCTGTTGTGAATTTCATGCTAAGCAACATAAGTCAGATGGCAAAAGTCAAGAGCCATATGATTTTATTCATATGTAGGATATACAGTTGAAAGCAGTAGGTGAACAAACAAATGAACAAATCTTAACGACACCAAAAATAGTACGGTGGGTATCAGAGGGGAAGAGGTGGAGGAGGTACAGAAGGGTAAAGGGAGTGAATATATGGTGATGGATGGAGATTTGACTTTGGGTGGTAAGCACAAATTGCGATATGCCGATGATGTTATATTATAAAACTGTACACTTGAAACCTATATAATTTTATTAACCAATGTTACCCCAATGAGTTTACTAAGAAAAAAAATATATATTGGTTTTCTGACACTGGATTCTCCAGTCTGTGTTCCATAGGCTGAATAGGACAAGAGGAGAAACCTGATAGGCTTGTCTCGAGGGCCCAAATGCAGTGTGCATGGGTTTGGCTTGCTTAGGAAGCCCTTCCTTATGGGTCTTGTCCTTCTCCCCTCACACCCCCTGCGTTGACATGTCTTGATACGTTGTCTCTTCGTCATTGACTGTTTTCCTCCTCTGTAGAGCAGGGGCTCTAATGTCTGAACAGCAGGGAGTAGCCAGTGGGATCCAGAGAGTGGCTTGGAGAAGCCATGAGCTCAGCCCCAAACATACCAGATCACAGGACCTGTCACTGAACTTCCGCTTGCGGTCCATCTTCTACTTTGTATCAGTGTTCCCTGCATAGAGTCTGGTGGGTGAGCCCATTCCCACGTGGAGGGATAGCAAGGCACTGGCATGGGGTAGATCTTCTTCAAAAATGTGTTTTCCTCCCTTCCTCATAGCTGGGATTGTCTTTGTCTCCTATTGTAGGAAGCATTCAAACTGCTGCTGGTGTCACAAGCTGACTTCTCTGATCGAGGTTATAACTTGCTATAGTCAGAGACTTCTAGGCTGTCCCCGACCCATTCCTGGGTCCAGAAAGGGAGTGGACCACAGACTTTCTAAGTCCCAGGAATCACTTAACATTGCACAGCATAACTTACATATATGGCAACAACAACATACCTGCATTAAGAGCATTTATATAAAGTCCCTGTGGATATGATTTTTCCTGAAGCATGTAGAATCGTGTTGGGGATTCAGACATAGAAACGGTTGATTCTAGCATGGTATGACATGAATGATGACAATAGGGCACATATCTTGCTGCTGACTTGCTGGGTTGAGAAGGTAATTTCTGGGAGGCCAGTTAGCTTTGTGGTGAAGAGAAGCCCCAAGGATTAGAAAAACAAAATTAGTGTGGTATTCTCAATAGTCACTTTTGAGGGTTTAGTGGAGAGCAAGGAAAAAGTTTTTGCTATTATTATTATTATTATTATTATTATTTAAAAATTAGAGCCATGGGGAACTGATATTTTGGACCTCAATCTGATCACTCTTGGGTGGTTCGGTGGGGTGAAGTGGTGGGAACCAATACAGACAGCTGTCCCCAGTGCTCCCGAAAGTCAAGCAGCCATATGCTGGCATGGTCCCAGAGACACTCCCAACTTCAGAAGGAGAACTCAGAACCTCAGACTTCAAGCTGGCGGGGTGCCCTGGCTGGCAGCCCCGAGTGCAACGAAGACTGGAGGGAGAGGGAAGCCCTCAGAACTGCACTTCAGAGGAGGAGATCCCCTGAGAGTCCCCTGGAGAAAAAAAAAAAAGGAAAAATCAGTGCTGTTGTACAACCTTGGCTCTTGAAAAGAGCCTACATTATAGCATGATGGAGCAGGACGTGACCTCTGTTTGATGTCCCGAGGGTCAGAGAGAGTGTCCCAGGCTGGGCTGAGCCAGAGCCTCAGCTTCCAGGCCAGATTGGAATTCAGAGGTACCAGATGTAGCAGATGGCTGTGCCAGCAGGCTGCCTGCCTTCCTCCCAAGCTGTGAGCATGGGTGGGATCAAGCTTTATGCTTCCTTACCTAGATGCATTAAAGTGAATGCAGGTATAGGGACATTAGTTCATAAGGACTCTCTTAAAAGCATTTTTTAAAAAAGAAGATGGTGATGGTGGAAGTGAGGATTGAAAGATTTGTGCCTAAAAACACATGTTAGTGCAAGTTAGAGGAAGAGAATTGCCTCTGAGGTTGGGAGCTGGGATCAGGTATCTTTCATCGTAAGTTTATTTTAGAATTTTTTTCAATTCCCTGACATTTTGCAGATGAGTTTATCTTTTCTTGGAAATTGCCTTGCTTGGTCTTCCTCATACCCCTCTCAGGTCCGAAGGAGCATGGCCACCTTTGTCCCAGAGCTCTTTCCAACCTTGCCCGTGCCCAGGACCAGAGGTTTTACTCCATTCCTGGATTGTGGAGAGTGTTCAGGCAGACTCTTAAGTAGACTGTTGTCTTAGCCTGCTCGGGCTGCTGTAACAAAGTAGCACAGACTGGGTGCTTTAAACAACAGAGACATTTATTTCTTGCAGTGCCGGAGGCTGGAAGCCTGAGATCCGAGTCCTAGGTTGGGGTGAGACCTGCTCCCTGCCTTGCGGATTGCTTTCCCACTGTGTCCTCACAGGGCCCAGAGAGTTGGAGGACTCCACCCCCAATGCTGCTCCTCCCCTCTCCTCTCCTCTGACACTAATCCCATTATGAGGACTCCACCCCCAACACTTCTTCTGCACCTAATCACCTCCAAAAAGCCCCACCTCCTAATAGCATCCCACTGAGGGGGAGGGTTTGAACATAAACTTGGGGGGGAACACATAGATGCAGTCCCTAAGCACGTCTAGGCCTTGCGTCAGAGGGTACGGACAGGCTCAGACCAATGAGTACTATATTCAGTCTGCAATTGAGGGGTGGGCTCGCTAGTCAACAGAATACAAGCCTTGGCCCCCACCACCTGAGTATTATGGGCATATCATCTAGCCTCTCTGAATCTCAGTTTCCACATCAGTGCTTGCTGCGATGAGATTTTCTGCATGCCATAGTGTTAGGGAGGGGAGGCACTGGGATAAATTATGTGAAGTACTTCACTTATAGTAAGAGATCAATAAATGTTAATTACTGTTATTATCCATGTCCCCAATACATTATTATTCATATATATATGAATTATATATATGAATTATATATATATGTGTATGCTCATTCCTTGGCAAACATATATTTGCCAAGGAATATATATATATATATATATATATATATTGGCAAACAGACCAAGAAACCGTCAGGGAAGATAATTGACTTTTGCAGATAGAAAGCATTTGAATAACCTCTCTTTGGTTGGGTGAAGTGTTCTGCTCATGTTTATTTGCCAGGCTGTCATCCACGTTGCATGAGTAGCCATCAGAGACGCATCTTGAAATAAAAGTTTTCAAGGGCAGATGGAGATAATTACACCTGGTGGAGCTGGGCTGATGAAACGCGGAGTAGATGGAGGTGGAGGGATTTAATGATGACACACTCCCCAGACGGAGCCACCTGTATTTTGTGCTCTTCCAAGGCCTCTCCAGGGAGTCAGGAGTGCTTCTGGTCACATACACGAAATGAGCAAAGACAGGCCTTAGTGATCCTGGACCCAAGCACTCTGGGAAGGGCTGTGTGTGTGTGTGTGTGTGTGTGTGTGAAGCCTCTGCTAATAACACACGTTGCCTGAGCTGTAAAACGAACCATGAAGGAGCAGATCCAGCGTGCCATTCTGTTACTTCTCATTCTTCTCTGAGGCCCAGCTGACATTGTTATGACGTTGAGGATAATAGCGATGATGAAGCAGCCACCCTCCACTGACCAGGTGCTACTTGTCAGAGGCTGTACTAAATGCTTTCTGCTCAGTATAGCCAACCCTGACTGCGGCTCTGTGAAGAAACCCCACGCTATGACTTCTCTCTTTGTCTGGGAACTTATGAGGAGACGGAGGCCCAGAGCTTGATTACTCAAGCTCACAAAGCTTGTACGTGGCAGAGCTGCTGCTCAGACACTTGTCATCCCCAATCCAAAACCTGCGTTCTGTCCCCCGTAACTGCTGCCCCCCTACACTACAAACAGACTGCGGAATGCTGCCTCCAGCATCTGTCTGGCTCTGACCCGAAGCCATGGCAACGCTGGAGTGTGCTGGTCAGTGGCTGGATGAACCATTCTGGGAAGGGCTGAGATATACCCATTCCACTGGGATTGGACGGGGCCTGGGAGGGGCCTGGGCTGCAGGGGGACTGGTGGTGTCCATGGGGTTAAGAATATTGCCAGGCAGAATAGCAGCAGGCTAAAGGGTGGAAGGTACATGTCCCTGCAACTCGTTCTTTAACCCCTTTTCTCTCGGCCGAGAGACCCAGGAGTGGGATTCAGGTGTCTGCTGCCAACCATCTCCCAGACCCAATGCTTTCGTCCATTCTGAGTCTGCAAAGATCTCTTCTCAAAGCTCTCGGTTTGAACCAACGAAACCCCTGCAAAAATGTGATCTTTTACTTTTTTATCTTTTAGAGTATAGTGTGTAGTATATCAATTAGTCCTTTGTGATTAATTTATATATTTAGGTATTTGTATACTCTATGTGTCCACTTATATTTTCAATTTAATGGGTTGAGAAAAGTAGATTAAAGTCTCCTATTAACGTGCTTCTCTTCATTTTTTTTATTGTTTTTAGTACTACATCCTACGGCCTAAATAGTGCTTTTTGCCCTGAATTCAACCTTGTCTGAATGTAAGATTCAGAACCTCTATTTTCTCTGTGATTTGTATTTGCCTGAGCAACTTTGTGAAGCTTTTTATTTCAGCCTCTCTGAGTTAAAATGTTTTAGATATGTCTCTTGTGTGTGTATAGTATGTTTTTACTTCATGGTCCAATATAAGAACATGGCTTTTAACAGATGTTTACTTTATATACATTGCTAACAAATAAGTTGGAGATTAGTTAAGTCACTGTATTTGACATTTGGTCTCCTATTTTTGTTTCTCAATCATCTTTTGTTATAAGACCAGTTTCCTCTGCTCATGTGTATGATGGTGGAGTAGTATGTGTGTGTACCTTCTGGTGTTTTAGAAAGCCTGTGGTGTGTTTTAATTTCTTCTAGTGTTTACACTGACAATTTGTGTTTTCTCTTCAGGTGGACTTGATTAACTTTGCTGTAGTCCCTTCTGCTTCTGTCTCCTCTCTCCGTCTTCTCTCATCCTGTAACCAATTTTTTTTGTCAGTTCTCTTTTTAAAAAAAATCAAATTTTTAGGATTTACATTTATAGCTTTCGATATACTTATCTTACTCCTAGTTGTTTTGTGAGATTCAAATGGTATATTTTGAACTCAACCTGGAAAAAACAGCAAAATCACCTTCATCTCTGTCTTCCCCATCTCCTCCCAATTTTTGTTAGTAATACTATTTCCACATTATCATTGTGTGTGACTCTGTACTCTTTTCTCTGAATGTAACCCCTGTAGTTTTCTTAGTCCTTCCGTGAAATGGATCAAAGCCCATTTTTAGTCCTTTTATGATAGTTTCTCATCACTTTTTGGCTGAAGTTTGACCTCTAGCTGATTTTTCAGGAAAGGCTCAGGGGAATTCATTCCTTGAGTTCTTCTTGTACATTTGCCCATTGCCTCTATCCTTAACGAACAGTAAAACTGGGTATAAAATTCTTGGGTCACGCTTTCTCTGAGGAATTTATTAGCATTTCCCCATGGTCTCCTTTGAATTAACATAGCTAAGATGGTTTCAAGCATTTGATTGGTTTGGCTTTGGTCAGGTGTCCACAAGGGTAAAATCAAAGGGTTACCTGGTAAGAGTACAACCCTTCCAAGGAGGAGGACTGAGAGGGGGAAATGATTGGCATGTATTGGCCACCAAATTGCTATTTCAGGCCCCAGTCTGGGAACTGGGACCCTGCTGTGGCAAGGCACTTTGCACTCCAGACTCTCAGTGACTGGGGAAACCAGGATCTAGTCTTGCCTCCAGTTCCCAGCTCAGGCCCCAGGCGTGCCCACGTGCTGGCCTGGTGTCCCGTTGTTGAGTTCATTTGCAGCCAGCACTTAGTGCCTTGTGGTTGTCTGACGTGGACAGTTAGCCTTGGCAGTTGGTGCCTCCTGTTGGTTCCTGTGTCCTCCTTAAAGTAGCGGATTGCCTGGCATGTTGGCTTTGCCCGTCTCTGCCAATTGATGCCTCCCTGGCGTGCTCTGCTGTAGATCCAGGGTGCCTGGGTCAGACTTCAGCCAAAGTCACTCAAAAATCCTGTTCTGCAAGCAGGGGTGGGACAACAGTCCTTCCTGCCCACGTCCATCCCCCTCTCTCCAAATCATCCCAATCTATTTTAAAGAGGAAACTGAATAATCTCCGAGGACATTTCATCCCTCAAAAGTTCTCCAAGGAGAGTTTAAAGATAGGCCTGTTGTTTAGAGATCAATGAAACTGAGATGGAATTTAAATATTAAGAGGAAAGCTCTTGGCTTCAGGTAAAGCTGACATTTGCATAATAATGAGAATGACTAGGCAGATGGAATTGCGAATCTGACTGGAATCTCAAGTCCTGGTGAGGGGAGATTCATTTACCTGAGATGGCGATGGGAAACCCGCTAACCAGAGGTTTGCGCCGTCCCTCACGTTCAGCAGATTCTGAGACAAATCCAGTTCACAAATAGCAGGTAATGCAACTTGACATTAAGCTTAATTTGGTTTGTTTTCCCAGCAGCCCTCGACAGAGATACAACTGTGGAAGTCTTTAAAGGGGGTGAGGGGGAGAACCAGTCTTCCCTGTCAGAACTGCGTGACATTGTCACCCCCAGTTCTGTCCCTGTCATTATTGTTATTGCCTGAGAAACAAAGGAGGGAGCGGAAGGAAATCTGAAGTTCGACCTGAATTATTCTTGAGACACAATGGGAACGTCTATGAGAAAAAAATAAAAGGAGAAGAAATAAGGACTTCAAATTAACATTTCTGGGTCTTGATGGGTAACAGGGGGGAAAGTTAGTAGCTGGGTAATATGGCCAGTGATTTAGGAGCCACCTTAACTTGAAAATTGGATTCCCTGAGGGAGATCAGTTTGTTAGCCTGTCCCAGACTTGAGCCTGAACTCTCTTATTTTGGGATGACAGAAGTTATTCTGGGGGAAGACGGAGAAAAGTTGTGGCCGACAAAATTCCAAGATGGCCCCTATGCTCCCTCCGCTCCCTGGTATTATGTCCTAGATAATTCTTTTTGTTTGAGAGCAAGTAGAATTTGTGGATTGCTTCTGATAGACTCACTCCCGTGATTATGTCACATTACTTGGCAAAGGTGAAGGGATGTTGCAGTTGACTGAGTCGATCGTAGGGGAGATCATAGGGCCTGACCTAATCAGGGGAGCCCTTCAAACGAGGGCTTAGGCCTTCTGTGATGTCAAAGACTCAGAGCAACAGACTCCCTTCTCTGTTGATGACTTTGAAGAAGCTGCTATGAAAGCCACCGGAAATGACTTCTGCCAACAACCCAAGGGACTCTGTAAGGAGATTCTTCCCTTGTCGAACTCTTAGAGGAAACCAAGTCCTGGCCAGCATCTTGATTTCAGTCCTGCGAGTCCTTGGTCAGACAACCCAGCTAAGCCATGCCTGGCCCACAGAAACTATAAGATCATAAAGTGGGTGTTACTTAAAGCCAACAAGTTTGTGATAATTTGGT
Organism: Desmodus rotundus; assembly: GCF_022682495.2. Taxonomy (NCBI): domain Eukaryota; kingdom Metazoa; phylum Chordata; class Mammalia; order Chiroptera; family Phyllostomidae; genus Desmodus; species Desmodus rotundus. Next base: position 121,785,619 of record NC_071394.1, read on the forward strand.
ACATAGCAACAAAAACTAATACAGAAGTTTGTATTTAAAATAAGTCAGAGCAATATTATGTGTATTACTAGCCTTTCTGGCGGGAGGCAGGGCAATGGGGATCAGCCACGACCTGGGTTACATATACCTTTCTGCAGCCAAACAGATGCCCGTCTAGGATCCTCTTGTCTGTGCGGGGATGTCTCCACAGGCCTGGACGGCTAGTGTGGCCTGGAGTCTGATCCTCAAATTACCCCTTGTTCAGCCAGTCTTCTTTACCTTTTCATTGGGACAACTAAAACAATGTATCCACCTAAGACCACACTTTCAGAACAATGAGTAAGTTTATGTTAGGATTGTATCCATTTCTTTATTCTTAAGTATCCCACCTCTTACTACTCAGCTAGTTCAGTTCAAGTGAAAACAACATTTGTTGAGCATTGATTATATTACAGGCTTCCTTTGGGGTGAGGACAGGAAGTGGGAGCATTGTTCATGATTAATAGAACAGAGGATGGAATCAAAGTCAAGGGCATACAGTCCGACAGAAATTTCAATAGCCACCTACGCTAGTAGCTATTACATGTGGCAGATTGCCGAGTGTTACGACAGGTAGCAAAGGGCTGGGGCTCCATTATTTCCTGATTGTGTTACCTCAGGAAAACGACCAACCTGAGCTTCATCTGAAAAATAAGATGAATGGTAATTACAACAACAACGATAAATAAGGATAATGATAACAACAATAAGGATAATATGATTTTGAGAATTAAATGAGCAAAAGTACATACAATACTGACATTTTAGTGAACTCTCAGTTTATGTTAGTATAAGCATATTGTTGTTTGTAAGGAAAACAAATAAGGGAAGGCTTCCTGTAGGAAACGACCTTTTAATTAAGCCTAACACTGTTGTTAGGTATTTGGTGGGAGTAAATATGTGAAGATTCAAAGCGGAAAGACCATCAGTGATCAAAGACTCAGAGGTCAGAAGTAAATAATGAGTTGAGTGAACGTGGCTTCCTATAGTCTTTTTTATCATATTTCCCTTCTTTCCCTCCAAAGAACCTGACAGTTTCTTTCTTCCAGACCACAGTTCAGATTGTTGAATGGCATCGGTGCTGGCTTACAAGTCCCTATCAAGTTTATTTTTCTCTTTGATTGTCACTGGGATTCCCCTGACCCCCTGACCCCCAGGGCAGTAAGGCAGTCTGTCCACACTTGTTAGACAGGCACAGCCTTAGCTCCAGGCAGGGCCTCCTTAGAGAGTGAAGTAAAGAATATGTGGGCCCCAGCGACCCTGATCTTTGGGGGATGGAAATGTGTACAGTCTCAGGTGTGGAAGGACCATTAGTGATTAATTTCGGCTAAAAATAAAAGTTTTCAGTAGCTCTGCGAGACCAGCCATGGCAGGGTAGGTTTCTTTCCCTGTCCTCCCCCTTCTTTCCTTTTCTCCCTCGCTCTCAGTAGAGATGAGAGACTCAGAACAATACAGCCAAGCTACACTAAAGAAAGGTCAATGTTATTCTGAGAAAGAGCTTGTGACACTCCACTTCGAAGACTCTGTAAGCTTTATGCCTCCTCTTACCAATGGCAGTACATACTTACTTCCCGGTGGCGTATTTGGGTGGACCCAAGACCCTAGGGTGGGAGCAGAGGGCTGGAGAGTAGAAATGGTCACAGGAAAGAGGAGGACATCTTGGATGCTCCTATAAGATGGCTTGTGTGCGGGATTGAATTGCAAATTGGTGGCCTAGTAGAGTGATGCTTTGCCCATCTCCTGAATCCTGGGGTTGTTTAGGTTAGTCTACTTACTCCCCCTTGTGGACTCTACCTGCGTGCTCCTCCTGCACTGCCTGAGAAGCTCTGGGGTCAATTTGGGGGGCAGGTAGATGTTGAAATTGCATGAGACTATTGTATAGGACACATTTTTGGCCTCATTGGCCTAAAAAGATTCTTGGGTCAGTGGGAAATATCACAGCTCCCTATTTCCCTGAACCAGTTCTGTCCCCAGTCTTAGTGCTGGAGGGCACAGATGAAGTGGCAAATTCACCGCAGAGTCCAAAGGCTAGGGTCAGCGCGGTGCTCAGCGTGGCTGATATTATTGTTGGTTTTGCTTGTTGAACATTCCCTGGTATTTGCTTTAAAAAATCATGATACTTGCTAAATAATACATGCAGGAGTCAGAGTATTGGGGTCAGATGCCTGTCATTGATGTACAGTGGACCCGACTTGTTCAAATCCCAGCTCTCGGGTTGCTTGTAGTTCTCCAGGTTTGGGTCTCAGTCTCATCCCTCAGGACACCTGTCACAGTTTATAGCTTGTTTCTTCAGGGCCTTTCCCCCCCAGGCTGTGAGTTTCTCGAGGGCCGGGCTGTGTGTCTCATCTACTGCTTTCTTCTCACACGGTAGCTTGGTGTACTGTTAATGCATATTTATTGAATGGATAAAAATGAATTTCAGGGGACACTCCTCCGAGTCCACGAATAGGTATTGTTCAGTGTCTGTGTACCTCATGTTTTTGTAAGGTTCCTGGTTTGTGTTCCAAATGCCCTGGACCTTGGGGACAAGGTCTCTGTGTGTGTTTGTGAGAATGTTTCTCCTCTCCCTGGATGTGGCAGCCACTTTCCCACCCTCTGCTCCTCCGTCCTTTTGCAGATGGCTTCGTTGTCCTTCCTGTGGCCTACTTTTTGTTGTTGACCATATCACTAGGGAGCTGGAATCTGGTCATTATTTTAAACCTGCTTTGCCTCTTTGGTGGGAGCCACAGGGTAGGGGGCTCTTTAGCAAAGGGGGAGAGAAGGGATGCCAGCAGCAGACATGGAACAGCTGTGGGGTGGGGCAGGACTGAGGGATGCCAGGTTCCATAAGTGACGAGTGCCAGGGAGTTCTTCAGCGAGAGCCCTGCGGCATTAGTGTCGCTCAGACTGGACAATTTATGTAGCGCCTGCCAGCAGAAGTACCATCCTCTTGAATGGAAGTTCACTGGGGGAGTCAGGTAGCACTCAGTGAATATACTCAAGCCATAACCAGCATTTTGCTGGCCCTGATATATTGGGACACATCTCAGCCACATGGGGATTGAAACCTAATGGATGTCTTCCACCGGATATAGAAGATATGCCAAGTATTGTATTTGGCCAAACTTCTCCAGAGAGACAGGGCATCCCTAGTCAAGTTGACACTTGACCATCAAAACAAAAAGTTAACCATCACACTGGGTGTTGCCACAAGGCTGGATGAACAGTAGAATAGCACCTCAGTCATCCCAGGAACTAGATCTGATGGGAGAGCAGGGGCCTCAGTCTAGACCTCCCTACTGCAGACCCTTTTGGTGGGTGGACCATGGGGCCTGCTTAGAGGTGGGATTGGTGGTTATGGCCGTGCAGGTTTTGCCTATCCGTTGTGCTGGGGGACGTGGGGGCGGCACTGTCCCAATGATGTGTTGGTGGCCTGAGCTGCCTTTATCCCTTCTGTAGCATAATGCCACTTGTCCCTTACAGTTAAACTGTCACTTCACAACTCACAAAGTCATTCTGCCTGGCGAGGGACTTTGGAGGGGTACTCTTCCCTGAGAACACCAAACTGGCACTGTTTGTCATCGCTGTTGTCATTGTCGTCCTGTGGTTATGATTGTTATTAATAATGGTGATTGTGATCATTAGGCCTGGGAAGAAAATAATGATAAAATGGTTCTAATTAGGCATTATAAATACATCATGTTCTTATCATTGTGTTGTCTAGTATTAATTATAATCACTGTAATCACTATAACAATATGAACTTCTGCCTGCATTTGTCTTTTCTCTGATCAAAGCATTGGAAAGACACGATCTCGTTAGCTTCGTGACATTCCGGCAAAGGGAGTGCGGGTTGCAATCTGCGGCCGTGTGTGCTGGGGTACGTGTGGGCCGAAGGGGATGTGATGAAAGACCGCCAGAAACCCAAAACAAAAGGCAGCGAAATACACAGTGGGCAGGCACATTGTAGGGAGGTGTGTCTGCTGTTGGACAAAGTTGAAAATGAAATAGATTTCAGGAAATTCAACTCAACCTTCCCTGTGAAATTTGCCTCGCCATTTCCCAGCTGTGTGACCTAGAGAAATCTGCTTTGTCTCTCTGAGCACAGAGGCTGATAGTGCTTTTTTAAAAAATTTATTTAGTTTTAGAGAGAGGGGGTGGGAGGGAGAAAGAGAGAGAGAAATATCAACATGCAATTGCCTCTCATGCACCCCCAAATGTCAACCTGGCCCACAACACAGGCATGGGCCCTGACTGGGAATTGAACTAGCGGCCCTTTGGTTCACAAGCCTGCACTTAATCCACTGAGCCACACCAGCCAGGGCTTAATAGTGCTTTGTTCTCCTATTGTAGTTAGGGGCAGCACATATTTTCCTGTTTTACTCTCCCTTTAGTTCAATGAAATAACACAATGTAGCCTGTCGTAGGGTCTGTTGTGAACTCTTAGAAGAAAGCAAATGCATGTTTATCCAGCACCTGGCACAGAGCTTGGCATCTGGTTGGTTTGCGCTTAATGTTGAGTGATTGAGTAAAGATATCAAAGGAGATTGCCTTATATAATTTATAGTGAGGAGACATTTTACATGGATTGATTAATTTCTGGTACAGAAGTAAGCTTCTGAGATGCCTGACATCCGAGCTAATCTGCTCCTCGCCCCTTAGGCTCTGATTGCTTTACTTCCCTCAGTACCCCTAGTGCTGGGTAGGGATCCATGGAGGCAGCTTGTGGGAGAGAAGGAGCTCTCTGGGCTGTAGGCATTTAAAAGTACAGACACGTGTGCCCTGATGGGTGTGGCTCAGTTGGTTGGGCCTCATTCCTCAAAGTGAAAGGTCACTGGTTCGATTTCTGGTCAGGGCACATGCCTAGGTTGTGGGTTTGGTTCCTGGACGGGGCACGTGTGAGAGGCAGTGGACCAATGCTTCTCTCTCAAGTTGATGTTTCTCTCCTTCACTTTCTCCCTCCCTTCCCCTGTCTCTAAAACTAAATAAATAAAATCTTTAAAAAAATAGACCTGTATGAAGATGGCCCATTAGTGCCCATCTTCATTAGTGCCCATTAGTGCCCATTAGTGATCATTGTAATCAATGGTCAGCCCAGTGGGTGCTGCCCCTGCTCCTCCGCCCGCCTCCCCTCCACTGGGACAGCAACTCTTCCTCCAGGGACTTGCTGCCCCTTCAAGGCCGTCCCCAAGCCCAGGCCCCCTTTTTAAACTCTTCCCCAGGCTCAGAGGATCTGTTGCAGGGATGCCTAAGTTGCCTGAAAATGGCACAGTCTCTTAGATATTCCAGTGTCCCCCCGATTTGCCTCTAGGTGGAGATGTGCTGATAAAAGTAAGCTCAGTTTTATCTCAAATATTGGAAATTCCTCATTAGTAAGGACAAATTAATACACTCTTAGTTGTCTTTTCAAAGTGCTAGTCACAAAGACTTCACACAGTGCTCTCTGGCTTTGAATGCCCTGACCTCATTTACCATGAGCAAGGCCAGCAACCTTCTAGTATTGTGACATCCGAAGGGCCCTTCCAGGTCTGGCTGTGGGTCATTCTGTGTGATTGTCCATGCTTTTGCTTCCTCTTCAACAGTTTCTCAGAGGCCAGGTGTGTGGGGTGGAAGGAGCCTGGGTCCACATGGAGCAGAAGCACCAAGGAGAGCTGAGCCCCACGGAGACTGTGCCACGAGCGAGGACTAAACCTCTGTGACCTGAGGCTGTTGAGATTTGGGCTGCCTGCTACAGCAGCTAGTGGGTTACCCTGACTGCTGTGCACGCTTCTTGGGTTGGTCAAAAAGTTTGTTTAGTTTTTCCCGTAATATACAAGACAGATTTTTCATTTCCACCAATAACTTTATTGATTTGGATATTTTGAGGATGTTGGCTATCTCCTATGTGGTATAGTGTTAATTGTTGTCAATTAATGTCTCAATTTGATTACTATCAACTTCAACTGGTCTATCTGACCGTGGAGCATTGTTCAGTGAGAAGTCTCCAGCATGAAACTTTGCCAACCATTTTTGACACGTTCCGTCAGTCACAGCGCCTTCTCCATACGCAGCACAAATCTTTTTTGCATTTCAGTTGTTCTTACCTTTCTTGAAATAACAAAGCATAATATGCTGAAAATGTTGCATATTTTCTTTCATCTTCAATATTAAAATGGCTACACAAAAATTCACACAAAAATTTTGATATATATGTATTTTTAAATACACACTAACGTGACGGCTGTCACGATACAATCTAACAAAATTGTTTCCAATGAAGTTAAAGACAACTAAGCGCTACTAGAGCCATTGTTCGCAAAAAACCAAATGAACTTTTTGGCCAACCCGATACATTCTTGAAAAGGGGGATATTGATCAGGTGGGAATTTCAGCGAGAGAGACATTCTGCACTTGGTGGGACTGCGCTTCTGCTGCCTCTGTGCTTAGCCCTCCAATATTCTCTTTCGTGATAAGCCTGGACAACCTTCTAGAAGCGAGCAGCTTGCACTACCCTCCTTGCACGAGCGCCACAGGTGAAAAGCCGGGAGAATGATGGCCCGGGAGGGCCGGAGTCAGGCGCAGCACACGCGCTTTTCCCCCGCTTCTTTGCTGGGACCCCAGCTCGCCCATATGCTCGCTCCTCGGCGTCTCCATAAGGTGCGTAGCCATTGATCACGTATCTGCTCTCTGCCTACCGGGCCCGGCAGAGGGATGGAGGCACCAACCCGCCGAGCACACGTGTGAGGTGGCCGTCGTTTCAGGCTAACGAACACTCCGCAGGCTTTTGTGCTGGCTGCCAGCTCTCGGCTTTGTGTGCTGGAAACATCTTGAACAAAATGTCATCGAGAGCAACTCGGCAGTGTCCTGCTGACTGAGGACATGGGGCTGCCGGGTTTGCCATCTGCCTGCAGCCTCCCGGAGGTAATTATATCAGAGTCTCTCAAGTCCTGGAACAAGGGGGATGTCAGATGCACTTTCCTTCCTCTAGGAAGGTAATGTTCATTTTCTCAGTTCTTTTGGAGCTGCATAGTGTTACTGTCTCCAGGTGTGAGAGAGGCACAGGGAGAGGTGGGGGAGCATGCGGAGTGGAGAAGGGAAAGGGACACAGTGGGACAGAGGACGGGGGTAGGAGCGGGAGGAACAGGCACAACTGCTACTGAGCCCAGAGAGGGGCACATATGCTGACTTTGGCAACTTTTAATTAAAGGATAGGCTGGAAAAATTCCCTTATTGTTACTGCTCAGCTTTCTGACTATAGTGGTTTAATGTCTTCTTTATTAGTGAACTAGTCTGAAAGCATTGTTTTTTCTCTGATTGCTAATTTGCTTTAGAAAAAGGAAATGTGTCTGATAGTGCTTGGAAGGAAAATATTTTCAAAACTTGCTGAAAATAGAGATTTGTACTTCCCCCTCTACCTCTCTTCCTACTGGTTTTTGTTTGGAGTGGGAGGAAAGGAGAATTTAGTTCCAAAATGAAGGATGGTTAATGATACTCTCATTTGACAAAACCCATGCAAAGCGAGTCCTCACTGGAAAACACTTTTTAAATGTAGGGCTCCTTCAAGTCACCTTCTCTGGGGTCTGAGTCTCATGGGTCCTTCTGACTGTGGGCAGCATCCAGGGCCCTTCTGGAGTGGGAGGGATGGCAGCATCTTTCTTGTACACACTGAGTTTTTATAACAAAAGGCTAGAGACTAAGGCCACAAGGTCACTAGACAGTTGGGCAGCTGTCTTGGCGCCCTTGGGTCTGGTAACAAAAGGCTTGTAGACATTAAAAAGTCTGCTTTGAAACATTGTTTCCACTGTTCTCACAGTAAGCTGTACAAATTAGGTTTTTGTTGGTTGCCAGATGGGAGGGGGATGTGGAGGAAGGGTGAAGAGGTGAGAGGATTAAGAAGTGCAATAGGTAGTCACAGAATAGCCATGGGATGTAAAGTACAGTGTAGAAAATGGAGTAGCCAAAGAACCTACACACATGACCCATGGACCTGAACAGTGGTGTGGGGTTGGCCTGAGGTGGTGGGGGGGTGCTGGGTGGAGGAGGGCAAAGGGGGAAAATCGGTATAACTGTAATAGCATAATCAATAAAATATAATTAAAAAAAGAAAAAAATTAAATCATTCGACAGGTGGAAAATTGAATTTTATAGAGAAAACAATAATTTACCCATGGTTTCCTAGTAAGGAAGCTGATGAACTCTCTATTTTCTTTGGACTGAGTGAGTTCTTGGGACGTGGGACTTTCAGTTGTTTTTAATTTCAATTTTATTATTTTTATTTTTTAAGATTTTATTTATTTATTTTTAGGGAGAGGGGAAGGGAAGGAGAAAGAGAAGGAGAGAAACATCAATGTGTGGTTGCCTCTTGTGCACCCCCTACTGGACACCTGGCCCGAAACCCAGGCATGTGCCCTGACTGGGAATCGAATTGCAATCCTTTAGTTCACAGGTCAGCGCTCAATCCACTGGGCCACACCAGCCAGAGTGGGACTTTGAGTTTTAAAATGAAGCCAGTCCTGGGCAAAATGGGACAAGTTGGTCACCATACTCGTAAGTTGAGATCCAAGGACAGGATTCTTTCTGGTTCCTCACAGCTGCCCTTGGTATATGTACTGTTTTAATTGGCTTTTATTGTTCTGCCCACGGATGCTAATTACCCCACCGGTGAAGTAATATGGTGAATTTCGAGCTATACAGGAGAGTAAACACACCAAATAGTAACAATACTGGCTTGTCTATTTTGAACAATTGCCTTTGAGTGTTTGCATACTTAGTTCATGGCTCAAAACGCGTTTGGAAATCCCAAATCTTGAGATTTGTCATTAGATCCAATTTTTAAGGCCATTCAAGAGACAGTCTCATTATTTTGCAGTTATAGTTTTTAGCAAAATTATAGTTTTTAGTAATTTGTCTCTAGTTTCACCGCCCTTGCTCTTCTAGTTTTGGCTAGAAAATACTTTCTTGCTTACCTCTCTCGTATTATATGTTATCATATCCTTCTGCGAACTTGTTAATGGGCATGCATTTATAACAGTAGAAAACATGGTTGATTATAAGTGCAGATGGTGTTTAATGAGCACCAATATAGTTTAATGAGTAACTAGAAGAAGAAACCCACTGAATACTGAAGACATTGACTACTAACAGAGTGTAACATTTGCTATAATATATTCAAATGTAATGTAAAATTGGCAAGGATCCTGAATTTGGTTAATAAAAAGTGAGAATTGTAATCGTACCATACATGAAACCCCAAGAAGGTTTTAGAAAAGATGTTTAGCAGGATGCATTAGGGTAGAGCCATAATCACAGAACATTGATTATTTAAATAAAAAGCAAGCTAGCAGGAAATATTAATTTCTCCTTGAATTTAGTAGAAATATTACAGAGCCTATGCAAGAAATCTCAATAACTATAAACCATTAAAACCTTTTTCCCACTGAGAACATTTTATCTTTTATCACTTTTTAGCCTTACATTTCTATAAAGCATTGGGTCAATTATGAGTTGAACCAATTGCATTTTTTTTAGATCAGAAATCATCGAGTATTGGCAATTTTATATGGTTCCACCTTACATAGCTATTTCTGTCTTGCTGAGGGAGATATGGAGTTTATAACTGAGACAGGGAGTTATTGGAGAAACAGGGCAGAGGACTCCTCAGTCGTTCTGATCACCAATATAGTACTTTTTCTGTTTTTTCTTCTCTGTGGCTCCCTCCCCAGTGGCTGTCACAGAGCAGTAACTCGGTAGATGTGTGTGATGGTTTTGACAAATGGCCACCTATTTGTTGACACTGACATCAAGAGGTAGAGCCTGCGTCCTCACCCTTTGAATCTGGCAGTCTTGTGGTTGTTCTGAGCGATCGAATGTGGGAATGACATTGTGTGAGCCCCGAGGCCACTGTCATCAAAGGCCATGCAGTTTTGGTCTGGTTCGTGTGAAAATGCTCATTCTGGCGACACTCCCCTGTGCAACCCGGTCACCGAGCTGTGAGAAGTGCAAGTCACATGGGGAGGCCACAGGTAGGTGCTTCCCCACCTAGGTGCACAAATGAGCCCAGACTTCTCGTCATTCCAGCCCAGTCAGCAGACCTGTGAGTGAGGCAGCCTCCCTCCAGAGGTCAGCCCCCAGCCACGGAGTCTTTCCAGCTGCGACTCCGGACACCGTGGAGCAGCATGAGCTATCCTCCTATGTTCTCAAGGTCCTGACCCTTTGCATCCATGGGCAGAACAAACACCTGCTCTTTCAGGCCAGTCCATGTGCAGTGGCTTGTTATTCAGCAAAAGGTAATGGGAACAAAGGAGGAAGAATGTGTACTTCTTGTCTAGGAAGTCGGGCTTCATTCTCAGCTACAAAACTGAGGCAGATGCCCCAAGTCACCCGAGTTCCAGCCTGCTGCTCCCCTTACCAATTGAAGCTCGTGCTGGTTGTTGGCCGTGCAGGAGCATAAAACATGGGTGTAGAGGTGACATGGCCTCTAACTGGCTTGGTGATCCAAGAAGGCTGAGGAGGGGTCCTGCCTACTGTGGGGTCCCAGTCTGCAGACTCTTGGGATTGTCAGAAATGCCCTTTGGAAAAGGTGCTCTTGATCAGGTTCTGGATGCTGTCCTCACATGTGTAAAGCTTTTAATATAAAATAACTAAAACATATTTTTTAAAGGAGTAATGCATACTTATAGCATGGACTAAAAATACAGGCAAGCCAGAAGAAAACAAAAGACATTTATGGTCACATTCAAGGACAAGTGTGGTTAATATCTCTCAAGCTTTCTTTTTTGGGGCATAAGTCACATGACCCAGTTGTATATAACATAACGTAATGCGTGATTATTACAATACAATTTAAAAACATATACATTTTCAGGTATTGGGTCCTATGATTCATGCTTTCTTTAGTCAAGTATTTTAAAACTAAAACATGGTTGACATTGTTCCCTGCCTGCATACAAGGCGCTAATATTTATTTGTACTGATTGCACCAGATTCATTGCGGGTTGTGCTGTAATTTGTTGCTCTCTCTATTGATGGATGTTTGCACTTCTGTTCACATTTCTATTGTACAAATCATGCTGTTATCACCTTCTAAAGATAGTGCTTAAATGTTTCAGGCTGGCTGTTGGCTGATGCTATTTCTTATCTTATCCCAGGCACATTTCTAATAGGAAATGTTTTCCCTTATCCCTTATGTCTGTTGTCCCCTCCCTCCAAATCTCTCTCTCTCTCTCTCTCTCTCTCTCTCTCTCTCTCTCTGTCTCTCTCTCTCTCTCTCTCTCACACACACACACACACACACACACACACACACACACACACACGAATCCAGTGGGAGAACATGCATAGATGCACTGGGAAGTTCCACAGAAGATGGTTATAGGGTTTGGGGTTAGATGCTTTCAAAGGGAGTAAGCATTTTCTTTCTCAGACTTTGAACAGGGTTACGGCAAACACCTGCTCCTCCAAGGACAGAAATATTTAAAGATGCTGTGGGAAGTGGCTCAGGCCAAACATGAGAGGCTTTTCCTTCCTTCACTGTTGTATTTGTAAATATGTCCCCTATGGTTTTTGCAGTCGGGAAATGTCAGCCTAAATGTAAAATAAAAATGGGCTGGTCAGCTGTTTGGTTCAGGTTTTCTAAAATGGAGGAAATAAAGTGCAGGTTTAAGATGGTATCTACATAAATGAAGATACCATTATTATTTTTTTCTTTTTCATTGTTCATTCACTTTCATTCTTTTTCATGTGTGTGTCTAAGCAAAATGTCCAAAAAGATTCCTTGTTTTGTGTTAACTGAAAATCAGTAGAGTGTAAGTTTTCCTTGACACTCTTCGCTGGAGTGACCTGCAAGTGTTTTATAGGACAATAGCGTTGTTGCTCAGCGGAAACCCTTGGAATTTGGGATTTCACTATGATGAGATCGAAGAAGGCTGAGATGTACTCTCTTCCTATGGTTTGAACTTCTGTTACCTTTCCAGGTCTTTAGTATTAATATACTCAACCGCTCAAGACATTAACTTTGAACTGGTGGAATGGCTGGTTTTTGATAAGAGGGTAAGTGTGGAGGCAGTTAGAGGTTGGGGGGCAAACTTAGGTTTTGCTGTCGGTCTGGGTTGAGTTAGACCCCAGTCCCATCATTGACTTGCGTTGAGACCTGGGGTGTCATTGACTCTTCTTGAACCCAAGTTTCCTGTTTTGTATGATGCAGACTGCACAGGCTTAGCTTTGGGATGGAAACCGGAGGTAAACATAAAGCGATCGGCGCATGGTAAATAGTCACAAATGTTGGCTTCCTTCCTTGCCTAGGACAGCCCCTTGACTGTCACAGTGTAATGACGGGAGAAGATGAAATGCACCAGCATCCTGGTAGTGACAGGTATCTCCGAGGGGAAGCATTGTTAAAGGAGCGTAGGTTTGCTCTAGTTATCCCCTTCCTCGTTTGCCCTCAAGGGCCAGGATATGTTCTAAATATATGTTGTATGTGAATGGAAGATGTTTCATTGGTTTTTTCAGAGGTCTTGAGAGAGAAGCCTAGAGATTCTGGGGCGATGTGAGCTCTGCGAGGTGACCCATCTCCATGTGTGACCCTACGTCTTCAGGAAGCCTCCCCAAATCATGGAATACTTGAGTGGTGGCTTCCTTTTGGCAACTGGTAAAGGCACTGGGGGCGCTATGGAATGAAACAGAGCCAAGGATTCAGAGGCAATAGAAGCAGGAGGAAACGAACTTTTGAGCTTACAGCTGTTGCAGAGAGGGCTATGAGTGTTAGAGGCGATGGAATTGGGGGACTGGACTAGTTTCACTGAATCCGCCAGTGGCAGACTGATGTCTGGGTCAGCTCTTCTCTCTAAGGTTGTGCATCATTTGTGATGAATGTTTCTATTGGCATCTCCTTTTGGGTACTGCAGCAAGACTGATTTAGTCAAATCACTGGGAAATAAAACCCTTGAGTTCAATTCTTCTGTCTTTCAGATAGGTTAAAGAGTCCGTTGGCCTGCTAGCATTTTTACTATCTTGTAAAATAGTTTGTGGCTTTCCCCATAAATCCTAGTGCCCTACTCAGAAATAATATAGCTGGTAGCCTGGATAGGTCAGGGCTGAATGGAATCTAAAACACATGCAAGAAATCTACTTGTTCGTTTGCCAGAATATAATTTCTTTCCATTCTGACCCATTCCCCACCCCACCCCCAGATCTTGGGCTCGTGCTTATTTGCAAGTCTGTATTATTATGCATTTTACACTCTACAGTCTTTTCTGTTCAAGGACACAGGCTGTAAGTCAAGAGCTAGAGTCGAATTTCAAAGCTTGGGAATAGTCTATCCAGGATTAGAGATACAGATAGAGAACAGACTTTAGGTGTACCAACCAGTAGGGAAACTATTCTCATAAATATATATGGATGATCAGATTCCTTGTTTCCTCTTGGACACATAGTCAACAAATTGCCACCTGTCCTGATATTAACAACTTTATTATGGTTATTATTGGGAGGAGAGAGGGTTCGCTTTGTGCCAGGTCCTGCGTTAGATAGCTAAACATAGACTAGACATGTAATAAAGCCGAGTGCCCCTGAAAGGGTTGTAGAAAAAAGTTTCCATTATAAATAACAACAAAACCTATGCGTTTGGAATTACAGCTGATAATAAGGATGTGGCTCATATCGGACATAGGGCGATAAATCTGTGGCTTGTGATTTCAGGAAAAGCTCCTGAGATGGTAATTGGAATGACTCCTTTCAGTAAGATGTTACAGGTCCTGCAAATGCTACTAAATGCCAAAGCCATTAGCCAGTGAAGACCACTTGAGGAAAAGAAAATGAATACTTTTGAATACCCGTTAAGTGCCAGATACTTAAATATATATTGTTTTCTTGAATACTTGTAATAATTTTGTGATGTAAGTGTTATTATTTTTACAGATAAGGACATGAGGGTACGTTGCGTTAAGGATTTGATTCATCTCCTATGGCAAGTGAATGCACATGGCGGGTATAGAATTCACACACTGCCAGTTTAGCCCCTAAATGTATTCACTTCCCATTAGTCAGGTCTCTTCAGGGTTAGTACATTTGATTCAGAAGATGTTTTTCTCCAAAGCCAAATTTAGGAGTTTGAACAGTTATCCACAAAGTCAAGAAATGAGAAGCTTTAACTTCACATTATTTTGGCAGTTGGCAAACGTCCATCTTCCATTATTTCTCTAGCCTTGAGAAAGAAAAGCATATGTTCGCAAGTGTTGCGAAAAGAACGGGACTTGTCAAGGTGTTTTCAGACATAGAATATCAAGAACAAAGATAATGAGTGGAAGATGGCAAAGCGAGGCGGGCTGACTTCTTAGGGTTTGGAGTGTGAGAACCACAGCGGGCAGTCCCAGACATTAAACTTGTCAGTGCCTCCCATTTGATGGGGCTCAGGGAACGGACTCCTGTTTAGAGTTAACTATTAATTTACAAAGTTAGATTTCCTTTCCTGTGACCATATAATGGTAATCAGCCCCAATGGGAGAAAAAATGTTGTTACCAAGATAATGGGTATATAGACTTTGTAACCTGAAGCTTTGTTAGTGAGGATATTCAGAAGGAAGGGAATTGGATGACCACCTGGGTATTTTCTCCAGGCCGCAGATCAGAGCTGATGCTGTGCTTGGTGACCAGAACATTCTCACCTGCCGGATAACAACTGCACCATTCTTCTTCTTTAGTGCTACTTCTCCCAGGCTGCATACAGATCTCACTCCTTTTGGTAGATTCATTAACTTAATTGTTAAACAAGTGCTACAAAAATATACACACTAGTCATCTTAATTGGATCCCTACCCAGTCCTGCCTTGTACTGTTTGGAATGTGGAAAACCCAAGGCCAATCTCCTCCATTAATATAAATTTCAGACGTCACACGCATTCCAAAGGTTAATGTGAACTTTCTACAGCCGCCCTATATACAAACAACAGGCACATGAAACCCCAAATGGAGCTGATTTAGTCTGCCCTGACGTTCAGCAGTAAAATGGAATTGGCAAAATTATGAGCTAGAGATTAGAGTGTAGGAAAAGCGAATTAACATGAATTTGGGGAAAGATTTCTGTACATAAGAGTTAATTGAAGGAGAAATGTAGTATATAGGAAGAGTTGGACATTGCATTTTACTTTAGGCAAGAGAAAGAGCTAGAAGAAATACATCTTAGGAGAGAAGTGGTGGTTCTGATTTATCATTTTCGTTAAAGATGACAATAATTTGAATATGTTTAAAAAGTTTCTATCAAATCATTCAAGGGTAACATGGTATGAATGGAGTTCTGTTTATCCCAGTTATAACTCGTTTCTCTTTATGTAATTGACAGCTACTAGTGAGCACTCAGTATGTACGAGGTAACTACTAGGCATTATGAATAAATAGAATAAGATGGTGTCTTCCTTTAAAAAACATTTGCTTTAAATCCCATGATAAAAGTCATTCAGATAAGCTTTATTTACAACTCAGGGTCATATAAGCACTATGCCCAGTGGAGGGGACACCCCACCCTTGAGAAGAAGTTTTGCCCCATGTTGGAGGTCAAGAGCTGTGTGAGGTTGCATTAACTCAGGTTGAGGAAGTTAAGTAGTGTTGTTTACTTCCTAGAAAAGGTAGGGCGTTTCTGTCAAGCATGAGTCCTTGGCAGGGTACTCAAGTTTCCCAAGAGGTTATCATTCTTATTTCTAATCGGACTACCTGTGTGGGGTCACAGCTCTGTACTTATATGACAGCATAGGTGTCTGTGTTCAAGTACTTTCCAGGAGCATGTTCTGTGCAATAATTATTAAAATCATAGCTGAGGAAAAATAACAATAAGGACGCATGACCTGAAGGAGGTGCCGTTCATTCCTCCTTTTGAAATGCAAACGTTTCCTTCCAGACCCAAGAGAGCTGTGAACCTGTATTGAATACTAATGGTCCACAAAGATTTGTGCTTTGGGGTGAGTCCTGAGCCCGTGCTGAAAAACATTATAAGAAACAGCCTTCGGAAACACCTTGTTGAGGCTGTTGAGGAGAGAATGAACCTGATAATATCTTTCGTTATAACATGTGGAGCAAGGAGAGATATTTAAGTCTATTGGGCAAGTTTCCTAGTCAATAGTCTAGGCTTTTTCGTGGATGACACCTCCACCTTTGGGTGTTTCAGGGTTATTTATCCCTCTGGTAGAATGAGCAGGTGCAGAGAGGCGAGTGGAAGCTGAGGTCCGCCACTGTGATGAGCGGGCCACCATCAGGAGAGGGGACATAACCACCATCACTGAAAAGAGATTTGCTAGGATGGGTGAGTCTAAATGAAATTATTTCCACTTAAGTCACATAAGTTATATATGACTTAATTAGCCCAGATCAGTGCTTATCAATATGGTCCCCTCTAGCCCCATGTGGCTCTTTACATTTAAAGCCAAATCAAAGTTAAATAAAATTTAAAAATCCAGTTCTTCAGTTTTACTAGTAATATTCCTGGTGCTCAGTAAGCACATGTGGCTGTTTGACTACCTCGATGGTGGCACAGATAGAGAACCTTTCTTTTATTGCAGAATGTCCTATTGGATAACATTGATGTAGAGCAAAAAAAAAAAGAAAAAAAGAGAGAATGACCCAAGCTGTGATGTCAGCAGTCCATTTTCCAGAGCAATGTATTGAGATGTTCTCTATCCCCTCCTTGCTTCACTTGCCCCACGACACTGTTAGTATATTATACTGTTACTACATTGTCTCTGATGTAGCTGACATGAATAGATCATGCTTACTCAACTATTTTAGAGTAAGGGAGACTTTCCCCATTAAATATATGGGCTCACATTTGTACTCATATGTATACTTTTTACTTTGTGCTATGTATGTATATATGTATCTGTAGATATATTACATATGTGTATGTTATACACACACACGCACACGCACACTGGCATAGATTCTGTTATAAACTGTGGAAAAATTCGGGCTGGGAAAGTTGATCGAAATGAATGGTTTAGGGGATTTTTTGAATAATTTGTGGTTTTCACATCTTCCTCCTTACCTCCTTTACATGAGCAGAGAGTTAGGTGTAGTTTTTATTAACAAGAAAAACTGAGAGAGGCTGCCAGACAGATGCAGAGGGACAGACAAAGGGAGGGACGAGTAGAGATGAACGAATGGACGAAAGGAGAGACATTATTGTGTCCTGTGAGACTATTACCAGGAGAGGTTATTTTCTTGTTAGTTCCTGTAACAACCCAGCGAAGTAGGTGTTATCTTGATTTCATACATGAGGAAATAGGGATTCCACTTCTTAGGTTTCACGTGACTTGCTACTTGTGGGTGGTAGTGGGGAGATTCGAACGAAACTGTCTTACTCCCAGGATCGTGGAATTTTTTCATTCTCTTAAGTGCTAAGCCAGTATTTCTTCCTTTCCTGAGAGCTGACAGCTAACTCTCCATCTCTGTCTGTTTTCTTAAATTTTCTTTTATCTCTTCTTTAAACTTTTTTTGAGGAATTTTAATTTTCTTTATTTGAAAATAAAGAGCAGCTCCTTTTCCGATCCACCATCTGTGCTGGAATCGCTGCCAAGATGCAGATTTTCGTGAAAACCCTTACGGGGAAGACCATCATTCTCGAGGTTGAACCCTTGGGTACAAGAGAAAATGTAAAGGCCAAGATCCAGGGTAAGGAAGGAATTCCTCCTGATCAGCAAAGACTGATCTTTGCTGGCAAGGAATGGGAAGACGGACGCACTTTGTCTGACTATAGTATTCAAATGGGGTCCACCCTTAATCTTGGGGTCCACCCTTCATCTTGTGTTGACATGTCGTGCTGGCGCTAAGAAGGGAGGAAGCAGTCTCACACCACTCCGGAGAAGAATAAGCAGAAGAGAAAGATGGTTAAGCTGGCTGTCCTGAAACACTACAAAGTGGATGGGGATGGCCAAATCAGTCGCCTTCGTCGCGAGTACCCTTCAGATGAACGTGGTGCTGGAGGTGGTGCTGGAGTTTTTATGGCCAGCCACTTCGACAGACATTATTGTGGCAAATGTCGTCTGACCTATTGCTTCAACAAACCAGAAGACAAGTCATTGTAGATGGGTTAATAAGAGACATGAAGTAATATTAAAAAAAAAGAGCAATGTGTCTGAAAGGTTTTTTACCCCCCTTGCTTTCTAGAGTAATTCTTTATCTGAATTATATTACCGCTGCTTTTTGCTCCTATAGCTCTTCCAATTTTTATTGGAATATTAAGCAATGGAATGTGCTGTTTCATTTCAAATGATTGCTCATCTTTCAATGGAGGTGGTTTTTTGGGGTCTTTGACTTGCTTACCTAAAATGTGAGGGATAGTGTGACAGGAGTGACCTAAGGCAGCAAGTCACTTCAGTTGGTTTGTATTGTCTCTGAACTCCTCACTGAATCTGCTTCATTCTCTGTTCTCGTGGGCACCTCTCATCTCAAATTTTGGCATTTCTGCTGTTCAAAGTGAGCAGGAGTTTAGTGTGACTCAGTGAAGCTGCATATATCACCGTTCTCTAGCAATTTCATGTGGACTACAAATACAGTTAAATGAATAATACTATGAAACTAAAATGCTCATTACCCAGTAAGTAAGTCAGTTGTTCAAACAGCAGTACAGTAGAATGGGGAGAGCTGTACCATTGGTTGCCTTTTCGGATGGTATTAAGATAAAAAAGAATAAGCTGCAAGAGTAGTTGCAGCTACATTTATCGATCGATTATTTAGGGACTGGTACTTTCTAGGTGTTTGCACACAGTATCTCATTGACTTCTTACCTCTGGAAGCAGACACTGCTGCAGGCATTTTACCATTGAGGGGACAGAGGTCGAGAGGGATTAAATAAGAGGGATTAAATAACTTGTCCAAGATCATTTAGCCAGTAAGTGGCAGAACTAGACCCCGATTCCAGTTCTTCATCTATCTTAGTGAGGGACTGGGGAACGATCTTCCTTCATTAGCACCTCACACTTATCACAACAGCTTGTAAATGCTGGGTCCGAGTACTGTGGAAATATTGTTTATTTATATGTAAATATACAGAATAGGGTAGGAATCATTACTCAGAGAATAGCGGAGAAAGGCTGGCTAAAAACAGTGAGCATTAGAGCAGGCTTGCATTTCCTCAGTGAAAACTCCTCTTTGGAGGCAGAGGACCTGGATACGGCGGGGTCAGATGTTCTCATGATTAAAGGGGATGGGAAAAGGGGCTCTGTAGTGAGCTGCAGGCTGTCACTCAGCAAGCCAATTGAGTGAATAAACACTGCACAGATCTCCACGGAATACTTTCATCCTAACGTGCTCTGAGAAATCCCTCACTGTCCATTAGACTTCCCACGAGATGCTCAGAGCGGTCCCATAACCCACAGAGGGTTATTCTACTCTGAAGGAAGTGGTTCTAGACCAGGCGACGTGTTGTCTGCCGGAGGATGCTTGGCAGTATCTGGAGACATCTCTGATTGTTACAGCTGGGGAGGGTGCTGCTGGCATCGAGTGAGTAGGAATCAGGGGTGCTGCTAAACATTTTACAATGCACAGGGCGTCTCCCCACAGCAAAGAATTATCAGGCTCAAAATGCCAGTAGTGACAAGATAAATCTTGTATTAAGTGAAGCCAGCAGACAGCAGACCTCCTGTTCTCTGGGTCTTGAAGACAACAGGGTGTGTGAGAGGGGAAGGTTCGGGTGGAGGGAGGAGGAGCGAAGACTGTAAAGCTTCATGGAACTTGAATTGAGCGTTTACGTTCAAGCCCCCTGCTTTTTGATTCCAAATCCAGTGATTTCCGTAGTTCTACCATGTTAACTCAGCAAGTGTTCTGTACAATTTCATAAAAGATTTCTTTTTTCAGAGAATGTTTTATTGGAAAATAACTCCAAGTGGAGTTTAGAAATATCAACAAGTGTGATAGTGACAAACACTTTTAAAAATGAAAAGTTTTCAGTAAAGATGGATCGAGGTTAAAGTACCAAATCTCAACTTTCTATAATTTTTGAAAAAAAAAATTACCTTTGAGAAAATGATGCAAATGTGTGAATGTCTATGTAACAGCCCCAAGTACAATTTACTTCAGTAAGTTGCCTCATAGTTTTAGAACAAATATTAGTATATGAAGTGATGCTGTAAAGAAAGCCTAGATTTATGTAATATTGGGGATAAGTTTTACTACTCTTTCCTTCTTTTGCTTATAGTAAGTTTGTATCAATATTTTACCTACATATTTTTATTTTTAATATTTTCATCAATTTCATTTTCCTGGACGAGCTCCGTGTGGGCTGTTCTTTGGTGATGGCGGATGCCCAGATGAGTCTTCCAAACTTTACGATTCGAGAGCTTTCTTTGTCTTTTTTGCCCCAGAGTCAGGCTGTTCCTGACAGTATAGCTCATCTCTGCAGCCAACAAGAGGGATAGTTTGTTTCAGGATGAGTTTCTCATCTTCCGGAAGCATGTATTTTATTGGCACTTTCTGAGCTCTACCACTGCGGGGCCTTTTCACCCCAGGCTGCTTCTTGTTATGTCTTCTTGTGCAGCGCCTGCCTCCTCTCGGCTGCTTTGAGGAGCTCTTACATGAACCCTGGAGCCCACAGATTATATGTGTACCGGTTTCACTGAAAGTGGCATTTGTGCATTTTTGCTTTTATACGATTTTCAGAAGAGGAAGGAGTACTTGTACTGGAATTCTGCTCCAATTTTACAGTATGATGGGCACCCTACCCCTCCAGAAGCACAAGTCAGGGCAAAGAGAAGCACGTGCAATTTTAAAAATCTACTGTTTCATCCACACACTTGGGAGCAATTGCTAACATGGGTGGGGGGGAGCGATGGTAAAACGTACTTATTTATCATCTTTATTTAGTTTTAATTTCTGGTTTCTTTCTCTCACATCGAAGTCTGGGCATCTCTGTTGGATGGCTTGCGTGCATTTCTCACCCCTTTAAGACAGCTACAGTGCTCAAGCGGGGAAGTCACATTAGGGACAGCGAGGCAGGTGCTTTGATGGTCTGTGTTGTGTGGTATTTGTGCACGGTTGGTTCCCCACATTTTCACATCATCTCTGTGCTCCCGCCCACTTACACACAGCCATGGCTGCAGAGTGCTAGGGAATATTGTGGGTAACAGACTGGCCTTTTTAAAACTGCAAGTCATGGTATAGAATCCTTGAGTATTGCAGAGAATGGCTGAGTTATCACATGGAGGGTGGTCTTTATTTTTGGGTAACCTGGAAAATACAAGGATTTCATGCGAGTTGATATTTTCACTCGCATGATATTATACCATTCCTATCACCATCTTTGAATGTCAAGGACAAGGTTACTGATGTATTCCTTTTATTACTTTCTTTCATAGTCACTTAGCTGCTTAGCAACACTCTAGCACATTTTCTGGGCTATTGTCTGTCATGTGGAAGGCAGAAATGGTTGGGGGATGGGTTGAGTAGTGATGACAATGAATGTGAAAACAATTTGTTAAAAATAAAGAGCATTTTACAACACATTAAGTTTGGTGATGCAAAGATGGATACATCATGTGCTTCACATGCCAATGGAAGGCCATAGACTTACATTTTATAAACACCTACTATGGGACACTTATTGAGGTGGGCCTTTTATTTAGTCCTTTCACAACTCTAGTGTGTGGCCCTTATTGCCCCACCTTAAAGAGGAGACGTTCTGGAGCTCAGAGGGAAGGCATAGAGCTCAGACTCGGGTCAATGACCTCAAAGCTCACGCTCCTTCTACTGTACCACACTGACCACATTTCAGTAGAGAGAACAGGTTTGAGAACAATTTCCTGACATGTGAGTGATGGGCTGGGACTAGAAATGAAAGTAGGCAACCTCAGTGTTCCCAATGTCTGCACCTGTATTAAGGTGCCCTCTACACCTGGATCCTAAGGTTACGGATATGATTCGAAATTCTGTGTCTGGAGGCTGGAGAGTGGGTGGAAGGGCAGTAGGGGTTGAGGTTAAGAACTTTGCCAGGAAGACTAGAAACTAAACCAAACCTAAGTATTACTGAGAATGTGGTGTTTCTCACAGAAAAATACGTAAGCCAGCAGGTGTCTAATCTGTTTTTTAAAGGAAGACTCACAGAAGCATACCTTGTGCTTCTTACTCCCCAGTGACTGCTCTCAAGTTCTCCAGCTTGGCATAGGTGTGGGAGATCTGAGGCTCCTCTGTGCTTCCCTGGTGGAGAATTCCCTCGTACTGGGGTTGGCTCTTTCCTACCACCTTCGTTCTTATGCACTCACCAAGTCCAAGTGATCTTCCCACTGGACCCTCATGGGCTTTTCTGTGAAGTCCGTTGTACTCTCTTCCTCACACGCACGTGCTTTCAGGGCAGGCTATTTGAACTAGAACTTTGCTGTGTGCCGTTTCCTATGCCACATGAAGTTAATATAGCTGTGTAATTAAAAAGTTTAGCAACACTGACATTTCTGTGTTTGTGCTAGAATCATCTTGATGTCACCAGGGATTGAAGAATGCTGCCACCTGCTAGGAACATACGCATATGTTGGAGCAAAGGTTAATGAATCTACTCAGTAAAATGATTCAGGTGTGGGCTCAAGAGCTACTTGGTACATTGTAAGTAACAGAGCCTGGCTGCTCCGTCCGTGGAGCAGACCCCTCTCTGTCTCACCACGTCACTAATAAACTCACTTTCACTTTAAAGTATACAAAAATAAAGTAAAATAAAAAAGTAAGAGAGCCCTATGTTCTAAAAAACTAGATCAGTTTTGGGGTAAACAAATGGAAGTTCCCTTTTGGGGAGGTAATGAATACAATAGTGGTTTGATTAATTACTTCAACCTGAAAGGTAAGACAAGTTTTCTCTGGCTGGACTAGGTGCTCCACCTTGCAGGTGTGCGTGCAGGTATTAACCCTACGTCAGATTCGCGTATATTGTAGGGG
This sequence comes from Desmodus rotundus, assembly GCF_022682495.2. Taxonomy (NCBI): domain Eukaryota; kingdom Metazoa; phylum Chordata; class Mammalia; order Chiroptera; family Phyllostomidae; genus Desmodus; species Desmodus rotundus. The sequence goes on from NC_071394.1 coordinate 121,808,491, forward strand.
AGAAAACGCCCCTTTATCGCCATCCCTGTGTATTTGTCTTGTCGAGCACAGCGCTGTGTACACAGATGGCAGCCCTTGTGGACGTGGATCGTATTGATTGAATGTGAAGAAATACGGGTTGTTAAATTTAATACCATTTAATCACACACAGCCTGCACACCAATCCTCCCTTATCTGAAGGCCTTACTTAGTTAAATACGATGGCCAACCTTTTGGAAATCTAAAATCCTGAGCCTTTGGGGAAAAAACGTTATTTTTAGATACCTATTTATTGAGATTTTTTTTTAAATTTTAGAGAGAGGGGAAGGGAGGAAGAAAGAGAGAGAGAGAAACATCGATTGTCTGCCTTCTGCCTTCTGCAAGGCCCTTGACCAGGAGAAGCATGTGCCCGGACTGGGAACTGAACCCATGATCTTTTGGTTTGTGGGATAATGCCCAACCAACTGAGCCCTGCCAGCCAGGGCTATTGAGCCTTTTTGTTTTTGATTTACAAAGAGCAGTAGCACACCATTGAATGTCGCTCTTTGGACAAACAAGATGTCCTTCTCAAATCAAGACAATGGCTTTGATCTGAAGGAGACCATTCACCTCCCAGAGAAGGGTACTAGTGAAACTTGTCTCTCTTTCACTCGACTTGCCTTACTTTAAGAAAGGACTAGTTTAAAAATAGGCATCTTTTATTCCCTGCCTGTCAGGGCCTTCTGCTTTCTCTTAAAAGCCAGCATTTACTGAAGTTCTTTGATTGACATCCTTCTCAGTACTAAGAGGGAACAGAGAATGGGAGAATATTCCATTTTATTGACAGGCGCTGAGTCCTTGTCAGGGACAATTGCTTAGCAACCTGTATGGTGCCACTTTTGGGAAAGAGGGTAGAAAAGGACAGAATTACATATAAATGAAAGGAAAGCCTGTGTGACAAAGGCCAACTATCATAAAACACAGTATTTTTTTAAAACTAGTTCTTTAAGTTAACAATCTAACTTGTAAAATCTGCACAAATTATTTTTTTCTTCCCTTGGTTGTTGGATTACTGAAGAGCTGAGATAACATTAGGTGTCTGCAAAATGTACATCATGGTGGGGAACTGAATGGTAGCTGTGCTCGGGAAAGAAGACTTGGGTTCCTATCTCAGCTCTCATCCTGGCTGTGAGGCTCTGTGCGGGCCACTTCCCCTTCCCGAGCTTCACTGATACAATTTGGAAAACCACCCTTGTAAAGAGAAGATGAGATAAATGGGAAAAGTCATTGGTGGGTTTTGAACAGACTATTATTTCAGGAAAATTGATCATTTGGTGGTAGGGAGGATGGATTAGAGGTAAGAGATGGTGAAACCAAGGTCAGGGAGGCCAGTGATGAGCTTGGTATACAACTGGCTTGTGAGACATACAAACACCTGAAAGAATGGTTGTGAATGGAGAAGGAAATGAATGCAAGAGACATTTCAGATGTAAAATAGTGCATAGCAACTGATTCAATGTGGGGGCATTACTAGTAAGAGATTCCAGAAAAGCAGCACATTTGAGGGGAGTAAGAATGAGCTCAGTTTCAGTTACACTGCTTTTGAGGGGCTGGCATTGGTTTAGGGGGTGATTTCCTCAGACAGGGTATTTAAAAAAATCAGGAGGATGCATTCACCAAGTTCGTACCTTGAAGAATGTCCCTTGGACAGCCCTATTCAAGTCCTAACCCCTGGTTCTTGTGTAGTGATGTTATTTGGAAACAGGCTCTTTGAAGATGGAATTAAATGGAAGATCTCCAGTTGAGATCCTGTGGATTTGGGGTGACTAAACCCTTATAAGGATTATCCTAACAGAAAGGAAAAGGAGATGTGATACACAGAGATACATGAAGAAGGCCATGTGAAGATGGAGACAGTGGTTGGAATGACGCAGCCACAGGCCAAGGAACTCTAGGAGCCAGCAGAAGATGGAAGAGGCCATAAACAATCCCCCCATGGGGCCTTCAGTTGGGTGTAGCCCTGCTGATGCCTTGATTTCAGGCTTGTGACCTCCTGAAGTGTGAGAGAATAAACTGTTGTTTTAAGGCACCCAGTTTATGGCGATTTGTTATGGCAGCTCAAGGAAGCTAACATAGTACCTCTTTTGGGAGCTCAGTATGTATTTTTGGAATGATGTTCTTGCATTGTGAAGTGGTGGGGGGAATGAAGCTATTTATTCATCTTTATTAGCATATTGTTTCTGGGTAATTTTGAAGGTGGCTTTTCTTGCAACTCAGCAGAGGTGGAAATGAAGTAGTTTAGAAGAATGAAGTCTAGGACACCTTAGCACGTGTAAAAGTGACTAAGTTATAAATTGATTCAGCCCCTCCCTCAATTAATTCATTTCCTTCCTTCCTCCTTCCTTCCCTTCTTCCCCCCACCCCATCATTCTCCTTCTCCTTTTTTTTTTTTTTAACTGAATTTCTCTAGGTTGGGAGATTTCCTGTCTTTAAAAAAAGAAAAACAATGAATTAGCTTTAAATGTATATTTCCATTTCTAAAAAACTTCCAATCAGAACTTCTTGCCTTGGTTTGCCAGTGTTACCTTATTCAAAAGTAACTAGAGCCCCATGTTGTGGTTAAAAATGTGATTTTTTTCTCTGGGGCTTTTGAAGTATTAAAAAATAACTTGCAGATCTCTCTAACTTCACCGATACTGTCAGTATTTGGTAAGATGTTACTGTCTGGAGAGGAGGGATTCTGTTTAGCCTGCTGCCTAATACAGGCTATGGCACGAATAGGTCTCCACATATGTTTGTTGACCTAAACTATTGAGTGAAGGATTGGATTTACTGGCCTAACACTGCAGAGTTATTAAAGTGAAGTTTCCTAATAAAGTTGCAAGGACTGATATCTCAGGCTTTTATGAACTTGAGAAACCATCATATGTTTGCATATCAGTAAGAATGTTCTCCATTGCAAGTATCAAAGAACTCAAGTCATCATGGCTTAAATAAAAGGGATGTATTGGCTTATGGAACAGAAATTCTAGAAGTTCTGATTGCAGGTGAGGGTTGATCAAGCAGCTCAGTGATGCCAAGGAGTCAGTTTCTTCCTGTTTTCTGTTCTTCCTTCCTTGATATTAGCTTTATCATAGGTGGGATTGCCTGCAGCTCTAGAAAAATCAACAGTATAAAAGAGAATTCCCTATTTATTTATTAATATCCTTAGGAAAGATTATCTCTACCTAAGCTATCAAACAAAAATCCTGAACATTCCTCTGATTGGACTAACTAGGGCACATGTCTCACTTTGAATCAATCACTGCGGCTGTGAGTCATAATTGCACTCTAAGAAGGACCTCATAGTTGGTATAATGGCATCTTGGTCTAACTCCTGAGGATAGGCAACTGAGTCCCATTTTGGTTTGGCAGTGCTTAGTTCACAGATTCACTAGGCCAGGTTATGTTAGTCACAAGAAGGCCAAGAATAGTAATAGTAATAGGACCATATTTTTGTCCAAGCATATTGCACTGGGCCATACTCTTCAGTTATATATTATATAATCGCAGAAGTGATGGTTTGCAACAGACCCAGAAGAGGGAGTCTCAAGACTTGCTCAGACGAGCCACCCTGTAAAGCACTTCCAGCATTATTTATGGGGGAGGCAGTTGAGCATCTAGCAGTCCGATGTGACCTTTTTCAAATTTATTGTCTGTAACCGTGGGTCTATTGTTTAGAATTTTTATAACCTGAAAACTTATAACTCCTTTGCAGAATGTTGTCAACCTCTCTGCTGAATATATTTTTTAGCACCCTGGCATCCTTTTGTGTTCCAATTAGTAAACCTGGCTTCATGGGCCAATGCCACGGTCAGTGTTTGTTCTTTCTCAGTGGATCTGAGTCTACTATTGACATTTGCCAATTCAACTTATAGCTAACTGGCTTAGGCTAGTCCTGAGCCACTCCTGGAACTGGGGCTGAGGTTAGTTCACCTAAACCACACAGCATTCTACAGTGGGCCAGGACTAGAACTGATGCTGGAAGAGATGATCATAATGTCTATTCATTTCACTGTCTGTTCAGCTTATAATGGATAATGCGCCTGCTGTCATAAAGTCCATTATAATGTCTTTTTTTGCAAATGAGAGGCCTGTGAGATCACACTCTCCTAATTTAAAGGATCTACCAGTCTAATATAGATTACTTGTTTTTATAAAGAACATCTAGAGGTACGAGAAATGTCACTGGAGCCAGCATGCCGTAGGAAGTTCGTTCTGATTTGTGCTGCTTGGAGACTTGGGGCTTCCCAAGATGTCTCAGAGCTGAGATGGACAAGGAGAGATGAAGCTTGGGATTCCAACCCTGCTTCATTCACGGTCTGCCTTCTCAGATGCGTCATGCATGTTGTAGTTATATCCCACGGGATTCCATTTAAGATCTGACGCGGCCAACATGCTGGTGGAAAACCACTATTTCCTCCTAGCTCTGTGACTTTGAAGAATAAACGCCTCTCTTCTTTGGTCCTCAGTTTTCTTGACTTGCAAAATAAAGAGGCTGGACTGGAAGTTCTTGAAGTTCCCTTTCATATTCAACAGTCTATGACTGTGTGACTTTTGCCTTTGGCCAAAGTGGTACTTATTGGTTGCATGAAAACGGACTAAATTACTACCTTAGAAGTTATTAATTCCGCACAGCTTCCCCATCTTAGTGAGTTTTCCGCTGGCTAAAGCCACATGACAGTCATAAAATGCCAGCATTGCTGGTGTGGGATGGCGTTCACAGTATGAGGTTTGCTAAGTGTTTCTGTATGACCAGTGGGAAAGCAATCACATCTCCAGAGTGAGAAAGGTCAGGGCCCTGTAGCTGCCAAACCCCACCCCACCAAGGGACCAGGAAGGGGAGCGCCACCCACCGAGCACAAATCAGGCTAAAAAATGAATGCCCTCTGCAGCTGCAGTCTAATAGCTCTGAATGTCAGACGATATTACTTTGGGAGGCTGGTAAGCCCCCTTCTCGGCGCATAGCAGTGCATAAATCCCTTCCTCTCATTTATTAATCTGAGGGCCTGTAGAATATATTATTAGGCACGGAAAACATGACTGCCGTGTGACGGTCTGTGGTATTACTAAGCATGGCAATTAAGTCCCCCTTTTGTCCCCTGGTTCCAGATTGCCTGAAAGGAGGGAATAAAATGTCACTGATCGTAGTTAGTTTCCTATATGAATTAATGTTAGTGAATATATCGATACGTTAAAAAAAAGGATTATAGTGTGAATCACAACCCCTTTAGGATCAGGACTCTTTGTATCCTAAAGAGAGGACTCTTTCTTTGTCTCTCGCTACCCACAGTTGAGCTCTGGAACGCGTACCTGTGCTTGGCAGAAGGGAGGCACGATATTAGCAATGGTTATCTGTAGCTGGTAAGGCAACAAATGATTTTTTATTCTCTTTGGTTTTATATCTTTTACATTTTTATAGCGCTTACATATCGTACCAAGAAAATATATGTGTGTTATTTCAAAATAGATTTTCCTTTGTTCATTTTAAGGTAATTCTTTTCCCCAGAGAGGTGCCTGAGAATGCCATCCTTTTTTCCATCCTGCTGGAGTGGAGGAAGCTACCTGAAATGCCGTGTGAAACAGACGAACCGGGCCCTGCCTGGGAAGCATCCTGCTTCTTCCTTTTCAAGACCCGGAGCCACTGTGGCCTGACAAGCAGTAAGAGATGTGATAATAAAGACGATGAGCCACTCCAGGGATGGATTTCATTTCCAGCTTAATTAAATCTGAGGAACACACCTGACCTCTCGCTTTGAAGAGCTGCTGCAAAAGCCAGGTGCCCTCATCAGCTTGGTCTCGCCCTGCAGTGATTGTGGGAAGCCAGTCTGAAAGGAGAGGGTAGAGGGAGGCAGAAGCCAGTGGAGATGAAACGGTGGAGTCAGGAAGCAATATTTCAGAAACAGCCATTCTATCCAGTGGGCAATCTCTTTGCCCTTCTGCTTAAAAGGTGAACAGCAAAGCTAGCCTGCAAATATACTGAATTGAAACCCTTCCAATGGCACCCCACTGCCCCGCCACCTGTCCTCCTCCACCAGGTCCCCCTCCACTGGGTCCTTGACCAGCTCCCTGCCCCCACCTGTTGTGGTAAACAGGGTACAAAATGCACTTGGTTGGCACAGGTCCGGACTGGCCCATCAGGAAGGAGGTTGACTGGCTCCTCCTGTGTTTACAAACTCTTGGCTGCATCCAGTCCTTCAGTCACTGCTACTGCGGATGCTGCCACCCAGGGTCTCTGTTCTTTATTCCAGAGACAGAAGGGCGGGCGTCTGGAAATATGAATAAAGAGGAAAAATCCTAGATTTGTTGAGCCCTGTCTTAGATCTAAGAAGCAGAGCTGAGATAGGGATTTGAGTGCCTGGGGTTAGGGAGGGGGCGCTCTTAGGAGAAAACAGGGAGGAGGCAGGAGGCAGGACAGAAAAGGGAAAGGGAAAAGGTGAGCAAGGGTGCGCGGTGTCAGGAATCTCAGCCTTGGCCTGATCCCCGGGGTCGGGGGTCTGGAGTATAAAGTACACTGTGGAGTGGTCCCCAACTTGAGCCAAGGGGCTGACCGAACTATCAGTGATCTTCTTTGGACTGTGCTGGGGGGGTAAGGACGTGGCTTTTTAGGCCAGGAGGCTGTCATCAGCCAAGGGCAATTCTCTGAAGGAAGTGGCCAGTTAGAGCTCCTGACACCCAATATTCACAGTGCCTGGGGGATAGTAGTACCAGCCTATAATGCCGGGGTGTCCAATCCATGGCCCATGGGCCACATGTGGCCCAGGATGGCTATGAATGTAGCCTGACACAAAGTCATAAATTTATTTGAAACCTTTTTTTCATCATCAGTTTTCACGTTTGTGTATTTAATGTGTGCCCCAAGACAACTCCTCTTCTTCCAGTGTGGCCCAAAGATGCCAGAAGTTTGGACACCCCTGCAGGGTCTCTCTGGCACGGCACTTCCAGCACCCAGCAGTCCACACTTAATCCATAGTGCTTCACTGTGGAGCCTGAAGATGACTCTGGGGTTCGAGGTGACTAACGTGGGTCACGTTCATTTTTGTAGAGTTGTGAAGATTGTCACCAATGTGTGTAACATATACAATGCATAGGAGGTACTTAATAACTGTTAAGAAGATAGAGTCCCTTAACCCTAAGCTGTGACTACTTCCTTCTCCCCTTTGATTTTTGAGCACTTGGCACCTTCATGCGAGCCACCGTTATAGTTAGAAAAATAAGAACATATCCAACTCTTTGACTCAAGAGGGAACTTCTCAAGCAAAGAAATCTTGCCTTGTTTCATGTGTAACATAGCTGTTTGTCCACGTGCCTTGTCCACAGTAGGCTACTAATCAACACCAGTTAAGTACTCCTTGAATTTGGGAGGCCCTTCTTGGTGTTATTATTTCCATCAATCCCTTGACATTAATTCAATGTCTATTCATTGTGAATAGCTCAAGGGGTATCACATTGGTGTCTGTCTGCTTTACTTTCTACCCATCTGCCCCCAAATCTCAGAATCCACAAAACAGCAACAGGATGTGAACACTGGGGCAATTCTCTTCTAGCAGAGGTTTAGTTACTGACCCAGAAGGAAGGCAGTGAGGGGGGCATGAAGGAGAAAGAGTAAGTAGGTCTCTTGGAATCAGGACCCTGGGAACACCACTCATTAGTCAGTTTGTGCATCTGTAAAATGGGACAGAGATGCTGTCTGGCTGAACTTATAGGCTATTGTAGAAAATCAGGAGACAATACAGATGAAGTCCGCAGACAATGCAGATACAATTAATACATGTTTAAGGTACAACGATGGTTCAAAGGCAATGACAGTAGGCAAAATGGCTTAGAATCCTTCCAAGGATTCTGTCTATACATCAAGTATGGCACCTTCTACCTATACCTCATGTATGCTCAGAATTCAGTGCCTCCGGGGGAAAAAGGAGGAAAAGGAAAATCAGCGTTCTTCCATCCTCATCAACAGACTTTAGGTACTGGGAGTAGTATAATTAGGGCCCTAGCTTGCACCTCCAATTTCTGAAAGTTTCCCATTTAATTTTACAAGGACATATACACTTTACAATGTCTGACACCTGCTCAAGCAGGCAAATAATTGTTTTGACACTGTGACAGTTGCAGAGAGTATATTTTAAAAATTTCTGAAACCTGCCAATGGGATAATTAGAGTCTAATTCTCATTTGCCCGAGCCAAATGACTCCCCGACGGCATGCCAGCCACCTTTGCTGGGTGCTTATTGGCTGGCAGAGATTTAGTTCCACATAATTGTTCTATTCCTCACTGATGACTGATTTTTGACCTTTAATGATAATACCAATTATGTATTGAGTGCATCACTTGTGGGTTTCTTTGGCTAGGCATTTTGCTGCTACTCTCATTGCTGGAAAAATAGATTTAATTTAATTTAATTTAATTGTTAGGCTATTCAGGACTTCCCTTGTGGAGTGACACTGCACGTGGCCCAAGGCTGTGGAGCATGGGGCAATGGAGAACCGGCACTCCTGTTCTAGGAAAAGGTGGCTGGGGTAGAGGGATGATCTGAGAAATAGAGTCCAAAGAAGAAGGTAAAGAAAAAATCTGGACATCAGATGAAGGTCAGTGAAAACTGTCCAAAAGCACTATTTTGTGTTTTAGGGTCAGATTTAGGAAGGATCTAGGAAATTTTGGGGACAGTGGAAGTAGTATGGTTTGCTTCCTGGGCCACTGGGCCATGAACTTGGGATGTGTTAGGATGGTGAGCCAGGCCAGACAGCCTTCCGCAATCCTAGGGGTGGTGGGGGATCTCAAAGAACATCTGTTTTGTTCCTACCACACAGTGGATGCAGAAACTGAGGTCCAGATTAGTGAAGTGACCTGTCCTGTGTCACACAGCTTGAAGATGTTCAGCTCAGGCAAAATTTATTCTGCTGGGCTCCCCAGGAGACACACAAAAATGCTCAGTTATCTCTAACTGGCTGCCAAATATTTTTTTACACAATCTCACTCCGACTTGTGATTAGGTGAATAATGGAAATGTCTATAAGATCTATTATTTCTTTTCTGAGGCACGTGTCTTGAATCTGGTGTATTCATATATGCCAAACTGATTATCGACTCCCAGAATTTTGGATCTTAGATTTGTCCTCTTCACAGCTGATGAAACTGAGACCTCAAGAGCTGAAGTGGCTTGCTCAAGTCACATTGCTGGAAACCGGCTCAGTGCAATCAAGAAGTTTGAGTTGACCCATGCCTGTATGATTATGCTGGGCTTTCTAGGCAAACAGAGGAACTTAATCAAAGCACTTGTAAGCCAGTCGGGAAGATAAGTTTCTAGCTGCTTCCTTCTTATCAGGCATAGGCCAATGTCCAGGGAAGGGCGTAATGGAGGACTGAATGACCTTATTACTGAGTTCTGGGGTTCTGCTAAGGAACAGGCAGACACAAAGGAGAAACTATGTTCTGAAGGGGAGGGAAATATCAAAGTTAGAATAGCCAGTCATAAATAGGGGCTTATCAAAGGCATGGAGGCTGGGAGCAGAAGCCAGGTGAAATGTTTATGTACATGCAAAGTCTAAATTCAAATAGGGCAGAAGGGCATACAATGAACATCTATTGTTTCTTGTCCCATTGCTATTTTCCTCTGATCAACTTCCCACAAAGAAGCCCTTTCTACTTTTGATTCTTCCAGTGGTTACTTCCAGAATTCTAAATAATACGTGAAATCTTTATTGCTCCAATTGTTAATTTTAAACATTAGCTATGACCTCTCTGTTATGTACGATAAAGAATTTTTCACTTCCCCCATCTTCCATCTTCTCATCCTATTTTTCATAGTGCTATCATTTTTTCGTTTCTTCTATTGGTACATTAATAATTTTTAAAAGTAGGTTTCAAACATTACAAATTTAGACAAATTTGACTTGCTGTTATGAAAGATGTAAGACGTACACAGGAGCCCTAAACTCCCTTCCACTTTTCCTCCGTCCAAATCTCATTATTTTCTAACTGTATCATTAGACATTGTCAGAATTTATGACTTGAATTAAATAATCAAGCACCAATATGGGTCATTAGTTATGATTACATATTAGTCACTCTATGATCAAGGAGAGTGACTCACCCTTCCGAGAGTAGGAAACAAAACAAAATGGGTGTAGATTCAGGCCTTCACCTTTCCAAAGTAAGTTGTCAAAATATTAAAATAAGACCTCCTTTTAATTTCCTTAAGCTTCTCAAAATCATGACGTTCTAATTTGCTTTGTGTATGTGGTTTTTAATATAGATTGTGTTTTGTCTAAATTTTCTAATTTTCTTAACTTTTTTAAGATTTTAAAAAATGATTACTTATTTATTTATTTTTAGAGAGAGGAAAAGGTAAGGAGAAAGAGAGGAAGAGAAACATCAGTGTGTGGCTGCCTCTTGTGCGCTCCCTACTGGGGACCTGGCCTGCAACCCAGGCATGTGCCCTGACTGGGAATCGAACCAGTGACCCTTTGGTTCACAGGCTGGCGCTCCATCCACTGAACCACACCAGCCAGGGCTTCTTTCATTTTTTTATTGAAAAGAAACATGATTTCTTCACCATTTTGCACAGGTTTCCCCACTTTATCACATGACTTATTAAATATGAATCTATGGATCTTTTTACGAAGACTTGCATCCCAGAACTCTCCTTAACTTAATGTTCTGACTTTTTAATTTTTATGGCCTGTTTCACAGTTCTGTCTCTGGTTTCCTCTTTAGTGCACTTATGATTTTAGCTTTCTGTTTTCATTTTCTTGGATTTTTTTTTGTCTCCTAAAATATATTCTCACGTAATTTTTTCCCTGAGAAGGAATACCTAAGGAGGCAACTATATGGGTCTTGCATGATTGGATATTTAGCTTTCATATGTGAGTGACAATCTGGCTGGATATAAAATTATAGATTCAAGCTGATTTCCCTGCAAAGCTTTGAAGGCATCTAGTGCAGGTTAGTTTCCCAGAAGCAGAGATGGGGTTTGGGGAGCAAGGTGTTGATTAGGATCAACACCTGTGGAGTCAGGATTGGGACAATTAGGACCGGAACTGAGAAGCAGTCCTGACAAAGCCTCAGCCAACATGGCAGGTGATTTGGAGAGGGTACTACCCGCAAATGTCCTGTGTCGGGCTGAAGGGGCTGGGCCCTTTATACCTCCCTCTCAGTCACTCTGAGAAGCTACTCTGAGATGGGCATGACCTCGGTGAGTCAGATCTCTGTAATGGAGGCTGAAATGAATGGGCTAGAAGCTGGAGGCTTTGTGCTAATGGTGCTCTCTGTATCTGAGCATCAAGTCTCCCTTGAAGGGGGATCAGGGGGATGCATCTCTATGTCTACCACATAGATGATCCATGGTATTTTTGCAAAAACCTGTTGTTTTCCCCCTCTCTACGTGCTTTAGGATATTTTCGTTTTCCTTGGTACTACTATTGGTCTGTATGTTCCTCTAGGTGAGTGCAGTCCTGCACTACACAGCTTGGCCTAAGTGTGGGTTGCATATAAACTCCATTCACTCCCTCGAATAGGCAACTTTGTGCAGAGTGCAGCCTACACGCCCAGAGGCGTGGCCTGCTTGCTGTGCTCATGGGCATGCCTCTGGTTCATAGTTCATGGGCATGTGTCCCGCTCTTTTAGCTCAGAACTGGGTGAGGACTTTTATCCCAGGAGCTTGCAGTTTATTGGGTGGGCCAAAAACTTTTCTTTGTTTTTTTCCAGAAGATGGCTGTAGTAGTGCTTAGTTGTCTTTAACATCATTCAAAATAATTTTGTTAGATTGTATTGTAACAGCTGTCATATCAGCATGCATTAAAAAAAAACTTACCAAAATTGGTGAGTTTTGTGCAGCCATTTTAGTATTGAAGATGGAAGAAAATATGCAACATTTTTAGCATATTATGCTTTATTATTTCAAGAAAGGTAAAAATGCCACTGATATTCCAAAAATGATGTGTACAGTGTATGGAGGAGGTGCTGTGACTGATCGAATGTGTCAAAAAATGGTTTGCAAGGTTTTGTGCTGGAGATTTCTTGCTGGACATTTTTAGCATATTATGCTTTATTATTTCAAGAAAGGTAAAAATGCCACTGATATCCCAAAAATGATTTGTACAGTGTATGGAAGAGGTGCTGTGACTGATCGAATATGTCAAAAATGGTTTGCAAGGTTTTGTGCTGGAGATTTCTTGCTGGACGATGCTCCACAGTCTGGTAGACCAGCTGAAATTGATAGTGTGATCAGATTAAGACATTAATGGAGAACAATCAATGCTATACCACGTGGGAGATAGCTGACATCCTCCAAATACCAAATCAATGAAATTATTGATGAAATGAAAAAAGAATGTGTCCTTTATGGAAAAAATCATATGGACTTTTTGGCCAACCCAGTACTTTGACTCTGGGAAATCTTCCTTACTTCCTGCTGGCTACAGGTTCTGTGGAGCATGGCAACTAATAGGCTTCACTTAGACATGGGGCAGAGGGTGTGTAGATGGGTGGGGTTCCTCTCTCAGTGCATCGTCTCCCAGCCTGTGTTATCTGTCAACATGACCCATATCTTCCCCTATTTCAGAGCTTTGCTAAAATTTCATATCTGCTAGTGCTCCTTCTGTACCCCATTTTCAGTACTGATATGGGTTTCTTCACTTTTCAACTTCTTTATGATGATCATTGGAATTTTAATGGGACTTTTTATGAGATGCTGGGGAGATAACTCCATGTACTCAATCCTCTATTTTAAACAGGATGCTCCTGTGGTGTTCTGAATGACAGTTGACTGGAGCCAGTGGTGGCTTGAGATTTCCCACGAGCTGGTCTTTAGATTGGCATTCCAATTGGAAAGAGGTAAGAGGAAATGTGTTTTGAAAATGTTTGCTTATAGCGAGTACACTGGTTTTACATAGATTTGACGTGACTTGAGGTTATTGGAAAGCTGTGGAATAACTCAAAAGTGAGTTATTCCAAGGTGCCACCATTGTTTGGACAAGATTTTGCTGAGTCAGCTATGATTAGATGGCCGCAGGGCCATCTGAGGGATGGCTCATTGATCCAGAGGAAGGGCTTAGAGAACAATGGAGAGACTTAAATCAATTCCTTTGTTTTACTTAATTGTTTTCATAGAGATAACCCTGTACAGGCATAAAATGTGTTTTATGCAAACTTTCTTTAAATAAGTTATTCTGGTAAAGATGTACAAATTATTTCTAGCAACGTCCTCAAATTAGACCCTAACAGGGCTCTTTCTTACTTCCTTTCACAAATGCACCTGTCACGGACTGAATTGTGTCCCCTTTCCTGCTCCACTGAATTCAAATCTTTGAGCCTTAACTTCAGTGTGATTTATTTGGAAACAAGTCCTTTCAAGGGGCAATTAAGGTTAATGAGGTGATAGGCAAGGGGCCTTTTTACCTCCCTCACAGTTACCAGATACAGGCTTCCCTGAGAAGGGCATACTTTTATAGGGCTGGCGTCCTTAGAGGAAAATGTGGAGGTACCAGGATTGCCTGAGCACACAGAGAAGTGGCTATGTGAAGACCCAGTGAGAAGGTGGCCACCTGCCAGTTAACGAGAGAGGCCTCATGAGAAACTAAACCTGCCAATACCTCTTGAAATTATTGAGTCCAGAAGTGGAAGAAAACAAATTTTAAGTTACCCAGTCTGTGACAGTTTGTTACAGTACCTCTAACGAACTGATGTGGCACCCTAAGTTTTTCTGGGAGAAATGTTTGTGACTTCCTTACTTAGAGTCTATTTTGTCCAAATGCGATTTCCTGATACTTCTGATCTTTATTGAGGTTCAAGGTTAAGTAATTTGGAAAAACACACTTTAATTATGTTTATGCTGGTTGTGTACTGAGCTCCACAGCAGGCTCTCCACATAATATTGTCTATTGACCTCCTCCACCTTCAACTTTTCCAAAGATATTTATTCTTGTATTTCCAACATGTTCTTTAACTTTGTAGCTTTGGATCAGCTTAGTGGCCTATGTCCAGACCTAAATCATGACTCTTTAGTACTAGGAATCAATGAATAAATGGTGGTAAGATTAAAGCAAATCAACTTAATTAGAGGTTGGGTTTAAATCCAGCTAAATAGAGAGGTTGAATTTCTTCTTTGTCATTGTGCCCCTTTTTAGAAAAGAGCAAATTGGTAAAATTATAACCTAGTTCTTCTACATCCTAATTCTAGGCCTTGAACTGAATGTTTGATTATCTTGATTTGGCTAAATACTTTTTCATAGTGACTATTTCTTTGGAAGTCAGATATGACGTTGAATTTTAACAGCAAAGTATTGGCCAAAAAATTAATCAGTTAACTAGCTTGTATTGAGTGCTGTCGTGGTTCTGTCTCTGGGTGTAGTACTCAGGGGACAGAGATCTGTAAAACACAGTCTCACCTTTTAAGGATTGTTTCCTGTAGGCCGACCTGCATTAAATGATATGGATATGTCTTCTCCCAGGTGTTGGACGGTCTGAGAAAAACCGTAGGGAGGGAGATAATAGCTCACTGAAACAAAAACGGGTTGAATTGTTTTGAAAGGAACAAAATATTTGCTGAATTTTTACTCCATACTTTTAAGAGACTAGGATGTAACAGGGTGCAGACAAGAGGGGAGCCCCAAATAGGGATTTGTAATGGGGTCCAGAAGAGCTTGGAGATAATTGGCTCTACACCACAGGGCCACACCTGCCTGGAATGCTGGCAGCTGTGGCCAATTGTGGGAGGAGCTGGAAATGGGGCTGCAGAGGAAGGCTGGCACTGGGATTTAAACCCAGGAGCGGCAGCCATGCAGGAGAGAACCAGGAGGCTTTGGCGGAGTAGGAGAGGACCATGCGTCTTTGGGGTGCTCCCTTTTGCCACGTGGCTTAGGAAGCAGGAGAGACTTTGCCTGGAAGAAAAGGGATGAAAGATTCTTGCTGGTGGGCCATGAGAAGGTGCCACATGGCTTTGGATTAACTGGAGATCAGGGTGTCAACACAGCTGATAGTGCTGGGAGCCTGAATCACGGACTTCTACTTCTTTCCTGAGATAGGGTACCCCGGACTGGGCAGAGGGAGAAGGAAGGACTGTGTACATTTGTGGGTATTCTAAAGAACTTTAGTCTGTATAACTTTTAAATAAATAATAATTTCTTTCCTTTTTACCAGTCTCTGGCATTGAGAGACATCTTTCCTCTGGCAGCAGGCAAAGTGAACCTAGTACAGGGCAGGAACCCCTGGAGAAAAAAGGGGGGGTCTTTTACATCATTCAGACCCCCCTCCCCGGTCTGTTCTGTAACAAGGACCCATGAGATGTTTAGCTTTGTTCCCCAACTGATTATGCTCTTTCACACTCTGCTCCTTCTTTGTTGCTGTTTGCTGGTTGGCCTGGACAATGTTCCTCATTCCTTCTTTTACCCACATCCACATGGAAGCCTTAATAGACTCTAGTGACTATGTTAGTGTCCCTCATACTACATGGGGCCTTCAAAGCAAGGTATGCATTCTCTAATCTCTAAATGGATAGGTATGGTTCCTCTGTGACACGCATAAAGCACTTAGCCTAGTTTAAGACATATGTACATACTCATCAAATATCAGCCATGTCTGGAATGTGCCTCTTCATCTTCAAAGAGCAATTCAAATGTCGTCTTCTCCATGAAGCTTTCCCACCAATGCTCGACTCTATTTTGTCTTTCTCCTTCTGGGCACCTATAGTATTTGCACTTATCTCTTATTTCACATCTCATATTGTAATGATTTGCTTAGTTATCTCCTACACTTGTCTCTTAAATGATGAGAATTCTATTTTATATTTTACTGTAATCTCAGTCTATTGTAAAAGTGCCTGGCACCTTGTAAGCATTCACAGGCTGTTGCTGATTGCATAATTAAGACAAATTGCTCTTTGATTGGAGACAAGGTGTTATAGGAAAATAAGAGAGGGGGAAAAATGGAATTAAATTATGGAACACGGGTGAGGGAGACATTTAAAGGATTTCATGGTATTCAGTTAGTTGGCTGGCTGGGAATTAATGATTATACAATATCTGATGTGATCTGACCAAGTGAAAATTGGGCCGGTGGATGAAATTTTATTTGGGGAGACTGGCATTCTTGAGAAGTGATAGAGGCCATATCTACCATCAGCTTTAGCATTATTTTGGTTCTGTGCACAAGTGGCTATTAATGTCTGAGCCTAACTACTGCAGAACCTAATGTCCTTCCAAATGCCACCATCTACAAAGAGCAAAAGTATTTTCTTAGACTAAATCCCCACCTTTCTCCCAGTCTTCTGGGATAAATGTGCAATTATCATTATTATTATTTTTGGTCTGGAGAACATCCTTTTAGGACATCATTTTAAAAGAATTTCAAAGTACCATTATTACATGAGTAAGAGAAACCTTTATTTTGGAGATTATTTACCTATGATCTGAATGTTTAAAATTGCTTGATTTATGTGGGGTTTATGATCTATATGGGGGATTATTCTCCTTGAAGGAAATGGCTCAGCCACCTACGAAAAGGGAGTTTCATTTAAATATCCTTAGTAGGAGCCTGCTGTGGTTCAGGAGATAATGAGACTCAAAACATTGTTCTGCTCAGACCCCCAGGAATAAAGCAAGGGGACTGAGCCTTGTCCAGGACCCTGGGAAGGTGTCACCTTGGATGACAGACTGGAGATAGTGGGGCATTTTCAACCAATGTTGAAATAAGGATTATTTTTTAAAGATCTATGGTGTAAACCACATTAACTGCAATCATACCCTGCCTCATAGGTGAGCTGAAAAATGTACATACATGATTAGTGAAATAAATAGGTAGCTGCAGTTTTGCCCTGTTTTCTAAAACCTGATGGCAGAAAGGCCCAGGGCCCAGTTTTTTGTTTCTATCAGAGTTAGCTAGCTAAATTCATTCCCTTAGTGGTAATAGTCCCTTAAGATTGACATTCCTTTAAACACATAGTGTTTCATGGGATCCCCATGGCTGTCCTCTTAGGTGGAGAGCTATAACCATTTCAGAGATGTTGAAATTCAGACTCACAGAAGCCAATAACTGGTTCATGATCTCACAATAATATGTGACTATGATAGTCAGTTTTATGTGTCTACTTGTGTAGGCTATGGTCCCCAGTTATTCAATCAAATGTAGATGTTGTTATGAAGGTATTTTATACATGCAATTAATGTCCATAATCAGTTGACTTTAAGGAAGGGAGATTACTCTAGATAACCCAGTGGGCTCGATTCCGCTAGTTGAATGGCCTTAACAGCAGAAATGCGGCTTCCCAAAAGAAGAAATGCCACCTGTGGACTGCTTTGGCTCATGCGTGCCGGTTTAGCATGCCCTTCCCATAGCCCCATCTGTGGATTTTGGACATGTCTATCCATTCCCCACAGTTTCAGAAGCCAGTTCCTTGCAATAAATCTCTTAATATGTATCTCCTCCTACTGGTTCTGTTTCCTGGTTTGAATCCTGGCTGAGAATAGTGACCAAGTGACACCTTCTCAAATTCTAAAGCAGTACCTTACATCTGCATTGAGCTTTAGAGTTTAAAAATTGTCATCACATATATGATCTCTACTAAATGCTGAGGCTGTGAATAGGCAAGTCAATCAGTCATCATCCTTGTCATCACCACCAGTATCATCATCACCACCAGACACCCTCATCATCACCCTCCTTGTTGACATTTTACAGCTGGGGAAAAGGGTTATGCGGCCTGTGAGAGGCAGATCTGGGGCCCAAACCACCAGTCTTTCTAACTTCAAATATGTGCAGCATCAGTACCCACCTGCACAAACCTTCAAATGCCTTATCCTCTGGCTTTCTGGATGTCTTCCAATGATCATTTCCTCCCCACAGCTCATCGTCACACATATTTCCAGCCACCACATCCACGGCAACTCCGGACCTTGTCACCATCGGTAACCACATCATTCTAATATCTCTATTTTAAACATCCATTAACAAAACCCCTCCAGGAAAGACCTCTTCCTGTGGATTCTTCTTTTTCAATGTTCTGGTCACATGGAAGCCCAACTTTTACAGCCTGCCCATGGGCACTACCAGCTGGCGTGCCTGGAACCTGAAGCTGAGCTGACTGGGGAAGGCCAGTCCCTGCTGAAGTAACCCTGTAGAGAGTGGAAGAAGAGGTTGCTTACTCAGGCGTGCTGTTGCCGGCCCAAGGAGTCAAGGATAACAAAGAATCAGGTGAACGTGACACCGCCAAAGGGAACTAATAAAGCTCCAGTAAACGGACCCTGAGGAACTGGAGATTTATGAACTGCCTGACAGAGAATTCAGAATAGTCAGAATTCAGCATGTAAATTGGTGCACTATTATGGAAAACAGTATGGAGGTTATTCAAAAAGTTTAAATAGAACTACCATGCATACCATTCAGCAATTCCACTTGGGTGTATATATTTGAAAGGAATGAAATCAGTATCTCAAAGAGATATTGTTCTTTTATCTTCATTGCTGCTTTATTCATAATACAGAGACATGGAAACAACCCAAGTGTCCTATTGGATAAATGCGTAAAGAAAATGTGTGGGATCTTATTTGGCCATAAAAAATGAAGGAAATCCCACCATTGGTGACAGTGTGGATGGAACTTGAAGACATTATACTAAGTGAAGTAAGTCAGACATAGAAATACAAATATTGTATGATTTCACTTATATGAATCCCATATTCAGAGAAACAGCAGATTGGTGGTTATCAGTGGCAGGGATGGCGAGTAGGGGACATGGGTGAAGGTGGTCAGAGTGTACAAACTTCCGGCTATAAGATAAGTAAGTTCTGGGGATGTCATGTACAGCACTGTGAGTACAGTTAACTACACTATATTGTATGTTTGAAGTTGTTAAGAGAGTAGATCTTAAAAATTCTCAGCACGCACACACGAATTGTAACTAGGAGTTGATGGATGTGTTAATTTTATTTTGGTAATAATTTCACAGTATGTACATATATCAAATCATTACATTATATACCTTAAACTTACAGAATGCTATGTCAAGTATATTTCAATAAAGCTGAGGAAAATGAAGATAAAGATAAAATAAAATGAAAAGGTGTGCTGTGTATGTAGTCTCTATTTTTGGCATGTAGTTAGCAACATTAAAAATACAAACCAACAAGCAAAAGACAACATCCCAATAAAATGGGCAAAAGACTTGATCAAAAGATCTATAAATACCTACTTAGCTTGTGAAAAAGTGCTGAACATTATTAGTCTTTTGAGAAGTGCACATTAAAACCACAAGGAGATACTAGCTCACATTCATGAGAAGGGCTAGAAGTAAAGACTTGCAAAACCAAATGTTGTTGAAGATGTGGAAACACGGGAACTCATGCAGTGCTGGTGGGAGAGTAAAACTGGGACAACCACTTGGGAAAAGTTTGGATGGTTCCTTGTAAAGGTTGACATGTATCTATCCTATGGCCAAATAATGCCCCCCTTAAGTACTTACCTTAGAGAAATAAAAACATGTCTCCAAAAGGACTTGTGTGAAAATGTTGATAGCAACTTGATTGTTAATAGTGCAAACCTGAAAACGACCCAACTATTTCCTTGATCTAGTTCTCAAGAACATTTCTTACTCTGGAAGAAATTGAGGGAATTTTGACAGAGGAATGAGGTAGACCACCCCAGATCCCATGAAGAAAAGGCATGACCAAAGGAGCAGATGACACACGTTCTTACACTTCAGACTTGCACCAAGGATCATCCATTGACTTGATTCTGAATCACCCATCTAGGTCATTTGGCCTTTCCCCTCAGTGGGCAGGGGAAGCCCAGAGAAATGGAGCCCTTCTTTTTCTGCGTTGGCTCCTGCCCTGCTCCTGGTGTGCTGGAGTGAGAGCTGATTGTGTGTCTCTCACAGGTCTGCATCCAGTGATGTCACATGGGTAACATGAAACCAGCATGGTGGGAGAATTTACACCATAGACATTGGCAAATGCTGCATTAGGACTTCTGACCTCCCACTCCTATCGCCCTGGAAGGGAAGTTGTTACACCTCTGTTAGCATATCACTGTCCGTACCGACCGACTCCTTGCTGCCTGGTGATTCTGCTTTGACAAAATTCGTCATTCTTTCTATTTGGCTACTATCTAGTACACGTTGTTGTATCCCCAGAAATGGCCTTTATATACTTCCATTGTTCCCTGATTCTGTTTCAGAGTCAGCAGTTGACAGCAACTTTCTTCTTTGCCAAAACCTAAAAGAAGGACCTCAGTTCCCCACTTGGTGAGGATGTTTCATGAGATGATTTTCCTGTTCTTAGTTTTCTAAACATTCAGGCTAAACAAGTAGGAGCAACTTGTGAGAAGACATAAAAAAAAAAACAAAACAAACCCAGGTGATTTAGGATAAATGCTTCCTACAAGAGGGTCAAATGGGGTTCAGCAAACTTTCTCTCAAAGAGCCAGATAGTAAATGTTTGAGACTTCAAAGGCCAAGAGGCAACATTGAGGCTGTTAACCATTTTAAATGTAATCATATGAAAAAAATTAAAAAGAATCTTAGATTGTTAGCCAGGAAGAAACTGGTTGGCTTGGTCTGTGGCTTTAGTTTTCTGACCTGTATCTGGAAAAGAGTTTGACCAATAGTAAGTGCTCAATAAATATTGTTAAATGAATACTACAAAGTAGAAAAAATAATGCTGAAATAGGCAAATGAATTATTAGAGGCAATGGGAAAAGAGTGATTATAGGAAGTATGGCTTATGAATCCTTGAATCAAAAGGTATTACTGTATTTTTCAGACTATAAGACATACCCCCATTTTCCTCCCAAATTTGGGAGGAAAAGTGTGTCTTATAGTCCAAAAAATATGGTACTTTGAAAAAGAAAAGATCATATATATGGGAAGGCTCCATGGATAACTTCCAAGACAGATATAGCCAACATTTCTGGAATCAAGGCAGTTGGTTAGATATAATGAATGACCATATGATGCCTGAAAATTTTTCATTACCCTTTGCTTTTTTTTTTTTTGGCAGTCTGGGACCATCTGTAAATAAATGGGTTTGACCTCATTTTCAAAACTACTTGTGAAACCTGTTTCTGTTAACCAGGAACTAAATCTTCACTAGTGGGCTATCTGTGCTTAATTCTGTGCTCCAATCTTTACAATTCTGACTACTGATGGGACTCCAGAGAACACTGAGCATTTTCCTTGTTGCAAAAGCCATCATTCACTAGAGACCGGGAGCAGGGATGAACTCTAATATCCACTGGAATGGCTCAGTGCAACCCGAACTGCCAAAGAAAACAGGTGTTCAATGATTACCGGAACAAGTCTGAGTCAGGGAAACCCAGCTGTGCATAGGCCGTTGTAATCTCTTTCCTTGTCATGCGAGGGATGTCAGACAGGTAAATGAGGACTCTCAGGCAGCTTTTCATTCCTACGACCAGTCAGTCAACAGTTAGTGATTGGGCATCTGCCTCATGCAAGTCTCAGAGAGTGACCCAGCCTTGATCCAGCCAGAGTGTCTCTCCAGTGAATCTGTGGGCTCCCCCAGAGTTTTCAGGAAGTCTTCTCTTAGAGATTGTTTTAATCAGAGAGTACTATTTGAAGAAAGGAGAAACTTGTTTAAACAAGCTTCTTTAAAACACAGGAGAACAGGGGAGGAATTTTTCAGAAACCCATAGCTCCCTATGTATTTCTCCACAAGGTGCTCTGCTCTCTGGTCACCACTTCGATCTTCTCTGTTTCCTTCTCTGTTTCCTGGTTCCTCCAGTGCTCAGTACCTCCAGCCAAAAGAGATCATTTCGCACCTGACTGGAGAGAACTGGCTAGGAGCATTTAAAGGAGACTCTGCCACAGACTCCGTTCCAAACTCCTGGAAGAGGAGCACCTGAGTGGCTCAGCTTGTCTCTGGGGTCCTGTTCCATCCACTCAGATGTAACCAGGGGGCACTCACTGGGCTGTGGGAGGTGACTCTCTCAGTGGGTAGAATGAGGATAGAGGGAGGGCATGACTACCCACCTAGAGGGAGGGTAGACTCCAAGGGCTGTGAGGATTAGGGACCAGTGATTTTAAATGGGACCTGTGGGGATGGTGCTTCATGGACAGGAGCTGTTAGTTAGATGCAGGACAGAGGAAATTCAGACACCAAGAAGGACGCCTGGATGACGGGAAGAACTGGGGCACTGCTGATCACCAGCCAGGGACTTGCAGGGCGGCAGGTGCCTACTCACACCTCAAAGCATTCAGTTCTTCACTAGATAGTCACACCCTTGAGGGGAGAAGCTATGGGCTTGTTCACCGTATTTTACCACCCAGCACAATATCTGGGATGCTGTTGATGTTTAAAACACTGTTGTTGATTGAATGAATGAATAAGTTAATAAAAATACTTGAAGGGCTAGCACTTTCTCTGTGAAGACTTTCTCCAACAGTCAGAATTCCTTTTTTTGCTCTCCCAACGTGCTAACTACATTTGAAGGTCATTGTCAGATGACAGATGAACCTGCATTATACTAAGTGTACTTTATTAAGTAAAATGTAGATTTTATTAACTAAAAATAAACAAATGGATTCTAGTAAACAAAAATAAACTACACAAAAAAGCTTCTGCACAACAAAGGAAACAATCAACAACATGAAAAGATAATGTACAGAATGGGAGAAATATTTACAAATCATATAAATGATGTTAATATCTAAAATACATAAGGAACTCATACAACTAAATAGCAAAATGAAATAATCTGATTAAAAATGAGCAAAGGTCATGAATAGACATTTTTCGTAGAAGACACGCAAATCGCCAATAGATACATGAGAAGGTCCTCCACACGACTTATCGTCATGGGAATGCCAATCAAAACCACAGTGAAATGTCGCCTCACCCCAGTTAGGGTGGCTGCTGTCAACAAGACAAGAGATAACAAATGTTGGTGAGGACGTGGAGAGTAGGGAGCATTTGTGCGCTGTTGGTGGGAATGTAAATTGGTACAGCCATATGGAGAACAGTGTGGAGGTTCTTTGAAACATTAGAAATAGAACCACCACATGATCTGCCATTCTACTTATGGGTATATATTTGAAGTGAACAAAGTCAGTATCTCAGAGAGATATCTGCACTCCTGTGTTTATTGCATCATTATTTATACTAGCCACGATACAAAAACACCTAAGTGTCCATCAAGAGATAAGCAGATAAAGAAAAAGTGATAGGTATATATGGGAAATTCTGTCATTTTTGACAACGCGGATGAATTTGGAGGGCTTTATACTAAGTGAAATAAGCCAGCCAGAGAGAGACAAATACTGTATGGTGCCACAAATATGGAATCTAAAATAGCTTAACTCGCAGAAACAGAGTAGAATGGTGATTGCCAGGGACTGTGGGGTGGGGCAAATGGGGAGGAAATGGTCAAATGGTACCAACTTTCAATGATAAGATGAGTAAGTTCTGTGAATCTGAAGTACAGCGTGATGGCCCTAGTTAATAATACTGTATTGGACGCTTCAAATTTGCTAAGAGGGCAAGTCTTAAATGTTCTCAACACACACACAGTAACTATGAGGTGATTGGATGTGTTCATTAGCCTGATGGTGGTAATCATCTCACAACGGTTGTGTGTATAAAAAAGTCACATTGTACACTTTAAATACCCCCAACTTTATTTGCTGAATTACCTCAGTAAAGGTAGAAAAACAAAAAAAAGGTAGGTTCTATTAATCTTAGAACTTCCAGCTTTAAGCACAGTGCCTAACCATGTAAGACCTTCTTAGTAATTGGCCCTCAAATAAATGTTATGTTTTCCTATTGAGGACCTTGAACCAAAAGCTCACTTTTTTGATGAAAAAAATGGATATTTTTAAAAATTCTGAAACAGTATTCTATTTATTATACTTATAAAAATAAGGAAAATAAAAAATATTTCTAATCTCATATTTTGGTATATTGATACATTTATGTCTTTTTTCAAGAAAGAAAATAATTATTGCATATATATATATATACCCACATATATGTAATATTTGTATATAAAAATGAACATTTTTCTATGTCAATAATTCTTCAAACATTGGTTTTTAATGTCCACAAAATATTTCATCATTTGCATATAATAAAACATATTTATCTATCTCTTTATCATTGGACTTGTAGACTATTTCCAGGTTTTGCTATCATAAATACTTCCTTTGAAGCATTTCCTTACACATGACATTTTGTGTTTTTCTGTAAGTACATTTCCCAAAGTGGGATTGAGAGCTCAAGGGCATACACGTTAGGCAGGGTTCTTGATAATTGCTCCCAGTGACCTCTAGTGAAGGTGCATCAATGTACTTGCTGCCCGTTGTGTCTGACCCTGCTTGTTCCCCACATTCTCACCACCAGATAAATCATAACTCAGAAGATGTCAGTGTGATCCCCGACTCCACTACTGAGAATAGCGCAGGGACCCTGGATTGCCCTGGGAGCAATGTCACTGGCTGCAGGTAAGAGGCTGTGGCCGGGCAGAGATGAAAACAGTGCGGTTCATGCTCTCAGGTATCTTACACTCTTTGGGGTTGGAAACATTTAGTAAAGACCTCATTTCAAAGCAAAGGCGGAATAAACATATCAGTACTAGAGAGCCAGCAGGAAGACAGGCATAGGCTGCTTGTACGCAGGAGACTTTCGACATGGGTCATTTCTCAAGGTGTTGTCACAAGAAAGACAAAATAGGCCTTTGCAGATGCGCTAGCCTAGCGTGATGTTAACAGCAAGAGGCAGGTGCATCTTTGGAAGTTCCCTGGTTGTCAAGAGTGACAGATAAGGACTAGGATCATTAGGCAGCCCCTTGACTCTACAGCGTCTTACACTGTGGGTTTCCAAGCTGCCTCTGCTTAGGAGGGAGAGGCAGCTTGGGCACCTGACTTGACAGGATGAAGCCCAGGGCCTGGGCTGCCTCACCAGTGACTCGAGGATGTCAAATAGGAGTGAATAAAAATAAGAGGTTATGACTTCAAGTGGAAGCCGGTCTGCCAAGGAATTTCTCAGGAGGGGATCATATTTATAGGCTTAGGGGTAAGAATCGTCCCAGGGAGAAGATACTGAAGATTAAGAGACTAGAGAGAGAAATACTAGTCCCGGAGAAGAGTAAACTCTTAGCATTGTATCTTACTTTCTCTCTTCCCTCTCCAAATCTATCCTATTTCTTCTCTACTCTCTCTAACCTCCAAATACTTAGCTTACTAGATAGAATGATTGAATGTTAATGCCTTGTCTACTTACAGACCAAGCTTTTGGAGTTTTAACTTCCCCAACCAATGCAGTCTATCAAAGTATTTTTCTAAGCAAAAAAGCATTCTCTCCTAAGAGAATGTTTGGAAAACATTCTCCTAAGAGAATGTTATGAAAATGAATGTTTTAATCCCAAGAAACAGAGATCCTGGCCCAAACCAGATTCTCAATAGACAGTAGATTTCCTCAGGCCCTTTTGCTGAAGCCCTAGATTTGTGCTGACCCCTCTTTCTCCTCCTTGCTGAGGCTACAGGGCTCCTTTGAACTATATGCTGGCTTAGGCCAGGGAAATCTTTCTGCCCTTCAGTTGGGCAGAAACCTGTCTGGAGTTATGAGTCGTCTGGTCTAGCTTTTGGGGCATAGTCATCCCTGACAGAAGTGGATGGGGTCGACCATTGGCCCTCATCCCCAGTGGGAATAAAGGGCACCTCCAGGTGTGGAAGCCCAGATGCTGTTGTACACCGATCCAAAACCCAGCACCACTCACTGGGGCAAGGAACCAGCGAGTGCCTGTCCCCTCATTAGCTAGTTCGCATTCTGCAGGTAAAAGGGGTGAAAGAGACTCCCTTGGTCTAACAGGCTCAGGGGCAATCGTCCATGAGGGTGTGTCAGTGACTCACGTTCCTTTTCTTCCTTGCACCTGGGGGATTTCCTTGCACACCTGAGAGTCTCGGTTTATTGCTATAAAACCTGATTCTGAGCTGCAAATAAGAATAAGCGTAAAGACTTCTTCCATGTCTGTGCATCCTTTCTCCAGCTTCAATGGGCATTTGCTTCTAAACAGTCAGACCCTGAGACTGTTCTTTGTTGGACTGTGCTGTGCTATGGGTGTTGCTTTGCTCACGTGTAAAGTTCAAAGTGCCTGAGAGTGTAGATTTCTCTTGAAGCCCCTGTGGAGGCTCTTACTGATGGATAAAGGATATGAAGGTCTTGCTCTCTTGCCTCCAATGGGGACAAACTGAGGCATACCGTATCCCAGAGCTCCCCCTGGGGAGTCAGGCTGAGGCCACCCTGGATAGGATGACGTCCTTACCTGGCTTCCTCAATGTTGCTGGTCTCCCAGAGAGCATGTTCTTACTAAATCACTCGCACATGAACCCTAGACTTGAGTTCGTCTTCTGAGGAACCTGTTCTAAATTGTCCTGCTCTCATTTGTACTTGACAAAAACCTTGTGAAGTAAATGTCAGTATCCCCATTTTACAGGTGAGGAAACCGAGTCTCAAAAGGTGGTAACATGTCCAAAGCTAGTGATTCGAATGTAGTTCCATCTGAGACCACGAACTCAGTGTCATGAAAAATGATCAGCGTTTAGACACAGCTAGCCAGTGGTCTCACAAACTCAGCTGCCTTCTCAACCTCACATACTTAGTCTTCCAAACTGAATCACAGGAATTAAGTCTGAGGTCTCAAGCCTGGTGCAGAATTAGCCTATAGCCTGTTGCTGACTGTCCTACTTTCTCCTTTAGCCTGTACCTCCCCCTACTATGATTATCAGCACTCTGTTTCAAGATTCTGCTTTCACACATGGCTCCTGTGCCAAGCCAGGCCATTGAGGACCAGAACCACGCACTGCCTATTGCAAGATCCCCAGGACCAATCGCAGTGATTGGCATGTGATCGGTATACATGAATATACTTTCACTTAAAGGATCCAGTGAAAGTAGATTCTTTCACATGGCAGTTTCCTTCATGAAAAGTCCACTCTGGAGAAATCAATGATGTCAAAATATAGGGATTGTTCTACATTCTTAAAAAGAACTGCCATATCTTAAGTTAATTTCTTCCTCTCTAGAACCTAATCATGGCTTAATGCAAAGACTTCAAGCCAATGTTCTTACTATTGAGAGTGTCTCCTCTGGGGTTTCCTTTCCAGCAGCATTAACTCGTCTGTCAAAAGCTTTTTATATATTTGATATATTTTACTTGTATTATTACTTGTATATAACAATATATACAAGTAAAATTATTTACTTGTATATAGTAATATATTACTATATATTATACTTGATATATTTTCAGATGGTTATATTTTTGAGGGCCCCCAAATCAACTCTAATTCAGGGTAATTACAAATTCTTAATATTCTATGCAGAAGTCTTCCACTTCTAAAATCAAGCCTAATCATTCTATTGGGCCCCAAACATGATTAATGCATAGGATATGATTTAACCAATTCTGGGGGTCAAAGAAGGGCATTATTATTATTATTATTTTTAATTGCAAATAAATATTTGCAGCCCTTGTGTGTTTCTGTTGATGCTGCTAGCATATTTCCCTTGCCGTTTGATTTTTAAACCAACCTTCCCCTCAGTGCACCAGCTCACATAATAACTCAGATGGGTATGATGACCCACTGTTGCTGGAATTTTTCTTTTGAAAAGTTTGTAGGTGGACTTTGGGATTATGTAAGCACCAAGCTAATAGGATTGGCAGGGGGCCCCAGCTGAGAACTGGCAGGTGCCGGGCAATCTCCTCGCGGCCTCGCTCTGCTCCGCTGATGCTGCTCTGGATGTGGGCTGGCGCCATGCAGCACAACGTGATCACTGCCTACTGTGCCCTGCCACATCTTCGTTCCCAGCTGTAAACGAGAAATATGGGGCCTGACTCTTGGATGCCAGCAGCCCTTAAAGTCACAACTACAGAAAGGGCTTGGATCTAGAATCAGAGCTTGTAAGGTCAGATTGGGGGACGTCCGTGGCAATAACTGGGTTGAACTGGGTGCTTAGGTTAACCCCTCAACTTTATGTAAAATCATGCTTAGGCATGTGTTTTAGTTATCTATGGGGACACCACCCCAAAACATAGCAGGAGAAATTATCTTTACTTTCTCATGACTGTGAGAGTCTATAATTTGGACAAGGTAGATTGGGATTGACTATCAAATGTGTCTTCTGGGGCTGGAATGCCTAAGGTGGCTTCTTTACTCACATGTATGATGTCTGATCAAGGACAGTTCGATGGCTGGGGCCTGGCTGGAATGGCGCAACTAGGATCGTCCATCTGGCCTTGGTTCTTGCTGCTGTTGGCTGCCTTCCTTGGTTTTTCTTCTTGTAGTTTCAAGGTTTCTCTCTTTCCATAAGGCCTCTCCATGTAGTCCCTCCAGAAGGGTAGTGAGAATTCTTACACGAAAACTTAGGGACTTCCAAGCGTACCAAAGCAGAAACGCCAGGGCTTCTGAAGCCTCGGGCTCAGAGCAGGCACAGAATCACTTGCACTGGGGTCTTGCGAATATCACAGGTTGGCCCAGATTCAAGAAAAGGGAACTCTACAGGGACGTGCATATTGGAGGTACTGTCCCCCAAATCCACTGATGTAACAGACTACCGCAGCGTCGTTTGAAGAAGAGGGTTTATAGTCATGGGTCATGCAGAACAGACAGAGACTGCTGGGTTTGAGGCGTGTCTAGGGCTGCCAGGTGAAACATAGGACCCAGTTACGCTTGAATCTCAGATCAACAATGAATAATTTTTCAGTGTGGGTATGCTCCAGGGAAGTCAGCAAAGCATGCAATATTTGGGATATATTTATACCAAAACTGTGTGTTGTTTTTCTGAAATTCAAACTTAATTGAGCTTTCTGAAATTTTATTTGCTGAATCTGGCAACCCCAGGTGAGGGCTGAATGGATAGGACCAGGGTCCAAGTCCTGGAGGCTGTTTATTGGTCCAGTTTCAAGGTGGTTCAGGACAATGAGGACAGGAGCCTGAGACTGGAGAGGGAGAGGGCAGACCCGTGAGTCTGGCAGAGAACAGTAGGGCTGAGTGGGAGGCCTAAGCTAGGGGTGTGCAACCTTTTGGCATTTCTGGGCCACACTGGAAGAAGAAGAGTTGTCTTGGGCCACATATTAAATACACTGCAACATGTAATCACAAAAAAATCTCATGATGTTTTAAATAAATTTACTATTTTGTATTGGGCCACATTCACAGCTATCCTGGGCTGCACGTGGCCTGTGGGCCACAGGCTGGACACCTCTGGTAGGCAGTGAACCAGAGGGCCTGAGATTGGGACAATAGAGTCAGACAGACCAGAGGCTGCTCTGAAAATCACTTTCCCCCCCAGGTTTTCAAGTGAGGCAGATAATAGCACTAGGTTGTAGGGTTGTGGTGAGGATTAAATATAGGAGTGCCTGGGATGCACTTGGCATGTAGCCTGGTACGTAGCGAGCACAGAGAACGGGTCAGGTGTAATCTCCACCAGAGTAACAATTGCAGTGATGATAATTTGTGCTGGGCTTTGAAGCTGCTGCAGAGACTGTGGGGAAGAGGCACAGAGGGAACTAACATTCCCAGAGCACACTCCAGGCTCTGTGCTTGCTGCTTGCAATTCTTCATCTCCCTTAATCACAACAGCCTTTGCAGGGACAATAAATCAATTTTAAGGAATAATGAATAGACTTGGAGAATTTATAAGTTTGCCTGACTGGCAAAGTCAGGTCCGCCTGACTCCAGAATTTTTTTTTCTTTCTATAAAGAAAGACAAGTTAATATAGTTTATTCAGGTGAACTTAAACTTAGGGGTTTCCAGTTCGTGTCCTGTTGACAGCCTTCCCCAGTGACATTTGTGAGCCTTCCTTTCTCATTTGGGAGCGGGGAGAGTGGGCGCCCACACTGCTTCTCCCAGGGCCTGTGGAAGCACTCCCTGCAGGAGAGGGTGTAAGGACATTTGTAAGGTGCAGTGTCCCACAGACGCTGAAATTCTTTCATAAGGCCCAGTACATCAGGTGTCAATGGAATTGCATGTTAATCCCGTATTTTGCTAACTTGGGGCCTTGGCAGGATAGGAAATGCAGCTCTCCTCCGGACTGTGAAGAAGGGGCTTGGCGAGGTAGGAAGAGGGAGTGAGGTGAGACTGTATGGTGTGCTCTGTGATATTTTTCCTGCTAACAGTCTGGAACGAGATTCTGGGGGTCCATCTTTCCCCAGGAGACTTACAACAGGATTTAAAAGCAAAACAGCAAAGGAGGCCAAGAGCATGCCTGTGTGGGATCCATAGCGCTCCCTCTGGCTCATCCCTTTGAGTCGGTCACTTTGCAAAAGGTCCCTTGTCTGAGGTATAGGGAGGTCAAAGCCAGTGATTGATAAAATGTGGATTTCAGGTTTCTTTCACTATCTGCTAAAGGTTTGGGACTTATTTACAAGGCCACTA
Organism: Desmodus rotundus; assembly: GCF_022682495.2. Taxonomy (NCBI): domain Eukaryota; kingdom Metazoa; phylum Chordata; class Mammalia; order Chiroptera; family Phyllostomidae; genus Desmodus; species Desmodus rotundus. Next base: position 121,838,866 of record NC_071394.1, read on the forward strand.
TGAACTTTTAGACATCCCCAGAGAGAAACAGCTTAGAAATATGTGGAAATATCGCCATTATCTATTTTATGGGCCAGCACGATGTCAACGGTGACTGGCAGAGCTTGAGCAAGCCGGATCCTGCCACTGGCTCGGCTCTTCTCTTTCTCTAACTCATTCTCGGTCTGAATTTTGACCCCCGCCCCCAGCACACTGGACATGCAGCGGCATTCGTTAGTCTCAACAGCTCTGCCCACATCTGCCGTGTAAGGAACAACATGGCCTGCGACCACAGACTCATCCCCTGGGCAGTAAATTATGATGGTGTGACAGGAGAAGGTGCTTCTAGTCATGACAAATATTTTCCAAGTTTACTGGAGGTACCAGCGTAGCTGCTGCTGCTGCTGCTGCTGCTGTGGGTGTGTGTCTGTGTGTGTTTATGTGAGATGGGGGTGGAGTGAATGTGTGGGCTTCCGAAAGGCATCTCGTGAACACCACAGAAGAGAGGTGAGAGTTTGCTGCTCGGTAATGAGATTCAGTGTGATGAGGCTGTTATTTTTAGCATTTGAGCTATGACAATCTCGTTCTGTCCCTAGAGGCCTCCTCTCTGCCATTCTTTAGCACATCAGGTGAGAAATCAAGTGTCATCATTTAGAAATGATGACAGATTCCAAGGTAGCTTGGAAGAAATACTCCCCCAATTCTCAATGTTCGGTGTGGTGAGAGTCATCTTATAAATTGGAATTTTGATTTGAGGTGAGCAGGGGAGGGACAGAAAAAGAGAGAAGATTTGAAGGTCCTGAGTTAGCTAAGGAGGACTAGAGATAAAGAATTCTTAAAAAGGTGAATTTTATTCTCTTCCTTATGAATAATTAAGCACAAATGCCCACTCCAGGTGTGTGCATAACTTTACATGCACATATATGTATATATATATAACGTGCATCTCCCACACATGTGTGTGTGTTTCTGATATTTTTTTGATGTTCTCCGTGAATACTTTTTTGGTGATATTGGTCTAAAGTCTTTTCTATCATCATATTCATATATTATGCTCATATTTTATGCTTATATTTTATGCTCACATGTGCCCATCAAATTTCTTTAGCAGAGCCGATAAACTGTTTGCGATCTTACAGGTTCACAGACTTTTCTACTTTGACCATATAAGCTCCAGAGACAGAGATTTCTATTGTTTTATTTTTTACTTATTTACCATTCAATTAGTAAAATTCAGGAGACTTGAACAAGTAGGTGCTCATGGTTTTGTATACCAACTATGTGGCGATAACTTCCAAGCGTCTATCTCTAGCATCAACCTTTTCCATGAGCTCCAAGCCTGTACGTCCAACTGCCTCCTGGCCAGATTCACCTAAATATGTATTAACTCAAATTTAGTACGTCCTAAATCAAACTCATAATTCAATTCATGGCTACTCCTGATTTAATTCTGTTGCAGCTTTCTGCTTTTCATTAACTTTCATCAGTTTCTTGGGTCAAAAGTCATGAAATCAGCCTTGATTCCTGTTCATTTTTTTCTTCCAGCCAATGTACTCAATTCATCAACAAACGTTGTCAGTTCTACTTTCAAAATATATTCCGTATCTGACCGTTTGTCACCTCCACTGCTCTCGCCCTGATCCAAACCACCAACCACTATTTTGCCTTTAAATTATTGCCATAGCAATGACTGATTCTGCCTTCTCCAGCCTGTTCTTCACACATCCTTGCCTTGGCTGCAAGGCCATGTGCGCTGTCTCCTGCTCCCAGCACCTCCTTCTCACCTGTCAGCACTCTCTCTCCATCCACACTTATCTCTCTGATCCCATGAATGTGCACTATTAAAAGGTAAACTGAGGCTTATTGAAAATGTTAAGAGATTGACCAAAAATCAATTCAAATTGGGCAGCCTCCAAGTTAGCGGACAGAAAGGAGCTCCAAGAAACTGTACAAAAGGAAAGACTTATGGCCACGCGGGAGTGGGAAGAAGGAAGTTATACTAGGCAGTGAAAGTGGGTTGGTTATTATAAAGTTAATCGCAGGGGTCTATTAGGCAGTAGCACCTATCAGGTGAGTCCTGATTGACTGGTTTGAGATTCCATTTTAGGGAGAGCCAAAACTGTGTAAATGATTTCATTTTGGGCCTGTTGGCTATTTTGTTTTGTTTTGTTTTATTAACAATTCCCCCTCTTTGTTCAGACTCTCAGCCTGACAGATGTGACCAAAATTGAAGACATTAGCTCTCTTTCCAGCTACCACCTAATCTGGAGTTCTTGTAATTTATTTTATTTTATTTTATTTTATTTTATTTTATTTTATTTTATTTTATTTTATTTATTTTATTTTACTCTATTCTATTCTATTCTTTTCTATTCTATTTCATTTTATATTTTTGCTGAATCTCTTTGTGGTGTTTACAGGTCACAGGGTCCACATTCTTTAAGGTGGTCTTCTCTCTGTTTCTTTTCTGATGTTTCAATCTGAGGGAGATCCTTTGCATTTAACGCTTTTGAGGATAATTTCCAATGTCTAGAGCGCACTTCAGAGCCATGGGTCCCAAGATCCGAACCAATCAGAACCAAGTAAGTCAAAAACAAACCCCACTGAATGAATCACTAATGAATCACTTTCTTAAGCCAAGTGGATTCCGTGATCTTATGCAGCTGTATCACCATTTCCCCAGAAGTGTCAATCCAAGTGCAGTAATAGCACATGCACCACCCTGCTCAGTTAAAAGATGATCAAAGGCTACCCTATTGTCCAAAACAACGTTGGCCAGAGAGTCCAGGGATTTTGTTGAGCAGCTCTTCCTTTAACAGTAGGTTTGGGGATAGTTGCCAGAGTTAAGGAGCACTGTTTTGCTATGTGTTAATAGAGAGGAAAGTGAGTCACAAAAAGGAATAAAGTTTTCATATTGGAGATGAAGATATCAATCTGTAGTCTTGGGTGAGCTGTGCACCTCCAGATGCCATGTGTCTGGAGAGGACCTGTCCTAGTCAATGTTAATTTCAGATATCCAGCTGGTATGCAAGTCCATGTCTGGAAAGCCCTTTTTAACCAGGAAATGTGGATGTGAGGTTCAAATCCCTGAAGACTGACGCCACCGAGTAGTGAGGAGGACCTGGTATGACCCCTTCCAAGCAGAGTCAAGGGTGTTCTTTGTTCTTAGTGACTCCAAATCAGAAGGGTGGGAAAAAAATTAGAAACATAAGTTTGGAGAGTTGAAGCTAGATGTTTGAGGAAACTAAAAGAATTTCGGATCCAGTCCCTTCTGCAGGTATGGAACAAAACCTCAAAGACAATGAACAGCACTGGAACCTGATACCCCCAAAGTTGGGGTATTTTCTACTGACACGTTATTTTTTTTCTATTCTGTCATTCTCATTTCTACCAAAGATAATCACAGTAAGACTGATTTATTTACAAAATAAACTTAGTCTCATTAAACTTTGTCTGATTAATTACATAAATAAAGTAAGAATAGTGATTGATTATATAGGCCATTTAAAAATCTGCTTCCTTACCCACGTGGATAGTCAGCTGGGAACCCTATTAGAAAGGAAACAGGCCAGATTTCCCAAAGACCTTTTATTTGCTCAATAAAATCAACTTTAGTTCTTTAAAGCTGTCTGGTCACATCTGATTTGATACACAGTTTCAAATATGACTTTCCAGTCAAAGCCTTTTCAATAACCAATGTTTTCAATTGTGTCCAAGGAGAACAGATTCTTATTGAACCTATGCAAATAACTATATTGCCAAGAAAATAAGAATACTCAATAAATTTTTGGATTCTGGAAGAATTGGCTAGGGAGAAAAAGTAAATGTTTAAATTTTATTTACAAAGGTATACTTTACCAAATTACTGTAAGTCATAGATAGCTTAAGAGGAAAAAGGAAAGGTTTTCTTAAATCTGGAAAAAACAAAATATTAAGGACTCAGAAATTCAATCCTATGACCTTACTTCTTATTCTTCTTAAGTCCAGTGTTTCCTTTAGTTCTAGAAATTCTAACCCAGTTGTTTATTTTTATCTTAAAGTTAATAGAAACCTGTATTCCAGGGTCCTTGTCAGAGATCTTTCCATGAATCTTTCTGAAGATGAAGCTCTTTTGCAAAAGCACCAGGGTAAAATGGTGACAAAAGACTTAAAAATGCCTGTGGCTAAAGATCTACTGGGAGTTCATCATAATAGAATTAACAAGGAAATTTGGTTATTTCTGTGACATACAACATTTTAAGATGATAACTGGAATTATGACTAGTAACATTATACCAGGACATATCAGATCTTTTGGAATTTCATACAAATTCTAAAACTCATATTAATAACATGCATCCATACAATATAACCCAAGGAGGTTTGTTAGCACTTATGTACAATGCCTTCCATGTAATTTATCATACTGAGTAAACCTAATTAGTTTAACATTGTTCTTTTACAAGTGAGAGACAAATCCTTTGAGATTTTCTAAAGGCCCTCTGGGAAATATCAAAGTTAGTTTGAGGTCAGAAAGACTCCATTTAAAATTTGATTTTGAGAAAATGTCAAAAGATTTGAACATTTGATTGAATAGATCACATATCATAATAAAAATAATACTTAATTATCTACTCAACCAAAGTCACAATAGAAGATGTTAAAGGCAACTACAGAAGGTCACGTAGTTGTGAACAAAACTTAGATCTCTTAATATTGAGAAGACTAGGGCTTCTTAAGTAATTAATAATCTTAAAGACAATGTGAAGCACAATGAATTACTTTGGTAAGACACAAAACCTTTGTTTTTCAGGTAGATTACTTAAAAGGTAAAGAAAACTCTTTTGTAATCTCTCATTAAGAGCGGATCAAGAAAACGTTGTCCTTTTAGCAGATGAAACAAAATTAAGTTTTAGTTTTAGATTTACTTCTATATACTATTTAGATTTACTTATGCACACTATTAATATTTTAGCTTGTTTTTAACACCCTTATTATTTTTAGTAGTTTTAATTACATATGTTAATTAGAATTCTTAACCCTTAGAATGCTTAATTCCTGGGGAAAACTAAGAATTAAGCAATTGTGGACGAGAAAATTTACCAATACATTTCGGTTTCTAGATTTCCTAACCAGTGCTGATCAGGAGCTTGAGGTGGGTGGTATGTTTCCATTCTTACTCCACTGACTTAGATTTAGATATTTACATATTGTTTCTTTTCATCTCTTATCAATATTTAAACTTTTAAAACACCTTCTGTTTCAATAAGCATTTTTTAATTATTTTAAAATACCTTATGACGAGGTCTTGATATAATTGGCTTAGTCATTCCCTTATTGTTGCTTCTGGGTTTTTTTGCTATTAAAAACAATTCTGTGATGAATGTTTTTATACAGAAGTCTTGTGCTGAGCTTTAACTCCCTTGATTGGAGAATCCACAAGAACTTCGGCGAGTCTTCCTGGGTTCGGATCCTGGTGTGTAGGGTTGACCTTGTTGTATGTTAGCAGATGAGAATGGTCGCTCCTGGTGCGGTGCTGTGCACAACCACACAGGCATGAGCAGCAGCCCCGAGTCCCTGCTTCAGCACATAACTTACTGTGTGAACTTGCCATAGTCCTTTCATAGCTCTCCTGCCTCAATTTCTGCACCCGTAAATTAGGGGAGCTAATGCCCTCTAGGGTTGTTGTGAAAATTAAATAATATATATAAAACCCTTTGAACAGGACTGACACATAATGATTGCTATGTATGTTTGTTATTATTTATTAATATTGTCATGGGGTACAAACATTTTAAGACTTAGGTTACAAACGGGCAAGTTGAAGCTCACCTGTAAATGACTGATGACCTAATATACTCCTCTAAATCTGGAAGCCTGGCAACTCTGGCTGATATTATTATTTGGATTCAAGACTCTTCAGGAACCACAGAACAAAGTATATCTCCTCTGGGTGCCCTGATGAGATGAGGTGGAAACACTAAGCCACATCTTCTGGATAGGAGGTGCGGCAATGGAAGGTCAGAGGGCTCTGCAGGGGAAAGAAAGCCCAAGAGGAAGCGTGTGGTTAAGGAATCATGATTACAACAAAGAGAGCATTAGTGGGAAAAGCGGGTGGTGAGGAGTTTCGTGGAAGAGAAGCCTTTCCTCTGTGGGGAAGAGAGATGACCGCAAGCTCTCCGTGAGCAGGTGGAACAGAAGTCTGGGTTGCAGCAGAGGCTGACTCTTAGGAGACATCTGTCACAGTTAATTCTGAGTCTGGGTGTTTTGTTTGCCTTTGGTTTCACGTAGCATTATGGTCCAGGGGAGAGTTACATGCTTGCATCTGTTCTCCCTCTCTGAAAATTTTCCTCTGGAATAATGATCACCTTGTTAACCAGCACCAACAATTTGCAAAAGAATGCTTTCAGAGAGATGCAAAGTAGAGCAGAATGTTTGACCAAACCCATCTGGTTTCAGAAGGTCTCCTTTCCTCAGATGTGTCTACTCTCATTAAAACAGAGCATGAAGATTCCCATGCCTGGGAATACAGGGAGGAAAGCTCTATTGCAGGCAGTTTCAGGGATATCTCTATGTAGAACAAACAAAATGAAGTCTTGAGCGTGTTTCTTCCTGCATTGGGTGGACTGTGAAATGCTCTCTGTTCTTGCACCTTTCGTGTTTGCCTCTCCATTTACCTTCTTTCCTGGGAGGAGAAGCTAATCAGGCTCTCCAGGAGCTAGGGTATTCTTTGGGGCCACATTTAACTAAGTGCCAGGGCTACTGTGCTGTCTTAGTTCAGAGGAAGAATGCCCCAAGACTAGGTTTTGAATCTAAGTAATTTATTTGGATGGTGTGAAAGGAATTCAAGAAGAGGGTGAAGAAGAGGGGCCAAGAGTATGTTAACAATCCTGATGCCATCATGGGCAACTGGAGCCAACTCCCATAGGGACACTCTGGGAAGCAGAATGGAGCACAGAACTCAGAGGAGTCTCACCCTGTGGCGGGAGAGCTGGGGTCTTTATACACCAACTTCCATCAGTCCTTAGTTGAGCTCTGCTCCGGAAAATGTTAATTCCCTGGTATTCCCAAGACTCAAAGGCCTGCTGGGAGATTTGTAAAAAGCCCTTAGGCAAAGAGATGCAGATACTGGCAGCTGGAGTTTTGCCTGCACTCATCGAGATGGGAAGGTCAGAGGGCTATGGATGGGGCACTTACAGTGTCTGTTATATTTGGTGAAAAATCAACATCCAAACGCAGGTATTCCTCTGGTCCATTTTCTTTGGGGCAAATTTTGGCAGATCAATGTGGCTAATATAGGTAATGCTGATTAGACAAGTAATGAATCACATTCAAACAGGAAAAAAATTGTTAGAGTAATTATAATTATAGAAATGTACCTTCTATATATAGTGACGTAGCTGGTGTTTGGGCTTATATTGTGCAATATGTATTTTTTTGGTAGAAGCGGAACATAGTGGAAAAACATATTGGTTAGGAAGTAAAACATGCCTTGGGAAACAAGACGTTTGGAGTCACAGACAGGTTTCAGAAGAAGAGACTGCAGTATTGATATTTTTGTTACCGTGAGATAGGTTTCAGTGGAGAAAGCTTCTGAGATTCTACTGAGAAGAGTTGAGTTGGAAGAAAAAGGATGCATTTATCTTGTGACCTTCAGAACATCTTGGAAGTGGCACATGCCTGACCGTCTTCCCAATGATGTGGTCACAGCCAAGGCAGACCTGCCAAGTCTGTTGGAAGCCCTGCTGCGGCTTTTCATCTCCTTCCAGCCAGATCAGCTGCGTGGAGGAAACTTGGGGCTGTAGGACATGGAATCCACCTTCTGGTGGATTTCGTGAGTTGGCTTGGTTTGCTCTCGTCACTAGGCTTAATGCAGTATAAATAGAAATCCTTCTTTCCCAATATACATTTTAATAGAATTTTGCTTCCCTACATCTTGAATGATGTCAGAGAAATACTCCATTACTTTTTTGGTTATTTAGAGGCATTAGAACAGTTTCCTTTGCAAGACTAAAAAGTTTAATCTACCCTAACACCCAAACTTTCGACTCTCCAATTCGACATCTCCTCTCTTCCAAAGTGTGACTTAACTCATGGCTGGAGGATGGGCAGGAGACAGGGAAGGCTGTGGTCTGTTCTGTCTCCTAGTACCATCTCCTCCCAACTAGCTCTGCAGCGTTTGACTTCTGCAGAACCAGGGAATAAAGAGTGGAGGATTTATAGGAGACAGACTCCATGTTTTCGGTTTGTTGTTGCTTTTTATCCTGACACTGATATATGTTTCTCTTGTGGCCGTCAAAAGCGCTCTGTCAAGGCAGGCATTCAATTGCTGGTTATTTTGTGTATTCTCAGAGACCACCAGTGAGGACCTCCCTGTATCACTATTTTCCGAGGCAATGGACACACTGTCTGCTGACTTCTTATATCTCCTTTCAATGTGCAGCCTGCCAAGGCGTATCACCGGGAATGCTTTGCTCCATCAGGCAGTCCTCTTGGATGAGGTCTTCTCGTGCTAGCTTAAGCATGAACTAAACTTCACTGGGTCCACATGGGAACTTGGCTTCCTTGATTCCCCCAATTCTCAAAGTGCAGTTCATTTCTATTCTGCCCTCAGATGATGCTCCAGCTGGCACCTCCCCCTCATATCTCCCCAGGTTCTAGGAAACCCATGGCATTTTCTCCCAACACCTCTCTCACATTCCAATCTCTTCACAAAGCATTGTACTTAGGCTCTGCATTCCCTCAACCAGGGAGGAAGTTTCTGCTCATTCCTCCTATCAGACAATATCAATCATTAAAAATAAGTTTTTAGGGCCCCCCCCCCACTTATTTGGAGTAGAAGAAAGGGTAAGAATCCTCTCTAATGATTCCACCTTGATGAACCCAATTTATTTTATGTAGTCCAGGTGTCGAAGATACGCTGAATGATTTTGATCACTTAGTGGTCCAGACTGCATAGATGGGTCTAGTATCAATGACTACCAGCTATGATGGTCATTGCTACAACCACTCCAGAATCTCAGTGCCTTCAAACAATACAATTTTATTTCTTGATCATGTCATTGACCAAAGTGGGTTGGGGGTTATAAGGGGAAGTTTGCTCTGTGCAGTTGCTCATTATCTAGGCTTCTTCCACTAATGTCTTTGCTGTTTTCTATGTGGAGAGTCATATTTTGCGTCCTAGCTTCTTTTGGCAATCTGGTGAGGCCTATGGACCCTTTCTCAGAATACTGTTTTCAGGTAAATAGACTACAATAATCAAAATATTAATAAAGTGTGATGAAAATAATATATATGCTTCTTTATTTACACATTAAATAACAAGACAGGTAGCAGGTCTAGTGACCTTCATAATTTTAAAGTAGTCTTAAATAAAACAACTGCAATATACTGTGAAAACACCTGTGACTTCCTTTGGTGACATCACAGGTACTGCCAATACTATGCAGTTTTTGACTACATTAACAAACCAAAGGAAAAGCTGCTCTCAGTTATAACTAGTGAACATAACAGTGCAGTTTCTCATCCGTGTTCATGGATTTCCTGAACTGGATCCCTTGACCATCTGGGGACTCCGATTTAAGAATCTTTGTAGGGCTTTGGAGCCCTCTACAAGACTTTGCCAGTGTGATGAGAGAAGGCACCACTGCTGGAGAACGAGAAACGCGTGGTCAGCCCCCTGTCCCTTCAGCTGACTTCCAGCCCAGCTCCAGTAGAGGCCAGCTGCCCAGTGTCTGACTGCAGGACATGTAAGGCAGCCGTGGCAATGAGGCCAAAGGAGCCACCTAATGGAGCCCAGCACGAGATCTCTATAAATGGTTGTTGTTTGAAGCCACGATTCTGAGGTAATTTGCTTCAGAGAAATAATGGATGCATGCAAAATAGCCCTGATTTTATTGACTAGGTTGAGAGACAGTTCCTTCAACTTACATTGCATTGTTGAAATCTGCTTATAGGGGCCTATCTACATGCCAGGGGAGACAATAAAATGTAGTCTAGCAGTGCACCCAGGGAACAGGGACATCAACAGTAGAGGATCTCTGTCGTAAGCGCTTACCTGTTTTTCTCTTCTTGGCAGTCTCAGATGGAGCTCCTGCACAAACACAGGCATACTTTGTAAAATCCTGTTATGCCTCGCGATAGGGGATGGGACTACCTGGTACTCCAGTGAGTCTCCTTTCTCCCACCTGCCTTCAAAGAGGGCGAGATTCTGGTTAAGTGCACTGAAGGTGGGTCATGGTCATCTTTATTTGAGGGAGATTAAGGAGGAGCCATGCAAGCCTGAGCCATCACCTCCAGCTACACCTTAAAGCAGCCCTGGTTTCTCGTGTATAGTTCCTATGGGACTCCATCGGGAGGAGCTGTCAGGACAGGATTCATGCATTCTTGTGTCGCTGTGTCGTGATTGATATCATCACTGCAGCATCAATATCTTCGTTTATTGCTCTTAGGAGTCAGTATCCGGTCTAATGTCTGTGGTACCTAGTAACATGATTTATGGGCCATAAGACTGAATGATGTTTCAAGCCCCCTAACACCAGACACATAGAAACCGGAATGTGTTGGAGGGATTGCAATATGTCAGACCCGTGTCTCAATCTCTTCTTTCTAACTTACTAACTTTGTGACCTTGGAGATTCCTTAGATGCAGAGGCTGTCTCCTTTTTGCAAAATGTAGACAATCATGACACATGTGTATGTTTGTCCTGTGCATTGCATGTAAAATGAGTGTGGAAGTACTTGGCACTAGTAGATACTCTGTAAATACTGGCTGAATGTAAATAAATGATGGGCAAGCCAGTGTTTTCAGTCATACCTGAAAAAGTGGATACAGGTCAGAAAGTGGAGGTAGTCATAGCAGATTGTAAATATAAGTTCATGAGAGGCCCTCTCTTGTGTGTACCAATTTAATTTCCTCTTTTTTCTATGCCATTGTCTCGTTCATCTCTTCCTGTAAGTATCCATTGTAATGTATGCGATACATTTCTTAAATTCATTTATCTTTGGAAAATATAATGTTGGCTTGTGTGTATGTGAAGGTCATACAAATGGTATCATGCTGTAAATTTCCTTTATTTAACCCTTTCACCCACCACAGTTTAAATAACCATCCGTGATGCTGAAAGCAATCTTGTTCATTGCTTTAAGGATAAATAGTATTATATTGTAATTATTTCCTACTTTTCACTTACCCTCTCCCCAACTGTTGGATACCTAGGTTGCTTCTGGTACCCAAAACATGAATTACGATCATCTTCTAAAATGCCCCTTTGCTACCCTGGTGGAAATACATGCTGAAGAAAGAACTGATCGCAAGTTGCACACACACTTGGGTTTACGCAGGACAGCTGGGTGGCCCTCCAGGAGAGCAGTGACAGTTTATACACCGGCCAGTACAACAGGAGGAGCCTGTTTCCTGACATCTTCATCTTGTATTTTAACAGATAAAAATAATATCTCATTGTCATTTTAATTATTATCTCTCTGCTTTCTCGGGACTGTGAGATTATCTCGATGTGCCTCATCTCTTCAAGTCTTAGAGAATCAGTTTTCTCAACAGTGTATACCAACCAGGCCATCCCACCCCCATGTCATCTTTACTATGTGCCCAAGACTCATCCAAACTGGGGTCTATTCTGAGGTCTCTATTTCTCTTCCACGTTTGTTATATTTGCCTCTTTCTGCACCAGTCGGTATTGTTTGTATTTCAATGGTCTTTTCCTGCATCACAGCATCATGTATAGTAACCCTCTCCCTGCCCCCACGTTTCCTCTTCTATATCAAAAACTGACTTAGCTCCTCACCAACTTTGTTATTCCTTTATCCCCAGTACCAGTTTACCCTGTTGTCCCCACCCAGTTTATTGATAGCTTTTAAAGGCAGCTTTTAATAACTAGTTCATAAGTTAACATAATCATTAACTACATCTCTAAGATATACAGTAGTATGTAGTATTCTTATTTTTGTTCACTTTTTCAGTGGCCATTTGCTTTTCCTCTCTGACTGAAGAGTTACTTTGCAGAGTGATATTCAACAATTCCAAGTGGTTTATTTTTAGGGTTAGAGTATTTTTAATTAATTTTTAGTTTTCTTGCATTTTGATTAGAGATTGTAGCCTGCAGAACACTTTTTTAGAACTCTAGGTTGTCTTTGTGGTCTAATATATGATGGATTTATGTGAGCAGGCCACAGGCGATGGAAATCTATTCTCCATAGAATTAAAGGGTGATAATTATTAAAACAACCTTTATTAATTATTTAACTAAAATTCTTTTATGTAGTACTGCTAACCCATGGGGGCCACAGCTAAGTTTATGAATGGGCTTCAGGGTACCCATAAATCCTGTGACACATAGGCAATGTGAACATGCTTCCGAGCAAGCAGAGAGCTTTCGTGAGGTTCTCATTGGTACCCAAGAGTCTAAAAAAATGAACAACCACAAGATCTTGATTTTTGTTTATATTCCTTCATTTGTATGCGTTTGATCTATCAATGTCACTGTAACTGTGCTTTTCCAATTTTGTTTTGTTTTTCTGTTAGTTTTTATTTTTACTATTCAGCCAATGTTGTTGATGCACAAAGATTCATGGAAATTTATAACATCACTGTAAATTTTATTCTTTACAATTCTAAAGTATAACTATAAAATAATTAAAAAGATCCCTTTTAATATATTTGTCTCGAATTCAGCTTTATCTGAATTTATTATCCAAATGGTAGCTTTTTGTTTATTTATATTTGTCTGATGTATATTTTCAACTTTGAGTTTCTTGCTTAATTGGATTCCTTTTATAGCGAGCATGTTTAGTGTGGAATATTATCCCTTTTATGCTCATTGCAATAACTGATATATTTGCTCCTACTTCTATCATCTTGTTTTTATTTGGTTGTTGATATTCATGATTTTCTCTTTGGTGTTGTTTCTTTCTAGTGCAATATGGATTCACATTCATTGCTTTTCCCTTCTTCAGTGGTTTGTATATTTTGATTGCAGTCTATTTTAAAACCATATTTTTAGTCCTCTGAAAGTTTGCCAAATATGTTCTAGCACACATCTCTCTATTTGATATAAGAATTATTATCTTTTAAGTCCCTTTATATTTTAAAGTAAGAATTTGAATATACTTTCACTTTTTTGCCTTGTTTTTAGTCTTATAACTTAGCCAAATTATATAGATTGCTGTGACATCTCCTTTCTTGGTCTCTTCTTAATTTTTCTTTATCATTTTCATTGTGACATATCCTCTTTAAAAATTTATTTGAAGATGGACATGAAATGATTTTTGCCTAAAAAGCCACATGAAAAATTAGTGACTTCAAACAATAATCATTTACTTAGCTTACAATTCTGCAGTTTGCCAATTTGGGCTGAGTTCTTCTGGGAAATTCTTTTGGTCTACAATGGTCTCACTCATGCATCTGTGGTCAGCCGCTCAGTTGGCTGGGAGTTGGCCTCATTTGGAATGGCTTGCTCCTACGTGCACTCACATCCTACAGCAGGATGGCTTCGGCCTATCAGCTGGGTAGGGTTCCAACAGAGAGCACAGAGGCATGCAGAGCCCCTTAAGGCCTAGGCCCAGAACTGACACAGGATGACTGTTGACCAAAGCAAGTGACTGGGATTGCCAGCTCATACTGATGGGGTGAGGAAATAGACTCCACCTTATGACAGACGTTGCAGTCACATTGCAAATAGGGATTTGGACAAAGTGGGTACTTGTTGTCATTTTATATATATTTGATATTTACTAGACTTTTCCCCCCTCTATGTTCCAGAACTGTTCTCAGCTTCTCAGGTTTGCCCTTTATATTACAAATGTAATTTCTGTTGTATTGGTTTTACTCCTTTAAGATTGATTACTGTTTTGTTGAATTATCTTGCAATAAGCCCTTTTTCTAAAATTTCTCTTTTTATTGTCAACTCATGAGGATATATCTATATCTATCTATATCTACATAGATGTATCCATCCTATCTGTCTATTTCTATCTCTATCATCTATCTATCTATCTATGTATCTATCATCTCTATCTATCCATCCATCTATCCATTTTCTTTTCTGATCAGGAAATTTTATTTTTAATTCTGATTGGTTATTTCCAGGGAAAATGTGCAAACCTCTGAGTGTTGTTCATTCTTTGTTTTATAGATTTAAGTTTTTTCATACTTACTTCTGTCCTTATTCTTAATCAGCAAAGCAAGGTTTACCAAATAGTTTTTTTTCTTTTTTGATTTTTAAAAAGTTAATGTTAAAATTATGTAATGAAAGGGATATATTTGCCTGCTAAAAAATAGTAATATGGTAAAAAATAAAAAGTAAGTCTCTTAAAAATTTTGTTGAAAGAGTTAAAAAAAAAAAGTAAATATTTTTTTGGCAAAACATCAAATCACCCAGCAAAGGGTATAACCACTGTCCACAGTTTCATAGTATCCCCCAGAAACATTTTTTTTTTTTGCATGTATAGGGCATACATACCTATTTTACTCAAATAAGATACTGTATCCACATTGTTCGGCACCTTTTTGTTTTTTTTTACTTAATAATGTATTTTCAGCACCTTTTTGTTTTTTTACTTAATATATTTTGAAGATGTTCTTGTGATTGAATTATTGCATTTCTTTTTAATAGCTCCATAGAATTCTGTTATATGGATCAATCAAACTTTATCTACTTATTCCCCTACTGTCAAAGAATTGAATATTTTTCAAGTGTTGTTAGCATAAGTTTTTTCTATTACATAAAATTTGCAATGAATACCATTATGTTTTTCTGTGTATGTGTATTTCCAGATACATTTCTAGAAAAGGAGTTTGTAGGGAAGAGCACGTGTCTTTTACATTTCAAACCTCCTTTGAAAAAGTGGCACCAATTCCCAATCGAACCAAAACAAATGACCATACATCTCTGCCCACTTGTTTTTAAATATTTTTGGTTTTATCATTTAAGACTGTCAATCTGATAGGTGTCGGTATCTCGGTGTTGTTTCTTGGCATTTTTATGATTATTAGTCATTTATATGTATTGTTTTGTGAATTACTTGATCATATCCTTTAACCTCTCCTTTATGTAAACTGGATTTTCAATCCTTTTCCTGTTGATTTTTAAGAACTTGTTCATAAGCAGTATAAAATTGTGGTTCGTAGAAGGAGCCCTAGTGTTAATCTTCATGACTTTATATCCTGGCCTCACTGTTTATGACGTGATACAAGTTCCTTAATCTTCAGTCTCTCAGGTTCATCGTCTTTAAAATGCGGACAATAAAAGTGTCTACCATAGAGGTTTGTCACGAGCATTAAATAGACAGTTCGTATAAAGTACTTATCGTATACTTGGTTTATAGTTAGTACTAAACAGGTGTTAATAATAATAAAATATTTGAAGTAGTGGCCTATTGTCTATCATCTGCGTGGCAAAAGTATCTTTCTAGCTTTTATATTTGTCTTTAGTTTTGAAACCATTTTTAGTTCAAGATCATTTAAAAAATCATTGATGAATTTTCCTCATTATTTTAGGTTTTTGTTATTTACTTGTAAATTATCAATTTATCTGAAATATATTTTGGTATAAAGTTAGGAGTGTTGATCTAACTTTATTTTATTTCCAAATGGTAAGTCAATAGTCTCGATACTTTTTTCATTTTTGGTAAAATATTCCAACATTATCATATTCTAAATTTCCACATATTTTAAGGTTATTTATGGACTCTCTAGATTTCTCTATGGATTTTTCTGTCTATTACTGCTCTGGAACCAAATTACTTTTAATTGCTATAGCTTATACATATTTTCATTGAACATATAACCCGTACTTTTAATTATTTTCTAAGTTAAAGATACACATTATTTATTGGTAAATTTTAACATAATTTAACATAATTTAAATTAAAGATTGAATAATATGAATTAATTTTGATCATATGTAATAAATAGTAAGCTACATGAACACTTGTGGTCCCACAACCTGTGAGATAGAACATTACTAAGAAGTAGCACTTGGAAGGCTTTTGTATGCCCCTTTGCAATCTGATCTCCTGATGCAAACACTATTTTGAACATGTGCTTACATATTTATATAAACAAGGTCTGTTTGGAAAAAGTCCAATCATTGTTTACATAACAAGAATGGTTTGTATGACATGGATATAACCTGGCAGCCAAGGAGAGTGGACTGGACTGCACATGCGTGAACAGTGACAACTTCACTGTGCTAGTCAGTGAGGGAGATAGATGCTGTTGAGTGAAAATGTGTACTGTGTGGCGATTGCATTCAAATGACTAAGAGAGCTGAGCAACAATTCTGCATCAAATTTTGCATGAAGCTTGCACATTCTTCTGTAGAATCTATTCGGATGATTCATAAGACCGCAGTGTCAGGCAACTGGTGATTGGCAGCTTCGTCACTACAACGTGTTGCTCATGCATCACATCTCGTGCAGAGTTTTTCAGCAAAACATCAAATCACCGAGGTTACTCAGCCTCCCCCTACAGCCTAGATTTGGTGCTTTGTGGTTTCTGGCTTTTCCAAAAACTAAAATTTCCTTTGAAAGGAAGAGATTTCAGACCATTGATGAGATTCAGGAACATATATGGGACAACTGATGGTGATTGGGAGAACTGTGTGAGGTCCTAAGATGACTACTTTGAAGGGGACTGAGGCATCGTTGTCATATGTACAATGTTTCTTGTATCTTGTATCTTCTTCAATAAATGTCTCTATTTTTCATATTACATGGCTGGATACCTTGTGGACAGACCCCGTATTACCATAGATTTTTTTTAGCTTGTTTTTGAACTGTATAAATTAAATTATATTGAATAATGTCTTCTTGGTGTTTCTGTTTTTACTTCTGTTTGTATTCCATTACATAAATACACCCCAATTTACTTACATATTTTTAACATAGTTTATGATGCTCACTATTGCTGAACATTCTTGAGTGTTTCTTTCTGGTGCATTTATGTAAAATTTCTCAAGAAGTGGAATTGCTGGGCATCAGGTATGCACATTTCCAACCTTGTTAACTATTGCCAAACGGTTGAACTCATTCATAATCTCACCAGCAGGTTATAAGAGAGCTTTTTTTCAGGTTCCCTCTCCCTTTATTCCTCAAATGACTTCTTCTGTAGCGACAACAACTACTATTATTATTTCATTTGGAACCACATTAATTTTAAAATTAATTTAGGGAGAATTGGTATTTTTATAGTTTTGCATCCTTTTATCCTAGCAAAATGAAATCTTGCCTTTACTTCAGACTTTATTCATGTTCTTGAGTTTTAAAATTGTCTTCAGTTTCTTGTTAGACATTAAATATTTTTGTCAAGGTTTTATTATGAGCATTATCAGCCATTAAACAGACTGACACATTTTGTATTATGGTTGCTGAGCCATTTCAAATTCGGTCGCATACATCATGCCACTCCATCCATAAATACTTTGGCCTAATTCTCTTAAGAGTAGGAACATTCTCTACATAAGCTCAACATGATTATTTTACCTTTAAGAATGAAAATTAAGTCGCTACTATCAACTAGGCCACATGCAGGTTTTCCTAGTTATCCCAAAAAACGTTTTTTTACAGATTTGTTTTTCAAAAGAAGCTTGAATAAAGGTTTATACTTTACATATTGCATTTAATTATATATTTATAATCTTTTCCCATAATAACGCTGTCTTACGTTGTTGATAATTTAGTTGATAATTTTTTGTGGCTATTTATTATAGACATTTTTACACATACATAAAAGTAGATGAACCCGTAAGTGAACCTCCACGCACCCACTACCTAGTTTTAACAATTATCAGTATTTTGCCAGTCTTGTTTGCTCTATTCAACTCTCTTCACACACTCTAACCCCTGTGTTCTTTCCTTTGCCGACAGCTTTCAAAACAATTCCCAAATGCCATATCAATCCATTCCTTTTTTTATTCTTGTTTATTCTATTATAGTTGGCCCGATTTCTCACCTTTTGCCCTCCTCCACCCAGCCCGACCCCCACTCCTACAGTCATTCCCCACCCCATTGTCCATATCCATGGGTCATTCATGCGTGTTCTTTGACTAATCCCTTCTCCTTTCCATCATTGCCCCTCCCACTTCCATCTGGCAGCTGTCAGTCTGTTCCATGTTTCCATGCCTGTGGTTCTGTTTTGCTCACTAGTTTATTTTGTTCGTTAGATTCCTCTTATGAGTGAGATCATATGGTATTTGTCTTTCACTGCCTGGCTTATTTCACTTAGCATAATGTTCTTCAGTTCCATCCATGCTGTTGCAAATGGTAGGAGCTCCTTCTTCCTTTCTGCTGCATAGTATTCCATTGTGTAAATGTACCACAGCTTTGTGATCCACTTACCTACTGATGGATGCAGACTGTTTCCAGCACTTGGCTATTGTAAATAGCACTGCTATGAACATTGGGGTGCATAGTTTCTTTTGACTTGATGATTGGGGATTCTTAGGGAATATTCCCAGTGATGGAATTGCTGAGTCAAATGGCAGCTCCATTTTTAATTTTTTGAGGAAATCCTGTACTGTTTCCACAGTGGCTGCACCAGTCTGCATTCTCACCAGCAGTGTATTAGGGGTCCCTTTTCTCCACAACTTCACCAGCACTTGCTTGTTGATTTATTCATGAGGGCCATTCTGACAGGTGTGAGGTGATATCTCATTGTGATTTTAATTTGCATCTTTCTGATGGTTAGTGATATTGAGTATTTTTTCATATGTCTATGGGCCCTCTGTAAGTCCTCCTTGGAGAAGTGTCTATTCAGGTCCTTTGCCCATTTTTTAATTGGATTGTTTGTCTTGCTGGTGTTGAGTCATATGGGTTCTTTGTATATTTTGGAGATTACACTCTTGTCTGATGTATCATTGGCAAATATGTTCTCCCACACAGTTGGTTCCCTTTTCATTTTGCTGATGTTTTCTTTAGGCATGCAGAAGCTTTTTAATTTGATGTAGTCCTGTTTGTTTATTTTTTCCCTTTATTTCCATTGCCCTGGGAGATATATCAGCAAAAATATTGCTACATGGGATATCTGAAATTTTACTGCCTATGTTTTCCTCTAGGATTTTTATGGTGTCACAGCTTATATTTAAGTCTTTTATCTGGTGTATGGAGTAAGTTGGTGGTCTAGTTTCACTTTTTCGCATGTTCCAGTCCAGCTCTCCCAACAGCATGTATTGAAGAGGTTATCTTTACTCCATTGTATGCTTGTGCCCCCTTTGTCAAATATTAATTGACCATGAAGACATGGGCTTATTTCTGGGCTCTCTATTCTGTTCCATTGATCTATGTGTCTTTTTTTTTATACCAGTACCAGGCTATTTTGATTACGGTGGCCTTGTGGTATAGCTTAATATCTATATAGCTTAATATCGGGTATTGTGATCCCTTCTACTTTGTTCTTCTTTCTCAGGATTGCTGAGGCTATTCAGCATCTTTTTTATTTGATATACATTTTTGAAATATTTGTTCTAGGTCTGTGATATATGCCATTGGTATTTTAATAAGAATTGCATTGAATCTAGATTGCTTTGGGTAGTGTGGACATTTTAATGATGTTAATTCTACCGATGGACACAATATATACTTCCACTTATTTGTATCTTCCTCAATTTCTCTTTTCAGTGTTCTATAGTTTTTTGAGTTCAGGTTTTTTACTCCTTGGTTAAATGTACTCCTAGGTACTTTATTTTTCTTGCTGCTATAGTAAATGAGATTTTTTTTCTTATTTTCTCGTTCTGATAGTTCATTGTTGGTGCCATCGATTTCTGAATATTGACTTTGTATCTCACTATTTTGCCAAATTCACTTACTAGATCAAATAGTTTTTTGTTGGAAACTGTAGGGGTTTCTATGTACAGTATCATGTTGTCCGCAAATAATGACAGTTTTACTTCCTCCTTTCCATTTTGGATGCATTTTACTTCTTTTCTTGTTTGATTGCTGTGGCTAGAATTTCCAGTACAATGTTGAGTAAGAGTGGTAAAAGCAGACACCCTTGTCTTATTCCTAATCTTAAGGGAAAAGCTTTTAGTTTTTGCCTATTGAGTGCGATGTAGGCAGTAGGTTTCTCATATATGGCTTTTATTATGTTGAGGCATGCTCCCTCTATTCCTACTTTACTGAGTGTTTTTATCATGAATGGGTGCTGGGTTTTATCAAATGTGTTTTCAGTATCTATTGATTGGACCATGTGATTTTTGTCCTTCATTTTGTTTGTGTGATGTAATACATTTATTGATTTGTGAATCATTTTAAATAACTCATCATGCATTTGTAACTAACAAGAACTTTTCTCTTGTAATCACCTTGCCGTTAGCACATTTACAAAAAATAACATTCTTAGTATTATCTCATTACCATTCTATATTCAGATTTACATGATTCGTTCAAAATTTCTTTTGAAATAGGTTTCCTGAAATAGGATCTTAACAAAAGTGCACACATTGCATTTTCGTTGTACTATTCTACACGTTCCAAACTGTACATTCTACACGATGTACAGTTTGATTACTGATTGCAAATGTCAACTCAGATGTTTATTTTCATATTTGGAGTTTCTTTTCTTCCCTTTGGATTTAACTTTTTTTGGGAATGTGCAAAACATTTCCATGGTTCAATAGTCTAAACTATGTAAGAGTTAATGCTCAGAAAATTCTTGTTTCCATCCTTTCTCCTTTATTCTATCACTATTCCCATTGCCTCTGGCTTCTACAGGTAACCATTTGTACTACTTGTGGCTCATCTTTACATTATTTCTTTTGACAAAAAAAATTTTGCGTACATGCATGTGCGTATTTGTGTGTATGTGTATTTCCTGTTTTTTCCTTACACAAAAGCTATCATACTCTATATACTCTTTGAATCCTGCATTTGTCACACATCAGTATATGTTATAGATCATTTTACATTGGTACATAGAACTTTTCCTCATTGTTTTCTTTTTTATGGTGGCAGAGCACTCCACTGTGCGGAGATACCCTGGTTGTTTAACCAGTCCTCTGAGGAGCCTGGAGCACATACTGTCCAGTATTTGTAAACAAGTATCTTCAGGGTAGATTAGGAGATATGAAATTGGTGGGGGAAAGGGCAAGTGCTTATGTAACTTTGTTATATATTGCTGTCATGGCATAGGATCTATTTTTTCCACTATATTTTCTGTAAGGCCAGACTTCAGCATTTTTCAACAGCTAGGCTTTTGCTTACATTCTCTTGTGCTATAGTTGAATTTATCAGAGACATTCAGTTAAAGGGAAAATAAATCTGCAGAGTTGATAGTTCAAGTTCTTATTTCTGGCAGGCTTTCACTTTCTTTATTGGGGTGATGTCTTTCTCGTCCACTTAGTGTTGTATGTGAAAATCGGTAACTCCTAGGATGCACTGCTACCAGGGGTCTCTTTACCTCTGCTCCAGCCCATGACACTTGTCCTACTGCCCCAGATATGCAATTTTCCTAAACACATACTGCCTTAACTGCTCTTCAGGTAATTTCTGGGTATTGCAACCTTAGGCTGGATGCAAAGAAATGGCACTTGGTTATAGAACATTTGGGGAGTGGGTAAGAGAAGGTGCGGCTACTATTCTGCTTTTATGACCAGATAGTTGGGAGTGGAGACAGGCAGTAGAAAGGGATTGCTCTTCAATTTTCAGTTCTGTTATTACCTTTTAGACAGAATTTTCTCTAGATTGTATCGGTTCTTTTCAGATTCATAGGTTGCCTTTTAACCTAATATTTGTGATAGTATGATTTTCAACTTCTGCTATATTTTTACTGCTATTTCAGTAAGAAGATAGATAGAAAAACCTGTTTTGAGACTTCTAGTCAAATGTCATTTTAAGCCAGAAAACTCATTGTTTCCAGTATTGTATCTTTCAGCTATTGCCGTGTAACAAACCACCTTCAAACTCAGTGACCTATGATAATAATGACTTGTTCTTGCCTGCTTGTGGTTTGACTGAGCATCGGCTAGTGTAGCCTGGGTTTGGCTGGGCAACCCTGCTTTACTTGTCAGTCTTACTGGGCTTAGTTCCTCACCGAAGATAAGGCTCAGGTCTGCTCTGCATATGTTCATTATAGAACTCAGGCTGAGGTATCTAGGAAATGTCTTCTCCAGATGATAGAAGAAGGGCCAGAGAGATCATGGAAACGTGTTTACTTTGAATGCTTATGTTTGGTTACCTGGAACCAATTTCATTGGCTAAAGCAAGTCAGATGACTGAGTCCAAACTCAAGGAACAAAAGGATGATAAAGAGCATGGAATCTAGGAGGAAGCAAAAAATTAGAGCTCAAAACTCAGTCTATCAAAAGTATTTATTGTATGCAGCTGTTCCGCCATGTCCTTCCCATGGGTTGCTCATATCTCCCATTTCTTCAAATACTTATACAAAATAAATTTTGTTCTATTCAATAACGAGGACACTGAAGTTGAGGGATTTTCAATGACTTACTCACCATCAAACACCTTTTCAAAGATTCAATTGGAACTTCCAACTAGGCCTTTCTATCCGGCAAGTCTATGCTTTTCTGACTACTCCAACTTAAATTCCTTCCTCAAACCTTGCTATTGCTCAGCACTCTGTAAATGCTTGTTGCTCATAAAAGATAATCAGAGACAGACGCTATAAGCCATCTGACATTTGAAAAGCTACTCTCAACTACTCCCTAATATAGGCAGAGGTGAAAGATGCACTCTTGGGAAGAATCGTGAGTGATTTTGTTAATGAAAATGGAGTCTATGCCAAATATCAATTAAAGCCTCTGGATAACCGTGTAACTTAATGTTGGCTGAATCACAGGGCTTGGAAGAGTGATGTGGAAAATACCCCAAGAAAAACAACCTCCAGCCACACCTGCTGTCCCATGGTTAACATTTCGACATCTGCTGTACAGAGCTGGTTAGCAGAGGAGAGAGCCTCAGCTTTGGAGGCATCTATAATAATGAGTCACGCAGTCATTAATGTGTGAACCCAGGCAGGGAGCTCACATTTTGTGTGAGGGAAGAGTTTTTGTTCAGTCATAAGCGCTCCCCTACTGGGTCTGGAATTGCTCTCTGCACCAAAAATGCCTGACTTCATTTTCTTTGAATTGAAAAGGGCCTTTGCGAACATGTTGGCTTACATATAGAGGAAAAGTTATTATAAAGAAAAAGAAATTAGAAAAAAAGATTAGTAGAATATGAGTGAAAACAACTTTGCTGAAGATGCCTCCAATGAAAATAGAGTTAAAAAATATTAAGAATGTGCAATGCCCGCAGCCCACACCCTGTACCTGTTTTCCAGGTACAGTATTGTTTTCATAAAGAAGAACAGAGAGAAAAGAGCCTGATGGATACGGATTGCACGTATTTTGTGATAGAAGTGAAAATAGAGGCTCATTTAAAAATGTTGTGACTATAATAAACCTTAAAAATTAATTCATTTAAAAATTTTTATTTATTTATTTTTAGAGAGGGGAAGGGAGGGAGAAAGAGAGGGAAACAACAGTGTGTGGTTGCCTCTCCCGTGCCCCCTACTGGGGACCTGGCCTGCAACCCAGGCATGTGCCCTAGACTGGGAATTGAACTGGCGACCCTTTGGTTTACAGGCCGGCGTTCAATCCACTGAGCCACACCAGCCAGTGTAATTCATGTTTTTTAATACCAGAAAGTATTATAAGCATTCCTACAAAATGTGAATTCAGAGTTTGGGCTTCAAATATTGGCTCTGACAGGGCATTGTGGGTTAATCTGTCTCTTGTTGTCTTCTCTCAGTCTCTCATTAGTTGTAACTGGGCTGTACAAATACCTAGATTGGTCATCTTGCCCTTGTAAGCAGATCAGCTTTACCGCTTCCCCTGCTGGGTACGAGCAGAAACAACCAGGGTCTGGGTTGCTCCGATGGACACCTAAGTGAGGGTTTCTTGCCTTTCCAAGCAGAAGATATTGTAAAAGCATTAAAAGTTGGGAATTCAACTCCAGGATTAACCACAAAACCTAACATTCTTTCCTACGTGGGGGATGAGACCGTAGACCTTTCATTGGGGAAGGCAACTTTTCCTGGAAATGACCTGGGGGAAAATACGTTTCTAAATAAAACTGTCTTGCAAGAAGGTGAAACTTTCATGGGAGCTCTATGTATCTTTTCTCATTTGACTTCAAATTGTGTTGTGTAGAACCCATTAACGTTCAAGGAAACTTTATCCAATACTATTCGTGTTGGTCATTTCTTTGATAGCATGATGGAGTGGTGATGTCTCAGGCAGGGAAGACCCTCTGTCTTAATATTACATGCTTGCCTCAGAACACAGATCATAAGTGGTTTTTGTTGTGTGCGTATATGGTTGCTTTTGAGTGATTTTTTTTTGAATGGGCAGTGTCTTGGAGAGGTACATTTGATTATAGTTACTTTTTCTATAAACATAAGCAACTCATCTGAGTAGCAGTAGGTGAAACTCTTACATTCTTCTTAGAGATGGTCATGGACAAAACTAAAATCTGAATGACCAACGTGTAGGCAACCAATAGGAGGAGGGCATGCCTTTTAAAAAGATGAGCGTATATTACAGGATAGTTATGGCTTCCAACCGAACCTGCCTAGACTCCAATAGGCTGTGTAGATAGTAAAGGAGAGAGCTTTGAGCTATTTTCAATATTTAAAAGACAGTCATCTAGCAGATAAATCAAGTTCCCTCGTTTGAACTTTAATTTTATCAACTTCAGTGTGGTAATTTCAGTTAACATGTGCTGAAGAATAATTTATAAATACCAAATATTTGTAATTCAAAAATCCATCAGAGATGTGATATACAGAGGAGATTAAAAATAAGTTCAAATGGTAAAAAGTTTGGGCTCTTGAGTTAAAGAAATAAAGATCTAAAAGCAATGTTTCAGATACCAGCTTGGGACTGTGACAGAGAAGGAGGCACAGAAAAAAAAGAAAAACTATCCTAGAATAAGCATCTGCTGAGTGTCTGGTTAGACACTACACACCTAGTCACTCACTGGGCTGTGGGACATTCATTTTGGGGCTGTATGTTTTGTCCCAGTCTATCCCTAGTGTCTAGGGCCGTAGTAGCTTAGTTCATGGAAGGTACTTCATAAACACTTGTGAAATGGGATGGAAGACTGAACTCATCTGAGAGCACATACATGAAGCTAGTCTTAGAATCCAAGTCTGTTTTAGTAAATTCCATTTTTTTTTTTAGTTTCACCATAAATTTGTGTCAGTGGGAGGGAGAAAAATCACCCTTGATGTCCTAGTCATTCACACAGAAAACTGCACACTGTAGCTTGTAGATGAGCCACCTAGCCACCTGCCCATCTTGGAGTTATTGTTCTTCTTGATGTGGTTATCTGTCCTGAATCGGAAAGTTTTCTCACTTGTACAGTACCAACTACTTCTCTCTATTTCTCCAAACAAGCACACAAACAAACAAGCAAGCAAACAAAGTATCAGAAATGAGTGGCCTGCGCTTTGTTTGTGAACCCTGTGACCTTGTGGGCACAGAGGCTCTGACCACAGGCTGTGCTGAGACTCACAGAGCCTGGCTTTGAGCTGTCGACCTGGCTATCCAGGTCCTTAGGGTATCCCTCACTCCCCCTCAGGTCTTGCTTTGCTGCCTTTCAGGGCCCGCATACCAAGTTGGGGCTGACCCAGTTGGAAGGGCTCAAGGTTGCTCCAGATGAAAAGAAGAAGAAGAAGAAAAAAAAGGAGCCCACCAACAGTGTGAACCTGGAGAAAAGACTCTTTCCTGGTCTGGTTCTATCAGTCAGCCCCAGAAACTCCTCTGCAGGGCTGGGATGGCACAGCTCAGAAAAAAGGATGACTCGGGGATGCAACACACACACTCACACACACATAAGTGTGCACTGTCACACCTCGCAGGCACGCGGGGTGGTCGGGAGGGAGAGAGAGGTGTGGTGATTACATCTTGCGTGTCAGGGATGAGCGATCTCACCCTTCACAGTCGCGTTATTTCAATTTCAGTGAACATTTACCGAGAACCACCCCCCCCTCCTGCGGAGCGAGGCAGCGGGTGCTCTGCAGTCTCTGAGTGGAACACAAAGCCCTCTAAGACAAGTCTCCGCCCTCACAGTACGCAGGGAGAAGCAAACACCAAACCAAACAAAAGCAAAGAAACAAAAACCACTCGAGAATTTCCAAGCTCTTTCACAAACATCTCATTTAGCCCTGTTTGCAAGGAGGCAAGCGAGGCAAGTGTTATCTGCATTTTCCAGGTGAGAACAAGGGCCTTGTTGAAGAAGGCGTAGCCAGCAAATGGCAGCCACAGAATCCAGGTCATCTAACTCCCGATGCAAAGCCCTGCCTGCAGTATGACAGTGCCTCTTTGTCAACACTTGGTTATGATACAGCACAGTATTAGGAGAGCACAAAGTTAAGGAAAAAAAAAAAAACAAGAAGAAGATTAATTCTTCCCAGGCCAGGAGATGTGGAGGATTAGGTTTCTCAAAAGAAGTAATTTTCCACAGGGAGAGGACACACAGATGGTGGGGGCAGAAAGACACAGTGGAACGGGAAGGTAGGCGACGTTCTGTGCAGAACAGCAGTAAAGGGGCCGTTCTATTCAGTCCAGGCTCCACTAAATGGTCAGCTCTAGGTCCAAGGGAAAACCGCCAGAGACTTGGAATCTTCCATCTGCCTCAGCCTGCCTCCCGGGTTTCTGTTTTCTGTGTGAGGACCCGTCTATGACTCAGGAAATGGGTATGGGGGGTCATGACCCCTCCTCATGATCTCTAATCCTCCTCGAATCCAGTGGCTTTGCAGGCCTTCGTGCGGAGGTCCTGGCAATATACTACAGAACATGTGTACACCGGTCACCCAAGGGATGCCTGCCTAGGATTCAGGATATTGTTTTATTTCACTAAATGCTTCTAACTTAATGTGTGACTTTGAGAGCACCGTTCAACTCCTCTAATTCTATCTCTCCATCTGTAAAACGAGGATAATCATTCCAGTCATGAAGGGTTGCTATGGGGATCAAGTGACTTGGTGTTTTTGAAATGCATAGCCCAGGGCCTGACACACAGGTAACTGTTTAGAGATAGGAGTGATTACTATCACTATTCAACAAGAGGTAGGGACACCGGTGAAGTTCTGTCACGTGCTGACCCCACTTCTCCCGTCCAGGCAGCTGAGGCCCCTGCAGGGCCCATGAGACCAGAGGCTGAATGACCTCCATTATTGTTATTAAGTGGGGTCCTTCAAAATAGCTGCTGAGACCTCTGTGTCCTGGGTTCATGGAGAGGAGGAAGAAGGGGAAATCAGGGTTTCGTACCTGACCTAGATGGAGGAGTGGACATCAGTGTGTTTGTGAAGCAGTGACTTTGGTTTACATGGTAGCAGGCAGATGATACTCAGGATGTGGCGAGGAACTAAAATATAGCACAGCTAACCGGTCATTGTGGGCAGAGCCCAGACAGCAGCTGAGGGGCGGCGGGGACTGGGGCTGTAGCCAAGCCAGAGAGCTAGGGGTCTAGAAGGAATGGCCATGTGGAATAAGTCATCTCTGTCTCCCTTCAGGGAAAGGATGGCTCTGTGATGACTTGGATGTCCATGGCTCAGCCTTGGCTCAGCAGATCCGAGGTCTTTGGCAGCACCATTAAATCCAGTTCCCCACCAAATGGTATGGTTGGGGTTGCTCATGCACCTTATAGTCTTACACAGATGGACTCAGGATTTCAGCAAGATGGGGTGGGAGGGCTGGGACTGAGCAGGGCTGGAGAAGAAAGGAGCGGGGATGCCTCACTTTCTCTGGATTTTGCTGATTCCACAGGATCATTTGTTGAAACAAACATCTGATACTCCATCCATAGTGCACTTACATTTTACAATTATAGCAGCTGCCTCCTTCACATTTTCAGGAATTAGTACTTATTTCTCCCTTCAGCTGGAAAGGCCTTAGTATTTTGGGGGACTCTTCAGTGTGGAGGAACTGTACAAAACAATGGGAAAAATATGAGTCAGGAAAGTCTATCCCTGGTTTACAAATGGATGATATTTTTTCTAGAAGGTAGAAATCAGGAAAAAATGCTTGGGAATTTTAACTGTATTCAGAGTTTACTTGTGACTGGTTGACTTTTCTGAAGGTGAAATATATTTCCTATAGAAGACGTGGAATTTGAGTTTTTTCTGACCTGATTATATATAGGTAATAGGGCTAGAAAACCATGAGTAAGGGTGGAATCTAGTTCAAAAGATGTGGTATTATCACTGTAGTACAAGCATCATTTGTAGCTGATAATGTGGACTGGCTTACTCAGCACCCATTCCACCCCTCTTTCAGCTTGCTACAGAGACTGAAAAGCTAAAAACTCTATTTCCCAGACTCCCTTGCAATAAGATTTTCCTGTGACCTAGATTCTGTCAGGCAGGAGTCCCTGCAATAAGGCTGGTGGCAGAGGCATTGGTCATGCGGTGACAGATGAGGTCTTCTGGGAAGCATTGTGGCAGTGTGCCCCTTCTTCAGCCTCTTGTTCTTCTTCCATAAATGCAGCCTCTTTTCTTATTTCTTTGAGGTGACCGACAGTCTACATTTTATCAAAATTTTTGACTTTCTGCAGAGATTTCCTCCCTCTGAATTGTCTTTCCCCCCGCTTTTGGGGGGAGCAGTATGTTTTATGTCAGAGGTTTTCCTAGAGGGCTGGGGATTCTTGGTTGCGTGGGGACTAAAACCTTGGAAACCCTGAGCAAACAAGGTGGTCTGACTGGGGAAGCCTCTGCCGTCAGTATTTTCAGGTCTTTGCTCTCGGGCAGAGGCAAAGGCATGGCTGCCAGCGTTCTTGGGGTTGAGAGAAGAAAGAGGGCTGGCCTCTGCACTCAGCACACATAACTGCACTAACTCTGCTACTCTTGGTGGGGTTTCCCACTGCCATCCGTGCCAGCTGGGAGCTTTCTGTCTAGCCTGCTCAGAAAGACGTGTCCAGACCTCTTCGTAGGTGGGAAGTCATCCTGTGGTGTGGGATAGGCATGAGACCCGAACACTGCCTGATTTTTCATGTGTCCTTTTGAATATGTCATCTCTCTCTCTCACCATAATGGGGTTTGGGGAAAGAAAGAAAACCAGGTGTTCTCAATGTACCCTTTTTATGTACAACTGTCCACATATTTTTAGTATCCAGTTTCTACCATTTATACAAGATGCGTAACACCAGTAGAAATGATCTTCTACACAATGTGTAAAGTTACTATAACATTGTAAGCATGTTTCATATTATTACACTTTTGGAAACATTTTTCTTAGCTCTATATTTCAGAGCATAGATGTACCTTAATTTCCGTACTTGAGTAGGGGAAATTTTAGGGATGCAGGTTTTGGTGATTCCTTCTTGATCAAATTGAATACTCAGAGTATGAGGCTTTAGTGTACTCTGGAGTTGAATATTTATTTTGTTTCACTTGTTTCGCTGTTATGATGAATATCTTTGTGCATAAAGCTTTCTCATGCATTCTAATGATTTCTTCGGGCTAGATTCCCAAGGGTGGAGTTACTGGATCTCGAGCTATACACATTTTTAAGGCGTTAGATTCTTACTGTCAAATTTCCTTCCAAAAGTTATGGCACATTTGCTTAACAGAGAGGAACAATGGGTCCAAATGTATTTGCGTACACCTTTGGGGATGGGCGGGATGAGGTAGTGCTTATAGCTTATCTCAGTAGCCGAGCGCACATGTATAAATGCCCACAAAACCTTGGCGTTTCCTCCTTTGCTCACTTATGATGCTAGATCATTTGTTCATTATGACAACAGCTGATCCCAGACTTTACCTGGGGTCCTACCATTTGCAATTGGAGGAGCACTTACCGTGACTTTAGATTGCCCCCAAAACACACAGTTAGGGACAATTTTGAGTGGCAGCTCCCAGTTTGAGAAAAACTTTCCTGTCGCAAACGGGAATCTTCTGGTCCCTGCAGTGGGACTCCAGAGGCCTTGTTATCATCAGAGCTCCTCCCTCAGGTGCTGCCTTCCCACAGGTGTGGCCAGACCTGCAAAAATGTTGTATCATGAACAAGAAGAGAAGGGTCCTCAATGGCACCCTGCTGGTCTCTGGAAGCCATCTCCCCTTGACCCACGCAGCATTTCTAATGCATCTGTGTCATTTTACTTAACCATGGAAGTACAAGGCAGGACCGCCTTGAACAAGCTTGAGGGACAGAAAATGGGTCCACATGTTCCCAAAGGAGGATCACGCCCTTTACCATCCTGCAGTGGTCAAGGAAGGAGTCACTTGAGTAGAAATCCCTCCGAGTCCAATAACAGATAGAAAGGGGGGCTGTTACCCAAACACACTTAAGCCAAAACAATGGCGTGTGTGTGTGTTTGTGTGTGTGTGTGTGTGTGTTGGTTTCATGTTCCAGAAATAATAGCTCCTGGTTGTTCCTTGTCAGTGTTCATGGGTGGTTGTGGAGGTGATGCTGAAGGTGACGGAGAAGGTGGTGGTGGTTGTGATACAAGGTGCTCAGGAGTGAGCTGAAGATCTGTGTGCACCTCCACTCCTAGGCTCTCAGGACCCAGGAAAGCAATTCTTTGCCCCTCAGAACCCCAGAAGCATCCTAAAGGACTGACACTTTGAACAAACATTTGAACAGAACAAGTTTACCCTCTGGATAGGACCCTGATTACTGAATGTTGAAACTACCTTGGTAATGTTCCTTAGTATTTTATTGATACACATGTCTGAAGTGTCACAAAAGATAGCACCTGAAAGCTAAATATATTGTAGGACAGAGCTTAACCTTTAGTGTTTGAGGGAGTTGAATACTGATTCATCTGTCTGCTTCTCAGGGGTTTCCACGTCTGAAATGGGAAGATGCTCTTTAGCTCATAAGATTGTTGTGAGATTAAGTAAAGTAGCCCTTGTGGATACACTGGGCATCATGTCCACCCATGGCCTAGGCTCTGAGGGTTAGTTCCCTTCTTTTCTCTCAGGGAGAAGTGCCTTTGGTGATGGGTCCCAATCAGAGAATTTTCTGGACAACCCCTCAAGGACAGAATTCCCGGAGCTTTACTTCCACCTGCTTCTGTCCATCTCTAATAATTATTGCACTCCTGGGAAACTTCCCTTTCCTCTTTCCATGGCCACCCCCTCCCGTTTCCCTAGGCAGTGTTTCTCAGCGTGCGGTCCCTGAAGCAAGAACATCAGCATCACCTGGAAAATGAGAGATCCAACTTCTCTGGCCTCACCCAGACTTACTGAATCAGAAACTGGGTCTGGGGCTCTGCAATCTGTGTCTGAACAAGTCTTATAGGTGAGGCAGGCTCAAGTTTGAATCCATCAGTCTAGGGACTCTGGACTCTTGTTGATATTACCTATGGGTCTGCTGTCCAGACATGGCTTTCCTGCTTTGGGACCGGGAAATCAGCTGAAATCTCTACCCATGTCCCCAGCAGTTGCCCACCCTATAGTGGAACCTTTATCTTGTCCAAATGATAGAGTTGTATTTTCACCTGTGCATCACCTGGCACACCTGTGATGCCAGGAACTTGGCAAGGCCTCAGCCTGTGGAGGAGGAAGCCTTACTCTCAGCTTTCCTACATCCTGCACCTGGATTATGGAGTGTATACTTTATTGTAGCTTTACTTTGTACTTTGTCAGTCGTTGCAATGATTGTCTTTTGCCAAAATGAAGAGAAAAAAAAATCCCTTCAAATATTGCTAGCACTTTAATAGTCTTGAGTGTTTTTCCCCAATCAGAGGTTCCAAGCATATGCTAGCTTTCCCCTCATTTTTCAGCTCCAAATCTGTCACCTCTTTTGTAATTGAAGGGAAATTCTCACCATGTCAAGCAGGGATCCCCAAATTCCTGTAACTGTTATGTTTAAACTTGGGGTCCTGAATATTGTCACTAACATCCTTATTTCTGTGTTCCTCCTGTGTCCAGCGCAAGCTTGCCACACTGAGGTTACTCACTAAATCTCCATCGAATGGACATGCTTGATGCATATCCAACCTCTATAGAGCCTCCAGGTCTGGCTTGATCAGCTGCTGGCATATTTGGAATGCTATTGAATTAAGACTTCCTTGAGTAGGTTTGTGTTTATCTTGCAAGGACCTTTGCCAAGATAAAATTAAATTTTATAAGGTCCTGCCTGGTTGAGGGGGCCATCCCAGGGCTTTAATATTTCAGAGAACAACTATGTTAGGCTTGATATCAAGGTCATGTGAACTTTGTAATATCTTCTTTTGTGTAGCATTTTGTCAGAGCTTATCAGGCACGATGATGAGAGGCATCAGAACCCCCTGTTTTGACAGCTTGTTCGTCATGGCCAGAGTTGGAAGTGACTCGGTGGTCCTAACAGAAGTTGCTGTGGTCCAGGTCTGCTTTTCAAACTTAGGAACCCCATGCTGGTGCTACCCTTTGCCATGGAGTACTTGCCGAGATCCTCCCAGGACTTACTTCTTTATATCATTTGTTAAGATGCAGCTCCCTGGGGGCAGCGAAGAGCATAGAGCTGAGCGAGACTGCTTGGTTAGCTCTGCCTCCCTCTCTTCCTCGTGTGAACTTAGGCATGTAACCAAACCATTATCCGCCTCAGTGTCTTCAGGACTAAAGTGGAGGTAGTAGTATGACTTCATGGAGTTCTGGAGAGGACTAAAATAATTCGCACTTGGAGCAGTTCTTGGCAGGAAGACAGCCCTCGATAATTATCAACAATTACTATTATAATTCAGGCTTGGTTCCAAAGTTACCCATTCTGAAAGACCTTTCCTGACTCCCCAATCCAAAGCAGTCACTTCTAACCCAATTTAGTCTTTATCACACCACTGTTTTCTGGCCCTCATGACATTTAGCACAATCTGGCATTATCTGAAGGGAGCATTTGTTCAACTGTTTATTTTATGTGTCTCGCCAACCCCAGAACAGAAGCTGCTTGGGGCATCAGGGATGATGTTTTGGCCACTGCTGGATCCTTAGCACCTAAAGTACGGCTGAGATCACAATAGGCATTCGGTAGAAGTTTGTTGAATAAATTTTATGTTTCATAGACCTCTTGACCCAACTCAGTGCCAGTATTCTCCTGCCTGGTGGAAAAGCAGGGTGTGATCTGGGGTTCCCAGACCCCGTGGACACCAGGTCTTCCCTTGCAGTTCTAAAGCCCCTGGGCTGCTCTTTGGGGGAAACTTTGGAGTCTGATTCATTTCAGCATCTCCCAAGACCTCAAAGAGCTAGGCAAGTGGTCAGCAGGAGCATAGTGAACAGGGATGTTTTGAGCTCCCTACAAATTAAAATGATTTGGTCTTTCTAGCTCTTCAACGATGAAAAATAAAGCGAGTTCACGTGCATGTTGAGAAGGCGTGGCTGCCCTCAGGCAGACTCAAGGAGGCTGATGTACGTCGGCTGCACCGCTCAGCCTGCCCACTGCACTAGATGACTAGGCAGCCACTCCTGCCGTGAGATTTTGCCAGTCCAGGTCCCAGCACGGACCACAGGATCCTTCATGTGAGGAAAAATCCCGTTTCTTCTTGGTCAGGCTTAGCCAAGAGTGCATAACATTTGGGTGCCCGAATCGGTAACTCTTGGTGTTGGGCATCTTTATTTAATCACAGACACATTTGCTCGGGTACAAGCCAGTCTCAGGGTACTAGCTTAAAACCCCGTTGGGGTCAAGTACCTTATGACTCAAAGTTATGTTTGTCCACACAAGTCGTGCCATGGTGCTGTGGTTTCTTTTCCAAGTCTCCCATATTAGGATGGGATAGGCTATGCGGCAGGAACAAACAACCCCCAAGTCTCAGTGCTAATGTAAGAGGAGTTTGTCATTCTTGCAAAGTCAGGGTGATTCTGCAGAGTGGCTGTCCTCACGTGGTACCCTGAACTTGAGGCGTCCTCCAGGATTACCAGAAGAGGAGAGGAGAGGAGGGAGAATGGAGAATTGTGCGGTCGGCTTCCCTTTCTTTGGCTGGAGCTGGCCATGGCCCAGCTACTCCAAGGACCTGCGAAGCATGATCCTCCATGTACTCAAGAGGAGGAGGAGAAGTGGGTATTAGTGGACACTGGTGATGTTTCCATGACTCCTGAAAGAGAATGACTCTATTACAGTGAGACTATTCACTTTGTATCTATTATGGAAGGGACATTACTCCAGCAGTTGAAAAGATATATATATTTTTTTGGTACTAAGATTGTAGCATAACTTGAAATATCTCTGTCTAAAGAAGAAAAATAAATGAGCATACTTAATATTTAATGGGGCACCCTCCTTGTAGAACAACTGCTAGACTGTGACCCAGTAATGCATACAATTTGAGGAAATGTTTGAAGACCTTGGGACATGTAAGCAGTGACTTAGAAACACAAATGATTATGAATAGAACCATTAGCATGAAATTAGAAAACCACTCAGACGAGAGAGTCTTTGAGAGAGATACTAACTACCCAGAAGACTTATTCTCTAACTTTTCAGGATTGGTGATGAGATATACAGGTGAGGTCCCTGGATAGAACTGCTCCAGTATATCCATGTCTTCAAGGAAGATCTGTAGACGCCTACTACATGCCAGGCATTACACTAGAAGGGGCTACGTATATTATGAATACTACGTATATTATGAAAGAGAACCCCAAACAACTACCCACCTGCAGAATGAGAATTAGAAAACAGAGTCTGAGAGTATAATATCTGGAGATGATGTAATGGAACTGAGGGGAAGATACTTTTGTCTTCTAGCCAAGCTTATGAAAGAGAATCTGGAAGCTTCAAAGTGTTTGCAAGCATTCTGCCCTTAGGGGTACAGGTCACAGCTGCCCTATGGGGCCTCCGGTGTCTGTGGGGCTGACTTCCAATCTACTTTTGATGAAAATTCCAAGGGTCAGGGTCAGTTAAGACATGGCATGAACATTCAAAAAGCTCTTAGTCTAGTGGGGATAATGATTTTTAAAATCATAACATCTATACAACATGGGAATTATAATATAGAGGCTTGCCCAAGGTGAAGTGGTGGCTTGTGAGGTCAGAAAAGGCTTCAGGCTGGTGGAAGCTTTTAATTTAATCTGGAAGAATGGGTACGTGATAAACCAGTTAGTCAAGGGGATAAGAGCATTTCAGGCCCTGGGAAGCACAGAGGTACAAAACAGTAAGGCATGTTTGGATTGGAGGAAAAATATAAAAAAGGAATAAAGTCTGAAGAATAAAGTGGGGAGGGTTGGGCGTCAGAGGTAGACGGAGTGGCAGTCCGGGGCCAGGTCACAAGGAGTCTTGTTGTCACATTGAAGAGTTTGGGCTTTGTGCTGAGGACAATAGGATGCCTTTGAAGAGTTTTAAGCAGGGAGGACAGGCACTAATGACCCACTTTTCTTTGGAAGCTGGCAGGAGGATGGGTTAGAGGTCAAGAGACTGGGAGCAGAAAGGCTGGGGGGGAGACTGATGAGCTGGTACAGGTGACAGATGGTGGGGTCTGCATCAGGGCAGTGGCCCGTGGAGATTAAGAGCAGACCTACTGAGTCCAGCATTGTTGTCGCCAACAGAAAGGAATGGCACGTTTCCCTTCTGATGCTGCTCGGCTGAGGGTCCAGGAGCGGGCATTGTGAAGGGGGGTCCAGCAAGGGCTATCCGGAAGGCCCAACTGCAGCCTCGCTGAATGTAGTCGATGCTCTTGGTGCCGTTTCCAGATCCCATCCTGCTGGGACACCTACCCCCCAGCTGCTGAGAGTACAGGCTGCTGAAAACTCACAGATGGACCCCTTCTTCACGGGATTGTCTCCATCTGATGGGAGCTGCCTGGTCCTTGTAGTTACACATGCCCCATCCTGGGGAAGCCCACAGCCGATGACAGACTCTTCTGGGAACCTAAAGGTGACAACAGCTTTGCATTGTAGTTTATCTCCAGCACCCCCTGTGGTCAAGTGAAGGCTAGACTTTACCTGACACCACAACCTTGCTTTTTGCTCCTTCCTTTGCCTTATCCTTCTTCCCTCCTTCTGTTTCTCCTGAGAGCCCTCCCTTAATATAGCGTGTGCACCAGACTCCTTGTCCCAGGCTTTGCATCAAGGAAAACCAGCCTGAGGAAATGGTGCAAGGCTGGGGAAAGAGAACCCCAAACAACTACCCACCTGCAGAATGAGAATTAGAAAACATAGTCTGAGAGTATAATATCTGGAGATAAATGATGTAATGCAACTGAGGGGAAGATACTATTGTCTTCTAGCCAATCTTATGAAAGGGAATCTGGAAGCTTTAAAGTGTTTGTGAGCATTCTTCCCTTAGGGATACAGGTCACAGCTGCCCTATGGGGCCCCCAGTGTCTGTGGGGCTGACTTCCAATCTCCTTTTGATGAAAATTCCAAGGGTCAGGGGCCACACTGTTTATCTGTTTGCAACGCATATCGGGGAGGTGATGGAAGGCATAGTGAGGGTCTGAGTGACCCTCACGGTCTCCATCTTTTACAGTAGGGGCAGCTCAGGTAATGAACCTGGAGTTGACTGACCTTCATCTGAAAAGAGAAGGGTGGGACCAGATAATCTTAGCTTCTCCCAGACCTTGCTTCAGCGCTATCTTCTGAAATAGAATTGCAAATGCTAAAAACATCTATGTATCTCCTCTTTTTGCCTGGGTGGCTCTTAAGGCTGTGGGCTGCAGAAATAGATAAAATTTGTCCTTGGATCACTCCTCCCACCTTTCTAATCCACCTTTACAGAGCCTTTGGCTCCTTTCTGTCCTCTTTATCCTAAAAAACACAACTCATGTGGGTAGAAGTCATTTTTAGCCTCTGTGTCTGGGTGGAAGGCTCCGAGCCCGGTTTTCTCATTGTTCCTCTGTCTCCTGTTCATAGTGGTCCTCACCAGGCTGAGGGATATGCTGGCCAGGAGGAAGCCTGGGCCAGCGCCAAGGGTGGCATTTGTGGTTACTCCCCTCCCACACGGAGAAAGCATCAAGTTTCTGGCTTGCAGAACAATACTAAGAGGGACTGGCTGGGATTTTTATTTTCTATTTCCCCTTCCAAAAAAGCTCTGCTTCATTTTGGCATGGAAACAAAATGCAACCACCCCCTTCAGCAAACACTATAAAACCACCTCCAGACCAAACCTCCTTTGGTGCTTTAATTGGCCAGCTGTAAGGGACCAGGGCCAAGTTGATGCTGAGGGATCATGTGCAAGGATGAGGTGCTCCAGTTCACCTCAGACACTGTGGGTTGTTTCGACTTGTCATTTTTGCTCTTGTTCTCATGCATAAACTGGAGAGGGAGTAAGGGAGAGGAAATGGGCAGAGAGAGTGGTAAAAGAGAGAGAAAGAGAGAATCAGGGGAAGGAGAGATAGGGGGAGGAGATGATGAATGGAGGACATAAAGGTAAAGAAAGCTATTGAGGTGGGAGTGGGTGGGGGTGGGGGAAGAGGGAAAGAGAGGAGAAGAAAAATCTTACTCATTGCAAAGAATTTTGGAAGAGGAAGGCCAATGTAGCACAGTTGTATTGAGGAAAGGTGGTTCCGGGTGAACGAAACTGGTGAAAAAACCCCCGAGAAACTTCTGATATTTTGGCAGACCCTAGATTACAGGAAATGAAGGATGGAAGTGGTCATGCTGTGTTTGAAGTCCAGGGAAACTGGCTCATTAACACCTGGTCTTACCACCACATTGGCTCCCGCCCAGGTGCTGTCTCGCAGACCTAGGGGCTGACTTCTTTTTAAAGGAGCAGGGCCTTCTTCCTGACTCTGCTGAGTGCAACAGGAAAGGGGATGCTGTACGGGGATCTACAGAAACTCAGGGCACAGGGTTCTGACTCTCTGTCCCTTGCCAGCTTTGAAACCTTTGGCACCTACACGACCTTTCTGAGCCTTGCTTCCGTCATGTGTAGAATGGGGATAATAGTTGTGCTGATTAGACAGTGTTGTTGCTCAGTATAGGAGGTTCCCTGGAGCATTGTTTTCTTCCCCTTCCCCATAACATTTCCCAGTGGAGTTCATGGGTGCCTCTGGAGCCTTTGGTTTCTTCCCTATGCAGCCTGATCTCCTGGGCTCCAGGAGTACGGTCTGTCTCCAGCCCTGGGCTGTAGTCTCCAGCCAGACCCAAAGGCATCACCGCCCTGGCATCTGTGAAGCCTTGGTCAATCTTGGTGTAACCATTGTGAGGGGCGTGGGGGCTATGAACAGGTTTCTTGCTGACTTTTGGCCCCTGGAAGACTTGTACACTTAGATGGTTTGGGCCCTGGGCATGTTCACGAGTGCTGGTGGTCAGAATGAAGCTGGGCAGCCATTTCCACCAGGCTCTGCTCACTGAACACGAGAGGACGGGCCACCCTGTGCTCCGGTCCCCTGGCAGTGGAATGAAAGCCATGGAACCTGTGCCCTCCCCCTCTTGACTCTTTTCACTACTCTTCTGGCTTTCCACTCCCCAGCTCCATTCTTCTGCCCTGATTTGGGGCTTCTTAAGGTCACGAGGCAGCTTGTCCTTGGGTGAATATCAGGAGAGACCAGAGACGTGGCACTGTCAGACAGAGAATCCAGCACTATGGTTTCATTTATTCTGTCTAAATTGAGCAAAGCAGAGACTCCCAGCCAACACTGTCATTGTGAAATCGCTTTCCTGATTCCATCATTTACCCGACCCAACCAGGGGCCTGGTGCCATTCCATAGATGTTCTGTTGTGCCCTCACCACATCCCCCTTGGGTTGGCAGGACAGACTGTTCCAGTTTTCAATGCAGACGTGAGGAAGCTCAGAGGATTGAGGGATCTTGCTCATAAATGGTGCAGCTAGGATGGGATAGGGTCCAGTCCTCCTGACTCACTGGCCCAGAGCTTCCAGGAGAAGTCCTGTGGAATGCTGGGTGGAAGGCCTTTGCAAATGAGGGAAGGGAAGCCTGATCCATGTGGGTGGACAGGAAAAGCTCCTCTTGCTTTTGGCAGAGGTCAGATTTGTGGTGGGTCGCCTCTCAGCTGACGCTAGAAGAAGCAGGGATCTTGGCCTTGGTGTTACTACAGTGGTGGTAGGGTGATGACCGTTTAACTGAGAAACAGGCCCCAGCGAGGGGGCGTGGCACCTCAGACTGAGATGACTTTGGTCATAGAACTCCAGAAATTTAGTTTCAGTTGTTGCCTCTTAGTAATAGAGGGTATGAAGGGAAGAGACAGGCTTTCCCTTTCTTTGCAAATGCATCCACCACACACACACACACACACACACACACACACACACACCACCTGGAGCTGCAGAGAGAGCAGATTGTACTGCTGGGACAGCTGGCGAAGCCTCCTTTCCCTAACTGCTTCCAGGGGTCCAGGCAGGCAGACCCCTCCTGGGCATTATATCTGTCATGTCACAAGGGAGGAACAGGGATGGTATCATGTGGGAAGATGCTTTGTTTTCTGTGCCTTTTCTCTGCCTGGGCTGCTGGGTCTCTGCCAGGGCTGGAGAGGTGAAGGGTAAATGGTGTCCTTGTGTTCCCTATGGCTACATTCTGTGCCTGGGGGCTTGGCTCAAGCCTCTTTACAGCCCTAATCAGTTTGCATGACAAGGATCTGTTTCCAAGGCCGTCTTCACCCTGCCCTGTCAGCTCTCCCCGTTGTTGTTCTCTCTGAGCCCAGAACCTGCTGGAGGAGAAGCTGGAAGGAAGGCACTGTGGAAAGTATTAGAAGATAGCTTTACTCTGACACTCTCTTCACAATTCCAGCTCTGGCCCTTCTTCCCCAGATGTGGAAATCCAGACCTACCGATGAACCAGAATCCTAGGAAGTCCTAACCGACCGGGGGAGCTCGGCTAGCAAGGAATGTGTTAGTTTTGCAATAGGAAATAGACTCTTTTAAACCCAGAGTGCTGGAACAGGCCAGATCAGGGCATTATATTCCCCTGAGCAAACCTACATTGGATGCCCCAGGACTTGGTTCTCAACTCAGGAGAACATCAGACTCTCCTGGAGGGCTGTTTAAACCCAGGGTGCCTCACTCCTGGTTTTCTAATGAGTCAGGAAGTCTGGGGTGGGGCCTGAGAATTCGCATGTCCCTGATGATGCTGATGCTGTCGATCCACAGACCCCCCACTTTGAAAAACACTGTCCAGGCCAATCTGGGCATTACACAGGAAGGGGAACATGGCTTCAGCGGTGTCCAAGTGCTGGGGATTGGCAGGGCTATCGAAGCATTTAATCAGAGTCATTATGTGCTATACTGCTTCCACTCTTATTTCACCATTCTCTTTCTTATAAACATAACCAAACCAAAGAAAAACAAATCCACAACAATGAAAAGGAGCCTAAACAATAATAACCACCACCACAAAAAGTAAGACAAAAAATATGCATCCTGGGTATGGCAAAATGGTTTTGGACATTGTTCTTAGTTGGAAGCAACCCCAGTTCAGGACAACAAGGAGCTCTGACGTGGTCCAGGTGGGCTAGTGCTTGCCAGCAAGGCCCCAGATCAAGGGCAGGAGGTGGGTCAGGTCACGGTGGTGCTCGGAGGGAACCGTGCCAGAACGCTGGTGTGAGGATGAACCACAACCCCCACCTGTTCTGTCCTCAGCACAGCTGTCTCCTGAGGCATGGACACCTCCCCATCTGTGCTTTAACGTGTGAAACAAATGTTTAAAATATACTATTTAATTGAAAAATGATATTTGTCAGCTCACAGCTACGCCAACTTCTTTCCCACAGTTGTGCTGCTGCCGGAGCTCAGCTTTGCAGGGAGCAGAGGTTGGACAACAGTGTGAGGAGCTCCAGTCAAATCCGAAAAGCTTTTGTAGCTGGCAGTCACACCCCACATCTTCCTCGGCGATGCGGGGCCCTCCAAAGGTCCAAGGTTGTGCAATCTAAGGTATTGATATTTCTGGAAGAAATGCGAATCTCCTAAATCCTCCATAAACTTTTCCACCCTTTCTTGTACCTGCAGTACAGGCCCCGTGAGTAAATATCAATCAATCAATCAATCAATCAATATGTCTACCTAAAAGCACTCTAATAATTAACAAGCTATACATCCCTGCCTGGAAGTTGTCTGTATATTCTGGGTTTCAGAGCTCTAATGGATCTTTTTCTTCTGTCAAAGTCCAGTGATGCCTCTGTTTAGCCGGTTTGCTCCTCTCCATCATGGAAAATTCAGGAGATTTTTCACAGCCTAGATATGACAGATTTGCTCCTGCTGTGCTATGAATTCCTGTCTGCTCAGCCAGCACCACCTTCCCACAAGGAGGTGTCTAGGGGTGTCATCTGGGCTTTTAGCTGTTGTCACCTTTGAAATAAATTGTGACCACTTTTTGTAGCAAAAAGGAGGAAGGGAGGGAGGAAAAAGAAAGGAGGAGAGAGAGCCTAATTCTAGACAGATGTATTTTCTGATTTCAGCCTCTGGAAAAATCTTCCCAGTTAATTGTGTGCCCCAAACACAGGACTGTAAATGGATTTTCTGCACATTTTTATACCTTTCAGTGTAACTTGTGGTTTGGAGGCAGACAGACCACCAGGTGGGGCTAAAGAGAGGCTTATTTTGGATGAGGCTGGAGCCAACTGGCCTACTTAGAAAAAAACTAGCCTTGGAAAAGTTTACTTTTCATATCTTAAAATGAAAGTTAAGACCTAGTAAGTCTTGCAGTTTATGTTTCTTCTATAGAAAAGGTTCATGCTTTAGCAATGCCAAGCATTGTCCCTGCAACCTCCAACCAAGTTCACGGAACTCCCTTTCCTCCTTTCTTCCTTCCTCAACCCTCTTCTCTTCCTCCCTCCTTCCCTACTCCTTCCCCCATTCTGATTTAATAATTCATTTGTCTGTTGGGTCAGTCCAATTTGCCTCTTCTCCATAAAGCACTATTGCAGGGAGTAACTATGAATAGAAGCTCTGGAGACTCTGAAAGAAAGGGCAGAAGCAGCTCAGTCTCTCACATCAGAGTTCATTGCTCTACACTGATTACCATTATTACTTTGGAGAAATTCCTCCAGCCAGCTTCCAACGTAATATCTGTGTAGCATTTCCCAGGGAGATACTAACAGTTCTCAGAATAATCTGACAGTCTCATCTCACTGACTTACCTGTGGTCTGTCCTTCTCTGTTAATTATCTGAACTCTCCCCCCACCCCACATTAAAGCATTATTCAATACAGTCATATTTTAAAATACAAACATTTTCAAGTTCAGAACACACAGATAGTTCATAAATAATGCTTTAAAATTTTAGATTAATTAGTAATAATTTTTTGCAAAGAGCTTTAGAAATAAAAAGTGTTGCACGTATCTGTCCAATTTTCCCAACACCATTTATTGAATAGACTATATTTACTCCACTATATGTTCTTTCCTCCTTTGTCAAATATTAATTGACCATAAAGGCATGGGTTTATTTCTGGGCTCTCTGTTCTGTTCCATTGGTCTATGTGTCTGTTTTTATGCCAGTACCAGGCTGTTTTGATTACTGTGGCTTTGTAGTAGAGTTTGATATCAGGTAGTGTGATTCCTCCAATTTTGTTCTTCTTTCTCAAAATTGTCGTGGCTATTTAGGGTCTTTTGTGGCTCCATCTAAATTTTTGGAATGTTTGTTCCAGTTCTGTGAAATTCACCATTGGCATCTTGACAGGAATGGCACTGAATCTATAGATTGCTTTCGGTAGTGTTGACGTTTTAATGATGCTAATTCTTCCTATCCATGAACATGGTTTATGCTTCCATTTATTTGTTTTCTCTTCAGTTTCTTTCTTCAGTGTCTTGTAATTTTCCAAGTACAGGTCTTTTACATCCTTGGTTAAATTTATTTCTAGTTTTTTCTTTTTTCAGACACTACTGTAAATGGGATTGTTTTCTTAGTTTCCCTTTTTGATAGTTCATTCTTGGTATATAAAAATGCAACTGATTTCTGGATATTTATGTTTTATCCTACTACTTTTAGTAGTTTTTTGGTGGAATCTTTAGGGTTCTCTGTATACAGTATCATGTCATCTGCAAATAATAACACTTTTGCTTCTTTCTTCCCAGTTTGAATGCCTTCTATTTCTTCTTTTTCTCTGATTGCTGTGGCTAGGACTTCCAGTACTACGTTGAGTAAGAGTGGTAAAAGTGAACACCCCTGTCTTGTTCCCAATATTAAGGGAAACTCTTTTCGTTCTTGCCCTTTGAGTATGATGTTGGCTATGGGTTTGTCATATGTGGCCTTTATTACTATTTTGTTGAGAGGTTTTTGTGTTTTTTTCCATAAATGGTTGCTGGTTTTATCAGATGCTTTTTCCTCATCTATTGATATGATCATGTGGTTTTTATTCTTCATTTTGTTTATGTGGTATATCACATTTACTGATTTGTGGATATTGTACCAACCTTGCATCCCTGAAATGAATCCTACTTGCTCATAGTGTATGATCTTTTTAATGTATTGCTGGATCTGGTTTGCTATTATTTTGTTGAGGATTTTAGCATCTATATTTATCAGGGATATTGGCCTATAATTTTCTTTCTTTGTTTGTGTCTTTATCTGGTTTTGGAATTAGGATAATGCTGGGCTTGTAAAATGAGCTTGGGAGTTTTCCCTACTCTTGAATTTCTTGGAATAATTTGAG
Source organism: Desmodus rotundus (assembly GCF_022682495.2). Lineage (NCBI taxonomy): Eukaryota > Metazoa > Chordata > Mammalia > Chiroptera > Phyllostomidae > Desmodus > Desmodus rotundus. The sequence continues at coordinate 121,882,293 of NC_071394.1, forward strand.
AAGAATAGGTGTTAGTCCTTCTTTGAGTGTTTGGTAAAATTCACCTGTGAAGCTATCTGCTCTAGGACTTTTGTTTGTTGGGAGTTCTTTGATTGCTGTTTCAATTTCATTAGCTGTAATCTGTTTATTCAGATTTTCTGATTCTCCCTGATTCAGTTTTGAAAGATTGTATGTTTCTAGGAATTTATCCATTTCATCCAGGTTGTCCAATTTGTTGCATATAATTGTTCACAATAACTTATTTTTTATAATCCTTTGTATTTCTTTGGTGTCAGTTGTTACTTCTTCTCATTCATTTCTGATTTTATTTATTTGGGTACTGTCCCTCATTTTCTTGATGAGTCTGGTTAAAGGTTTGTCAATCTTGTTTATCTTTTCATAGAACGAGCTCTATTCAGTCAATGGTGTTGGGAAAATGGGACAGATACGTGCAAAAGAAATGAAATTAGACAACTTTCTTACACCATATACAAGAACAACTCAAAATGGATTAAAGACTTAAATGTTAGAGTCAAAGCCATAAAAATCCAAGAAAACATAAGCAGTAAAATCTCAGACATTTCTTATAGCAATATTTTCTGATATATCTTCTTGGGCTAGGGAAACAAAAAATAAACAAATGGGACTAAATCAAAGTAAAAACTTTTTGCACAGCAAAGGAAACCTTCAACAAAATGAAAAGACAACTGAATGGGAGGAACATATTCACCAATGATATAACTGATAAAGGGTTAATATCCAAAATTTATAAAGAACTTATAAAACTCAACACCAAAAAAAATCCAATTAAAAATGGGCAAAGGACATGAATAGGCACTTCTCCAAAGAGGACATGCAAATGGCTGATAGATATATGAAAATTTGGTCAATATCACTAATCATTAGAAAAATGCAAATAAAGCCACAATGAGATATCATTTCACATCTATCAGAATAGTTATCATCAATAAATCAACAAACGTGTTGGTGAGGACCCAGCAATTTCACTTCTGGGAATATATCCAAATAAACCCAAAACACTAATTTGAAAGAATACATGCACCCCTATGTTCATTGCAGTGCTATTTACAATAGCCAAGATTCCTTAGCCCAAGTGCTGGCTGATCAGTGGATGAGAGGATAAAAGAGCTGTGGTATGTTTACACAGCAGAATATTACTCAGCCATAAAAACCTAAGGAAATGTTACCACTTGCGACTGCATGGATGGATGTGAAGAGTATTATACTAAGTGAAATATACCAGTGTGAGAAAGACAAGTATCATGTGATTTCACTGATCTGTGGAATCTGGTGAACAAAATAAACTAACAAAATAGAACCAGACTCATAGGTATGGAGAACAGATTGACCACTGTCAGAGGAGAGGGGTGTTGGGGGGGCTGGGTGAAAAAGGGAAAGGGATTAAGCAAAGAAAAAACTCACAGACACAGACAACAGTATGGTGATTACCAGAGGGAAAGGGGGATGAAAGCAGGCAGAGGAGGGATAAATGGTGATGGAAAGAGACTTGACTTGGGGTGGTGGACACACAGTACAATATAGAGGTGATGCATTATAGAACTGTACACCTAAAACCTTTCGTTAGCCAATGTCAGCCCAATAAATTCAATTTAAAAAAGTGTCACATGCCACTATGTCAAATTAGCATTGATTATAGAGATTTTTAAGCTTAACACCATGTGAATGTTGACTTTTTCAGACCTCTTCTATTGTATTTCCAGAACAAAGTGGCACTTCTTTCCAATCTCACATCAATTGTTGGATAAATGAGAGGATTAATGACCTGGACCAGCATAGCAGTCTGGTAGCAAACTCCCTTTCTCTCTCCTCCTCCTCCTCTCTCTCTCTCTCTCTCTTGCACACCTAGTAAGAATTTTGACTGTGTTAGGAAACACATTCTGTATCACACTATGGGCAGACCGGAGTGGGGGAAATGATGATGAAGAGATGGGTGAATGTGACCACCCACAACTGCACCTTTTCTCAATTTCAAACTGAATGAGATAATGAAGTCAATTGCATAAATATGTTGATCTAGTCTTCAAAAGTCAAGAAAAACCAAGTGGGAGACATAGGAAGGCAGACAAAGCCTCAGGAAAGTACCCCGCAAAGTGGTAACATAGAACCCAGACCAGGATGGGGGCATCTCTACTCACCCACTTGCTTCCTAGTAATACCCTTGTTGGGAGTCACACATCCTCTTTCAGTCTGTTTCCTCTTGGAAAGGCAGGGTCCCTCAGGAGTTGTTTTAGGTGGGAAATGAGGTAAACAAGCAAAGCACTTAGCATAGTGCCTGGCAGGTGATCCTATGTACCAGGATGCTTGGGGACACCCAGAGAGGGTCTCCCCAAAGCGTCACAGTGGATGAGGACCCTATCTATATAGCCTAAGAACATTTGAGCCATGCCCAGCAATAAGAATAACTGACATTTGCACCCAGCTTTGGAGTTTGCAATGTGCCATCACACTTGTTCTTTCGTTCCCCACAGCTCCTTGTGAGGAGGTCAAGGCAAGCTGTACTTTTCAAAACCAGAAATGAGACAGTTGAGAGATTTGTCTACCTAGATCTTTTCATCCCAAGCCCAAAGCTATCCAGATGTATCCCTGAATCAAAGGGACTGCAGGTTATGAAAGGAAAGAAGCTGAGGTAGATCTTAGTTCTGGAGCAGAGGAATCATTGCTTTGATAGAAGAGGTGAGGCCACCACCACTTCTCTCTTTCCTGTGCATCCAAGAGCATGCACGAGTGTGTGTGTGCGTGCACACGTGTGCGCAGATCCCTGAAGATAACCTGACAGCTAGTTAAGCTCATTTGCAAAGTGTCTGCCCGTCATCCATTAAGAAGGGAAGATGCCATTTCCAAAGCCTAATCCCCACTCTTTTGAGAAGCAAAATAGGAAAGACTGATTTAGAGACTGGTGGTATGAGTGAAAGACTTGCTGGATTAATCTGGAAGTATGAGAGTAACATGCTGGTCTTAAGTATTAAGTTACTGCAAATTTTATTTTGTCCCCACAGCTTTACTCTAATGTCTTTCTTACAGATAGGTCCCTTCCTTGTCTTTGTATGAAATGGAACTGGTGAATACAGAAGAGACTTTTATTTTGCTAACAGGAGCTTTATTTGGGACAAGTTTCCCTAACGACAGACTTTTTTATATATAGAAACAACACTACCTACTTAAAAAAATTCTTATGGAATCAAAGCTTGAGTCATTTCATATGTGGTAAACTCCTAAGCTACTCTGAGGGTAGACAGTAGTGGTCCACAAACATCTTCAAATCAGTGGGCTAATGGGAATTGGACTGCAAACCGATGCATCAGTTCTCTTTGTGGATCCCCTCCCTCAGGCAGCAAGCAATCTGTACCGAGAAGGCTGGAGGGGATGCTGACACCTCCCTGCACCAAGTAACGCTTCCATCTCTGATCACTTCCTTGTTCTCTCCTCCTCTCTCTCTTTCCTCACTTGCCTTTTCTTCCCTTCTGACTTAGCAGGTTAATAAAATACCAGCCGCTTTGCCATAAATAGGTCCCCACACTTTGCTACCTGACCCAATCACGTGGGTGAGCTGATTAAAGCTATAGGTTCTGGGGCCTCATCTCAGATGTCCTGAAAGCTCATCCCCAGGTGATTCTGAGCCCACAAGCATGGCCCGAGGTCTGCTGACTCTGTAAAGAACAAGAGTTAGGGGACAGAGCATTGTTTACCTGTGAGTGCATTGGATCCTTGCAGTCGCCCCATACGCAGATGCAGAAGCTGGGGCTCAGAGAGCTTAAGTACCTTGTTTGCCATTCATTTGCTGAATCATTGAGTGATTTCTTTTCTCATTATGTTGCTGTTCCCCTCACGCCCCCAGGTCCCTGTGATAGGACAGGAGATACATGGAAGAATAAAGCCTGGTAGCTCCCCTCACGTGGCTATAATGTAGTAGACTGCCCAGCTCATTGCTGCGGGAACCAGGACTAAGACCTCATATTCTGGCTCCAGATCTTATGCTTTAAAAAAAACTCTTTAGTTTTAAATAATTATAGACTCACAAAAATTGTAAAAATAGTACAGAGAGTTCCTGTGTACCTATCACCCAGCTTTTCCCAAAGGTAACCTCTTAACCTTTGGGAAAAAGCAAGTGCCCTTATCAGAACGAGGAAACTGATATTGGCCCAATACAACTAACCAGACTACAGACCTTACTCAGATTTCACCAGTTTCGGACTCCTTTTATTACATCATGAAGCTGCCAGGGGACCTACGGACCCTGCTTAGCCTTGGCATTGGTTCACTGGAATAATAGCTGCTGATCCAAAAAAAAAAAAATGCAGAAGATGCAAACTATATTCTGGCTGAGTTTGCTTCCCGCCAAATAAAACATATGTGGTATGTACTGGACACTATTGGCGCTATGACCAGGTTCCCTTCACTGTGCTGGGATTTGTCTCCCAGTTGCTGTGAGTGTCTGCTGCTCCTGGCTTATAGCTGCCTCTTCTCTAGACAACTGGCTCTCAGTCAAGCAAGAGCTGCTTGGCCCAGATGTTCTGTGCCCCTCTTCCCACAGCCTACAGTCTGCAGCCAGTGAGGGTCTCTGATACAGGGGCAAATAAAGCATGTCCTTGGGCCTCAAGGTGGGACCAAATCTGTGACACAAGGCATGCTCCAGAGCTCCCAGGAGGGTCAGGCTGAAATTCTTCTCCAGGTGAGAGCACTTTCTGGCTTAGCTCCCTCCCATGCCCCATGCTGACCCCCTGCTTCGCCCCAACCAGAGCACCTCCTTCCTAAACAATGTGCATCCAAACCCTGTGTCACTCTGCTTCTAGGGAGCTTGTGCGAAGTTACAGGTTTGTTTTCTTTTCTTTTCTCCCCTTTTCATTTTAGAGAAGGGCAGTTCTATGCTCCACATAGGTTTCATTGTAGCTCACTGGAGCACCCCATGCATCTCCACAGACGAAGAGACATGTAGACACACACTTACTTGTACACCCTCATCACCACCCAGCTCTCTGCCCCACACATCACAACCAAAGCTCGGGGCGGATGGTGATGGGGCCGTTTGGGACTCTCCATCGTGTGCATAAACAAATGACAAATTGAAGCCCAGATCAATGGTTATGAATTTCATGTCAGATTGGGTCTCATTAGTTTGTGGACATTGCTTTGAGATAATCAATACAGTGTGATTAGAAAGCAATTTTAAATGTCGCATAACATCTTAGCTGGAAACCCAAATCACTGTCTTCCTGCCTCCCCATTTACACAAAGTCAACTTTAAATAAGACTGATTGAACTGAACTGATTGTTTATTTTTCCTTCAGCAGAGAAGAACATCAATACAGCTGCTTCTTGGCCTGCGTGAATGATTGTGGCCGGTACCAAATCATGATGAAGGACTGTGATCTTTAAGGAGATACCCCTGAGCACAAAACTGGGATTCAGGAATCTTGGGGGCTTTCCTGACGGGCCAGCTGTGAACCCCAGGTATGTTCCTTTGAAATCTCCAGCTTATTTTCCCATAAGATGGAGCTAATAACCTGCCCTCCCTTGCCTATCCTGGGAAACAAAGATAGAATTGTTAGCGTGAAGGTGCTGTATAAACTCATCAGGTGTGAAGAGGGAGGTAGGTTTTCACTTTCACTTTTCATCACCTGCGCATTCCATTCTCCTTTCCTCAAACTGTCGCCCTCCTCCCCCTTTATCCCACTCCAAGCACTTGCTGCTCTTTTCTCTTCCCCCTACCATCCAGCAGAAGCTCAAAAACCCTTTTTTGTGACTTCTTTGAGGGTCTCTGAGTCTCGTACAATTCGTTTTCCTCGTGAATCTGAACAAGAAGACATAAATATGATCTATTAATACTCTGATTTGGCTGGAATTTTACAGGGAATTTTAATCACTACAGATGCTTCATATCTGGATTAAAACACAGCAAACAAAATGTGTCCAGTTTTTTTTTTTTTTACTTTGGCTTCCTCTGCAGGAAGACTTTATGTTCTGGCTACCAAGATATTGCCTAAGCCCTGGCATTTTTCTACAAAACACCCCCAAAGTGCTCAGCATTTCTTTTGTGAAATGTCTGGAGCTAAAGAATCACTCTTCTTCAAAAAATCACCCTTCAGTCTGCGGTGATCACATAGCAGCTAAAGAATTGGTAGGCGTGCGAGGAAGGGGAGGGGTAGCGTGTAGTGATGGAGCTAAGACGTCCAGGTTTGAAGATTACCTCCGAGTTCAGTTTGCACTTTTTCTTGCTTCTGAAAATATCCCCTTAATTCCTTCCTTCCCACTTGAAATCAGATATTAGCATCCTCCCTGAAGACTGCCTCCATATGGAGCGCAAACAACATCAAAATAGAACAGTCCAGATTTTGTATGCTATAAAAATATAGCATTTATTGACATGAAGTTAATTATATTGGAGTTCACCAGAGGAAATAAAAAGATTAAACTTCTATCCAAGGCATTCCATTTCTCAAAATTCACGCACTTTAGCATAAAACTTGTTCAGGAGACGTAGTCTTAGCAGTTTAGTAGCCCAAGGCGCAGTTCGGGGCCTGAGCTTTCTATTTCCTGGGCTTGCCTGGTGAAGTCTTCAGGGAGTCCTGGATGCATCTTATTAGCAACGCTCACTCTGAAAATGCACAGGCTGTTCGGTGGGGTTTAACCCGGACATATTGAGCTTCGTAGCTTACAGAGTGTTTAGGCTACAATCAGGAATGTTTAACCCGGACACATTGAGCTTTGTAGCTTATGGAATGTTTAGGCTACAATCAGGAATGTTGTGATACATTAGAATGTCATCTCTTCATAATTATAAGACAACACCAGCAACAAACACTCCAGTTCCTGTTAAGTGACAATTTAGCAACTGGCACCTCTGTCCTCTGGTTACACCAGCCTGCAGAAGCTTTCCTCTCAATGTCCATGTCTAATCCCTCACCAAGTGCTGCTGATTCTCCTTCCATAGTTCTTAATAAGTCTGTCCACTTCTCTACATTGCTACTGTCCCCATTTGAATCCAAGGACCTGTCAAAGCAGGCCTGGACTGTTACAGCTGTGTCTCCGTAAAGCCATTCTTTTTACAACCACAGTCTCCTCACTGCCACTGGCGTGACCTATAAAAGTGCACACCCAGTTTCAGGTTTCAGATGGCAAGACCCATACGTCTAGCTTTCCTGTCTCCCAAAAGGACCCTAAAAGGACAAAGAGGGATTTATAGAAAAAATAACTTAAACAAAAATAGTGCTAGAAGGCAAGGGCAGGAGCCAACAGCAAAAGAGAAAGTTTAAGGAGATCCTTGATGATAAAAGACAGCTACGATCAGCTGGATAGAGACAACAGAACTGGAGAAACACCAGCCTGAAACACCTAAGATGTGAACAGCCTTCTCCAAGCGAGAACACAAAAAGCTTCAAGGTCAAGGTCAACAAATACAAAATTCTGCCCAAGGGATGATTCTCTGGGTTAGTACTTAAAAATCTGAAATTACCATAGCTGAGTCTCCTGCGGGGAGTCCCTCTCTCTCCTGCCTCCTCTCATACACAGAGCATATGACAAAGGCGCAATATTCAAGAGCTAGTCTCCAAAGAAAATGTATGGTCTGTCTAGGAAGGTATTTTCTTGTGGTTTTGGGGATCTGCAGGAAAGCTGAGCGGACCAGAAATTGACTCAGAAGAAATTAAGGTTAGGAAGAGAGAAATGAGGGCGTCAAAACCAAAGCAGCTCCACCCAACAAAGTGTGTCAATGTAAAATGCAAGCTCTCTTTCCAGGGCAACTGTGGGGAACACCACCTAGAGACAGCTCCTAGCCCCGCCCCCCCGAGGGGTGTCTGCCTGTCACCAGCTGCTACCTGGAGCCTTTTTATATACACTTATATATAGAACAAGAAGGGAAAAAAAGAATCTCTGGAAACTAAAAATATGTTCAATGAAATTGGAAAAAAAAGAAATAAAAGACCTGGTTTAGTAAGAAATAGAGAAGCCAGGGTTAAAGACCAAAGCTAGACAGTAAATCAAGGAAATCTCCCACAGTGAAAAAGAAGACTAAGAGGTCACCCTATCCACAGTAGAATGGACATAAATTGGATTATATCCACACATGGAAAAATACACAGCAACGAGAATGAGCCCACTGTAACTCCACCCACGACGTGCTAAATCTCTGGAACTTAGCACTGAGCAAAAGAAGCCAGCCTCAAAGAGCACGTACTGTGCTAGTGCGTGCACATTATGTGTGCAGGTCTGTGTCTAGTCCAAAAACAGGCAGCACTGATGTGTGGCATTAGAGTCAGGAGAGTGTCGCCATGGGGGCGGGGGTGACAGGAGGAGGCACAGGGGCTTCTGGGTATGCGCACCATACTCTTTCTTGGTCCCACTTGTTTAGTTTGTGAGAATTCATCAGTTTGTACACTTGTGTGCACTTTTATCTGAGTATATTATATTTTGATAAGTTTTTTAAAATAAACAGGGACAAAACAAATAAACAACCATATATAAAACTTCATGCATTCAAATTTATGAAATTATCTTGAATCGTTCTGGGTTTTCTATCATGTCCAGAAAGTCCTTCTTAGTTGAGATTACAAGTCTCTCCTGATGCTTTTTTCTAGTACATTTATGCTTTAATTTTGTTGTAGTTGATTCAATAGCATGCCCATCTACATTTCCTTCCGTAAATCATCATTTTAAAAGTGACTTCACCTCCTACCAACAAATGTGTAATGATTCATTTAATTAATCTGCTATTGTTAGAAATATAGGAAGTTTCCATTTTTCACTATTTAGACAATAATAAAATTAGACAATTGAGCACTAAGGAGTTAAACATTCATCCATTAAGAATTCCAGAAAGAGGGCAGAGAGAATGGAGTGGAAGAAACCAGTGGAAAATAAAGGAAAGTTTCTCAGAGGTGAAGAACGAAAAGAATCTTCAGGGTGTACTGGCCTAATTCACATGAAGCAGGCTGGTAAGAAAAAAGATCCCCAGTTAGAAGCAACCAAATTAAAATAGAAAACTCCAAGGATAAGAAGAAAATCCTAAACGTTTCTATAAATAAGAAGCAGGTTACCTGAGGTGGCCCGAGAGTCAGCTTGACGTCAGACTTCTCACAGTCAGGAGTGAAGAAGTACTTTTTTTGTTGTTGAAGAAAATGACAAACTTCAAATTCTGAATGTCCCCCAGCCGAGCTTTCAATTAAGAAGATTTTTGAGAAATCAAGCACTCAAAATATTTACCACTAGTGTAGCCAATTTGAACATAATTACTTGAAGAGTTTTCCTGGAACATAAAAAGAAATGTAAGAAAATGACTTACGTACGTGAAATAGTGACAACTGAGGATTAGACAGTGAACGAAGAAGCCAGGATGCCATGAAAAGAACCAGTTGGACCTGTGTGATGCCGGGCACCTTCTGCAGGGTTTGGGTGACATCTGTCATGGGTCTCCACATGCGCACAGGTCTACTCAGATATGCAAGGGCAACGGAGCTTCTTTATCTCCTGGTAACTGGTCCAATGTTAATAAGGAGCACCGTGTTTTCCCTTCCCATCCATCACTAAAATTACAAAATGCACTTGTCAGATAACCCTCCCAGTCTTTGTATTTTTGAGGTAAGTCAGTATTTTTCTGGAAAAGGGCAGCTCTCATTCTTTTTTTTTTTTCTTCTATTTCTTCACAAGGTGTTACTGGGTATTTGAGGGGGTGGTTATGTGTCTTCATGATATTGGGAGAGAGATACTTAGGTGCATTCACAGAGATCCTTGTGTTTTTTCTGGGTCCTTGTTGGCCTCTGCCATGAACGGGATAATTCATCTGGTTCTTGAGCCACTGGGAGGGGTGGTCTGGGTTATCATCGACCTTGTCTGACCTTCCAAGGTGCATGCTGTCACCTGAGGCTGAAGTCTTATTGTGAAATCCTGGTTCTCCGTGACCTCTTTGTTTGGGCCACAGACTCACTTGATTCACCAGTGTTCCTGGTACCTGCATGTCCCTCATCAGGACAGAGCCAGTCTTCTGAGTGTCCCGCTTACCGCACACCAAACGTAAGGAGCCAAAGCTGCCACCTCAGGTCCTATATTTGGATAACTCCCTCCACTCTTGTTGTATCATCAATCTATAGTCACTTTGGACTTTGTGACAAGCTGAGTGGAGGGTTTCTCCTAAAGCTTCTTAGTTTTCCTCCAGCTATCGTCTAGGAAGTGGTTTACTAGCCCTCAAAGGTCTCATGAGTCCTTGTGCTAACTGGAAGGTTCCCATTAGGCACAAAACCTTTGGGATTTCAACCCGGAGGGAAGCCAGCATGTATCCTTCTGCCTGCTTCTCCGTCTCTCTCTTTCTGCCATGTTCATACACCAGAAGGTTTGGACTTTTCCAGGTAGCTAGGACTTACTATATTTTGAATTCTCTCTTTTCCTTAGGTTGTGGTTCAACTCCCAGCCCTTAAGCAACCAAGGAATAAATTTTTTTCTCTTCTGAATATGACTATTCTTTGTTACAAACTTGAAAGTCCTTCATTGATAGTTGGAAACTGAGTATTGACTCATCTATCCAGTATCCACTCTTTTCTTCTGTAATACGATAGATAAATCTTAAATTTCATCTAAACTAAGAACAGCTAGCATTTCCTTGATTCCTCCCTATCGAAACCAGGTCTTCCGGGTTTATGTCCACCAAGGGCATAACAGTTACAGTTGCTTTGTATGACCATCTGCTTATTACATGGCTCCTCCTGGATTGTACATTCCATGAGAGAATGCTTCTAAATAAGCCCATGAAATAGTGCAAGACTCAGAGATTTCAGACCTATGTTCAGACGACATCACTGCTATTGTTCTGTCCAAAATGACGGTAAGCCAGGGCAGTGGATATCACCTGTATACATGTGCCTTATGATGGGGCTAAGGGAGGACATAGATTCACCTTGTTTTCCTGTTTCAAAAATGATGTCTTGTTTGACAAGGATATGAAGGAGCCATACTGTTGCCGTTAGAATATATCATTGGATATCCTTGCATCTCTTTTTTTCTTATTGCATCACTTACTTCTTTTTATATACATTTCTTTTTATATACATTGTACTTTTAAATTTTACAAAGAGTCATGTGGGGTGGCAGGGCAGTGCTCCTGTAACCATGTTGATGTTGAAGCAACAAAAACAGCAAAGCTGGAGCTAAACCCACGTTCTGTTGATTCCTGTTGGGAGCTCCTACCATCACTGAGTACCGAGTCTCTGGTAGCATTTATTCGTTTATAAAATGAGCATTCCAGCTGGATGATGTGTTGCTCAGGTTGCTCCTCTGTGTAATGGAGAGTAATGATTACCCGACCGGATTTGCTGTGAGTATTAGTTAAGGCATGTAAAAGGCTCAACACAAAAAAGAGAGTAGACCCATGTTATCTGACAACTTCTGTTGTGAAAATGAACTCTTTCACCCTTGCCAATTATAGGCATAACAATAAAGATATTGTCTTCACTCGCCCAATATTATGGCAGTTTGCAATAATAGCAAGTGCAGATTCCAAATGTCGATTTTAACGAACTGGTCAGCCACTCCCAGTGAGTCATTTGGTTTGTTTCTACTTGCCTAATGGAGGATGGTTTCTGATTTAAGAGGAGGGGGCACTCGAGTCAGTTAACTTTATCGCAGTGTTGCAGGAAGCAGAAATCTCTATACAAAATTGCAATGCATTGATTAGTAGTGGCTGCTTAGAACAGTCTTGGGAAGGATTTGTGGGCTGCATCCAGACTTAGCATAGGAGGGCACTGTAATTGATTACTGTAATGAGAACTGGAGGTTGAAGAAATGGTAATAATGCACCACATTTTCCATTCATGACTTTTGAAAACAAGGCAATCCTTCTAGGGAACCACAAAAGGTCCCAAATAGGCAAAGTAATCTTGAGAAAGAAAAACAAAGCTCGAGGCGTCACATTTACTAATTTCAAACTACATTACAAAGTTATAGTAATGAAAAAAGTATGGTGCTGGCATAAAAACAAGCACATGGACTAATGGGATGGAATAGGTAGCCTATAAATAAACCCATGCATATACAGTCAACTAATCTCTGGAAAGGGCTCCAAGAGCACACAATAGGGAAAGGATAGTCTATTCAATAAATGATGCCGAGGAAACTGGCTGTCCATAAGCAAAAGAATGAAACTAGACCCTTATCTCACAAAAAAATTAACTAGGAATAGATTAAAGACTTAAGTGTAAGACCTGAGGCAGTAAAACTCCTAGGGGAAAAAAGCATAAGGGAAAAGTTCCTTGACATCGGTCTTGGCAATATTTTTTGGGGGGGGATATAATGCCAAAAGCACAGGCAACAAAAGCTAAAATAAACAAGTAGATTACATCAAACTAAAAAAGTTTCTGCACAGCAAGGAAACCATCAAAATGAAAAGGCTACCTATGGGATAGGGAAAATCAAAACTACAATGATATATCACCTCATACCTGTTAGGATGGCCATTATAAAAAGGACAAGAGGTAATGGGTTGTGGAGGGTGTGAAGAAAGGGGAAGCCTTGTACGTCATTGATGGGAATGTACATTGGAGCAACCAAGATAAAAAACAATCTGAAGGTTCCTCAAAATATTAAAAATACAGCTACCATGTGATTCTACCCATCCCACTTCTGGGCATTTATCTGAAGGGAACAAAATCAATACCTTAAAGAGATATCTGCATTTCATGTTAATTGTGGCATTATTCACACCGGCAAAAATAGGGAAACATCTTGTGTCTTTCAACAGATGAAAATATAGCTAAAGCATGATATATGTACAATATATTTATGATATATGTATATTTATGATCTGTGTGCCATGAAATATTGTTCAACCATAAAAAAGAAGGAAATGCTGCCAAATGCAACAACACTGATGAACCTGGAGAGCATTATACTAAGTGAAATAAGCCAGAAAGAGTAAGGCAAAAACTGTATAGTATCACTTACATGTGCAATCAAAAAAAAAAAAAAGGCAACCTCATAGAATCAGAGCATGGAATGGTGGTTGCCGGGGGCTGGGTGGGAAAATGGGGAGATGCAGGTCAAAGGGTTCAGACTTCCAGTTGTAATAGGAGTAACTGAGGCTCTGGTATACAGCATGGTGACTATAGTGAATAACGTAGTAGTGTATACTTTACATTTGCCGAGGTAGAGGTGAAACATTCTCACCGCACACCCACAAACACACACATACATAATGAGTTAGTTATGTGAGCCGACAAGTGTGTTAATTACCTTGGTCTTGGAAATCATTTCACAATTTATAAATATTTCACATCATCACATTGTACACTTTAAATATATACAATTTTATCAATTATTCCCTAGTAAAGTTGGAAAACTCTATGAGGTCTACATGATAAAAGAACAAGGTAAACTAAATATCTGAAGTATGTGCTAAAATGTACTCCTTCCTTAGCCTGAAGTATATTTACTCAGGTACTTTCTTCTCCACTATAGCTGGGGTCCTCCACCTTAATGGAACAGTTTTAATTTGAGGAAAGTTTGGAGCCTGAAGAATTTGGGAGGAGAAGGAATGATGAGCTTGGGAGGAACAATGAGGTAAAGGCCTGAACTGGTTACTCTTCATCTGCCCTCCCACTTTCTCTCTCCCCTTCTCTGTATTGCTCTGTGCTCTGGAAGGATGATCCACAGGACCTACCTCAATGGGTTCCTTTGCCCTTGGTTCCCCGGTGCTTATGGACAATGCTGAGCCTTGTCCTAAGAACAAAAGAAAAGAAAAGCCAGAATATTCCTTTCTGCCCCTTCCTTGCCCTGGCTCTCATGTCACCATAGCTGTGTCCTCTGTGACTACATCCACTGTTGTGTGGCCCTTCCACAGTCCAGTCCTCCCCGAGCTGTTATTGATTAACGAAGGGAGGAGAGTGCAGAAAACTGACATCCACAGATGATTTTCATTTCTTACCTTCAGCAATAACTTTAACCTCCTCTCTGATCCCATTGACTTTTTATTTTTATTTTTTTTGCATTCTCTTAAGATGAGAGCTGCTAACAAGGAAAATTTTGAATGATTTAAATTTCATCTTCTTTAATTTTCTCAGTGCTGGGTGATGTAGAGGTGCTAATAAGCAGTGGAAAGACAACAAGTATTCCTTGCAGGGGTGAGAAGAAAGTCTAGAGGGGCCAAAACCCTCACCTAAGTAGAGAAATTACAAAGGGTAACGGTCTGTAGTAGAATGTGCCAGGGGTGTAACACAATCCCCAAATCTCCTTGTCTTAACATAATATAGGTTTATTCTCACTCATGCCATTGCCCAATGCAGGTAGTGAGTTGTGATGCTCTGCTCCCTGCAGGCATTCAGGAATCCAGGGTTCTTCCATGCTTTGAGGCATCACGGACCTCCACTGGATCCTCTGTGTCTGGTGTGGAGACGAAGAAAGAGAGAGCATGGAGGACTGTGGGTAGGTCTTATGGGTCAGGCCTGAAGGTAGTGTGTATAACTTCTGCCCACATAGAACTCAATCACATGGCACCATTGTGCCTCAGGGGAAGCTGGGAAGTGTAGTCCAGCTGAATTCCTAAGAAGAAAAGAAATAGAGTGTGAACATATAACATTGTTTCTGCTACTACGTCCTTTGCCTGTGCTGGTTGATTTCTCTCAGGGAGCTCAGGGTTCTCAAAGGGGGAAGAACTTCTCTCAGCATTGCCCGTTCTCCTCCATGGTCATGCTCATGGCCCTTGCTTCATCTTCTCCTTGAACGAATGCAGTGAATCTCCAGGACTCAGACCATACCTTCTCCAGGTCAGGGGAACTCTTTCTGGTGGTACCTGACTCTTTATGAAGGATGAAAGAGGAGAGAAAGAACTGCTATTTCCTTATAATGTCATGTTTAGGGATGGCTTTAAGCCCTTCAGATCGCATTTGAATCCCTGCTGTGTTACTCACCTTTCTGGGCCCAAGTTTTCCTGACTGCAAAACAAGAATTACAAACCTCATCTCATTAGGCTATTGTGATGTGGAAGGTAGTGTTTGTCATAGTATACACAGCAAATACTATATTACTTATAACTCCCAATGGACTCAGAAGGGGAAGAAAGCGTTCAGACTTTGCTTCCAGTCCCAGTAACTCCTGGGACATTGTTACCTAAAAGAGGAGTGAAGTTCCTTTGCACTGTCTCTTTCCTTAATCGACAAACAGATATTTCTTTAATTGACAAATAGTTACGGCTTCTTGTAACCAAGAGTGTGGAGGTAACGGTAAAGAATGTCTACTTCTTCCTCTCTGCAACAACACTTAGGTTTGGAAGGAGATGCCCAAATATCTGACTCTGTCATTCTCAGGACATGAAAGGACCCAGGGCGTGACTGTGGAACTATATTGGAAAAAGCAGAATTGATGGGAGCAATTAGGGTTGATTTTGAAATTTTGGAGCTTAGAAGACCTTGTATAAATAAAATAAAAATAATTCTTAATTCTCCCAGCCCAAAGTCTCTGTTTTAGTTTGTGCTACCCGAGGACTGCTGGGCCTACAATTATATTCCTGATTAGTGTAATAGTAAGGGCAATGGACTTGAACTAAACTAATCCCCCCACTTAATAGTTACCCTATGCTGGGCACTTTTAAACTTGTTTATTCCTTTAATCTTGGCATATGTAGGATTTAGACCCAGGTCAAACCTTTTCTATAAGACGATGCTGTCCCTTAGGGCTGTGTAGATATTAGTCCTATAATCTATCAAATCCGTGTGATATCCGTGTCATACCTGTGACAAATTTGTGCTTTTTTATATGGCTCGGAAATTATAGACCCCTTGTTACACTGCTTGCTAATTAGGCATTGGGGGTGGGGGACTGTCTCCAGCAGTTTTCATTAGAAATTCACAGTATTTCAGTTCTATTCTAATTGGTAAACTAGGTTTCTAGGGGTCTACCTCCCAGGGGAGACAAAAGCCCCTAGTCTTACTAGTCACAATGAAGCTGAATGTCCAAAGCTGTATGTCCAGGGCCAAGGTTCCCAAAGGAGATCACAGAGGGATGTTGAAATTCTAGCAAGGGTCTCTGTGTGGGTGGGGAGGAAAACCCAGGGGAAGAAAGAGAATGGGTCCTAGCATCTCACCTGAAGATGTCAGGTGAGTCCTATCATCTTCTCAGGAGTTATTTGATATCCAGGGCATGTGCAGGGGTCTCATAGAGACCCTGGGTTTATTATCCAGGTAGGAAGACATCCACCCGCTTGCTGTGTCCTGGGCAGGGGTAACCCTTGTGGACGAGGTGTATCCACCCAAGGTCTTAGCATCCAGGTGGCAGCTGTGGGCTCTAAGGTAGAGGTTGGCTGAAGCTTGGGCAGCCCTCCCTATATCTTCTTTCCCACGAGGTGAATGAGGATCCCCATGCAAACTCATTTTTTACAGATTCCCAGGAAGTGGAGGAAGGACAAGGCTAACTCTTACTTGACATTTCTGCTGCTTCCTCCTTTCCTTCCACCCTACTTAGGAATTCAGAAGTACAGGAAATTACTTTGTTAGCCAAGTGGGGAATTTAATGAACCCACTGATATCAAAAGACAGACCTGCAATATCTTTATCTGTGTAATTAATTAGCCTATGTCTATGAAGGATTCCAAGCATGAAGTGCCACAGATAGCTTGTGTTATTAATTATTATTATGCATGGGAAACATAACTGGATTTCTTGACCTCTATGCACTTAACAGCTCCTGTTTAATGGTGCGTTAATTGTAGCTTTATTTTTTGATCAGCTTCAATTCTCCTTAGGTGGTGATATATTGAGATACTTATTCATGCCTTTCAAGATTTTTCTTTAGAAAATCAAGTTTTGAAAATGTGTGTGCAAATATGAGTGGCAGTGCGGAGTGGCTGAAGGTGTCTGAGAAGGGGAGCGGCGTGTGACCGCACAGGAAGCTGGTTTTGAGAATATGCGTCTGTTGGCATCAGATTAAATTAAAAGGGGGAGAGACTGGAAGCAGGGACGAATCCTGCTTAGGCATAAAGTAATGAAAATTTGAACTAGGGTAGTGATTGCGGATTGAGGAGTGTATAGTAGAGAGAAAAATGTATTCCTTTGAGAACTGTTGAAAATAATGTCCTAATGGGCCCTCTGGCATGCTAGGGACAACCTGTAGGGAGCTTCATTCCCCTGTGTTTAAAAAGAAAAGGAGTTTGGGGAGCTGGAAGTAGCCATGTAAATAGATGCAAAGCTAATTTGGAAGGAGAGCACTGCAAGAGTCCAATGGGCTTAAGGAGAAAGTGCCCCAGGGCAAGTGTGTGTGTGAGCCCGTGGGGGCAGCAGGTATGCCCAGGCACTATGTAAGCACAGGGATGTCTAGCAATCAAGTTTGTTTGCTAGTCTGTACTTTGATGCGATGTAACACTCACCGGCTTTTACTACCAGAGTCAGCAGAAGTATGCGACACACAGTGTTGTGGGAATGAGGCTTTGAGAAAGTCCACGTGTTCTAGCCCTGGGTCAGCAGCAGGCAGAGAAAAGTGGGTGGATGTTGAGAGAGTGCAAGGCGAGTTAGGTGGAGGGTGTCCCCAACATGGTCTCACTTGACTATGGGAACAAAAAGCCACATGGAATTCAGTGAAATCTTGAGCAGGGCCTGTGTTTTCCACAGCCTGTGAGATGGGATCAAACCAAAACCAAAATGACCTCAGCTAATCTCTTGATATCAAAAGAAGAGAAGTTCTAGAACTGGAGATACTTTCTAAAATTGGACATTATTTGCAGAGACTTACGTAAGTCAGAAACCCACGGCTTTGTCCTTTGCAGATCCATTCATTATTTTTCTACTTTTCTAGAATAGTCATGCATGTCTCAATGGGAAAAAATATCTTTTCGGAGCTTTCCACAAATGCCCTTCTTCCAGAGCCACTCTGTTCTGGATTACTCTGGGCTTCTAATGAGATAAAGTCTAGATAATTATTCTGGAATGCTTCAGACTTTTAATGAGATGAGACCCAGAGAAACCTCTCCCAGACCACCCTTGGCTCTTAATGAGGAAAGGCTAACAGAGGATGGACTAAGTTTATTTTCCCAGGCTCCCCAGAGACCAAATGCGGTTCTACCATCCCAGGAAATCTACACAGACAGGAATACAAACATATGGATGAAGTCTTCCAAATTGGCACCTTCTTTCCCTGGTGCCTCTCCTTTTCTATTCTTCATTTGTTTCTTTTTTATTTAGGATGTGTGTGTTGATGGGCATCAACAATGGAGAGGTGGAGGTTGAAAATTATGAGAGTAGCTGTTTATTAATTCTAGACCTGGACAGCCTTTGTCACTGAATAGCTTTGTGACCCGTGGCAAGAAACCCAGTCTTTCCTCCTCTGCCCAGCTCTGACACTCTAACTATGCGCTGCCTAGTCTTTTGTTAGGTTGTTCGTCTAGCTGCCTCTGTTGACAAAATGCTCAGGCTAACTGGTCATTTTATCTGCCAGAATAAAAATAAAAAATGTCCCAAGTGTTGTCTTCTACAAATGATATTTCAAGATACTACATTATTGCTAACTTTAATAACTCTGGGGGTGCTAATGCCTTCCCTGCCTGGCCTTGGTGCTCACCTGTAAAATGACTTGGGTGTTGGAGTCACCTGTCCTATCTGAGAGAAATTGCACTCCCTGTGGAAGTTACCACGCCCACCCAAGAAGGCAAGTCATGTAAAGAGTCCCAGACAGAGCTCACAGTATGTCTCTAAGATGTATTTCATTCTCTGTGTTTCTTTCTATTGGCATGCTAGGATGCAAACGGGTTGAAGACAGGTGCTGTCTTTAATGGAATCTGAGCAATACCTAACCCCTGTGGACATCTGTTGAATGTTAAATAACAACAGTGATCATGTAATAATGATGCCCAGCTCACTTGGGAGAGAATACCAAATAGCTTGGAAATTTCCTGTTACTGGCAGCATGGCCCAGGAGCATCCTGAGGTGAATTTAAAAACCTCAGTGATTCAAATCACATATCCCATAGGAAATATATCTTCTAGCTTGGAGTAATTGTTCAGCTTATTGCTGGTTTACCGTGTGATTTGTTAGTCTTTGTTTGAATCTTCCAGGTCTGGAAGAAAGATATTGCACTTTAATGATAAATAATCTCAAAAAGAGAGGGAAAGAAAAAACTCAACCAGCTCCCCTGGCCGGTGCCTTTCTCCTCTTTTTCTGCAACTGGCATTTTTTCCAATTGCTTCAGTTGTTCTGAAGTAAACTGTTACTGTGTGAGCTCAGTTTAAAGAGCTACTGTAGAAAACAGGCTGCCACAAGCTATTAAGAAAATAACCCTATGTCAGTTTTCAGTGAAAAGAAAAAAATTAACCCCATTCAAGATATATATATATATTATTGAATGAGAATCTTTCGTGATGGTGTCAATGAAAAGGAACTGTGGCTTCTTATCCTCCCTGCTTATCCAGCCCACAGTCTTATTCCATAGAATCCCGGTGGAAGCTGTCAGACGTCTTGGTTAAAAGCTTTCTGATGGGTACATTAATGATGGGTTTGGAAGGAGCCAGGGTTGGTGGGTGTGGACATGGCTTCCCCCCAGGGTCTGCAGGGCTGCGCAGAACACAAACATCCTCCTCTTGACAAGTGCCTACACATCGCTGGGGCATTGCTGGGCTTGAGCATTCATTCCTTTATGGACTACTAAGTGCCAGATGTTTTGCTCGGTGACAAGGATACAATAAAGAAGATAGAATACTGCCCTATAATCACCTCACCTTAGAGATAAATAAGTACGGGCTCCTTCTTGATGTGTGTGACAGTGACAGACGCAGGGTGGAGGAAGATTGTGGAACGCAGCCCAGAGGCACCTACGCAGTCTTAATGGGATCATAGCAGCTTTCTTGAGGAGGTGACCCTTGAGTTTCTTTCAAGGACAAATAGGAACCTGCCAGTTAAAGAAGGGGTCAGAAAGGAGCCTTTTGTTGGAACAACATACTTGCTCTTGCCCATTGAAATTTAGGTGGGATTAGTGTAGCCTACACTTCCAAACATTGTCCAAATGCAAAAAGGGGACCTTCTCGTGGCCGTTTCTGATTCCCTGTGTCCACCACTAATTGTAACAGCTGTCAAGCACCCAAGCTGATGCTGGGCTGGGTGCTTTGTAATATCTTATTTGTCTTAATGTGACTCCTGTGTTTACAGATGGGGAGGCTGAAGTCACACAGCCAGTAGTTCAGAGAGCTTAGTCTGTTTTCCAAAAATCTAAGTTCTTCTCACTAGAACAGAATGCAAATTGGAAAAAAAAAAGAGTCTGTATGGTCTGAGCAAGAATGAATGTTCCTGCCTGACGGCCACCCTTTAATTGTGAAAAACCTATGGCAGGTTTGTGGTATTTGTCTGAATAGATAAGGACCATTATTATTTTTATATTTGAACAGTACCATTTATTGTGCTTGCTTTCTGTTTTTCAGTATTGTCAGGTTTTGGAAAATACATTTTTATAGTCCATTTCCATTTTCTTGTGAAAAAACATCTCAACGCTTCTATATTATTTGTCTGTTGACCCCCAAAGGACCTTGAATTCCTGAGCCAGTTGCTAATAGACTTTATGAAAGACTGAACTGCTTGAGGTCAAGGTGGAAAGGTTGGAACCTTCAGTCTCCTGCTCCTTATGTGGCTATCATGATATACGCAACTGGATTCTGTTTAGGGCTTTGTATCCTATTGTGGGTGCACAGAAATTCAAAGAAGTACATCAGGAAGTTTTGATCAGCATCCCTGGACTGGTGGTTAGGCAAAGACCAGT
The DNA here is from genome assembly GCF_022682495.2 of Desmodus rotundus. Lineage (NCBI taxonomy): Eukaryota > Metazoa > Chordata > Mammalia > Chiroptera > Phyllostomidae > Desmodus > Desmodus rotundus. The sequence goes on from NC_071394.1 coordinate 121,903,018, forward strand.
GACTGTGTATGAAAATGCTTTTTCTTCTTACATGTAGGGTAGATGACATTCCTACGCTTCCCCTACAGTTCAGTGTGGTCATGTGACTACACTCCAGCCAATGGACTGTAAGAATGAATGATGGGCACCATGAGCAGGTTTAGCTCATAAAACCTCCCATGCAACTTCCTCCAGGCTCCTCCCCCTTTGTAACTGTCCCAACTGGAGATGACTTTTTAGGGTGATTTTGGAAACTATGTGTTAAAGATCCACTATCACCTGCCTCCTTGAATGAGCACGGGGAATGATCTATTCTCTGCCAAGAACTGTTATGTGAACATGGAGTAAACTTTCATGGTGCCTCTATTATTTATTTGTAGGCTTATTTGTTACAGTATCTGGTGTTACCCTAAGTGACACAGGCCATCATCCCCGAAGACTTCATTGTCGTGAGCTCAATCTGTGGGTCCTGCAGCCTGCAGTTTCCACTGTGGGGAACTCAGCAGGGATGAAGTCAGAGGACTTTGGAAAGCTCTATTCTAAATGGAAATGGGGCACACTGGTTACATTCATCAGGCCTGATCTCTGCCTATATCTGCTTGGTGGGACTTGTCTTTCCCCTGAGAGCTTTTCAGGCATGGGAGGTGGGGGCATGTTCTGACGGTGGCCCAACAGCCATCTTTTCCCTGAATTGATTTATCAACCTAGTTTGTTCCTGCTGCTGGGTGTCTGGTGCAATTTCTGCCACCTCTCAGTCCTTATTTCTGATGAGCTTTCTGCCTTATCTCTGTCCTTATTTCACCCTTGTCTTGAAGAGTTGTCCATTGTATTGGCCTCATTAGTTCTGACTATTTTCCAAATGTTACTCAGGGCAGGGCAGTGTGGAGCTTCCCACTCTCAGAAGACAGAGCTGCTGAGTGAGAACGGTGTTGGGGTGAGAGTGAAAATATTCCTCTTCTCATGTTTATCAGTAGAAGGTACTGGCAGGGACCTGGTGTCAGCTTTTTAAAAAATAAAGTTAAAATTTAGTGTTGAAGATTTCCATATATCCTGTCAATGTTTCTAGAGGTCTTCCTAAATCTGACACAGTTTTTCTGGAAAGATTTGAGGGTGTGGGCTCCTTCTACCACTGCTGCTGCATCCGGCCCCTAGGTAGACAGTAAGCCAGGGAACACCGCTTGCTGGGTGAATCTAATTTTCACTTTATTTAAATGTCCCAGAGCATGACCCCACAGGGAGTGAGCAGAGTGGTCCACGACCCTGCTACTCTAGACTTCAGGGTCTGAGAACTGGGGGAAATGCTTGCCTTCTCTGTGACCCTCCAGCGCTCTTTCCTTCTTCCTCCAGACAAGAGAGGGCTGAAGCAAGAAGGATGCCTGTGTGTTATGCAGTAGCTCACAGATGGCATCTTCGAGATATGCCCCTCTTCCTATTTCTGCAGACTGGCAATACAGTAGGAGTAAAACAGCTCAGCCGCTGAGGATTTTGAGGGTGTGTTTGATATTACAAATTATTGCTTTTATACCCATATTGCTAACCTAACATGGCACCACCCAGACTGAATTGAATTGATTTTTATTTCTCTACACAGAGGCATCTCCTTTTACTCTGGTGGGTTTCCTGTTGTGAGTGTTTCTAACGTAACACCTCACAATTCTTCAAATATATATCCTTAACACATTGTTTATTATTATTTGGAAAGCCCCCTGACCATTTGTCTCCATTCAACCACAATATTCCTGACAACATCTCAAAGGTAGCAAAAATAGCTATATTACTTAGGAGAGCCATAGCTATGTTACCTTCTATAAAAAATATTTTGTCTAAATGATTCCAATTTTCTAACCCCCATTGAAGTTCTTGGGTTGATTATCCCTTCACACACTCTCCCAGGGGAATGGGATAGCTCCCTTAATGACTGCTCTCTCATTTAGATGCTCTTGAATAGCCTCAGCTTCAATAGAGACTAAGTTATATTACTAACAACAAATTCCTGAAGCTGTTAAAATTCAAACAATACTTTAAACCCAACTGGACACCAAGCATCTGTTGTCCATGCCATTGAAATGTTCCAGTTGCCCCCTGAACACCTTGTTTTAGAGTCTATTTATTCTAAGTCTCTGGAGAACTGGGGAGAGTAAAAATATCTTATTAGAATATATAACTCAGGGAAAATCAATGCCAGATAGAACTCAATAACAGACCAATATTAAATGTCTCTGATTCTGTCTCGAGCATTTCTAGCTGGAAAATCATGTTGCTTTTCTTCTTGAGATTAGGTTGATTTAATCACTTTTGTAGGAAATCACCAACAGGAGGTCCATTTTTTTTTCTTTCATTTTTTATGTGGCTGTATCATACTCCCCCCTTTCCCCTTCAGTGTAGCCTGCCCCCTTCCAGGGCTAATGGAGTATATAAAAGATCTTTTTATAAGGTAACTCAGGCCTAAGAAGCAGACAGGCATTGTTTTTACCATCATCAAATTGTTCTAACAGGACAATGATCTTATCCCACAGCGTGAACCTGTCTGGTTGGGCTTTGGACATCTCATACGCAGATGAGACCCAAATAATGGTCCCTTCTCTCCTCCTCTAGTTCACAAGGTAGAGTCTCCCTCTTCTATGGCAGCAACATCAGTGAGAATAGATAGGGACTGTCTGGCTATGCTGGAGGCCATACGCAAGAGAAGGGGTACCCTGTTGGAAGAGAAAGGAGCCTCAGAGTGTAGAGAGGGGTGGTGGTGAGGGTCTAGGTGGTACTATCTGTCTTCTGAGGGGATGGCTACCTCCATCTCTATGGGAGTCTGGGAATCAGGTCCTTGTCAGAGAAGATGTTCTTGGCACCAAGGAACAGAACCCCCAACACAAAGGATGGGATTTCCTTTGTGGAAGGAAGAAGGTAAACTTATTTTGCACAGGTGGAGTTTGTGGTGCGTTTGTAGTGGCTCTAGCTCCCTCAGAGTTTCTGGTTTATGACTTCTTCAACGCATCAGCTTTGACCTAGGACTGGCGGCTTGGTGACCTCAGTAGCCTCAGGTCATCTAGATACCACAGCAAGTGGGAAAAGAAGAACAGCCTTTCTTTGGCTTTCTCTTTACATTAAGAAGTTGTATTCCTGAGTCCCCAGGGGACTGGCTGACAGTATTTTTCATTGACTAGAGTTGGGTACATACCCTCTCATAACCACTAACCAATCAGGGGGTTTAGTTATTTGGGGTGAAGTGACCATTGGGGGTTAGTCAACATGACACCCAGGTTCCATTCCTGTGACAGTACAAAGTCATTATCTCTTATTTTTTATCTCATATATTACCAGTTAGATAGATTGATTATGCCATGATATTTAAAACATTTAATAATTAATGTGTAATATATAAACAAAAAATATAGCCCCTTTTATTTCTATAGCTAAACTATGTAAACTACATGTAATATAAATTATATCAATAGAAACTATACATATATGTATATTTATATTACATATTATGATGTGGACTCTAGCCAGTGGGGCCCATGTGTTGTGGCTGCGATGAACAAATTCACACGGACTACAGAAGTCCTGTGGAGAAAAAGGGACGGCATGGCCATTCTCTAAGTGAGAGAGAGGGCGAGAGGGCCAGAGAGCCCAACTCCTGCCTGGACAGGCTTTTATTGCTTTTCTGGGTACATTCCATCAAGGATGGTCCTCATTTACTATGCACAGGTTCACTTTAGGTGATTAACTTTTACAGAAAACAAAGGAGAGGATGTTGCTGATTACTTCAAAGAAAAGGATATTTGCAAATGCAAGGGGAAAAGTGGTTGAACTGGTTATATTCCTCCTTGGAAGGTTTAGCATAGATTTTAGGAAGTTACTTTAAAGATATGCAGTAAACATGTGCTGCCTCAGTTCAGGGTGAAGAAGTTTTAGCAAAAAGTAAGCCTCAAAGCAGCCTAGGTACATGCAGGCCTTATTCCCCACGGGAGAATCTATCTGTGGGTGTGGGTCCTGTGTGCTGACTTGCTCACGTCGGTTTTCCAAATCAGGGGTTGGGCTACATTTCCCGCTGCCACGCAGAACAGTTCCCTATAATATTATATATTTATGTACCATGGCATATATTATATTGTTACATTATATGAAGTATACACATATACTTTATATAACCTAAAAGCTTCTTTCAAAGTGCCTTTTGTGTAACACAAATGCTTCATCATATCCATATAATAATTTCCCAGGTGCTTGTCAGTATTTTGAAATCGTCAGTATGCTCTTTAGGCGATGCGGTGTTCACCAGCTACAAGGTGCTCTGTCAGAGCCAAGGCTCGACAGGAGCGTCAGACCCTTCCAACAGCTTCTCTGCCACATCGATAGCCACCGGGAGGCTGGCCGTCTTGTTAAAACCTGAGTGGGGTTCATGCCTTTGCCCCATCTTACACTGAGGTCTCTAAAGGCCTCCAGGCCTGGACCCCTCTCCTTTCACCTTCTCTTCCCTGCAGTTAGTCAAGTTGGTACTTGGGTGCTGGCCCAGGCAGGTGCAGCCTTTGGGAAAAGGCTGAGAAGAGGAGGCGGGAGTGGGGGATAGCAGGCAAGGGGCCAGGACCTGGACCTGCGGTTTGCCTTTCTCATGGAGGGAGCTCTGGATGACGGGGGGCCCTGCCCAGGCCAGTTGCAGGAGAGTGGGCACCGTTGAGAAGGAGGCAACCATCTAGGCTGTTTTCTGTGAAGTGGAACAAAGGCAGAAGGGGAAAGACAAGGAGAGACATGGATACAAAGAAGGACGAGCGATGGTTATTGGCAGGTTGTTTGGATGCGCTCAGGCTGCCCTGGGGGGCGTGCAGTGTGGGAGGGGAGGGGTGGATGGTACGAAGCTCCTCTGCACTGAGGTCACCTGAGGAGGCCCAGGGGACTCATGGAGACACGTGCCGGGACATTGGGACAGTTTTCTCCAAGACTCGTTCACAATGTCAGAGATGGCTGTTTCCCACAGGGCTCCCGGTTATTACAGAAAGCAGAGCTGCCCGAGTTCAAGAGCAGGCCCTGCTCTGACATATGTTAAGGCTCATTGACCTTGAACATTCTTCAGCCATTACCTGGCCTGGCAGGGTTAGGTGCTTCTTCTGGGCGCACCCAGATGGACCCTTCCCAGCTTGGCCGATTGGTCTCCCTCTGCCGCCTGAAGGTTTTTGAACCAGGAAACGAATTGTCAGCTCACTAAGAAAAGGGGTGGTGCCCTGTAGCACATCCAGTGCCCAAAATAGAAAAGCATCCCGACAGCGCAGCCATGCGAGGTTTCTGGGATAAACCACGTGTGTTAGGATGCACGTTATTCATTAATCCTGGCATGTATGCAGTCTTACTGTTTACTGCCCTATATGGAGGTATTTAAATATTTGAATAGCTTATAACGACATTGTACCCACTGAATATCAGCTGTAGTTACATTTCTTCCCGTCCCTCAAAGGTGGCTTCAGGAAAGAGGAGCTGAATTATTTAACTTGAACCTGAATGAAAATTTATTATTTGGGGGCTATTTTTTTGGGGGGGGAGGTTGAGGGAGGGGCAAGGCCTTGTTCCCCTTCCTCACTGGAGTGGCCTCTCAGCTCTCTCCAAGGTGGAACTTGACCGCTGCCCAGAAAAACAGACACCTCCTGAGTGTCCATTCCTTCCCCTCCACACTGAGGGGAACACAGGGTTCATCGTCTGTGTTATACCATTTTTTTAACTTTAGGAATATATTCTCGCCTCTGAGGAAACTCAGAAGTGGATGCTGTGTAGCACTGTGAAGTGTGGAAGTGTGTGCTGTCACGTACGGTCAGTGTGCTTTGAAGGTGGAAACACCCTCCAGACATCCAGCGTTAAGGTAGCTTGTGTCTGCGTTAAGGTAGCTTGTGTCTGCGCTTTTATCCACTTGCCCCCAGTTTGCTGCCTGACTCAAGTCCCCTGCAAAAGAGATCTGAAGAGGGAAGAAGAAATGAAGAAGCACCCTGGAAAAATTCTTCATTTAGTATCTTAAAACTCCAATTGACTTGCTTCCCCTGGGGCTGAAGACAACAATGGGAGCGTGGAGTTGGTCCAGTTAACCTCCACTAGTTCAAGCAGAGAGTGAGAGAGAGAGAGGTGTGTGTGTGTGTGTGGGGAGGGGGGCACAGAGATTGGTGTGGAAGAAAGATCAGTGAGCTGAGAGGGAGAAGACCTGAATGCTAATTGCCATTTTCTGAGCCCCTTAGCTTCTCAGTGACTCGGTTCATACTTTGGACACTTTGTTTTCTCTTGTTGCTGGCTGCTACTTCTTGTTACTCCGCTATTTTCTTTTCTCCTCCTTGTACGGCTTAGGAACAGAACAGATAGAAAACGCCTTAGGACTGTGTATTGGTTAACTATTGTTGTCTAAAACATTGTCCTGTAACTTTGTGGCTTAAATCGAAAGCCGTTTTATTTCGTTTCCAATACTGTGAAGCACCCAGTTCTGCTGTGCGCTGGCTCAGCGGATCGTGGTCGGTTCTCAGGCATCTGCTGCTGGCAGGCGGCGGGTCTGCTGGGTGACTGAGTGGCCTCCCTTGCATGTCTAGTGATTGGCAGGTTGGCAGCCAGGGTCTGGATGCCTGTCCGCTGGGATGCTTCCTTGGGTGCAAAGGTGCCCCTCCACCTGACTTTTCGTCCGCCAGCAGGCTAGCTTAGACTGACTCACATGACACTCTCAGGGTTCCCAGTTCAGTGGGTGGGCAAGCCAGATGCTTGAGCTTCTGAGGACATCATGTTTGCTAATGTTCAGTTGGCCAAAGCAAATAACGTAGACAGTCAGAAGTAGACAGTAGAAGTGGACAGTAGAAGTAGATTTCATTTCATGATGGGAGGGAAGAAATTTATGCCCATTTTTGCCCAGGATGCATTTTGAGACACCTGAAAAAAAATAATGATAATGGCAGGTGACAACCTGGAGTATTTACTATGCACCAGACATCACACTGATCACTGAATTTACACGATCTCATGAGACTTGACCTCCGTCCTACATCTCTGGTGCTTCCATTGAAGAAAAAGCAAGTGTTTAAGAGCCCCGCTCTGCTTTCCGCAGCAGACACGGTGCAGAAATGTTTCTTGTAAATAGGAATTTTGTAGCTTAAATTCTATTTTCAGCGTGATAGGGGAATTGGCTATTTCAAAGGACCCTGTTGTGAATTCTTTTTGAGGGTAAAGAGTCCTTTTGGAACACCCCCTATCAGCTCCTGTCTCAGCCCCTTGGCAGGGCAAAGCAAAGGGGTTTCAAACTACAGATGATGTAGAAATGGCTCTGACGTGGAGTTGACTGCCCCAGGTTCAAATCTTACTGGCTGTGTGCTCACGAGCGAGTTACTTAATTCCCCTAAGCCCTAGTTGTTTATCATCATCATCATCGTTATTAAATAAGATTAATAGATACTACCTGCATTGGTTGATGGGAGGGTTACATAAAAGGGGGGAAAGATACACGGGGCTACGTATTTTATAGAAGTTCAATAAATGAGTACAACGTATTCTTCTCTGTTACGAGATGTTACGTTTTATGTCTCTGCCCATCCTGTCATTTCCCCCCACGGACGAGATACTTGTTTTCCAGTTTGGGAATTAGCTCGGTGTGATTCCCTTTGTCTGCTCTTCCAACGTCTTGCCAGAAAGCTTTACAGCCATTTTCATTCCTCGATCAAATTCCAAAGGGTGGGTGAGGGAATGAATTCATAGCTCCGTAGACATTACTGGGTGAAAAGTCTGTGCTAAACCAATTTAAAATAAATTAGCTGAAAATTAGGCAGGTGCTGCCTAACACAGTCTACGAAGTTATTTTTTAACCCAAGCAGCAGAGAACAGGAAAACAATTACCAAGTTGGGAAGCCATCCCAGGTGTCTGAGGGCCACTGTCACCCACAGGGCCGTTATCAGAGAGATTGCCATTGACTTTGGGTCAGCGGGTGGACCTGTGGTGTCAGCACAAAACTGTGACTTGGGATGACCAATCTCCCAGTGCTATGAGAGCATTGGAAGGAATTTATAACTGGTGAATTAAAAAAGCAGCTCTAATTAGCCCCAAGAGGCAATTGCATAAGCACTACAGAGAACATTGCAGACTCTTATTTGCTTCCTTCTCAGGATTTTATATGAGCCCAGTAATGAATGTTCTTTAACAATAGGAGCTGAGAGACCTTAGCTCTAATAGCACTCTTGAGGATATGGCCTTCTTTATTTGCAATCCGGCAAAGATCAGCTGGATACTATTGTTAAACCTTGAAATCAACCCCCAATTTGCACTGTGGCTTAAATCAGAAGGGATGATCAGAGGGGAAGAATTTTTCCATGGCTCCCACCCCCCATGCAGTAATAAACAGTAAATAATCTAGCACTAAATGAGTTTCCTGGACCCAATTCTAATTAATATATATGTGTGTGTGGGAGGGGAGTATGCAGGGAGGGAAGTGGTGTTTCTCCACACCAACAAGCAATTCTCGGACACCAGCCAGGTGTCTACAATTAAACTCTCTTTAACTCATTTCTGACACTATCTACCCACAGATAGCATCAGACTTTACAGGTCGAGGGCTCAGTCCACAGGACTGCTACTTCTCCCCGCCTTCAGGTGCCCGCTGAAAGCCTCGGTTGTTACCTGTGCTTCTGACCCACTGGCCAAGATCAGAGGTTCTAAAGATCCCCTCCTGGGTTTTGTTCATTTGCTAGAATGGCTTGCGGAACTCAGAGAAACATTTTACTTACTATGTCACTGGATTATTATAAAAGGATAGAACCCAGGACTGACCAGATGGAAGAGACACGTAAGGCAAGGTGTGCGGAAAGGGCTTCCATGCCCTCCCTGGGGCACTGCTCCCACAGTTCCCTTGGTCTGCTCTTCCTAAGTCTGGGTAAAAAGGGTACTCAGTAGATTTGTTCTCTAGCTGAACTTTGGAGAGTGGCTTAGAAAATTCCTCCCTTCTTCTCTCCCTCCACTTAACAAATAAAAAGAAAGCCTAATAAGGAACAGCCACTCTTCCAGGTGCTGGACATGTAGCAGGGAGCCCAGTAAGTTCACGTGCGACATCACTCCTGGGTCTTCCCTTGAACCCACAGCCCTCCAGTGTTGCTGGATATGGCTAGAAACCCAGACAGGGAGCCGTAGGGATCTTTGCGGGTAACAGGGGAGAGTCAGCCAAATCCCATGCTTAATTTCCCGAGTCACGTGATATCCCAGGACCAGGGAAGGACTGGGAGGAATTCAGCCCTCTTTTCTTGCAGTGTTACAATGTCGTTATGATGGCTTTAAATATAAGCAGTTCAAAAAGGATAGGAAAGTACCATCTTTTTCATGGCAGTGATTTAGTCTGTCCCTGGTGTTGGCTGATACAGAGCATCAACAGCAGACCTCATCCAGGAGATGGTGCAGCTTCAGTGACTTTTTGTTGGTAGAGCCACTTAAGAGCTTATTAAGATATTGATTCCTGGGCTGCATCCAGGGACTTCTGAGTCATTGTATCCAGGGAAAGGGCCGAATTTCTGCCTTTTTAATAAGAACTCTTCTGATGCACTTCTTGGCTAAAACCTCAGGCAGGCCCTTGTGGCTTACATGCCCTATATTGAATCCTGAGAGCAGCCATCCCCCACTCCTCTGGCAAGAACATCTCACTTTCTTTTGTAGAACTACTCTGCCGGTTCTGGTGAGTAGAGAAGGGTGCAGTGATTGGCCATATGCCCTTCGCTGATCCAATCCGCTGCTATGTTTCCCAGAGCGAAGTAACAAGAGGAAAAATGGTGGGAGCCCGTGGATTCCACGGAAGTGCACTGCCCAGCTCGCATGAACTTCTGCTACCTAAGTGCTCAGAGCTTCGGGGATCCCAGCTTTGGTCCAAGTTCAGTCCTTCAGCCATTGCTTGTGTTCTGTGAACCATCACAGACTCTTCCCATAGACTTTCTGGCCTAAGTCAGCCGGAATTGTTCTGTTGGTAAAACCGAAGAATCAGGGAAGGATGTGGAACCTTGGCAGGTGCTTGGCATTCCGGTTTTTGGTCGATGTTGCATCTGGGAAGGAAATGGAGGTCTTTCTCCTTCACCGTCCATGAAAGGGAGTCTACTCTGGCCTTCGCCTCTACCCCAGAGGGTGTAATGTGTTTCTTCTCTCCTCTGGAGTTTAGGGAACTCTGCTGTGGATATTTTTCTGTGTGTCTGTTCCTCCTTTTAGGCTCTAAGAACAAGAACTGTGTCTTACTCCTGGGTATCATTCCAGGGAGGGGTTTAGAATATAAAGAGCTGCGGAATGGGATTATACAGGGTAGGGGCAACTGTAAGTTTACAGTTGTATCCACTTTTGAATCTAGTAATTAATAAATAAATAATGATATAAGAATAGACTCTGTGTTTCATTTATTCCGAACCTGAGCAGTGAGGCGGGGAATGGACTTTGTTTGGACCTGACCCTCATGGTGACCCCACCTGGAGGGTTGGGGCCTATTTCTTTCTACTTTGACCTGTCTCGTGCTGCCTAAGAAAAATAATTATGTTTCAGTTACTTCCAACTGGGCCATTATACTTAGATTTCAAAGTCCAGAGGTCTTTCATTTGCTTAAAAATTTGTATATTTCTTGGATTAGTTTCTCGTATTGAGACAGCATTTTATCTTGTGAGTCTATTCTGTGATAATGACATGATACACAAAAGAAATATATCCCTCTCTAAACTCTCCGGGACCTCATGAAATAAAAGTTTCCAATTAGCGTTTTTTTCCCTGGCAGCCCACCTTGGTGATTAAAGAGCTTTATTGGCTTTGGAAAGTTTTAGAATTTAAAACTGAGTGCTGACGGAGGCTCAGAGGCAAGACCTATGGGTACAGGCCAGAAAGGAAAGCAGGAGAAGCGGAGGGAGCCAATGAAAGGGGCCCCTGGAGAGGCAAGGCAGGACGAAAATAGCCTCCCGAGACCATTTGCTCTCCCGTAAATGGAGTCTGTGGCAAGTTCCATAGAGGCAAGGTGGTCTGTGAATCAGGAAATGCCAGGGGGCTCCTCTTTGTTCCCACTTTGTGAAATGCCATGGAATAAATGAAAGAATCTTGCTTCCTTCCTCTATAAACTCACTTCATGGCCCAGATGTGCTCTGAATATTGCTCCTAAGGCAGCTATGTAGGATATCAGAGGCCAGTGTAGTCACATGGAGAGGGAGATTGTGACCGGCTAGATGTCGAGAGGTAACGGGATTGTGTCCCCTGCCTACCTACCTAGTTAAGGTCACGCCACACCCCTCTGCTCCGACTTCCTGCTGCTCTGTTTCCAGTGATTCTCTTACATCCACACCTTCACATGTGTTGTTTTTTTTCTGCCTCTGACATCCTTCCCCCTCGACTTAGGTAGGGTTCCCTGAAAGCAGAGAGGAAGACAGGGATTCACTGATTTCTTAAGGGAGTACTCTCAGAAGAAGGGAAAGGAAGCAGGATAGGGTAGGAGAAGGAGCTAAGCAAGAATGGGACCTCAACTGATCTTACAGAGAACTGAGTATGAATTGCACCGTAGAGATCGTCCCGATTTCCGACAAGGCCCATGGAGCTCCATGTTAGTCCTTGGCGAGGGCTGTGCGCATAGATGGGGTGTGTGACCTTCCAGGCGAGGTGTCTACCACTGGCCAGGAGCAAGAGGACAGGTGTGAACCCAGCAGTCAACAGAGCAGAGCAATGCAGGAGTGCGGTCCTGGTGAAAGCGATCTTGGTGGAGCTTCAGTAACATCCCATCCACACGCCCACCCCTGTTTTTTACCTTTTTAAGGTCTGTTCACTGGGTTTTCAAGACTAGACTGTGGGCACAGGTTCTTTGACTCTTTCACGTTAGATGTCCCTAGTCTGTGTTCAGTAGCCTGCTAGCCTTACTCCATCTCCTCTCACGGTACATTGAGGGACCTCCTCTACTTGTTCTCTCCTTGGGGACGTGGGAATACCTTTCCCATCTCCATCTACTGTGCTTACCTCAGTAGGTATAACATAATAATATTCTGTAAGATTGTGTTGAATGGAGGAAGGAAATCCTGGATTTTCCATTGGTTTTTCTATGGGATTAAGGTCACATACCTCACTTTTGTGAGCCTAAAGTCTCACTCGTACAAGTCAGCAATAGCACCTGTCCGGTGGTCTCAGTGTGGTTGCAAAGGTCAAGCCACCCGGCACTGTGGTGGCCGTGCGGCGTGGTGCGAAGACCAGATCTTTCTTTATCTCAGTCACCCTGCTGTGGAAGTCTGTGTGGCAATGCCCGTGGGACGGTGGTATGCGGCCTAGATGAAAGTGCTCCCCTGCCTGGCCCCTCAGCTGGCACCCCGGGCAGTTCCGACAGTGCTCCTTTCACATTGTGCTGAAATCTATCAGTAACCTCCCCCTTGAGTCTTAATTTTGCCTCCTGGAGCCACCGCGAATAAGTCTGCCCTGCTTTTCACATGCAAGGATTGATTCTTTCAGGGAGTGCTGCTGTCTCATCTGCCGTCCTCACCTCTTGCTGACAGTTGCAGCCAAACCTTTGAAGTCTGAGTCTCCGTGTCTGCTTCCTGCCTCAGTTGTCACCAGCCCCCTCTGTAACGAAGACGAGATGGAGAGGGCTGGAGGCTCCATTTTTGTGAAGTTCCCGGGAGAAGGGTCGTTAGGAAGGGCTTCTGAGGACACGCATAGGATCTTGGCTCTGTTTTTCTAACCCTGTCAGCTGAAAAGAGGACATTTCTGCTTACAGAGATGCCACATTCCCCTATTCTTCCTCAACAAAGGCTTGATGATAAATGGTGTCATATTTATAATTAATGTTTGGCTTTTCTGGATAAAGTATGATTACATTAGGGTAATGAGGAAGCACCTGCGTGTCACCGGCTAGAATACCCAGGCCCCACTTCTAGTGGCCATTAATTAACTGTATGACCTTGGCAAAACTTCTCTCTTTGTTCTGGAGGTGACTACTGCAGCTCTCAACGGGCGAGAGGAGCAAAGACAGACAGAAGTGAGCAGAATAAACAAGTACCAAAGGGCTTGAATGAACAAGGTACGGTGATGTTTTTGATGGGGGTGGTGAGGGAGAGAGAAAGTTCAAAGATGACTTTTAGAGGCTGTGGGAACTTTAGCATGCTGGTTAGAGAGGAGGAACCTGCAAAGAAAATATAGGAGCAGCCAGGGAGGTCTGGGGAACAGCAGGGGATGGTGGAATCCCGAGAACCCAGATGATTACAGATGAAGGGAGCAGTCATCATTACTGCTGACATTTCAAGGAAAATGAGGACTGAAAATTGCCCTTGGATTTTAACAACATTGAGGTCACCTGACGCTCACAGCAGCTTTATGTTCTTAAGGCTGTAATGGGGGTGGAAGACAGAGTGGAATGAATTGAGGAGTAAGTAGGAGGGGAGCATATGGAGACTGTAAGGATAGACAAGTTTCTGGAAAACTTGGGGTGTGAAGAGGAGGAGAGAGGGCTGTAGCTTCAGGAAATGGGGAGTGGAAGGAAGCTGTGTTTAAGGTGGGGAAGACGTGAGTCTTTTTACGTGTTTTGGGGAAGATGTGATCGAGAGGAAAGAGTTCACTGTCTAGAAGAGAGATGGACTAATCGATACCCTGAAAAGGATGGGGAAGATATGGGGAATGGCAGAGAAGGCCACTGCCTTTAATGGAAGCTCAGGAGTATGTGTGTTCCTGTGGAGACCACATTCACTCACCTGGACAAGTGCTATTTCTCCTGCCCTCACCCTGCCCACAATATCTGCTAAGTACCTTTTATCTAGACCTCGCTTCTCAGCAGCCCGAACAACGTGTGTGTCAGATGGAGGAAGGAGATTGTCCCAGGACTTCATAGGCATGTCCTTACTGACAGAGATTAAACTCCTTATTGCCTCTGTTCACACGGTGTCTGACCAGGTGAGGTATCCATGCCCAGGGACCCTTGCACACTTGCCTGTTTCAAGTGTTCATTCTCACCTGACTTCCTAACTTCACATCTTGCTGATCCTCAGTGGACTCTCTCTTCCTCCTGTCCGACCACCCAGACAATTGCAGGGTGTATTACGGTCTCATTTACGCTGGTCTGGTTCAGGCTTCTCTGTCTGGGTCCAGAATGAGTCAGCATTCTCCATCGTTCTTTTCCCTATCCTCTTTTTTTTTTTTTTTTTTTTTTTTTTTTTAAGTCAGTGAGGTTACTGTCCCCACTTGCCTAGTTTATGGAGTAGCCTAAGGAGTGTCAGCTGTGTGTGCTAAGTGGCTTGTGTGTCATTTAATCTAACTTCAAGATGCATGACGAAATTCTATATGTTAATAAAATGCCCACCATATTAAAACAACACAAATGTCACATTTTTTAAAAGCCAAGAATCAATCATAAAAAACACGAATTAACTAAGAGTTTTAATATGCTCATATGTGTTTGTACATAAGTAGCTTTCCTTCCTCCCTCCCTCCCTCCCTCCCTTCCTTTTCCTCACCCGAGGATATTTTTCTTCATTGCTTTTAGAGACAGAGGAAGGGAGAGAGGAAGGGAGAGACAGAAGCATTGATGTGAGAGAGAAACATCAATCAGTTGCCTCCGATATGGGCCTGGATGAGGGATTAGACTCGCAACCTCGGCCTGTGTCCTGAGTGGGAATCAAACCCACAACCTTTGGTTATGGGACGACTCTACAACCAACTGAGCCACACCAGCCAGGACATAACTAGCTTTCTAAAGGCTTTAAGACAGAAACACAGACTTTTTTAAAGCACCAAGAGACCCTATACTCATCCAGTCCAATGATAATGAAATGCACAGTGACAGGAGCAATAAGAAAAATAATAACATTATCACTGGATCAATGTCTGTTGCTGGCTTTATAAATAAAGAACTTGGCTTCCCATTGATGTTTAATTTTTGTAAATGCCTCCGGAAATTTAAGTAGAAGTGGGAAAACATTATCCTGAGATAATGTTCAATTTCTCCTAACATAAGCTCTTAAACCTTGGACATGTGCAGTTTTCAGTCCGGGACAAATTCAGGAGAACAAATATCTTTGGGAAAAGACTGTGGTAGATTTATTTGAAATTGGCTGGCATTCATGCTGCAGATCTAGGGCACAATGGAGTAGAAGATGGTTTGAACAAAGGAACAGAGAAATCTTGGAAGTCTGTTTTGTCCTGTAGCTGGTTTTGGGGTACCCGTCTCCAAAATGGGGAGATTTTTTTCTCCTCCATCCATGTCCCACAGATGATGCTGCAGCATGTGCCAAATTGGTTAATACCAGGGACAAGCGTGGAGGCTTGGAAGGGTCCACCTGTCTCTCTGCAGGACACCATGATATCCTAGCATTTTGTCACTCCTTGCTGTATCTCCACTGCTCTGGCATTCAGTCAAATCCCTGGGGCTGTATAATTGCACCTGGTTTAAATAACAAATGAACTCCTGCTAGCTCTACCCTAGGAAGTATCAGGAAAGTACTTGGATGTCATGGAATCATAGATATTAAAGCTGAAAGAGAGCTTCCTCAAGAGATCTTCTAATCTAGGATTCCTCAGCCTCCAAGCAGGTAAAGCATAAATGCCCCCATTCCTCAGAAGAAATTCTGAAGACCCAGCTAATGAGAACAGAGGGCAGGTAAGTGATGTCTGAGTCTTGTGCCCTCAGAGCAGTGCTTCTCAGACTTGAACTTGCAAGATTTACCTGGGGCTCATTAACACCCAGATTGCTGGTCCCCACTCCCAGCATTTCTGACCCTGTGAATCTGAGGGCGGGGCCCAGGAACTGGCCTCTTTAATGAATTCCTAGGTCATGCTGATGCTGTTGGTCTTGGTCAGGAAACCACACTTTGACAATCACTGGACTTGAATTCTCTTCTCTCGATTTCATGCCCTGGAAGCTGATCTTTCTTAAGGCCATAGGCAAGTCTTTCTGCAACCTACAAGGTCAAATGGGGGGAGAAATACCCACACTCGCAAAGGAGGACCTCAGGGCCTGGTTCCAGCCACTCCCAAAGCCACGTGGAGGGCTTGGAAAGACACTGGGATTTCTCAGGAACGCCCACGTCTGATGTCAATCCTTTCTCCTGGAGAGAAGAACTATTACCTTCCTGGGAATCTGGAATAGAAAGGCAAATCTGTGAAGGCCTTTCTGACTTCTGAAGAGCTGGATCTGCACTGGCCTCGGTGAACACTCAGTGCTACGCAGACCTGACAGTGATGGATGACACTGGATTCCACTTACATTCCATCAAAACCTGCAGGGTGGAGACCTCAGTCACTGAGCCCAGTGCCCTCCGGCCCTTCCTGTTAAGGCATCTGCAGGACAGGATGACATTTGGAAAGCTGACAGGCAGGAAGGAGGAGAGGTGGGAGGAAAGAGGCATCCAAGTGGGCGTGGCCGTTTCTAGTTAGCAGGGCCTGTAGTGAGGAGGGTAAGGGGATCCTGGAAGAGGAGGGATGGGTAGAAAACAAGGAAAGATTTCCTGCAGTCCTAAGAATTCTAGATCCTTATTCGACTTTCCTTCTTCCCTGACAGGAGATTCTCATGAGAACTCCACTTGCTTCTGAGTGCAGCCCCAACCCCACTTGAACCAAAGCAGTGCGGACAATGAGGCTCTTTGTAGGTTATGTGTTCTAGGTATTCTTCCTTGCATTGTCTTACATAAAAGAAAACAAAAACTCTGGGTTTTTCAAGTCATTGTCCTGCATGTTTCTGTCAATTTCTAGTCTGCAGCCTTTGTGGTAACAAATAGAAACCATCCCTGAAAGTATAGTTTTTGAGGCTTTCCTAAGCTCCCCCCACCCCTTCATTTTAATTGCATCCATCTTTTTCCTTTTCTATTCTTTCTTGCTGCCTCCCTCTTCTTCGTTTCCCTTGAAGGAATTCAGATTTCTGCTCCTCCACCCACTTTCCTTTCCAGTCTTTGGCTTTTAAGAGCAGACTGTGTAGGCGGTTACGAAACACCAGGTCCAGTTTCCAGAGCCTGCCCGTGCAATTTGCACTTCAGGCAGAATGAGCCCGCCTTCGCTTCTGCTTTGCTCCATGTAAATGTCCCTGCAGTGTAAACTTCGCACCGAAAAATGCATGTATCATGTACTTTCAGCTCGACTGATTCTCACAGTGAGCACAATGGAGTGACCAGCACCCAGATCAAGAGACAGAACATGACCAGCACCCCCAAAAGCCCCTAGTGCCCCCTCTCAGTAATTTCCTGCCCTCAGGAATATCCACTCTCCTGACTTCTAACACCACAGATTAATTTTGACTGTTTAATAACTTCGTATAAAGGTACTCATTCAATACATGCTATTTTATGTCCAGCTATTTTTCTCAGTATTATGTTTGTGATATTCATTTATGTTGTTCCATGTTCTTGTGTAACATTCATTTTCACTGAGCGCTGTTGCCTCCCAACCCCTCTGTTTAATGAACACATCACACTTCCTTCATTTTATTACTGATAGACATTTGGTTTTTTCCACTCTGAGACTATTATGAATTTTGCTGCTATTAGCATTCTTTTATAGGCTTTTCAATGAACACACGTCCTCCTCTTGTTGGATTTATATGCAAGAGTGGAATCGCTGTTTCTTAGACGGGCATTTAGTTAGATTTAGTGGATGTTACTAAACTGTTTTTTAAAGTTGTTTTACCAGTTTAAACTCCCATCAGAAAAGTTCATGAGTTCCAGTTGCTCCACAGCCTCACCAACATTTGATGTTTTTGGTTTTAGTCATTCTGGTGGGTAAGTGTTGATAGAGGGTCATAGATTTAGTTTGCATTGCTTCAGTAGCCAATTAAGTTGGGCATCTTTTATATGCATGCTTACTGGCCAATTTAAATACCCTTATTAGTGAAGTCCTGTTCAGTATTCTGTCCAATGAAAAGTTAGATGATCTGCTCTTGCTTATTGCTTTGTAGGGTTTCTAGTAGATATGAATTCTTTGCTGGGTACTCTTGAGCAATGTCTTCTCCCAGCCAGTAGCTTGCCTTTCCACTCTCTGCATTAAACCTCCTACTTACAACGGGCAAACTCCTACTTTAAACTTTCGCTCAAATATCACATACTTGGTAACTTTTTCCTAATCCCCTTCCTCCCAGAGTTGTTGTTCATCCCCTGTCCTTCCTCCCACAGCATCTGTCCAGCCCCCTGTCATCGTAATTGTCCCCTTGGTTACATGATTCCTTTCCTTACCTCCCCCTTCCAGCCCAGGAGCACCTCGGGCACAGAGCACTTCTAAATGGAAACAGTGGCTGCCATTTTCGTGGATGTTCTGGGTGCTTGTTTTTTACATTGTGATTATCTGTGTCACAGTTTTCTACTATGTGTATGTATTACTTTCATGATAATAACAAAAGTATACCTTACCTTGAGAAAAGAAGTGTATTTAATATTGTACCCTGATCCCTGCCTCATCACCAACACTGTGTGTGGGTATCTGTCTTTTCCAGAGGAACTTTCAATTCAACGTATTGAAAGATATGCTCTTCACCTTGTCTTTCCAGCCCCGCCCAGGGTCGTGGGGGTAGCAGTACTATTGCCCAAGGCCAAAGATAGCAGGGACACTCTAACTTCTAAATTTTCTTTCACTGCCTTCTCCTATATCCAAACCATACTTTTCTGCTCTATTGTTTTTGCTTCTTTTGTGTCCTTGGAAAATTTTAACAGCTTCTAAATGATTTCTTTGCCCACCCTTGTCAAAGAAAAATTGTACTTGGTGGAGTTAGAGAGGTAAGGAACATCTTATTCGGACTATTGCAGTAGAGGTCAAAATTATTGCCATAGGGTGGAAAGACTCAACTCAAATCCACTGGAACAAAAGATGAAAGAGTTTTTAGGCACCAGGGTGAATTAGTGTTAAGCGTCCTGGAGGATGGTGGGGGCAGGGTGGGGGGTGGGTGGCCAATGTGACCAGGCCACCTGTGTTTGCTAATTTGTGTTTATCAACAAGTGGAGACTGGGACATGACTGTAATTGTCTCTTTATGATCACATGTCATTGGGATGGATGCCAGGTCCTTGAGAAAGACATTCTTGGTTGTGATTGGCTGGGAGAAGATTTGCATCTCAAAGGACAAAAGAGGAATTTACAATTGCAAGTTTTCTAAAGTAAGTGCTTGAAGGAGGAGGGCAGAGGCTTCTAGTTAGGAGGAAGCCAGGCTGAAGTGTGGTCAAGTTGAGGGGAGAATTCAAGCTGCCTTGATCACCCTCCTCCCCTTTAAGTGCCAGAATTCAAACTTGGTTTTAACTTTATATCTGTCTGCTCCAAAACCTTCCACGGCCCCCTGCTGACAACCAAATGAGCTCTGAACTCAGGCCTGTGCTGCAGAGTCACCATGCTCTCATCCCAGCCTCTCTGGGGTCTTCTTCCTGTCATCCTGGAGGCGGCTTCCCCATGATGATTCTAAGAATGTCACAGCTCAGTGAGCTGATGAGGCGGCTCTGTACAAGTGACTGGATCAGCCTTTGGGAGCCTGGAAGCGGATCATAAATGGGCACCATTCTCTGGGGCTGGGGCTGGGACGAGGGGTCCCTGCATCTCTTGGTAAACCCTGCCTGGGGCGTGAGCCGGGGCACACCCCAGCCATCGGTGCTAGTCTTCTGCTCATCTCTCTGTTTGAGCAGGTCGAGGTGAGTCAGAGCCACCAGGGCCAAGTCAGCCAAGGGGGCCACGCTGCTCCCCCAGCTCCCCTGCCCTGCTTTTGGGTAAGGTGAGGGCAAGGACACCATTAGTTGCATTCACTGATTTTTTAGTATGAGATGATGGGTAACCATTTTCTATCACCTTAGCATTTTGCAGACATTGCATTTAATGCAATACTCTCGGTGTCTTAGATATAACCATCCCTATTTTAAAGGTATGATTACTGAGGCCGAGGGAAGTTAACTTTAAAGTATCACAAGATATAAGTGGCAGACCTGGGGGTGATGTGAATCAGGGGCTATGGGAGGCTGGAGCAGGAGAAATGAGACCAGGTGAATTCAAGTCATTCGACTTAAACCAAATGTTTTTCTGGGAAGACAGGCCTTTCCTCTCAGGCAGGTTTTCAGAGAGTGACCTGCCCAGATTTCTGAGTAGTGACCCAGGTGCCCTTCAAGGGTTTTCTGATACTCACATCATCTCAGGGTCAGTTTAGCACAATTCTGAGACTTTCCTCATGTGGGAACCACCTTTGCTCCACCAAGGTCAAGGTTGTAAGCCAATGAGACAGTCACGTCCTGTGCCCATCTTCTGAAGGTCAGAGATGTGGACATGGCTCCCTTGAATGACTCCCGAATGACAAGGAAAATCTAAGATTCCCTCCCTTCCTGCTTCACTGAATACACAGAACTCAATTGAAAGGCCATAACACATTTAAGTGTCTGAAATTAAATCTGGAGTCGAAGCAGCCGCATCTTATTACTTTTAATCAGTGCAGTGTATGAAAGCTCCTTTGGAGAAATCATTACTTTACCTCTGCATGTGGAAGGCACAACTGCCTCTCTGCTTCCTCTGGCTCCTGGAAAAATGACCGGGACTCTTCACCTGGCCTGTCCATCTGACTTGGGGCTGCCACCAACTCCTGCCATGGCCAGGGTCTGGGTCAAGTTTAATTCTTAGGGCTGCTTCTTTCAGGTCCCACTTTGCATGGCTCTCAGCTGTATTTTTCTTATTAAAGGGACAAGAAGCTGAGAGATTAGTAACTATAGTTACCATTTATCAAGAACATTCTTTATCACTTAAGGTTTTTAGTAGCAAACAACAAACACTGATTCGAGCAGAAGGGTAATTTATGAAAGGACATTAAATCACACAGAGCAAAGCTAAAGAACAGAGTTGGGAAGCTGTTCAGCCAGGAACAATGACCAAAATATCACTGCAGAATTGGAACCCCACGGCTGCCACCCCTGGGCACAGCACACAGCTTGAACTGCTGACACCAAACACCGGCAGCCATGTCTGATTTCCCCCGCAACAACGAGAGGTAAATATTCTTCCCTTCATTTTTCAGAGGGGATGGAAAGTTCAGAGATGTTAGGTAGTTTGTTCCCAAGTGGGAACAACGGTGAGCTAGAAACTCGCAATTGTTAAGTTCAGTGAGGGTGGGGGTTATACTGGGGTTGCTCCCCATTGTAAGCTCAGAACCTAGCCCAGCGCCTGGCCCATAGTAGGTACTGTGGATACTTATGGGTTAGATACCTGGGGAAAGTGGTGGATGTGGGTACGGTTATTGTGTTTGTGTTTGTGCAACTTAAACGCTACCTATCCTCTTCCTGTTCTTTTGGGACCATAGCCCATGTTTCTAGCCAAAGATTTGGGCAAATTACTCAGGATCAGACGGTCATAATTTATATCCTCCTGGTCATGGTGATCAGTCTCAAAGGTTAAAGAGTGTGAGTTTGGCCAGTATGTGGAGTAAGACAGACTGCAACATGGAAGAATAAAGCCAAGATTCAGACAGAAGGGAAGACAGTATTTATGATTCAGTTTTCCTGTGTGTTATTAATATTGGCTCTTTTAGAAGCAAGTACTGTCGCTCTAGTCAAACAAGGCGAAGTCCTGGCCGGGTGGCTCAGTTGGTTAGAATGTTGTCCCACCACGTCAAGGTCGTAGTTTCAGTCTTAGGTCAGGGCCCATACAAGCATCGACCAATGAATGCATAGATAAGTGGAACACCACATTGATGTTTCTCTCTCAAGTTAATTTTTAAAAAAAAAGACAGGGTGAAAGTGATGACTTGTCTCAGGAAGGGGGTTTTATTTCGGATGTCCACTCCAATGCCCCATTAGATTTATGCGTTTCGGGAAACAGTATAGAACTGGGTCAAAATGCTTTTCTTCTTAATCCTATTTCTTCTCTCCTTGGCAAGCACCCATGCATCTTACCTTACCTACATTTGAATAGAGTCATTTTTCACCAGCATTTTCTCCGTCTCCAAACACGTGCTCAGTGAGTATCTCTGAGATGTGGATGTGTTTGTTGGGACAATTGTTGGCCCAGGGACGGGATGATGATAACGGAGAGAGGAAAGTAAACTTCAAGGTGGACAGAGCAGGTTCCGTTGGCCCCAAAGGGCTTTTAGTGGGTGGGGTATCTGTGAGAGCCCGTCCAATGGAAGTGGTGCTGGGTGGCCAGGACCAGAGCACTCATTCAGGCTAGGACTCCTGTGACGTTGTCAGGGGGGGACCAGCCTTTTGCAGGAGCACAGCCACGGGCTCTTTGGCTGCTAGAATGTGATTTGATCATTTGATGTTTGCTCTACCCAGGGTAGCTCTTGCCTCAGGCCACCCTGGCACATCCATGTAACAATGGGGTTTCTTCATCCTCAGGACTCAGTTATCCTCCCATTGTTTCCGCTCCAGCCCCAGCACTGACTGCATGATCTCGTTACTTCCATGGATCCCTGACTGGCCCACAGATGAGCTTCTTAGGAACTGGTATCAGGCCTGATTCAATCAGTTCTTTCGAGGAGACAAATGCCACATGGTAGGACCCTGGTGACTTATTTGCAAGTAACTCCCATACCTGTTACCTTTGCAGGGTGGAACTGGGAGGGAAAGAAAGGCATTCTAAAGCTTGAATGTTCCTTTACAAATGATTTGTTTATAATTTTTCTCTAAGAAAGCAGCTTGGAATAATTTATAGAGCGTAATGAGATTCATGAGTGCAATAGGTAGTTGTCATGCACCAAACTGCTTTCTTTCAAATTCTTGCATGTTTTTAGCAATCACATTGTAACAGGGTGCAGCCAAGAGGGGGTCCCCAAACAGGGATTTGTTATGGGGTCCAGAACTCAAGGTGTCCAGGAAATATTAGAAAAAAAAATATATAGGATGTCCTCACCCCCACAAGTTTGAGCTGGGGGATGGGACACATGGAGCAGGGCCATTCAGAGTTGTTTTGAATAGCAACAGCTGTGCAGCTAACATCTGGCATGGTCATTTAACATATCTGTAACCTTTAACTGGTTTCATAGATATGTTAAATGGCTGTGGCCAAGCTTTGAGCCAGGGGGATGGGAGTGACTTCCACCCAAGATGTAACTGGGAGGCAACTCCCCCTGGTTACAGCATCTGCATGAGAGCTTGGAGATGATTGGCTCCACGCCATGGGGCCACACCTGCCCAGACTTAACTATGGCAGCCCAGTAAAGCTGGAAAAATAGGGAATGCTAGTAGGTGTAACTGATTGTAGGAGGAGTTGGAAATGGGGCTGCAGAGGAAGACTAGCACTGAGATTTCACCCCAGGAGCAGCAGCCAAGCAGGGGAGAACCACAAGGCTTTGGTGGAGTAGGAGAGGACCACGTGGCCTTGGGGTGCTCCCTTTTGCCACGTGGCTTAGGAAGCAGGAGAGACTTTGCCTGGAAGAAAATGGGTGAAAGATTCTTGCTGGTGGGCCATGAGAAGGTGCCACATGGCTTTGGATTAACTGGAGACCATGGTGGCGACACAGATGATGGTGCTGGGAGCCTGAATCACGGACTTCTACTTCTTTCCTGAGATAGGGTACCCCGGACTGGGCAGGGGGAGAAGGAAGGACTGTGTGCATCTGTGGGTATTCTAAAGGACTTTAGTATTCTAATGAAGACATTAAGTCATTACTCTAAGTCTGTGTAACTTTTAAATAAATAATTCCTTTCCTTTTCACCAATCTCTGGCATTGAGAGACGTCTCTCCCTGGCGGTGGGCAAGGCAAACCTAGTAGGTGGAGGTAGACCCCCAGAGAGAAAGAGGGGGTCCTTTTGGTAATAGTATATCATTCACCCCCCCTCCCGCCCCCGGGTCTGTTCTGTAACAACATCAAGTTATACCTATGTATCTCTTTGCTCTGTTGGTCCAGAAATTCCTCTGAAGCCAAGGGAACCACTTGAGTTGTAGAGAAATTAACAACCTGCTTCCCCAGCGAAACCCTTAACCAGTCGGGGAAGAGAAGCAGTGGAGAAGTCCCTTGGCTTCCTTTTTCTTGGAGATGTGTTCTGGCTGGTTCCTTAAAACATCCCCACCAGCACTGAGCCCCAGTTGCCTGCAGAGGTCACTAGCACTTAGTGCCCTTTGCACTGGCTTTTCTCCTTTATCTGTCTCACTCCCTTCATTTTGCCTCTTGGGACTGCCTCTCAAATAAATTGCCTCTATCCAAGCTCTTGTCTCAAGCTTTTGTGTTCTGACACCAATTTTCTGATACCCACTGGGTATCCTCAAATTCAATTCAATTTAGGCACTAAGTACCCAGAAGTTAATGGCAGAGCCCTTCACAACACCACCCCACTTCCGATGCTGCCTGAAAGCCTTGGGAGTCACCTGCACTTTTGTCCCATCAGCTATAAATTCAGAGACTTCCATGACCTTCACAAGTTTGATAGTTGGCTAAAACAACCCACAGAACTCTTCTGAAAGTGCTATACATATGAGTACGGTTTTATGATGAAGAATACACATCAGGAGCAGCCAATGGAAGAGGTGGGTAGGGCAAGGTCTAAGGGAGCAGGGCAGAGGGAGGCGGGATCCTTTCCTGCATCGTACTTCCATGCTCTCTCCTTGTGGAATCTGGGAATGTGTTCAACCACCAGGGAGCCTCACTGAGAGTTGATACCCAGAGTTTTTACTGAGGTTTTATTATATGGGCTTTGATCAACTCACTGGCCACATGATTGAACATAATCTCCAGCTTTCCTCCTGCCCCCACCCCCACCCCCAGACATTGGACTGGCCCAAAGTTATAACCCTCTCTAATCACTAGTTAGGTTTTTGGTGACCAGGTCCCATCCTGAAGCTATGGAGGGCCTCTGTCAGGAGTCACCTTATTACCAGAACAAAGACACTTTTATCAAAGTTCCAAGGGGTTTTTAAACTGTGCCAGGAACTAGGGATATATTTGTGACAGCATAACTGTACCTGGGGGTGGGGAACTCAAACTAAAACAAAAAGTGTATGTACTCATCCCCAATACTTGTAAAAAAGCACTTTGTGGGCAGGCTCCAAGCTTCTCTCAAGGGGTGAGGGAGAGGAAGTCACAGGAGTTTGGCGGGACGAGGTCACGGAAGGCTCAGATTCGATGCATATGGTGAAAACAAGTGACGATCACTTCAGTTTCCTGAGTGCAGAATAATTGCATGAGCATATTGAGCTTGGATGCCCACCAGAATCATCTGCAGAGCAGGGAATCCTGGATACGTCCTCCTGGAGTGCCTTGTGGGCATCTGCAGTTCTGCACGGCAGCCACGGCTGAGACTCGGGGCTTTGGAGGCCTTCAGAGCCCTGTCTATGTCAACACGCCTCCCTTTGTAGGGAGACTCCATTTCTATTTCCCAAGACTTGCAGATCCGGCCCATCATCCCGATGTGCTTTAGAGCCTCTGGAATTCTCTGTGTCCATGCGCCCGTGTACCTTATGGCGTATCTGAGCCTTGCTTCTCTCTATACTTGAAGATAGAGCTGCTGGCTCCATTGTCCTTCCCCATCCACCACTGGATCCAACTTCCCACCCAACCATCTCATCTCCAAAGCTTCCATTTCCCAGGCCCAAGTATGCTCCCACATTTGGCTGAAGACTTTCCTGAGTTTCTCTGCCACCTTCCCAGAATGCCTACTCTCTGTGCTGCTCTGCTGCTGCTCTGTCCCATCATGGCCTGCCTCGGTAACTTTGCTTTTCCTCAGGCATCTTAATTGTAAGTTTCATCGACAGACTTGTGTTATGCCACAGGAACCCATCTTGAATCAATTAAAATCAATTAATCACACTGCAATAAATTTTAATTGTGGGATGCTTTCTACACTTGCAAATAACTATTCCCATGTTTCAATTAATATTTTCAACCCCCTTTGTTGACATGATCCATCGTGCTTAAAATTAATTAAATGTTAGCATGGTCCCAATTAACATTGCATTAACAATAAAAAAAACCCTTGATTGTCAATACTGAGCAAAATCTATACCTACCATCATTTACATTGTGCAGCATATGTTACTTAAACAGAAATACAGTGCATGATCTGGTTAAAATGTGAGGCTACGTGTAAAAGCCATTGAAAATCCTGGGATTCTTTTTCCCCTCTGACTTGTGATCAACAGGAAAAATAAGACATTGTCCACCTAGACACAGCTGCCTACCTTTCTATCTCTGTTTTGGTAAAATAAGAGCTAATGTCTCTAGGTTACTGTTACTTCATGTAGTCACTTTTTATTTATTTAACATTTTATATTATTTTTGTCTTTTTCATTCCTAACATTGTTTCATTCCCCCCTATCTTGACTTAAATACTATTGTACTATAAATTCAAAACTGTACCTTTAATATTTTACTCCTCCTTTGTTTTTAAGATCCATCTAAGTAGGCTATATAGGTCTGATTCATATGCAAACCTTATTTACTCATGTCCACATTAATAAGCATCCACATTGTTTCCAACACTTTGCTTTTATAACCAATGCTGGGGTAAGGATTGTGCACCTAAATTTGACTACCTGTCTGAGATATATTCCTAGGAAAGCGATCACTGGGTCAAGGGAAAGTACAAACTGAACTTCAGAATTGATCATATTTTATAGAGGAGGGAACACAGATCTGAAGATGTTAAACAATTTTTAAAATTTATTTATTTATTTTTAGAGAGAAGGGAAGGGAGGGAGAGAGGGAGAGAAACACCAATGTGTGGTTGCCTCATGCGCCCTGTACTGAGGACCTGGCCTGTAACCCAGGCGTGTGCCCTGACTGGGAATTGAACCAGCGACCCTTTGGTTTGCAGGCTGGCAGTATATCCACTGAGCCACACCAGCCAGGGCTGAAGATGATAAACAATTTTTTGAGGTAGAGTTTATGGCTAGGCTTGATTTCATATCTCAATCTTAGTCAAGTATGTATTTCACAGTGTGCTGCTATCTTAATTTCCCTGAGTTCCCTGGAATTTTCTAAGTAAAATTTCTCTAGCATGATAGTTTAATTGTATTATAACTTGGAATCATCCTTGTTTTGGTCACCTTAATTAAAGAGACAACATTTAATGTGGAATTGTGGCTGACGCAGAGACATACACCTATTATCAGGAAGGGGCATTGGAAATTTAAGCCCAAACTGTTTTCTTCAAAAAGGTCTGCTTTCATTATTGGGAAAAGGCCTAGAAAGCCAATCAGATATTTTAGAATAGGAGACAGAGATACAACAATTATCAGCCTGAGGTATCAGAGTTCCTCTCACAGAAAAAGGCAAAACACTGCTTTGGTGATCAAAAAACATTCACTCTCACTTTTCTCTTTACCCTGGTAAAGATAATCTTCAGGGTAATCTTACCCTGAAGGATATATGAGGTCTGTCCAGAAAAAGTCCAGCCACTGAATATAACAAGAACCGTTTGTGTGTCATTGATGTAACCTGTCAGCCAAGGAGAGTGGACTGGAATACGCACGTGTGAACAGTGATGACTTCACTGTACTAGGCAGTGGGGGTGGTAGATGCTGTTGAGTGAGCATGTGTACTGTGTGGCTGTCACATTCAAAATGACGGAGCGAGTAGAGCAACAAATCTGCATCAAATTTTGTGTTAAGCTCGAACATTCCTCTGTGGAAACTATTTGGATGATTTAGAAGGCTGTAGCTATGGGCAACTGGTGACTGGCAGCTTCATCAGGACAACGTACCTGCTCATGCATCACGTCTTGTGCAGAGTTTTTTTGTGCAACACCAAATCACCCAGGTGACTCAGTCCCCCTACAGCCCAGGTTTGGTGCCCTGCGACTTCTGGCTTTTCCCAAAACTAAAATCACCTTTGAAAGGGAAGAGACTTCAGACTGTCAATGAGATTCAGATGGGGCAGCTGACAGTGGCTGGGAGAACCGTGTGAGGTCCCAGGTACCTACTTGGAAGGGGACTGAGGTATCATCCTTCTATGTACAATGTTTCTTGTATCTTGTATCTTCTTCCATAAATGTCTCTATTTTTCATATTACATGGCTGGGTACCTTTCTGGACAGACCTCATATATATTTGTGTCTTTGAGAGATATAAAATAATATAAACCTTCTAAGCTTTTAAATTGTCTTTGGAACTTTTATTTCTTTTGGGATTTTGAAGAAGGTTTGATGCTAAAATGTCATCCCTAGACACATTATTGTCCCTCTCTATTTCCCCTGCCTCAGTTTACATTAATTCCTTAAGGATTAATTGAGCAACTACTGTATCCAAGGACTGGATTACAAGAACAGTACACATTTCTTGTCTTTATAACACGAGACAGAGGGAAATAAGGGACAAATCTGAGTGCTGAGCCAAGTGCAGTGGGCGTCCAGAGGAGGGAGCCACTGATTCTGAGAGCCAGTGGTGGGCAGGGAGGTGATGTTTGAGCTTGACTTTAACAGATGTGTAGGCAGGAGGTGGTGAGGGAGAGAAAGGAAGGCACCATAAGCACGGAAGATAGCAGAGCCCTTCTTCCTCCTCCTGCACTTACACCCCCACCCTCTTCTTCTTTTACTCTGACGGTAGCCATGTTCCGAAATAATCCAGCATCCCGAGGGAAGAGGAACAAATGTTCTACATTGCACCGTGCTAAGCAAACCCCTCCAGTTCTAGTGCCTGTGAAATGCATTTCACGCCTCATCTGTTGCCTAAATGAGATGTGAAAGCAGTTTACACCTCGTTTACATTTGTGCTGTTTTACCAAACGGCACTGATACAGCTCCATCCAAAGTAATGAAATGAGGTCAGTCACCCCTTTCTCTCCTTAGATTGAATCCACCCTGCTGGTCACATCCTCCCCAGCAACTGTGGCTCCCAGGCCACCAGGAATCTAAGTGTTGGGAGAGCAGGTGCTTGGAGGATAGGTGTACGGAGCAACTGATGTTCAGTTTCTTCCACACAAGGGAAATGGCCCTTCTCTCAAGCCAGTGGTACATTACTGTATACAGCTTACTTAAGTAAAACGCAGAAATCATAAGTGGACACTAGAAGAATTTTATCTTTTGCATATACCTGTGTCATCAATACCCAGATCAACATATGGAAAATGTTCTCATGGCCTTTTGCAGTCAATAGCCCTCTCCCCAAGTGGAACCACTGTTCTGACATTTACCGCCATCATAGTTACACTGTATCTATTCTAGAACTTCACATGCATGCAAGCGGAGAGCATGTACTCCCTCGGCTCCTTTGCTCACGAAATGTCAGTGAGATCCCTGTGTTCTGTCTGTATCAGTGGCTCATGACTTTTGAATTTTTGAGTAGTGTTCCATTGTGCAAACAAACCACAGTTGTTCTGTTGATTGACATTTGGGTTGTGTTCTGTTTTTGTCTATAGATAAAGCTATGAATATTCATACACATGTTTTTTTATGGACTTTCATTTCTCTTGGGTATACAGCTAGGAGTGGAATTTCTGCATTGTAGTGTAGATATATTTCAATTTTTTCTTTTTTTTTTTAAATCTTATTGTCAGCTTTCTATACTTAGAAGCTTGGAATCTTTTTTTAAAAAAATATTTTATTTATTTATTTGTACAGAGAGGGGAAGGGAGGGAGAAAGAGATGGAGAAAAACATCAATATGTGGTTGCCTCTTGTGCCACCCACTGGGGACCTGGCCCACAACCCAGACACGTGCCCTGACTGGGAAACCAACCAATGACCCTTTAAGGGCAATCGTGATCATTTTCCTTCAGCTGAATATGCAGCGACAGGAAAATGCAGGTCGCCTGCCTAGTAGCTCAGGAAGCCCTGACAGCAAACTGGCTTGTGGGACACGGAGCAGCAGGGACAGAGTAGGGTAAGCATTCTTCTCCAGGAAGGTGCCTGACGTAGGGGTGGCAGTCTATGGTCGCTGCTCTCAAGGAACTAATTACCTAGAAGAATTGGAGGAGTAAATTATGGAATATAAACGAAGTAGAATGAACAGGTACTGAATTCGACTGTTGTTTAGTTTGTTCACACTCAATTAACCATATTGCTTCAAATTGTGATACGCTGAACGGGAGAGCATGGTGTTCCAGAGAGGGGCGTCAGCAGGTACCAATGCCTGGGACATGGAAGGAGGCCGGCATGCATGGGGTTTTTCTGGGAAAGTCTGGCAGGCCCCAGTACCAGGAGTACAGAGTTGGTAAAGAGAAATTGTGGGAGTTGAGGTCAGACAGGCATTTTAGGCTCAGACACTGGAAGGCTGTGCTAAGGAGTTTTGGTGAGATTCTATAAGCAATGAGAATCCAGAACTGGTTTTTCAGAAAGAGAGGGATCCGACCACTTGGGAGAAAGATAAGCCTTTTGGTAGTATGCGGAATTGGAATAGTGAGAGGATGAAAGAAAGGATATGCAGGAAGGTGCCCTTGTAGGAATCCAGGTCCCAAATGCCGAAGGTCTGAAGTGGAACAGCATCCGTGGGGGTAGGAAGAGAAAAGGCAGATATAAACACTTGTCTATGCCCTCCTCAGTGGTCAGAGGAACGCCAGAGAGAGGAAGTCAAAGATGACTCAAGGCACAGGTGATTTGGAAATTAAGTATCAGTCTTATGAAGTGAAGTCCTACATGTTTACCAAGCCTGTTATGGACAAATACCCTTGATCACGGAATAACATGCAGCAGTGTTCTTAGGGGGGTGACAAGAACATCGGGCTGGGAATTGGAACACACGGGACACACTCCGTCCCCTTCCAGTAACTGGTTACCCAACTGGGACTAAAACTGTTAACTTCTTTAGCATTTAATCTCTTTACTATTATTATGCATGGCTGGCTGATCTTTGCAAGTGGGGATAGTCTGTTTTGAAGGTCTCCATTTCTTCGTTCTACTGAAAATGCAAATTAGCATTTTGTTTTGCTCCTGACTGCCTGTATGTTCCAAATAGAAGAAAGACACCTGCATGAAGCATTTTCACAGACTTCACAATTCCCTTAAGGGGGTCTCAGAGCCCTTAAGCTCCTCTTAGGTTCCTTTGAGGTCTCTCTGCCCAAGGACTGTCACCACATATCCCCCATCTTCTCTACACTTCCGGCAGGTGTGTGTAGGCAGAGCTCGGAGGGAAAAATAACTCAAGCAAATGCACACATCTTTTTTGTAACTTGCTGTTCATTTGAAGCTCTTAAGTTGTCAGCATTTTCCTCAGTGGTTCCACAGAACTAGAAACAAAGGCAGTAGTCACTAATAACCACATGGTGCCTCAACTGTCACCCCTAAATGAATCTCCCCCCCCCCCCCCTGCCCCGCACAAAGCAGAATGCAGTAAGAATTTTCTATTTGTGTAAAGCACCAAGAGTATGAAGGTCATGATGTAATCCTTATTGACAATGATTACAGAGTTGAATCACATGATGAGAAAGGGGGTGTAACACGAATGAACTGCTTAGAGCACATACGTGTTTCAGCAAGTAGTTTATATAGCTTCAATCTGTTAAATGCAAGAGCAGACTGGCTTCAGAGCCAGGGCAAGTCTAAGAGAAGAGGACTCAGTGCCATTACCTTGGGGAAGTCTACTCAGGTTTTCGGGGTTCCCTACCAGCTAGTTCCAGAGTGATTTGATTGTCCCTGGTCCCATAGTAATTTAATTGTTGGTGATCTTGAGATACCAGGCAGAGCTCTAGAAGGAAGGGATGTCTTCCAAAGGTCTCGGGTGAGAGAGCATTTTGCCATCCCACAAAATTGAAGAGTTTTCCACTGGGTTGCTTTGGAACCCACTGAACTATCTGCATACTGGAATACATTGGGCAGATGATGATGGAACAGAATAAAGGATGTCTCTCAACTTCTGGTCCTGATGGTCATCTAAATCCACAGGGCTAATTCTTCCAGTCTTTCCCATCTCATGGATGTGGTCTAATAACAAAGCAATTTCTACATCATGACAATGGATCAGCAAATGCTGGTCAGCAAATCCTAAAACTCGAAGGATTTTTTGCAAAAAATAGTAGAGATGAGAAGGAAAAACTGATAAACTCCCATTCTCTCTATAGAGCAAAGTGACCTACTCCAAAAGTTAAGAACACCTGTGGCAAACAAAATAAACAAGCAATGCAGTAAATTCCTCTTGATGGAATTGTCAGGGCCTGGCAATGAGAACTGGTTATCAGCAATTGATATGTGTGCGGGGAGCCAATTCTGATCATGTTAAAGTTGCCAGCCAAGGTATGCAAGGGTCTATACGGAGTTGGGATAATTCCAAGAGGGCTTCCAAATGGACTGGGGTGTGAATGATACATGGAACATCATGGGGACAGTAGGCTGTTTTTTTGGGGGGGGAGGCTCCTTCCCTAGTGAGCTTCCCTCTGTTTGGTTAGGTGGAATGTGTAAGAAGGAGAGAAAAGATTCAAGAGTTGGAGAGAATGTTTAACCTAAAATCATGTTTCTGCCTAAGCCTGCTTCTTTTGGTCTGTAATCCCCCAAATACTTCCACACCATCCCTCAAAAGACTGCTGCTTCTCAATAAATTAAAACGTTTCTTTTTTCTCTCGATCTTTTCCTAAAGATTTGAACACTATTATAATTGAGCCGCAATACGCGGGTCAGCTCCTAGGACTAAACAGACACAAGCATCCTACCACCATGTCAGATCAAGTAAACATTTTAAAAGCTTCCCAATATTTGTATACATAGAATCAGTAGCTGTTTCTAAATATCTATCTATCTGTCTATCTATCTATCAAATAATAAAAATTAAGGATTCCAATATGGACAAATGGCTCCTTTTAAACATAGTTACTGCTAATAATAGAGAAATAATAATAAAAACTCAATAAAATCAGGATATTAAGTCAATAAAACATAACTAGAGAATCATGAAAGAATTCTCTTTCATGGAAACAGGGATGAGTTCTTAGAGATAAAAAAAAATAAACGGAAGTATTAAAAAGTCTTTAATGAAGGATAATACAGGGTGACTTTTGGACGAACCCAAATCATTTGCTGACTGCATATTTCACTTTCCACAAGCCTTCCTAAATGTTTAGTAGGATATAACTCAGAAAAAACATAAATTCACCAAAAGAAGGAGTCCTAGTTGCTTGGTGGTGTGAGTACAGAAGGACTATGTGCCCCAGTCCCTGGCAAGCCAAATACCAAACAAGGAAATTATTTTCCCTGTTGATGGGATGGATGTGATTTGACTATGGAGCTGCTCCATGAGAACCCTGCTTTTTCTCATCTGCAGAGACCAGGGGGTGTGGAGGCATTCATCAAATGCAGCAATCCCATTCCTTGTCTACAGATTATCCCTTTTATAATACTTCCCTTCCCTGCTCTTTCTCATCAAAACAGGCCCAGGTCTGCACTGGTACATTTTCATCAAGCATGTAACATCAGAAGCAAGCAATTGTTTTTCAATGGCTTAGATCCTCCTAAGAATAATCAGAGGAGTAGGTCTAATTGTTCTTAATTCCTTTATTTTTATAAGGACACAAAAGTTGACTAATGATTAGCATGACCATATAATCGGTATTTCAATCCAGGACCTTTCTGGGGATGAAAATTGGAGCTATTAATAACCATACAAGGAGGATGGGCAGAATGGGATTAGAGGGACCCCTACTTATAATCAAAATCAAAACATGTATCTAGGGATATAGCCAGGTTTCGGTGATTTATTGCACATTTCAAACTAAAACACACTTTATGTCTAACACAAACATGGTCGTATGATTTTTATTTTAATTCCACCTTGAGGAGAAAAAAATATAATAATGTACTGAAAAATTTCCTATACAGCCTGACACCTGTTTTCCCTATTTCTGATCCCCCCAAGGTAAGATAATCATAAATAGAACCTAAATTAATGTATTATTACATATAAAACAATAACTGATAATGACCCTCACAGAAAATAGATTTAGGAGCCTGGTAGCCATTGCAAAAATATTCATGGAGCTCATAGAAAATGAAGATATTTTAACTTTGTAAGAACAGAAAACATATGTGGGGAATAGATGCAAGGTGTCCACGCTACTTGTAGCTCTTGACCTTGTAGGATAACTTTGTCCGAGTCCACGTACTTATTTAGCTTCACTCTTCCCGCTGTCTCCAGTATCCACTTGGTGGCTTTCAGTGCTTTTTGGTGCCCTAGCCCAAAATATTAGGGTTCTTGATGCTTGATTTAGAAATCTCTTTTGTGGGTCTCAAGTAGGGCAAAGCTAGAGTTTAGTTTTTACTGCCTTAATCTTGCAGTTGAATTTAGCTCTCCCCCAACCAAGTATGGAGGCTGAGTTAAAAGAAGATATAAGTGAGTGTCTTCACGTTTCCCTTCTTCTACAATCATTTTAAATCAGGCACGTCTGCCCATTTTCCTTGCTTCTGGGTTTGCCCATGTGGGTGAGTCCTAGACAGCGGAATGTTAGGGTTTTTGCGATTTCTGAGAAATGTTATTGAACTTAGTGGCACAGTCCCTTTCTTCCATTCTGTTGCTTAGAGTGTGAATCTAATGATGAACAAATTTTTTTTTTGTCATGAGAACAAAACATCCCACGGATGACCGAGCAATAAGCTGGTAAAAGCCTGAGTCACAGATGAACTTGCAAAACCAGAAATTTCTTACCATCTTGGACTTTTATATACAAGAAAAACAAACTTCTATCTAGTTTTCTCCTCTATTATTTTTGTTGTTACATGTAGGCACACTTGTACCTGAATATAACCTGTCTGTCATGTGCATCATGGAGACTTAACCCATTTAACCCCCCAGGACTGTCTTCTCATGGGAAGACTCTTCTGGAACACTGCCTGGGAAGTAAGCGTTTGGTTTACTTGATGCTTTTGGTTTGAGGAGCTAGCCTCTCAGTGTCCATCTGTCCAGCCTACACTGACATGTCCTCCTTCCTAAGATGATGTGTGCAGGAGACATTTCCTCATTTACTCAGGACTTGTGCTACCTGAGGGTCGATCTCTTCTACACCGTGTGCTCCTTCTGTCTTCCCATTGCCGAAGCTTTGTGTCTACCATACTGCTCATCTTACAGTGGACACTCGTGAAACGTGTGGGTGTGTGAACACAGTAGAGGACACGTAAGCAAAACTTGTAATTACTACTCCGTCTCTTTTCCTTATGTTATCCTACTGGTCCACAGAACCTGCATTGCAGCATAAACCACTGCAGTCAGGGGAAGTGTCATTGCACCTTCCTGGGTGGCTTGGAAAACGTCGGTGTTGTGGCTAATGCTGGAGGCTGGGTCAGAATTTATCTGAGGGCCAGGAGAGAAGCAGCAACAGCCACATTTTGACCAGTTACTACTGGGCTCAGTCAGGGAGCTTTGTAATTATGACTTCATTAACATGGAACATGGCTGGGAAGTCATTCTCTGTATAAACCTATGCCATGCCAATTCCTTTACAGTGAGGTCCTCACTGAATAGTAACAACTTAGTTAGCTCTACATTGTGAGACCTTTTAGAATATATGGTTTATTAATAAAGCAACATAACCGAAGTTTAATAAATAAAAGCAGACATCTATATGTCAAATATAAATTTAGCCATTTTTAAGTACACATACATCAGTGATTTAAAAAAAATAGTTATTGATTTTAGAGAGACAGAGGAAGGGAGAGAGGGAGAAAAACACCGACTTGCTGCTCCACTCATTCGTGCATTCATTGGCTGATTCACGCATGTACCCTGGCTGGGGATCGAACTTGCAACCTTGGCATACCAGGATGACAGTCCAGCCAGTAGATCAGTGATTCTTTACTGCGTGAAAACCCTAAATCTTTAGAAGCACTTAAAGTCCTACTCCCTACAATATCTACCAGGTCTTCTAGCTAAATGTAAAAGCCTGCATCTTGGTCGTCACTCTTTGTCATATCTTGGGCACCTAAAAATTGTGCGTATATAATTTTTGAGTGGAAAAGGTCTGTAGCTTTTATCAGAATTTGGAGGTCATTGACTTAAAACAGATCAGCAACCTCTGCTGTGTTTACCAGAGTCACCAATCTATTCCAGAATCTTGCCAAGAAATTAGAGAATTAAAACTCAGAGTCACATGATCTAATTTTAATCACTTTTGAAGTTTGCCATTTAAATCAACAAGCCCCCACTGAGAGACAATTGAACCGAACACTTTATTTTAAAAGGCCAGGTTCCAACATTTCATCTCGAAGGAGTTCAAGCCCTCATCATTTCTCACCGGGTTTATCTTGACACTTTCTAACAGCCTCTCTGCCATTGGTCTCATCCTTTACTGTCCTGCCTCCTCCATCTTGCTGAATGAACTTTTCAAAAGGCAAACCTGAAAATGTTCTCAGGGCATGCAATTGTATCTGCCTTTTCTAGGTGCTTCTTGTCTCCTGCACCCTGCGGTCAAGGCAGTCTCTTTGACCTTTCAGACCCCTGAGCACAGACTTGAGTGCCCTTCCCGCCTGAGCAACTCATTCATTCTTCAACATTTAGGTCAGTTTCTTTCTTCTTTGGGTCGCCTGTCAGAATATCCACAGACAGACTTGGGATGCACCAGCGCGGATCTCACAGTGTCTTGTACATATTCCTCTTAAAGCTCTAATCAGATCTCTGTTATGGCTCCTGTTTATCTCCCTCATGACTCTGTGATTGTCATTATATCTTTAGCACACGAATGAATGGAGAGTGAACTATAAGTTAGTTACGTTGATTCCATTAAATCAGAATATGGGCTAATTTATGTAGGTTGAGTAGATGCAGTTCTCAAAGGGGTGAGGCACATTTAAGCCTTTTCCTTTTTTCTCGGGGACAATCGCCATGCATGAAACACCACTGACACCCTCAAAAGCATGGGTTTCCTAGACTTGATGTAAGAAAGGAAACTGCAGTGAGATTCCTGAACCACTAAAGAGAAAAGTGTTTTTAAGCATGTTTGTACTTCTAAGAGCTTCACTTTCTTGGTTAAATCAGTGTTTTGATTGTAATATTTATCAGTTCATTACAATAAATCTACATATCCGTATCAGCATTCTTTTGATCATTTCTCATAATTGGAAATAATACAATGTCATGTCTTGAAAAATGATCAATATTTCATGTTTTTTACTTAGTTTTCTTTCACTTATTCCCTTAATCACTCAGAAATGATAAGGGCTTATGCTTCCTTGAGAGAAATTTTAAATCTGTTCTAAACTTTCATAAACTGGTTGGTGTTAGGGTGGTCGGGGATGAGGCTGTGAAAGAATTCACGAAGAGAAGGAAGTGCAGAGAATAAAAGTTTTATTTTTCCTTGCCCAAGGGAGGGAAAGGGCTAGGTGCAGAGAAATGCACCAGCCCTGAGGGGTACGGGCTTTGGGCTTTTACCAGGTAATGGGGTGATTGTACAGAAGCATGTTTCAGTTGGGCTGTAAATTGTTTCCATGTTATCTTTGGGTGCAGGGTCCCGTTGGGGTCCTCGTGGTCTGGTGTGTCCTGTTTCTTAAGTTCCCAGAGCCTCTGCGCCTTCAGGGCGCTTCCGGTAATTTTCTAGTCCTGAGGATAAAGGTTTGTAAAACAATTAGGGTCCGTCATGCTTTATGGGGTCCAGCCCTCTGGGAAAGAGGGCCTGAAAAGGGGGCTTTTGTCCTATTAGTTGGCTTCTCTTATTTAGTTAAAACCAGTGATGTATGATTATACTTTAAAAGTCTCTCTTTATTCCAGTCGGGGCAGTTGTTGTGATCAAAGGCATTTAGGGACATGTGAACACACTTCAGGACTTGTGGTTTAACCTTATGCGTATGGGGAGCCACAGTGGTCATTTTTCCTTAGCATTTCCTCCCACCCCCTCCTCATGACATCATGATTTGTGCTGGGGGTGTCTACCAGTTTGCTGCAGAAGGAGAAAACAAATGTCATTTATTCCAAAGGGGCCTGCGTTTCATTGAGGGAACGCTGACAAATTTCGATGAAGGGAGTGAGACCATTATAGTTACATTTTTGGAGAGGTGATCTGGCTACGGGGTTCACTCTGAATGGTGTGAGGCCTGGGGTCTGGCCTGGAAAGTAATGTAAACTTTCTGTGGGCCATTATTGCAGCATTTCTCTGTTCTCTCCATTTCTCTTCTTGAATGTGTCAGAGTAAATGAACAATTAGACATTTCCCAAACATCCCACACTGTCTCACCCTGGCATCGACTTTTCTGCATTGGGCTGTTATATGTTTCAGATTCATTTCACCTGTCACCCCTTGGGGGAGCCTTCCCGGACTTCCCCAGCCTGGACAACCTGCCAGTCCTAGGGCGGCTTGCTTCCCCCTATTACACTGTATCCTAGACATCTCTTGTTTGCCCTTCTCCTTGGGCAGCTCTAACCCAGCGGATTCATGAGGCCTTTCATGCATGGGGTCTGGCTTAGTGCCCTGATCCTAGTAGGTTCCATGAGTGAACGAAGGAATGGGTGAGTGTGGTGAGAACAGAGGTAAAAAGACCAGAGAGGTGGCTGGTCTGGATGCTAGATAATAGGACCTGGAAGACAATGGGAATGTGTGGATCAGAGGGTGTGTGTGACTTTTCAGAGTGGAGTGACACCGGCAACCCCTGACCGGATATCATGAGCAATGGAAAAAGAGCATCAAAAGTGGCGGAAGCTTTTGTCCTGCTTCAGAGAACTTTGTGTGTTAGAAATGAACGTATCGGTGGGGGGGGCATCATTCTAAGGTAGAAAAATGGTTTTATATAAGTCAAATTTAATGAGGTACATAAGTTCTATAACCATTTAAGATCACTTTGACTCTTTGCTACTATCAGAAGTTTCTTCTGTTGAACCTAAATTTTCAATATGTAATTTTAAACCCAGTTTGATACAAATTTTCTTTATTTCTTATTTTAGACTCTTGAATGCATTTGCTTTAAAGAAGAGAAATAAATATTTGAAAGGAGTAAACAGTTGAAAAATTAAAATATGAATAATTTACATGCTGGCTCTCAGTTATTTTGTTGATTGCTAAATTATGTGTTCATTGAATGCTGCTTATGTTTAAATATCTCCTTTAGTGTTACTAAGGGAAACATACTTTCTTACCTGACTCTTGTGTATAGACTTTATTTGGTTTATATTGTTCCCAGTTTATTTTTTATTTTTTGGAACCAAGTAACTTTTTCATAAATATATGTTCATTTTTTATTTTTTTATAAGATATTTTTTGAATACACTATTGCAGTTGTCCCAATTTCCCCCCTTTGCCCCCTCCACCCAGTACCCCCATTCCTTCCAGCAATTCTCCCCGTTAGTTCATGGCCGTGAGTCATGCAGATAAGTTCTTTGGCTACTCCGTTTTCCTGTGCATTTTTTCTTAAAATAAATAATGCAGTAAAATTGGGCATGTAATGAAGAAAATATTACTTAAAACCCCTACTTTCAGAAGAAACTGTTTTGAGAGTTTGGTGAACGCAATTTCAGCTACCCCTTCATTAATATACCTATTGATAAAAAGAGAGATGATAGATAGGTAGAGAACAAAGATGGGGTTCATAAAGCACGTGCTGTTTTTACTGAAAGTATTAAACATAACTCTTCAATTTAGCAGAAATACATTTGCTATTTGAATTGAAAGGAACCCGTGATTTCATAATTCTCACAGTTGCTTAGACTAAGTGTTACATTTAAATGAATTTAGTG
Organism: Desmodus rotundus; assembly: GCF_022682495.2. Lineage (NCBI taxonomy): Eukaryota > Metazoa > Chordata > Mammalia > Chiroptera > Phyllostomidae > Desmodus > Desmodus rotundus. The sequence goes on from NC_071394.1 coordinate 121,942,404, forward strand.
CTAATAACCTGTGCTTGTTTCCTGGCGTCTGCTTTCCTGTTGTGTGTATTGCTTGTTTTTATTATTGCTTTTTAGTTTATTTTCATTGTTTACACTCTTCCAGTTGTCCCCATGTTTTCCCCCTTTGCACACCTCCCCCCAGGCCTCACCCCTCTTCCCTCAGGCCATCACTGCACTGTTGTCTGAGTCTGTGGGTCACTCATATATGCTCTTTGGCCAATCTCTTCACCTTCTTTCCTCCAGTTCCTTCCTTTCCCCTGCAACAGCTGTCAGTCTGTTCCATGTATCTATCCCTCTGCTTCTATTTTGTGTATTTTGATGGATAATTTTTACTAGCAGATTTCACCCTCTAGTAGTTTTTACAAGGAGGCCCACAAGTGCTGGCTATTCTAAGTTACTGCATCCCAGAGTATGTCTGTTTGTTGCTTTGATACTTTCTCCTTGAGGAGGTACTTGTGGAGTAACTTTCCCTTGGAACATTTGAACTACTCACCTACCATTTCCTGGCTTTAGATACATCTGAGATCAACTTTTTAATTTTTCTACTGGAGTGCTGGTTTGATTTCATTTTAACCCTTTATTGTGTTTTGAACTGCAACTGACATACAGAGAAATCCACAACACAGACAACGAGCACTTATGCATCCCTTACCCAGGTTAAGAGATAGAAGAGTGCGAGCACTTGCCACTGCCTTCTCTGGATTTGCAAAACTCTTCCAACAAAGTGACTTCTCCTGGACGGCTCACCTCCTTGTGTCTTGGAGTTTCCCCAGATCTTGTGATAGTAATTCTTTATTAGCTTTTCTACCTTATTAGATTTTCAGTGCCTTCTAGCTTATTTTTAAAAAGTGCCCAGTTTTCCTACTAGTTGTCTTCAGTGGAAAGGTTGTTCTTTAACCTTGAATTTCAAAGATTTTAGGATTCATCATTTTTTGTTGTCTGTCTGTGGTGAGGGAAAATTGCTGCTCTTTTCATCCACAAATTCAATTCCTTTTTGGTGTCCACAAGTTTTCTTTAGTTCAGTTATTGATTTCTTTTAGTACTAGCTGTTTCTTCTATATGGTCCACCATCTCTATAGTCAATTTCAAAAAAAAAAAATCAGCATCTTACTGAAGCATTACATATGAGTATACATAAAATTTCTCCAATTTTAGGTGTATAGCGTGATAAATTTTCACCAACTCAGCGCATCTATGTAATACACACGCAGTTTAAGAAATTCAACCTCCCAAAATCTCTCTTATGACTCTGTCCATTCTCAACCCTCTCTAAAACTTCTGTATGAAGTTCTACTACCATAGAATAATTATATTTGATTGTAAACTTTACATCAGTGGAATTACACAATATGTAATTTTTAGTTTCATTTTTTTTCCTCAACAATTCATGAGTTTCACCTGTGCTGCTGTGTAGAGTTGTTATTTATTATTATTACTGCATAATATTTTGTTGTTTGTGTGTCCAGTTTGGGGCTATTGTGAATAATGTTGTTATGACCATTCTAGTCCATGTCTTTTAGTGAACATGTTCATATATTTCTTTTGTGTACTTTCCTAAGGGTAACGTTGCTGGGTCATAGAATAGGTAAGTGAGCAACCTGAGTAGATACCACGAAACCGTTTTCCAATTCACAGTCCCGACAGCAGCACGCAGTCTGAGAGGTCAGTTTTTCCACGTGGTTAGTCTCACGTAGTTAGTCTCACGTGGTCATTGTTCTCTTTTTCGTTTCAGCTATTCTGGTGAATGGGTTTTCAATCAACTTTGGTCTTTTCTTTCCAGTTTGTCTCCTGGATTTCTAAGGGCTTCATTCTGCACCCTTCAGTGAAACGCCTCTTTTCTGGGCCTCAATTCTCTCATATGCAAATGAAGGATGCTATGCGGAGTGTTGAAACTGTGGCAAACAAGTTTCTAATCCCCACATTTCTTCTTTCTCTGTATAACTAAAATTCTCTTCATAGGTTTCTCAAATAGCTTTTTTTTTTTTTGATATGTGGTTAAGTATCATGATGCTAATTTCCTTTCAAGGAAACTAAACGTGTATATTCTGACTTTTTTCTGGAGGCAAGCTGGGGTAGATACAGGGGTGTCCAACCTGCGGCCCATGGACCACATGCAGCCCAGGATGGTGTAAATGCGGCCCAACACAAAATCGTGAATGCCCTTAAAACATGAGATTTTTTTTGTGATTACATGTCACAATATATTTAATATGTGTGGCCCAAACAACTCTTCTTCCAGTGTGATGCAGAAATGCCAAAAGGTTGGATGCCCCCAAGTGTAGATCGACAAAGTGCTGGCATTTTGTTGAATATTCTAGACACACTGATCACCCAGTGTCTTTAAGAGAACTTTAAGTGCACTTCTCCTTTGACTCAAATTTGACCTAAAAAAGTTGCTGATAAGAGCAGAGTGTCAGTGTTAGAGTTTAAATCCACACTGTTACAAAGGCCTCTCATTTCATTTCTACGCTTCTTATAACATTTAGCACTTTGGTTTCTGGAATACTGAGGTGCATAGGGCTGTGTGTAGTATTCTTTATACCTTGTTACTAACCTTCACTGAGGAGCTGTGTAAACAAAATACAGCTAAGCTATAGACAGGCCCCACTTGAGGCTCCAAAGAGGCGTGTGATGGTTCACCTACAGCTCCTTCCCAAACAAGAAGAATGCTTCTCCAAGGCTGGCAATCAATCTGCTCTTTGGCGCCCCCTGGATCCCTGGGGTTGCACAATGCGGGGACATAGCTGCTTGATTGATTGTTCCTTGGCTGAAAATGGCTCTGGCTATCGATATTTTCCTGTATTCAGTGCTCAATCATTGCTGATTGTAGCAACAACAAAGAAGAATCTACCAGGTTTGGCTTTGCCTTTGTGTGTGTGTGCAGTGATTCCATTCAAGGAGTACGAGTGACTTCATTCATGGAGGTTTCCTTTTAGAGGTCATTCTGGTTGAGGGCTTGAAAGAGGTAGAGAGTACAGATCATAAATCCTTACTATCTTGTTCTCTGTATGAAGAAAAAGCCTCATCATGCAAGACCAGAGAGGAGGTAAAACTTTCCATTAACCATTCTTGTTACTTGAATTCTAGTTATACTTTTACCTGACCTATCCGCTCTACCTTGGCCTCTCAGACAAGCTGGAGAAATGGGCTTCAAGAAGGGATTGATGGGTTTATCACAGATGTGTTCACGGGTAGCATCCTTGTTGCAGAGACATTGAGGTTGACGTATTTGAGTCCCTTATCTGATGCCAGAACTTCCCCCTTGAAGCCAGTGCTAAATATCCATATGACTGTTTCTTACAAATCTTAGAGACCTGAACCAGCAGTTTCTTTTGAAGCCCCTGAGAGGTTGGAAGGTGGGAGGCTGTGGCCTCATTAGCCTGGCACTCAAACCAGCTGCAGTTAGCAGGATGTATGGGAGATACAGCCACGCACGTTTCATATATAGGCCAAGCTTTATCATGCAAGGGCTGTGTGTCACAGGGGGAACTTGGAAAACGAACCTAGTGCTTCAAAGCCAGGATAAAACTGCATTTCAGGGCTGGCCAGGGGCTGGGATTCAAGGACGCAAGCTGGGCTTTGTCTAGCTTTGAATGGGCTCTTTGTGTTTTCAAAAGAGGGATGAAAACACAAACACAGTCGCAAATGAGGCTTTGTGTGAAACATTTGGCAATGTTGCCTTCTGCACTTTTGATGCCTGGGGTTGCTGCTCAGGACCTCACTAGCACAAACACAAAGGAGAGTGTTTCTTTGGCTACTTCCGCGGAAAAACACAGTCCCCTCTTCCTCTGGGGCCTGTTAACCAGGCACTATCAGGGAACACACACCTGACTTCCCAGTTTTTCCTATTTTGTGAATGTGGGTATGGGGTGGAAGGGAGAGCGTGGAAAAATCTGCCTAAGGAGAAAGCAATGCATCTAAACCTCTTTAATGGGTTGGTTTTATTGTGCTTTGATGAGGCCTGCATGAAACACCTGTGTCTCATCCAGTCTTTGTTTATCATAGTTCTTGGTTTTTATATTTACCACACTGGGTATGAGATGAAACAATTAGGAAGGAGAGACAGGTATGTAAAGGAGTTCTTGATAGAGTGTTTAGGGGCCTTTTGGAACTGGGCCATGGCAGGGGGATAACAGTGTCAGGCTGCCAACAGTGTAATGCAGGCGAGACAGAGCAGTGCCAACGTGAGTCCTTCCCTGGACTGTCAGGCCACCTGCCAACAAGGTCACAGTGGACTGTGTGAGAGCGAATGCCCTCAGGAGGTCACAGGTGCGTGAGGATGGCTCTTTACTCATGATGCTTCCCTCCCAAGTGCTCATCGACATCTGAAATGTATTTTTTCATTTTCAAGCAGTTTTTCCCCCTCATACCTATGACTACAGGCTGATTGAACAGGTGGGCTCAACTTGCAGACCATAAAAAGTGGAAGAGAGGATGCCTGAGAATATAAATGCTTCCTAGGGAGGGCAGTGAATTAAACTCATTTTCAAAAACCTGTGTTACTATCCCAGGGCTGTATTAAAATATTTCTTCCTGTAAAAGAGACATACTTTTATACCTTGCTGGAGGAAAAAAAATCCATATAGTTTCTTTGGATCTGTTTTTGAATAAATGCGGGGAGCAGGTGTGTTCTGGCTCCTAGTCTCTCTATTCTCATGGATAACTGGTCTTCCTATGCAGGAAGGATTTCAAAAGAGCATGTTTCTGTAACACATTTCACCTCTTCTTTTTTTGGCAAGGTGTGGTCTTTGCCACACTTTCTAAAAACACAAGATTGATCCAGCCTAGTCACTAGGATCTGGCAGCTGGCCAAGACCTTATGTGGGGGGGAGGCCTTTTGGGTCCCTGCCTCAGATGCATGAGGTAGCTCAGCTGAAACAGCTGAGGGCAGCATTCATGGGAAGGGTTGTATGGGGTTCAGACAGTCCACAGTGGTAGTCAGTATAGGCCTCTAACTGTGAAGGAATTGTTCTGAAATCCTGAAAGGAGTTGATAGAAATATCACAACAGTGTTACAAATGTGATTATTCAAAATCTCAGGCAAGCCATAATTGTTTATTCAGATATTACCACCGGAGACCTCTATGCACAAGGATATAAAAGCAAAATTTTGCAGCTCCTGGAAGTATAACCCTGACGTTAAGTCTCAATTTCAACCCTTTATTTGAATTAGCTTTGGCCTGTCCTTCGGAATCTCTGGAGCTCATCTCCCTGGTGCTGCCCGCGTGCCTCTGCTTCAGAGGAAGTAGGACAGCTCACAATATTTGATAGGCCCTGGGTACTGCCCTTATGCTGGACCGCAGCTTTTTGCAGCACCGTGAAGCTAATGAAGATGCCCCAGGTGATACATTTTTTTTTAGCCTGGTCTTTGTTGGTCTGTTGTGGTCACCTTGCAGTCCCTTCGGCTTGAGACTACACACATGTCACAGGCATGTAATGTATCCAAACGCGTGCGCAGGTACACAATCGCACACATACCTGCCTGCATGGGGTGTGTGCTCCCAGAAACTGGAGTGTGCATTTCCCATTCTGGTTTTAATTGGCAGTTTCCACATTTCAAGATTTTCTTGCAAAATAATAAAGGAGAGAGACATTTAGGAGCATATGTAAATGGAAATGTAAAAATGTAAGTGTGAAAAACTCCTAGAATAACATGAAATCCAACTATATGAGTTCCCCAGTAGGTGCTCCTCAATGAATTAATGACCAAAGCTTAATAATGATGGAGTGGACAGATATGCAATTTTAAACAAAAGGAAATGGGGTTGATATTTGAAGTAAGTAATATGAAAATATTAAATGTGCAGAAGAGAATAGTCTACATTGCTAATGGTAAATTCCAAATAAAAATATAACAATAACAAAACTTTAGGTGATGAATTACACAGATGTACAAAACCAAAAAGAAAAATGGAGAACTGAAGGAAATAATAGGAAGTAATATTTTAATTAATATTTTAAGTAGGTAACAGAATAAAGAGAAATCAGTAATGAGATTGGTGGACTTTATTTAATGATTGGATTTTGAATTGTGTTCTGAGGAAGAAGTGAGTGAAAATATAAGTAGAAATTAACACATATGAAAATAATAAAATGAGAGATAAATACTAGAGTCTTTCTTTCTTTCTTTTCTTTTTATTGTTCAATTACAGTTGTCCCCATTTTCTTCCCACTACTCTCCCCCCCCACATACCCCCACCTCCCGCATTCAACCCTCCCCTCCCCATTGTTCTTGTCCATGTGTCCTTTATACATGTTCCTTGATGATCCTTCCCATTCTTTGCCCCATTATACTCCTCTCCCCTCCTCTCTGGTTCTGTCAGTTTGTTCTTTATTTCCATGTCTCTGGTTATATTTTGCTTGCTTGTTTGTTTTGTTGATTAGGGTCCACTTATAAGTGAGATCATATGGTAATTGTCCTTCACCACCTGGCTTATTTCACTTAGTATAATGTTCTCCAGTCACACCCATGCTGTCGCAAAGGGTAGGAGTTCCTTCTTTCTTTCTACTGTGTAGTATTCCATTGTGTAAATGTACCATAGTTTGATCCACTCGTTTACTGATGGGCACTTAGGTTGCTTTCAGTCCTTGGCTCTTGTAAATTGCACTGCTATGAACACTGGGGTACATGGGTTCTTTTGAATTGGTGTTTCAGGATCCTGAGGGTATAATCCCAGCAGTGGAATTGCCAGGTCAAAAGGCAGTTCCATTTTTAGTTTTTTGAGGAAATTCCATACTGTTTTCCACAGTGGCTGCACCAGTCTGCATTCCCACCAAGAGTGTACTAGGGTTCCCTTTTCTCCATAACCTTGCCAGCACTTATTGTTTGTTGATTTGGTTATGATGGCCACTCTGACTGGTGTGAAGTGGTATCTCATCGTGGTTTTAATTTGCATCTCTAGTGATGCTGAGCATCCTTTCACATGTCTCTGGACCCTCTGTATGTCCTCCTTGGAAAAGTGTCTGTTTGGGTCCTTTGCCCATTTTTAAATTGGATTGTTTGTCATCCTGGTGTGGAGTTGTGTGAGTTTTTAATATACTTTGGAGATCAAACCCTTGTCTGAGGTATCATTGGCAAATATATTTCCCCATACAGTTGGTTCCCTTTTAATTTTGCTGATGTTTTCTTTAGCTGTGCAGAAGCTTTTTAATTTGATGAGATGAGAGATAAATACTAGAGTTTTTATTTATTTCTCTTTTTCTACCTTTTGTTTTTTTTAAAGAATCAAGACCAATAAAGCAAACAAAAGTCTCATGGAGGTGACCAGGGAAATAAAAGAAATAGCCATATACTTTATTAGGAATGATAAGTAGATGTAGATAAATAGTTATTTGCATATGCTTATATATACATATCAGAAAAATTAGAATTCTATGTAACTACATTCCAATACAGATTACATGAATGAATAAATTTTAGGGGACAATATAAAAACTACTGGTTATAAGAGAAATAGAAAAAATGCATCGAACCTAAAAGAAATTATGAAAAATGTCTAAACATAACCCCCAGAAAGATATCAGACCCATATGGTTTTAGGCATGAGTTCTTTCTAACAATTTTGGAACACAACTTTCTCATGCCACTCTAAATATTTGAGCAGAAAAGACAAGTTTCTCCTTTTTTCCCCCTTATGAGTAGTGTAACCATAGAGAACTACAGACTAATCTCTTTTAGAAATGGAAATGGAAATTTCTAAACACAGGATGGCTGCATGAAATCAAGTATATTAAAGAAAGTATGTGCTCTGATTAGGTAGGTTTTCTTCCAGGAACTTAATGATGACTTAATAATACAAATATAGATTATGATAATCCATTCTGTTAGTAAGGGAAAAATATACGACTATTCCTGATTTAAAGTAAATTACAGTAAAATAGGACTAGAAGAATATTTCCTGCATGTAATAATAATATACCTGGCCAAAACATGTGCATCACACTTAAATGCATACATTAGAACCATCCTTATTACAAGTCAAGGTTGCCTGTTCCCCAAGTTATACCACGACTGACCCAATGCATAATGAAGACAGTACTTCACATCAGTAAGATAAAACACAGACATTTGTTCACATCGTCAGGAAAGCCCACTGTTTGTGACAAGTAAAAACACTCAAGGAAACAAAGTAAGGAGGACCCATCGTCTTCTACAGGCATAACTCTTCTGTTACAGGGGAACAGAAGATGTGAGACTATTAGCATACCTGGACAATACAAGCACATATTTTTGTTAGTTTGGAGTAAATGAGAACTTTATGACAGAAACCATAAAGGAAAATTTGAAAGTAAACAAATAAAGTCATGTTAAATTAAAAGACAACTGGGTAAATGTTTTTGAAAAAATATGACAGATAGAAGATTAATATTTTTAACGTACAAAGGACTCTTACAAATCAATAAATAGATAAATATTCTTAAAGAAAAAGAAACACAAGCGGCCTACAGAAAAAGAAATACAAGTTGTTGGGAAACAGAAAAGATATAACAGTGATTTATCACTGATCTTATGAACTAAGCAACATTTGGTTTTGGGAAAGTTGACCTAGTCAATAAAAGAGTCATTTCACTCAAGGCAGTAGAGAGAGCGGTGACTCAAAGATAGGTTCTGGCGTGGAACACTGCACACGAGTTAACACGCTTTCCTACCACTTTCTAACTGCTAATTTTAGTCTACTTAGCACTCACTGCCAACATTTATAAATTAGCAGGGGTGGCCCATACCTTGTCACTGGTTGAAGTAAATGCGAAAACCATGCCCATCTGAAACTTATAAAAGCGTATCTAAGCATTGTATCTGTTTTCCCTGCATTTATCTATAGCTGGCATATACCATATTTATCCTCTTTTTCTAATTATATTTTTTCTTTCTTTGTTCAGAAGACATGGTCAGTGAAAGAAAATAAAGAAAAGGAGAGAGAGAGAGAGAGAGAGAGAGAGAGTTATGTCCAAAGGTAGTACAGTAGTTAACATTTATGTAAGTTTAAGTCTATAGTTTTATAAACAGTAGTTAAACCAAAATATATAACATTCATACTAAAATTAATAAATCTTGATTTAAAAAGCAGTGAAGGTTTTGTTGGCTAGGTAATCAATGCTTACTCTTATACTAGGTAAACCCTGAAATCTTAGTGGCTTAGCAAGTTTACAGGATATTTTTTGCTCATATCATAGCTAGTGATAGTCATACTATTTGGAATATTTGGCCTCTAAGGTTGCCATAGCAAGGGAAGAAAGCAAGTTGGAGGGCTACTTTGGACTTTTGAGTGGTTTACACCATTTTCTGCCCACATTCCTCTGGCGACAGCTTGGCCATATAGCCTGACCTAGCTGCAAAGGAAACTGGGAAATGCAGAGAAGCCCACGAAGATCTGATGAGCGTTATTGGTCTCGGCCTCTGATAAAGTATGAAGAGGACCACGTTCTCCAGGATGACACGCTTGCACTGTGAACTGTAGAGAACCATCTTCAGAGCTCGTTCCATTGTAATAATCCCTTTGCAGTAACACCATCGTCTGGGACTTGGTGGGAGAGTATTGAACTTGTTCCTCTATTTTCATAAAAAGTTATCAATCAGTAATAATAAGATGCAGAGTAGATCTGCATTCCAGACTAGACAATTAGAAAAAGGTCTGCTTTCCAGTTCTTGCCTATAGGTTAATTGAGATAAGGGACAGTTGGGAGGAGTGTATGGGAGTTCTCCTCGAGAACTGTTACTCTGGGATCAAGCAGGACACATGCACATGCTCTGTAGATCCTCTATACACTGTCCCCTCACCGTTCCCTTCATGGCTCTCTCTCTGCCCTTCCAGGCTGCTTTCAGAGGGCCGCACTTTGCTTTCGTGCCTGACGGTCCTAATGAACCACCACGGCATCTGCAATTGGGTGACTGTGCACAGTATCTGTCAGCGATCCATACATGAACCACCAAGTGAGAAGTTTCTTTCAGTATGAGTTTTTTTAAAAATCTTGACTTATGTTAAAGAATGCTCTATTATGTTCATTTATTTATTTTTCTTTATGCCTTTTCTTTGGCTTTGGCCACCTGGAAGCTCAGTCAAATTGTTGGTTCAACAAGCACAACGAGGTCACTAAGGGTTACAAGTATACATTGTACCGTTCCCTCCCCCATGCTGATCTTTCATTTAGATTTATGTGTCTGAGTCCTGACTTTTGGTTTTTATTTCTACTTTAGCATTATAATATGTGTTTTAAAGTCACCTTAAATCCCACATGCTAAGTTCTCCCTGGGAAACCAGCCAGTCCAGAAGCTTCCAGGGATGATTAGTGGAAGGGCACATTTGGTACAAAGCCAAACTTTACAGAAAAATATCAGTTCCTTGGGTGTTCTCATGTGCAAATTTTTTTTTAAAAAGCAGGCTTGGAAGATAGGATGTTTATGGGAAGGCAAAAGAAATGTGACAGCCAGTTTCATAAGGGACAAAGATAAATTAGAGAGCCCTTTTAGGATTCACAAAGGGTTTTGCGTTCTATTCTAGAGGGCATGTTTTATATCTCATTTATGTATTGCTTCACTAATGGGTGGGGAAATGAAGTACTTCGACTGGACTGTTAATATCTCTATAAAGATAATATTCATGAGTGAAAAATAAAGGATTTGCCCATTTCTCAGAATATAGAATGCTATGGATAGAGCTGTATTAGATTGTAGACTATGACCTGGTTTCCATGACAACAACATTCATTATCTCATTCTTTCCTAAGTTACCCAATTTAACTGCCCTATCCCTTTTATCACACCTCCCCCTCATTAAACACTTACCAGATCCTTTTCTGTTGCTATGTAGGCAGTGTAATAGCTTTCACAGCAGCTTGCTGAATGAAATAGGAAAACACACACGCACTTGGGGAGTGTGTGTGGAGAGAGGGATTTCAGCAGTATTTCAGGAGCAAGGGATGCAAGTGGCAGGTACGTGTTCTCTCTCTATATATACACTCACAGTGCAACCCCTGGCACCTTTTGCACAGAAATGTGTCCTGCTTTGGCTCACAGAGCTTCCATGTGTGTCGATTTGATGGAGTCTGGGTTCCCCTGACAGTGTGACAAGCTATTAATCACATGTGACCAAAATAGCACACAAAGGAGGGCACTCCTATTTTTTTCCTTCCCTGGGCAGGAATGGGTGATGTACTGAAATGCCTTGTCTTTGCATCCTTTCTGGTTTCTTTTCTTAGTCTTTGTCTTTGTGCCATCCTTCATCCTTATCACAGGACTTCTTAGAATTGCAAAGCAGGTGTGCTGTCTGGAGCCGGTGAGGTCACGGGGACCAAGTCAGTGGTGTAGGGATAACACAGAACAATAGATGCTTGTTTCACACTGACTTGTTTCCTCCTAAGACACATTGAAGTATGTAAGGCTTCATAATTATTATCTTAAAGACTTTGTCTCACTTAGGAGGATAAAGTAGGTCATATGGAAGATTTAAAACATTTTAATGGTCAAGGCATGCTGATAGTTAATACTTATTTTTGCATGGTGTAAAGATATATGACTGGCATACTTACAGTGTTTTTAGATGTTCTATTTCAAGGTGAGGTAATGACATGCTAATCTGTTGGACATTTCTAGTACAAGGTAGTGAGACCTCAGGGTCAAAGTCTGCTGTCACATGACTTAACCGTGGTCAGGAGTGGCTTGGGTATGTGATGTGTCTAGTGTTCTGCCCGTGATGGGAGATGGCCAACAGATGGTAGACTTGACTTCAAGGTTCCTCTAGTCCAAGGCCATAAGATTATGTTAGCTTCCCTAGTCCTTGTGCCTGAGGTTGGAATACAGATACCACTGAGGTTGGAATGGGGGCTCTGATAAGGAGGTTATGGGAGGGGGGCAAGATCAAAGCCAGGAGAGCGAGTTTAACCGTATTCTTAAGCAGAAGTCAGCAAGTATTCTCTGTAAATGGCCAGATAGGCTTTGTAGGTGATACAGTTTCTGTTGCAACAATTCATTTCTGCCATTGTGGCACAAAAGCAGTCAGATAATATATAAAAGAATGGATGTGGCTGTGTTCCAATACAATTGTATTTATACATATTAGGTAGTGGGCCCTATTTGACCCACAGACCATAGTTTCCTGCCCCCTATATTTGAGAATGGTACTAGGTAGATAGCATAATTACTAAATGTGAGGGTCAGACAAGAAGGGTCTATTGATCAACAAATCTAGCAAGTGGAAAAATGAGAAGTAACAGTAGAAATGGACGGTTAAGTGCTATTCACCGTACGCGTCACTCTTCAAAGGGTTCTGCATGCATTAACTCATTGCATGCTCTTAACAACTCCACGGGGTAAGTACTGTCTTACTGGCTGGGAAACACGGAGGTTAGGCAGTGTTCCCAAGAGCGCACAGACTGTGAGTGGCGGGGCTGGGATTCAAACCCAGGTTCTGGAATTCAAGTCAAATTTCAAAATTCATGTTCTAAACCACTGTGGTTTCTTACTCCACCTTGTGGAGCTGGGAAGTGAGAGGTGGTCAGGAGGAATTCTGGCGTTGGAGTTCGTGAAACTGCAGTGAAATTTATATTGTCTCAGATTGTGAGAAAGGCTGTGTGTGAAGGCCAGATGGGAGGAACAGGCTGTACAGGGACTGTCCCTAGTACCAAAGTGTAGTTGGATGAACTGTCAAAAGACAGGCTGCCAGATCCACTCCACTGTGACATTAACTTTCTTTGCATGTGAAATACATCATACATAAAACAGTGTCTGTAACATATATGCTCTAGTGTGAGGAATAATAATCAAACACCCTTGAACCTGCTATCCCACTTAGAAACAGATTATTATCAAGGCCACAGAAGCCCCACTGAGCCCTGCTGATTCCATTCCATTTCTGTCTCTGTCTAAAATAGCCCATTATTCTCTATTCTAAATTAATATTCACCTTGGTTTTCTTTATAATTTTATGATGCACATAGGAAATCTAAACAGTATATTACTATTAAGTTTTGTCTTTTGTATGAATGGAATAATACTGCTTCAGTGACTAGATTTTTTTCTTTCGGCATCAAACTGACAAAGTTCATCCATATTGCTAAGTCTGATTGCAGTTCATTCATTTCCACTGCTGTCTAACAGTCCATTGTATGAATATAATCCATTTTATTTATCCATCCGGTTCCTGGCCATTCGGTTTGCTTTAAATGGTGGTCTGCTAAGGGCAATGCTACTGTAAATATTTTCACATGTGTTTCATGTCATGGAGCATAAATACAAGCATTTCTTTAGGAAATATTTTTATAAATGAAGTTTATTTTTTATTTTCTAATTATAGTTGACAGACAATATTATATTAGTTTCAGGTATACAACACAGTGATTGACCCTTTCTGTACCCTGAAAAGTGACCACAATAAGTCTAATAATTATATTATTGACTGTGTCCCCTATGCTGTACAGTCTATTCCCACGACTTATTTTATGAGTGGAATTTCTCACTCATGGATCGTGAACATGTTTAACTTTAAGGGGTAGTAATAAATTATTTTTCAAAGTGGTTGTGCCAATTTCCACGTCTACCAGCAGCGTCTGAGTGTTGGGAAGCTCCACATCCTTGCTAATCCTTCATATTGCTGGGCTGGAGCAGCTCATTTTAGTTTTCACTTGCATGCCCATGATAACACTTGGTATTTTTTCAGGTTTTCATCTTATTGCCTTCAGACTCTTCCCAGCGGCTTTGGGTGAACATCAAATAGTCCTTTGCATGGCTGGTAGGAAAACCTCACTCTAGGTGCCTTATTTATCTTTCTCATGCTGGCAGGGCTGATGAATAAGCAAGCCACAGAAGCACAGAAGTGGTGGACACATTTGTGTCTTCACATAAATGAAAGTTTCATTTATTTCCCTGGATTCTGGGGACAGAGGGACTCAGGCTTATTCCTATCCCAGTCCTACCACAAACTATTTAGCACAGGGAACTGAGGCAAAGTTATTCCACTTCTAGGAACTTCAGTTGCCTTAGTAATAAGTCAAGCAGCATAGTACCTCTCTATGCCAGATATCGTCAGTTCATGCTAAGCTCTTCTTTGTTTGGGGGGGAGGAATGGAAGGCTGAAAACTATATTTTGCAGGCCCCTTTGGTCAAAAGGGTTCTGGTTTGGATCCTGCCAATTCAAGACATTCAGGCAGACTTGGAAGGCAGAAAGAAGACTCATTTCCTGCCCGGTGATTAGGATGGGTAGCCATGTAAACGTAGGGACAGAATGTTTGTAGGGGCTGCTAGGTGAGCTTCTGGGAACTGTCACCTTGGTGTGATGCACAGGTGAGAGTATTGGCTGAGATTTCCTGTAATCCCAGAATTTTCTGATTTCTCTAAAGCCAAAAGGGATTCTCACTGGCCTTCGCCCACTGCCCTGTGTTTAATAAACTCTGCATTAACTCCCTTTTTGCCAAAATGCCGAGAGTGGTTTCTCTTTGCCTGACTGAGCCCTGACTGATGATATACACTACCTTACACTACTGAACTACTGCAGGCCGTTGTGAGGACTAACTGGAGTAATTCATGGAGGGCACCTAATGTGCACCTGGTGCATAGCAGGTGCCTTATAAGCACCTACTTTCTCCACCTTTTTGAAATATGGAAATGGAAACGGATGGAGAATGTCGAAGGATCTTGCTTCCCCCAGTTGATAAGGACACCTTAGATGAGCCTGCACACAAAACTTTGTCTCCTAGTCATTGGGCCAAGGCCCCAACGGCTGCTGCAGAGCGGCCAAACCTGTGGTGAGCCGTTCTGCTCCCAAATGTCTGCAAGCCAGTGTTGGGTGCCGCTGGCCGGGTTTGGCGTCCACCAGGTGTGTTGGAATGCCAGCACCCTCCCTAGCTGTGATGGTGACTTTCTTTACGGTGTTTACTCTGCATCTCATTAAAGCATCACTACCCAGAGTTATCCCTGGACCAAGTCCCTGCTAACATCTGCCAGGAAGTTTTCTAAACAATTATCTAAGCTGAGCCACCTCCCTTCCACCACGCTGCTGGAACTTCATCTGGAAGGTAATTGGTGCCGCTACGGCCTCCTGTTCATTTCCCCACCTGCCTCAGACAGGCTTGAGATGAACCACAGTGTGACTGGTTAACAATCAGAAATGCCAGCGGAACAACTGTAACAGAATAAACAGTAGAAGTAAAAAGTTAAAAAAAAAAAAAAAGAAAAGAAATGCCAGTAGGCCTGAGCTCCTTTTCAAAAGCTCCTGTGCTACTTGTGTTTTGGCATTTGCAGAGTCCTTCATGAACAACCCCAGAAAAGCTAGGCTGCAAATCAAATTCGGTCTGACTTCAGAGGTCTTAATCTTTTTACAGTAAGAAGAAATGTTCTGCTGAGAGATGTCATCTGACCAGCTCTATTCCCTCGCCCTCTTCTCAGGCTAAGGTATGCGAACAAAGCCAAGCATGCCTTATGCTCCCTTTGTTGTCCTCATGCTTCTCCTTTCGGAAGCCCTCTCCCCCCTTAGGAGTCCACTTTTCTGCACTTCAGAGACTCAGTGTCCTTCAGTGAATTGAGATCTCCACGTCCCCTCTCTAAGGGGTATCTGCATTTTAAGGCCTGTGTCCCCTGGTATGGAAAGATCTGCCAACTCCTGTATTCAACACTTACATAAGGCCTTCTGTGTGATTAGTGCCACGATCAGCAGTGGGGACAGGAGTCTGGTGGGAAAGGCACTTCCATGCGGCGCCAGTTTGGCTATGGGAGCTCAGGCTTGGCGATGGTCATAGGTAGCAGTGCATCAGCTTGACGGGTGATTTGTGCAAAGCAGGGGAGGCACGGAAGGTGAGGAGCAGTGGGGTTCCTGTCACTCTCTGTGCTGCTGTGACACTTTATGAGGTATTCATGAGATGTTTCAAATGGGGGGTGACTTTGTCTTGGAGTCCAGCTGCAGGACAGCCTCATTTTGAGGGAGCTGAGGGGTGTGCTCTTTGGAAATGTGCAGGGACACCAGCAGGAGAGGGACTCACGCAGAGAGGCTAGGAGAGGAGGAGCTGGGAACAAGTCGGGAGACAGCGACTGGTGGCCAATTGCTTAGCTCCAGATCAAGGCAGGCTCCTCTGAGGTTTGACGCCGTGACAGCAGAGGGCCCCAGGGGCCAGTGGCCTGTTGGTTTGTCCATCCATGTGTCTGCTCTTATAGTAAAGCACGCTACTGGGTTTCCCAGGGGTCTGCTGGATCCCCAGGCCTGGCACTTGTGCAACCTCTGGGCAGCTCCTGAGGACGGGCTCCAGGGCTGCAGAACCAGGCTGGACTTGTTGCCGTAGTGCACGTGCTGGGTGGAGAGGGGATGAGATTGTTCACCTGCTGTCTGTTGAACAGCTGTTCTGTCCTAGCTGCCCTGAAGATATGACAGGATCCCTGCTGCAGGCCACTAGGGGAGAATAAATGACTAGTCCCAGCACAGGGGAGGGAGCCATCATTGCCTCTGGAACTGGCTGGGCAGCATGACAGAGCCCAGGGCGTTTAGCAGGAGAGACAGAGATGTCAGGGGTTGGAGGCCTGGTGTGGAAGCATTAGAATTGCAAAGCTTTTGTAGTCTGGGTCCCCGAGAAGCACACGCTGAAACAGAGGTTTGAGTGAGTAGTTTATTTGGGCAGTGATGTCAGGGAGCACAGGAAAGGGTGGGGAAGCAAGGCAGGCATAGGTGGGGAAGGCCAATGAAGGGTATGTTGTAAGCAGATTCCTGCCACGGATGCTGGGCTCACTCCTGACGGGGACCTTATGAGAGGCTGTGCAGAGTGCACCCAGACTCGTCCCACTGAGGGTGAGGAAGTTGGGGTGCTTGCCCGCCAGTTCCTGTCCCGTCTTGAGAGTGGCTTTGGGGAATTGACTCCCTGGCACTCCTGACCTGTCCTGAGCCCAGGCTGAGCACACACCCGGGACCAAAGAGTGGTGTATATGGAAACAGTCTGCAGCGGACCTCGGGGATGGTCAACGGGACTTACGTGGGGCCCTGACACTCTCTGCTGTGGGAACCAGTAGAAGGGCTGGGGTGGATCATGCTCAGGGGTATTGGCCAGGAAATGCTGTGCACTCTAGGTCTCATTACCCTTTCCCAGTTGTGCTTACTATTTTGATAGAAGGAGAAGTGTTCAGGGTATTCATAGGGTCCCCCTTCAATGCTGTCTGACCGTGGGAACCTATGCTACAATAAAGCAACTCAAAAAATGTGTATCACCTGGTTAGAGTCAGCTGGGGTATGTGGACATGTACTTGTTTATTTACATAGACATGTTTGAGTGTACATGTGCCTGTCTGTCTTATGT
Organism: Desmodus rotundus; assembly: GCF_022682495.2. Lineage (NCBI taxonomy): Eukaryota > Metazoa > Chordata > Mammalia > Chiroptera > Phyllostomidae > Desmodus > Desmodus rotundus. Next base: position 121,959,669 of record NC_071394.1, read on the forward strand.
GTCTAAATATGTATGAGTTGCGTGATTTCTCAGTAATGCAGTGCTAACCAAAAAGGAGGAGGATCATTCTTTTAACGGGCATCAGGGCCCTGCTCTTTTACTCGGTAATCCTGTGACTAGTGTATTTCAGTTCAGTACAAGCTGTAGCAATGACGTCTGCCACGTCTTTTGTACGTTTCCTTTAAAGTTTGATGTGTGTTGCTTAGTGCTTTGAGAATACCTACTTTCCGGGGTATTTACAGGGGAAACTAGTTAGATAATTTTTGATTTTAGAGCCATCTTATTTCCTGGCAAAATCCCTCCATCTTTTCCTACCATATTTGAAGGCAGGAATCAAGCGTAGTCATTTTTTTTTATATATACCAGAGAGAATATTAGAATTGTATTAAAGAAAGTGGAATAGATTCGGCCTTGCCTTTCAAATCCCTTTGTGGTTTTTTTCATTGGTAAAGTGGGAATGATGCTGTCTATTTCAAAGGGCGATTGTCAATATGTAATGAAGATAATGGATCGGAGAAGACTTCTAGACTCCAATGTCAGTCTGGCTTCAAGGAAAGACTGAGTGATCTCCTGTTTCCAGGAACATGCAAGAGCTTTGTCCGGGGGGCTGTGCCGAAGCAGTGGGTTAAGGCAATAAACATCTTTACTCCAGCTGACACAGAGCCTGAGAACACCCCTGTGCAAAGAAAGAGCACCTGGCCAGCAATCTGAATCCATCAGTTGTGTGGCCAAAATCTACAGTAGACAGAAGGAGAGAGAACTGGGCGTGCAGGGTGGAAAGTGCTAACGGTATGTTCGGAAGGCCCACTGTCAGGTACCATTCTTGTGGTTCTACAAGTGGCATTTCCTTTCACCTGTGTGCTGTTTTCCTATGGTAGCCATTGCTACTCTCATCCAGCAAAACTGTGGCTTAGAGAGCTCTTGCCCATAGTGGTGGAACAGGTATTTGAGGCCAGGTCTGTCTGATGCTAAAGCCCAGCCTCTCTTTCCTGCTTGGTACTCCAACTGGTGCTGCAGCAGGAGGAAGCCTGCATGCTCCTTAAAGCAGCCTGCAGCGGTCATTGTGACTGTGCCCTTTTGTCACAGAAGCAGGAAACGCAGGAGGGAGGCCTTGCTTATTGGCTGAGGGTCATGAGCCCCCGATTCACATATCTGCAATACTCTCGGGTACAGACTTCTCCTGAGGCCTGGTAAGGACATGAGGTTCTAGCACGCCTTTACCATAGCCTGAAATTTTCCTCCTGTCCTCAGAACGAGGTCTCCCTCCATCTCTGGTCCCTCCTCTATGCATTTCCCATGCACAGTATGCTCCAGACTTGCCCAATTTGGTGCAGTCTCTAAGCTTGCCATGTTATTTCCTGTGTCTGTGTCTCTGCTTGAAAATGCCCTGCTTATCTCCCTCATTGTCTTGCTTTTCCTCCCTTTTTAGAACACATATCAATGGTCTCCTTTTCCATCCCGGGCCTGCCCAAGCAGAATCTACTACTCCCTCCACTGGGCCACTGCCAATCCTATAACGTAAATCAAGTGTGTCCTTAACTCATCGCATGGCCATTGCTAATTTAAATATGGTGCAGGCTGTTAATTCTCGGCAAATATCCGTGTGCTCCTCTAAATTTCCCAGCCTCCCTTGCACTTAGATTGGGGCCATGTAACTGGGCTCTAGCCAATGGGTCTGGGCAGACGTGATGTGTACCACTTCTGGACCTGGCCCTTGAAATCATCCCACCTGCCATGATGACCTTCCTGCCATCATTTGACCTTGAGGGTCATATATCTCAAATTTTGTAACAGCAGGCTGTAGGAAAGCTATTCAAAACACATTTAGGTGTGATGTGAGTACAAAATTTGTATTTTATTAAGCCACTGAAATGTTGGGTCTATTGGGGAAACTGTCATTCATTACCTTGCTTAATATAGTATCTGTTTTTCCTGTTATCAGTGAGTTTCTTATAGATAGGAACCATTTTTCTATTTACCTCGGCATCCGTGCCACCTGGTGAAGGTGGGGTAGTATAGCTAAGAAGCACAAGTGAAGGCATTTCATCTGCGGCCAGCTCTTCTATGCCTGTAGCCTCCAAGGCCCGGTGGCACATTCTCATCTTGGCTGACAATGGGTTAAGAGGATCATTATGTGCCTGTTGCTTAATTAGCCCAGTAGGCCCTAACGCCCACCACCCAGGGGTTGGCTGCCAATTTGTATCTGTGTTTTCCACTTCCGTTTTCCTCCGCCTTCTTTGAAGTTTTTCTGCTGTGGAGAGATATTGGCAGAGCAATTGGATTTTGTGTTCAAAGTTAAAATGTAATTATCCCCACTTCACATTCCTTCATTAGCTCCATCACTCTGGTTCTTAGGAGGAGAAAGGGAGCAGGCAGGTCTATCTTCCCCCTGGGGGACACGGTCTGACAACAAGCTTAACGGCAGGCTTAGAGTAAAATGTTTGTGACTGACTCTAATGAGTTCAAGGATGGAGGGGACCTAGGCACCAAGAAAATGAAGCCCTCGGTCCTATAGCAACAGGAAACTGGACTCTGCCAATTCCCTGAATGGACCTGGAAGCAGGTTCTTCCCCAAGGCTCCTGGAAAGGAATACAGCCCAGCTGGCACCCAACTTTGGCCCTTTAAGACTCTGAGAGTAGAGAACCCAGTCACATGGTGCTGGACTTCCTACCTACAGAATGATGAGCTAATAAATGGATGACATTTTAAGCGACTGAATTTGGGATAATTTATTACACATCATTAGAAAACTGATCTAGGGCCTTAGAGGAGCCGCCTACTTTTAACACAGGGAAGACACTCACACATCTCTTGTGCTAACAAAATCAGGGAATACACACCTATACCAATGAGCTGAACTTTAAAAGGCACTGGATCAACTGACCATAGCATGCTTCCTGCTTCTTGTCTTGGGGCTTATGAAGGCTCACTCCATCAAGTTTCACAAGCTTCAGGAGACACACAGTAGACTGAGTGGTCCAGCGAACGACCTCTGTCATCACTGAGCTTGAGTCCGCACACTGGAGTGAGTGAAGGAAGCCAGGCTGTGGACCACTTTTCTCTCATCCCCTCTGAGACCTCCCTCGGACCTGCCCATGACTCATCTTGTGTTCTGCCAAGGATCAGACAGTCAGTGTGGCAGGCTCTATCCGGGCACAGACATGAGGGCAGAGTAAACGCATGTCTTTAACATACTTGGAAGTCTTCCCACAGGGAACCCGGTCCTCTTTCTGTCTTCCCCAAATCTCCAGGTCTGGGGAACAGTGGTCCCCACACGACCAGGCGCACTAGGCCTGAAAGTGGGCTGGCTGTGAAGGATGTCCCTGGTTAAATTGACCTGGGTCCATGCGTGGTCTCAGACAACTGCTCTTGGCAGAGCATCGCTTTATGTGAGGCAGAGGCTCTCAAACACTGGCCTGCATCAGAAACACCCAGAGACTTAACAAAACAGGTTACTGGGCCCCACTCCCAGTGTTTCTGATTCAGTGAGTCTAGGATGGGGCCTGATAGTTTATATTCCTGTTAAGTTCCTGAGTTGCTTGCTGATGCCGCTAGTCAGGAGACCACATTTTCAATATCATTGTTCTGAAGATATAACTCTCATGAAATTCTCTTTTCTTTCTTTATCTATCCTAACTTCTTTTCCTACCTGTGATCTGTCTGTGGGAGCCAAGCAATCTGCAAGTGGTTCTTCGACATTTCCTTTGAAATCCAGCATTTCGTCTGGTATCTAACTTTGGCATGCATAGCTGTCTTATCTTGGTGCGTTACTCAAAACTTAATTTTAACACCTTATGTTATGTTAAAAAGTAGAAAACATTAACTACTGTTCAAGGATATTGTGATGATCACATAAGTGGGTATATGCAGAAGAGAGAAAAAAAGAAGTGCCCTTCTCTGCAATCCCCAGCCCCACGCCCTGTTATAGGCGTTTTGGGTGATAGCTGAGATTTTATAAAACCACTTGAAACATTACCCAAGAGTCGTTTTTGAAAGAATGAATCCTGGGGAAGTTGGACAGATGGTCAAGTCCTTTGAGAAGGACACCAGGAGAAGGTATTTCATGGAGGTCCCAATGGCGCTACGCCTAGGAAATAACCAAACGGATAGTGAGAAATACCTGCGAAGTTTTGAAAGTTCTTTTAGATTATATACCTTTCACTCCAAAAAGAATGTCCAAGAGATACCCTCCAAGGGCCCTACTTGAAGCTTTCATGGTCCTCCTCTGAGCTCACCGGTGTTTACCTCGCAGATGAAAATCAAGCACTTAGCAGAGGCCTCATGACCTGGCTTCCAGGCAGCCAGCCATCTGCAAAATGTCTAGAAAGGCAAATGTGTACCATCTTCTTTCTTCCTGGCCCCTAATTTACTGGCAGAGAAATGTTAAGGGGATTTTTAAAAAAAGAGTCACCATATTGCAGAAACAGATTGAAGAAAGATGGATTTGGGAGAAGAACGTTTGCAGAGAATCCAGGTCCCGAAAGGGAAGTCGTGGCCGATGCTGCAGCCTGTACAGCCTCCCCGAGTAAAATGAACGCTTGCTAACTGTAAAAAGCCACACACTAGCAATATTTATTGAGCAATTACTTTGGGCTTGCTTTCTATGAATTGTTTCACTCAACTTTTAACAAGCATATGAGTTAGTAATTATAATTGTTTCACTTTTATAAGTAAAGAAACATGGGTAATCTTCCTAAGGTTGTACTGCTAAGTGCTAGAGACAGAATTTCAAATTATGGTAAGTAAGTAAGGCACCAAGAATTATTGTTCAGTAAAATCTCTAACCCCGTGTTATGGATTTAATTATGTCCCCTCCATCAAATTTACATTTTGAAGCACTAACCCACAGTTTGATGTCTTTAGGAGATAAGGCCTTTAAAGAGGTAATTGAGGTCAAATAAGGTCATAGGGGTGGTGAGGCTCTAATCTGGTATGACTGCTGCCCTTATAAGAAGAGGAAGAGACACCAGGCTTGTGCAGGTACCAAGGACAGGTCATGGGAGGACACACTGAGAAGGCAGCCATCTGCAAGCCAGAGAGAGGCCTCAGGAGATACCAAACCTACCAGTATCTTGATCCAGGACTTCCAGCCTCCAGAACTGTGAGAAAATAAATTTCTCTTGTTGAAGCCACCCCAGCCCATGGTATTTCGTTATGGCAGCCCTAATAAAATAATACACCTCATCACCTTTATGGGGAAAGCACCCTTTGTCATTCCTTGACTTTGAGTTTAGTCATGATTTATTGATGCTTTGGTTGATGGAATCTTAGCAGGCCTGATGTGAGTAGAGGCTTACAAACATTTGGGTGTTTAGGCTTATTCTCAGGTACCTGTGCTAGTGAAATGTGAAGGGCACACTCCACCCAGCAGGTTCAAGGAGGATGAGAGACTCATGGAGTAGAGCCTTGCAGCCTGAAGCATGAGCCACCTGGCTGAACCTGGTCTAAGTCAGGTGACGCTCAGCTGCCGTAGTTTGAGGCCAACCGCCCCAACTCACCCCAATACTCATGACAGTAAAGACATGATCATTGTTTTCAGCTCCTAAATTTTGTTAGGTAGCATTACTGTGTAACAGCTAACTGATACATTAGTCAAAGGTCAGAAAAGAAAACTTTACATAATTTCTGCACAATTAATATTTTCTGGCTGTTCATTAGGGGTAGGGCTAGAAGGATATTTAGGGATAAAGCAGACAGAGGATAGTTCTAAAAGTTCTCTCAACAATTCGAATTAGAAAGAGAAACTATATTCCTCATACACGAAGTCTGTCCAGAAGATATCCAGCCACGTAATATGAAAAATAGAGACATTTGTTGAAAAAGATACAAGATACAAGAAACATTGTACATAGGACAAATGATGCCTCAGTCCCCTTCCAAGTAGGCACCTTGGGACCTCACATGATTCTCCTAGTTGCCATCAGCTGTCCCATTGTATTTTCCTGAATTTCACTGATGATCTGAAATCTCTTCCTATTCAAAGGTGATCTTAGTTTTCGGAATAGCCAGAAGTCACAGGGCACCAAATCTGGGCTGTAGGGGGATTGACTCACCTGGGCCATTTGATGTTCTGCCAAAAAACTCTGCGCAAGATGTGATGCGTGAGTGGGTGTGTTGTTGTGATGGAGCTGCCAACCACCAGTTGCCCAAAGCTGTGGCCTTCTGAATCATCCAAATAGTTTCCACAGAGGAATGTTCAAGCTTAATGCAAAATCTCATGCAGATTTGTTGCTCTACTTGCCCAGTCATTTTGAATTAGATGGCCACACAGTGCACCTGCTCATTCAAAGGCATCTACTACCCCCACTAGTACAGTGAAGTTGGCATTGTTCACGCATGCACATTCCAGCCCACTCTCCTTGGCTGCCAGGTTACATCGATGTCACGCAAACCATTCTTGTTATATTAACAATGGCTGGACTTTTTCCAGACAGACCTCATGTATAGTGAAATCGAACTATTATTTTCCACTTCTTCCAGGACAATACTTAAGGGGAGAGGGGGAGAGGTGGAGAGGAAATGAGAGAGAGAGAGAGAGAGAGAGAGAGAGAGAGAGAGAGGGAGAGAGAGAGAGAAAGAGAATGAGACAGAATGAGAGTGGTTTTTGTGGACTCAGTTGTACTGAATGCAAGTGTTCTGACTTTGTCACTTTCTAGCTTGGAGTGAACTGACACAACTTACACAATGTCTCTGAGCTTTAGTTTTTCTCTCTGTTAAATGGGAGTGCTAATAATATCACCCTTCTCGCCCACATACCATTTTGTCTCCCACACATTGCTCCTGCCTCCCTAACTGGAAAAGTCTGACTCACAGGGAGTACTCTATACAGGCTCTTTATAGTCAAGGGATCTTGAACGGATGGGTTAGAGATTTGAGAAACAAATCTTTAGAGAGTTTTTTTTTTTCTACCTGCGTATGTGGAGATATTTAGCTTAGGGGGGCCAGCAGACAGGTGGGTAGGTTGAGGCTTCCTTCCTTGCTGCCCTAAGTTCATTGTGAAGTCTTGAACCAAACTATGTGGCCCAATGGGAAAAAGAGTGAAATCCCAAACCACCGGAGCAGAAAGAGCCCACTGAGGTGTTACAGAATGTAGTCATTTCCTCAACCTTGAATAATGTATAAGCTCTAGTTTTGACAATTTAGAGACCTGATTAATAGTTCAGATTCCAAGCTCCAGAACTTCCTTGTCCTGTGACCTGGGGCAAATTATTTGGCCTTTTAAGTCTTTGTTTCTTTATCTGTTAAAAGAGTAATAGCAGTATGCCCGTTTTAGTGTAAATCTTTTCGTTATTATAAAAATCACATTAAACCAAGAATAATTGAAGCCCTTAGCACAGTATCTACTCCAATGCCCTCCTTTTGTTAATAAGTAAACTGAGGCTCCCCGAGGTGAGCTGACCTTCCCAAAGTCGCAGGACTATAAAGTGTCAAAGTAGGTCTAGAGAGGAGAAACTTTTTGCAAATAACAGATATCTAAAGAAGAGGCATCCCTCCCTGTTCAGATTTTAACATACACATGTAGACTGGAGGCCCAGGAGAGAAAGTTAGGACTATAAATTCTCAGTGTTGGAAGCGATCCCTCATCTAGGCTGTCACTGTTGCCAGAATGCTTTCTGTAGTTTCTGCGGGTAGCTTTGGTGTGACCTGTTATACTACCAGTGACAGGAAGCTCATCACCTACTGTGTCAGTGCATTCTATTTTGAACAGCTTATTAGAAAGCTTTTCCTTATATTGTGCCCGAATATAACTTCTACTTCTGGAGCCACACAGAATGAATCTAATACTCTTTTTACAGAATAGCCTGTGAATGTTTGAACACAGCTCTTGTGTCTCAAACGCTTACTGACTCTTCTTTCTACACATTCAATCAGCAATGGTGTGTCAGACAACATATCAGGATTCTCTTAGTGGTAACAAATGGGAAACTCAACTAAAACTGACTTAAACACTTCATTCATTCATTCATTCATCTGTTTCACAAGTTTTTTAGTACATGTTATGTGTCAGACACTGTTCTAGATGCTGAGGATAGAGCTTGCATTCTGATATGAGAAGATAGACACTGAACAAATAAATATGTTCATCTCAATAAATAAACGTGATGATGATTCAGGTAATAAGTGCTTCGGACAAAAAGAAGTAGAATAAAGAGCATAGAGAATCCTGAGGGGTGGGGGCCTGAGAGTATGGGATCGTTTAGCTGAAAACTTCAGAGATGGCACAGTTCAGCTCTTCATCTTTTATCTGTGATTCTCTCAGATCTGCTCTGTGCCAGACCGGCAGCTTCCCACATGTTAGCAATTTGACTGCTGGTGGGCCAGGGCTATGTGGCTTCTCATTTATATTCAGAAGGATATCGAGCATTAGTTTCTACAACAGGGCAACAGAAGTTCTGAGTTTCACTCTTACAGACCCATTCCTCCACCCTGTGTCCAGGGGAGTAGCATTTGCTGATTAGCTCTGGCCTTGTTATATTCCCTGGTGAACTTTCAGAAGGACGGGTCCACCCCTAAAATTAAAAGGGTGCTCCCTGTCACCTGTAACATATGACTGCCATGTAACAGGGAAGGATGAACTCTTTGAATGGGAGACAACCGTAGCATCCAGTGCAAATACTGTGAGTAGGCCCTAGGGCTTACAAAGATAAATAAAACCTAGCCCCTCACCTTAAGGAGGTCACAGCTTAATGGAGGAATGTAAATGAATAGGTAATTCCATAATAGGAATAACCATTCAAGGATCATCCTCAGGGTGGGGGTGTGAGAATGGGTCTTAGAATGACGTTCTAAATTGTCAACACTCAGGATTTCCATGTTCATGTCCCAGCTCCTCACTCCATCATTGGTGACAACCTTCCCCATGTAACTTTGCAGGGCTTTCTAATTGAAGGGGAATATAGTTCTCTGCCCAGTGTGACTTGCTTTGGCCAATGGGATATTAGCATATGAAGTCAGCAGGAACTTGAAAGATTCCAGTACACTTGGACTTCCTTCTCTGCTGTCACCTTAAGAATAAGGTACCTTAGCTTGCTTATCCCAGGAGCGAGCTGGGATACAAGTGGAGCAAAGTCACCCCAGTGGAACCCAGTCTTAATCAGCTAACCCCTGGTCAATTCCAGACCCATCTAAATAAAATGCTTATTGAGAGTCCACTGAAGTTTTGTGGTTGTTTCTTATGCAGCATTACTGTGGCTGACAGCTCAGGTTGTGGAGTTAGAAAATACTCTAAATTATCTTAGTCCCCATTTAATATAGCAAGAGGTAGGACTGGTAGACTTGGTCACAGAACTTTGAGTACTGGGAGTATTTGCAAGTCAAGAAGAGACAGGGAGGAAGAGCCCTCTCTTTCTAGTCCTCCAGATGTGTGAAGACAGGAAATGAATATATGGCCAGAGGAGACCAGTGACCAGAGAATGGCTAGGCTGGAGGTGGCATCCTTGAATACCCTTTGGTTCCCTGGCGGCTTGGGTGGACTCAGACATGGAGAATGATGTGCCCTGTGGGTGAGGCAAGGTGACATTCCAGCGGGGATGAATTTAGACATGGAAGAGACTCTGAGGGGCCTATGAGAGGAGTCAGTGAAGCCCAGGGGAGGGCCAGTCAGCTGGAGAGCACCACCAAATCTTGAAGAAGCTTGAAGAGGCCAGTCCATTGGTCACAGCAGTCAAAGATGTCACAGCAGGTGTTGGCAAAATGCCTGGAGTGGGACTGGCATCTCCTTAGGGGATACCTGTTCAAGGGGGTGGCCCAGCCCTGCCTTTCCAGAGCCCAAACCAGAGAGGATTCAGAGGGTACCAGGTCATTTCAAGGACACGGGTGGAGCCTGTGAGAGGGACTTCAGAAACCTGAGAGTCTGAGCATTTTCGTCTGAAGAGCTTGAACACTTAATTTGACAGATTCTTTACATGTAGAATTAGACCCAAGAGCAACAGCTTAAACGAAATTTAGTTTTCTTTTCTTGCTTACCAGTTGGGAGGGGGTTGGTGAGGAAGAACAGATCAGTTATTGACTGAATGTGGAAATGACATTTCTTTTATACACAGAAGTAATGTTGACGGATTCTCTGTCCTGCCCCTGTCACAATCCAGTGTGGCAAAGTCTGAAGTGATGGTAAGCTCCAGGGTGCTGGGGAAGCTACACAGGCAGCTCTGACACAGAATAAAGAGGGGCAGCACCAGAGAGGCTCCTGAGCATTAATTATTCATAATCAGCTGAATCTGCTGGGACCTGTAGCAGGTTCCCAGATTAGGAACAAGGGCAACGGAGGTTTTGAGAAGGGGATAAATGGTACATGCCACAGCCCGAGGTGGGGAGGACACTTGTAATTCCTCTGGCTGATCCGCACAGGATTGCTCTGGAGCCTCCTCTCAGCCAGAGCTCTCCAGGGTGGAGAGGGCTTTGGCAATCTGGGGCGGGGAAGGTGGACATGCATGTGGGGGCTGAGGCAGGGAGTCCATATCCCTTCTCTTTTCTCCTCTCATTCCAATGGGTTGTGTGAATCCTCTAGGGATTTTGCTCTATTTGTAAGAAATGGCAGGAGTGCGGCGCAGAGGTGGGCTGAGAACATGGCTGCACACAAGGCACTTCACACACATTATTTCATTTGATCTTCCTAACAGCCTTCTCATGTTGGCGTTATTATCTCTAACCCATCAGCACACCCGATGGCTCTTCTGTTGGCTCTTATATTAGGATACGACCCCCAGCTGAGCCACTTCTTACTACCTCTGTCACTTCCCCAAGCCACAGCTGTCTCTCACTTGGACCATTTTAAGAGTCTTTCAGCTGGCCTCAATGCCAGAGGTCAGAGTGACCCTTTAAGCATCGATATATTGAAGTGTGAGTATGTCACTCCTCTGCACAAAGCCATCCAATGGCTCCCCACATGATTCACAATAGACCCACAGTCTTTATGACAGCCTATGAGGTCCTGCATGATCTGGCCAGTCTTCTACCTCCCGATCTCATCTCCTACCTCTCCCCATTCTATCCACCCCGGTCACCCTGACCTCCTTGGGGTTCCTTCTCAATGACCTTAAACACGACAAGCTCGGTGCAGGTCTTTTGCACGTATTTCCTCCTCATTGAACGTTCTTTCCTCAGACAACTGTACGGCTCCCATCCTTCCTTCTAGGGAAGCCTGAGCCCTGGCCAGGTGGCTTAGTTGGTTGGAGCATCATCCCATACATCAACATGTAATGGGATCAATTCCTGGTCTGGGCACATACAGGAGGCAACTAATCAGTGTTTATCTCTCTCTCTCCCTTCCTCTCCCTTTAAAATCAGTAAACATAGCTTTGGATGGGGATTAAAGAAATTAAAAAAAGAAGGAAGCCTGGCCAGTATCACCTCACTTCCATCATGCTTTGTTCTTCTTATACCATATTATTTTGTTCTTCACAGAACTTAGCTCTTGACAGAGTCTGTCTTTTGTCTATTCTCCCTCTAAAATGTGTGCTCCGTGAAGGACTTTGTGTTTTGTTGATGTTTGTTTTGTCTTCAATGCCTAGAACATTGCCTGGCTCACAGAGGCACTCAGTAAATACTTGCTGAATGTGGCTCAGAGAGATTAAGCAACTAGCCCAGGGCTACCCAGCTCGCAAACAGTACAATCAGGATGCAAGTCTTGCCGATACCAAGGACCACGACCTTTCTAATCCATTTTCTTGGCCCCTTGCCTGCTGCCCAGATATCAAGACTAATGGCACTGACCAAACAGATCCCTGTGACCCTGATTTCTTTAGAGTAACGTCCTCAGTAAAGAAACCAGAGAGTTAATGAAAAATTCTCTCCTTTTGATTATCCTGAATGTTAGAGGAATGAAAAACCTCAGCTGCTTCTCGATTAAAAAAGTCACAAGGGCTTTCAATTTCCTTGTCCATGTTTCTGTGTGTTCAAGAATCCTTAATTAAATTTTATATTCCTTGATATTTATCCTATGAAAAAAGAAAGAAATCAATGAACTCACATGGCTACTGCAGTTTCTGCTCTGATGAGGAAAGCAGAGAGAAAGCAGTTTGTAATACACACGGGTACCGCCAGTAGGCGCTGTATCCTCAGGGGTACTAGGGAAATGACAGTCCCTCTGGCCCTCCTCAGGCAGGTGGAGTGTATTGGCAGAGCACTTCCCTGGGCTCAGTCCCACCCTTGCTTTCTGGCTTATACTCACACATTCCCAAGGGTCAATTGGCTTTGGATGCACCTCTTATCTCCTAGTTGCAGACTGTATTTTCCAAAGTTGGTAGAACTAATGTATCTCTCATTCCACATGACCTTTCACGATGTGACACAAACATGCCTCCCACGGAGGAGTGGCCTCTATGTTTCTCTTCTTCGAACTTGGGTGGGCTGGTGTCTAAAAAGGAAATGGTGCAATGAGGCTTTGGGGCTATCATGAAAGATGATTCAGCCTCTGTCTGGTCCTCTTTGGACATCCAGCCACCATGCGGTGAGGGAGCCAGGCAGCCACTGGAAAGGCTGTGTGTAGTAGTAGCAATCACAGTCCCAGTGGAGGACTCAGCTGACAGCCAGCATCAACTACTGGCCCGTGAGGGTGACAATCTTCCCATGAAAAGCCCCCAGACTTTGCCCTGCTCCAGCTTATGGAAAAGAGATGAACTGTCCTCACCAACATCTGCCCTACTGGCAGACTCATGAGCAAAATCAATGTTATTGTTTTAAGCCACAAGGGCTTGGGTTGGTTTGTCACTCAGGAATAGATAACTGGAACACTCTTTCAACAATGTAAGATCAACAATCGGGAGATAGTCCTACAGTGCCTAGTCTTATGTAGAAAGTACATCCCTGATGAACACATGTTAACTAGACAGATTAATAAATCTTTCTGCCAAACTGAGTTAAGATAAGCTCAATCTTAATTTCTTACTAGTCTCACAAATAACATGACCATTACCAAAGATATTATTTTGTAGGGAGGTTTTATAGGGGACAAAGAACTGGCCTGAAGGAAAGAACTTACTCTGGGTAAGAGGCTGGTTTTTCATGCTGCCCTGTTGGTAAGCCCTGGCGATTCTTCAGAGGAGGGGGTAGCGGTGAGTGAGTTGTCAAGGCCGATGCATACATGAGCTGGGTGTGGGTGCATAGCCCAGTAAAGGATGCTGGGAAGAATCCCACAAGCATCCGTCACAAACGTGGGTTATGAATTGACCCATGGGGTACCTCCCATGCTTCTTCTTCCCTTAGACTTTCTCAACCCCCTTCCCAGCATCAAAGGAGTTTTCCCTTGAGAATGAACTGTGAATTGAAATTCTCTATCTAGACAGATAGTAATGAAGTTGGAGGCAAAAATAGACTATATTTTGGAAAGAAAGAAAGAAAAACACTTCCTTTTCTATTTAATCTTATTTGTTTGTGCTAGTAATATATCACTGTAAGAATCAGTATTTAAATACCCTAAACCATTTCTTTTCCAGGATGGAGTTAGAAGAGTCGACAATTAGAAAATGTTAAAATGGCATCCGAGCAAGGGTAGCTCATCAGAGCTCAGGCCTAGATCCACAGATATGTACAATTGCACACTGAACAGTGGGTGTTGAGCTTAGAACATTCATCTAAAAGATTTGACTTAATAAAGTAATTTCTCTTTTAGTAAACAAAGTCAAGAGTTGCATTTGAAAATCACACCACTCCCCAGTTATGCCGCACTCCACCTCCAACTGATGAATATATGGCAATAAACAGATTGATGGTGTCATCAAACAAACAGAGTGAAAGTATCATCAAGTAGAAAAAAAAGAGAATAAAAATCACTGGGGAGGGGATGTAAGTGGCAGGAACCTAGGAGAGGCCCCTGTGTCTGTTGGATTATTCTGGAAGCAGGTTCCGAGACAGAGTGCAAGAGGTGTGTTAGGGTGGAAGTATAAAGTCTGGGAAGGAGTCAAGTGGGAAGGAGACGCCGACTACAGTGCAGACCTCATGAAGTCTCGGCCAGTCTAAAATGTGGCTCTAAGTGAGGAATGCCCACCATGGGACTCCTGCATTGAACTGAAATGCCCCAAGTCCTAGAATTCACCACGTCTGGGGGCTGCCCTGGAGGAGCATGGCCTTGACTGGAAATTTCTGATTCCTTGGGAGCACTGGGGCTGGAGGCTATGAGATCACGGCACTCCTTGCAGCTGAAAAGCAAGCCCTGCCTTGAAGGAGTAGCTGAGCCATGGATGTCTGCTGCTGCCACAACCTCCATACACACCTGGGGAAGCCTGGTGGGAGGGAGAAGCTCCCTCAGGTCTGAGCTCTGAGACTCTTTTACCCTCTAGCCCCACCCTGCTGTGCTGCTCCCCTGCCCTGGGACATATTTCCTGCCAATGAGGAGGTAAGGCCCCCAATCAGGAGTCTAAGCACCAAGGGGCTGAGTCTGTTAGGACTCCTGGCCAAGCCTTTACTTGACACACTCCACACATTGCAGCAGGCCAGGACCCAGAGGAGTGGAGATGGAGCCAGGACCTCCTCCGCTCCCTATCCTCATCCCCATCCACTTGGGCTCGCCCACTACCAGGAGAAGCTCTAGTGGACAGGCCCTGGCAATTCCTTCCTTATGCATTGAATCTGGCCACTTGGCAGGCACTGGAGGGAGCATGTCCACGGGACAGGAGATCACAGGAGGTCCTGAAAGTGGTAAAAAGTGACGGTAGTGCCAGCAGGGACAGTGGTGGCAGGAGGGAGGCATAAGCACAACCTTTTGAATGAGGGCTCATTCACTTAGGGTTGTGGGCTATGAAATGGTTATGAGCGTGGCTATATCTGGCACTTGCAGTCCTGCGGGATTTTTCTGAGAAATGCTTTGATGACTTCCTGCTGACTGGTGAGATCAACACACATTTTCCCTCCCAACTGTGGAAGCACAGGCTAGACCAGGTGAAAAGGCCTGTCTCAATTGTAGGTCAGAGAATTATCCTGCTTGCTTTATATCTTTAAGAAAACACCCATGCCATTTTCTAGGACAACTGCAGGAAAGGTGGTGGCTGAGGCTTCTGAATCACAGGGGAAAATTGCTGGTCATTTGAAGTTGAAAGACTGCAGTTTCTTGCTGTGGATCTGCGCAAGTGTTTACATTTCTCTGAACATGGTTGTTTTTTTCCCCCATCTGTAAAATCAGGATGGTTTTGCAGATAAAATGTTTCCTCCTTCCTTTCCTATTTTCTTCCTTCTCTCCCTCCCCTCCTTCCTCTCTTCTTATCTTCCTTCCTCCCTCCCTTCCCCCCTTCCTTTTCTCGCTCCCTCCCTTCCACTCTTCCTTCCTTCTATGATTCGGCACTGGCCAAACAAAAACCAGGATCTTGGGTGTCTGCAAAGATCCTACTGTAAGAAGAAAATGACAACATAGTGTGTCTATGCAGACATAGGTGTGTCTATGGCAGCAGCACAGAAGAGAAGTGGGGCTCTCTTGGGAAGGATCATAGAGAACATGATGCCTGAGCAAAAGTGTGCAAAAGAAGTAGCGTGTGAAGTGGACCAGCTGGGGCCACAGTGAGGATAAGGGAAAAAACCGTCAATAGTAAACCTTATGTGCAAAAGCTACAAAGGGATGCACATGATTTGGTTATTGACTTGTTGACCTAGAAGCATCTGTGAGTGAGAAATCCAGTTCTTCCTGGCAAATGGGCACCCAGAGCCAGATGAGCAGAGACTGAAAGTTTAAGGCTGGAGGCCATTATTTGGGGACCCCTGGCAGGGCTGTCTATGAGAAGATTCGAAGATCTCACTGTGAAGAGGGCTGGAACAGAACCCTGCAGAATTCTACAATATGAATATGTTGAGAAAGAGACATCTACCAAAAATGCCTGGCAAAGAGAGTGATGGGGAAAAGCCGGATAGAATCTTATTGCTAGGAGCACAGCAGAGACAGGGAATGTGTCAGGAAGGAGTGGCTGAGAGCTTGGAATGCCGCAGGGAGGCCGAGGTCAGGGAAAACCCAATCTGTCCCTGGAATTTAGTGATCAGGAGGTTAACAGTGCGGAGGAAGCCATGTGGCAGTAAACTAAGGCATTTGAAAAGGCTCTGAAAACTGTGAAGAGCCGTGGAAAAGAAATGTCAGTTCCTGATGGAGGCAGGAATCAGCCACGTTCAGCTGATCAATTTAGAATGTGCAGTGAGAATGACATGAAATTCACCACTCCAGATTTACAGCTTCTCAACGGCATCATGTGCATATCGGCACGTCAGCATTTTAAATAGACACCCCTGTACTCATAATCAATGCTTTATTATTATTAATTATTATTATTATTTACCATTTCTCCATCCTTATCTCAAAATTAGCTTCTTATTGGCTCCAGAAGATTGCCTGAAATTTGCCACCTAGGAGCAAAAATAAAATTGGGGGTATAAGAAAGAATGAGAGGGAAGTGGCAAATTATGGGATCATTGCTATGTAGGAATAAATAATCCTGGGGACTGGATAGCAGTGCTGAGTTGTAGAATTTATTCTCTGAAGAAAGACGCTTTAATCTTAAAGTCTGTTTTGGAGAGTGCCGATAGGAAAGGGGCTTCCCTTTCAGCAGAACAAAATAGATTTTCCAATAGTGTTATCCTGTGAAAAGGAGAAGGAGGCTAATAAAGTACAGTAAGTAGTTTGGCGGCTGAGGAAGCCATACTTAGAGGCTACGTGAGCTTTTCATAATTCAGGGTAGATATTGTGGCATCCCGCAGGCGACCCACGGCTGTGTGTAATAAGGGTCATGGGACCCTGAATCCAGTTGGTTTGTAACATCTTATGATATTAACTGAGCTCCATGCAAACACCTAGAGAGGGGTCTAGCACACTGATGTGCCTGTGGCCATGACAAGTGAGGTTCCTGAATCAGCAGAGGGCTTGAAAGTACCTGGCCCATTTCTACCTTGGTGCATGCTGACTGTTTCCTCTGCCGGGTTTCCTTGTCCCCAGACGTCCAAGTGTCTATTACCCTCATCATCCTTAGGCTTTTAACACCTGCATCCATCCACCATTTCCTCTCTCCTCTTGCCTGCTTTATTCCGTATTTATAGTACTTATTACCTTATCATATGTGTTTTACTAGAATGTTAGTTGCTCAAAGCAATTCTTTTAGCCTGTTTGGTCACTGTGAAATCCCCAGTGTCTAGCAGAGTGCTTGGCACATAATAAGCCCTCTGTAATTTTCTGAGTGAGTGAAGAAATGGGTGTTGGCAGCCTGCCCGCTTTCCAGCTCCAGAGAGGGATTGTCAAGCCTCCAGAAAAGTACTTCCTTCATAAAAATCACCATCAAGTTACTACTTAGCCTCCTTTGTTCACTGGGTGGTATGATTCCTGCCTCTTCATTCAAAGCATGAGCTGCATTGCCCAAGTTTGCCAGGAGTTCCAGGGTGTCCACTCCGGGTTTTCTCTCTGCCGCCATATAAACTATTCCTCCTTTCAAACGCTGAGAGGTCATCAGCTGGAGCCATTTTTGAGACCTAGGGATGTTTAGAACACCAGAGCATGAGGGAGCCCACAAAGCCTCTTAGTCCAGTCTGTACTTCCATAGACAGAGAAGTTCAAACTCCGGCTTCACACGTCATCCCACGTGATCTGCTCAAACTGTGGGTCTGGCATCATGATTCCACGCAGGGCTGAAAAAGAGACGATCAGAAGTGTTAAATTACTCTCCCGAGACCGCTCAGTTACTGAGTGTTAAAGGCAGGATGGGGACCTGGGTTTGTTGTGATTCTAAACTCATGCTCCGTTGACCAGATTCTATTTGTGCTGCAGTTTGTGGGGGAAAGTCATATCCGGGCCACTGCTCATGATAGTGGGTGAGTGGGTGTGTGGCCACTTCCTTCTTTGCTCTTAGTCACCTTTATATTTCTGAAAGAGGGTTTTCTCCTTTCCTCTTGTTCCAGCAGGAGAGGTTTTCCTCTTTTCTGTTGAGTGGACAATCCTCGAGCAGTTTTCTTTCTCTCTGCTCCATCTGTATCTGCTCTTCTATTGCTTGGCCTTCCCTACCAACCCTTAAACACACTTGGTGTTATGTGTGTCTCACACTGTGGTACAAAGGAACGAATTGTCTCGTGTTGTACATTCCCCTGCTTCTACATTCTTCTGCTCCTCCTTCTTTAAGACGAGGCATCCCGAATGGGTCCTCTGCATTTACCCTCTTCCCCCGCCCTCCTAAGCTTCTGTAGTTCTGCCCTTACCAATCTCAGAGTTGGTCCTGCCCCTCATGTCCTTCTCCCCCATCACCTGGTAACCACCATTCATTCATCTACTGCTGTTCCTTTGAGGACTTTAGATGCCTCCAGGTGCCTTGTATAAGAGGAATCATGCAGTACTGTCCTCCTGTGAAGGACTTAGTTACTTAGCATAATGTCTTCCAGGTGTATCTGTGTTGTTACAAATGGTAGGATTTTCTTTTTGAAGGCGGAATTGTATTCCTTTGTATGGTCTCATGTTAAATGTTCTGACCACACCAAAAGAAAGAACGAATGAAAGAAAGAAAAGGAAGGAAGGAAGGAAGGACGGAAGGAAGGAAGGAAGGAAGGAAGGAAGGAAGGAAGGAAGGAAGGAAGGACCAACCTAACAACAAAGGGACAGTTTGGAGGAAGCTTTTGGAGATGATGTATATGTTTATTGCCAGGATTGTGGTGATCGTAATGAGTGTATACCAAACTCACCAGATTGCATACGTCAATTATGTGCAGGTTTTTTGTGTACCAACTTTATCTTAACAAAGCTTGGAAAGCAGTAATGTACCTGTTACAAAACACATTGCCTCTTTAAATAAAAGTTAGTCGCAAATGTGAACAAACAAACAAGCCCGTTCTTGCTACGAGCACTAGCAATCTCTTTGTTGAAGTCCTGTGACCTCTCTTTGGGTTTATCTCACTGGACCCTTCTACAGCATTTGGCGTGGAGACTCCCTCTATTTTCTTCAAACTGTTTCCTCGGATTATGCATCAGAACGTTCTCAGGCTGTCTGCATACAACTCTCCAGTTTGGTTCTTTGCTGCATCTCTGTGGCACATTGCAGGAATGGCTTCGGTAATCTCTTCCACGTCATTGTGCATGCCTCTGTGCAGTGGGACTTTGCTGATCCGTGATCAGGAGGCGGAGTTTATTTCTGCACCCATTGAATCTGGGTATGGGCACACGATTTGCTTTAAGGAAATTAGCAAATAAGATTTAGAGAAATGGGCAAGCAGGGTCTTAACAATTGCTTGCACATGGTGTTTGTCCCTTTCTGACTGTAACTGGGACTCAGAGCCCACAGTGTGAACGAGCTTCAGGAAGCCCGCTGGAGAGGTCACACGCAAGGAAACGAAGATTCCCAGGCCTGCCAGTTACCAGACAAGTGAGTGAGGCCTTTCTAGATCAATCATCCCATTTCAGTCGCCAACTCACTGCAGCCGTGGGAGTGATTGCAGGTGAGAACAGCAGAAAAACACCTGAATGAACCCAGCCCAAACTGTCAGACTGCAAACTGGGTGCAAATAAAAGCCACCAAGCTGTGAAATATTTGTGTGTAACCGTAGATAACAGGCAGAGCCTTCTCTTCCATCTAGCCCTTCAGTTTCTGTGGTTTAAAAACATCTACACATGTTGCCGTCTCATTCTCTCAACTTTCTCCAAATATTTTCATTGATGTCCATATTCTTATGTTTCCTGAAATAATATCTACACACCCAATATTTCTTCTGATTCCTTGATCATAAAACCAACTGCCTATTGAAACTTGGCTGTGCCTCATGGAGCTGAAAACTATCACATCCTCTGTGGAATTCATCCCTGCTACCCCTAACCTGCGTCTCCTATTATCCCTAACTCAGAGACTAGAACAAAAATCCATCTGTCCCTTTTCAGTCTGGAGAGTGAATGTCTTTCTTGCCACTTTCCATCTCTCACACTCAATGTTTAACCCATCACCAAGTGCTGTGAATATTCTTCCGTGATTTTTGTGAAAGTTACTCACCTCGCCTTGTCTCCAAGTTCACTACCCGAATGACGTTCAGCATCTTCTTAAGTAGGCTGTTCTTCCCTCTGATTGTTAAACAAATAGACTTATTATGCAGCTGCTAACTACCCCATTCTTAAAAAAGAATGTATATTTAAAAGTTTTATCTGTTGCACTTTCAGTAAGTCCACTAGATCTTCTACATCTGTCTTGTTTTTCCTACTTGTCAATTAAGGGGAAGGTGTATTAAAATCTCATGTTATTGAATTGTCTAATTTTTTGAGTGCTTCTGTGAAGTTTTGAGTTTTATGGACTATGCTTTTTAGGTTTTTATAAGGTTGAAATTGTTATATTTTCCTGGGGAAGTAAGCCTTTTTATCATTATGAAGTGACCTCTTTTATCACTAATAATACTTTCTACTTCAAATTTTATTTTGTGTGATACTATTTTCTATGCTGGCATTTGTTCCATATATGATTTTTGTAAATGTATCTTGCAGCTTTTCTTTGCCTTCATGTTTTAGGGATATTTTTACCTAGTTTGACTATCTTTATTTTTAAACTGGCGGGGTTAGTGCATTTTCAGTCACAGTGCTTACTGATATATTTGTGTTTTTCCATTCTCTTACTTTCCAATTGTCTGGCTTTGGATTCATTCTTCTTTTGAATTAAATGAGGTCCTCTTCTGTCCCCCATTATTCCACTAATTTTCTGCTCTTATTTTGAAAGTTTTTCATTCTATTTATAATGTTTACTTGGTTACTCTAGAAATTTTTACTGCAGATTTAATTTACCAGTCTAAAATCAGTCAATAACTTTGCCTTCTTCCCCCAAATGTAAAAAAGAAATATTTAATTCCAAAACATTCTCCCAGAATTTATGATCGTGTTACTTAATAACTTTCTGGATCTCATTTATATTTTATCACACAAAGGGGGCATTGTTTTATTGTTTTATATTAAATATTCTTAGATCTATCCAGGAGTTCACCATTTTCTTTGCTCACTATTCTTCATCAAATCTCCCGTCACCTGTTTTAAATCATTTTTCTTCTTTCTCAAGTAAATACTTTAGAAGTTCTTGTAGCAAAATTTCTGTTGGAAACTAACCTAGGTTTTATTTGTCTGAAACTGTCTTTATTTCACCCTCATTCTTTAAATATTGCCTCGATGGTTATAAAATTTCCAGCTGACAGCTATTCTAGTTCAGCATTTTAAATATGTTCCATTGTTGCTGCTGGGAGCCATCCACCAGAGTAAGTGCCGTGTCACGGGAGGTGAGCTCTTTTTCTCTGGGTGCCTTTACAGGCTTTGCCTGTTGCTTGGTCTTTGGCAGATTCATTACATTGTGTCTCAGTGCAGGGTTCTTTTTAATTATCCTACTCAGATTAGAAATGAGAGAGCTCATGCCTGTCATCAATTCGGGAAAAATCTGAGTCATTATCTCTTCAAATATTATCTATTTACCAGCCCATTACCTATTTATTTTTAAAATTCCAATTAGGCATGTCTTAGATCTCATTGCTCTATTTCCTAAGTCTGTTAACCTCTGATAGGTTTTATCTTTGTGCTGTATATTTTAAAATTATTATTAATTTTATTTTATGCATTTGTCTTCCTGTTGAGTAATTCTCTTTTCATTCTGGGAGTATTTCCAGTTCAATAATTTTTGCTTCAACTGCGTCTAATCTGTTACGTAGCCCACATTTTGAGTTTTTATTTTCACTTATTATATTTTTCATTTCTGTAAGTTCTCATTCTCTTTGAATCTTTCTTTCAAAAATGCCTGGTCATTTTTGAGACTTATAATCGTAGTCACTTATGTCTTAAATGCATTACATCTATATATTTTTAGATTCTAATTTTAATAATTCTAAAATCTGAAGAAATTGTGCTTAACTTTTGTCACATCCGGAAAACAGGAATAAAAGTAATTGCTATTCAATAGATTGTACTGAGGATTAAATGATTAAATATATGTAAGGTTCTTAGAAGAGAACCTAGTATGGAGTAATTTATATAAGTGTTAGCTATTGTTGCTATTATTGCTGCCATTTGTAAAACTGAGTTTCTTCTTTGCTGACTTCCTGTAAGTGGTTTGTTTTTCTCATGTGTTATTTTTGATTTGAAGCTCATGTTTCTTGAAACATCATCAGTGAAAATTTCCTAAGGTGCTTTTTTCCCAGAGAGGACACGCTTCGGCTTTGTCCAGGCCATGCAGACACCACCAGTCCCATCTATTTTAAATTAAATTCTTGCCTTGGGTGTTTTCATGCCACACAGACAGTGAGGATTTTAGCCCTAGATTTGCCTGCGGGTTGGATTGTGGTTACCAGTTCTCCGGGGAGACTTGTTTCCCCTTCACCCAGAGACAAGACTAAGAGAGGCAAGCTTTCTTAATGTCATTCTTTGCAAGGCAGTTTCTTTGATCATTTTCCTGGTGAGGTTTTCACTCCGTAGGGTCTCAGACTGCCCCTGATTGTAGGTCCCACTGGACGATGATTCTGTATTATCAGAAAGAAAAGAATGACCCTGCAACAGTCACTAGCTTATGTGTTTTGGTGAGTTCGTTTGCTTTCCTGCTCATTTTTTACTGGCTTTCATGCCATCTCAGCCTTTCTATGGAAATGTATTTTGAATATGGTATCCAGCATTTATAGATGTGTTGAACTTTGAGATTTTTTCTATCATGGGCTAGCTAGTAGGTATTTTAGGCTTTGTGGCCCATGTAGTCTCCGATTTCACTATGAGCCCGACTGTTGTGGTGGTGTTTCCATTGAACTTCACTTACAAAAGTAGGTGATAGACCGCATATGACCCATGGGCTGTAGTTTTTCAACCCCTCTTCCGTAATAGTTGGTAATAGAAGACACCAGAATAATCTTTCTAAAAATATTGCCTCTCACACTCTGGGCAGTCACAGCAATAGAAGAAACCAATGTTGCTGCCTGATTGAATCTTTCCTTTCTATTTGGAGCTTACAGTCTCATAGGAGAAAATCCTATAGGGACCCCCCAAAAGACAACCCATGGGGAGAAATATGGGGGTTGGGCACAAGCTAGAGTTAGGAGGTCGGGAAACTTGAATTGTTTGTTTGCCTTCCAGGGTCTTTTTGATAGGGTCTCCTGCCTGGTGTTTGCAATGAATCCTGCTGGATCACAGATTCTTGGAAATCCCCAAGTTTCTTCTATTCTCCCCATTGTTCCTTAGTGTCTGTACAGCCTCCAAACATGCACGTCCCTCCCCTGAGGACAGGGCACCTTCCCATGTCTTCAGTGATGGGATAGGTCAGGATAATTGCTGCTTATTTTTTCTTAAACCGACCTAGGTCCCTATCATGAAGGAAATCTCTGCTTTTGACTGACAAACTGGCCTAAACAGTGACATTATTTGTCACACGAACTGGCAAGGGGGTAGAAATGGAGAGAAAGGTGTATTTTATAATTTCCCCAAATCTGAGTACTAAAGCATCACGTTGACAACAAAGGCAGTTTCAGTACAATTTTTGGAAGCAGAATGCTTTGTGTTGATCTGGTTGTGTGATCTTATTGGACGGGGAGAATTCAAGCAGGTTTTAGTGACGCAGGTGCTGGAAGTTGCAGGTAGGCAGGTGTAGTGTCTAAGGCTACAGGTGCAAAGACTTTTACTGAGGTCCCAGTTCTAAATGTATTTGTTCAAAACTTGGGCTTCCCACGTCCTTATTGGAAGCACCCTGAAAAGCTAGCATTTCTACAGGCCTCTTTGTTAGTGGTGAGCTGGGAGGGCCCACCAGCTCCGAGGTTAATCTTACTAATTAACAGAAAGGACACAGGCCTCAGGAATAGGCTGACAGATTTTCCCTATATTTCATTAGGGTGACTTTGAAAAGGTTGCAGGCAAATGGCACCTTTCACTTTAAAAATCTAAGCCTGAGAAGTCCATGGCAGCGAGGATATAGACAATTTTGGCATTTAGAGACTTGTCCATGGGGAATTCTGGAGGAGAGGGGAGATGGCACCTTTAAGTGCTTCGTTCTCCTTCTTCACTCCTCTTCATGCCTCATTTTTTCTTCTTCTTTAAATTCATTTTAAAAGCCCTTCTCTCTCTTCCTCCAGTGAAACCCACGCCGCATCCCTAAGCCTGTTGTGGAAGAACAGACTGGAAGACATCTGCCTCTTGCCTTATTTTTTAAAATTCCTCTAAATGATGGAGCCAAGTCTCCACACCCGAGCTCCCTCTCCCCGAACAAACCAAATGGCGGCTGTTGGCAGCGTATTGACAGCTTGTTAATGGAGGAAACATGACAGTGTGACAACCTGTGTGGGCTGCCTCGGGAAGCCAAACCCACCCCCACACAAACCCCAGTAATTAACAGGTGGGGGGAAATAGCAACTAGCTGCTGCTGAGGGGAAAAACACTCAACCAAATGAATGATGCATATTAAAAAGTCACTCCAGCTTTGTGATCTCTTCCCTAGTTCTTGTTTCCGGGTTCTACTGGGAAGTGCTTTGACTCCGGGGTGGGATGAGCCGGGTGTGAATCTCAGTGGGCTACCTACCCGCTGCGTGACGATGAGAGTTCCCACACTGAACTCAGTCTATCTGTGAACAATCACCTGGTCAGATGCTATTTGAGAACGCAGTGTCACAGATGTCACATGTCAGCGTTCAGATGTTAAAAATCGCTTTTTAGGACGATGGACTTGCCCAATTCTTCTTGTAGTTATGTCAAGTTTTGACTTTTACATAGCGAAGCTGTGTTTTCTCAGCGCATTCACTTTGAAATAAGTATGTCTTCTTGGTGATTTGGGCCCTTTTGCACTAGAAAGTGACCCTTTTTATTTCTGATTATGCTTTTTTACCTTAAAATTATTTTGTGATGTTGTTTTATGTGTTGGTAGCCAAATGCCTATCCATATTGGCCATATTCCACTTATTTTACAATATTTCTGTGCCCTCGTGTTTCCCAGGAAAGAGGGGTGAAGGATGAGGGGGGCAGAGGAAGGGCCAGCTCAGGGTGACTCTTGTTCGGATCAGGTGTTCACAGTGGTGGGACTGACCCCCACATACTCTTTCTCCCTGAGCTCCATGAAGCCCAAAATACACACACTGTGTGAAAGAAAGCCCCTTGTTGTCTGCATGCTGTGGCACCAGCACAGGCTCTGAACACTTCCCTCTCAGCTCTGACCTACACTAGAGAGACGTAGAAAAAATTTTAAAATTTATGGCTAGCTTTTCAAAAAGTTCTGAGGTTTAAATGTAGGAGACATTTAAGATTGTTTAAAATACAGAGGTGAGGCAAAAGTCAGTTTATAACTGTGAGTATGGTACACAAAGCACAGGGTTTGTTCTTTTATTATTACTTACTAATTAGTGTATTATTTTCCAAATGAACAACTATAAACCTGCTTTTGCTCACCTCTGCTATTGGTTTCCAAGCTTTCCTGAGTTCCAGATCCCTTTGTGAATATGACGAAAGCTCTGGACTCTCTCCTAAAACACACACACGCACACACAATTTCAATTTATCCTACCGACTGCCTGAAGTTCTGGATTTTCCATGTTAAGGGAACTTTCTTCATTTAAATACTCACATTATAAAAAGTAAGGGATAAAAGGCAGGATGCAAAATTTAAATAAACACACATTTATTTGTCAGAATGGTGGACTGTGTAGCCATGGCATAAAGTTTAGTGTCTACTCTACTCACTATCGGACCAGAACTTAGAATCTGATTCTAAGGTGGAATCAGATTTACCAGCCAGACCATGGCCTGAGCCAGCACTGCCTACATGCACTGGGAACCTGAGCCGAGGACTCAGTTTGAGAAAAAAAATGAACAGTTTGAGAATCAGTGACCCGTTAGGACCCCACATGAGGCACCAGGAAATAGCCTCCAAGGGAGGGCTCCATAATCCAGCACATGCCCCAGGCTCCCACTGAAGAAAATCCCAATTAAAGATAAGCTAGGGAGAAAATATCACAAAACACCGAAGAAACACCACCATGAGATACAGTCAGCAGGTGCAGGAGATGGACTCATTGACACCCGAGAAAGAAGAAATAATAAAGTCAGCTGAAAAAGTACCTAAAAAAATCCTTAAGAATGGAGATAATGAAAGAGGACAGACAAATCTGAAAAAAGTAGCTAGTTTTGGAAATAAAAAATATTGCCATGGGTGAGAAGGAAACTTTTAGAACTATTTGAACAGTAGCCCAGCCATGACTAAGGATAGAGCCGGGAGAGATAAAGAGTTGGAACCGGAAAGAGAAGTTGAAGAATGGAGGCGAGAATGTGACATCTCAGCCTAGACACACTGTGATGAAAATACAACGTTCATGCATAAAGACAACGTTCTGAAAGATACCAGGAGGAAGAGACATTTTACTTAAAGAAGTCACTGTCAGACAAAAGGCAGACTGTTGTCATTAGCAATACATGCCAGGGAAAAAAAAGAAGAAAAAACTATTTCCAATACTGAGGGAAAATGCTGCATGTATATATGTAAATGATGCAAACAAAAAAAAAAATCCAAACCAGAAAAACCACAAAACTAACACCCGCAGGAAATAGGATCAAGTGTTGAGTTTATTCTGGTTGGTAAAATTAAAAGTGACTGTTATTTTTATCTCAATATTTCTGAATTATTCACATTTCCTACAATAAGCACAATTAACTAATATAATAAAAATAAATATTAAAAAACAATAATCTGGTGTGAAAGGATAGGAAGACTGTGTCTGTGTCTGTTCAAATTAAGCCCATTCTTTAAGGATGTGTTCCAATGATGCTCTGCCCATGCGGTCTTCCTGCTGTTCCTTTAACTCTGCAGGACAGATTCATCCACTAGGCACAGGGAGCACAGTGCCTAGGGCCGGGACAATATTTTAATTTTAAATGCTTTTGAAGTCATGAGGGAAAGCAGAACATACTAATGAACATATAATAATGACTACAGCTTGGATTATATCTCATATTTGTCTTTATAAGAAGACAGTGATAAAACATAATTTTATATTTTACATTTTAAATAATTTCTTTTTAATGGAGAAGGGGCCCATGAAGGCAAAAGTGTCCAGAGTCCAGGGAAGTCAGAAAGCAACCCTGAATCTCTGAATTCCTGTCTTAATTTTGGTTTTCCCTAAGGCAGAGCCTGAGATAAGGCTCTACAGGAAGTTTATTTGGGAAATGATCGTAGCAAGATGATGTGAGGGAGGAGAGGAGGAGATGGAGGGAGAAAAAGCCAATCAAAGCCTGTGTTCTCAAGGTCATTGTTGTGGGCCATGCATTTAGTTTCCCCAGGACCTCCATTCATAAAGATACAAAATGTCTTCCCCACCTGAAGGATGAGTGGCCAGGGTATTACTTTTTGCGCATTGCTACCAGAGGTTGTTATCTGCTTTCCACAGGCCTTGTATTGTATAAATGCTGCGTGGCTGCTGGCGCTGGAGAAGGAAACATAAAGTGCTTGCTCAGGGTGAGACACTGTTAGCATGAGAGCAAGGCTGTATGGCTGAACACAGCTGAACCTGAACCTAGAGGTGGCCATGGCAATGCGACGGGAAACATCAGAAGTGCCTGCTACAGTCCCCTGGGATCAATCTCACATTATCTCCATGCTTCCATACGTTTGACTTGTATGTCTCTACGAGTTATATTCAGCCATGCTTCATGCATCCCATAGTTCCTTCTGTGTTTGAAATATAAATTCCTTGAGGTCATGAGCTGTGCTCAGTGGCACCGAACCTCACACACACATGTACTCAACACATATTGTTGACCTCAGTTAACCTAGAGAGTCCTGGACTAGGATTTAGCAGAACTGAATTCCAGTCCTCACTCTGCAACCAACGTGCTGTATGATGCTGGACAACCCCTCAGTCTTCTTGGATCTCGTAACTGTACCTATAAAATGAGGAGCAGGTATGAGATCGTCTCCAAGGGCTGCTCTGGACCTGTTTGATTATTCCCCTCCATGCAACTCCACTCAGCATTAAAGAGCTCCAACTGCATTCTAGGCCCAGAGCTAGTTGCTGGGGTTATGAAGGTAAATGCAGCCGAGTCTTACTGAGCCAGGAGAGAGGCAAATGAAGAACTACAGTGCAGAGGGCTGAGAACACACATGGGGGTCTGTGCCCAAACCTGGGATGCGTCAAGGGACATTGTTGCAGAGATGACAGCTGAGGTGATTCTTAAAGGATGAGTGACAAGAGATGAGAAGAACGTGGGAAGCACAGGGGACCACACTCCACACAGGGCCATTCCACAGGAAGGAGGCTCCTTTCTCAAGGGTGAGGCCAGCTTGCCGAGGGCAGAAAAGACATGTTCCCTAGGCCCTCTGACTTTTGTGCCCACGCTACTTCCATATCTCATTTTGCCTTCCTGAGGCCAATTGTGGGATACTGTCACATAAAAGTTTTAATGCGTGTGCTGGACCCCAGATAAGGAAAGAGCTGGTTATATGGACAAACTACAGATTCCAAGGTGGGAGACAAGACATATTTTTCTCTGTTTGCTGGGAAAGGAGAACCACCTTCACTTTATTTTATATTTATTATTAAGCAGCACTGTGGAAATGGATTTTTTAAAAACGCAGTCATAGACTAATGGAGGGGAGAGGATATATTAGCCACTAGACAGGTCTTCAGTCAATTTATATATGTTCAATCAGGCCAATGTTCCTCTCTTGGATAGTAATGAGTACATTTCTTTCCAGAAGTCAAAGTGCCTGTTATTATCTCCCTATTTATGGTGATCAGGTATTTGTGTTACTCCGGGTAAAATACCCTAGAAATGGCTTGTAGAAACAGCCCTTCATGCTAAGTGCACCGTGGGAAGGACACATGATAGAGACCCCCAATTCTCTGGATGTAACTGCTGACATTTTCCCTTTTCCTGTTCGGCATGAGTATGAGATCACCCCATAATTTTACCTCATGGAGTCATTTGCTGCTTTAGGAAGAAATGCTCTTTGCTGATAAACATCTCACAACACATAAATGTCATGCTGAAAAGATTTCTCTTTTTGGAGAAATGGCCAACAGCCCACAATTTCAATAACTTGCTTCATTACGGAAGAGGAACAAATGACCAAACTTGCCAAAGCAGCGGCCGAAACGGTCTCCCCAGCATTTCCCTGGAGGAGGAGTACGGGGGAATGCTGGAGGGGGGGCTTTATTACTTGGGGAGAGGCTTGTTTCTGAGAACGTTTGGGTCAGAGTCTGAAATGCCATGTGTTGACGGCAGGTGTGGGCGTTGATCTGTTGTTGCTGGTACGAATTCCGGATGTGTAGTAACTAACTACTCGAGAGTAAATCTGGTCTTCCGTTTTCAGTCACACTGTGGGCTTTTCAGTCTTAGTCCAGGCTGACTCCTCAACCTTAGAATGGAGGGGAATAAAATGAAGCTAAGGATTTACTGGTTGAGGCTCTGTGAAGTATACTGGTTATGTTATTTGTTCTTTTGCTAAGGACTGGACTAAGTATTTTATATATACCGTCAATTCGATTAAAACGCATGAATTAAACAACATAGAATGAGTGATTTACTGGGAGGATTACAAAATCCTATCGTGTAATCTTCACCACGCTGTCCGGAAGTCAGGTGTTCATTATCTTAAGTTTGCAGATGCGCTAATGAAACTCAGGGAGTTTAAATCGGTTTCTTAAGGTTCCACAACTCGTCAACGACAAACCTGGCACCTGCCCCT
The DNA here is from genome assembly GCF_022682495.2 of Desmodus rotundus. NCBI lineage: Eukaryota > Metazoa > Chordata > Mammalia > Chiroptera > Phyllostomidae > Desmodus > Desmodus rotundus. The sequence goes on from NC_071394.1 coordinate 121,989,261, forward strand.
GGACGGAGTGGTCACCTAGTAAACGCTTATAAAACTGAACTCCCATGGGCCCGGACACGAGGGAGTTATTATTCTCAGAATCCGTAATTTTTCTATTCATTAATTTATTAATCACATGTCTCTTAAATCTACATGTGCCTGTCAATACACTACATTATAAGATTTAGAGGTGAGCAATACATGGCCCTTGTCCCGGACTGCTTGGTAGGAAACAGAAAGACAGAAACAATGATAATTCACAGCCTATATACCAATTCCGATATAGTTCTGGTGGTCAGTGACGGTGTAATAATCAACCTAAAGCTTTGTGTCTTGAACAACTTTACTATCTCCCACGATTCCTTGGGCTGTCGGATTCAGCTTGGAGTCCTCATCTTTTTGTGCACTGGTGGTGGTTGAGGCCGATCATGCGGTCATCTGAAGGCTTCTGTATTTACATGTCTGGTTCCTGGGATGGCTCGGCCAGCTGGGCGCTCATCTGACAGGTCACTCAGGTTGCAATGTGGAAGATAGACGTGGGAAGGCAATCATGGGGTTAGGAAAACTGTTGAGTTGGGATGAGGAAGACCTTCTAGTTGTCAGAATTCACCCTCCTTAAAAGAAGGCAGCACAGTGCGAGTTATAAGTTATAAACTGGTTATCTGAGGAGGATGAAGGAGGAGAGAGGCGGGTAGGGGACGAGGGGGGCTCTGCATTGGACAGCTCTGTGGAAGGTGGTGCTATTTAATGTGCTGGAGAATACGGAACAGGAAGTGCTGATGAGTTCAGTCTTGAACTTGTTGATTCTGAGGCCCCTGCAGGCAAGTCGTGTGGAGATGCCCTGTGTGTGTTGCAGTGCATTCCAGTGGGGCTCTGTCCAGATTCCCTTGACTGGGCCAGTACATAGCCCGCTTAGCTTCCGGGCTGCCTGGAATAGCTCATACTTGCATCCTTCTCTGGAAATTTTCCTCACCTAATATTTCCTGGGAAGGTGGGCCCGCCCCTAGAGGCAGCCCACAGCCAATGGCTGGCTGATAGGGGGCTGTGCGTGGTCTTTCCCTTTGCTACCAGGTGGGACAACCCTATGATGCCCTGCATGCGCTCCAGCTCCTCAGGGGCCCAGCTGAGGCTAGAGTTCAGCTGAGATCACATCTTTATGCAGCTTCTCCCCTGTCCTAACTTATTGCCCCCGTCCCTCTTCCCCTCAGTAACTTACCTGTACAAGCATCTCAGAGAGGCTCCCTAGAAGTACACCTCTTCCAGGCCACCTGACCTGAGCCAGGCCTTTAGGAAGTGTGTGCATGGATCAGTTGGTGGTGGTAGGATATATTCTTCTGTGGTGGAAATCTGTTCCGAGAAATAGCAGGGCCTTCTTGTAAAATTGAGTTAAGTCGTGGCATGTGGACCATTTAAGAGAGGTTGTGAAAATATAGTGTGTAGTAAAATATGTGAACTTGACTTCTGGAACAACACTATCTAGCTTTAATGCCAGCTATACAACTTACAACTGTATCATCTTGGGAAAATTACTTAATTTTTCTGTGTTTTCGTTTCCCCATCTATAAAATGAGGAGAAAAATAGTCCCTATACAGGATTATTGGGAAGGATTATTTCATGAATTATTACAATTAAAATGTAAAAACACCACAAGAAAAATTTTGTCTTTTCTGCCTACTGCTGTATCCTCAGCACCTGGAATAAGGCCTGTTACTATGTTCTCAGTAAATATTTGCTGAGTGAATACATGTAAAACAATTAGGAGAAGAGCTGACACAATTTTGTTCCTAGGAGTTTATCCCAAATATATATTTACAATAATAAACAACCAATATAAATAGAAGATTATTAGCTACAGAAATAGCAATAGATTGCTATTGTTAGAAATAGCAAAAGATTGAGAACACACATACACATACTTCTATATGCGTATGTATATACACATTATGGTTCACTCATGCAATGGAATACTATGCAGTCAATAAAAATAAGGCAACTTGAAATGTACAGGTATGGAATGATAGCTAACACATTGTGAAAAAGGAAGATGCGTTAAATAGCAAGATGCAGCACCTATAATATGTTAATATTTGTGGAAGAATCTATATACATGTTTGTAAATATTCATACATATGCATACACACAATCTATTGCAGGATTCACGGGCATTTGCCATCTGGTTGCCTGAACTCAGAAGTGGCAAGGAGACTAAAGATAAAACGCTTTTGATTTTTGCTCCATGTGCAAGACAAGTACATCCTGTCTAGAAACTAATCAAACAATTCACTATTTTTAAAAGAAAGACTTGCTATTAACCAAGAGGTGGCTGCCTAGGGGCACCACAGAGCATCTTGCCAGAAGTACATGTGTGAATATAGGGCAGATAAGAGTGCAGCATTTTCTCTGCACAAGGGGACACTAAGCCTTTACCTAGTCAATCCCTTGTGAATTGACCTCTAAAGATTGATTACAGCTCAGCCTTCCACTCCTCTGGCTTGGAAAATTAGATTGAATACCATTATTAATTTTAATTATCAGACTTGAATTCTCTGTAAGCTCACTTAGCAGGCAGACAGCCTCTAACCTTTTATAAATAATGCCCTCAAAACTGGCCTCCTAAGGGGATGGAGGATGCCAAGGTGGGCCAGAAGTGCCTACTATGTGCCAGGACCCCTGCTCCATAGTTGAGTGTACATCCATTAGTGAATTCTTTTACCATATCTTTGAATGGGCGTCTTTATCTCTGTTTAAATAGGAAATGTGCTCAGGTGGTTAAATGACTTGTCCATGGGCTTACAAGAAGAGAGGAGCACATCATGACAGGTGCCGTCAACTACACCTGAGCTCATGAGTGATTAATATTTTGTTTGAAGGGGAAACACACAAGAGACCTATAAAAACACCAAGAAGGGGGAAGACAGTGGCCTGCCGGAAATATTCCTTGACTACAAAGGAAAAGTTGCTTTCCCACAGGGGTGTCCAACCTGCAGCCCACGGGCCACAGGCAGCCCAGGATGGCTATGAATACGGCCCAACACAAAATCATACATTTATTTAAAACATTATGAGACTTTTTTTGTGATTACATGTCACAATGTATTTAATGTGTGACCCAAGGCAACTCTTCTTATTCCCGTGTGGCACAGAGATGCCAAAAGTTTGGACCCTCCTGCTAGGACATCTTCCCTTGCTTCCTTGCTCACTAGAAGGGGATCGTGCTGTGTGGGAAGTGAGATCTGTCCCTGTAGTGAACCTCAGTAGTGCGGAAGGACTGCAATCCAGCCGCCTCCATGCTGACCACAAAAATCATGGCCTTTTTTTGTTTTTGTTTTTGAGGAGGAGTAACCTTAGACATTGTCTCAACTTGGGGAGGTCACTCTCATTTTATCGATAAGGACACTGAGGCTCATGGACGGGACAAGGGCTACTCAGGTCACATAAGGGTACAGGGTAAATTAGTGTCACATGCTAGGTCTTGGATCCTTATTCTGGGATCCTTTTCCTTCCCCAGTTCTTCTTAAAACTGAATTCCAACAAAACTTTACAAAGGCTGCATTACTCTTGGGTTTAGTCTTATAGACTCTGAAACAGCCCCCGTGTTTATTCTGGATACCCACCCTTTTTGAATTCCCCTGTTCTTCATCGGTGACTAAGCCTTTGAGTGTGGAAGTGACCTACCAACTTTTACAAATAAAATTTTAGATACTACTTTTTATAGTGTATTCCAGCTCTCTTCAGAGTGCCTTGGAAGTGCTTGCTTAGAAAGAATTGAGTCTTTTATTTGGCCTTTCTAGAATTCTTTATTCTGTTCCAGGTATGACAGTTAGGCACTCGTCCTGGCTTAACTAACTGAGTACTGATCTGGCATCCATTTAGAAGACCCACAAGGAATCCAGGGATAATGTCACATCAGTGTTCGGATTACCAGTAGCATAATAAACATGAACCTGAGAACTGTACGTTGGAAAGTGGTGTTGTTCCTGGGGTAGGCAGAATAAGATGCCCCGCCAAGTTCAGACTTCTTAGTGTGTGTTCCATGTACAGTCTGTTCCCTTTGACTGTGGGCAGGGCCTGTGAATATTATGTCTGTCTCTCCCACAGCTACGTGGCATTATATGGCCAAAGCAAAGGGAATTTACAGAGGTAATTAAGGTCCCTAATTAGCCTGACTTTGAGTTAATCCAAGGGAGATTATCTGGGTAGGCCTGACCTAATCAGATGAGCCCTTTCAAAGAGGGGTTAAGCCTCTTCTGAAGTTAGAGATTTCTTTTATTGGCCTTGGGTTGTTCAGCTTCAAGGAAGTCAGTTCTGCCAACAATTATGTGAGTTTGGAAGAAGACCCTGAGCTTGGGAGGAGACCCAGGCAACAGCTTGCTTCTGGCCTTGTGAGATTCTGAGAAGAAGGGATAATAAGTGAGTTTGAAGTTGCTAAGTTCGTCATTTGTTCCATTGCGCAAACAACTAATAAAGCTTCTGTGTTTACAAAAGGAACCTAGACCCCACGTTCTATGATTAACAAGTTGTCCTGTGTATAAGTTCTCCCATTTTCTTGTTCCTCTGCTTAAACCTGTATGTATATATTTTTATGTGATAAGATTCAAGGACAAGAATGTATATAACTTTAGGTGCTTTTGTACAATATTTTAAAAATTACTTAATTTCTTTATACCTCCTTTATTCAATTGTGAAACAGGAAATCACTTGGTAGGCAGGTCAGGTGGCCCATTAGGAGGCCCCTCACTAGGAAGTCAGGCTGGTGAGATGCTTTTACAAACAGGACTGTAATCTATGGGGCTTATTGGATTTATAAGCAGCTCTGGTAGATTGGAAAGAGAACTAGATTTGCAGTCCAAATAGCAACACTTTCATTCTTATTCTACTATTTTCAGAGTGATGTGACCTTAGGCAAACTATTTAATTTCCCCGACCCTCAGTTTTTTCATCTGTAGAGGGAGGGATAATGATAGGCTGGCGGTGAGGACTAAATGAGCTATTGTATATGATTCACATTGTCACCCTCATTTTGCTTTAATCTCGTCTAGGTCAGTTCCTTCCTTAAAGGCTTTGCAGGGTCCTCGCCCTGTGGGTCACTCCGATTCTCTTAGCAACACTGAGAGGAAGCTCTGTAAATAGGATTTTATGGGGAATGGGAAATTATCACGTGGCAAAGACAAGGAAAAATTTCTCTTCCCTTCCAGAGCAAAATGTCATCCTAGTCTGTTTCAGTGAAGAATAAAGGAATTTGAATAAAATGTCAGTTTCTTTCTGAACTAATTTGGGAATTATAATGACATGCACAATCTCAAGCACATGAATATTTATAATTAAAAATGAAATTGTCCTCTTTTTCAGATTGTGAAAATGACCAAAAATCCCCAGGGGTGTCAAGGGCCAGAAGAGCTATTCGTTTTATGAAAAATTCTAAGATGCAGAACCCAAATACATACACATACATATATACATACATACATACATACATATATAAATATAGATATATATGCATGCTATGGGTGGTTGGGTGGTTAGTTAAACACTGTTAGACTGATAGTGTCTCTTCCCTAAGAGGACGTAGTTGCTGTTCACCCAGGGAAGGAAAGACGTTTGAGGGTAAGTCTTGACTATTCACTTCCCCGTCCTATGGTACCACCCTGCTTCTGACCAACCCTGTAGCTCACACACATTTTGCTTTCCTGACACAGTGACCCTCTACCTGTTCAGAGTTTAGTAGAGTGGAACTGTGTACCTTAAATAAATACAATAGAGCATGACGTGAGCATGGGTAGGACAGAGCGCTTTTGCGGGGTTAATTTTTAGTTAGTAGTTACTATATCTATGTTATAGATGAACAAATGGAAACTGAGAGGTGTTTTGCATGCCTGTTCTTGGTGACATATTAGAGGATATATTCCCTTAATTAAAATTTTTATTGTTTAGTTAGAGAATCTTTTCAGAATATTTCCTTAGCACCAGGGAGCCCACGTTGCTGTGCAGGGAGAAAGGGACAGGCTGTAGGTGTGAGGTGTGGACTGGGTGGTCTTGGATTAGGCTTTGATTTCTGGGTCCTCATTCTTGCTTACACAATTTTTTAGTTGAGCTAGATGACTTTTCACAAGGTTCTTCTTGACCTATACTCTGTGGCTGTGGTTCCTTTCACCTTCATGTTCCAGTTCCACGAACATTAGGAAGCTGCTGTGGTTCATTTCTCAGGGCCCAGCAGAGAGATCATTTCCGGGGGAAAAGCCAAGGCTGCATCAGTCAGAGCCTTTTGCCCTAAATACAGTTAGTCCTCCATTAATGTCATTGATAGGTTCTGTGACTTTAAGTGAAATGACATAGAACAAACCCAGCTTTACTATAGGCTAATTCGTATACACAGAAGTTAAGTTCCTACAGCATCTCATCAACCTTATTACAAAGTGACGGTGAACAAAATGCCTTTATTCAAGGACCTGCTGTAATCTGCTCTGCTTTTCACTCAAATCCAGAAGCTTTGCTTTAGCAAGGTGAGGGAACTGCTAGGGTGGCTTGTTCTCAATTATTGGGCTTAACTGAGATACATCTTATGGACTGAAAAGGTAGAATGGTTTCACAGCCAAGCAACTCTGTGGTTTATTCTTCCTCAGAAGGCTCGGGAAGTGTGGCCTTCTTTTCTTTCTTGCTTCCTTGGAATTAATGGTTTCTTCCCATAACAGTGCCGTGATCACCTCTGCTGGACACCACGCACATCCATTACTGCAGTGACAGTGCCTTAATTGAAATGACACCTTAGAATTATTTCTTTAAAATTCATTGTTTAATTCAGTAAATTTAGTATTAATTAACACGAAGTGCCCTGGTGTTTTGGTCCCCCATTTGTCACTCTCTCAGCTCATGGAGAGCACAGGAAATAATAGGTCTATTTCATCCTACAGGACGATTTTACTTTCCAATTCAGATTTGCTAGTGCAGCAAGAATGGGAATTCAGTGTGCCTTGGCATTTTTTAATCATGCACTTGGAAAAGAGAATGAGAAGGAAGAGAAGAGGAAGAATAGGAAGAGGAATAGGAGGAGAAGGAGGAGGAGAAGGGGGAGGAAGAGGAAGAAGAGGAGATTGGTTGCCTGATGCCACTCACCAGTGACTGAGAACGCCTTACTTAGCCCTGTATACCATCTGAGGGGATGGCTTGTTCCATCTACAGCGCCTGTCATCTGGTTGTACCCTAAGTGGTACTGATGCCACACCTACGCTTCTTGGCCTCATACACCACAGTATTTGACTACTTGATAAAAATGCCTCTTTACCATACTATAATCGTTTCCTAAGCCTTAAGAAAAACACCAGATACCTAGCAGAATGAGTAGGTAGATGAAATTCATGTGTTTATATTTGGGCCCAGAGCAGGTAATTTTAATGCATTCCAAACCAGGGACAGGTGGTAGTGAATATCTTTTTACATGAGGAAAATCTTATTATCCCCATCTTAGCAATAAGGAAACCAAAGCTTAGTTACTTTATTAGAACTTGCACAGGCTCACACAACTTGTCGATTGGTAGATTTGGGATTTGAATCAGACACAAGGATCATGTTTTCTGTGCCATACTATACTATCTCAAAGGTGAGATGCCACAGATCCTATCTGAGTAGAACCTGAAATAAGGGGAGACATGGTGGCAGCTGCAGCACCCCTATTCCCAAGGGTCCTAAAATATTAAGAGTCGATAGCTCCATCCAGTAAACCATTGGATATGGGCTCTGGTTCTTCCCAGCCATGTTGATTATGTGGTGTCCAGATCACACGAGCACTTTGCCGACTTGCCGATGCTCTCTGATTGGCAGGCATCACTGACGTGTATCCGTAGAGAGTCCCTGGGGTTCCTTGCTTGTAGAGACCAATCACCTTGATTCTCTTGATTCTAAACTCTTGATTCTGAGTTTAGTCAAATCTCTTATTTGTAATTTTTGAAGGCTTCAGAGCATCTTAGTGTCAGTATAACACATGCCATAACCATCAATATGGTATTGAGAGAGATTCCTTTACTGCTGGGCCTGCTGAGTAGGCAACACTGTAGGCAACAGACATGGTCTCCACTGAGGTTTCCTTGTCTATGAACCAGGAGGGTCCTAACAACAGGGGGTCTGCCGATTGTTGCAAAAAATGATTGTTTGCTCTTTACTTTCTTCCCAATGTGCATTTAAATTCTACAAGCATTCGCTGAACACCACCCGAGTGCCGGGCACCACACTAGGCCCTGGAGAGACTACAAAGATAAAGAAGATGTTGTCTTGCCTTCATTTTCATAGAGAAGCCTAACAAATAAACGACCAAGTATTACACACGGCAGAGAGAATTAAGGGCTAATCGGTCATTCCTGCACCCAGCTGTGGGAGCCCAGAAGGACAAGTGGTTAATTCTGACTCCAGGGGATTTGGCAGTGACATTGAAGGATGAATGCAATGTTGATAGACTAGGAAGGGGCTAGCTCTATTTACCACTGCAGACAACAGAAAAGAGGTGGCAACAGTTCTTTAACTGTTTTCCTACAGTAGAGCTACATCTGTAAGTTAGTGTGCATAGGTGTTCTTTGTGGAGGCAGGATTCGCTGCGATGCAAAGGAAAGAAATATCTCACACCTCGCAGAACCCTAGCTACACATGAATTATTACATTTATCACCTTTCCCATGAGTTAGTCTTAAAGGGCCAGCATTCTACCTGCTTGACATAGACAAAGCCATATTTCTGATCCTCTGCATAACTTATCACGTGGCAATTATCTGGACCGAATATATCCTGATATAATTTGGCTGTTAGGCAGTTGAAATAGATTGCTGGCGTTTGACTGTTTTAGTTTAACAGGCCCAGGCTGTGTCCATGCTGAACAGAGAAATAATTTTTTCCCCATTAAAATGATTTACAAAAACTGTCACTCTGCACGTCTGCAGGTTCATTGGAAGGGGGTTTGGCTGGATTCTGTTTGTTAGCAGGAAAGGCAGACACAATATTGCCCTAGTCTTTCCTCCGCGGAGAGGATGGGGAGTGACAGCCCCGGGGCAGGCTGAGAAGGGGACAGACAGCAGGGGTAGTTCAGTGGTAAATGAGAAAGAGAATGATGTTTAGTGAACACCTGCTAAGTTCCAGGCACAATTCTAAGCATGTTTAATGTATCGTTTCCTTAATTCTGTGAATATAAAATGGAATTCTGCATGTGAAAGTGCTTCAGATGCTCTACAAGTGTGAGGCGCAATTAGTATTTTCCTTTATTGTAAATTCTCCTAAGATTCATTTGACCCGGCTCCCGGTTTTCTGTTACCGGATGTTAATTTATGCTGAAGCAGCGGAGGGTCAGTTTTCCCTTACTCACATCATCTAAGAGAAAAAAGATGATGGGAGAAGCAGATGGGTGGATTCATGCAGTAATGAAGAAGCGTTCCGAAAGGGGTCTTTGTTTGGATTCTTGTCTTCAATTCCTCTTTTGACTTTGACCTTAGGAGCTGCTGGTGCACCAGTCAACGGTGCTCTGGGAAGTGAGCAGTCACTTTGGCTCTGTCGTATGATCTCATCCAGGGCCACTGAGGGAGTAAGGGTAGGGACTGGCTTGCCCCTCCAGTACAGGTAAATGACCCCCTGATCTGCTCACCCTGTGTCGCTCTGCTCAGACGCTTTTCAGTGAGCTTGAAAGTCACATCCTCTCAATGTTAAAGAAGCTATGTTCAAACACGATTTGCAATTTCATTAGACATTCCAGTCCTATTAGACCTCAGCAGCGTCTAGACATAAAAGTTTAGCTGGCTGAGAGATGGTCAATGGAATCAGACCACACATTGCCGAGCTCAAAGGAGCTGATAATCAGGTGTCTGCCCTGGGACCAGAAACAATTGAGTTACTTTCCTAATAGGGAGCAAATGGCTGACATGGTACCATTTTCAACCCTACAGTTGTAACATACCTCCGAGCCAGACTTTCTTTCACCACCTTCATCCCCAAAATAAAGGCTAAAGAAGGACTCATCCGGATTGAACTTTTATAATGAAGGCACAAAAAGAGAAGCTGGAGGGACCAGAGGCAAACCTCATTTCCCTTGACTTTTCTTTCTTTATCAGCTTCTTACACTATGTATCTTGAACAAAATCTTCATTCCACTGTTTAGAGTCAAGTCTAAATTCCTAAGTATAGCATGAAGTTGCTTCATCAAATGCCCCTACCAAGGCTCCCAGCCTTATCTCTTGTCCTTTCAATAGTCCCTTTTGAATGCCCTGCACTGTAGCCAAATTGTGATTGTCCAGATTCCCAGCAGGCCCCATGGCTCCTCTCTTCCACGCTTTTAACACCCTCAGTGCCTGTGCTACCCTCTCCTTCTTGTTTCATCCAAATCCTGTATTTCTTTTTAGTTCCTTTATGGGTGGGTATCAACTGCTACCCACCCATGAAGCCCTTTTAGCTCCTCCTTCTCTGCCTGCCACCCCCCATAGTAATGGCCTTCCTTTCTGAAATATGTCAATCTCAGAACACTTTACTCAAAGCATTTTACCTTCCTTATGAGGGATTTTACATTATATATTATTTGATTCATAGTCATATATGCATCATTATCTTATAGGTAACATTTTTACTACTCACTCATCTTTCCAGGCCAGTCTCAACAAGGCTTTCCACAATCCTCCTTACTTGATCTGAGTTAGAGCTCATGATTATTTGGGGTCCTGTGTGGTACTATATTGTGATCTCATTACTGAGTCACTGTTGAGAAGAAGAGACCAAATGCCTTTGAGTCAGACCTGGGTGTAAGTCCCAGTTCTTCCGTTCCCCACCTCAGTGACGCTGGACCAATGATCTAATCTTTGGGAACCTCAGTTTCTGCTCTTCATATGAAGACAGTCACCCTTAGCACGATGGGTTACTGTAGTGGCTTGAATTGTGGCCCCGCAAACAGGTTGTAATCCCCAGAACCCGTGAACGTTACCTGGTTTGGAAAAGGGGTCTTTGCAGATGTAACTGAGTAAAGGATTTTGAGATAAGGAGATCATCCTGGAATATTCAGGTATGCCCTTAAACCAATGAAGTATTCTTATTAAAAAACACACAGAGGAGAGGCAGACACTGAGGAGGAGGCAATGAGAAGACAGAGGCAGGAATTGGAGTGATGTGGCCCTATGCCCAGGAAGCCAGCAACCATTAGAAGCTGAAATAAGCATGGAACAAGTTCTGCCCCAGGGGCTCTGCAGGGCCTGTGGCACTGCTGACACGTTGATTTCGGGCTTCTGGCTTTCCCAGCTAGGAGAGGTTAATTTCTGTTGTCTTAAACCACCTACTTTGTGGTAATCTGTTACGGAAGTCCTAGGAAACAAATATAGTTTTTGTTACGTTGTGTTGCTACCTGTGTATCCCATGAACCTGGGAACTCCTCAAGGGCAGGGACTGTTCCTCAACGCTCCCCAAACTGCCCACCTCCGGGGCTAGCTCAGGGCTTGAAGCCGTGATACATGGTTTACAAATTGCGCAGAGCAGACTTCATAGTAGTCCCCCAACAGACCGTGTGGCATTGAGATTGTCACTAAAAAGGAAGAAAACTTCTTTTAACGAAAGAATTAAAGAAAGATTTAGAGGAAGAAATTCCCTGCGCGTTGAGAATTTAGGCTCTGAAGTGTTTTTCTTTTATCCATTTATTATCAGTCCCAAAGAGTCAGGGCAGTCTTAATGTATAATTTAGATCAGAGGCGATAGAATTTCATTTTCCTTCAGTCATCAGTTAGCATTTATCAGGTGCCTCCTCTGTCTCGAGGACTGTGCCGTTTTAGTATCCACATTTCAGTTTCTTGACTATGTATCTTTAACTCCTACGGTTCATACAGACAGTGTCTACCTTACTCCATAGAAACCCTAACCCCCTTGATTGGGACGGGACTTTTTCCATGGTGCTGAGTGTGCATGCCTGTGACAATAATCACCACCAGAATAATAACTCCATACAAAATACACATGCACAGCAGCAGGAATGTAGGTCATTATAGTAAAATCTTTCTAATGTAACAAAGGGTTTCTAGAACTCTTCAAACATCTACTAATTTATCTTTCACCTAAATATTTATTGACCCAGTTCTCTGCACCAGGTATTCTTCTAGGTGCTAGAGAATGGACCCTGTGATGGAAGTGGCCTCAGTCCAGCGGGGAGACAAACACACACGATAGAGAAAGACTGGTGTTACCGCAGACAGACTTGGGTTATCAGGGGTCATGGGGTGATAGCCAAGGAAGCATTAAAGCATTGGATGGTGTTATGTTTTAATTCACTTGCTCATTTCTTCACTCGTTCATTCCTTCATTCAGCATCAACTGCCTTGTACCGCAGTCAGCTTTCACGGGGTGATCGAGGCCTGGAAGCCAGATGTCCTTTTTTATGCAGCACTATCTGCAGTGGTTGGGTGTTTGAAATGGATGCTACCTTATTCTCGTACAGTTCTAAGACTCTAGATTTCCATGATATAAAGTAAAAGGAATGGAGAGAATAGGGCAAAGGAAAGAGGGAAGTAACATGTGTTATAAAATGCTGGACCATTCATTTATGCTATTTCATCTAATTGTTTCAGGAAGTTTATAGAATCTGGGAGTAGTGTTTGATTTTACCAGTAAAGTAGAAGATACTAAGGAACATTAAATAGCTTTCTCAAGGTCACGTAGCCGACAAATGAAGGGCTTGGGACTCCAACAATGTCTATATCTGAACTTGAAATCTGAAGATACTCTCAAACTTCTCCATACAATCAGGCTGAGGCTGCATTTTAAATATTGTGTTACAGGTGAGGCTCAGGTGACATCATTCTCACACTTTAATTACAAGCCCCCTGTGGTTTGTGTACAGGATAACATCTTGGTGAGCTGTGACATACTAGGCCACAGTAGATGCTGCCAGAGAACTCAAACGCTCATAAATACTGGTAGTCAAGGAGCTTGAGGAGGAGGATCGACTGATGTTAGCCTTTTCTCTGAGAGAGGACCTGGTATCAATCTTCGGGTAGCACTGGGTTCAGTGACAGCTGTCCGAAGTTGTAACTCTTTTCAGTTTTTCCTGAAATAACTCATCATGATGTTCTATTTGTTACTTGTCAAGGAAATCAATATAGTCTAGACTTGTTACCTTGCCAAGATCTGTATCGGACAATTTATGGTCAAAGGCAAGTTTAGCAACAGAGCAGAAGGGGGCTGAACCAATAAAAGGATCTGTATTTCCCTGTAAAACACTGAGGCTTCAGAGCCTTCCTCTAACGGTGGAGGTGGGGTTGAAGTGCTCCTAGCAAAACTAGGGGAGGGAGGAAGGCCGTCTTTAAAATAGGGGGAATAGTGTTTGCTGGGTAGTGTTGTGAGTATTCAGCGGGGCACTTAACATCATAGTGTCTAGTACAGTGCCTGGCACAAGGCGGGTAGTAGCTGAGGCTAGCTATCACAGAAACTGAGTAGGAAGAGAGAGAAGAAGACCATGAGCTAAAATAACTTTGACAGCAACAGCACGGAGATCTTCAGTGCCAGGATTGAAAAGAAGCGGATTGTCAACATGAAGGGTAGAAACAGTACGTTTCATATCCTTTGGTCATGAAGTCGTTTCATTCATGCGAACATTTATCAAGCAGCAAACACTTCACGGGGGGCTAGGGCAATGGAAACAATGAAGAAATGGCGTTGCCCTTCAGGACTTTAGTGTTCAGTTGAAGAGAGAGATGCAAACACAATTGCACCGGAGGCTGACAGGTGCTGGAATAGAGATAGGAAAGGCGCAGTGGTGGTGGTGTGCACTCCACAGGCACTGGCTTCACGGGTCTGTTTGCTTCGTGTCCTTCACAGGCACAGTTATGGGGAGGACCCTCAATAATGTCAGATGGGTAACCGTTGAATGAAAGAGTGAGAAAACTTGCTGGTGTGGTGAGGGAAGGCTTGGCTGAAACAAAAATGTTAAAGCTGATATTTGATGCTTGAAGATTGAGTAAGAATCTTTGGGGCAAATAAGGGTGTGTGTGCTTGCATGCATGTGTGTGTGTTAAGAGGGGGGTAAGGAGAAAAAGAGATGCCGAATCAGTGGAGAAAGTGTGAGAAAGACACAGGAGCCTGAATCAGCAGTGGCCACTTGAGAAAAGGAAGCTTGGGGTGTGGCTGGGGCTTGGGGAGCACTGGACAGTGAAGCTGAAATGGCAAGCAGTGGTAGATTAAAATATGAGTCGATTCTACTAATCCATTCATTCCTTCACTTAAAAGGTATATACGAAGTGCCAGGGACTATTCTAGGCCTTATAGATGTAACATCGCCCCAAACAAACAAGAAGCCCTCACGGCATGGAGTATGCATTCTCTTGGGGAGAAACAGACAGTAAAAAGCATTTAAAACAATACATGGTATGTTCAATTGTAGTCAGTTACATGGAGGAAAGTAAATGCTGGAAGGGTGCTGTGGAGGACAGGGGAGAAGGTACATGGAAGAATGTGAGTGGGCCCTGGTGGGTGCAGGCCCTGCAGTTCTTTGTTTAGCACTTGAACTTGCAAATTCAGGTTACATTTCTTCCTAGACAATGACATTACTTGAGCTGTGGCTTCCCTGTAAAGATTGATGCCTGGAGTTCATGATTGCATTGCTAACTTTGCAAGATTCTCTGGGTCTCGTTAGCCATCCCACATCTAATATCATAGGCAGTTAGTTTTTCCTGTTTTAAAAAAATCATTGAGTATTACTAATTATGACTTATAAACATTGTCATCCATGTTGTGGAATTAGATTTCAATATACATGAACAATTCTACTAAATCACTTACATTGGCTTCATTGAACACTGATTTTTCTTATCACTTACAAAAAATGAGTAGTGTTTCTTCACTTACCCGCTTCAGGCACCCAAAACCCTGGGTTGTGGTCTCCACAGTCTTCTGGTGATGGGTTTCAGGGTGGGCAATAGCTCAAACTCCTTGCTTACTCTAATTGTTCTACTATTAAATCCTTATCTGAGGAAAGGAGTGAAATATCTGGATTACTTCTTTTTAATTAATCACCTTAAAGCCTTTTGGGTCAAAGTAGGTATAAATAAGCGAAAGAGTCTCCTAATTAGGACTGGGATCTGCTCTTTTCTCTGGGGTACAGTGAGAGGTTTCAGGTTATTGAATGAAAATAGAAGTTGCTTTTTATTAGGCAGAGTGTGAATCAAGCTTCTTGCTTATTTCGTAATTACAGGTAGTGATGCCAAGTGACAAAATCAACTGCACATGTCCTTCAAAGGGCCTTTCACCCCTAATTACTTTGCATCGTTCTTCAGGCCCCCAAATACTACAGAAGTGGGCTCTGTAGTATTGTCCCCTCTTTCCCCTCAGTATCCTAACAAGAATGGGACTGTGAATGCTGAGATGTGGGTGTTCTTCACTTGCCTCCCACATCCTGCCTGTGCATCCTCCCTGTCCTCTCTGTTTTTGAAGCCTTCTCTCACTGGCTCTTTCCCTCAGCTTGCAAATGTGCTCAAGCTTATCTCATATTAAAGGGAAAAAAAGGAAACCCTTCAATCGCCATCTCCTGCCAAAGTCCTATCTTTCTCCTCCCTTCCACACTAAAGCTTCTTGGAAGAGTTGTCCATATGTACCTCCTCTCCTCTGTTTCTCTTTCTTCCTTGCTCCCTATCACACTATAATCGTCATTCAGCCACATTCCTGCCACTGCACGTTCTCCAGTGCTTCTCACTTTATTACAGCAGTGGGCAATGGCATTATATTACTTGTTGGCATTTGACACTGCTGACAAGTTGCCTTTTCTTTTGCCCTCCCTGTTCTCATTCTCCTTTTCTCCAGCTACCTCCCCAGTCATTCCTTCTCCCATGGTTTTCTCTTCTGTTCATTGGTCCTATTCTCACTGTACCTGCTTTTACACGCCCCTTGCCTTTAATTACTGCTTTTAATTGTTATGACAGTAATGACTGGATCCATATCTACAGCTTGAATTTGTCTTTTAATCCAAGATTCTCTTAATTGCTTGCTGATTATCTCCACAGTGCCCCTTGCTTCATTCAGCAATCACGTGGTTGTGTTCACAGTGGAACTATTCCTCTTATAGCCACAGTCCCAGCTTCCAGTTTACCCAAAGCAGCGTGTAGTCTGTGCTGGAGAAATCTCCAACCCAGCCTTCTGTCTCCTCCAGAAATGTCCTTTCACGAGGTGATCAAGGTGTTCCTTGGTTTGAATGGCTCATCTGCTTATACAAAAGGGGCCAAGAGTCCCTGAAACTTCACTTTCCATGTCAACCCTGTGGCTTCTTATGGCAGTGACTGCCCAGCTTTCCACCAAACCCACTTTGTTTTCTTTTTGGGGACCTAGTTAGACCACATTTACCAACCTACTTTGCAGTAAGTGAATGGAATGTGGTCAAGTCATTTGCGGACGTGACCCATAAAATCCTCCTTTGAGATTTTTGTTTTTTATTTCTTCTCCTTGACTGCCTATGGCCAGGACTCAGAAACCCTAGGAAAGGATGGAGGCAGAACAGTTGCAAGATACAGGCCCTGTCCCTCTGTTATGGCTCTGACTGAACTTTTCATAGCAGGAAATAAGCATGTTGTATTAAGCTACCAAAATTTGGGGACTTGTATTTTATAGAAGTTAGCATGTCTTAACTAATATTCTGTTTCCTAACAGTTAATAATGATATAGCACTTAACACGCCCCAGTCATTTTATCTTCATTAATTCACTTGATACTCTCAAAAACTAGCTATGTATGAATTATTAAAGCTATTTCTTTGAAGTGAGAAAACTGAGGCCAGGGAGATTAAGATAATATATCTGGTAATTGGCAGAGCTGGGATTTGAACCTATAGGGTCTGCCTCCAGAGTGCATGCTCTTAACCACAACACACAGATTCAAGAGGTACATACAAGGCAGAGTGATGGCTCCCCAAAGATGTCTGTGTCTGAATCCCCAGAACCTGGAAATATGTTACTTTATATGACAAAAAGGAACGTAAAATGTGATTAAGTTAAGGGTCTTGAGATGGGGAGATTGTTCTAGATTATCTGGATAGGCTTGATAGAATCACATGGTCCTTGAAAAGAATCACAAGGTCCTTAAAAGTGGGAGAGGGAGTAGGAAGAGAAGGTCAGAGTGGTGCAATGTGGGAAGGACTCAACCCACTGTTTCTGGCTTTGAAGAAGGGTGGGGACCACGCGCCAAAGAACATAATAGCAAGAAGCAGATTCACCCTTGAACCTCCAGAAGAAATGCAGCCCTTCTGATTTTAGCCCATCGAGACCAGTGTCAGGCTTCTGACCAACAGGAAAATCACACATTGTGTTGTTTTAAGCCACTAAGTTTGTGGTAATTTGTTACAGCAGCAGCAGAATGCTGATACAAGATGTAACAGAGGGAAAATCTGTCACGGTGGGTAGTATTCAAATGTCTCACGTTTCAGAAAAGCAAACTTATCATTATGATAATCCTGCTCAATTAGTAGACAATCAATACCTGCTGTGCCCCATTTCTTTCTTTCTTTTTTTTTTTTGTACAGTTCTTTTCAATTTAAAGCAGAAGGGGTATTTTCAAAATGTACTAATTCATAAAATTTACCCTTTAGGACCGAATAATTATGAACATTCTATTTTAGTTAAAAAATTTCACATGGTGATTTTATAATCTTTATTTTTAATATTCTTTGTTGAACTGCTAACTACTGAATCAGTTGTTACTTTCTGTTAGAAGCCTTGTGATATTTCATGACTAACCAGATAAAACACAGCACATGGAGGATGTCTTTTGTTTTTTAAGGCTGTTCAGTGTCAAGAAGCTCAAACTGTCCTGACTGGTGTGGCTCAGTGTGGATTGGGTGTCATCCTGCAAACCGAAAGGTCGCTGGTTTGATTCCTGGTCAGGACACATGCCTGGGCTGTGGGCCAGGTCTCCAGCTGGGGGTGCGTGAGAGGCAACTGACCGATGTTTCTCTTTTTCATTGGTATTTCCCTCCCTCTCTCCTTCCTTTCCTCTCTCTTTCTAAAAATAAATAAATAAATACTTAAAAAAATAGGAGCTCAAACTGCCAAAACTTGAATCCACATGGAAAATGCCCCCCAGATTTTAAATACAAAGGTCCCCACCCTATCACCACCAAATGCCCTCCCCCCTTTATTCTTCTACACACAAGCAAACATCTCTTTCTGCCAGTGGTTTCTATTTGCATTTCCATTAATCCTTTCTAACATGCTCAGTAGTGTTTAATGACATTGTGTTCCTTGTGAAAATGTCAAAATACAGCTTTGAGAAATGAGACAAATATTGATTCTGATGAGAAAGATGAAGGAAACTGCCAAGGTCATGTGGTTAGTTAGAGCTGGAGCTGAGATCCAAACCCAGGCAGGTGGGCTCCTGGGCCTGTGCCTGACCACATCATGGCAGGTAAGATAGGTCCCTGTTTCCAGATGTCTTTCTGAGATCAGAGATCTTCGTTTTACTCAAGGCATTGTACAGCTGAAGCGCATATGGACAAAATCACTTATCCAAGGCCATGAACGAAGTCTAAGGCCACAGAATCTAATTCTTTCTATTACACTGAACTCTGTTGACTGGAATTTGTTTAGGAAAGCATGAAGTTGAACAGCACTTATTCCTCACAACGGGATTCACCTTTTGGTGCAAAACCAAAAGGAGATCCCATAGGTACTTGTTCAACCCTGTCTCTACTAGATCATATCTTTATGGCTCTCTACCTTAGCTGCAATCCTGGAGAGGGAAGCTTGAAGGCAGCCTGTGAGCCTTGAAAGGGCTCTGGAGTCTTAGGGAAATCAGTGGTTGATTGTTCCTTCATTCATGTATCATTGAAAATGCACTTAAGTGTCTAGACACCGAGGCTAAAACAGTGAACAGGACGAGGCTCTCTTGAAAAGCAACCGGTGACTAGACTATTTTTTTCAGCCTGTCAAGGTGGCAAAGGCACAGCTATCGAGATAGACATTCTACATTCTGGCTCTGCTGCTCATTAGCTTTGTGAACTTGGGTGAAGTTATTCACAACTCTAAGAACTCTCAAAACCTTCGATTCTTTTCACATGAAAGGAAAAATGTCTAACTGAATTGTTGTGAGACTTACATTAAACATGACATCCAAAGAAGGTAGCCTCGAGTTGGATGTCAGTAAGTGGAAAACAGGCGTACTGAAACCTGGGAGAGACATGTTCTGTTCTGTAACAGGAACACTCAGAGTGCTAAGGAGACCCAGAAACAGACTGTCTGGACCGGGAGCTATAGCAAAGGCATCTTCAGAGTCCGTGAGCGTTAACATTTTCCCAAGGCTCCTTTTTAAGATCAAGGGATCATAAGCCCACTTTGCTGAATCTTCTTAGAAACATGAGATTTGTGGTTGAATTGCATTTGGTGATGGGTATGAGGAGTGCTGTGGGAAGGAAGCCCTGAGTCCAGGGACTTCTGAAAAATCACAGGTCATGGTGTTTCTGTCCCTCCCTTGCTCTGTAGTATGGTGAAACACCTCTCTCATCAGAGCACTGGCCTCTTGTTTACATGCGCAGTCCTTTGACAATACTCCCCCAACTTTGCAAGAGCAGGAGAGACAACGGTGATGAGATCAGACTTCATGGTGTGTGACTGGCCGTCACTCACAAGGTTCTCCTGCTCCATGATCTCTGCTTGACACAGCACGGCCCAGAGTCCTGACTTCTGCAGCTTATGTGTGCAGTTCTGTGTTCTTGATCTTGTCGTGCGAGGATCTCAGGAGACTGCAAAGGCCTCACCGCTCAGGCATCCCTCGCTGTCTTTTCAACTGAGCATGACATATCCTGCAGACAAAATAGCCTTTGACATTCGTGGGTCATACCATCAACACATGCAATTGTTTTCCTCCTGACAATAGGACCAACCAAAAAAAATCCCACCAGTCTATGATGTGGTAGTGGGGTTATCCATAATTTGGAGTCCAATCAAAGGGACACACTAGGCACATTTTACTTTATTTATACTGTATCATAGCCACGTGCAGCATAAAGACGTTTTGGTCAATGACAGACTGCATGTATGATGGTGGTCCCATGAGGTGATAATGGAGCTGAAAGATTCCTATCATTTAGTGACGTCTTAGCTGTCATATTGTCAGAGTGCAATGCATTGCTCACGTTTGCGGTGATGGTGGTGTAAACAAGTTTACCGCACTGCCTGTGGTATAAAACTATAGCCCATACAATTATGTATAGTATATAATATTTAATAGTGAAAACATGGCTATGTTACTGGTTTATGCACTGACTCCACAGTACTTTTATTATTATTTTAGAGTGTAAATTTTATGCAGCTCTCAGAGGGCAGGCAGGTTGTGTGGCTGATGAAAAATGTGATGGGATTAAGCAAAAAAAAAAAAAAAAAAAAAGAAACAAAACCCCAAAACATGAAAAAACCAAAACCCATAGACACAGACAACAACATGGTGATTAGCAGAGGGAAAGGGGAGTGGAGGAAGGTAGAAGAGGGAGAGGGGGAATAAATGGTGGCAGGAGAGGACTTGACTTGGAGTGGTGACCACGGAGCATGCAGATAATGTAGTATAGAATTGTACAGCTGAAGCCTATATAATTATATAATTTTATTACCCAATGTCATCTCAATAAATTCAATGAAAAAGTAAAAAAGCGTTTGCCTTAAAACAGTATGCTGTGTTATGCCAGCGGCTGAGCAGCCTCGGGCATCTGTGTTTTACTGTGTCCCTTGATTGCATCATTTTTTCTTGTTCTTGATTTAATCTCACGTTGTTTCGTGCTTCATGGCCCTAACTGCAAGATCCACTGCTCACGCTGACATTGAGGGGCCACCTCGAGTAATTGACCTGGAAATGGAAACGAAAGTGTTAAAGGACCATGAAGGTAGAAAATCAGTGATGGTTCAGGCTCACCAGTCAGGCATGTCTCATGCCACCATAACTGTGACCTTGAAAAAAGAAGAAAAAAGCGATGGAAGCTGTGAAAGCCTCTGCTTCATGGAAGGCAATGTGACTAATCAAAATTTAACAAGGTCCCACGTCAGACACGGAGAAGCTTCTAAAGACCTGGATTGAAGACCGGGAACAGAAGCGTATCCTGTCAGCACCACGACGATCACGGCCAAAGCAAAAGTTTGTTTGAGATGTTGACAGAAAAGGCTGGCCCTGACTATGATGTTGAATTCACTGCCTGCTCTGGGTGGTTTATATGAGTCAAGAATCCTTATTCATTATATAATGTGAAAGTGATGGGTGAGTCATGAGTTGTAATGTGAAGACAACTCAAGAAATTTTGGACACTAGATGAGCTGATTGTGTAGGAAAATTACTTGCCAGAGCAAATATTCAGTATGAATAAAACTTCTCTATTCTGGAAATGGATGCCTGAAGGAACTGTCCAAGTCAATGCCCAGTTTCAAGCCTTCTGAGGACAGGAGAACAGTCTTGCTTGGGGGCAATGTTGCAGCTTCAAATCGAAACCCTTTGTCATGTGGCGCAGAGAGACCCCCGGGGCCATCCAGCATATTGATAAGCACACACTGCCAGTGTGCTGCAGGAGCAATAAGAAGTCATGGGTGACCCGGAATCTTCTCTAAGGTGCTGTCCTGAAATGCTTTGCCAGTGAAATGGAGAAGTACTCTCTAGAGAGATAACATTCCTTTTGAGATTTTGCTCCTTATTGATAATACTCTTGGACATACTCCTTTTACTGGTGATCTTCATCCCAGTATTGAAGTGGTGTTTAACCTTCCAAACACCACCTCTTTGATCCAACCAGAGGGTCAAGGAGTTGTTACAGCTCTTAAGTTCTTCTACTTGAGAAGGACCTTAGTTTAGGCTATTGCTGCCACTGACAAAGACACTGATGCAGCTCTAGGAGGATTCCTACATCTATGACGGCACCCCAAGAGCCTTGCTTGGGTTTGGGGTGATGTCAGCAAGGAGTGTATGAAGGGCATCTGGAAGAAGACACTCAAGTTTGTCCATGACTTCAATGGATTTGCCAGGCATGAGGGGGTTGCAAGAATCAACAAGGCTGTGGTTCAGGTGACAACTTTCATCTGAGTGAGGATGGGGATGGCATTGAGGAGACCCTAGAGGTGCTTCCTGAGGAATTGATTGATGAGAAGTAGTTGGAACTGGAGCAGGAAAGCACAGCTGAAGAAGAGGCAAGAGAAAAGGAAACTGCAAGGCAAGAAAAGGCAAGAGAAGGAAAATAATTCTCAAGAAAACGCACAGTGAAGCATTTAGCAGGAGCTTTTGCAGACCTCAAGTTCCTTAGAATGTTTGAAAACATGGACCCCCCACAGTGAAAGATTTTTATTAATAGAGAGGAATGTTCACGGCACATTATCTTCTTATAAACGAATCTATGATGAAAGAAAGAAAACCACTAGGATCAAGTCAAGCAAACCACCATGGATGTGTCTCTGGAAAGAGTGACACCTCCTCGAGCAGAGCCTCGGGCAGGCCCTTCAGGAGGTGTTCCAGAAGAACTTTGTTGTCACAGGGGAGGACAGCTCGGTGTGTGCTATTGCCCCTGAAGAGCTAGCTTCCAGGGGAACAGGAGGTGGAGCTGGAAGACAGTGATACTGGTGATTCTGACCCCAGGATGAAGTGTGTCCTTGTGTCTTTGTTTTAACAAAATGTATTTAAAAATTAAAAAATAAACAAATTAAAAATAGAAAAAAGCTTTTAGAATAAAGATGTAAAGAAAGAAAATATTTTCTACAATGTGTTTGTGTTTTCAGCTAAGTGTTATAACAAGAGCTAAAAGTTTTAAAAAATTAAAAAGTTTATGAAGTAAAAAGTTTTAGTAAGCTAGGGTTCATTAATTATTGAAGAAAGAAAAATATTTTAATGGAGTTTGTGTAGCCTAAGTGTACAGTGTTTATAAAGTCTATAATATTGTATAGTAATGTTTTAGGCCTTCATGCACTCAGCACTCACTCACTAACTCACCCCAAGCAACTCCCAATCCTGCAAACTCCATTCCTAACACATGCCTTATACAGGTGTACTATTGTTATCTCTTATACTGTATTTTTAATGTGCCTTTTCTATGTTTAGATACACAAATACTTACCATTGTGTTACAATTGCCTGCAGTATTCAGTCCAGTTACATTCTGTACAGGTTTGAGCCTAGGAGAAACAGGCTGTACCATAGAGCCCAGTGTAGTAGTAGGCTACACCACGCAAGCGTGTGTAAGTGCACTCCATCATGTTTGCACAATGACAACTGGCCTGTGTAGGCACTTCTCAGGACGTATGTGTCCTCGTTGTTAAGCAACACATGACATTGCTTACTGTGCACCAGGCTCTCAGAGTGTGTCAATGTGACGAACAGACAATTGCTGCCCTCAAAATCTCAGTCTCTTTCTCGGTAGGGAGAAAACAACTGATATTGGACCACACAGCATTGCTTACATTTGACCATGTTTGGCTTCCAAAAACAAAGAGATGCTTCATGTGATTCAATAGGCTAGACATAACAGGCAAGGTAGGGATTAATTGCAGCTCTGCGGTCACAGTAGTAACACGTACCAAGTCCCTCCCATACTCCTGTAGCTTCCTGTGAACCATTTCACCCAGTGCACACAAAACCCCGGTGAGGTGGGCAATACTGTTATTCTCATTTTGAAGTGAGCAAACTGAGATTTAGAAGAAGCAAGTTCCAGCAGTAGGTTTCGGGGCCACAGTGCCACACGGGTCTAACTCCAAGGCATTTGATCTCTCTGAGTCTCAGTCTTAGTACCTGGAAAATGAGAGGGGGGCTATGCATTTTCCCCCATCATTTTGCCATCACATCGAACTTTGCTATGTAATGATACCAGTTTTAATAGTGCATCCAAATCCTCAAAAATCTATATGTCATTAAATTGTAAGAAAAATGTACTTCTGGGGAGAAATTAATATTGTGCTTGTTGAAAAAAAAAGCATATATATATGCAAACCCTAATTCTACTTGTGCTTAGTTAGAGGAGGAATGATTCACATTACTAAGAAGGGGTAAAAAATTCAGAGCCTTTGTGATGTAAAGCAAGGTTGCTAACAATAGCAAATAGACTGATCAATAACAAATCCATTGTAGAAAGCTTGCTCATAAAGAATATTGATATCTAACTTGGTCATCCCTCCTGTGATATAAACAGACACCTCATCTCTCTGTAAGAAAAACCACACGCAGGAGTCTGGGTAATGTTTCTAAACAATTAATTGGATTATTATCGAGGCTTAATGGATTGGTTCGATATATTCACACAAAACCATCAGGAGAATTGGGCTAGCAATTTCCTTGTAGCTGTCATCAAAATATATGACAGGATGTAGGCGTTTTAAATTATTACTTTTACCGCATTCGATGTGCATCATTTACATTATAAGCAGGGCTTATTTGAAAGTCATTGACTGAGTCTCTGGCTTTGTTTCAAATAGCAGATATGGTAGACATTGTGGTGTACTCAGTTTCCTAAGGAAGATGATATAGCTATTTAAATTGTAAATGAAAAACACTAAAACTGCCTAATTCTTATATTTATGCAACATGTTTATAATGCAAGGGTTTATGCCAGAAGAGTGAGAAAGACCATATAACACATGCATCAGTTCAACCTAGCCGCTCGGAAAATACAAATATCTTTTTTCATGGGAAGAGAATGAATGAAGAGGAATATCATCATGTTTGACTTGTTCTCAGGAATAATCTGTCTTAGACATAGACCGAAAAGATTGCCAAGTAAAATATTTCTTTCTTTGAGAAGTCACAAACAGATGCAGAGGAAAGATTTTGATTCAATGTAAATTTATTGATTACTCACTACGTGCAGACATTTCACACACATTGCCTCATTCATCCTTAAGGCAGCTCCTTGAAGTGAGATATGCCATGTGAAGGTTGAGACGATAGTGTCTGGAAATGTTTGTGGAACATACACAAGGTCATGGGACAATTAGATGGGACAATGGCAGGCATAATCATAACTTGAGTCTTTGAATTTCAATCTCTTTTCTTTTATAATCATTGTGTATGTTACTGTCAGTTCAACACATTGTTTGAAAGGGTGATGCAAACTGATGGAAGACAGCTGTTAGGTTGCCCATGTGAAAATGAGAAAATAGGAAACTCATTTTCTTTCAGGGTCAGAGTTTGGGATATGAGTTCCTTTCTTCCCTAGTGGAGTCCCCAGTTGAGTGCTCAAATTCTAAATGTGGGTTAGCAGAAAGTTTTACTTATCCCCTTCAAAGACCCTTCTTCTTTACATAGCTCCATGTTCTTACTAGTGCCTTGGGATGGGGTGGAGCTGGCTCATCCTTTTCATGTGGCGTTTAGGCACAGACTGTATGGCCAGTGCCAGTACTGCAGACTGGTTCAAAGAAGTCCAAGTCAGTAGGCCTCTTGGATGTGGAATAATAGCCAGGTCTCAGCATTGGGCTTGGATCAGGGAGAACCACGGCCAGGACTTGCATACAATCCCAAGGATCTTTAACCCCTCTACTCACCTGTCCTGAGTTCCCGGGATGTGTTCTGAGTGGGATAGCTTGTCCTCAGGCACAAAGGTCATACAGTCATCAGTTTCCAGTATAGATTCTCACCTCTGTGAAAGGGTCCTCTGGTGGAGATTGGTCACACTTATGTTACACCTTGATTTGGTGGTTTCAGCTCTTTTAAATCATGCTCACAAGCACATTCACAAGAAATTTATTCAGAACAGGCTCCAGTGTCTGCTACCTGGTAGGGCCAGAATAACTATATCCTTTCTCAGTCTGATCGGCTTGGCCAAGGGACCAGCCCATTGATCATTCTACTCTTGGTGATAAATAGTTATGTGAATGTTTTAAGAAATCAAGATATTTTGACATAGGAGAAAAGAGATACAAGTAAAACATAAATGAAAGGAACACTCCATGATATAAACTCTGAAGCAGAGCTGTTATGATCTCCTGATTGTTTTGTCTTAATAACCCTAGGGTACAGACTGTGGTATCTAAACACTATTCGCTCCTAAATGGAATCAGAAGTCCCCAGACGAGATTGATTCCAGATTGGTGCAGAAAATATACAAGGGGTGCTTTAGCATTTTTTGGTAACAGAGAGCTAAAAACTATCATAGACTAATGAGATCATGTAAAACAAACCAGATGGCAACTTAAGGGAGCTCCTACTGGTCCAAGATGGTACAATTGGATCATCAGAATGAATAATGATAACAATGGGTACAAGCACATAAAATACATAAAAACCTATGAGTTCCTAATAATACTGGGAAAAAAACCCCCAAAACTAATTAAAAATATATTTCATTAACCATCATAGGAATTTACTAGGCACCAACTCATTGCTCTTAAATTTTATTATTAAGCGTTTACTCAGGCTTTCCTATACAAAATGTATTTCAGATTAACAACAATGCTGATGGGAAAATTTCTCTATAGAAGTGCTTGCTGAAGAAATGATAGCATCAGAGAATCAGTGTTTGCAATTCTCAATAAATAAGTAGATTTACATAATTCCGTAAAAGCCATTAGAGGAAAGGTTGATGGGGGATTTTATAAAGAGGAATCAGGCTGAAAACACCTGCCTATCAATCAATCTTAGCATCACTAAAATTGGAAAAGATATCATTCTGTAGCTCATAATATGATGTAAAAATGAAATATCCAATATAACCTATGAAGTATTTTTTAACTAAAAAATCAAACCTAAAATTTATCTCAGGCCTCTGTATCTAACCATCATTTTACAGGAAATATGGGGGATAGATGACTAATCTAATGAAATCGCTAAAATACAAAATTCTTTGGCATAAATGACTCTCTACACATTGATATTATAAAAAGGAAGGATAAATGATTACTGGGGGATAAATAAAATTTAAAAGAATGTAATAGTTTTCAATAATGTTCAATAAAGATATGATTTTGCTTCTCATTTTATCAAGAGTTGGAGTATATTGTTCTACCCTTTGAATTTGGGTTAGTCTTGTAACTTGCCTCCACAAATTCAATGTAGCAGAATAGATGGTATGCAAAATCGAGAGTCTACACCTGACAAGGCTTATAGATTTTGTTTTTATACTCTTGGAGCCTCAAGACTGTCTTATGAAGAAACCCAGGTTAGTTTCCTTGAGGAAAAAAATACCCTGTGGAAAGAGAGACCCAACTGACAACCAACCATAATCAGCAGACATGATGAGGCCAACTCAGAACGTCTAGTAGTCACTAAAGCCACCCATTGTTACATAAATAATCCTAGGCAAGGCCCACAGAAGAACCACTCAGGTGATCCCAGGTCAAATTGTTGATCCATAGTATGTAGAACTAATATTAACTGTTCTCAGCCACTAAATTTGGGGGTAATTGTTATACAGTGATGAATTGCTGAAGCAGAGTCATAATAACCTAATGCAATGCATAGAAATGACTTTCACACAAATTGACTTTAAAAAGAGCCTTTGAGACAAATAAGGAAATTTGAATATGGATTGCCTATTTGATGATATCAAGGAATTAGTGTTAATTTTATTGTTTCATCATGTAAACAAAAAATGATAAAGAGATGTATCCTATGGATTTATCATGGAAATGACCTCATATATGGGATTTGTTTTAAAATAACAAAGCAAATAAAAAGTAGGAAGGATGGATGAAATGAAGATTTGGGCTGTCCTGGTAATCAAGGAAGTTATTATTAGGCTTGAGTAGAGGTGGTTGATTTGATTGTAGTGTATAAACCTATACACTGCAATGTCCTCTGACATCATATCTAGGTTTTTAAAGGCTGCCTCTTTCAATATATAAATATATAGTTCATGTTTATGTATACATAAAAGATAATTCAAAACAAAAATGTTTTAAGTTTGGTTGAATTTATTACTAAACCAGTCCTAATACTAATTGAATAACACTTTGTAAAAAATGCTTTTACTTTTGGTTCACCTGTGGATTAGAGAGTCATGGAAAGAGTGGCCTTTGAACCAGAGGAAACTGAGTTTTAATTTTAGCAATGTCCCTTATCAACAGTAGTACTTTGACATTAATATCTCTGAGCCTTGGTTTTCTTATCTGTAAAATAATAATAATTATGTTTGTAACCCATGAAAAAAATGAGACTATATTGCAAAGCTTCCAACACAGTGTGGAGGAAAATTTTCTTCCTCTTGAATTGAGTTGTTTGCATTTGTATGTTGTAAGCTTTATCTCTATCCCACACTCTATATATCCTCTTTACCAGTCTGTGCAATTTAATGACCATTAGTTCTAACAAGGTTACTGCCAATAAGGTAAGATTAAGGGATGCTAATAAGATAGTATTTTATGGAATGTGTTGACTCCCATTACTGAATAGTTGATAAGGCCATGGAAATTATCCAGGGGGAAGAGCTACTCTAGTCAAGTTTCATGCATCAGGAAGTTGCTGTCTATATTTTCTCAATCCAATGTTCCTTTAACGGAGCCGTGCAAGGCAATACTTGACTTACCACCTGCACTGACCTATGCAGACAGGCAAGAAGCACAGACACAAATGTATTGCTCAATATATGTCATGTTTCTTCCCTTGTTGATGTCATTTTTAATGATAATCCTTTTCCAAATTCCTCCTAAGCCTTTCTCCCAAGAGTGAGCCAAATAAAACATATATGGTCCTGCCGTTTTGCGGCTATTCTTATTATAACACTGTTGAATTTTGACTAAGACCTTTACTCTATTTGGTTAGTCCTGCTCTGTATTTTTGGCTTCCTTCAGTGTTGTGATTTAAAATAGCACAAACCTTTCCTTTGTCCATGTTTTCTATACTTGTCTTTTTCTCCTACAAGGTCTGCCTCTTTTTTCCATGCTGACCAGATCAACAGCTTCTCCTTATTTCGAAATTTCCTTATATTCTAGAGAATAGATCTTCTGACTTCCGTTCAACACTTTGCACTCAGCATTATCTGGCTGGGGTAGCTAGGAAAACCCAAATCCTCATTCTCCCCATGTGCCCTTATTCACTGTGAGATACCTTCAAAGACAGATCTTTGCAAAACGTAGGCAAAGCACAACTCCATTGTTATCTGGAGACATGGTTTCAACTCTACGCCAGAGGTCCTAGGAGTTAGGCAGAGTCTTGCCCTCTCCTCTCAATATCCTCACCTAAGTGTGGGTCACTGCTCCAATGCAAAATTTCAGATGACTCAGAGCATCCCAGTAGGCTGCAAAGGAAAAAGGGAAAGACAGGTAAGATAGGGAGAGTTTCCCTGCCATGGCCTCGAGAGGAATTGGCCGAGGACACTCAATCCAGACCTCCTCAGGTGGATGAAGGTGGAAGAGGCCCTGCTCTTACTTTCCAGACTTGTGGGCTGGGAAAAGAAGCCGCAGTCATGCTCATGCATACTGTCTTTTCTTTATCCTTTGGAGTCTCCACTTTTAGAAAGCATGTTTCTTATGCCTTTGGTCATATTTAGGAAACCATCGCCTAATCCATGCTCATGATTGCTCCTAGGCTTTCTTCTAAGCACTTTATAACCTCAGTTCTTACATTTATCCCATAATTCATTCTGAGGTAATTTTTGCAAGTGGTATGCGGTAGGGGACTGACTTTAATCTTATGTCTGTGGACATCCAATTGTTGCAGGAACATTTGTTAAAAAGACTATTCTTTCCTTTTTGAATTATCTCAGCACCCTTGTTGGAAATCAATTGACCATTAATGTAAGGGTTTATTTCTGGGCTCTCAAGTCTATTCAGCTGATCTATAGGCCTATCTGTACACCAATACCACACTGTCTTGATGACTGCTGTTGTGTGGTAAGTTTTTAAGTAAAAAAGTGTGAGTCTCACAACTTTGTCCTTCTTTTAAAATCAAGATATTCTTTTGCTATTTTGAATCTCTTGCATTTCCATAGGAAATTATTTTATGTATTGTTTGGGTCAATTTATTAAATCATTAAAATATTATCAGTAATGTTATAGTATACATATATTTACCAAACAGGAATTCATCTAAATTTTTCCTAAAATTAAAGAAAGAGGAAGAATAGAGATTCCCCCTACAACTCTACCGAGTGCGCTCACTGTGTGTTGAGATGAGAGGCATTGCTGACTGAGATTTTAGCAGTTGTCCTCAGTCCCCCTGTATTTCTCAAAGTTTGATCATCTTCCAACATAAGTGTTGCTAATATTTAAGGTTGCAGGGTGTATTTTCAGGATTATTTCTTACTTTGGAACATTGTTCCTACTCAGTAGGAACTCTTCCATGAGCTTCTGGTGGCCAAAGATTGTATCATCAACATCATTTATAGTTTCTCAAATTACATTGGAGAATTTGGGGCATCCTGATACTCTTGTGCTTCCACTCTACTGCTATTTATACAATCTTAGCTCTCTAAGATTAGTTTACATTAGTGGAATTCATTATTCAGTGGACATATAACTGGGAGAGAAGATCTCACTTGAAGTCCATGAAGTAAACCAAAGAAAAAATGAAAAAGAGAGGAGACTGAATAATGGATTATACTGGTGGAATCTATCAGGACAATACTGAGAATAAAGGAAGGGCCGGGGATTTGTTGAATGACACCGTGGGAACTGGGTTCATATTTGGCTGGTTTCACACATACTCCAGGACACATGATTTTGCTCCAATTCACAGTGGCCCTTGGAGTTACATTATTGTTACATTATTTCTTAGTAAGAACACAAAGCAAATTTCAAAATAGCTTTTTTTTGAAAATTTTCTTATAAAATTTATGCCATAACTGATCTTGGTAAGATGGAAAGGAGTAACAAGCACATATTTGCTGCTATACTGAACACTTTTCAAGGGATTGATCAACGATATTGGCATGCTGCCAAAGGCAGGTGAAAATAGCAGCTTCCGGTGAACAGGGTTGTAATCTAAGAATTTAGGTCTCTACAAAAAGGTCATGAATGTAATTTTCTATATTCTCTGTGTAGACTTATACACAAAGAACCTTCATTTGCCTTAATCATTATAGGGGGAAAAATCAATATTGGAACATAGCCTCATCATAGTTACTAGATCATTTATTCAGATTTTGGGTCATTCTGCAGTTGTATCTGACTCTCTTAACATTAGTCTTCAGCTTGTTGCCCAAGTTTGGAATTACAGAATTTCAACATTAGAATAGATTTAGGATAAACCTCTTCAACATTAAAAATCTCTTGCAAGATGGCATTTGCCCTGTGCTTGACTACTTTTGGTAATGAGGAACTCATACATGACCCAAGCCATTCATTTCACTTTTGTAGGGCTCAAAACACTGAACAAAAATATACATCCATGTAACTTTCAATGACCAGTTTGTTTCTACTCTCTCGATACATGTCTTCTAACTGTTTACAATAGCCATCGTCTTCCTCCAGAGTCTCATCAGGGTCTCATTTTTGTCCTAACTAAATTTCACATTTTTCAAGCACTTAAATTTTTAATTTTTAAAGCAAAATTTAGACCCTTATAACTGGAACCCAAATTACATCCATTCCCATGAAAAATGTAAGAGTAGCCCCATCACACAATTATGATGCTAAATTTTTCATCTGGGGAGGAAGAGACAGGTCTTGAAATAAACCCAGGAAAGTCATTTTCACCCCTTCTTCAGAGGTTGCAATGCCTTGTTGATTTTACTTTCTGACTTGACAAAATATGATCTCATTTTAACTGCATTGAGTGGGGGGAATTGGCTGTTGCCCCAGATTTTCAGAACCATGAACAGGGACTCCTGGAAGTAGAAAGTAATGCTTTCACTTTGGCCCTCTTTCATACTTTCATGCGTGGGGTTCTTTGTCCAATCTCACTCCGACCTTTATGGAAAAGGGATGGATCTCAGAGATATGTAAGCCTGCACTTATCATCCAGGCAGGTTAGGGGAAACAGCTGGGCCCATAAACCCTATTCTTCATTAACTACTTTTGGTGTTACGTTTCAGTCTATTTAACCTTCTAGCATGTATGCACATTGTAACCACACAATTATAAGAACTAAAGCAACATAGCAATTACAGAGCTATATCATGGCAAAACAACTCAAGAGCTCAGTGACTCCATTAAAATTTTAGAGGAGTTAATCCTCTGGGAAATGTTCCTATTAGTTAAACAAAGGTGAGAGAAAATAGGTTTTGTATTTATTCTCCGTTGAGAAAGGTGGGCCATGGCTGCATGCAAAGGGGCTGTGTGATCACTAGTAAATGCATTATTTCCTCAGGCCTTGGAAGAGTGACAATTTCGGGTCGTTCATCTGCGAAGCAAACTGGGCCAATTTTTATTCAGTTTTTCCTGGAGAAGAGAGGTTTTTTTGATCATAGAAGGTTTCTAAACCTCCATTGGGACTTAATTCATGCTGTGGCACAGGAGACAAGAGCCCGAGCCTCAGATGACAGTTTGGTGACCGTCTGTCATGGGATGAGCTACAGACTGGAAAGTCATCTGGTACAGTAGATCAGTAGCCATAGCAAAAAGTTGGCCCACCTTGCAGGGAGGACGCTGGCCTTTTGTTCCTTTGTCTCAGCCAGTCACTGGCTATGACATAAAACTTTGGGACCTACTTTAATACTTGCATAGTCACAAAGAGTGGAGGTGGAGTGGTAGTTTGGAAAATAAATGCGTGCACAATCGTGGAAGGAAGAGGATTGTAGATTGGACTAATATTTATTCAGGGACAACTACCTGCCAGCTGCTTTCCACTGCCACTATATATTTTAGGAAGGAGAAAATTTAGGCTAGAATAAGTTATATAATGTACCCTGGAAAGTGGTAGAGTGAAAAAGAGATGCAGGGTGCTTGGACTCCTGGCCCGGGGCTCTTTGCTCTGCCTCATGATATGAATCAGCAGGAGCATATGAGCAGGGACGGGGCCAGCGGTGCTAATTAAAGGTAGAGGAATGTGAAAGCTGGAGGTGACCTGGATCTATTGGGAGAGTGGAAACCTAATGTCAATTGGCAGAAGATCAGTGTGGAGCTGAAAGAGAGGCGGCTTCCCTCTCTACTGGGAGGAAAGATGGGCTGTGTATGTCACATGGTGTTTGTGGGAGGCTGAACTCCTCCCCGAACTTCTAAGTCATTATATTGGTATTTGTATTTTTGTAGACATATGGCTTTGTATACTCGAGACTCTGGAAAACTGACCAGATCCCTGAACACTTCTTATGTGTCATTGTCTTATAAAAACAAAAAGCAATAATGATAATATAAGACATGAGTTTGCATATTTCCTTGTGTTGACTTAGAAACATCTTTAGCATTCATAGCTGCTCTGTGGACTGATATGGTGCCTACTCTGAAAGCTGCCCTTGAAGCTCTGCTTTCAAGGCTTTGCCAAGTTCTGCTTTTAAGTGCAGAGTAACTATTCTTCCACGTGACCCTGGAAGATGTTCCTGGGACAATACTTTCCTCACTATCTAGTATTAGACCCTTAACATTTCCAAGGGTGCATTTGGTACTAAAGTAGTTCCATGTGACAGTTTTGGGATGGGGTGGGGAAGGGAGAGGGTAATCCTGTAGTTAATGAATTTGGGAGAAAAAGAATCACACTGAGTTTACTGGGTTTCTGTAAGTGGCTTACCTACACACCTGAACGCGCTCTGTGAATGACCGTCCAACAGCAGAATCTGTAGTAGAGGGCTTCCCAAGTATGTTTGAAAACAGAAACCTTTTTATTAATGTTCTTGATAGGAATAGGGCTCTGCTAAACTGGCACCATGAGAATTCCTAGGAGGTTGCTGCTATACCTTCTACTTTTGAATCTTAAACTTTAATCTTCTCTCCAATGAAAAGTTCACTGGGTAAGGGCAGCATCTTCAGCTTTTGTCAGTGACTTACAAGACTGGGTGAACTTGTTTAATGGAGTCCTTGAGAGGAAGTTTTTTTTAGGGTGGTACATACCTCAAGGGCTAAGGGATGGGAAGCCCTAGTGTGGCCAGTGAAAGAAGCTGATATACCACCACCACTGACTCAGATCTCTGAAACAGAAAAATACTCCTGAGTTGCAAGCATCTCAATTTAATTTTTAGACAAAATGAAAAAACACAAAGCTGTGAATTGACATTCTCTTCTGCTTTAAAATCAGACCAAAACAAAAACGTCAGAGTGGGTTGTCAGATGAGCTCTCTGTTTCAGTCATCAGTCTGATGATATTAGGAGGGGAGTTGGAGGTCTGTGCAGCTGAATTAATCAGGAGGTCTTCATGGCTCTCAGCAGGCAGCAAACAAACCCAAACACTGATTCCAGGGAAAAGATCCCGTAGTGCACGCTGAAATCAAGTGGTGGGGCTACATATGAATGGCTGAATGCTAGAACTCCTGGGAAGCATTGTGGGGTAGAAGAGTCATCTGTAAAGTGGGAAGATTTGAGCACCAAAGGCCAACTGCAAAACCTGCAAAAAAATCATAGAAGTTCTAAGATCCCTTGTTACCTAGAACACATGAGAAATAACCAAAGCTTTCTTAACACATACTTCATGGACAGATTGAGAAAGATGCCCTCATTCAGGTTGTACATCAGATACCCAAGTCCTGTGGAGGGAAGGGGGCACCCCTGTGCATTCATTTGCTCTCAGTGTTGCCCAATGCTCCGTGGATTCTTAGCTACTATTTAGTTTTAGTCAAAGAAACACTCACAGAATAGACAATCAAATTTACAAGATTTCTGCAAAGAAAAGTATAGATTGATAAGGATTCTAATAATACAATGATGATTGTAAACAAAAGCCAGCTAAGTATTCCATCAGCAGAAGGGATTTATTCAGGAAAAAGAAAGGATAGCAATGTGGTACGTGCAGCCTTGGCATGCAATGTGCAAGTCCCCCAGGCAAGAAGGAAGCTCTTAGAGGGGAAGAGGAAGTTTAGGGGAGGGGCTGTTATAAGCATACAGGTCTTCCTGAGGGGCTTTCAGGACTGACATAGGGTGTGAGAGCTCCTCCTACAGGTTCTCTCTAGTCCTGTCTTGCTTGAGGTCTCTGTCATAAATTTGGTAGCAAAGAGAATGAACAATAAAAAAATGGCGAGATAACATGGCTTCTGCTCCTACTTCTTTATTGACATGATATTAAAAAAAATCTATTCATATTTTTAAAATGTCCTAAAATATTGGACCTTTATGTATTGGGTGTGGAACTTAATTATTATAAGTGTAAACAGTCAGGAAAGTTTGGAAATTACTGATAGAACAGAGAGATCATTGGATCTGGAGTTGGATGTGGGTTTGCACCAGGCTCTTCACTGGATGGGTGACTGAACAAGTTAAAGGGCCCCCGTGCAATTCAGTTTTCTCATCTGTAAAATAGGGGCGGAAGGCACGGGGGTTAAAAGAGATAAAGTTTTTAAAGCACCTAACTTAGTTCTTGGCATAATTAGTGCGCAAAAAATTTTTTAGCTCCCTTTGGTTGCCTCTCTAGTCAGTCCTGTTTTGAACTTTATGAAATGCTTGTTCTCAAATCCTGAGTAGGCAATGTAAAGTAAATCTCAGGAAAATATCTGTAATTTTCTTTGTTAATTTTTAAAATTTCACTTGAAATTAGAAGTTTTGAAATTTAAAGTTTCTTGAATTGGTTGAGGCTTTTTTTTGTGCCCTCCATATGATTTGTCTTTGAAAATGTTCCATGTGCATTTGAATAGAATGTATATTTTGCTTCTTTGGGGTGAATGGGTCAATTAAGTCCATTTGATCTAGAGTGTTGTTTGATGCCACAATATCCTTATTGATTCTTTATTTGAAAGATCTATCCATTGTTCACAATAGGGTGTTAAAAATCCCCTACAATGAGTGTGTTGCTGTCAATGTCTTTCTTGAAGTCCTCCAAGATTTTCCTCATATTTTAGGTGCTCCTATATATTGGGTGCATATCTTCTTGGGTTATATCTTCTTGATGACTACTCCCTTGAGTATTATGTAGTGCCCTACTTTGTCTCTTTCTAAGGACTTTGTTTTGAAATCTATTTTGTCTGAGATAAGTCTTGCTACCCCAGCTTCTTTTTCATGTCTGTTTGCTTGGAATATATATATATATTTTTTTTTACATCCCTCCTCTTTCAGTTTGTATAAATCTTTTGTTCTGAGGTGGGTCTCTTGTAGACAGCATATATATGGTTCATGTTTTCCTATCCATTCAGCTACCCTATATCTTTTGATTGGAGCATTTAATCCATTTACATTTAAGGTTATTATTGATAGGTACTTATTAATTGCCATTTTATTTATTTGTACCCATGTTCCTCTCTCTCTCTCTCTCTCTCTCTCTCTCTCTCTCTGTCCTGCTTCTTAAAGCAGTTCTTTGAGCATCTCTTGCAATGCTGGTTTTGTGGAGATGTGGTCTTTTAGCCATTTTTTTTTTTCAGTCTCGGAAACTCCTTATTTCTCCTTCCATTTTATTTTATTTTATTAATATTTTATTTATTTATTTTTAGAGAGAGGGAAGGAAGGGAGAAAGAGAGAGAGAGAAACATCAGTGTGTGGTTGCCTCTCACACACTTCCTGTGGGGGACTTGGCCCACAACCCAGGCATGTGCCCTGACTGGGAATCGAACCACAACCTTCTGATTCACAGGCCGGCATTCAACTCACTGAGCCACATCAGCCAGGGCTCACCCTCCATTTTAAATGAGATCCTTGCTGGGTAGAGTAGTCTTGGTTGTAGGCCTTTGCTTTTCATTACTTGGAATACTTCTTGCCTTCTGGCTCATAGTGTTTCTGTTGAGAAATCAGCTGATAGCCTTATCAGAGCTCCCTCATATGTACTAGGTGATATGCCCTTGCTGCCTTTAAGATCCTCTCTTTGTAAATTTTGCCATTTTAATTATGATGTGTCTTGGAGAGGGCCTCTTTTTGTTCACCTCGATTGGGATCCTCTGTGCATCCTGGACTTGTGTGACTATTTCCTTTGTCAAGTTAGGGAAGTTTTATGTCATTATTTTTTCAAAGGGGTTTTCTATCCCTTGTTCCTCTTCTACTCTTTCTGATATCCCTACGATACAGATACTATTACATTTCGTGTTGTCCTGAAGCTCCCTTAAACCGTCTTTGTTCTTTTTGAGTCTTTCTTCATTTTTCCTTTTGGAGTTTTTTTCTACCTTGTCCTCCAGCTCACTGACACAATCCTCTACTTCGTCGGGCCTGCTTTTAATTTCTTCTAGTGTATTCTTCACTTCAGATATTGAATTCATCATTTCCTCCTGGCTGTTATTGATAGTTTCTATGTCCTTTTTCATGCTGACGTAGTTCCTAGTCAGTTCCTTCTAGCTTCCATTGATTTCCCTGTAGTTCTCACTGAGCATGTTGAGCATCCTTATAACCATTATTTTGAACTCAATGTCTAAAAGATCGCTTCCTTCATTTAGCACTCTTTCCTGGGATTTCTCCTATCCTTTCAATTGGGGGTTGTTTCATTGTCTCCCCATTTTAGGTGACTCTTCTTGTTTGTTTATGCATGTTAGATTGACCTGCTTTGACTCTCTGTCTTTGCGGTGTGGACTTCTGTGGTGGAAGGCCTGTGGAACTCAGTGGAGCAGTCTTCTTTGTCTCCTGAGCTCGATGCTCTTGGGATGCCATTTATGCCATTTATGTGGGCTCTCTTGTTGTAACGGGTTTTGATTGTTGTTGGGTCACTCTTTTGTGGGTTCTGGCTCGCTGAGAGTCACAGTGCCTACAACGTCTTGTATGCTGTTGTACAGGTGCTGCCAGAGCAAAACAAAACAACTCAAGAAACAAACCCCACATCTCCAGCAATAACCCCCACTCCCAACCACACTACCAACAGCAAATGAGCAAATATTAATAAAGGTGTAGAGAGATTAAAACTATTATAAAAAAGGAAAAAAGAATACAAGATGACTTACTGAAAGAAAAATGCTTTTGAGAAGGTAGAAGGAGGAGAAGTAATAAGAGTAGGGAATGGAAACACGGTGAAGAAAGAAAGAAAATAGAACTTACATCGTAATTTTAAAAGGGGAAGGGGAAGAAGGCAAAATGGAGTAAGAAAAAGGAAGAGTATAGTATGAGGTTTAAAATGGGGGCAATTGTAATTGAACAACAATAAAAAAAATTAAAAACAGTAGTGAAAAAAGTAGAAACCAAATTGAAGAAAAAGATCCACCACAGCAATATCAAAAACAAATGAGCAAAGACTAATTCCCGTGGAATGGGAATAAGAGGGGAAAAAAAAAGTAAAAAAAAGCTTATGAGAAACCCAACCTCCAAAAAGGGCAGGAGGGAGAGTGCTTCCGATTTGGTAAATACATGGCGGTGCTGGGAGAGTGGCTGACCTGCAGAGAGCAGGTAAGTTCTGCAGCCTTTCCCCATGTCTTGCCCTGTGCATCTATTCCATTTGGCTGTTCCTGAGTTATATCTTTCCATATACCAGTGACTTAGTAAGTAACATGATTCTCTGAGTTCTGTGAGCTGCTCTAGCAAATTAATTGCACCCCAGGAGAGGGTCTTGGGAACCTCTGATTTATAGCCTGTGAGTCAGAAGCACAGGGAACAGACTTGAGCTTATGGCTGGTGTCTGTGTTGAGGACAGTCTTTTAGGACTGAACCCTTAACGTGTGGAATCTGATGCTATCTCTGAGTAGTTAGTGCCAGAATTGAGTTCAATTGCACGATACCTAGCTGGTGTTCTGAGAATTGCTTGTTGGTGTGGGGAACCCCTCCCTCACATTGAAATTGGTATCAAAACCTATTTAGGGTCTCCTCATATTTCACATTGGTTCTCTAGAAGCAAAACCTGACACAAGGATTTAGGGGGCTCTGATTTACTGAGAGTATTTGAACAAAAGACAAAAACAGAAACCCTCAAACCAACAAACCAAACAACAGGGAAGACTCCCAAAGTCATAAGGAGGGGAGCTAAGCAGGATAAGGCCTGAACAAGGCCAACTCCACCCTGGGCCTGTTACAAGGGACACTCTGAGTTATAAACAACACCATAAATTTGTATGTCCTCAAGGCAAATAGACTGGCTTTTTGAGCTCTAAATCAAGCATGGGTCATTGACTGCTCTGATGGGGGTAGAGAGGTATGGGAGAGTTGTAGCTGCCCTGGCCAGGAGGTTCATATCAACCAGCAAGGATTTTGCAGAGAAGGGGCTGCTGTGAGCTGCTACCAGTCTACGCTCACTGCAGCTGAGGAATGAATGCCCAGGCCTGTTAAAGGGGCAGTGGGCAGAATGTGAGGTGGGCAAATTCAGTTTTTCTGAAGAAGCTTTCAAGTGTCTTACAGCATGTGCTGCCAATACCATGCCAGATGTTTGGCTGCCAATGGCAAGCAGTCCCTTCACAGCCCAGAGTAGCACAGATAGAAATAGAAATACATTCTATTTCTATTATATGCCCAAGAGAAATATATTATAACATGGACCACACATATCATTAAAATTTTCTAGTAGCCCAGTTAAAAAAGCAAGCAAAACAGGTAAAATTAGGATTAATAATATTCAGTTGACCCTTGAACAAAATGGGTTTGAACTTTAGGGTCCACTTAACGCATGACCGAAGTTCAACTAACTGTGCAATTCAAACCTGGGGTGTTTAAGGGCCAACTCCATGGCTGGGAATCCACAAAGGCAGAGGGCGGGCTGTAGTTACTTGTGGATTTTCAACTACGTGGGAGGTGGGCCTCCTGAACCCTGGCTTTGTTCAAAGGTCAATTGTATATATCATGTTTCCCCAATATATCCAAACATTACCACATTGACATGTAACTAGTATAAAATTATTAATGGCATTTACATTGTTTTTTTGTACTAGATCTTCAAAGTCTGGGGTGATTTTCCATGTAGTTAGCCGCTACTACCTTGGACAGCACTGGAGCCCTAGTCTAAAAAAAAGCTTGACTCCAAGGGACCACTTTGTTGTCAGATTCTAATCAAACAATAGATCCTTTCTTTACACTTCAAGTACAGCCCACACCCGAGGACATAGCATGAAGATATGGGCATATGTTCTAGGAGAAGTGGGAAAATTATAGACTTTGTGGCTGGGTAGACCTGGATTTAAGTTCTCATTCTGCAACTTACTGATCTTGGCTAATGTATTTAATCCCAATTTATTTGCATCTCAGTTTCCTCAAATAGAAAGTGGGGAATGGAGACACGCCTGGCCTGGGAGAGGTGCTCAGTAAGGCAGCAGTTATGGCGGCCTCATGTTGCTAACAGAGAGTATGTCTCACATGGAGAAGATACGTAGGTGTGCGTTTTCTCCGCGTTCCCCACCCTCTCCATCTTTCCTTTTCTTGTCTCTTTTCTTCTCATCACTGCATTTTCTCTTATTGTACTTTTTTCCTAGTGTGTATCTTTTCATTCACAAATTCGAGTGAAACATTCTGGAAAGTGTTGTCTGACGCTAAATAGTTTTTTTAAAAACAAACATTTTCAAAGATTAAAGCTATTTTAGAGGTCTAGGTCAAGTGTCACCTTTCTTTAGAGTTGAAGATAGTTGTTTGAAGATTTTCCTTCTTCGTTCCTTCCTTCCTTCCTTCATTCCTCCATTCGCTCCTTCCTTCCTTCTTTTCTTCTTCCCTTCCTCCCCTGTATCTATTAGCTCCTCCCAGAAAGCTCGCAATCCCCACTCTGAAACTCTTCTTGGGTTTTGGTGTTTGTTATTTTTGCAAGACAGAACTATTAAATCAATAGTTTAACAAAGAAAAGATTAGCTCCACTTATACTTTTCACCACAACAAGCCTGTGGGCCTTAGGAAAAAACAAATAAACAAAGGAGATCAGTCCTCTGATTAATCTGGTAGGAAAGATTATTCTTTTTTGATGTTCTTTTTCTTTCTGCAGTGTGTCCCACATTGTCAGTCCCTGCCAGATGGCATTGTGATTTTGTGTAATTGCTATAATGAATATTATTAATAATACAACTGACTATGATCTCAGCCTTCTTTATTAACATTAAAAGAGTCCTGAAATGCTTCCAATTTAGTCCACAAGCTTTGTTCTAAGTTAGTTTATTCACCACATGACTAAATGCTCTGAGTCAAATCTCCGAGGGGTAAGCAACCAGTAGCTGTCCCATGTAAACAGAAGCCTTCAGATGTATGGAAAATATGCCCACTGTTCACAGAGAATCTAAAATGAGTATTCTCTCTATAGCCCAGAGAGGTGCTATCCCATAGAAATATAGCATGGACCACACATGTAATTGAAAAATTTTTTGGTAGTTACATTAAAAAAGTAAAAACCAACAGGCAAAAAATTTTTAAATAATGTATTTTAGTTAAACCTCTAAAGAACAGCTTTTCTCAATACATCCATGAACATCCATAAACACAGTACGTACCGTTTTCATGAACAAAATGAAAGCTGCATGCTGAATGGATTGTAAAAGTCAAGCCTTATTACAGTGAACAACACTTGATAGAGGACTTCTAACTCTGAACACGAGATGGTCAAAGTGAGATCTGCCCTGTACTAATCAGGGTGGTCAGGTTCAGATAAGTCTAACCTCTAGAGTTTGTCTAGGAGGGCAGGGAGTCATGCTCAGACAAGGAAAGAGCTAGTTAATGATTATATTTAAAGGTCTTCCATTTACTTTTCCAATAGCCTGGTGACATTTATCCTAAGTCACTTAAGAAATGTTATAAAATGTCACGGATTCATGTAGCATTGCCATATGGAGGGCTCAGATCCCAAGATTAGTCCGTAAAGGACTGTGACTGTATATTGCTATTGACAATATAACTAGAGGAAATGTTTTGGCCAGAACAGGAGTTGCAGGTTGGTATTATCATTGTGATAGCTCAGCTTTGTTCAATACTCTAACCTTCTGGAGAACCTATAGATGTCCACCCTGATTTGTTACTAGAACGGGAAAATGCCGTAGTCTAATAAAATGTGGTACAGGGTGGCAGCGTACTGCGTGATCCTCTGAGGTCTTATACCAGAGAATGACAGTGATACAGAGAAGGGTGAATTTGGGGGAGCAAAGTATTTGTGCATTTACCCTCTTAGTGTTTAGCATGACTATAAAATAAAAAGGTGAGTTTTAATGGGTAGTAAACTAGTTATATTACTTAATATATACACTCCCTAAAGTACTAGGATTCAGAAAAATGTTAAGGTAATTCATGAAGAAGGTCACAGTTGAGACGGAAAAAATATAATGACTGCATGGACAGTAGGAAAACACAGCTTTTAAGGTGGAACTAATGAAATATAAAAGATGAGCAAAATGCAGACCAGTAAATGTGGTGGACATGGTTTTTTTTTTTTTTTTTTTTTTTTGGCGTGTGTACTATCCATCATCCAATTCACCTTCTTCTGTGGTATCACTATTATTTCCAAGGGAATCTCTCCTCCCTTGTCGCATGTGATCTAGTGGGATTGTCAAAATTGTACTGCACTTCTCTATACAGTGATCACATCCATGGCCCAAGCGTGTTGATTAGTCTCTTCATCTTGACTCTCTGAGTCCTGAGTGGAAAATTCAATGGTAGGAAAATCAGTTGGAACAGATTAATCCTGGGGATGTGCTCTGAAGAGATTGTCCATCATTTTCAGCTAACTAGAGCTGTAGTTCTTATATCTTCCTAATTTTAGTTTTCTAAGTTTTTCTTTGACTAATAGCTATATAATATCTTTCCAATTAATTTCATTTGTGTAAGTTAGCTAGAGTTATCTTATTAGCTTATCACGGGAATAAGCTATGACCCATGGGCCAAATATGGCGCACCACTTATTTTTTGTAAATAAAGTTTTATTAGAACATATTGATGCTCATTCAGTTAAGTGCTGTCTTTTATGATACAATAGCGGAGTTGAGTAGTTGTGACAGAAATCATCTGATCCATAGCCTAAATAAGTTCCTATTTGGTTAAGAAAAAGTTCCCTTACCCCGGGCTAATCAAATGTTTTAGACTGATTCCTTTCCGAAGCAGACTCTGAGATAAGAACTTGATTGCAGGACGGCTTCTTTGTGAAATGATTCTCAGAAAAGTGGGGAAGTGAGATAGGAAAGGGGAGGAAGCCATAAAGGCTACATTGCCAAGCAGGTTCTTGCTGTGGGTAAAGAGCACAATCCCACCGGTATACACTGTAGACAGTGTAGAACAAAGTTTTCCTACTTGTAGGTTGAATGGGCCAGGGTATCTATATATGAACTCCTGAAGCCTGCTTGTAGGGTTATTGACTCGCATGTAATTCTCATCTACCTGGTAACTAGCAGAATGGGCTCAAACAGACAAGGAAAATGCTCTTTTTGTTGTCTTTTTATTTTGTTGCAAGTTTCTTTTGTTATTCAGGAGGTTTTTAGTTTGATGTGTTCCTACTTATTAATGTTTGCTTTGGCTGCTTATGCTTTGGGTGTCATACCTAAGAAATTGCTTCCAAGACCAAAGTCAAGGAGTTTTTTTCCTTTCTTTTCTTCTAGGAGTTTAATGGCTTTAGGTCTTACGTTTAAATCTTTAATCCATTTGAGTTAAATTTTGCAAGCAGTGTAAGTCAGGGGCCCAGTTTCTTTCTATTGCGTGTGGTTATCCTGTTTTCCCATCACCATTTATTGAAGAGGCGTCCTTTCCCCATTGAGCATTCTTGGCTCTCTTGTCACTTATTAGTTGACCATGTATATATATATCTATCTATATGGGTTTATTTTGGGGCTCCCCACTTTGTTCTATTAATCTCTCTATTTTTCTGCCAGAGCCATACTGTTTTGATTACTATAGCCTTGCAGTATAGTTTGAAAGTAAGACACGTGATGCCTCCAGCTTTGTTCTTCTTTCTCTGAATTGCTTTGGCTATTTGAAATCTTTTTTGGTTCAATAAAAATTTCAAGTATTTTTTTTCTGTGAAAAACAACATTGAAACTTTGGTAGAGATCAAATTGAATTCTGTAGATTGCTTTTGGTTGTATGAACATTTTAACAATATTAATCTTCCAATTTATAAACAAGGCATATCTTTCCATTTGTTTGTGTCTTCAATTTCTTTCACCAATGTCTTACAGTTTTTACTGTACAGATCTTTTACATCTTTGGTTAAATTTTTATATATGTATATATATTTTATTATTATATAAATTTATACATGTAGACACACATATAAA
The DNA here is from genome assembly GCF_022682495.2 of Desmodus rotundus. NCBI lineage: Eukaryota > Metazoa > Chordata > Mammalia > Chiroptera > Phyllostomidae > Desmodus > Desmodus rotundus. The sequence continues at coordinate 122,033,230 of NC_071394.1, forward strand.
TCGGACTATTATTCAGCCATGGGAAAGAAGGAAATACTGTCAATAGCGACAACATGGATGGAACCTGAGGGATTATACTAGGTGAAATAAATCAGAGGAAGACTATACTGTATGATATCACCTATATGTGGAATACAAAAATCCAAACTCATAGAAACAGAAACTAGAATGATGACTGCCAGAGGCTAGAGAGTGGGAGAAATGGGGAGATGTTTGGGAAAAGGTACAAATTTCCACTTCTAAGGAGAATAAGTTCTGGAAATAATGTACAGCACAGTGATTATAGTTAACAATGCCGTATTATATATTTGAACGTTGCTAAGAGACTAGATTTTGAAAGTTCGCACCACCAAATAAATGATAATTATACAATATGTTGGTGGCATTAGCTAATGCTCTGGGTATAATCATTTGCAATATATAAGTATATCAAGTCAATATGTGGAATACTCTAAACTATTATATATCAATTATATCTCAGTAAAGCTAAAAGAAGAAAAAAAGCTCTGTAGCAGATTGTTCCAATTGCTTCTAATTAGAAGCCTTGAGTTGGAAGCCTGCCATTGGTAAGGGCTGAGAACTTAACAGCTAGGGCACTAAGATTGTCTGCTACTCCAAGAAACTTAGCTGGTAAAGTAAGTTATATGACAAGCCAGGGTCAGATTAATGCTCCTCTATTTTCCAGTGGACATAATTTTATTTTTCGTTATGGCTGACATTACTTGGGAAGGATGGAATTGGTGAGAATGCATATTGCAAAACTCATTACCGTCAGAGTCTAGAGAGTTAGAGAGTTTCCTTTTGATTCAATTACTTATTGGCTGTAGCAAATTTTAACCAAATCTCCTTATTTCTGTAGGTATCTCACACTCTAGTAAGCTGATTTGTGTTTGTTTACACAGCAGCTCAGCGGGATGCCTAGAGAATGATCAGAAGAACATAGAGTCTTGAGGCTGCACTCAGCCTTGGCCCCCCATCACTGCTGCTGCCTTCTGCTGGACAGAGCAAGACCCAAGACCAGGTCAGATTCAGGCGGAGGGGAAATAAACTACAGTGCACATAATTATCCTACATTTTAAGAGGGTGTGGCCGCAGTGAGAGGTGGATAATTCAGTTGTTTTGCAATTTACCACGCCAGCCATAGCAGACTGACCTAGATTGTTGTACTACAAGACACCTTAGTGTGTGAGCCTGTTTTCTTACCAAGTTCCTCTCACACCGTGAATTTCTCCTTTAAATATTTTGGGAAGTTAGAGACAGGAAGCAGGTTTACGGGGCAATCAGTAGGGCAGACAATGGTGTGCTAATTTTTCCAAGTGCCCCTGAACCTTCTAGTCATGTGATCAAAAGAACAAATGTTTCTTCTTTTGACTAATAGAGTTACATCAAAACTACTTTCTTTTTGATGATATCTTTTTTCTTATTGAGCTAAAAGTGTATGGAAAACAATCAAGGCTAATAATCTCTCTAACAGGAAGATGGCATCTGGGTGCCAGAGTTAAGGACTGACAACAAGAAGTCTTCAGTTCATTGAAGACACAGCTAGACCTAAAATGAGGAGCACAGAATTCATTATGTATGCTTCCTTCCTGTCATGCGATTTGGGCATCTTGCTCCAAGGAAAGAGGCAGCATATCAAGTGGAAATGGAAAAGGCATGGATTGTTGATTAAATACATTGGGTTCCATCTACTCCTTGCAAGTTATTTATTTCAGTGGTCTCCAACCTTTTTGGCACCAGGGACCAGTTGCATGGAAGACAGTTTTTCCACAGACTGGGGTAGGGTGGATGGTTTCAGGATGATTCAAGTGCATTACATTCAAGTTTACCTCCTGCTGTGTGGCCCAGTTCCTAACAGGCCTGGACTGGTACCAGTCCACGGTCCGGAGGTTAGAGACTCCTGATTTACTTTGTAGTTCCAGGCAAGCTGACAGCATTTTGTGTCCCAGGTGGGCTCACACTTCGGGGTGCATCTGAGGAGATGGTGGAGTCAGAGCTGTTCAGGCATCTCTGTAAGAAAAACTTCTCCTTGGGAACTGAAGTTCAGGCCCACAAGCTTAGTCCTTGGTGGTGACTTTGTTGTACGAGGCAGGGCCTGATGAGTAGAAAGCTCACGGACTGTACTTAGACTTGCCTTCTTGCCCTCACCTATGGATTCAGAGGTAAGTTCCAGAAAGAGGGGACTCCAAGTAAAATCTTTAGAGTTTTTCTCACTAGTGAGACATTGAAGTTTCTGATAACACTGCTGGAATCTCTTAAATAGGAGGGCACAGAAGGAAGATGAGCAGACTGCAGCTTCCATGTGGACTATGCTTCAGACGACAGGGCAGATCAAGAAGTGTGGAGGGATTTGGGGTTGGAGGTTAGGGAGAGATGCAGGGGTGACCAGTGCTTTCATGGGCAAGGCCAACAACAGAGGAGGGCCTGGGGACCCTGTTCACCTAAGTCGTCAACAGATATCACTGAGGGCATCCAGAGGAATGAAGTGGGAATAAGGCAGCACACGTGGACATTCTTCAGGGGACAATTCGTTATGATGTTAACCAGTAAAGCCATGGTTAGGATGGGGCATCCTTCAGTATCTATGGTGCAACTAGTGTTAATGCAGGAGAAATATGGATTCGGGTTGAATATGTCATGCCAGGGAAAAAATTATTGATCTCCTACCACATACACAGCACCATAGTGGGAACTTGGTCTGTAGCTCTGGCAAATCATGATACCAGCCTGAAAAAGAGCTCAGAACCTAGTGACAGACATAACTGTGAGAAGTCCACTCGTAAAGGCTGGCAGGTGGAAAGGAGGCCAAGGCAGCTCCCCACGGCTGGAGCAGGGTTGTTCAAGCAAGGTTTCTAGATGCAGTGTGGGCACAGGCCTGGAAGCGTAAATAGGAGTTCGTCAAACAGAACAGGCTGTGTGTGCGTGACTGGGTGCTCATGCATGTGTGCTTTTTAATAGTTCTTTGGGCCTCGGTCTGACCTCTAGCATCAGATTACTCATGATTTATAGTGTGGTTGTGAGAATGGAGTATAATAATGTATGCAAAAATTTCTTTGCAAATGATAAAGTACTAATAAGGTCATTTAGTGATAATAAAAGTAGTACACCGAAAGCCTTATTATCATTTTACTAAATTAAGTCCATGGTAATTGCTAACATTACTTACGAGCTTAATATGTCCTAAGCCCTGTTCTAGGTACTTCATATGCATTAGTTCAATTTAGTCCTCATAATATCCCTTTGATGTGGGTACAAATAGTACTCATTCCCATTTAACAGGTGAGCTAACAGAGGTACAGAGAGCTTTCATCAGGTCACGTGCTAGTAAGTGGTGGAGCCAGGATTCCCATTTGGCAGTTCGACCCCAGATCCTGCAGTCTTAACCCTAATGACACACTGCTCCTTTATTGTCATTTCCAATGCTGTCTGTTTTAGTCCACTCAGGATGCCACAACAAAGCACCAGAGACTGAGTGGCTCAAACAATAGAAATCTATTTCTCACAGTTCTGGAGGCTGAGTAGTCCCAGATAAATCAAAGTACTGGCTGATTCAGTTTCTGATAAGGACTCCTTTCCTAGGAGTCAGATGGGCACCTTCTCTGTGTTCTTAAATGGTAGAGAGAGAGAGAGAGAGAGAGAGAGACTTTTCACTGTCTCTTCTTACAAGGAAAATAATCCTACAGGATCGGGGCCCTACCCACATGGCCTCATTCAACTCCAACTATTCCCTTATAGGCCTCATTTCCAAATGTAATCATGAATTCATGAATTTTTGGAGAACACAATTCAACCCATAGTGCTTCTTTTTTTTAAATTTTATTTATTTTATTTTCAGAGAGAGGGGAAGGGAGGGAGAAAGAGAGGGACAGAAACATCAATGTGTGGTTGCCTCTTGTGCACCCCTACTGGGGTCCTGGCCTGCAACCCAGGCATGTGCCCTGACTGGGAATTGAACTGGTGATCCTTTACTTCCCAGTCTGGCGCTCAATGCACTGAGCCACACCAGCCAGGGCCCATAGTGCTTCTTGACACATGTATTCTAGCTACTAGAATACATTGATTGTTAAGCATTTATTGATTATTATTGCATGCCTAGAATTCTTCTATGTACTGCAGATATTGCACTGGGCAAAACAAAGTTCCTCCTCTCAAGGAGCTGACTCTATTACTGGTGAGGAATATAAAAAAGGATCGGCAATATTTTCCATCTAAGTAGGGAACCGAGGGGTGTAGGGAACAGTTGACTGGTGCGAGAAGATAAAGGAGTAAGTGAAGTAAAAGAGCCAAGTGTCCTGAGAACTAGGGTGACATAGGGCTGGAAGTCGGGGATCCTGGGACTAGGGGACAGACCTATGACATGGATTTGGTGTGAGCTGCTGGCATGGAGTTTGGGACTAAATTGCTAGATCTGAAGCTGTTAGAACATCGAGAGAGCAGGCGTGGCCTTGGTAGTTATTTACCATTCCAGAATATCAACATATACTTAGAGCAGGTTTTCTCAATAGCAGCTCTATTGATACTTTGGGTCAGACAATTCTTTGTTGGGGGCAACATTGTTCCGTGTGTTTAGGATATTTAGCAGCACCCCTGGCCTTACTAATTGCCAATTGTACATCCCCTCCAGTTGTGATAACCAGACAGGTCTCCAGATATTGTCAAATGTCTTCTAGAGGACAAAACTGTCCCCTGTTAAAATGTGGAGGATTCAGAACATTTAGTGTTAAGACTGAAGACTGAAAGGGTGAAGATGAGAATTTTTTTTTTAATTTCTGGTGAGATTCAACAGAATTCTCAGGCTCTAGAACACAGGAGGCAAACATAAGACCCTCGGGCTGAATCCAGCCCTCCACCTTGATTTATCTGGCCCGGCGACTTGTTTCTACCCAGGGGGAGCACTGAGCTCCTTTCCCCTAGTTAAGGAGTAGTTACATGTATGCAGTCCTAAAATTACATTCGGCCCTTTGAAGGCAACCACGAGGCTGATGTGGCCCCCGGTGAAAATGAGTTCGACACCCCTGCTCTAGAAGCAACAAAATTCAACAATAAATTGAAAGACAAATAGCAAATTTGACAATGCAAGCGAAATTAGAATAAGTCTAAGTTTTTTAGTAACCTCTCATTTGCCAGGAGATAACACTCACTAAAATATATGTGTTCATATATATATTTGTCGAAAAGAATTTCTCCTTTATATATATCAACTCCGCATACCCACCTGGATTTGTTGACATCCTCAGCTAAAGAAAGCACAGAGTGGCTCCAATAATGGAATCATTACTGAGTTCGGCCTAGGACAGTGGTGGCTGAGGCTGCAAATACAGTAACCGTGGTCTCACAGGGTCGGCCCACATGACTGTGCTGGATGCTATATGTCCTTTATGGCCCTGAAAGGTAGTATTTTCTTGTATTTCTGTTGACCTGTTGGGAGGAGATTACATGTGGGCAGGAAAACAAGCTGAAGCTCTATGGAGTTAATTAACTAACATTGAATTTGAAGCGCAGTCTAGAGAAGTAATCCTACCTACCTTATTTCACCGGGGCTGCCTGTAATTGCCTTGCTTGCACTTACAATTTTCTCATTTAATTGAAGGTTGAGTCAATTCTTGGAGGTGCTCCAGTAAGGAAATATTACCAAGTGGAGCTGAAAGGGATCATCAATTGAACCACACAAAATAACTTCCGGAGTAAAATCCCGGCAATGGCGGGCACTAACTTTCTCATATTTTTGAAATGGGAAATGTAGGAAATGTAAGAGCAGTTGGTTATCAAACTTGTGAGTTGAACGGATGGAAAATGACTTTAATAATGTCTTCACTAGGTTATGTAGGAGGCTGACTCAGCTTAGACCCTCAACAGCATCTCCTGGTATCACTCTGTACCTTAGCCATGCCCATTTCCTTATATGCCTTGGAATACACTGCACCTTTTCCCCCCGTGCCTTCCTCCTGTTGCGTCTCCTCCCAGAATCCTCTCCTGCCTGTCTGTCTGGTGAATTTCACTCGTCATTCAGAAGCCTTCTGTGCTTCCTTATTATGGACGCACCACTGATGATCCCTGTAAGTTTCCAGGCCACACAACTTGGTAACACATGCTTGGGGTCATTGTCTTTTTCCTAACTGAACTGGGAACTCAGAAGATGGGCACCATGTCTTGGTCCCCTTGATATTTCTGTCTAGCATTGCATCTTCCCATGACATGTTTATAATAATGAGCTATATGTCTCCAGAGAGGTCAGTGTAAGTGACCCAGTAGCAAAGAGCAAACAAGAGGCTCTCTGCTCATCTTGAGTTATCTTCTAGAGAAGAATGCTATTGTTATATTCCTCTACCAACTCAACCACTGTATGATGCATTGCTGGCTGACTTAACTAGCAATTTCCACACACTAAGCATCAAAACCAAGCTAGTTCTACCTCTGACCTCTATAGGAGACCGTTCTGCGTGGCGTGGGCCCAGCTCCCACTCGGGAAGGCCAGCGGAAAGTGACGTCTGGCATGTAGGACCCACGCCCACGGATAGGTTCTCCCATGGGGAATCAGGCCTGCATTGTACCTGGGCTGCTTTGAGACTTGCTTTTTGCTAAAACTCCCTCACCCTGAATTGAGGCCACAAATGTTTACTGCATATCTTTAAAGTAACTTCCTAAAATCTATGCTAAACCTTCCAAGGAGGAGTGTAACCAGTTCAACCACTTTTCCCTTTACATTTGCAAATATCCTTCCTTTTTGATGTAATCAGCAACATCCTTTCCTTTGTTTTCTGTAAAAAGTAACCACCTAAAGCGAACCTGTGCATAGTAAATGAGGACCATCCTTAATGTAATGTGCCCAGAAAGGCAATAAAAGCCTTTCAAGGCAAGGGTCAGCATGTTCTCCCCTTGAGAGAGTGGCCGTGCTGTCCCTTTTCCTCCACAGGACTCGGTAGTCCATGTGAATTTGTCTCATCTCAGCCACAATGCCATGGACACTGCAGGCCAGTGTCCGCATCAGACCTTATTCAGCAGGATTGAATCTGCCTTTGGGGCTCCACCGGTAACTCCAGCTAAGCGTAGTTGTTGGAGAACATGGAAGCTCGTAGGAAAAATGAGATGTGGTGTATGGGTATTTGAAAGAAATGTTTAAGGAGGCTCTTTTATTTTTTATTTTTAGTAATGTTATGATAATTTTTTAAAGAATCTGGTGGGTGAAAATGGCATGCCTCAGGTGTGGCCATGCTGCCCGTGCCCGCAAGCTTCATAACTACGCACCCAGATTCCCCTTGACTCATCCGGCAGCTGTTTCCTTCCTCCAGGTCCAGGACGAATTTTGCCAGCTCTGACAGAAAATGGCTGCTGATAAATGCAGCCCTGAGCCAGTGTCCTTTACCAGGATTCATCTGTTACTCTGACATGAGCCAGCATGTGTGGAAAAGCCTACCCATGCAATAAATGTGTTGGGGAGGGTGGAGCAGAGCAGGGAGAGGGAGCAGACCAACCAGGAGAGCAGTTGTGGCAGGATGTTGGTTCCACGGACCTGGAGAGTTTTCAGGTGCTGATTCCCTGGACCGGGTGCATGGGGAGAAAGTGCACCAAGGACCAGAGAAGGTCAGCATATCCCGCATCCACTGCCTGCTCCATCGCTGGCCAGCCCCCATGTCCCCAGCATACTCCTTGGCTTTTCGCTATAACCAAGCTCTGAATCATGTGCTATCTAAGGTGGGAGGATAAAAAAAACAAATTGAAAACAATTCAAAGGCTGACCTGTTGATAAAAAGCACCCCTCTGAGCTTAGAGGCGGAATTGGGTTTTGCAGGTCTGGATACTTAGGTAGTTCGTCTGTGTGTGTGAGCATGCACAGGTGTTCAGATGTAAGACAAACAGCATTTAAACTACATTTAAAATTAGGTATAACAATGAATATTTACTTTTAATAAGAAAATAAACCCTAGAATTATAACATTAAAAGTGCTGAAAAATACCGCAAGTAAGAAAAGCCTAGAAAATATAACTGTTATTGGTTACCTGCAAATTTCTGTTAATTAATAACTTTAACTGCATTATATATTTATGTATATACATCTATGCAGCTCTATTTAAATAATACATGGAGCATTCTATAAACATGTACAAAATTATTCTGAAATTAAGGCACGCTTACAAATAATGCATTAAAATTGTGGCCACACGGTATTACGATTCATAATTGAATATATGTAGATATCCGATATGCTTAGGTCTGATTTGATACATTGGCACACAGGGAATGTGCAGCCGGATGTAGCACTGTCTGTTGTACAGCCACCGGTTTGTGTCTTACTAACACAAGGATCTGGTTTGATACATTGTGTTTTACACGATTAACGTCAATAAAGAATGCATTTATAATTGTTTAAGACACATCGTCATGTATATTCCTGACAGAAGAAATTTTTCATTTTGACTTGAGATTGATGAGAATGAAATCCTCTGCTTACAGATTTACGTGTTTGTTGATGGGAAAGAAATTTCCACAGGCGAGCTTCTGCACCCACACGTTTGAAACCTATTTTTCCTCCATTGCCTACACACTTCTGACGCCAAGGCCCTTGGGACATGGTTGCACTCTGCTTCCCCTTCAAGTCCATGATGACAGGTGAGTCAGCACAGTAAGTATATTTCTGGAAGTTATTATGACCTTCCTATAGCAATGACTTTGCATAAAGGGACTGTGAGCCACATGTCCCACTGAACTCAAACAAAATATGTGCCCTTCCTTAGCTGATCAAGAGATACAGATGGCCTCTCTAATGCCACTCCACATAAGAGAACAGATACAGAAGTTGGAAGCATTTGTGGTTTAAACTTTTCACTCTTTCCAATTTTGAAAAAGCTTAAGATCTTGTGAACGCATTGCTATAGCTCTTCCCAGGGCCTTGGAAGAAACCTCTGAAACTGAAGGTGTCTAGAGTTTAAGTTTCATTATTGTCATTAGAGACCCTTCTTGATTTGAGCTAAGTCTATGGATTGTCTGACTTGTAGGTTATAGCTTTGAGAGAATCCATCCATTCATTCATTCATTCATGCGTTCATTTTTTTACTCATTTGTCATTCATCTGATTATCTAGTGTTTATATACTGTTACAGTAATACTGCTGTGTACTGTGTGATGGGCCAGACATACAGATAGACAAAAGCCTAAACTAAGGTCCAGAGAGTCAGTCTTCCTAAGTTCCTATTAGTCTGGTTACTTTTATAAGAAATGAATGATATTTGTTTTCTCCTCTCTGATTTGATAGCTGTTTTCAGAGGGCCCATAAGGTGCAAAGATCTCCTCCAACTTTCCTTGCTGACTTTATCTGTGAGGTTCAGAAAGCGTCCACTTAATCATTTTCCCTGCTGGTGATCTCTGTTTGGCCAGCCCATCTCACTCCTCCAGCCACCAAGAGAATCTGAAACTCTGATACATTGGGCAGACACAGATACTTTGAAACAAAGAGAAGCACTGATAGAACCCTGTGCTCCTTTGAGGATCTCCAAGTAGGAATTCTTAATCACAAATTCTTAATCGCCACTCTATGTCGTGACTCCCCATGAGGGATTCATTCTATTCTTGAAGGCCTGTAATCTCAAAGAAGGAAGATTTTCCTTTTCTCCTTTGACCTTGGGCCAGTTACTTATCTTGATTAACCTCAGTCTCTGCATCTATAAAACCTGGGTATAATGAGAAAAAACATGAGACTATTGGTGGTATGCTTGGCAAACAGGAAGCTGTGAATGAAAGTAGTTTTCTTTCCAATGGGGTCTGAGTGTTCAGGACAGGGACACTCTGCCAGATGCAGAACAAGCTTCCCCTTCACAGTGCCGTGTCTGCCCGTGAGGACATGGAAGCTGTACACTAAAATCCCCATCTGGCTGGCTATTCAACGTGTGATAAACTCGAAGTCAATCTGCTGACTTAAAATATATTGCTGGATATTAAAAATTATCTGAACAAAAGGAAAGATTGGACAAATGGCTACAAATTCTTTGGGACATTCTTCTGGCACCAACCAGGCATGTGGATTTGTCCAATATCAGAAATACAGAAAGAATATGCAGTTATTTCCCATGTTGTATTATTTAGTGTATTCCAAGGTGCCTATAGTGTTGCCAGACCGTGTATATCTGGTCCATATTGCACCAAAGGGAGAGAGATTAATTTTCACTGGGGTTGGATCTGAAAGCTGCTATGCACACACTGAGTGACATCTCATTTTTCCTGGTAATGATGTTGATATGTCTCTGGAATACCCATATGCTCAGCATTTTCTGTTTCAAACTTGTTCTTCATTAATTATGGCTATACGGAAACTGCCAAAATTATGTGCTTATGGAGGATTTAAATTTGGGCTCAGGGATGGGTGAAATTTACATGGAGATGGAGAAACAGGCTCCAAGAAGTAAAGTTTGCTCAACCAAGAAGTCGCAGAGCGAGAAAATGAACCCTGGTGTTCTGACCCTGAGGTTTGTTTGGACAGCCCAGGAAGCCGCAGAGGAACGGACGAGGACAGACAGTTTTTCTCATCACTGTATGGAGGGAAACACGGATATCAGTTTTCCAAGTTGCTGCTTCACAAGCAAAAGTGTGATTGAAGCTGTTCCACAGTTTTATATGGGAGTGTAGAAGGGACTTGATTTTTAAAAATTCATCAATATCTACATTTCAAGTGTCTGAAATTACGAACTTTTACCATTTGGGAAGCGGGAAAAAGGAAGGATTTGGTGAGGGCTGTGCAACAAAGATATACTACCTTCCTTTTTAAGGATCCTACACATTTGCATTCATTTTCAGTGATTGGCAAACGTTTTTTAAATAGAGGGCCACATAGTAAGTTATTCTATCAGTGTTCTTTCACAATGCTCTGATATAGATGAAAATCTGTTGAGAAAGCATTTAAAATGCATGCTTTCCTCCTCCTCCATCTCTTTCTCTTCTTTCTTTCTTTCTCTTTTGTGTTTTTATAGAGGTTAAGAGCACTGGCTTTCACAATAAAAGCTTTTTCAGTTGGGGGACATTGGGTCAATGGGTCGATCACTCTCTAAGTCTCAGTGTTTTGTCGGAAAAGTGGAAATTGTGATAGGAGCTCACTCCCAGGGTTGCTTTGAGGGTTACGTAAGTTAATACAGAAAAATTACTTACAGTCATGCTTGGCACTTAGCAGATGCTCAACAAATAGGCCCAGCCTCCTACTCCTCCTCTTTCTCCTTCTCTTTCTCTCCCCTCCCCTCCTTCTTTTGGTTCTTCATTACATAAATACTTTGTCAGGTACAATTTTTAGTGTTTTTTAAAAATCCCAAACCAGAGGACTTTGCATCCTTAGGGTATTAGTTTGCACCTCAATAATTCTTCACCCAAGTGAAGATTTACCATCGTCATGATTGCTACCCTCCCCAATACCATCCCCAACATGAGTGCTTTGTGGTCCATATGTGCATAGTGTCATCTGGCTAAGTGTTTCTTCAAGCGTGGGAGCCCCTTACGGCTATACCTTTCAGGGCTTTGACACAGTGCTCCAGAGAGAGGCTCCCTTGGATGTTGTTATTGCTCCAATAATAATATTGCTTCTTTTGTTCATGAACTTGGCACTCTGGAGATCCTCTGCTGGACGTGTTTCATGTTATTAATTCAAAATGTCTCTAGTATCTCTACGTCTACTATCACCCTGATTCAGTCGGGTTATGCAAAGACACACACATTAGATTACTCTATTCCAGCAAGACTGAGAACTGAATTCTTTAAGAGATTTGTCTCTTAGCCAACCTTAGTGGTGGTGTTAGTGGTACAGTGAACCAACATGACGTGGCAGGCCCAGAAAACCGTGAGTGAGGGATTCTCATTCCTGATTGTCAGGAATTAAAAAGCTTCACTGTAAGCTTCCCAGGGGAAAACGTCAAGCTACTGGTCCACCACGCTCCTCTCAGGACCGGCCCTGTCTCGTCTCCATCAGTGACACACGAAGACAGAAGGGCCAGCAGACGGAAGGCTCACGCACAAATAAGGGCACTGGGGAAGTTGGCAAGCTCATCTTTCCCCTCCTGCAGCTCCTGCTTCTGTCTTTAACACATCAATTGGATCAAGCTTGAGTCTTTCTTTGATCCTCCTGACACCCTGCTTACTATTGTTTATTTAGCTTATGATTCTTCTGCCCCCAAGGTAAATCTTCGTACCGCGTGGATCAATACGTTACAGGGGTCTTAATTAAAGCTGCAGGATAAAATTGATACTGGAAACTAAATTCCTCCAGTGTCTGGAAGAAAAGGAAATGCTATGTTTCAAGGAGGCTTTTTCATTGTCTCACGCTGTCACTTCTGAAATTTGTTGAAACGTTGGGTATCCCGTGGTAGGTTTCTGGGCTCAGCTTAGATACAATGTAGACATATGAAGAAAAATAGGGTCCTTTAACAAGTCTCTATGATGGAAAAATAAGTAGTATATTAGTGGGTGTTAAAAATTTGAATACTTACTTAAACTGCAAAAAAAAAAAAAAATCCCTCAAATCTAAGTCTTGTCTCAGGTGCAGAAAAAGAGAATTTCAGAGGCATTTGGGAATGTGGTATATAAGGGTTTTGATTTCACTAATTTGACTGTCTTCACAAGTTTTTATTTATTTACTTAGTTCTACTTTTATTAATTTACTTGCAGAAAACAAAAATGATTACGAGGGGGTGAAAAATAGCGTCCATTTCCCCCGGGGAATTCTGAATAATTGTGGGCTGTTAATTCAGTGGTGGCATCTTCACACCTCAGATCCAGAGGAAATCAGAAAATGCTGAATGAAAACATTATGCAAAAGTATAATTCTAGCAGTTCATAAAAAATCCTTAAATGAACCCTTCCTCCTTTGCGCAGGTTATGGGAGCCGTCCCCAGTCATAGTTCTGAAATAGTTACAATGAAACGCATGGAGCCATGGAGCTCCTAACTGATGATGAAAGATCTGAGGGCAGCTGGGGAAGCCAGGAGAGTTAGTGGACAGGAACTGCAGCTGACTGTTATTATCATCACGGGGACCTGCTGGTGTGGTGAACTTGAATTCTGGTTCCACCATTCAGTAGCTCTGTAACTAGCACATTAGTGTTTTTATGAACTATTGTTTGCCCATCTGCAAAATTGGGTTAATAAGGGTATCAAATGAGGTTTGTGTGCGTGAAAATCACTAGCATAGTACCTGGAATATTTTTTATTTTCATCAGGTGCTCATGTCAATAGGGAAATGATTCTGACAGGGGATACCCTTCTGTCTATAGAAGAATATCCAGCTCTTTCTTTCATTCTCACATTCCTGTGGTATTCAACATTATCCAGGGGAAAGATACTGTTGATGGATAACCTTTCAATGTAATCCAGACACTTGGGAGAGAATAATAGTCTTGTTCTCATGAAACTGATGAAATCTGTTTTCTAGAATCCCAAGATGAGGAGTTGGAGATATCAGAAGGGAAGTGATGAAAACAAGGAACACACAAGCAAGTGAGTAAAAAAAAAAAATTACCTAATCAAAAGTTTTTTATAACTTGAAGCCTTTTTCCTGTTGGTTTAGTTAAATATGAAAGTGTGCCAGTCATATTACTGGAGAAAGGGTAGGTTAAGAAAGATATCATGGGGCACATTTTAAATCTAGAAGGTCACCTGAGTCTTTGGGGTTGTCAGGTAGGATCACACCGAAGCAGTCTGACCTCTGTTCTATGCTGAATAGTACGGTTGGTGTGCCATTGTGTAAGAGCAAAACTAAAAGTATTTGTGAAAGAATACATAACCTCTTAGAAAGAAAGAAGTCTCATGTCCAAGGTGAAATTACTTCGAGTATAAACATTTATTGAAGAATTTTAAAGCACTTAAAGCCAAACATAAAAACGTAAACTCTATTTTATTCACCTTGCACACCTCTGCTGTATTGTCTTGCCCTCTGATGATAGAGGGGGAGAAATCCTTCACAAGTAAGCCCCCATCTGTGGAGGAAGTAAAGTTGCAGGTTGAGCTGATATCAACTTTCAACTTCTCTTCAACTTTGGCAAAGAGAGTACTTATTTTTGGAGACAATCAAACATAATGATGTGAAAAAGACTCATAATAATTTGATGCATATGTTGTACTGAAAATTCTTCATAAAGTGCCGTCGAAATTGAAGTATTTTAGGTAATGGATATATTTGCACACATCAAAAGTATAAAACTGCATTAATCTTCAAACACAATATCTGCCATGTTTCTTAAATTCTGGGGCTCAGGTATAGCATCTCACTGACAGTTTTCAATCTCTTAGTCTGGCTCACAATGACCAGATCGAGGAACGTCCCTACTCAGAGCAATAGACCATACACTTGGAACGAACTAAAGCTGGTGTCATGCAGAACATACACTTACTTCCAGGCACTTTCAGCTTCATTCATCCACAGAACCTTCTCCAGAGCTGCAGACCTGGCATTACTCCTTTATGTACTTGAGAGCATCCAGGGATGAGTAATCCTACCCCTACCCAGATCCACTCAGAGCCAAGGCCACCAGCCACATCAAAGAAGAGCAGGTGAACAGTCATGGAGATAATACATCCTACCTTATTCTCTCGGAGCTCACTCATTGGTTTGGTCCATCTGGTCTTGGCTCAGAAGGTTTCCCACTTAATGAAGCTTTAAATAAACATCACTCTGAGGGAAATAAATGAATTACACACTAGAAAAAAGTGTTGAGGTATGACCTTATTTACTGATTTCCAAATTAAAATGAGAAAATAGTACTTCTTCCTGTTAAGAAAAAAAACATGATTATCAGTTAATTAGAGTAGAAGAGAATAGGATAAAGGTAGACTAGAAGAACGTGTCTCTAACCCTGGCATAAAAAGTCATTTACAATTTTTTAAATTTATTTTTTCATCACCATTTATCCCCCCATTTACATATTCTTGAACCTCAGTTTCCTCACCTATAAGCAAGGATATAAATTCTTGTCACAGAGTAGAAGCTCAGTAGTTCTTTGATAGGTAGATGGTAGGCTTCATGCCTGGATGACTAATCATAAGTATCTTTTCCCCTCTCACATCTTTCAAAAGAAGGTGTTAGGTAATTTTTAAGGTTTATTCAAGCTTTAGCTTTATTTGAGTTTAAGAGAAGTAAAGAGTTGTGTCAAATCTTAGAGGTTATCAACTCCAACATCCTTACTTGACAGATGAGGGACAAGTTGTAATTTTATAAAATGCATTCTCCGACTACTTATTATACTTTGTCACTTTAATATGATGCCTGCAGAAGGGAGGGCAGTGTGGTCAATGAGAATTATTGGATAGAAGACTTCACTGGAATCCAGGGGATATGGCTTGGCTCTGGGAATCAGCGAGGGGCAGCTGCTCTTGGACCACGTGGATTGTTTGAATATCCAGCTTGTGCGTTCTGTGCCTGGCTGCAGGAGCAGACTCATAGGGCTCAGGCCCAAGTGCCTGAGAGGAAGCATGACCAGACTGGGAATTGATTAGAAAGTAATGAACCTTTCGTCTCATCGGGCTCCTTCAAAGGAGTTTGCAGAGTCAATAGGTGATAGGGGCTTTAATTAAAAATGAGGAGAAATGGAAGCTTGACTACAGCATCTGAAAGGAAAGATGACCCTAGGGATCAGGAGAAATATTGTCAGAATCCCAGGGCAGAAAGAGCTGTTTCTAGTCAATTCAAGAATAACACATAACACACAACAACCGAGAGAAAAACTCGCAGGCCTGCTCGCCCACCCCCATCCAACCGTTCTCATCCAACCATTATTCTCTTTCTGCTGTCGAGAGGAGATCCCATTTTCAAGACTTGTCCTGGTACATAAAGACACAGCGAGTGGGGATAAAGGGAAGGTTCCACACGCTCTTACCATGAGTAGCTTGAGCCTGGTGTGGTGGGTGCATTCATGGCAGGCTCTGAGCTTGCTGTCATTGGAGTGACTTAATGCAAGTCTGGTGGGAGCCCTTTTTGTGACCCAGTGTAAACTCGACATGAGTTGCCTGGGTCTATTCAGAAGAATAATGAACACAACCCCTTTTGCTGTTTACACTCTTCCATTTATTGATTCATTATACAGGAATCTATTTGGCACCAGTGATGGGAGATTTTCTACTTTGGAAACACTGGGAAAGTAAAGAGATGAATATGGCAGGGTCTTCTCCCTCAAGGAGGTTGCACTATTTTGGGGGAGAATGATGGTAAATGGCTAATGATGCTGCCAGGTAGAGTGAAATAAGTACAAGCACACACACCATGCTCTAGAAACAGAGAGAAGGGTCTTGGAGAAATAAATGACATCCTTTGAGCTTTTACTTTGTGCCTTAAACCATGTGAGACATTTTATTTGTATCTTTCACAGTCGTGAACAATTCTGAAAGGTATATAAAATAGTCCTTATTTTACTGGGGAGTTAATCAAGGCTCAGGAGTTTGAGGAAGTTGCTCAAGGTCATGAAATAAACTTTAAAGCTGAGATTGTAAGCTTTAAAGCTTCTGTACTCATGGGTTCCCCACAGCAGCCATTCTCCAGTGACCGAGTAGAAGCAATAGTTGGGTCTGATAGTCGATTTCACCCAGGAGTCTTAAGCAAAGGGCTTATTGATTTCAGTTACTGTAGGCTAGTAGCTTTGAGTGTCTTGATTTGAATCCCAAACTCTTTAAGACCCTGACTACATACATTATGCAAATGTTCACTATTCACAACATTCCTGGAGGTACTATGAGGTAGAAAGGAGGTGTGGCTCATGAAAAACAATTGATTATCTGTTTCAGATTCCTTGCCCTTCCAAAGTAACCTATTGTTCCCACTTGTCAATCAGCTTGTCTGAAAAGCCTGGAGTGATAGGTGCTGGGAACAAGGTAACTGTTTACTTCTCAGGATGATCTGGTCTCCAGGTTTGATTGAGATAGCGGCCCTCCTCCTGGTTAACCCTCAGGATCTACATTGGCATTCTTCTCCTAGTCTCTGCTTGTGCACACACGGAATATGCATCAAGGGGAACCTGTACCTTCTGCTTTCATGGCACTTTAGAAATACACCTCTTTGGCTATTTCTTTATTCATAATGTGTTCGCCCCAACTCGTCTGTCTGGTTAAACACACAGATTTGTCTTCAACTTTGTGTTTTCATTCGTTATTCTCTTGACAATAACAATGGTCTTAAGTGTTATTTTCAAAATTATAATGATCAGTTTGAAGTATTTAAGGAAAGCTCTGACCAGTGTGGGCTCAGTTGACTGGGCATCGTTCTGCAAAGTGAAAGGCCACCAGTTCGATTCCCGTCGTCAGTGTTTCTGCTTCTATTTCTCCCTCCTTTCCCCTCTTTCTAAAAATAAATAAAATATTTAAAAATATTCAAGGGAACAACATTTATTTCCCAGGATGTGTTTTTAAACTTGTGAGAAAGGGTGGAGAATGAGGTTTAGGATAGAGGGTCGTGAGGATCTCTTTATTCATTTTTGCCATGATGGATTCGGGAGTTTTGTCCCACCTGAAGCTTCCCAACATGAGCTTTCCGGTCCTACTTTCCATTTCCTCACATTTATTCATAATCTATGACTAAGTGCTTACAGGTGTGTTGTCTAGTCCTGCCCTCTCCCACACCCTGGACTCTAGACTTGAATATCTAAATACTTGCAGAGCATTTTCCCTTGGCTTTCTGAAGACACCCTGAAGTTAACATACACAGAACAGAACTCTGGATTCCCCTCGCTGCTCCCTCAAATATAATTCTCTCTTGTAACCTTCACTGTAGTAAAAGACGTCTTCAGTTACTTGCTTGCTCAGGTGAAAGATGTAGGGGTCATCTGAGGATTCTTTTTTCCCCTCACATCCCACAGCCAGACTATCAGAATATTATGTCATCTTTACCATCAAAATAATTATCTCGTCTTACCCTTCTCACTCTTTCTAGTACATTTGATCATAATTCAAAATACCATCATCTTTTACCAGCATAATTATGATAGTTTGCTAAAGCTCAACTGCTTTCATCCTCGGCTGCTCTCAAATTCATTGTCTGGCTGTTAAAGAGATCTCTGCTACTTCCCATTAGCCCTAGGAAAAGACTAAAAGTGATTTAATAGCAAAGCCCTACTTGATCTGGCTCCTGGCTTCCTCTTTGAACCTAATGGTATTCTATCTTTTCCTTTTATGCTACCATTTAGCCACACTGGCTTTCCTTCTGAACTTCTAACACGGTGAGCTTATTTCTGACTCAGGGTCTTCACATTCCCTGTTCCTTTCACGGGAAAACTCTTTCACCATTTCGCATTGTGGCCGTTCAGTCTCTGTTCTGAAAGTTCTTCTTCAGCCATCCAAACTGGAGGGTCGCCTTCCTGCCCTCATCACATTCCCATTTTCTCATCACGAAGCCTCTCTCAGTTTTAAGTTAGCAATGACACACTGACTCTTTCTGATGTTTCAAATCTCTCTGACCTTCCCTTTGAGCTTGATAAAACTCTCTGCTTTGAACAGGCTCACCTGATAAGGTTAAATTCTGCCTGAAAATTCCCATATTTTAAGATCAACTCAATTGGAACTTTGGTTACTTCTGCAAAACACCTTTATAGCCACACCTAGATCAATGTTTGATAGAGTAACCATGGAATGGGAATTTTAGGTGTGGGAGATCTTTGGATCTCTGCCTACCATAGAGTATTTCTCATCAGGAATAATGTGAATCAGAATACCATGAGCAACATTTTTTTTGGGGGGGGGAATACAAAACTCTTAAAAGCTTGGTTGAATTTCCATTTAATTCCATTAGCTGTTAACCAGAGGCACAGATCCCATCGAGCTATATGCCACCTTTGAGTCTGGACTGGGGCTATGTTCTGCCCATTCCCTTAGCCTTCAGCTCAATAGCCTGCATCCTGGCTGCTGTTTTGGCAAAATTCAAACCAAAAAGATGGTTTGGGAAGGCACTGTGAACCTTCCTCTGGCTCACAGGCTGCAGCGTTTACCGATTCTCTGCTGCGGGAATGTATGTTCCCTTTCTCACACTGTGTCCGCACAACTGGATGGACGTGGGAAGTCTCTGAGTCCCAATGCTATTCTTTTGTTTTTACCTCCTTGCCTTTGCAGTAAGTACTCTTCGGCTCAGGAAGATAATTCATCTTTTCCATTTTTACTAGAATCATAGCCATCCTGCTATGTAATCATCCAGCCTAAAGAGTCTCTCTTCAAAAAATCAACATTTTCCCTACCACCTGCCTCTTATTCTTTTATATGGGCCAGTTTCACTTTAACTCACTATGATGTGGAATCTTATCAAAGTCTTCAAAACGTAAGCATCACATTTCAACATTCCAAATTTTCCTCACCAAATTCCTTAAGGCCTTGGGAGGCATTAGGATGTGAGCCCTGAGATTTACCAGCTGTTCCCTAAGTCCTTTCAAGGGTGTCAACTTCTCAAACTAGATTGTGCTGTCTCGCTGCCCTTCTTCCCTGCGAGAATCAGGCTTCAGTCCTCACCCACCTTTCCTCTCACGTCAGTAAGTCTTAACCCCTGTTTAGAAGTTGAAGACCTGCAACTCCCTCGTGGGCTTCCCTGCTGCTGAACGCCCATCAGATCTCGCCAGTTTTGAGGGTCTTTTGTGCTCTTCTCCATTTGCCTATCTGGACACCACCACTGGGCAGGGGTAATCTCTCTTCCTCTACAGACAGGAGTCTTACCATCACCTTCAGCCACCACTGCCCCTGCTGCCAAACACCGTGTGTCGGTGAGTCTCCCACCAAGCTTTCCTTTTCTCAGGTCACATCAAAGCCCTAGCCCTACCGAGGCTGCCCCCCCCCCCAATTTCCCCTGTGGCCCTGTAGAGCATGGAAGAGGTTTCCCCAAGTGCCCTTTCTTCCAACTCTTCCCTTTGGTCCATCCTGAACCTGGCCTCCACGGCCAGGCCATGTAGTGTAGTCTGTTTCATGAATCTTCTCTGTTCAAGGGTTGGCCCTTGTTTCTCAGCGTTTAATGTGGTCTGGCTCCATCTTGCTCTGTATACTAGATACCGACACATTAGGTCCAGCCTCATTTCCCACAATTCTATTTTTTGTGGAACAGTTTCCTCTGTCCCTCTGTAACCATGAAAGTCCCTGTGTTTCTGTGTTTTCTTATGTTTTCCATCTCGTGCTCCCATTCTCTGCCTTCCAAAATTTCATTTGTCCAGACCTTTCTAAGAGGTTGTCATCCTTCAGGGTCTATTAGAAGCCTCTCTCCTCTAGGGTTATTCCACATCTGCCGGCTCCTTTCTCCTCTAACTCCTGAGCATCCCCCTTTCACATCTGATTTCAGCAATAGTTGGATTAAAAGTAGTTTAATTGGATTAGAATTAGTTTAGATAGAATTGGATTAAAATCTATATTTTAAAAATCCTACAGGGACCCAAGACTTACAGTTCTCTTTGTGCCTCTCTCTTCTTGCCAAATGAAAGGAACTTAATCTTTACATTACTCTGTAGATAATAATCAGACCAGTAAATAATGTAAATTATTTACATTACCCAGTACATAATGCTGATAACCCAGTAAATAATCCACAGTTTTTATGCCTGTTATCAAATATGCATTAATCTCATGCCCCAGTACCTATGTGCCTCCTTTCACTAGGTAACTGTCCAATAACAGAAAAATAATCCTAACCAAATATTTAGCTGGAAAAACTCAATTACAGAAATAAAGTTGGACTGGGAACTTTGGCTGCATTATTACTTAAAATATCTCATAAGACCTAGATTACTCACAGATAGAAAGAGAGCCTTTTCTTTCCCTCAAATACACTGACAGTCCTTCCATTACTTCCTGCTGATTTCTGTTTTATGTATCTCAGCAGAATTCCAAAAGTCACACATGAGAAGAAAGCCCCAGAGTGGAGTTTTATTTTAGCAACCCCTCACGAAGACCTTACCGGTTCCAAATCAATACAGTGGCAAAATACCAGCAGGAAGTATATTAGCGCTATATTTAGAAGCTTTGTTCCAAGCTGAATAATGAGATCCGGAACTCACACCTTCCCCTTTAGTTTTGCTAGGAGAGCAACACCTCTGCCTTGCTTGCAATTAGGTGTCATTGTTCCCTTGCAAAAAATAATCGGAGTAATTTAACCAGTGATCTGTTTTTGGTTTTTGATAATTCAATCTGCTGCCATTGTCCCATAGCGAGGTCTGGCAGGGATGTAACTGGAAAGTTCATGCTTTTTATTTCTTGGAGCTCCTAACTCCACGTTTCTAGGGATTGCATTCTGTTTTGCTCTTTTAGTTACATAACCATGCCTCTTCTGCAATTACTAGTGATGTAAACACCAAGAAGCTTCAAGGATGTTGTTCTTCAGAAGAAAAAAAATCTGGCTGATGGGTTGGTGGTTCAGCAGAGATGGGTGATCACACAGAGGCCAACTGATCATTCCTTGACTGGGTGAACTCAACAAGGCAGTGGCCGAATATTCCAGGAATGGACCACATGCAAACCAAAATAATTAACCTTTGAAATCACCATATATCCATGCAGTACTAAGGCAGGAACGCTGCAGGTTATGGGACCCGATTCCAGGATCGGAGCCAAGAGAGATTGGTTTCCATCTGAATTCTGACCCTTGCCAGTTGGGTGATCTTAAGTAAATTTCTTAACCTCTCTGGGCCTCAGCTTTCTCACTTTTCATAAAGGGATGTGCGATTCTTACTGATATTTTAGTAAGTAAGCATAGTTTGCTGACTGGACCGTGTGATCTGTGAATGCAAGCCAGCAGGATTAATCAATGATCCCATCCCAGGGCCCTGCCTCAGTGGACTAGGTCAGGGCAGACAGAGCAAAGAAGAGCTTTCTTTAGTGGTGACCCCCTTTATATTATGTGGACTTGAGAATGCTTGTCAACTCCTGCCCCCTGGAGCAGTTCCAAAGGGACATTCCAAAGCCTTATAAAATTGGTCCCCTAACAGTCCTGTCATTAATCATTTGAGATGTGCTGCAGGGAAATGAATACAAATGAAAAAAGAAAAAATAAGCTCATATTTATTGATAAGAATTCTAGGCACTGGGATAGGTGTTTTCCATATATCATCTCATATAATTCTTAAAACTACACAGAGAATTGTGTTAAAAATCCTCTTTTAATCTCTTTGTGAATCAGAGAGATAAATCACTTTGCCTAAAGCCACACAGCTAAAATGTGACATAGGCATATACTTACCCAGGTCTGTCTGACTTCAAAATTGTATTTTCAATAGACTACACTGCCACTACATTCAGGGAACTTAATATCTTACTAATAGTCAAATAGAAAACATAAATATTTAGGTAGTAATACTGGCAAGAATAATTATATCTTAAATGGTAAGCTTTCTATAATATACACTATCAGTATCAGAGATAAGAGAACAAGAGATTAAATCAAAGCTTATATCAACAAGCTGAAGGGGAATTTGATTCAAGTGTCTAGGTAATTGTAGCTTTAAACAATTTTTCTGAAAACATGCAGGTATAGAAAGCATTTTTTTTTTGAGCACGAAGTTGCCAGACAATAAATGCCAAGGAAGCAAAACTGTGCAGACCACATTTTGAATGTTTCCAACATGAAAATTTGAGTTAACATAATAACTCAGCAATTGCACAGACCAAAGAGTGTGCCTTGAACCAAAATCTCAACCTCACAGCAGGTTACGTGTTGATTCTTACAAAACAAGGATAGTAGCCTTCTATCCATGACCAGAAATGTGTTTATGCTGCTATTGTGAGCGAGTGTGTGTTTTAATTAAAATCTGCAGTGGGAGAAATGATCGTGCTGTAAACTGACATAGTAATGTGAAAGTGACCTATTGTCCAAACTTCGCTAACATAGGGCAAAGTCACAAGAAAGAGAAACAATGCCCGTCCTCATTCCCAACATCTCTCGGCTGGATGATAAATTAATGTGAGAGTGACTATGTATAAAAGTGCTTTTCTCACTCTTTTATGACAAAAAGAATTCAAATCAGTCAAGTACAAAGTCTAAAAATAATGGTTTCAAACAGAGTATCAAATCTGTATGCCAATGTCAAAAATAATAATACTTGGAGGAGATAATGCATAATGTAAATATAAGTACATAATAACCTGGGTTCCTAAATTAAATAATAAAACTCAGGAAGCTAGAGAAGCAGTTGGGAAGGAAATTGTGTGTTAAATTCTTCTTTTTACATGGGTGAATTCAGTAGAGTCTACTTGATTTTTTGTAGTTATTAGAAAATCGTAGGTTCAATTACATTTTATAAACGTTAAAGGTAATGAGGTGCTGACCAGCTTGCGCTGGCTTTTGAGGGCCAATTGTGTGTATCCCTTTGCAACTCTGCATCCAGTGACATTTTGTTGTAGCATGCAATTGACTACAATGTTAATATTTGTGCTATCAAATTGGCAAATGATACAAATTAAAGCTGTTTTTTTTTTTTTTTAAATTTCAGAGAGCCTGTTAGCATACCACTGCTTAAAGTTTAGCATTAATAGAAGTGTACCTTGGTGTAACCACTAGAAAGAAATAATTAAAGAAACACAGCCCTGTGGCAGAACCCACAAACTAATGGAAAAAGTAGAGACACAGGAAAATAGACACTAACAGGATAATAGTAGCAAAACAACTCATGTTAACATAATGCAAATTACGAGTAGAGAAGAAGTGGGAGGGGCAAGTTTTCTGAGGCAAAGGAAGACAGTATCCAAATGGATGTGGAAGTAGAGACCCCGGGATATTTGAGAAAGGAAAGCAACCTTGTGTTAAAAAGAAGAGCTCAGGGAGAGACTGATTGGTTAAGCATCCAGGGTAAATGGTCTTTTATGTTACTTCTTGTTCAGATTTCTTATAGGTGAATGGAGGTCCCCGAATGCTTTAGGCAGGGGAGAGCAATGATTGGATTTGGATCAAATGAAGCTTTTCTTGACTGTAGACTGGAAAATAGAGTGGGTGCAGAGAAATGTGGAAGAGTAGAGGTCCCCCAGGTAGGAGGCCAGGGTGTACTGCTGGAGGAGTCCTGATTGCCTGTGTAGGACAGCTCATTCGGCACCCAGTGTGGTTGTATGTGGGGGATCCCGGCACAGGCGTCGTTGGAAATGATGTCAGAGTTTCTGGTTTGGCCATTGAGTGGAGAAGTGGGTTGCAGTGGGCTTTGGATATGTTGTCTGTGACCTGTCTGTGATTGCCCAGTGGAGATGTCCAGAAAAGAATAGACTATATAGGTCTCAAATTCAATTGAGAAAATTTAGTGGGATATATAAATTTGAGAATTATTAGCAGAGAGATATAGTATATAGATTTAGACTGGAGTTAAAAATTTCAAAGTCATCAGTATAGAGAGGCTATATAGATAGTTTGGGATGAGATTTCCTAAAAACTCTAGAGTGAGAATAGGAGCAGTTACAGGACAGAACTCTGAAAAGTGCCAAAGTTTAAAGGTTGAATAGAGGAAGGTTCTTCTGCAAAAAGGTCTCAGTATCCTCAACACCTGGTATAGTACTCTGCTCTGCTCAAAGCAGAATGAAGGGATAGAGAAGGAAGAGTACGGGAAGGAAATTCAAAGGCATAAAGAGATGAGGTCAGAGCAGACATCACGCAACCAGAGGCAGATTTATTAAGAAGCTGATGAAACTGAATTCCAGGGCCCCTCACTTCACAGGCCTCTTCCAAGGCTCTGTATCTAAACTTGAATTTGTAATTTATTACCTTTCAGCTTCCCCTAAAAAGGGTCCAACATATAATAAAAGCTTCACTTTAGGTCCTTCTCAACCTGGGGCCAATTTGTGTAGGATTCAAGAAAAAATTGTATCAAGTGAGGTCAAGATAGGATTTTTTAGAATGTAACCTCATGAATCTTTATGCACCAAATTACAGGATTCCTTTGCTCTCTGAAAGTAGACAGTTCCCATGAAACCTTTAAGTGCAGAAGTGATTACCATTAATTTGTAGGAAAAAATTTTTGAGTATTTCCAGACCTCCCAAATAATCTACCAAATCATACCAAATAATACATAAAACCTACAATAGACTAACATTTAGCAAAAACAGGGCCACTCTCGCTGCTTGGGGTGTGCTTGCCCCTATAACGACAGGCTGTAAAACAAATGCTGAACTCTTCAAAGTTCTTTTTTGTTAGCAAAACCCGGTACTAATGTAGGTCTTTTGTGAAAGCGAAGTGGTGGAATGTGAACTTTGGAAATAGGGGCAATCCCTGTACTGCGCTTCAAAAACATGAAGTGTGCAACCTACTGGGAATGAAGACGAAACTGACAAACACAAGGTAGTAGGGAAATTCACCTCTTAGACCAGGACTAATGCAATACAGGTAATCGAAAATAGGAAAGCTATAATGGATCTGGGTGATATAATTAGTAAGGTATTAAAAATAGGTTAATACTTAACCTGTATCTAATACATTTGATAATTGGGAATAGTTTAAACTATTTCTCTTTGACTACAACTTGAAATTGGTTTAAAACAAAACCAAATAAAACTATTACTTTAAAATGTTAAAAATTCCTCTAAGGAATTTTTATTTCGAAGTAATAAAAATGAATTTTTAGTACACTTAACCATAATAATAAAAAATAACAATCATTATAATAGTCATAATGCTATGTATTAAAAGCCATGCAAAATGGCTAAGTGCTTACATTAACAAACAGGAATAAGTGCAAATGAATGCAGAGGCATCTAAATCGAGAAGTTAAGTGAAAACAACAAGAACAACAAAAACCAAGTAACTGAGAAAGGCAGGAGTAAGGAAAGAATCAAATTAACACAGAAATGAGTTTTTTAGAAACTAGGAAAACAGGAGATTTAGGAAGTAAGCCCAAGAGCTTATTTAGAAAACTTAAGTGCCACAGAATATTTAACCCTAAATTTGGCTAATCAGATAACCAAAGCGGGCGTGGATGAAGGAAGAAGTGTATGTACGCAGAATCGCAAATGAGAATTTACCATGAACACAGAGATCTTAAGAACTCCAAAAGGATATTTTACAAAAGTCTCTTCAAATACATATGAATAACTAGATGAAATGGGTAATTTTCTAGGAAAATACAAATGACTAAAATTAAACCTGGAAGATAGAGAAGACTTCTTTCTGCATGGGCAAACGTGCAAGATACTGAGAAAGTTTTAAAGACTTTTCCCTTAAAACAGTGCCAGGCGCAGATGGTTTCCTGGGTGAATTCTTTCAACCTTCAAGGAACAGAAACTTCTATACTATTTAAATTGTTCCCAAGCAGAGAGTAAAAAGGAAAGCTTCCAAATTATTTTTCAAAAGCCAACATAACATTGCTTCCAAAACCTTAGAACGAGAGCACAGGAAATGAAGCCCGAGATGAATTTCAGTTATGAACATCATGGAGGGGCCCTGAGTCACTTTAGTTCAATTTCCTAAAAAGGCTGGAAGGATGGGACGTATATAGTCATCACTCACTTGAAAGATAATATAGATGTTTTTCTTATATGCAGCTATAGATGCATTTATTTTAATTATTTATTTTATGACTAAATATAATTTAATTTTTATTTCAAGACTTTACATTACAACAATGGCGACTAATAAAATAACAGGGGAAAGAAGGGGAAGGGTCTAGTCAAGGAACCTGTACAAAGGGCCTGTGGTG
Source organism: Desmodus rotundus (assembly GCF_022682495.2). NCBI lineage: Eukaryota > Metazoa > Chordata > Mammalia > Chiroptera > Phyllostomidae > Desmodus > Desmodus rotundus. Next base: position 122,059,807 of record NC_071394.1, read on the forward strand.
ATGGACAGCAGGGTGGGGGTTGACTGAGGGAGTGGGGGTGGGTGGGGCAGGGGAGAGCAAGGGGGTAAAAACTGGGACAGCTGTAATCGAATGACAATAAGAAAGTACAGTTCATTTAGTATTTGTTGCTGTGCTGTATGTCAACCTGTTGTTTTTAAAGAATCATCTCCTTTAATCACTACTGTAAAGCTAGATGAGAGCTATTATCATTATTCTCCTTAAATTAAAGGAATCTGAGCCTCAGCAAGTGTATTTAACAGCTAGAAAGTGGTGGACCAAGGCAGTTTGACTCTAGAGACTTGTCCCATTTTTCAAGTGAATTTTAGTTTGTAAAATTACTTTCATCTCTGCAGATCCCAAGTGCTAGAGAAAACACCTTTCCGTAAGATCTAAAGGTGGTATTTATTCTCCTATGTCATAAATATATTTGTTGTAACTGAGTAGTGGAAGATCCAGGTTGGTAAAGGGCAGAGAGGTCAGCCCAAGCCAAGAGAGTAGAAACTTGAAGAGGATGAGTTAACAGTAGTAGGCATAGAGGGAATGAGGCAATGACATGTTTGCCATTAGTGGAATGGCAATTGTGTGTAGTTCAGAGAATGCTTTTCAGGCCAATGATTCATGGGATGACTGAAATAATAGACACACTTACAGGTGCATGTACATGTAGACGTATCTGCAGATAATGTCTATGACTTTCAGAAGACTCTCAGAAGGTTTATGCACTCACAAGAGGTTACGCATCCCTGCTGCAGTGGGGAATAAGGTGTTAGAAGAGTGGAGCGGGTCCAGGAGGCAAAGGAAGTGGCCTGGACAGCTGTCCAGCCTGTAGGAAGAGTGTATCAAACTCTATCCTCTTCTCTTCCCCATTCCCAGCAGGGCTCCTATAGTGGGTCTTGCATTCCTGCTCTCTCCTCTCCATTCTATGGATATGGCAGTGAGGGGAGGGAGTATCCATACCTATGAGTATTTAAGCCTTCATGCCTATGCATGTGTGTGCACATACACACATGTGCACATGTGTGTCTGTGTTGTCTGTGCCTGTGCGTGTGTGTCTGTGTGATGTTTGCCGAGGACCTGGATTACATAAGGATTCTGGTAGTTTCCAGTCTGGTCCTGAGACTCAAAGCAAAATCAAGCAGATCAATAACAAGTAACAGAGGAAGGAGACAGATGCAGGGATAGAGTTGGGATAAAGGACTGGTGTGCATTTCTTCTTTCTACAGATTTAAAATCACAGAGCTTCTCATACTGACCTGTGCCTTGCCAGGACTTATTATTCACTCAGCACTTTCATGCTAGGACTCAGTGATTTCATTATTTGTGATTAAAATAAATAAACTGGAAAACTTGTATTTTCCCCAGTATAAGTTTCAGATTAAGAAAAAAAAAGAGTATTGGCTGGATGCTCACAAGAGGTACCACGTAGAGTGGGTTGTCAGGTAGAAAATGATCTCTTACTGCAGAAAAATGTCTTTTCAAACATCCTCAGTGTGCACTTCAATAGGCGCTCCCATTGGAGGTGGGGCGTGCGGTGTCTGTAGTTTAACCAATACCAATACTTGGAGATAATGGAGCTGAGGGCAGGAGAGAGGGCAGTGCGAAAAAGCAACAGGAGGAAAGAATCCAAGACAACTAAATTGCCTACGGCACGAGAATAAATAAAAAACCTGCAGGAATAACTTATTGGTATAGTCTCAAAGGCCTCATAAAAAGGAACTCTTTGATTTACCTTCCCTGATTCCTGTAGCGGCTGCCGGACCAAATTAAAAATGGGCCCATGAAACCAGTGAGACTGAGACAGGCGTAAAGTATGCTTCAAAGGCTCCGGCTTTTAAGTGCCTTTCCACTTAATTGTCTTTGGTTGCCAGCTATGGAGGGATGGAGAGATAAGGCGCAGGGCTGGCTGGAGACACATGTGGAATCTTTCAAGACTGAGCTCTGTGCACGCTGGGGGCTACCCTCCTGCATTTTACTCTGCATTCCTCCCTCCCCCCGGGCTTATGCCAAGCCCAGGTATTGCAGATTGCTAGAGCAGTTTTGGAGACATCTATCAGTAAATTCTCTCTGGAACTGTCACTCAACATTTCCCAGCTTTCTGACGAGGCTTCGGTTGGGCATCGTTCTGGGAGCAGACAAGGAGAGTAAAATCTCTCTTCTCTGCCTCAGTCCCACCATTTCATGATGGTGTAATGCTCTGCCCCTTTGGTCACATAACACACTGATTCATGTGCAGTAAACATTTGTTGCACACCTACTGGAACAGTTATTTCTTGCCACAATAATGCTCTGGAACAACTGCAAATCATGGTAGTGTACAAGAATAAGAGATTACGGTGTCTGGCGTCAGCCGAGGACGGTTGAGTGGTTGTTGATCTTGGTTGGGCTCACTCATGAGTCTGCAGATTAGTTGGCTGGCTGTCGGCTAATCTAGAGTGGCCTCGTTTGGGACATGTGGGATGGTTCGGCCCCCTACCATTGTGTCTTTCATTCTCCTCTGGGCTAGCCTGGCCATGTTTTTTGTGTGATGATGGCAGAAGCTCAAGAGGGAAGGCAGGAACAGACAAAGCTTCTTGAGACGTAGGCCCAGAACAGGGACACTGGTACTACTATGGGTGTTGGCTGCTAATGGCTCAGCTTCCCTCTTCTCCAGAAAATTGCCTTCAGTCAAGCAAAAGCCGCCTTGCTCCAGGAGTTATGCACATATCCCTACTTTCCACCCCAACAGCCCTTTAGGGGTCATTCATGCTTGAACGAAATGGAAATATAACAGCTGCCCCCTGCCTGAAGGGGGAGCCAACTCTGTGGAGCATCCTGTGCTAGAGGTCTTCCCATAGGATCAGCCTGAATTTAGTCTGTAGCCGAAACGGCATCCTTGATCTGCATGTTCTCCTGCTCCTCCCTGCTTACCTCATTCCCTTTCTCCTGAGAAGACTCCATCAATAAATCACATGTAACTAAACCCCTGTCTCAGGCTCTGCTTCTAGAAACCCTCGTAACACGAATATGGCCAAAAGGAGGAAAGCGTTCTCTTCTTCTTCATCAGGGGTCAACTTGTGGTTCTAGCTCTAGGGTAGCTCCCAGTGTAGTAAAGAAGTTTCTCACGAAGAGGCAGCAGTGCTCAGCAGGCTTTGGAAGGATGGTCGGTTGAACAGTGGAGGTACCTGAAATTCTTAGAATACTCAGTCTTCCCTGTGAGGCATCCCGGAGGCTCTTGGACATAACTGGCTGAGACTTGGAGAATGGAGAGGGGGGAGTTTCTATGTAAGTAAGAGAGAGAAGAAATAAGTGACATTGGGATTACTAATGTTGATGTGAGTCTATCTTTACTAACAATCCAATTCAGTGAGACCCAGCAAACAGGTTACATTTGCATCCTAAGAAAGCCCAGTGCTTTTTGTAGTACAACTGATGAACCAAAGTATGTTCCTCTGCGTGAGATCTTTAGATACCACAACATCTAATATTTCAAAAGAGCTTTGGCCTGTCACTGTGTCTCCATGGGGGCCTCAGCAACCCCAGTGAAATAAGGAGTGTTAGGTCTGCACTTTGAGAACACTCAGACTTTCAAATTCCCCATCACCCTTCTAACTAGCATCGGGTCTCCATCTTTATCCTCTAATCCATTCTCCAAATGTTGGTCACATGGATGCTGTAAAAAGTAATTCTTACCATGATACTACTTTGATGAAATTTCCCCTCTCATTGGAATACAAGTGATATTCAAACTAGCCAGCATGACATAAAAGGCGTCTATGACACCGTCCCACTGCCTTGCCAGCCTTGCTCCTTCTTTAGTTTCTTGTTAGGTCTGAACTGAGTTACATGCCGTTTGCCGAGCAGGCCAGGAGTTTTGCCCCGGTGGGCCTGCACTCGTGAATTTTCTTGACTTAGTGCGTCCTACTTCATGATTTATGACTGGCAAAGCTCTACTCATCTTTGATGATTCACATTCATCCTCACCTCTTTGTGGAGTGTCTCTTGACCATATTAATGCCATTTCTGCTCCAGGATAGCCTATGTATTCATTACATTCCTTCTGGCACCCAGAATTGGTTGATGGATGAATGAGCAAGAATGCATAACTCTTCTAGAAAACCTGCCCAGGTTCTGAAAGCAAATACTGCAAACAAAAATGCACAAAATGGTTCAAGTGAAGTTAGCAAAACAGTTTCTAAGAACTTCAAGCCATACTTGCTTTTATATTTAAATCGACCTAGTATGACTCCATGATATTAGTTAAAATGTACAGTCTGAACTGCAGAATTTCTGGGAGTTTTCTTCTTTTTGAATGGTATGAATGTCCAATGGGTAGCCAGTGTATCATATCAAATCCAGCTCTAGGGAATAAACCAGGCCACTTTCCTTTATTAATTTATATATTTTGTTGCTGTCCAAATTTAGGTCAAACATTTCTCTACAACAACCCGCAGTAGTCAAAAAGAAAAGTTAAACATTTTAGTAGGAGATAAGATGTGAGAAGCTTTAGTGATTTCTCTTTTAAGGTTCTAGAATAATTTGCAGCAAGGGAGGGAGCTGGGGGGGTAAGTTCTTGTGAGATACAGCCCACCTCCATCAATGCTATGTAGTGTAGTCTTCAAAGGGATCTGGAGTTTGGACTTTTAAAAACAAGTTGCCGCCCATATGTGTCCCCACTGACATCTAGTATCAAATCACCAAAGAAACACAAAACCTCATGAATAAGTAGAGGACGGTGAGGGATCGCACTGGTCTCCTTATCCATGGCTCTCTAGTTTTAGTGTGCAAAAGAGTCACTTGGGGAGCTTGACAGAAATGTTTTGCCTAAGCTTAACCACTCAGAAAATTCTCATTCAGAAAAGCCTGATTGAGACTGAGTGCGGTCAAGGAATCTGCATTTTAAATACCTGTCCCAGCTGAGTCTCATACGGGAGGAACCTCAACCACACTTTGATTAGTACTGCTCTGACCATTTATTAACCCCCAAAGCTGTAGAAGCCCCGAGGAAAAGGAATAGCAAATATCTGTCTTGCCTAAAAGTAGGTTAATGCCGTGTTCAATAACTCTATTCTCTATCTTGCATAGATGGTCATTATCTCACTTGCCTCTCTCTGACTTCGTTATATTGAACTCACTTGGTAAAACCACAGCTTTCATCAAGTTCAGCTCTCTGCTTATTCCATCATTGCATTCCAGCAACAGAAGGTGTCAGAGAAGAACTCAAGTTCACAGCCATGCTGGTTGACCTCCTTTTTGACTCTGGCTGTGACTGTGGCTTTCCTGAAGCTGAGATCCCCTTGAAAACAATTCTGAAAGATGAACAGAATGAACGAAAAGTACATGCAGTGGTTTGAAGGGATTTGCCCGTCAGCAGCCCAGGCAGGACTTGACGGGCTGTAATCACTGAGAGAATGGAAGCAACGACGAGATCCTCACTCACGCCAACTTTTTCTACTGGGCACGTTCCAACTTGTTATGTGGAGAAATACAGCCCAGGAAGAAGGAGACAGACATGCTGGGTGGAAGACGCATGTGTTGGAGCTTGGGGCTTTAAAGACTGTGGGAACTTGAAGGGTGAAATCTCAGGGAGATTTTTTTTTTTTTTTTTTTTTTTTACTTTTTCTTCTCAAAAGTCCCCTTGATGCCATTAACCTAAAGTAGCATCCATAAAAATGCACATCTTGGATCTTCATTTAAGGAAGAACTTGCTGAGGAGAGCATTAAGTTTACAACCTTCAGTTGCAGCACTTTTGGAGTCTTTCTCAGGTTCTGGGCCAAAGCTCTGCTTTCCCCATGCAGACCCCACGCAGTGACTTAGTGCGGCACCGAGGCCTGGCCATTCCTGCACAGCACGGGGCCCTGTGTAGGCAGTCGTTGTTCCAGCACCTTCTCATGGGCTGGCTCTGACTTTCTGAGAGCTGTCTTGTAGTCTGAGGCTTTACTACCCAGTCCTTCTTTCTTCCCCTTTACTTTTCATAGGTCCCAGACCTGCATCGGGACCTGAAAGTTCTCTCTACTCCTGCTTCCTTTCTTCCTTATATGTCATAGTTGTTACTCCCAATAAATCCATCTCACTCTAATTCTGTCTTTGCATCTGTTTCCTGGAGGCCCCGATAACATGCCCCACCAGGTGCCCCTGCAATTCTTTGCTCTCTTTTAGCAGAACTTCTCAAGATAGTTGTTAAACTCACCGTCTACAGCCCTGACCAGCGTGGCTGACTTGGTTGAGCATCATCCCACAGAGTGAAAGGTCACTGGTTTGATTCACGGTCAAGGCCCAGTTGCAGGCCCAGTCCCCCACTGGGGCACATCCAAGAGGCAACCAATTGATGTTTGAGGGAAGCCACTTTCCCTCATACTGTGCATCCAATTTTGCTGGCACTAGCTTCAAAACATCCAGAATGCCTGGAATTGGACCCCACTTCACCTCCTCTACAAATGCTTTCTTGGTCTGAGATGCTGGTGCTTCTTCCCTGGAGGACCACAGTAACAGTGTGCTCATGTTCTCCTCTCACCCCTGCCTCATCCCATTCCCAGCACAGCAGCGAGGGAGGACTTTCTCAGTACAAGTCAAATCATCTCACTGCTCTACTCAAAACTTTCCAGTGGCTCCTGGTTTTATTTAGCATCGAAGCCAGATTCCCAACAAAGGCCTGCAGTCCCCTTGTCCTCTCCCGCCTCCTGGTGCTTCTCTGACTTCCTCTCCTGCTAGTCTGTCTCAGCCACTCCAACTTCCTTGCCATTTCTCCATTGCACCAGGCATGCTCTGCCATGGGGCTTCTCCATACCTGTTCCCCTGGCTCAGCTGCTTTTCCGTGAGGACGAACTTGGATCTTGAATACCCTACTTATTAATGCTGTCAAAGTACCACCCCCTAATTCTCTGCCTCCCTATCCTACTCAACAACTTTCTTTTCTCGTAACATTTGTCACTATTTAGCCTACTAAAAGATTTTCTTACTCATGATGTTTACTGTTCATTATCTGTTTATTATTCATTGATGAATAAATGAATCAGATTAAATGAGTCTTCTAGAAATTCTGAGTAAACTCAGAAGGCAAGTACCCCAGATGAAATATTGTACCAAATGGTTCAAGGGTGAGCAGGAGTTAGTTGCACATGGGCAGGGACCTTTGTTCTCTCGTGTATTCAGTGTCTGGTCCCTCAGAGGTGCTCAGTGAATGTGAAGGTGGCCACAGAGCAGATGAATGTAGCCAAGGGAGTCTGAACAAAGACTCTGCCCTTCCACAAGGCCCTGGTCTTGTCCACCCGTTAGCCTTCTCACAGCCTGATAAACCTCCTCAGCAAGCAACATCTGGGTTTTCCTGTGGTTTTTTCAAATATGGTTTCTGCAGATATTACCCATCTGGCACTAAGCCTACCTGAAGCGTCTAAATAAAGTAATATGAGATTTTAGCTGTGTCTGTAAGTATTCATTAAATCATCTTTTCTGTACCTTCCAGATACACGAAGTTGTCTGGGAGCAACAATATTATAAACGGCAGTCTAGTGGATGGCTTTGTTCCATGTTGAAATTGCAGACCTTTCAAGATTCAGGGGGCTTTAGCACCATTTGAAAACAATGACGATGATGATAATAGTAACACTTTTTTTTTAAGCTGAGAGGAGGATTGGATGAGTCAACATGTAGAAGCTCTGGCCTCCCCTGCCCCCCTTTTTTTGCAACTTGATAAGGGTTTCAATGCATGTCAGTGGCACTTCCTTTCCACCGGTATAAAGAAGAACCGTTACTACTCCCCATGGTCCTCCCCCCTCATTCCATGCTCTTCTCTTCCACGAGGCTTTCTTGCGAAGACAGCAAAGGCACATTGGTATGAGCTACCTGGTAAATTAGGAGACCTGTGAGTAAATCAGTGCGGCTTCACTTTGGGTGTCCTTGGGGCACGGAGAAAGAAGACACCACTTGACGAGTTACTTCTTTCTAACAAAGAACAACTGTCCCTGCTTCATGGGAAGATGCTTGCTTTCTCAGGTTCGTAAGCAGAAAGATCACTCTCTCATGGGCCTTTGCCTAAAGAGTCACTGAATAATGGTGAGAACCATTGCCTTGGAACATGTTTTACAAATAATGCAGAGTTTTGTGCTTAGAATTGCTCATTTTATTTTCAATCTTCCAGTGAAAGATAAGGGACAGTAGGCTTACATTTTATAATTCAACACACAGGAGACCAGAGCTCTAAGACGTGTTCAGAAAACATGGCTCTGTGTCTTCTCTTCCTGTGGTATCCCTCCTGGTGCCTAGGACAGAGTTAGGGACATGGCGGGCTCAGACAGGCTTTCTCATATGATCTTACTCTGACAAAACTACTTTTGAATTTGGCTTATGTTTCCAGAGTTACTTTCATGGTCAAAAGCTTCACTTACTCTGCTCTCAGAGCATGCTCTGACCTGAGAATTATGAACTAAGAAAGAAAATAACAGTGACCAAATCATTGCCCAGGCTCCTGCTGAGACTTCTTAGTAGAGATGGATTTGGTACTTGGTGAGTTGCCTGTCATTGGCAAATTCAGGATTCGCATATGTTGGATGCTTAGTGTTAGATGTTTTTCCCCCTACTGTGGGAGAGGGTCACAAAGTCCTAGTAGGACCACAGCCAGAGAGGTTATTGGAGGCGGGCGTTTTGTATTTTCAGGACCTGGCACTAAATGCTTTTAATAATGCAAAGAATGAATTCTTTGATTTTTTAAGAAAAATGTATATTACAAAAATGACATGTGGTGGAAGAAAATAGAAGCTCCCATCTTTAGCATTGGCAACGCATAGCTCACAAATTGTAAGTAATCTCATTTCATATTTAGGGCAGTCCTAATGCATAGAGATTATTTCTTCTTCACAAATAAACTGAGGGGCAGAGAGATGATGTGGGTTTGTCCCATTTCGTAGAACCCGGGACTTCTGAATCCCAACTCTTTATTTTGTGAGGCTATAGCTGTGTCCTTTAAGACACTTCCCTGGGTATGAAAATCTCTGGTTTTAGAAATAGTGATCTTGGCTTTCTGAAGTGAAATTATGTGTGGACCAGAAGCTAGTTTCCTTTCCTTAAGCCACTCAGTTCTTCGGTATATTTTAGCTATGTCCTTGACATGGAGTTAACTTTGGCGACGGCACAGGAGGTGGTGAATGGATGGGTGGTATGTCCAACTATGTTGCACAGGGTGGCTGTTCCTAGCAGCTGCCTGGCTGCTACCTTGTTCTTGTGCTTCCCAGGAGTTTGTGAATACTTTATTTTACAAAAACTGGACTCTAAGCTAAAGTGACCCTGAAGTCTGAGCTGCATATTAATGTCTGTCAATGAGAGAAAAACACCTCTTTGAAGCAGCAGGGGACAGAGCAAAGCTAATATAGTTTGTTCTTTGAATTTCCACCAGTCACTCTCTAACCGTTAGTGTCTTAAAAGAAGTATAGCCACAAAGGACCACAGAAGACCGGACTCGGTCACTCCATCCCAGGCCTCAATGTGCAGGAAGAGTGGTATCTGTAAGGGCTGAACTGTCCATGGGTGCTGACCAGAAGTCCCTCAGGTCACTGTCCTTTGAATGCCATGGCAACCAGCAGCCACCAGTCTCTCATAAATGATGCTGCGAGTAGGAGTTTTTCTTAACAGTTTGGGGTTGTGAGTCCTCCTTTTTCTCCCTGGATTGTCTCCTAGTGTCTGTTTCTTGCTTTGTGTGTTATTTCCCTTTTTGTCACACGCTGCACATGGCTTTTTCCAGTTTCTCAGTGTTCATCATCTGTTAGCCTTCCACAGGTGTATTTGCTTGAGCGAGGGACAAACAGACGCCGACTTCCATATTGTGAGGCACATATACAAAAAGAACAATTATTTTATATTTATGACAGATCTCTTTCCTCCAACGCTGACAGCCCTGGAAAATGAATATTCCATTTGGGACCCAAGCCTGTTTTGTTTTCATCTAGATGCTCAACAGAATTTAACTTCAAGTCAGGTTCCTATTCCCCCAGTGAGAATCTTCAATTGTTCACAGAAATAAAGCCAGTGAATATTTCCATTTTAAATATTTGAAAGGCCTTCTTCCCCAAATGCGTTCGTGTTTTTCCTTGCGTTTTTAAAATGAACTTAACTCTTATCTATCATCATCTGCTTTATCAGAGGCAAAGTGCAGTTACCAGTGGTCTCTGGTTACAGTTATTAAAAATGGTTCCTAATCTTAGAAAAAATACATATATGCAGGAGATGAACATATTTTAGGGTGTTCCTACTGGATGAAGCTGCTGCTTAATGAAAAACAGATTTTGTGACTTTGTTGCCTTTGCAACAAAAAGGCATCCTGCCTGAGGATGGGCATATGAACACACCACAGACGTACGCACACACACTTCTGACAGGACTGCCTCTCCTTTACAGTTTTCATAGCCTGTCTATGTCTCAGGCTTATCCTGAGCTAGCAGAGGGGGCTGAGCAGTAGCAGTCTAGTTGTCAGGCCTGACTTAGCCATGCACGTGTAGGTCTGGTGCCTTGCAGACATAAGGTTAGCATCTGATGTCCCGCCAGCAGCAACATCGCTTAGCCCTCGGTTCAGCAAGAAAGGCTCACGTTCCGCGCCATCTTACTCCGTGGCACTGCAATTTTCCCACTGTGTCTGGAGCCCTGGTCTGAGCAACAATTCGTTTTCTGCCGATACTCTGACTAGCTCATTCTAGGACTGTCTATATTAGAACTACAATCTGTTCTACCTTTCAGTCAAAGATCTGCCTAGTCCTGTCTTTCCACCATTGACCAGATCCATCATGCCATCCTTATCCCCATCTCCATCCCCATTTCTTCAACCCATACCCATCTCCCTCTCCATCTTCACTTCCACCCACACTACCATCCTCAACTCCATTTACCAGTATTAGGTTTGAGGGCCCTCAGTCGTTGGGCAGCTTGATGTGCTAACCTATCCTGAAATTCTAAACCAAATTGTTTAGCATTCAGTTGTGTATGATCTGTGGAATCAGCCGACTCATAGACGCAAGGTAACATTTAAGCTCGGTCAGTAACAGATACTCAGAATGCGGAGCAGGTGCCCCTCCACCTTCCTCAGGACCACTTCTCTGTTCACACCCTGGGGCCCTTCCTGTTCCCTCTAGTTTCTATCACTTGTGACTCTTTCTTCACTCCATCTTTGTTCACATGTTTTTAATATCACTTTCTATGTTTTTCCTTCACCTGAAACCTAAACCTCTTTCATAGTGTTTCTCTTCTTCTTTGCCCAAGCGTGAACTCACGTAAGAAATATACTTCTTACCAATGTTCTTTGTTCCAGGAATTTGACTCCCTGGGCCTGAAAAAAAGTCTGGAGATGATACTGAACTTGCTTTCCAACACCAGGCATTTGGGGATACCCGGAGGGTCTAGAACACCCTATATATATTCATTTACAAGCGGGCACTTCACACATGTCTGCTAACTCTATTGTAGGGTACTAGGTAGGGTATATATAATGTGTCTGAAAGTTGTGTAGAGGATCCAAAAAACTGTAATAATAAATTTTTGTATAATAGAATCTGCTCAAGATGGAGCATTGAGATTAGCCCGGCAGACAGAGAGATGAAGAGATCTGCTAAGAGAGCCATTCAGTAGATAATAAATCTAACCCAAATGAGGCCTCTGGGTCCTCCCCCAACGCATCAGATACCCTAATTTCAGAAATGCAAATGTTACAGGATTAAAGCAAAATGAAATATTGCGAGGAGATTAAGCATAACCTGATGCACTATTAATCTCAGCCTTCCTCTGAGAGTCATGCTTCAGAAAGAGATGGAAAAGAACTCCCCAAAGAAAGCCTTTATGTTTAGGAGCCTATTCAACAGGAGCAAAGAAGCCTTGCTTAATGTATAGATATTGTGGAAGGGAGACTTCCGTGTTCACTCTGTCTGGCTTTCTAGAGGAAGCGCTGACCTGTACCACGGTCAGAATATATCACTGTTGTTTGTCATCACGGCTCCACCCCACGACTGACGCTGCAGCACCTGAACATCGAATGTGGAAATGTGGGACAGGTGATGCAATTTGTGAGGCACCCTGAAAACAACTGCAGTGGAAGTTATCATTCATAACAGCCTCATTCCAAGTTGAGCTTATTCTAAGCTACCTGGAATCTTGACATTCTTACCCATTTATTATATCCTCTACTCTGAAGATTATTGAAAAGTATTGGAAAGATGGGCTTTTTCAATAGCAGAAAGTCTTTTCTTCTTATAAAATGAAAAAAAAGGTACTTTGTAGAATCCCCTGATTTGTCCAAATGATTCATGACAATAAAGAATCATCGATACTTGTCAAATCTGCACTGAAATTTCCAACAACTGAAAATACAAATTCCAGCTGTCCAATTTCAATTCAACACAGCTTGTCTAAATTCAACCCTTTGACATAGAAGACAGCTTGAAATTTATTGAACGCCTTTAAGCTGGCAGTTTAGACTTGTCGGATACCCGTGGAGCACAATTGGGCTGAGAAAAATCCAGCTTCTGTCTTATACAAGGATTGCAATCAACCAAATTTTCTTTTCTAGGCCTTCCAATCAGGTTCCCATTCAATGCACTGTTTGGTCCCTGACATTACTGAGACGTACAGGGCTCCATTTTCTTGCCACAGTGGGATCAATTTTTTTCTAGCACATCCTAGAATAGACTTATTCGTAGAGCTTAATAAGGCCCCCTTGGAGTTGGAAAATTAGATTGTTTCAATCATTATTTACCTCTTTGTATATGAAAATATTCTAGTTAGGTTAACAATTTTCAGGCAATAAGTTAGTAAAAGAAATCTACATTTTTATTTCTTGATCTAAAGTTTAAGACTTGCTATATGTCACAATTTCATCCTTACTTTCTAATGGTTTTGACATTGTTGATTCCTCGATTTCTCTTGAGCTCTGTGACATCCTCTGGAACGGAAATCTTTGGAAATAGTGACTTTATATTTTGTTCAGTAGACATATTCTTAGCATCTACTCTGGATCAGAGCTTGAGTTAGGTCTTGGTAATACAGATATAGAGCCATCCCTGCCATCACAAACATCAACGTTTAGCAAAACAGCTAAATTAATAGGGTCTGGGATCATGAAGTTTCTAGGAGACAGAGAAGAGAAGCTACTAGAGAGGGGATCTACTGACTCCTTGCTTTGACCCCTTTCCTTATTTAGGGCAGGAAAACACCAGTCTTCCTGGGTCGGGGCGGGGGGCGGGGGGAGAGTATGGCTTGGAGGAGGGAGGCGGGGCTCCAGCTTCTACAGACAAGTATATATCTCCAACCTCATCCTGCTTGGTCAGGGCCTCTTTCCTTCCCATCTGTCTTTGTTAAGCCCCTGATATATGCAAGTATGGCACAGTCTGCCTGTTAAACCTCTTCAGTGGTCGCAAATACTCATTGAATGTGAACCGTGTGCTCTGGAGTGTGTGCCTTGCACCAAGAGCAGGCATAGTGCTTGCTCTTATAAAGCCAACCATGGGGTGATGAAGACAGAAAATAAACTAGCATAGGGAGAATAAAACAAAGTTTTACTGATGCTGTGAAGAAAAGGAACAAAGTAGAACAATAGAAAGTAAGTGTTATGAGTGCTGTTACTTTGGGTGGTAATGTATGGCCTCTCTGAGATGGTGACTTTACTGTTGACAGATGAGGAACAAGCCATGAGAAGCTATAGAGAGGGGAGTGTTTCTCACCATGGGAAGGAAGCCAGCCTGGCTAGAGGAGAGCAAATCTGGAAGGAAGTGGTAAGAAATGCGGTTTGGTGTTTAGTTAGGATATTGACAAGGCTTTGTAGGACAGGGCAAGGAGTTAGGAACTTATTCAAGTCCAAAGTGAAGACATTCAATGTTTTTAAACTTATCATATGTCCTCCTATATGACGCGCATTAGAGGAAAGACTCATGGCTGCTCTGTGGAGAACGTATCACATGGCCAGAGTAGGAGCAGCTGCACTATTCCAGGCTGAATAGTTGCAGAAATCTCGGCAAAAATGCTGGTGACTTGGCCAAGGACAGGGCTCATAAAAATGCCAACCCTAGAAAACTAGGACTTGGCAACTTGCTCTAGATGATCTGTTTTATACATGTCATAATATATTCCAACAAAACTTACCTCCATGAACCCATTTATTCATTCAGCCAAACAGAAAAATGTGCTTGACACTTCGCTAGACAGGCTGGTATAGAAACCAAAAAGTGTCAGTTCCTGTCCTATAGAATTCACATCCCATAGGGGGCGTACAGGTCTGCAAGGCCCAGTGCGGTCATGCACAATTAACCAGCTGCATGAAGAACGGGGTAGTTTGCCACCGAGAAATCGTACTTTGCACAGGGAGTATCATCTCAGTGTTTATCACATCCCTGTACAAGACTGTGTCGTCTGGAAGGTATTCAGTAATGGAAATGCAAGGATAACTTAAGGTGGCCCTTTCCACTGCTAAGAGCACCTCAGAAGTCTGCCTTCCAAGAATATTGGGAGCTGTTGGTGTGTGAATGGCCTCAGCCATTATCTTCACTCCCTGAGCTTGCACTACAATTGACATACGTGCTGAGTAGAAGATTATAAGGTTGTGCCTCATAATAGTGATGGAGAATAAACAATAGGTAAAATGTATTCATGGTGGAACCTCAATGAGAATGTTGAGAATTTAGGAGATTCTTGGCCAAATAATCTCATTCAAAAGTTTATCTTATGAACAAGTGAAAAATGGAATTAAGTGATATATTTTAAGAGTTGCTAGCTTGTCAGAGAAAGAGAAAGCGGTCCCATGAGAATTAGTAGTTATTATTAATATGGAACTTGGGCCTGGCTTACAGGCAATGATCTGACTTGTTTCTACAGTGCTGATAGCTGGTTTTGGCAACCCATCTAAGACCTCCAAGATACCATGGACAGAGAGGCTCAATCCATGGGGCGCTCTGGTGCTTGACAAGGGATACTAGAGTTCCAATATGATTTGAGACCCTGTAACTTTCCCCATATAATCCTGAGGACCCAAATCTAAAATATTTGCTGAAGCCCTGGTAGCCAGAATCAGTTCTCACCTTCACTCCCTATGTCTCTGTCCTTACCATTGTCTGTCCCTATCTCTTGTGAACCAAGACTTAATTTCTTCTCTTTCACTACTGAATCTAATGAAGAAGAATTACTGATGCTAAGTTAACAAGTGGCAATTAGGCCAGGATTTGGAACTGGATAGATTTTGTTTTGCATCCTAGCTCAGCTACTTAATAGCTATATAACTTTGACAAAGTTGTTCAATTCTACCAGCCTTAGGTTTTTTTTTTGTTTTTTTTTTTTTGTATCAACAAAACAGGAATAATGATTCTAGTTTTCGGGAGACTGCATTGTGAAGATTGCATTAAATAATGTATGCGAAGTATCTAGTTTGGTGCTTGGTACATGGTAACACCCAACAAATCTTTAATAGAATAACATAATCACATTTGGCTTATTTCTGGGCAGGGTTGTGGCATTTAGTGCTCTACACAGTGCATCTCTCTAGGTTTTTGGTCCTCTTTGTGCAGTTTCTTTCTTAGACCTTGGCTCTTCTGAAATTCATTCTTATTTTTCCACAACCCAAACTTTTATATTGAATTTTTTCAAACATGGAGAATAATAGAAAAATATGTAACATCTGGGTATAACATTTAACTAATTTTTCCCATATTTGCTCCTGTTTTCTGTATTTATAGTTCAGTGGCATTTGTGCATTCCCATTGTTCTGTGTTTTTTCTCAGCTTCATTGCATATGATTGACATACATTTTAAGATATTTAAAGTACATTCATATTGTTGTATTGTACAACCATCATCACTATCCATCTGCAAAACGTTTTCATCACCTCAAACTATAATTCTGTGCACATTGAATAACTCCCTAGTTGTCCTTTTCCCCCAGCCCCTGGTAAGTACTAGCGTGTCCTACTTTCTGTCTCCACAAGGTGGCTATTCTAGAGCAGGGAGCATCCCGGTCACTATTTTGCTGACAGTACTTCTCAAGTCACTGAACTGGTAGGCTTCTTGTTCACTCACAAGTTGGGATGGAGGATGAGTGAGGTGGTGTGTGGGGAGGGCACAGGCATGGGAAGTATAATACAATATTAGAACAGGGTGAGATTCAAGATCCTTTATGCATCTGGTTTCCATTTTTCTAAGAACAAAGTAGATTTAGTTGCCAGCTACATGGCCGGCACCACTGCTTCCCCCCCCTTCCTCCCTACCCTCCCTCGCAAAAAGGTACATTTATCTCTAAATTCTGGTAGCCTCGGAGCCCAGATAATTCAGGAGCCAGATGATTTTTATTAATGTAAGAAATTGAGATTTGATTCTTCCATTCATCAAATTCCCTTCTACTTTAATGCTAGTGGGGGACTAGATTTTAGAAACATCTGAACACCGAACACCAACCGGTAGAACCAATCGGGTTCTGCTTCAACCAGAGACTCCCCAGTTCAACATTCTTTCAATTCTGTGTCCTCACTTTCTCCCCAGGAATGTAGAAAGTGAAAAAGAGGATCTCCTCCCTGAAGTAAGCAACTGAATTCATGTATTTTTGATTTGATTCATTATTGAATATTTTAGGATCTGACATACTTTCAGTGAAAACAAAGCTTCCCTTAAAGTAATTTAGAAATATATATGAAATTCTTATTATGACAAGAGAACTGTTGATCCCTTTGAGTTATGCGGGGAAGAATAAATATCTAATTATTTTAGCCTAATCATTGCCATTCCTTTTCATTTCCCAGCATCCTAGTCACTTATTGTTTTTCTCTCCCTGCCCCATCAGCTTTTAGAAAAAGCTATCCTTTTGAGTTTAGCTGAGATAAAAGAGGCTTAAAGATAAGAAATAGCAGAAGTCCCTGCACTTCATGGGGATTACAAGTAGAATTAACAGGGCTGTATAAAATGAAGCCACAGCTTGGGGCTTGGAAATGACAAGGTTATTTATTCCCCCAAATCCTGGGCACTAGTTAGGTTTTATTAATCACAGTGATTACATGGCTGAGGCCAGAAAATTCATTTGCAGATGGCAAACTTTTGGGTTTTGAGCCTTTATCACAGTATCCTTTTTTAAAAAGCAATGTCTAAACTTGGAAAAATATCTAGGTTTTGAAGATTGTCTAAAATGCAGTATAAAAATATCTATCTCCTTCCTTTTCCCCCAACCCCGAGGCCACACTCTAGAAGTAAGTATTTTTAAGCGGTTTCTTTTTTTATGCATTGGGAGGTTTCCATTTGAATTTTAAATGTTTTTTAAATTTCTGCTTCTATTTCTTGAGATAGCAACTTTCGATAGCAGCAGTATACTCTGCGCAATAAAAAATCAAGAGTTTAGGAACATTGTTATTATTTTGTACTTGATCTTCTTGCCTTCAAAGTTCAATTTTGTCAATGACATTATTATTTTAGTTCTTCTAGTAATTACCTTCACAACTATAAATGATGTTCACATTCACATTTCTTGATTTATCAACTTCAGAGAACATTCTTGAAGGGAGAATAAATTAGTACATTTATAATTGCTTCTATTTCTTCTCTTCCCTTAGCCTAACTTTTGTTATTTTTTGAAATTTAACTTTTGTATTGTCAAGGCTTATAGTACTGATATTGCTCTCCAATACCCAACCTTACTTTCTGAATTGTGTCTATAGGTTGATTTCAAAATCAAAATTCCCCTAAATAGTGTGTTTTTGAATCATGATTATATGGCTATTACTCATTTTGAAACGAATAAAGTCCCATAAAGGAGGACTTGTGTTTCTGTATGATGAAATCCTATTGCCTCTACCCCCACAACACTCAGTGTCAAGACCAAACAGATTTGCCTTTTTTTTTTGTTTTCTTCTTTTTTTTAGGTACTGCTCAGTACTGCTGTGCTGTATATATCACATTAGCCTCTCCCTTGTACATTTTCCTCCAAGTACCTCCTAAAGGGGTTTCTTTTTAAAGGTGGATTATCTGATTCTTATGTTTTATGGGGTCTGACATGTCTGAAAGCATTTTTTCTAACATTTGTTTAATAGTTTGGTTGGGTCTATACATTTTAGGTCTTTAAAAAATTTTTTTTTCCAAGGTTAGTTATTTATTTTGAGACAGAGGGGAAGGGAGGGAGAAAGAGAGGGAGAGAAATGTTGATGTGTGGCTGCCTCTTGTGCATCCCTTATTGGGTACCTGGCCTGAAACCCAGGCATGTGCCCTGACTGGGAATCTAACCAGCCACCCTTTTGTTCTCAGGCTGGTGATTAATCCACAGAGTCACACCAGCCAGGGCCATTTTAGGCCTTAAAAGTCAGAAATTTGAAAAAATTGTTGCATTGTCTTTTAGCATCCATTATTGCTGATGAGAAATGTCATATTAGTTTGATGATTTTTTTTTCTCCAACTCTGCAAGCTTTTATAATTTCTCTTTGTTCTAGGACTTCTAAAACTCCCTGAGTTATTCAGTATGCAGAGCTTTCCCCACTGACTTTGGTAGTTATTGGAATCAATTTGAAATGACATTATTATTTTTTTTTTTCAGTTCAAGGAAACTGTCTTCTAGTTTGGTCTTGGTCTTTAGCCTTGTCTATTCTATATTCAGTCCAATGACTGAACTTTATTTTTCAATAACATGCTTACTTTTCTGAAACTTTATTTTTTCTGTTTGCTGTGTCTTCCCAGATGGCTATTTTTGTTTTTGGAAGAAGCAGTTCTTGCTCTGTCTGAAGATACTAGAAGAATTTCAAAGTTCTCTTCCCCAATCAACTCTTAATTTCTTTGGGCCAAATACTCTTTATCCATTTTTAACCATTTTAGGGTTCTTTTGGTACTCTAAATTTTTCCTAAATATCTCAGGATCCTTGGCATTGGTTCAGTTTTGTGTAGGAATTCAGTAAATACCTTTCTGTGCTCCATCCCTTGTCCCTTGTCCCTCTCTGGACTTCGGCTGCTGCTCTGATTGACAGGTCCCTAGCGTTGCCAGTGGCCTAGCTGGAATGCCTACCACTTCTCTGCCTCGGAGGTTTTGAAACGCGCATGGATATGGGTGGGGTAATGCCTCCAGGGGCAACCTCTACCCTCCATAGAATGGGGGGGGGTCAGTGGACAAATGCTTGAAACTCCTGTTCTTCAGGGGGACAATTCCATATCACATGGCACATGGTTCCTAGGAAGGTCCCAACGGCATAGATTCCTAGTTGCCTACAATGGCAACCTCAAATTATACACTTGTTACTGAATTTCCTCATTGCTGTCTCACTATTGCTGTCTCACTCTTGCTGTTCTTTGCATCTGCTTCCTGGAATCGCCTCCCATATAAACTACCCACACCCACCTTATTGTCTCAGGTTTGACTCCATGGGCACCTAAACAAAGACAGTGATTATCTTGCCTAAGTGGCTGGGCTTTTCTCTGGAACAACATAAATCTCCATTGCCAGTTATCCTCTTCCTTGGATGAGAGGACAGGCATTGGGTTCTGTGTCTGCTGCAGGGTGTTTTAACAAGCAGCTTCCCAATAGGCCCTGTTGTATATACAGGGTGCCTAGGTAGAGAACAGACAGTTCAGCCACGGTGCCTCAGTCGCCAGATAAAGAGCTCTTTACCCTGGAGGCGGGTCACATATCTGCTTTTCACTCTGGAAGGAGCTACCTCTGTCTTTCTCCTGATTGTCTGGAGTATTATGTCCAGGGTTGCCTCTGTCCTTCGGGGCTTTCCTCTCAGGCTCTGGGAGCCATGCAGACCGCCCACCTTCTCCAGAGAGGGGTCCCCCCTGGCATTTTGAACTACTGCTTCTGCATGTGCTCTTTAAACATGGAGTGGGAGGGGGACAGGAATATTTTTGTTTATCTGGCCATGAGGCTAATTGATTATCATGATTATTAGCTCAGGGCACAGGCCCGCTTTGGCATCAGTTGATTGTGTTTGAAGGTGCTTTGGGTTTCCATTCTGAAAGAAGTCTCTTACTTGTTATACTTTAAGCTGTGGTTTTCTCTCTTCTATTTGTCCTGTCAATACCTTTTATTTGTTTTTTATTCCCTAGAACTTCTTTCAATTTTCTGGTCCATAGTGGCATGCTTTCCTGTTTACCAGTGTTGTTATACGTACTTTTTCTCACTTAAATAGACCAGGTAGTGGGTGCCTATATATATGCCGGGTGCGTTATCTGGAGCAATTTCTCTTATGTTAGATGATAAAATTGAAACTGACTTATTATATGACTTGTCTGGTCATACAGAACCTTAGACTCTAGACTTAAAATCACTTCTTTTCATTCTAGATCTTGTGCCCTTCAATTTTATGATTTTAACTCAGATCTCTGAGTGTGGTTGAGAAAGGTGGAAAGGTAGCCATATTTTGAATAAAAACATGGAAACAAAGGGAAATCATAGGAATTACAAAATAAGATCTCTAATATCAGTTGTCTCAAAGTAATGGGTAGATTATTCCCTATTTTTGCCACTTGTTTTAACGGGAACCTTTATCTGCAGGAGGTACGCTGACTGTATCTGACCTTGATAGCAGTTGAAATTCAAGCCTCCTGAGCTGTGATAAATTGACCAAGATAGTATCATTGTGCTGGTAGAGAATTATGAAATCAGAAATACTTTATTCTCTTGTAGTCCAACTGAGTAGGAAAATGTGGGCAAATCATTCTGTCTCATATTGAGTCAGCTTTAATATTTTTACATATAACGTGAGGATAAAATTAATGACTTTTAACATTCTCTGGTTAAATCTAAGCAAACAGAGGTAGACAAATGGCGACTTAATCAATCAACAAGGTTTCTGATAGAGAGCTATACAGGTGTGACCCTTACAGGTTATGACATTTAGATACGCGTCTAAATGGACCGGCTACAGTAATTGTTATGGGTTAGCTGAGTCCCAGGCTAGATTCCAATCGAGCTTTGGTCTCATTATTGTTAACCTGGGAAAGGCAGAGGCACACACAGATGGTTCTAAGGAGGGACTCTGAACTACTCCTAGGCAGATTCTCCTAAATTAAGGGCACCAGACCTTGTTACTGAGTAGAGATCTGTTTATTCTAGTCATAGCTGATTTACTTCTCACGCTCATTCTCTATACTTCTCCATGGTGCCTTCTAAAGGGAAGTTGTCACTGTCTTATACCCAACTAGAGTAAGCTGGGTCCCAAGGATAAAGCCTTTATTGCGTGTTGAAGATCCCAAACTAAGATCCTAAGGGTAGAGCCTAGTGTTCTGGGGGAAACTTCATGTTATAAATCCCATCCTGATGGTTGGCTTAGATCTGGCTTCTATCTTGGTTTTCTTGCATGGGGTTCCTGCTTATTCTTATTAGTGCAACTTCCAGAATATATATTCTGAAGGGCCTAGGGTGAGCTCTGTGTTTAAAAGAGAGAGAGGTGTGGGTCTTGTTTTGAATTTGTTCCATTTTGTTAAAGCAGTTCAATTACTTTGTCTTGCCCAAGGAAGCTTCGTTCTCAGGGGACTGGACAGGTACTATCTCTCTTCTAAGATGCAGAGGTTTCCAGGACTGTAACAGAACAGCATCCTATCTGCCCTGACCTGGGGCCTAGCTCACCTTATTCAGACACCTCCAATCCCATTTGGGCTCCTGTTCATCTCAGTCAGAGACCACTTGGCTGGCAAGCCCAACTTTTGTCCCAATCATTTATGGCTTCTGCCCAGTCCCGCCGACTCCCATGCAGGGTCTTGAACCTGCACTTGTTCATCAGGGAGATCCTTACATTTGCACATTACTTCAAGGTCATGTGCCTCTATGTACTCAGTTAACGGGCATCTTCTGTGAGCCAGCAACTGGCAGGCCCACTGCTCTCTCAAAGCCATACTCAGAAAAGCCTCGTCCACATCTGTCTTCAGTCCCACTTGGTTCTCAGGCAGGGTCTTCCATCAGAGAAAGAAACTGTCGCTGCCTTTCCCAACTCAGTAACAGAGGGAGAGCCAAAGAGTTGAAAGGTCGGCAGTCCCCATGACAGGAGGCTCTTGCAAGCCCGTTAAGAGCCTTCTTTTTTTGTTTCTTAACCCCATCAGCTGTTCAAATCACCAAAAAGGGATCCTCCCTGAAACTGATTTAATTCTCAGGAGGAATGAAAAGACATTTAAAGGGAAACCAACTGCAGATGACATTAAAAGGTTTTAAAGTGGTGTGTTGCTTCTAAAGGGTGTTTGTAAATGTCAGAGGTAACGTATTGATTACAGTCCTAGCAGTTCCTGCTCAGGACACTGAGCTGCCTGTGGCTTAACTGAAGCTCCAGAGCTCTGGGATCACCTCACTCCGCGTTTGCTTAAATCTTCCCGGACCCCTGGACTTTACCCAGAAATGAACAAAAGGTAACGTCAGTTCTGTAATGTGCGATGTTGTCATCAAGTTATTATGCTGTTTAGCTTCTCATGTTAACTACATAGAAATACATTCTTTAAAATATGGCTATAACAGTTAGTTGGCCTATAAGCTCCTGAGATATTACGTTGTAGGCTCCTGGAAAATGTGGGAAGTTGGTTGCCTCATCTGAAGATATGATTGTGAATGTCTCAATAAACACCTTGCAAGGGGCACATAATCCTCCTTAGTTCAAGATGGGGGCACACCACTCCCAATTTCCTGGGCTCAGGTCTCCATGATGAAAATGTCCTCGATACTCTTATTTGCTGACACTTACCAGCTCCCAGTGGGAGCCAAGAACATTGTGGAGGAGGTTGAGATATCCTCCTGAACTCGATCTTAGAAGGCCCATAATCCCTCTGAACTCATGCTCCCAATTTGAAAACAGTGGAGACCGATGACAATAACCCTGACCACAGAGCCGTGCTGAAGCTCTGAGGGATGGAGAATGGTGCACATGTGCGCT
Source organism: Desmodus rotundus (assembly GCF_022682495.2). Lineage (NCBI taxonomy): Eukaryota > Metazoa > Chordata > Mammalia > Chiroptera > Phyllostomidae > Desmodus > Desmodus rotundus. The sequence continues at coordinate 122,082,616 of NC_071394.1, forward strand.
CTGATTTCCAGTTTGCAGAGGCCTTTCAATACCTGGTGAGGCTGAACCTGCTAACTCCCCTGCTGAATTTTAGGACCGTCCAGAATCTAGCCATGGGATGTGTTTAAGGCCTTTTGCCGAGCCAGACAGTGGGTATGGGCTCTAAATCATGTGTGTCCACTTCTATCTGCACATGCCAAGTATCGCTGTAGCTGTGGCCCTGACCTCACAGCTAGGCCAGACACCAAAAATTGACTAGGTCAATTACAGAGCAAAACTATTGTCTTTGGTTTTCTATTTTAAGAATTTTATACAGTGTAATAAGATTGTGCTTTTGGCAGGGGAAGGGGGGGGGCAAAGGGATACTTATTTTTATTATAAAAGTGATAACATGTTCATGGTAAACAAATTATAATAGTAATGAAATGAGTAATGTGAAAATTAAAATTCTTTCCCTGACACCCATTTCATTCTCCAGGGCATATCACTGTTAATGGGTTTTTGTGTATCCTCCAGAAATTGTCTATTGTAACGGGAATGAACAATCATTCATACTCTTCTACCCTTTTCCTCTTTTCCCATTGATATATATCTTGTGTGTGTGCTTCTGATTATATGTACGTATAGATTTACTTCATTTCTTAATTCACCTGCTTCCCTGTTGAGATACATTAGGTTTGTTAAAGTTTTATTTTTGTTTATTTGTTAGTAAAAACAGTGCTATACATACCCTTGAACATATAATTAACATTATTTTGTAAGATAAATAAAAGCTATGCTTTTTATGGTTGCCAATTTTTTATTTAGACAATTTGAAACCTACAGTAATGTTGAAAGGTAAGCATAAAGAATCCTCACTTTTCCTTTATCTTGAGTCACCAATGGTACATACTTTTTTTGTGTTCTCTAAGTATATAGTGATATTCATACATATTACAGAATTATATCAATGTAAGTTGAACACATTATGACATGTCACTTCTAAGGACTTCAGCATGTATCTCCTAACCACTAGGCCACTCTCCTATATAGGCATAATACCAATGACATACCCCAGAAATTTAAAAGAAAATTACCAGCCCTGGCTGGCATAGCTCAGTGGATTGAGCGTGGGCCTGCGAATCAGAGGGTCACTGGTTCGATTCCCAGACTAGGGCACATGCCTGGGTTGCAGGCCAGGTCCCCAATGTGGGGGCACATGAGAAGCAACCACACATTGATATGTCTTTCCCTCTCTTCTCCTTCCCTTCTCCTCTCTCTAAAAATAAATAAAATCTTTAAAATAAAATAAAATTACCAGTATTATAATAAGCATATAGCACTTACTTAAATTTTCTCAGTTTTTTCAAATATGTTCTTCATCAATATTATTATTCGGTCCATGCCAGAGTCAGAGAAATGTCACCATGGCATTTGATTGACATGTTTCTTAATCTAGTCTTCTTTAATCTAGTATAGTTGTCTTAATATTTCATGCTGTTGTTGTGCCGTTAGGTTGTTTGAAATATTTGGGTCATCGTCTTATAGAATATCCCACAGTCTGGACTTTTCTCTTGTTCCCTTATGATTAGATTCAGGTGAAAAGTTTGTTGCAAGAATATTGCATATGTGATATTGTGGACTTCTCATTGCATCCCATCAGCAGGCAATGAGATTCCAGTTGTTGAGTTACTGGAGATGCTCAGGTGAGTACTTAGTTAAGATTGGTTTTTTACTCCAACTCTCCCCACAGTAGCTTTAATGTAATTGATAAGTAATCTACGTGATTACTTTGAGACTGGGTGACTATCCTATTCCTCAACAATCTTTATCACTTGCTTTGTTTTCAATTGATCATTGCCTAAATTAATAATCATATTCCATTCTAGCAGCAAGACGCTGATTTTGTAAATCTATTATTCCTTCTTTGGTACCATTGAGAGATCATTTTGATTCCCCCTTCCCAGGAAAAATGTGTTGTAATTCATCACTGTGCTCGAATTTTACTAAATTTGTAGTGGAAGCATTGTCTTTGGTCTCCTATGCCCCGGCTATTTTTTCTCTTGCTAGGATTAGATATCCCAGGATTACTCTGTACTTTCCTGGCCCCACACCTGAAGCCAGCTGCTCCTCCAAAGAGCCCTGGGTCACTTTACATGGGAGTTGTTTTTAGAAAACAAAATTTCAGTGCTAGTGATGCTTATTGCTACTGTAGTATCTTCATTTCTAGGCCTAGGAGTTAGCAAACTATGGCCTATGGACCTATTTTTGTATAGCCTTGGAGATAAGAATGTTTGTAAAGTTTTTATAGGGTTGAGAAAACAAAACAAAACAAAAGTAAACACATAAATAAATATTAAAAAAACAATGAAGAATGTGCCACAGAGACTGAGGAAGAGCAGAATACATATAACCCAAAATATGCCACTGGCTCAGGAAGAGTTTTTTTTTAATAACTTTTTGCATCAGAATGACTTATCTGTGTGGCATGGCATATTCACCAGACATTTGTTCTTACCCGTCTTCCTGTGTATTGTCTTCCTCCCCATTGAGACCCCAGCCCCCTAGTCCCTTCCCTTAGCTCGGGATGATATGTAAGCCTCAATTGCAGACTGTCTGACCCATTTTTTTCTACCCAGTCCCATATATTCCATAGGTAATCGTTTTCATTAGATTTTGGTTTATCCTTCTTGTGTTCACTTTTGCAAAAATGACAATACATACCTACACGATATATACACATGTACAACACACATATAGATGACCATATATACATTTTGTATTTTTGATCAAATTAATCCATATATATAATCACCTATGTATTTTGAACATATATATTTCTTTTTCTTATGTCATCTTTCTTACTCAAAATGCAGCATATATATGTACCTCTATGTACCTCGAGTTTTTTCACTTAAAAATGTACAGTGTCTATACAAGTCCATATTAACTTATAAAACTCGTTCTCATTTTTTTTATATGGCTACAAAGTACTCCACAATCTAGGTGTACCATTGTTCATTCAATCATTCTACTATGGATTATTTTGCATTTGTAATATTTCATTATTACTATAAATAATACTGAATGTCTTATTTCTTACTGTGGAGATGTAACATCAAGATAAAGTTTCTAGAAGTGGGATAACTACTAAAGAGTAAATAGTGAATGTGTAGTTTTGGCAAACACCGTCGATTTCCCCTCCATGTTTTTTCCCCCATTTCTTATTACATCAGAGGTTTTCCAACAATCTGGTCAATGGAGTGAGTTGTATTTGTCAGTCGTTTCAATGTTTGCCAGTTTGATAGGTGAGAAATGATATCTCAGTTTAGTTTTTATTCGCATTACTTGTAATGATAAGTTGAGCAACTTTTCATATGCTAAAGAGCAGTGTGTATCTTTTTTTCATGTAATAACTTTCTGGTTTTTTGCTCATTTTTTAAAAAGCCAGATTTTAGATGAAAGACTTTACTTCTTCATTAATGCCATGTATATAAGGAATCTTCATGGAATCTGGCTACATGAATGAAAATCATTATATGTTTTAATTTTTCTTGGGCTCTGTGGCTCAGATGAAGAAAAAATACTTTTCCTACAATCAACACATGATTCCTCCAGCAGATAAAGCTTTGGCCTTGAGCCACTCTTCTGAGTCTGAGACGTGAAAATCAAGGGTAATGCCATTGACAGTGATCACGAACTGGGTGTGTGGCTGCTGAAAATGAGAATGATCTCAGGACACAGGGAAAATGGGAAAATAGAAATAAGTCGTAGGGAACACCAAAGACTCAACCCAGATCCCTTGTAGACTGAGGCCAAAGCCGACAAGTCTCTTGGTGTTTGGCAGCTGCCTCATTCATTCCTATCAGAGATGCCTAAAAACCAGAGGCAAGTGTCTATACTTGATTATAGAAAAGCCTTCCCTTCACAATGCAGTGGAGGAAATATACTTATCAGACAAAGAAGTCTAATCCAAGTAATATTAAGAGTCCCTAGAAACCATAATAAAAAAGATAAAAAGTACAGTAGCAAAATGGGAAAAAGGCTTAAACAGATACTTCAAAGAGATGGTTCCAGGTCCTTGAGAAAGACATTACTGGGTTGTAAAACTGAAGAGCCTGGGAGAAGATTTATATCTCAAAAGAACAGAAATACTCTAAGCAAAGGAAGTTAAAGGGCCTATGTATCATTAGGATGAAACATATCTAAAGTTTAGTCAACACGAGAGGAACTTAAAGCCATCTGGGTCATCATCGGAGAAATGATGATGAAAAACCACAGAGAAAACCACAGTGAGATCGCACCTCTCCTCCACTAGCAAGGTTACATTTTATTTTTATAAATAAGAAAGAGGACTGTAAATGTCAAGTTTTGGTAGGAATATGAGGCACCTAGAATGTCCGTAAACTGTTGGCAGAGTCAAAGAACAAACACATTTCGGAAAATACTTGAAAGTGCCTACTAAGGCTGAATAAGCACTTGTATATGACCCAGCAGTTCCACGTTTAGGTGCATGTTCAAGAAACACGTGTACATGTTTATACCAAACTTTCTTCATATCAGATTTCTTCATAGTAGCTGAATATCTGAAACCTATGTTTAACAACCGTAGAATAGACGAATCAATGCTGTTATATTATTCTACTATCGTAAATGTAACCAAATGAATTATGCAAACATAGTATTGAATGAAATAAAGCAAAAGATAAGCATACATACTGTATGATTGAATTTGAATGAAATTTACGAACAGTGTTAAAGAGAATAGCCCAGGCCTGAAATGGCATTGCTTGTGCTAAAGCCCATGATACCAAACCTGGATTTAATACCTCACCTAATTGCTGTTTCAGCCTCTCCCAGAAACATGATTGTAATCAGTCTGGAGTTGTCTGGGTAATGCCACTGAGATAATCTGTCACAGGGGCCTTGTCCATCCCCATAGAAAGAAAGGCAATCTGCATGATAAAACCCCTTGCTGGCCCCCCACCCTACCCTGCAACAGCCTTCCACCCTCCCAAAAAGGAAATGTCCTGGTCTAAAATAATCCTTTCTTTTCTTTCATTAAAAGCTACCTGTCCCACCCTTCTTCCAATAAAAGCTTTTCATTTCGTACAACCCCTTGGAGTGCCTCTCTAGTTGCTAGATGGGATCATGAATAGGGGTTCATGAATTGCTTGATAAAGCCAATGAGATCTTCAAATGTACTAGGTTAACGTTTGTTTTCTAAGAACAGTCAGAAGTAATTCATGAAGACAGAGCTCAGGACAGTGGTTTGTTTTAATGAGGATGGGGGTCATGCTGGGAGTGAGTCTAAGAGAGGGCTTTGGGTTGCTTGTAATATTTTATTCTTCCTCTGACTGCTGTTTATAATTTGTAGAAGTATTTATACATGGTGAAAATTTACCCTTATGACTTGTGCACTTTTCTGTATGCATGTGATACCACAAAAAATGAAGCTGGAGAAGTATAAGAGAGCTCCCCGCAAACTGGTAGAAGTTGCTGAGTCTTAAAGAATTCTTATTCCTACATTGGAAAAAAAAAATGCACACGGGCTATAAGTAGGGAGGCCTGTTTTAACTAGGGACATTCTGGACCCAAATTTTATGTGAAAACAGCCAAAGGCTGTCAGCTCATTTTTATCACAGGCAGGCAGGCCATTTGTGCATAAAAAAGTACAGTTCTTGAATAATCATCACTTGTTTTACAAATGTGGAGCCATCACTCCAACAGGGAAGGTGATGACAGCAGCCACTTTTGTTGTTACTGTTGTTTTATTGCAGGCATTCTAAAATTAGAGGCAAATAACTTGCTGGAGCTTGGGGCTTATTGAATTTTTCCAGTTTGTTTATTTTAAGCTATAACGTTACAGTGGGTATTGAGCACTTCCTAATTTTCCTTGCAAATGCTCCCAGCAACACAGCCCTGGAAACACATTTTACTATCTACAAAGAAAGAACATTGGTCTGGAGGTAGACAATTATGGGTTCAAATTCCACATCTTTAACTTTGTCACATGATCTTCAGTAAGTAATAACATTTTGGCTAATAGTTTCCTTACTCATATGTGGAAAAACCCATCTCTTTTCAAAAGTAATGTTTTAAATAGTATTCCTTAATGTTTTTGAATAGTATTATGTTCAAACATTCTTGGCCAGAACCCTGTTAAAAAGCAAAATTCTACTGAGTTAGTTTAAAGATCTTATTGGCTTTATTCAGCAATTCACACATTGGGCAGCACCCCATGTAGCAAGTAGAAAGGAGCTCAGAGGAGCTGTAAAAAATTGTATGCTTTTGTAGGCATAAGGGGGCAAAAGCAAGGAAAGTCTGGATTACCTCATCTTCTTTGCAGGGATGGAGGGGTCTCTCAGGTGGGTTACCTCACTAGCAATGACCAGGGAATTCCAGACTGACTCGTTGAAAATTGCATTCCTGAAAGATGCTGAAAATTCAATGAAGTCTTGCTTTGCTGGCACAGAGTTCAGTACACGTGACTGCATTGTAGGGCTGTGGTGCCTTTTTTACCAACCCATCTAGCCCTTAGGCGTGAAGGTGTAGTTTAGTAAAACGAGGTCAGAGGATTATTATTATTTTAAAAAATCTTTTAGAGGCAAACCTTTCGTTCATTTCTAGGTGTCTTTTCTGTGTGTGCCTTTCCATCACCCCAGTTAGTATTTATAATATAAGTAAAGATGCATTCTCCAGGCCTGATATGTCAGTCACAACTAAATCACTAGCTTCCTTCAGTTTTCCATTTCTTGATTAAATTTTGTGTGGGAAGGGCATCATTTCACATTTCGTAAACATTTAGAAGGATCACCAACACAGTTATTTATGGTACTTGACTCATTCAAGTTCAAATTCTGCTAATGACTGATGTGCATAAGTTTACCAATCATTCTGCTAATAACCGTGTGCCATTGCTTACCAACTGTTATCCAATCATTTTTTCATCTCATTCAGCCCAAGCCTACACAGACCAGGTGCTGTGTTCGTCCACTGTGTCATGTATTATTTCACTTAGATTTCTACCACCCACCCCTTAACTTTATCAGCAGTTTTAAAGTTTAAAAAAATACCCTGATAATAAGGCAAAGATTAGTGATTTAAAAAAAAAAATTTTTTTATTGTTATTCAATTACAGTTGTGTGCCTTTTCTCCCCATTCCTCCACCCCACTCCAGCTGAACCCACCTCCCGCCCCCACTTCCACCCTCCCCCTTGATTTTGTCCATGTGTCCTTTATAGTAGTTCCTGTAATCCCCTCTCCTCGCTGTCCCCTCCCCACTCCCCCCCTGGCTATTGTTAGATTGTTCTTAACTTCAATGTCTCTGGTTATATTTTGTTTGCTTTTTTTCTTCTGTTGATTATGTTCCAGTTAAAGGTGAGATCATATGGTATTTGTCCCTCACAGCCTGGCTTATTTCACTTAGCATAATGCTCTCCAGGTCCATCCATGCTGTTGCAAGTGATCGGTTTAAGAATGCTCAAGATGGTCTTCAATTTCCCCTCAGTTTCATTAAAATAGAGGTTTCTTTTTGACATAGACTCTTTACCTTCCTTAGATCATTTCGGCTCCTGGTGGTAGAAATATGCTTCCTGTTTCTTGGTAAACACCAGTTAGCAAACAAAGATGGCCTAATCACCTTGCCCAGCCTACCTCCTAGAGCCCACTGCTCACTCCAATACGTAAAAACTCTTCTGTGTCCCCGCCCCCGCCCCCCCCCCCCCCCCCCCCCCCCGGCCGGCAAGCTGAGTTCGGTGTCTCTCCCCTATGGCAATTGTCCCAATGCTGCTACATTAAAGCCTGAGTAAAGCCTTTCTTGCCTGTTTCACTCTCTTTGGTGTGCAACTTTTCTTTGACATGACTGCAGAGGTTGGACATTTTTACATGTACTCACTGAACACTTAGTCACTCTTTTATTTGTGAAGTGTTTAAGACTTTTTCTCATTTTTCTATTGCAGTTTTTCTCTTTATGTTATGACACACAGGGCTTATTAATTTGCATTTTTGATAGGTGTCATTTCCCTCACTGCATTGTAGGGGTCACCTTTTGCATAAATCAAGAGACTGTGTGTGTATGGTGTGGTTCTGCACTCTGTTTTGCTCTTTCAGCTGATTGCGTATCCATATGCTGAAGACCTGCAATCTTAATTACTGGAACTTTAATATACGACATGTTGTCTGAGGTGTGTTCTAAATTTGTTCCTCCACTCCGGTTTTGCCTTGGCTGTTCCTGGCCGTTTCCATTTCCATACAGATTTTAGGATCAATCTGTAAATTTATGCCAACATACCCATATGCTGGTGTTTTTATCGGAACTGCATTGAATCTATAGGTCAATTTGATGAGTTTTTACATCTTTAAATACTTCACCTTCTTATCCATGAACATGGCATAACTCTCTATTGTTTTAAAAAGGATTCTTAATTTATTGGAGAAGCGTTTTAATTTTCTATATAGGGATATTTAATGCATTTTTGTAGATTGACTTTTAGGTATTTGATGCTTTTAATGTCATAGAAAATAGTATTCTGTCTATTGCCAGTACCATATATAAATACACATTCTATGTTGATTTTGAAAACAATGATCTTGCTCAATGCACTTCCATATTTTCATGTTTACCTATACATATTTAAACATGTTCTATCTATACAACCAGATTGTGAGAAAATGAGAGTTTTATTGATTTTTAATGCATTCATATACATATGTATATGAGAGAGGGCCCCCCAAACTGGAATTATCTTCTGGAGGGTGGGCCCTTGTAGTAGAGGCTTCCCCAGCTAGATTAGTATTCTAGGAACCCATATGTACAACTGTGCCAGCTGGTGTTGTTGTGAGAGGCTGCGTTCGGCTTCAGTGAATATTTTTGAAGACTCTTTCAACATGTTGGCCCATTTCATGATGGGTGATTTATCAGCACACTTGCCCACATTGTGCTGAATGTACAGCAGTTTCTGACCCAAAAGAACTTGACCCCCATGCCCCACTCTCCTTATTCACTCAATCTCACACTGAGTGACTTTTTTTTTGTTTCCCAGATGAAAAAAGTCCTTAAAGGTAAACATTTTGTCAATATGGAAGAGGTGAAACAAAAAATGGCAGAAGCACTAAAAGGCATCAAATCTTTGAGTTCAAAAACTGTTTTGAGCAGTGGAAAAAATGTCTTGATACGCATATTGCATCAAATGGAGAGTACTTTGAAGGTGACAAGTTTAAACATGTAAGAATAAGTACAAATTTTTAATAAATAAATATCAGTTTTTGGTGTACCCCCTTGTATATGTATGTATAAATATAATATGTGAATATATGAATATATAAATATGCAAATATATGTTTTGCCTCATAGCATTGGCTAAGACCTCTAGTGCAACACTGAATAATAGTGAGAAAGGCATTTTTCTCTCATTGTGGATCAGAAGGAAATCTTTAGATATTTTTACCAGCAAACATATTTGCTATAGACTTTTTTCTTCTATTTTGTAGATACCTCTTATCATAGTAAGGAAGTCTCTTCTCTTGCATTGCTAATCTGCTAAAAGATTTCAACGAGAACTAATTTAAATCATATTCTATTCTTGGTAAGGGCTGGTCTCTTTTTAGTTTGCTTTTACCCTTGTGGCTCAGAATTTTAAATACTCTGGCCAAAAGTCGGGGATATGTAGAAAGATTCATGCTCCCTACCAGACCTCCATTTGTTATGCTCACAATATTTGAGACTATCAAAAACAGTACACAGTAGACACAGTGTCTCAGCAACTTGGCTACCATTCCCTTCTGGACCCCTTAGATTCTTGTTCTATCAACAACTAATCACTAAAGGGGCATTTCTAAGGAAAACGCTGAGAAGAGTTTTAGGTTCATACCAATTGTGGTTCCCTCCTCCAGCATTTCAACTCCTTCAAAACTTAGACGCTTGGTGACTCTCCAATCTCTCCAGTAGACTTTTTAAAAATAACAGCTTCTGTAATTGTCTGGAGGTTTAGAGCTAGAAGTAAATTCCACTCTTTTATTTAATGGATAATTATATAGGCTTCTACTATAAATCCACCATTATGTCACATCCTGTGACTATTCAAAGAGTAAGAAATTATCCCATTGTCTAAAAGTTATCCACCGAGGTTTTGGAGACATAATAGAATAAAGTATGTGCAAATAATATTGCAGGAAGAGATTAGAGGGTTCAGTCACCATGCTGGGAACCCTTGTTGGGACACATTCTTGTTGTCACATTTATACTGTTTTTGCATGCTGGACAGTAATGGCTGCCTAGCTTGATGGATGCCATGGGTTAGTTGACACAAATACGCTGTGTTCTAATCCTAAATCTCATGAAAATAAATTTCGTACTCATGCACAAACAGGACTAGTTAAATTATGTACTATTAATGGTTAGGAAGCATCACATTGTTCAGCCTCCTCCTTGAAGTCCAGAGAGGCTGAATATGATTCCCAAGGTCACACAGCTAATAGGCGGGGAGCAGGAACTAGAAACTGAGGCTTAGCCTTCCAATGTCACATATTTTAGGTACCTAGGAACAATGACTTTGTAAACATCAAAGGGAAAACACACATTTGTACGTAAACTGAAGTTTCATTTGTTGGGGAGTATTGATGGATGCAGAATATAATTGTACATTCTACCTCTTTGAAAGCTCTCACTGGCCTGCAAAGGAACCAAAAGAAAAATGTTTCTTCTCATTCAATTGAAATCAAAACAAGATACAACCACTTTGCAGATTCCAATATGGTAAGCCCTTTCTTACCAGTCTCCCTATGACCATACTCATCTCTCTATATTCTAGTTTTTTCCAGCCACCATGATCTACATTAGGCCATATATTTTACATCTTAATGGGCCCCTAAAGTGTACATACACATGCTTTTAATTTATGTACTAAACATTTCACAGACTAAAACTTAAGCTTATGATATATGATCCAGTTTGATATAGTCCATGCTACTCTAGTCATTGTATTTCACTGACCAGATATGCTGGGCAGGATCTACCATACTGATGTAGTGCATTCAGCTCTACCACGTAGAAAACAGAGCTCAATGTACTGGCCAGTTATCTTTTGCAAATGTCAAACATCAGCTTTGAATTAAGACTCCCAATTCTCATCTCATCTTTCCCAATCATAGCATCCACCGTAAAGTCAGGATCTTCCGGCACACCAGCTTTCTGCCAGCAGTCCTCGGGCACGCGGCTTCTTTCAGCTTGTCTGCGCTATCTGACACAGCTTCCACGGAACCCCATCCTCTCATTAACTTCCACATGCCCTTCAGTATTTCCTTCAGGCTCCCTTCTTTGGGACACTTGCCAAACTGTCCAGTCTGATTTTAATTCCTCTCCATGGTGAGCTTACTACTGTACTATAGTGGAACATTCAATGATGACCATTTATTGAACACGCAGAGTATGTCAGGAACTATGTTAATGCATAACTCTATGGCAGGGGTGTCAAACTCATTTTCACCAGGGGCCACCTCCGCTTCGTGGTTGCCTTCAAAGTGCCAAATGTAATTTTAGGACTGTATACATGTAACTACTCCTTAACAGTTAAGTGAGAGCTCTGCACCACCGCCAGGTAGAAACAAGGTGCTGGGCTGGATAAAACAAGGTGGAGGGCCGGATTCGGCTGTGGGCCTGGTTTTTGCCACCTGTGCTCTATGGTATAGGCACTAACATAATGCCGCTTGATTAGATAGGAGACTAGAGAAGTGATACAACTTACTCGGGTAGTGCTCCTGGTGAGCTGTGTATCTGTGGTTTCAACCCAAGAATCTGACCCCAGAGTTCTTGCTCTTACACGTCAAGCTATTTGAAGAGCAAGGGGGGAAATGACATTTGTCTCACTCAGTAATCTCAGTCCAACTCTCACAATTTAAATTCCTCTCTGTAGGTATTTTAGGCTCTGGTTAGATGTCTCAGGATTCTTTTGTTTTGTATGTTATGAGTTTCGCAGCTGCTCCCTGTGCTTTCCTACTATGTTGTTTGCATGTATGCGGGCTGCATGGCCCATGAGATTGCAGACCTGTAGGCTCTTACCCGAGGCCTTCCTGACTTCACCTTGAAGGGTCTATTAGACTGCTCACTGGCCTTGTGACTTTCAGGCCTGGCTGGTCCCCTTCCTGGGTCTTCTACCTGTATTTGCTGCTGAAGCCTTTGTCATAACCTGATGTTTTCCTTCTCAGCTCAGCCAGGGATTGGTAATTCCTCATCCCCACAGGTGTTGCAGCAGCCTCTGACCTTGGCCTTGTCCTCCACCTTGCTCTTACCTCTGCTGTCTGGCGAGCACACCCTTGCTACCGGGGCGGGGGGGCTCACTGACTCCTGGCTGTGCCACTCTTTGCTCTGTCAAGAATCATACAGGAACTTCTTGGACCTCCAAACCACAGGGGAGCCGAGGGAAAGCTGGAGACCTAACAGGGACTCTTTCTGCGTGACTGCTTTACCATGTGTTTCTTCCTAGTTAGTACTATTTGAATTCTATCTCAGAAATCTTTGCCTGCCCCTGGTTGAGAAGATATTCTTCTTCTTTGTAGAACTTTTGTAGTTTCGGCACTTATATTTAAGGCTGTGATTCATTTCCTGTCCCACTCTACCTCCCTGTCAATAGTTCTTCAAGCCAGAGAGGGCAGGTTTAGGGCTTCCTGCTTCCTTTCAATACATCCTCCTCCTCCCTACCCAGGGCAGAGAGTAAAACTTGCTATGGTCTTATACACCAAGATGCTCTCTGGATATGTTTACAAGAGAGATGAAGGCATTTAGAAATTCACTCTTTCTTGCAATAAAATCTAGCTCTCACATCTATTCTATTGCTGCAAACTCTTATGCCTGTGTTAGACAGCCAAAAAACTGTTTTTTAAGATTCTACCTGTTTATCTCTACCTCTTTCACAGGCCGCTTCTCACCCTGGGAGAAGACAATGGACACAAAAATCTAAAGGAGAAAAAGTTCATTCATATATTTGAAAAAGCACCATCTCCATTGCCCAGAGATTCACAGCAATTCTATAATGAATGGGTTTTTCAGAAATGGAGATATATATATATGAAATCTGGCTGCACAGACCAAAGGGTGTGATGGGAAATAAAAATAGCACAATGAATAGGATCCCCATGGTGGAGGTGGAGGCCGCAGCTGGGGGAACGAGGACTCCACGGGAAGGAAGGAGAAAAGGAAATCAGTGCCAGGGGACAGAAAGGCAAAATAACAGTTTAATACTGGAACGGGGCGACTAGTGTGATTATCAGGTACAAAAACCCAAGGATACAGTAGAAGAGGCCGAAAACCTAACTTTTCCAAAATTGATCTAAATAAAGTTTTTGTATTCTTCTTTGGTATATTATATGTTGATGATATTAAATTTATATTTGTTTACATCCAGAAGACCTTCCAGTGCTATAGTAGCATATCATGCTATTGTATATAAAGAGGCGAGAACGAGTAAGTTTGTGGACATTATAGTTTATTATTCCTACCAAGTGAAAATTCAGCTTCCCTAATCAGCTCACTCCAGAAATATTGTCCATTTGTATGTGGTAGACTCACGGGACATAAAGATTAATAAGAAAGTGTTTCTTACTTCAAGAAATTCATAGTTCATTGAGCAGCCCTGCCGCAGGGCCGGACAGTGTAAAGTCCTCTGCGACGAGCTGTGATAGATATTTCCACGGGCTGTCAGAGCAGATTTCTGGAGGTGGGCGTGGCCAGTCAAGTATTAAATAGGGGATTAAGCAAAAAAGAGGAAAAAGAAAAACGCAACTCATAGACACAGACAATAGTATGGTGATTATCAGATATATATATACCATATATACATATATATATCACATGTAATATATGTGGCTTCATATATGGCTTCATATGTGACAAGTGTCCTATGCCTTTAGGCAATTCTGAGTCGGTGAGAAAGTGATGAATACGATGCAAGACGTTTTTCCTCCGTGCTCGGTGTGTACATTAAAATCAGATCGAGAATGAAATTTATTTCTGCTTCTCTAGAATGATGACAACAGAATTTCCCTGTGGTTCAGAAATATTTAAAAAGAACAATACGAAAGAACTTAATTCCCAAGTGCTTGCTTAGCAAGCACCATGCCAGTTAAGCACTGTTCGGGTATCATTGCGTGGATCCCCAGTGGGCCAGGAGAGAAACTTCTTAATTAGGTTTCAATGGCCCTTGTTTGCCAAGGTGCATTGTTCAGGGATATCTAGGAACTGATTGGCTAAGCATTTGTTCTAGTTTTTCCCTCTCCTCTGTAGTATTCTGCTGAGACGTGACTCTCTCTTGTAACTTTGCAGCTTCCTCTGACAACAGATTAAGTTTGTCTGCCCCTGTCATCTTTGAAATCTGATGGATGTCGGGGGATGAGACCAAATTAATTCAACAGGTGGCAAACAACCCTGGGGGAGGTGAAGCCTCTCCATGTAGATATGCTAATACAGATTTCAGTGCCTGATTATCATTCTCCAGTTCAGGAGTAATTGAATTTGCATATCCCCAATGTTTAAGAATTGATTTCCTAAATGAGAAAATCTGGGGCATAATGACCATGTGCCTATGCATCACTGCACATTATTTCAGGATCCAAAGGAATCTGCAGAGAGTAAATTACCTAGTCCCCTTGGATGGATGGAATTTTCATGTTATCTCAGGAAAAGCTGTGGGCACTTTTTTCTCCTAATCGAATGAAATCATTCTCTCTTCTAAACATAGGATAGGAAATGCCTTGGAGGCTGCTGGGAGGGTAAATAATTAGCTACCCTACTGCCTAGAGAAATAGCTTAGAGGTTTTTTTGGGACTCTGCACAAATGGACTAGAATATTATGCAAAATTAGTTTTGGTTAGACTCTAATTTATTTAATTTAATATAATTATTGAGAAAAGCAAACTGTGGACAGTTAGGAGCAAGGAATCAAGAAGCTGTGCAAAAGAGATTGGACATGAAATTTCTTCTAAAGAGATAATAACAATTAGATATGATGATTTATTGCTGCCTTTTAACAGTGCACATGTAGACTTTGCCTCGTCTCAACTGCATTGGGACTTTAATTGTATCTTTATTATTTATAAAACTTTCTCTTTACCAGGATCAAAACCCTGTGAATAAAGGTAAATAATCATTTGCTGTCATAGTTATCCAGCCTTCCCAATTACGGACGGCTAAATTTGATTCTGAATCTCTATTTTTAAGTCCCAAGTTACAGACAGAAAATAACCAAACCAGAACTCTGAAGCAAGGTTTTATGCTGTAGAAGAGATACTTGGAGGGGTGGCAGTTTTGGAGGGTTCTTCATAATCAGTCTGGTTCTCCTTTCAGTCTGGGTCAGCTGACTCAGCAACAATGTACGGGAATATGATAAGGCCTATTATGGGCTGCTGCAGGACTCTCAGATCCATTCGATGAGTTTCATGACTTCAAAGTTGTCAGGGAAGTGGAGTCATAGGCCCTTGTATTGTAGGAGCCATGAGAAGTAGGTTTTGAGTGAGATCGGAGATGTTAAAGACGGAAGGAGAACAGAACGTTTGATTAAGTCATAACTTAGCCAGAAAATGGCCCAGGAGACTAGCTTACTAGAAAGTAGTTCAGGTTGCGCAGAGTTCTGATGAATTTCAGTAATTAATATTTCAACTGGGCTACTGTCACATCAGCACTAGCATCTGTCTTCTCTCCTATGAAGCACAAAAAGGTGTATTGAAGGGTCCTTATCACACGAGCTATGTCATTTGGCTGAGAGGCTGATATTCAGTAGCCTTTGAAGCATACTGTTTACCGGGGAGTTCAGACCACTGGTTCAAAGCCGATCAAGTTGTCAGGCACAGGCCCTGCTGAGGAAGCTAGGACTTTTAGGGAAAGTGGGAAGGGGTAGAGAGCCTGAATAAACAGAGTCATCAGAACTCATTTTTCCAATGAGGAGACTGAAGATCTGGGAGTGTTTAGCAGCTTTGTGAAGTCACATCAAGTTAGGTAAATGGCTGGTCTAGGGTTCAGATCCAGACCCATCAGGCTGAAAAGGCTAGCCCCTCCCATTTTAATTGACAACTTTTACTAACATGGTGAGGGGCCATCCAGACGAAAGCTCTACCATTATCACCAAGAGCTTTCAGTTCTTGTGAACCTCTTCATTTTGTGACAAACCTGTCTAAAGGAGCCGTAACTACTGTGTCTTAATCCTCACTACCCTTCTGTGAGTAGTGAAGTTAAAACATTCCTATCGAACACCTCAGGAGACAGAAAGTTTGTGACTTGCCTAAGTCTGCATGATGTCCTCAGTTTATAATAATGATGTGTCAAGTATTAGATCAGGTTTTCTCATTCTTTGCCTCCAGATTCTAGCAGAAAGTCTCACTGATCGTACCAACAGTGTGCATAATAACGCCTGTCTTTCACAGGGGATGGACATGGGTCAAAGGGAGTATTAGAACCTGCCTAAGAGTAAGAAGCTAATCAATGGTAGGCACAGAATCCTAACCTAGACAGTCTGACTCCAAGGCCAATGTCCTCAACTCCCACACTTCATTGCTTATGCTGATATCTGACTTCATGTTTAACAAACTTTAAAGTCCTTTCTCATAACTCAACTCACTTGTCTTCATAATAATCGTGTGAGTTAAATGTTATCATTGTCTCTATTTAAATATGAAGATGTGGGAGGTTAAATAACTTGTCCAAGGTCAAATATCTGGTCACATGGGAGTCTTTGTATTCTAAACTCCAAATTCTACTCCTTAAGATGAGACTCTTTATGTTGCTAGTCACTTCTTGCCAGCCATGCTCTTTGAATGAGTCCCCGTTCTCTCTGAATACTGGGGCAGTACACTGTGAAAATGACCACGGTCCTCCACCCCTACTGGCAGCAATGCCCTTTGCAACCTGACTTTCTAGCTCCTGCCATCACGGTATAAAATCTATTTTTCCTCCCCTTGAGTCTGAATTGACCACGTGACCGATAGCTTTGACCAATAGAATGCAGCAAAATGATGTTGTGACAGTTGCCGACCTGGGCCTCAAGAGGCCTTGCAAGCTTGAGATAGCTCTCTTGGAACTCTTTCCTGCTGCCATGTGAACAAGTCTTGAATAGTCTCCCAAAGGACTCCCAAGGCAGCCTGCTGAAGGCACCATAGGGTAGTCATCTGGCAGCTGATTGCAGATGTGAGCCTGAGCCTGACCAAGAGCAGAAGAACTATACAGATAACGCCAGCCCTGAAAGCCGACCTGCAGAAGTGTGAGCTGAGTAAATGGGTATATTATTAAGCCACTAAAGTTTGGGATGGCTTACTGTGCTTCAAAAGTTAAGCAACTCACCAGGGTGCTGCATAGGGTCTCTTGGCTTCCTGGGCACCGCTATGTCTAATTCCTCTTCCATCCTTCACTGTGATTACTGAAGGATTTTTATTCTTTCAGAGGTAGTCAGTAAAATTAGATCCTTCTTTAAATGTGTTCAAAGTATTGCAGTAAAAACAATTTTGGAGCAGGGGATTGTCCAAGTTTTGATTCCCCCCCTCCCCACTTTTCTTTTGATGACTCTGCTGGGCCAGAAGTCAGGTGGAATCCACTTCCCCTATTTTGATTTGCCTACCATGTCAGGTTACAGTAGCAAAGGGATTCACTGAAAGCAGAGAGGCTATGGAGTAAGGAGTGTGCATCAAATGTCACAGGAAAAGGTGTTTGAAAGTGACACTATGTGAGTAATGCCTACTTGCCAATTACTGTATGTTACCTAAGTAAGAAAGTGTGGGGAAGAGATAGAGACAGAGAAACAGAGAGAGAGAGAGAGAGAGAGAGAGAGAGAGAGAGAGAGAGAGAGGAGGATGAATGGCAAAGAGGTCGATACCCGATAGATAGATGGATGAGAGATAAACAGGATAATTCTAGGTATGGTAGCTTATATTCTTACTGTGTGAGCATCAGGTAGCTGTATAATCATTGGCATTCTCATTGTACTGAAACAATTTAGATGTTTAGCCAGCGGCAAATCACAGTGAAAAGGTGATGTGATAAACACCTTAACAGTGCATTTCTATTTTTTCATTGGTTTCCCTAAAAGTGGACAGTGAAAGCAATGAAAGCAAGTGACTATATCCTTTACTTAATAATCCTTTTAGCATTGTCATTCCTGGTTTGGGTAAGAACATGTATAAATGAAGGTGAATTTCCTATGAGGTCATCTGAAAAAAAATGGGATATCCAATTTGACTTTATTTATTATTTATTGACTTAGCTGTTAATTTATTCATGCATTTATTAAACACATATTTACTGAGTGCCTCTACTCCCTACTAAGTATTTGGGAAACTAAGAGAGAAAAGGTATAGTGCCTAAGAGAAAGTCACTTACAGAAGGATATAGGATCCTTTATTATATATGTAAGTGCAATAAGAAAAAACAAAATATATGAGCAAGACTTTAGTTTGGCTTGTAGTAAACAGAGATACAAAGCTGAATGAATGTAATATTAGATCATTTTGAATTGCCACTTCTTCTTTAACTCCTTGATTCATGGGCCTGTTTATTCTGGCTTCATGAAAAAAAATCACCATATCTTTATCTTTAGTTCAGATACAGACCATTTCCTGTAGAGTGGTGCCCTGGACTTGCAAGGTATCATTTCCCACCTGGTATTGCAACTGATGTTTCAGTAGGCCACATTTTATGAGGCAAGTGATTTTTGGAATATAAGGTACATGAAATAAAATTAAATCCCACGAATATGAGTTATTTTTTATTCATTTCATTTTGTTTTTTGATTGGAAGCATTATTATACTGTTATCAGTATTAATGTTATAAGATTTCTGAATGCTACTGGCAGAAGGATGTTTATCAGGTAAAAAAAAAAACTGAGTCCAGTATAAGTGTTATTTAGAATGAGGACAAATTGCTGGCTCTTCTGTGATTGAAGGGATCCACTGTAATCACCTTGCCATGAGGAGACCGGCTGACCTCAGAGTATGGTACCATGTTTGGGGCTTCTGGTTGGTCACTGCTGTTAGTGAATAAAGTGAATAAAACACTCAACAAATTCTTTCTTTTTTCTCTGGGTTTTTTTTTATATATATATAGAGAGAAAGGAAGGGAGGGAGAAAGGAATGTCAATGTGTGGTTGCCTCTTGCATGCCCACTACTGGAGGCCTGGCCCACAGCCTAGGCATGTGCCCTGATTGGGAATCAAACCTGTGACCCTTTGGTTCACAGGCTGGCACTCAGTCCACTGAGCCACACCAACCAGGGCAGACACTCAACAAATTCAACCAAGGTGGCATCCAGATGAGCTTTCCTACCATGGCCATAGTTTTAGAACCTCAATGGGGAACTTGGACCGATTGATAGAATTTACTTAACTGAGAGACTCAGAATAAGCCATGTTGTTAATTAAGAGCCTCTTCTGCAGTGGGATTCTGAGGTCCATTTACAAGCAGTATATTAATATATGTTGTCCCCAAATGTCCTTGTCATCAACAGTCTTCCTTCTAAGGACATGGCCCTGTGTTCGTAGATCTATGTAGATCATTACTTCAGCATATCTCTCCTTCAAATCCAAGTGAGAAATTCATTGTAATCCTTAAACTTCTGCTTACTAGGACTGTTTCTCTTTCCTAAATTCTTTCATATCCAGTCCACCTTTGAGTGTGGTTATAATGCTGTAGCTGTTCACTTTCACCTGGTGCTAGCCTGTCATGCAGAACTCTCTATAAATTGATGTTTTTCCCCTCTTATGCAACATAGTTATAGACAGGTTTCTCAATCTCATCACTATTGACAGTTTAGATTGGATAATTCCTGTGGTGGGAAAGCCATTTCTGTGCATTTAAGGATGTTTAACAACATCCCAGACCTCTCTGCTCTAGATGCTCACAGCATACCTTTCCCCAGGCTGTGACAACCAGAAATGTCTTCAGACATTACCAAATGTTCTTGGGGGGCAAGGCTACCCCCACATGAAAACCGCTGAAATAGGATGACTATGCATAATTAATTGGCCAGGCTAGTCCCATTGTAGGTCTGTTTTCCTGGCCCACTTTTTAGCTCAAAAATATCCCTGTTTATTTGATAAATTATAATTGCTCTAGTCATAAGGGACTCCCCATGAGATCAAACCTGTGGGTTGATGGAGGTGCAGTTGCATGCCAAGAGAAGACATGCTGTGTGTGTGAGCCATCTGCTCATTCCACTTTCTAAGGCTTCAGAAACTCCAGTCCCCCCCACACCTTTTCCATTTGACAAAGGTGTGCTGCTGCGTGCATCTGACTTCATGCCTTGGGGTTTCTAGATAACGCACAGTCTGTGATGTCCACCTCACTTTGAATGGGCACATGGATAAGCATCAACCAGAGTAGGGATGAGGCAAAGGGTATTTTCCAAAATAATAGTTACGTAAAGAATGCACAGGCTTTTTAATCCATAAAATCCTTAGAAATGTGATTATCCCATCAGACTGTCTCAGGCTCCAGATAGCATACCCATCTACCACAGATTTCAAGCATCATGGATTCTGCTGAGTTGTGAGAGCCAAGTGGTAGAGTTGCTTATATTGCAACCTGGACCAGCTGGATCATTTTCTTTTGCTCTTGAACTTAACTCAAAGCAGAAAATGCTTCCATCATCTGGTAAATAGGTTGGAAAAGCACCAACAAATGTGGTACATGTTACCTGTAAAAATGCCCAAAGACATCTGTGCCTCTTTCTTTCACCTAAGTAATAGGGAATGCAAGATATAGGAACCTTTCTTTCACCTAAGAAAGTATATACTCCAAAACTAAAAGCATTCTGCATTTATAAGGGATTCATTCATCTCCTCACTACTATCATGCAAGTGTTTCCAAGGCATTTGCTATAGTAGCTGCCTAGTCTTACTAACATGATACACCAGCATGATATATTCTGAGATGGCGAGAAGATCAAGGTCCCTGCAAACTCAGGTGTGGAACATATACAGAACACTGAGATAATGCTAAGTCTGAAGAGTAAAGTTGTAGAGCTCTTCTGCTAGGTAAAAGCGACGGATTCTGGTATCTCTTTTTGGGATAAGGACAATTATTGGTTAGATTAATGGCAGCATACCGACCCCTGTAGATTGCTAATTTCCCCCCGGAAACAGACCATATCTAGCAAACAAGTTGTAAGGGAGTCATGACCTTATTAAATATATGACCATTAACCCACAAAGACCCATCCGTCTTCTGTACTAGCCAAACTGGCGAGTTAAATGGCAAGATGGGAAGATTCAATATTCTAAATCTCGCAAGGCTGATTTTTCCCCAGGGATGCCTTATGTGTCTTGGTCCAGTGTTTTGGTATAGAAAGGGAGTTCTAGAACCTTTCTTTCACTCATCTTCACACCAAAATAAGCCTTACTCTGTGGGTCAGAGTACATTTGTGGTTATGCTAGTTGCTCAGGATATATAGTCTAAAATATACTTGGAAACCAAATATATATGTTTTCCTATATACATACATTGTCAAATATATATTGGCCATATATGTATATATTTGACAGAGATAAAGTACCAGCTGGGACTACTATGAGATTCACTCGATAACCTATGGAACACTTGACCTCTATAAAGCCCTCATTGTTTCCCATGGACCAGGATGCCATTCGAGGTCCCCAGGGATTAGCTTTTGATTTAAATCAAACTTCCCTTAACGTCCCAGCATCTTTGGAAATCTCTCTACACCGTGACCTCTTAGCCTGGTGAATGGCCACAGGCCTTTTGCAGAAGGTCAGGAGGAAGATTCGTACTAAGTAGCTGTTGTGTTATTGCAGAATCCTCCCTCGTTATCCAGTTTTCTCTTGGTTCAGAGAGGTCTGAATCTGGGAAGTCGCTCAACTGTAAAGGGGTCTCATCGTGATGGCTCAGGTATTGCCTGTTAGGCATAGAATTTTGGATGCTATAAATGTCAAGCAGAACCTTGGCCGGCTGCCAATCCTTTTCTGTCATACAGAACACCATTGTCAAGGAACAATAACCAAGCATTTCTGTGGGTCAGACCATTGTGACCTTCACTTTACCCTACTGCTGTTTCTTTTAGCCATGTACCATTTTTTTCCCTTCAGCAGTTATGCCTTTTACTAAATGGTTGTGCTATTCTAGTGTCTCCCAACCCTACTGAAAGTCAAGCAGTCAAACTCAAATTTAGCTTATCTTACCAAGAACCCCAAGAATATTCAGTAGCTATGCCTGCTTTCTCCCCTCCAGTTTCCTGAGTGCTTGATGAAGGGAGCTTCTTGTCCCTTTTGTAGATTCTGTAGGAGGCATTTAGGATTGAGTAGACAGTTTGTATAAAATAAATTTACTCTAACATTTCTATCTCCCAAAGTCTTTTGGATAATTAAATTTTAATTTTATTAAAGCCATACATATAAAATTTTAATATCCCAAAGTACGAAAAAGCTTATGGAAAACATGAGCTCTTCTTGGCCTCCCCCCACCCCAGCTCTTTATCCCTTCTCTTTTCATGATCAAATAGTGTTTGCAGGTTGGTGAGGCAGGATTAAGAAAGAAGTCATGGAGGCAAAGCCTGACTCCCATCCCCCTACAGGAATATTGTGTTCAGCAACCCATGCCAGGGCATCTGTCCCTGGGGAGGTGTCACGGGAGCTTGCTAAGCTCTGCTGGCAGGATAATTTCTGCCTTGCCATTTGATTTTCAACCACACATAGCAGACTAGGTGACTAATCTCTAACAGACCCTGTGCTTTTATATCCTACCCCAGAGACTCCCATCCACAGATGAGAGCACCACACAAATTAGATTTAGGATACGCGGCCACACTTTGCATGCTAGGGAGTGGTGGAGGCGATGTCTGTATTTTCTGAAACTTTTAAAATGGGGATGGAAGCACCCTGTTTTCCATTTATGTTGAGGTACTGGCTGGGAAGCAATAATGATGGTCACAGTAAGAAAACAACTACATTCCTTTCCTTTTTACCCAGTTCCCTCTCTGACAGGTGGAAATGTGAAGAAAGACTAATGAAGTGTGGTGGCTATTCAACCCTCTTTGTTGTGCTGGGAGGATATGGGGTCTTTACCTGCAACCCAGGCCATGGTACAATTTTAGATTTAGGAGGATGGACTTCAGCTGGTACTCGGCAACAGTTAACATATTTCCTGCCTGAAAGAACTTGACACTGTGGACTCTGTATGTGCACCTAGAGAGGAAATGGTTTTCTTTTAGTTAACATACCCTGCAGAGAAGCTGACTGGCCAAGGCAGGTCTGGGTCCATGGCCATGAACCTCCTGCAGAGGATTTGAACACATTATTGGCCATAAATCACCTCGCTCTCACCAAATAATCTAGATCGACATCCTTCTTACAGTTAGGCCCAGGAAGACAGGTCAGACATATGATAGCTTTGTCTCCTGGCTCCTATTGTACTCACCACTGCAGTGTATAAAGGAACAGAAACAGCCTTAGAGAGCCTAAGCGTTGTTTTACTTTAAACATTTTTTATTTTCTAATTGAGTTAGAGTAAAAATGGTAGTTGAAATATACCCTTGGCTGTTGTCATGAAAATCTCAATAACAAATTGGCCTAAAATAGCCCATTTTCTGTGGTTTCCAAGGATACAGTCACAATTAGAATTGTCATCCACCAATCAATACAATTAAAAAAAATTATTTTCAGGGGACATTAAAATAAAACAATGGCAAAGGGCCAGAGGGAAAGTTTTCTTGTGAAATAGAGGTTAGAATAAAAGGGTGAAGCATTTTGAAGTCGATTTTGTTGATTCTTTTTAAATCAGTTTAAGGAAAAATGGCTACCCTGATTCTTGTCCCTCAGAAGTTGCTTAATTAAAACAAAACCTCAGAGGTCGTTTTTCTGTTTCAGAGAGTCAGAGGGGCCAAGCCCTCCAACTCACAAGACCATGACCCCCTTACTCTTCCCTTGTCTGACTTTACCTTTCATCGATTCCGTGTTCTGCCAACAATCTCTTCTTTAATTCTCATAATCGCCTTCCCAGGATGTGTGTTAGACATTTGTCATTTTGCCCCACTAAACATTCACGCTACCTTCCCCCCGCCCCCCCCCCCCCCACCGCTGTAGCAGCTTGACTTCCTCTTAGGAAATTACCTTAAACCATTTTACACTATCCTGTTAAACAATAAATTAAGATGCCCCAGCCATGGTAAGAAAGTGAACCAAAACAGGACTTTTACAGGTAATCCTGGGCAGATAAATCTTAAACTGAGCTTTACAGAAAACTGTTGGAATTTACTTGCTTTGTGGAAGTTCTGGATAAGCTACAGTGTGTTCATGCTAACTTGCCTACAGTGTTCTCGTGTTTCCTGTGCTCCTTTGTTAATTCTGTAAATTATAAATATCCTTCTGACAAGTGTCTGTGTGGTTTTGTTTTTTTTTTTTACTCACATTAGTCAGAACCAAATATAATTAAATAATTAATAAGAGAAGTTATTATTCTCATTTTTAACTTGAGGAAACTGAGGCTTAATGAATTTAAATGCTTTGTCCATGGCTAGTCGGTCAATGATGGAGTATGGACTCAAACTCACATCTGCTCCCCCAACACCCTATTCCCTTTTACGTGAATTAATAACTTACTTCCCAGGCTAACCCCCACGTCAAGCACTCTCTTTTCAGCAGTGGCATCGAGGGGTGCAGGGAAGTCTTACCGCTGGCTTTCAGACGGCTTCTCTTATGGTATTTCTAGGCAGATGCTTTACTGATACCTTGAAAAAAAACTTGCATTGAATTATTGAACGCCTAGCTATTATAGCTTACCTAAGTGGGAGAGACTGAAGTATTCTTTTTCCTTTTTACGTTCAGTCAAATGTTTTAAATGTATTTTTGATAATCCTACGGTTTAGATTCTAACCTGGTTTGAGAGGGCTTCTGTCAACAACGCTGGTTTGTAAAATACCTGTTACTGGCTGCGACTACCAAGGGGTATCTTCTGTGCGCTCGAGTCTCTACTTTCTCTTAGAAGGAAAGGTGGGTATTGCTGACAGCCATCCCCTTGAGCCTTCCTGGAAGCATTCCTTGTCTTCTATCTCCATAACTCCTGTGTTTACTCCCAGCCCAGTTCCCAGAAGTTCTTAGGTAGGGTTTGCTCCTCTTCTTCAGGAGGTGAATATTTCTAAGTGATATATGGAACCCGCTCCACCTAGGGCCCCACTGCCCTCTCTGTTATTCCTTTTTCCCACACCTCATGTCACCTATGGCTTCCCATAGTGGTTCTCCTGCATGCAGGGGATCTTGTGCCCCTGACACATAAGTTGGAGTTTGCAGAACTTCTCTCAGTCTTACCTTCTTCACTAATGTAGTTTGGATAAAAACCGGAAATTGAAAATTAAAGCTGCCACCGTACTAAATTCTTAAATACGTATTCTCCAAATTGCCTCTTGAACTTTCATTACAGCTAACCTATTGATCAATATTAAAGTTGTTTTATATAAGTTTGTAACATTTAGTTTCTCTCAGAGGCAAGCGCTAAGATCTTAATCACTTAACATAGCAGAAGTTTGTCTCTTGCTCTGTGAACTTCACTTGGCAAGGGGGTGTGCCAGGCAGAGGGGCTTAGCTTCACCATCATTCCGGGGGCTGGGCCGGTCGAGCCTTTTTCATCTTTAACACCTGGATTCCAAGATCGTCCTGGACCTTTGTTTTCGGTTGGCAGGTGGAATAGGAAGAGAGGCTGGAGGTTTGCACAGGAAATTTTCATGGGCAAGGTCTGAAAGTCTATACTTGGTTTCCACCCATTCCCTCCAGCCACATTCAGGTATATGGAGAGCTATATCTAACTGAAAATGAGATTAAAAAATGGAGTCTGGTTCCATACCCGGGAAGAAGAGAACACAAATGAGGTGGAGACGAAACCTATCTTGGCCATGAAGTATCTTTATCTTCCGCCAGTTCACTGCCTCTGTCAAGGCAGGACTATAATTTTACTCACCTTCATCCCCCACGTAGCCTAGCGTAGAACCTGAGAGTAACAGACGCTCAGTGAATGTTTGTTTAACTTAATGGAATTGAATTTTAATTTGCAACTGAAGCTGAATTAGTTAAGTGTCTTCTCATTTTGACAATGGGCAATGCATTTCTACCTGGGACATACAACAGAAAGGGTTAAACTAACTCAAAGAAGAAAGGACAGATTGACAAAGTGGGCTGGGCATGGCGTGGATCCTCCCTAAATCTCTGTACACTGTAACACAATCCTGCTTTATTTTAACTTGTCATGTAAAAGGTCACATATATCGATCTAGATGACGTTAGATTATAGTCTGGCATCTGACATGGTCCCTGGTAGCATGACAGAGAGTCATCCAAGGCGGCAGTAGTATTGCTGCTAGAGTTGTGCTTGGAGGAGGTACTTGGGGCCGATTAAATGATGTGTGCACGGGTGCATTCGTGTGTGTGTTCAACATTAAAGGTGTTTCCTATTAACATCTCTAATTATTACATTTTCATTGTAGTATTACTGTCTTAAAAATGACACAATGCATTATTTTTAAAGATGTACATAATCTCACCTTTTAAAATAGGCCTGATATTGGCCCTGGCTGGTGTGGCTCAGTGGATTGAGTGCCAGCCAGCTAACCAGAGGGTTGTCAGTTTGATTCCCTGTGAGGGTTGTGGGCCAGGTCCCCAGTAGGGGGCGTGCAAGAGGCAACCACACATTGATTTTTCTCTTCCTCTGTCTCCCTCCCTTCTCCTCTCTCTAAAAATAAATAAATAAAATCTTTAAAAAATAGTTTTATAAAATAGGCCCGATATTGGACAAATTCAGCATGATAATCTCTTCGTGGGATATAAATTACCAGGTGACATAGAATTCTTACATTTTCAAGGAACCAAGACATCATCTAGTTCAACTCCTTTAATTAAGACATCAGAAAATATATTCATACAATGAAAGACTTGTAAAGGAATATACAGCACAATGGGAACTGAAACCAAGTTCTTGTCTTCCAACAGCCAATATTTCTGTGGTTCTCACTGGTACGTGAAGGACAACCAGGTGGCGGGTGGGAGAGTTTTCCAAGGCCCTCACCAACATGGTTCTCTTGATGGCTTGTCCTCGCTTATTCTTGAGCATGGAGGGTCGCTGGGACCCAATCAGGAGAGGTTGTTCAAAAGGATCTGGAATCAATGAATCCAGCTCTGAGGAAATGTCTCCCCAAACTATCTCCTTCTCAAAAACTGGCTTATTGATTCAAAGTCAAAATATGAAAAATGAGAGAGAGAGAGAGAGAGAGAGAGAGAGAGAGAGAGAGAGAACACCAGTGCAAGACATATGGGTGGGGAGAAGAATGAGGAGAAAAGAAAAGAAATTAGAAAGATTTAGACTCAATCATAATCTCTTTAGCATCTCATATATCTCTGAAGCTTGTGTTAAGGCCTTATAAGAAGAGGAGATATAAAACTAAGAGGATTATTTCTTTACATTTTAGCCTCATCATCACCTTCCTACGCCGAAATAAGCAAATGCATGTAAAATGCTATACTAATTCCTTTGAATATGTTCAATTCTAACATATTTCCAGAAATGATAGAATCATTTTTATTATTTTCACTGCTTTAAAAACTAGCTTCAATTATTTAGAGAAGATTCAAGGTCAAAAGCTGGAGTTGGTACAAATAAAAACCACAATGAGATACCGGCTTGCACTTATTAGGATGGCCCCCAGTACAAAAACAGAAATTAATGTGTTGATGATAATGTGGTAGAATTTATCCTGTGTACTATTGGTGGAAATGTAAAATTGTGCCATCAGTATGAACAATAGTATGACAGTACCTCAAAAACTTGAAAATAGAATTACCATATTATCCAGCCATCCCACTTCTGTGTATATACTCAAAGTAATTGAGAGCAGAGATTCAAAGGTATGTCTGTACACTCACGGACATAGCAGCATTATTTATAATAGACAAAAGGTGGAAGCAACCTGAGTATCTATGGATGGATGAATAAATAAATGGGATGTTTTATATATATATATGATATATACATCATATATATATCATATCATATATAAGGGAATTTATTCACCCTTATAAATGAAGAAATTTCAGACACCTGCTACAACATGGATGCAACTTGAAGGTGTCATGCTAAGTGAAACAAGGTGGTCACAGAAACACACGCGCTACATGACTTCACTTAGGTACCTAGAGCAGTGGGATTCAGAGAGACAGTGTGTACAATGGTGGTTGCCAGAGGCTAGGGGGAAGGTGAAATAGAGAACTGTTATTTTGTATAGAGGTTTGGAGTTTCAGTTTTGTAAGATGAAGGGTTCTGGAGATGGGTTGTTTGAAAGCAAGAAGGTACTTAACACTATGAACTAGGCCTTAAAATGCTTAAGATGGTAAATCTATGTTATGTTAGTTTTCCACAGTTTTCAGAAAAAGTGAGAATTAAGGGTAAGTGTGAAGTCTCATGATAGAATCCCTTCCCCTTCCCAGAGAATGATGAGGCTTAGCTCAGAAGGAGATTGTGCCAACAGCCCATGTCCAGGGTTTTAGCATCAAGGTAGAACTAAACATCAGGGAAGAAAGCCAGTTGCTAAAAAGCTGCTGGTGTTCCCGTCACTGCTGGATGTAATGAATTTTGAGTGTGTGTGTGTGTGTGTGTGTGTAGTCAGTTTGTATCGTGCACCAGTCTTTACATACATCCTCTCAGTTAATCCTCACATTTACCAGTGGCTTGAGCATTGCTTTTATGCCCGGTGAACAGACGATGTGACTGATATTCACAAAGACACTTAAGTCACAAGCACAGGGAATGGTGGAGCTGGATTTGAAATTCATGTCTGTCTGAATCCCAAGCTGAAGCTGAAGCTCTTAACCACTTACTCTGCTTTCAGGGAGCACAAACCCGATACGAACCCCGAATCCTCAGCCGGGGCTGTCAGCCATCACCATCTAGCGCTATTGCTATTTTCCTCGCCCTCTCATTTTTCATAGTTATTTCTCCCAAACTGCACTTCTCTCCTAAAGGCTTTCTTCCTGTTGTCTACGCTTCCCCTCAATTTTGTCAGGACATTAACCTCATGGACCATGGACCAGGCATCACACTGCAGCACGCTCATTTCCCTGCTCCTCTCCACCACCGTTCATCTGTGACAATGTGCCTTTCTCCCTCCTTTCTCCTTCCACTCTGAATAAGCTCAGACGGCACCTTTCCTAGGAGTTATTTTTGCCTGACACCTGATGAATTTTGCTCTATTATATAAATAACTATAGTCTTTCTAAAGACAGCCTTATTGAGATATAATTAACATGTAATAAATTGCCTACATTTAACCTGCATGATTTAATAGGATGTACTATATGTATCCATCCATAACACCATCACCATGATCAAGACAGTGAATATATACATCACTCCCAAAGTCTCCTTATGACTCATGGTATTCCTTTCCTAAATGAATTAAATGTCAGTTCTCCCCAAAATGATCTATAGATTTAACACAATCCCAATCAAAATAACTGCAGGGTTTTTTTTTTCTAGTATTGACAAACAGATTCTAACATGTATATGGGATGTAAAAGAAACTACCATAGCCAAAACCATTTTATAAAGAACAATGCCAAGCTCCCATATTATCTGATGTTACAACCTTACTTTAATGTTACTATAATGAAGTCAGTGTGTTATTGGCAAAGGTTAGACACATAGATCAATGGAATAGGATATCAAGTTCAGATATCGACTAACACAAACATGGTCCATTGATTTTTGACCAAGATACAAATGCAATTTAATGGAGAAAGGATAATCTTTTCAATAAATGTTGCTGAAATAATTACACATCCCTATGTGAAATAATGAATCTTGACCTCTCTGTGCCATACAAAAATGAACTCAAAACGGACCATAAACTAAATGCAAATCCTAAAAATGTAGAACTTTTAGAAAAAATCTTGATCTTTGGTTAGGCAAAAAGTTCCTAGATCTGACATGAAAAAAAACCATAATTGAGGAAGATAAAATGAATCTCATCAAAATTTTAAGTGTTTGTTCTGTAAAAGGCATTGCTAGGGAAATCAAAAGCCAAATTACAGGTAGAGAGCTACTACTAGCAACTCAGTTATCTGAAACAGGACTTTAAGCATGTAGCTTAAAACTCCATTGGGAGAAAACATAGAACCCAATGAAAATTACAGGAAAACATTTCAACAGACACCTCCATAAAGAGAATAGAAAGATGGCAAGTAAACATATGAAAAGATACTCTCCGTTATTAGTCATTAAGAATTGCAAACTGAAACCACAGTGAGATACTGCTGCTCATCCATTCAAAGGCCAAAGGAAAAGAAAGAAACAAACTTAAAAACCTGAAAAAAACAACTGTTGTTGAGGATACAAAGCAACAGGAACTCTACACGGTTTCTGTTGGTGATGAAAAATGAGGAAGCCACGGTGAAAAACTGTTTGATAGTTTCTTATAAAGTAAAACACATATTTACCATATGTCCAGTAAAAACACTTTTAGGTAGTTAGGGAGATAAAAACTTGCATTTGCATAAAAACCTGTACATGAATTCATGTTTTATACATGAGTGTTTATAACAGCGTGTTTCATAGTCGTCCAAACTAGAAATAACCCAAATTTCCTTCGATGAGTAAAATGGCTAAATCGATTGTGGTACATCCAGACAATGCAATACTATTTAGCAACAGAAAGGAATGAAGTATTAACAAACACCATGACATAAGGGGACCTCAAATGCATTATGCTAGCTCAAAGAAGCCACACTCAAAATTTTACGTGTTGCATTATTCCATTGACAGGACTTCTAGAAAAGGCAAAGCTATAGTTTGAGAGAGAAATAAAACCAGTGGTCACAGAGACTGAAGTGGAAGGGGGTGTGACTTCAAGTGGGTATCAAGAGGAAATTTTTGCTGTGAGTGAATGATTCTGTGTCTTGATTGTGACTATATATTGATCAAAATTCATAGTACTGCACCACAACAAGAAAACAGAGCATAATTTTTTTAATCCTAAAAAATTTTAAAAAGGGGATGTTGTCACTTTATAAAAACAGCAAACCCCTAATTCGTGAGATGTTAGAAGTTCCCACAAAGTGGGCTGTGCATTGCTTCCAGAGTGGTGGGGGCCTCCAGCTGTTCTGGTTTCCCGCAAATGTAGGCAAGACCCACAAATGTGGTTATTGGAAAACACAGGTGTACCTTTGTCCAAGAAAGCCATCTCCCCTCCCTCAAGCCTCCCTTCCGAGCTCTAAGCACCATTGAGCAGGAAGGATGATAGTTTGTACTGAGAGATCAATTGTGCTTAAATAATAGAAGCCTTCCCCGGGCCACAAGTATGTCGTACTTAGCGAACATCCAAGGAGTAGTGGGAGTCGCTGGGTATTTTGGAGCTGTCAGCAGGAGAGTGTCAGGGATATTATTAAATGTAGCTTTCCAGCCCTGATGGAGCCCATTAGCTTCATCACTGGAGATTGGTGCTTTTTTCCCCCTGAAGCTATCAGTATATTCAGTCCAAAGCTAATACATGCATTATTGCTTTGCTGGATCTCAAGCCCTTCCTCATTAGAGGCCTTGATATTCATTAAAGTTGTGCACCAAATATCAAGTTCTATTGCCATGGAATAATTTTTGGCTTCCCTAATGGTAACCATGGAGGCCAAGATGATTATTCAGATTAATTAGAGTAATTTAGAAGGAGAAGTTGATGGGAAGCCAGGTTGCTTAAGGTGTCAAAGGAAGCTATTACTGCCTTCCACCCTCTACAGAAGGACAGGGACTAGAAACAGAGGTGCTAAACCCTCCCTCCAGGGCAGGATTTACTTCCATGGACTCATGACCTGTGCCCTTTTCTTTCTTCCGTGAGCAGTCCCAGCACAAGAGGGGGCCAGGTAAGCTCAGGCCGGTCCTGCAAATGACGTCTGCAGTATGCTGGCCCCTCCTGACATGAAGTGGGACAGGACCTGAGATGTGCTCTTCCCTAATAGAGTGTTTGGATGGTTGTCCTTCTCTTTCATTGGCTCCTGATATCATCCGTTTGGTGATTGGAGTTCTGCCCCACTATGTACCCTTCTGTTTACGTTTGGTGCCTATTACCGATCCTAGGCAACCTGATTACAGAATCATTTTCTGCTTTTATCTAGCAAGACCTTTTCCTATCCTGTCTCAGATACTATTTGAATTTTTTAGGAATATCTGGGCTCCAATACAATCAGCTCACATGGAACTGAGTAGGGGTTTCTGCTAGGCAGCATGCTATTTGGGGGCAACTTGGAAAATCCGTGTAAATATTCTTTTGAAGGTACATAGAGGAAGAACTCTGAGTCCCATTGCTGAACTCAGCACAGTTCCATCTGTCATTTGATTTACTGAAGGGGTACAATGAGGAGGGCATATTCAGGGACTTCCAAGGCCCTCAGTGGTGGAAATTTCAACTGCTCATGTGGAACTACACCTGGGAATGTATCAGACTCCAAAGCTGGCTGGTGTATCCATCCTCCACCAGTGTGAATGTTGACTGCTAGTGACTTACATTTGCCTTCCTTGGATGATGCATTGCCCTTGGATGCTGGGAAGCTGGCTTAATGCTGGAAGTTATGTGCTGCTCCTCAAACACAAGGACAGCCAGTGGGCAACGACTGAGTGATATGGGGGAACACAATCCAAGCCCAACAGTTCTGTGATTTAAGCTCCAGCGTTCCTGTGGGTAAAACTTTGTCTGAGATCATAAGCATGTTTGGCTCTTTGCCCATGCAGTTCTTTCCCCCTTCAGTCTCTTAAGGGGTAAGCCTGTAGGACACTCTAAATAAATCCTGTGAACCCCAATTCTTATATCAGGCTCTGCTTTCCAAGGAGCCCATCCGATCCACCAGTTCTTTGGAGTTGACATCTATCTTCTCTGGCTTTGATGTTCACTTCTCTTCTTCCGGCATAATTGTGAATACCCCCTTGCTCCTGGAGGTGGTCTGGCAATTGCGATCTGTTTGGTGATCTTTCCTCTGGGTCAGATCTAGGCCCCTCAGGAGATAGCTGACTCGGAGTAATCCAAACTCATATACAAAGTAATGTTCAGAGACCCCATGGAAAAGTCTGGGGAAGAGGTAAAAGAGACATTCTTCTTTGTCAAGAACAAGAAAAAGAGAAGAGATGAAACAAGTTTTTGTTGATCAACCCAGAGAACAATCAATCAGTACATCTAGGAGCTGTTCTGGACTGTGTCAAGTCTGAGAGAGTACAATCCCGAAGTGACAAATAGAGAAGGTTCCTTGTAGGCAAGCCGGACACATAGGCCCCTACAGATAGAACAATATCAGAATGCACTTTACATAAGGCACAGCAATGTGATATTGTCTTAGGTTATTGTTTATCGTGCATTTCTTCCAATCTCCACAAATCACTACTCATCCTTTAAGCTGGGCAGTCCTTCCCTATTCAATTTTTATTGAACTTTTCCCTTACTTTCTCTCTGTTAAAAAAAAAGAAAAGAAAAAAAATGTTCTTTCTCATCCTTTGAATCTTGCTTCTTTTATTTTAAGCCCCGTCTAACATTATTTGTATCCTATAGTCCTTACATTGCATTTGTGGACTTTTCTGAATATGTTGTACTGACATTATTGAAAAGTCATTCTGCTAACTGTAACTTGATAGGTTGTTGAGGAACCCAATTCGCGGATCATACATATGTGTAAGAGACACCAGGTAGATCAGAATTTACATACTAGTCTTCATACCACTATAAATTAGAAAATAGGGGATAATGAGAAGAAAACTCAAAGTAAAATATATTAGGAAAAGATACCAAAAGACCTTATGTGGGATGAGTTAAGTCTTCCCCAGAAGATACATGTGTGGGGATGGGAAAGGAGGCAGGGGTTCAGAGCCTGGCAGGTTAGCAAGTAAGAAGCAGGGAAACTTAGTTGGTCATTACCCCAGTGCCCAATAGTCAAGAATTAAACACATTGTTTCTCATTCCATTCTTCTAACTACTTCTAACTACTAACATGCTGTCTGGACCAGTTAGCATCCATCTTTCAAAGGCAAGAAGATTGTGGGCTTATAGATATATTTTTATACTTGTAAACTCTTCACAGTGAAATTTTGAAAGACATATTTTCTTTTCCACTTGCAAGAAAAATTAGTTCAGCAGTTTGCAGATCAACAGAAATTGAACAGATATTCCAGCAACACAGCTATACTATAGTGTTATTAATCACATGTTCCCATTACAGAAGCATAAATGTACTTAATGAAATAGTAACTCTGGGCTGGAGTTGGGTCAGGACCATGGATTGAATGGAATCCCTAGCACAATTGCTTTGATTGGTGAGTAAAGGAAGGACCATACATATGAGACATATCAGAGAAATCTGGGGCCCCAGGTCACATCCTCCCCTGTGATTGCGGTTATCCTCTCGCAGACAGTTGCTTGTGATCTTTGATGCACCACATGTGGACAGCATTTCACCTCCAGCATATGCCCCTTCTCCTCCACTTTGTGCCCTGGTTTCCCTAGTACTTCAGACACAGGCAGGAGCCCATTAGTCAAGCCTATGTGTATAGTCTGGAAATGCAAGAAGGTAATGATCCCAGGGACAGCTTTCAACAAATAGGAGACAGAATGGGAGCTGAGAGTTAAATATTTCTTGTCAAACTACAGGTGGTCAATTCTGAGTGGTGTTATACATGTTTCTTAGAGGGCTTCCAAGAGGATCTAGCTCCAGGTACCTTAGTAGACCTTAGTAGACCTTAGTCCAGTGGTGACCTTAGTAGAGCACCTTTCTACCAAGGTTTTCTCCTTCCCTCTGTCTCTTGGGTCCTTCATACCTATATCCTGGAATAACTCCCAAACAAAACACTTGCCCACAAAGCCTTGTCTCTGACTACTTCTTGAAGGGAACCTGAGTTGAGATAACCTGTATTAGGCGAGGTACTAGGAATCAGAGGCTCATAATAAAATCCAGCCCAGCTCAATTTTTACTGTCTTTTTCTCTTTTTTTCACCCCCCACCCCCCCATCCTCATTCTTCTCCGAATTCCTCCTGAGTCAACTCTGGACCCAAGTTATTTTGCAGGCTCTGCCATTGAGGGGAACCCAAACTTAGATAGGAACTGAGCAGAACTGGTAAGAGAAGTGAAGCATAAATAGGAGAAGCTGGCTTTACTGAAGCCAAAGGATGGGCAGATTTCGAGACAGTGATCAACAGCATCAGAAACTATAGAAAGGTCAAATGAAATGAGAATTTAAAAGAATCAGATTTAGCAATTGGAAGGCTGTAGACAACCTTGGAATAGAACTGTCAATGCAACAGATAAAGTAAATTTTTCTTCTATTGTTGAAATTTGGTCAAAAACCTCCATTTCTCTTTTTCTTCCTCATTTTCTTGAATTTCCAGGGTATACATTTTAACATGTCCTTCTGCCCAGAGAAGTAATCTGTGCAATATTGCAATAATTGAACATAGTTAACCATATTCCTTTCGTCTCTGCACATTTGTCTTGCACTTTCTTCTTTTCATGGTAACAAACATACCATTGACTGTGGAGGTGCCCCAGCCCCCTTCTCTGGCCTTATCCTATACTCCTTTCCTAAGCTTTTCATTTATCTGTGAGCCCCCAATTGTTTGGTTCCTCTAACTTTGCATAATGGGCAATGATTCACTTCCTTCCTCATCAAAATTGGTTTTCTTGCCTTTCTTTGAATATGTGAATGATTCTCTTACGAATATTATGAGTGAGCTTCTCTAAATTCTGGAGTTCGCTGTGCATGTTAGGGGGATATTAAAAAGAAAAACCCATTGTTAATGGTTTGGCTCATTTTGGGCATCAGTGAAGATAAGGAGAATCTTGCTTTTCATTAAAGGAAAGTGTCCAGAAATGACACAATGATAATAAAAATTTGTAGCAGGGATGGGAAAGGCAGTCTTTTCAGAATTTTATTTTAATTTTTAAGTGGATATAGTTTCTTTCATTACAGTGTCCCAGACGTTTTATGTCAATGTCTGACTCATCTATAAAGCCTACTACATACTCTCCTTTGTGTGTACAAAGCCAAGTCCAGTGACAATATGGAAACTTATTCTGATTATTCTAAGTGGTCTGTTCCACAAACAACTATTCAGCACTGAATACTTTTCTAGGCACTCAGACTGTGAAGCAGAAGGGGTTCTGCCAGGGACTCATGGGTATTATCTCAGAAATCAGGAGAGTGTTTAACCTTGGGGATGGGGCTCAGTGACTGAAGGAGGCTTCAGGAAACTTGTGGTGTGTTGCTAATGCTGTGTTTCTTGATCTGGGTGCTGATTACATATGTGTACTCCATTAGTGAAAACTCAGTCATCTATTTACTTATGATTTACATACACTTATGTATGTATGTTATTCTTCAATGAAATGTCCAAAAAATAAACATAAAAATTAAACCATAAAGTTAGTAGATATGAACATAGACAAATTCTTTTGTAATTTCAGAATGAAGTCCTTTTTAATTATGACTCATTAATCAGAAGTCAAGGCAGAAATCACTGATTAAATTAGAAAGAAAATACACTAAATAAAGACAAAAGGTAAATGTTAAGTTAGAAAATACGAGGTCTGTCTGGAAACAGTACAGCCATTGTTAATATAATGAGAATGTTTGCACAACATCAATATAACCTGGCAGCCAAGGAGAGTGGACTGGAATGTTCATGGGTGAAAATGACAACTTCACTGCACTAGTCAGTGGGGGTGGCAGATGCCATTGAGTGAGCATGTGTACTGTGTGGCCATCGTATTCAAAATGACTGAGTGAGTAAAGCAATGAATCTGCATCAGATTTTGTGTTAAGCTTGAACATTTCTCCATGGAAACTATTGGATAATTCAGAAGGCTACACCTATTGGCAGCTTTAGCACGACAATGTGCCTGCTCTTGTATTATGTATTGTGAAGAGTTTTTTGGTGAAACATCAAATCATCCAGGTTACTCAACCCCTCTACAGCCCAGATTTGGCACCCTGTGACTTCTGGCTTTTCCCAGAACTAAAATCACCTTCGAAAGGGAAGAGATTTCAGACTGTCAATGAGATTCAGGAAAATATGATGGGAGAACTGTGTGAGGTCCCAAGATGCCTACTTTGAAGGGGACTGAGGCATCGCTGTCCTATGTACAATGTTTCTTGTATCTTATATCTTCTTCAATAAATGTTTCTATTTTTCATATTACATGGCTGGATACCTCTGGAAGATCTCGTGTATTTGTAATTCACACCCCAACAAAGGGCTAATCTCCTAGTATATAAAGAGATTTTAGAAATCAGAAAGTAAAAGAGCAACTATCTGATTGAAAAAGAGAATCGGGTTTGAACAAACATGCCACGTTACAAAAATGAGATAGAAATGACTCAAACCATAAGAAGATGCTCAGTTTCTGTGATAATATGAGAAATGCAAGTGAAAACTATAAGAAGATGCCACTTTTTACCCATTTGATTGGAAAATATTTTTTTGGAAGTTCAATAACACATAGAGTTGATAAGGATGCAGAGGAAACATGTAGGTAATCCATACAGTGTGGGAATATACATTAGTGTAATATTTATGGAAATTTTACTGGCATTAGCTATTGAAATTAAAAATGAACATACCACACAATCTAACAATACAATTCTTTTATTTATTTATTTATTTATTTTTCATAGTTGGTCAATTTTCCCCCCCACAACTACCTCCCCACCCCACCCATCCCCACCTCTCACCCTCAATCCTACCCCCTTTGGCTTTGTCCATGTGTCCTTTATATATATTCCTGATAACCCTTCCCCTTTTTCCCTCCATTATCCCTCTCCCCAACCCCCTCTGCTTACTGTCAGTTTGGTCTTTATTTCAATGTGTCTGGTTATATTTTGCTTGCTTCTTTGTTTTGTTGATTATGGTATGCTTATAGGTAAGATCAGATGGTATTTGTCTTTCACCACCTGACTGGTGCAGCCACTGTGGAAAACAGTATGGAACTTCCTCAGAAAACAAAAAATGGAACTGCTTTTTGATCTGGTGATTCCACTGCTGGGATTATATTCTAAGAATCCTGAAACACCAATTCAGAAGAACCTATGCACCCCAATGTTCATAGCAGCACAATTTACAATAGCCAAGTGCTGGAAGCAACCTAAGTGTCCACCAGCAAATGAATGGATCAAAAAACTATGGTACATTTACATAATGGAATGCTACACAGCAGAAAGAAAGAAGGAGCTCCTACCCTTTGTGACAGCATGGATGGATCTGGAGAGCATTATGCTAAGTGAAATTCTTTTTATTTTTTAAAGCAGAAAATATACGTCATTTCATCGAAGCCACAGTTTTCGACCATCCTTTTGTGAGTGTGCTCTCTCTGTCGGTTCCCCTGAAGAGCTCTTTGTATCAATTTTATGTCTGAAACCTGGCTAGTGGCTTTTATCTTAGTTCAGTTCTCAGAGTCTTTGGTTTACCATTTGGAATTAGATCCGTACATGCACCACTTTAGGTGAGTCCAGGAGTTCTTAATCTGTCATGTTTTGCTTTCCTAAGATTCTGCCTTTCATGATCTCCTTGATGTTTTCTGGATCTTGAGGCTCTCTTCTTCAGTTCCCTAGCAGGAAATCAGGGGCTACCATACACCTGGTGTGTTGCGGATTTCCCAAGGCTACAGCTGCCGTCGTGGCCATGTGGGGAGAGGACAGGGAGGGAAATGCAGCCGCAGTTCACCTCGGTCTCTCGGAACCACAGACCCTCAAATGGATGGAACAGACTCTTCTGCCTCAGAATTTTGGGTGTCTTCCATCTCCCACTGCCACTGCAGTCCTTACCCTCACAGCTGCCATCCGTGAGTATCTGGACAGTGGGGCAAGAGAGAATGGAGAAAATACATATTCATTTTTTAAAAAAGAATAATGGTGATTTTCTCCACTTAGAGCATTCAAATTCCTCTTTGCTCACTTTTAGCAAGAACCAGAGTTCTTCTCTTGGAGCTCTGTCTGTCCATGTTCACGACCAGTTCTGCATTTGAGACTGCTTTGAATGCAAGTCGAGGATTGCCAGAGTTGGGGGAGAGATGGCGAACGTACTACAGAGTCCGTGGTGCTTTGAAATATGGTCTTCTTCTTCAATATGGCATCTATTATTTACTTTCCAGAGTCCTGAAGTAGCTGTCTCATGCCTTCTCTCCAGGTGTAGTGTCATTGTTCCATTGTCCCTGGAATTGAGACGACCAAACTCACCTTTTTAGGCTCTAAAGCTGGTGTCTTGTTTTGTTTCTTTTTCCCTCGTTGTGCCATGGTGCTTTTTTCAAAGCTTACCAAGAATGAAGATCTCCTTCCTTATTTGTTAAGTGAAACCCACCAAATAAATCTAATCCATCCTCTGGGTATTTTGAATATTGAATGTTAAATTTCCTAGAATTTGTCGAAATGAGACCATGCCACCAGCTTTTAGCTGTTCTTACACATTCTTTTGGAATTCCTGGAACCAGAACTCTTTGGGACTCCCGTCACTTCTTGTCCACTACTGCCATATAGAGGCAGAGAGCCTGTCCTGGCTGGGTGGTCGCTCACTCACGTGCCTTATCTCACATAACCGTGCTTAGCTGCTTTCCTGATCTGTTTCTGTGCCTGATGGAACACAACAGGGGGTTTCTTATTAAGTTAGTGAGATAGAGAAGGTCTTTATTCACACATACTAGAGGTATCTGTCACAATTTGGTACGCTAAATATTTTATCAAAGAGCTTCCCAAACCAGAAAACAAGAACAAGTTAGAGAAGAGGATGGAAAAACCAACCTACCCCAATTCATACTCCAACACACTTCTACCCCATCTTCTTATAAAGAACATGTAATTTACTTTATCTTGAGGTTTGGATCATAACAAAACTATTAATTCCCAATGACTTGAGGTAGATTACAAAAAATGATGCAAATGTTCTGTCTCTCTTGGTATCTATGCCCTTTTCCAGTGACTTTGTAACTCTTCAAGAAATAAAGTGTATTTTCCCACTCTTTAATTCTGGGGTCACTTTGGGATTTGCTTTGGCCTATAGAATGTAGTGGATAGGATACCTTGCCAGTTCTGCGTCCAGGTCAAGAGGATTTGCGTGCTTCCTGCTTCTGGTCCCTGGATGGGAACCCTGCTGAGCTGCCATGCTAATGAACTCAGGGTAGCCCGCATAAGGATTAAATGCCATATGGGCTAGCAATGAGCCATCCACGCTGAGCCTGCTCTCCATCTGACCCAGTAGCTGGCTTTGAACTCATGAATGGGCCTGGTTTAGATCAGCTAAACCAAGCTCAGCTCGGCAGAATTACGCAGTCACCCCATTGACATAAGAGCATTAATAAAGTGTTGTTGTGTGAACCCAGTACATTTCGGGTGGTCTGTTATACTGCAAAATCTGACACATGAGACAAGAACTACTTTTATTTATTGACACCTCTCCTTCCTTTCCAAACACACACACACACACAGTGAGGCAGAGGGAAAAAAGCAGAATGTTCGAACTGTGCTGCACTTAGAAACCCCACTCTGTGGTTCCTAATCAAATGAATGGCAGTTCCAGCACCTTTATGAGCCTGCCAGTAACCATTAGCACAGCCCTCGGAAGCTGACGAGTGTTTTCTCCTACGTTTTATGGCCCACATTCTGCCACAGTGCTTGGACTGCCATCTTCGACATACATTTTCCTTCGGAGAAAAAAAGAGATTGACTTGCACAGAATGGCTTCGTTGATGTGAAGGAGAAAAAGCCTGCTTTTGAAGACTCTGCAAACACCGACTCACATTTTGTGTTCTCGGCCCTAATTAGCTGTTTTGGAGCAGATTGTTTGCAATGAGCTCCAGAAAATTGAGTGTGATTTACTCGAGGCAAGCAGGGTTCGGTTGTTAACCTTTCCATCTTTAACGAGGCAACATCTTAAGGATGAACAGTAATAAACAAGGAAAATTGTCAATAAGAATAGAGACTATGCCAGAATCCAATTTTATACCCAAAACAAGTCTTTGGAGAAAAACCACTTCCGTGGTATTGAAGAGACAGTGTGGGAAGTGCTTTAAAAGTGAATCATCTCAATTCAAAGCTGATAATTCAGTTCAGTTCAGTTCTCTAATATTGAGAGGCCATCGTAAAGCAAACAATGATCCCATTCTGTTGCAGAAGGTAGTGAATAAATGGTAATCAGGACCATGCGACTATAAGGTTTTTCCGACTTCCTACAAACATGAGGGTATTCTGCTAGAACTGGAAGTTTTAAATAGTCTTAGACATGAACTGGGCCATTAACAAAATAGAGTGAGGTGTGGGAGCCTGTTCAGACAGTCTTGCTTGTGGTGGGAGGATTCCTGTGCTCTGCCCAGCAGAGAAACTACAGCCAACCCCCACCACTCCTTGTGTTCTTCCATGGGAGCCTTCCTCACCCAATCCCTCACACATCCCTCAGGGTGCTGCCTTTCCTTATCTCTGACCATCTCGTCCTCTGTAGCTGGACTACCTTTCCTGACTTTCATAGTCTGGCAAGTTCTTGCTCATCTTGAAAGTCCTAATCAAATCATCTGCTTACCAAAGCAAAATGCATCCCTGTTTCATCTTGGTTGCCCAGGCACATTTTAGATCCGGGGTTGCCAAGAGACTCTGAGCCACTTACAGGCAAAAACTGAGCCATTATTTCTGTTTCTTGAACTCCAAAGTCTTAGCCTTTTGGAATAAATTGAGAAAAGTAGCATTGGCACCTTCTGTAAATCCCAGAACATCATATTTTTCCATAGATATGTAGAGACAAATTTGCCCAGAGAATATGTAGATACTCACCAATGAGGAAAAACATTCTTTTTATCATAGTTCCTGAGACAATTTTATATACAGGGTAGAAACTTAGTTTCAGCTTCTTCATTGACTGATGGAATGAGGTGGTATATTGATTGCAGAATGGCTATCATTATTTCTGTTCTGTAACAACATCCCTTTGTAATGTGAATTCTCAGCTTCTGTCAACAAGAGGTCAAACCTGTTTCCCAGCCTTTGACCCTTGAGTGAACTTGGAATTTGCTTCACCTATAAAGTACAGTGGAAGTCATGCCTGCCTGAAGCTGAGGCCTCGGAGGACGTGAATTCTTATGCCTGTTCTCTAGGGATGTAGCTCAGCTCTTGTCTGAACTATCTTGGGCTAGTCTTTTGGATGATGAGAGGCCGTGTAGACTAAATAAATGATTGTTGTTTTAAGTCACTATGTTTTTAGATGGTTTGTACTCAGGAAAAGATTAACTGGTACAAATAGTGAAATGTACAAATGTTGGCCTGGCCCCGCACTGCATGGGCCCTGAAGGCCCATTCTCTTTTCCATTTTTCTTGTTTTGGGCTGATGAAGTGTCAT
Organism: Desmodus rotundus; assembly: GCF_022682495.2. NCBI lineage: Eukaryota > Metazoa > Chordata > Mammalia > Chiroptera > Phyllostomidae > Desmodus > Desmodus rotundus. Next base: position 122,124,924 of record NC_071394.1, read on the forward strand.
TCTGATCCTGGGCTTTCTAAGTTGCTCCCTCTTTGTTTTCTTTCCTGGAGGATATTTGGTCTCTTAAATTCCTCTGCTTCTTCACTCTTCAGTCCCCACCAACTTCTCCTTAGCTTTTCTCTTGGGTTCTCTACTGTGTTTGGAATAGTATGTGTGTGTGTGTTTTTCTTCCTGTACATTGTCACTGAGGGTTTCCAATTTATTAGAGGAGAGGAGAGGGATACATGGAACTGCCTATACTGGGCTAAATGAATATAAGACTGTTTTCCATTACCAAAAACAGAACAGAAAACCAAAGCAAAACAATAGCATATTGCCTATCCTGGTAATTCTCCGTGTGCGCTTGAGACTGTGTATTCGCTCTTGTTGAGGAGAGTGTTCTACACATGTCTGCTCAGCCTAGTGGTTTATAATATAGGGTCAGGTCTTGTGTTTTCTTATTGATTTTCTGTGTAGACCATGTATCCATTACTGAGAGTGAGGTTAATTCACTTCTCCAAATATCATTTTAGAAATGTTTATTTCTAAATTCCTTTTAATTCCCCTAACGCTCACTTCATATATGTGGGGGCTCCGTTGTTTTGTGCATATATGTTTATAATCATCATATCTCTTTGAAGAAGAGGCCATTGGAGGCTGTAGTCTTCCATTTATTAACTGACTTTTCCAAACTATTTTTGCGAAGAATGTATTCCTTGTCATTTGAGATCATTAACATCTCTTTATTTTAGCTTGTGTTTGGATAGTGTCTTAACAGATAGTTTTTTGAACACCAGGGGCTAAACAACACCCAAAGAAAATCTCTGCCAGTCCTTATTGCCCATGGAGAGAGTGAAAAATATTATCTCATTGTTTTTATTTTTAATTTCCTGATAATTTGACAGGTTCTATCTGTCTTCTTAAGTTTCTCAGGCACGTTACCAGGGATTTAGGTTTTTGTTTCTCCCTTGTTTACAGGATTTCTTCAGCTAGTCCTCACATAAATTCTTCATCACATATGTTGCAATTATTTTCTCCCACCTGCCAGTTTCATTTTTATATTGTTCATGGTACTGTGTTGGAATTAAACTTGAGAATATCTTTCTTCTTTGACTTACCACTTGATTTTCTTCAAATGTCTGGTGTTTTTAATTTGTTTAGTCTTTCCTCTGGGATTCCATTTTATTTATATATTACCGCCTGCTTTCGGTGGTTCTGAAGATAGTATGGGTTAAGTCTCTCAGTGTGATTCAGCAATGGCTGGTGTGTGGAGGGAGCATGTTCTCTGTTCTTTCAGAACAGCACCACCCATCTTGACACGTGGCTCCTCCCACACAAGTATCCACATCTCTGCCCAAATTGTTCTGTCACCAGATTAGCAAAGATCCATTGGTATGAGTTTAGTTCCACCGGAAATCACCCTGATAGTAGTTATCAGTATCCCTTCCTGCTTCTTACATCTTTTGCCTCTGATTTCGAGAACCCCTAGAAATATTCCTGCTTTTCCACAGCTGTCCTTCCCTTTCTGTTCTTTGATCTGTGGTCTGCTCTTTCAGTCTCCTTCTTTCTGCATTTTACCTTCATAGATTTTCCAGCAAGTTTGTTTCACCTAGGAGACTATTGTTTGTTGCTAATGCTATAATTTTGTTTTCTCTCAAAAACAAAATTTTTGAGAGAAAAAGATAATTTTTTTATGTCTTCTCTAGGGAAGTAAAAGATATAAGTGTGTGTTCTCAGATCTGATTTCCTATGTATATTTTTCTTCTTACCACATATTTTTGTAATATGACTTGAGGCTATTTGAAAGGTTGTTTTTAACAAAAGATAATTGAAAATACATAAAGAAATAGGAAGAGGGGAATGAATAAAAAAATTTTTTAAAAGTAAGAATTTAGTTTGGTACTTGTAGAAATTGACACCTTGGGCGGGGTCTCTTGGGGAATTGATCTTTGATTCAACTGAAGTAAGTGTTCTGGAGTTAGTTTTTTATAGACACCAGTACCTGGTGGGTAGAAAGGTGATTTTATTAGCCGGTTTCCAGAGACTATAGATATTCCTGGAGGACTGGAAAGGGGAAGTTCTCAATGTGGTCAGAGCTTCATTCCACAAGGATGGAATCACTGGCAGCTGGGCGTTTCAGAATGCTGGAAAGCCTTGCCTCCATCTGGGAATACACAACAAGTTCTCTACATTGCTACGTTTCCACATCCTTTGCCAGCCAATCAAATGCACAGCCTTACTGTGTCTGCAGACACCTGTTGTTATTTCCCTAACTGTACCATGATGTGAGCACCTAGGCCATTTGACGTAAAACACTCTCTTTTTTCCAATATCGGAGATGCGAATATGGATCTTTTTTCCCCATTATTAAAAAAAAATCCAATCTTGGGATAAAAATGTAAGAGATAAATAAACTGGTAATTCAGAGTCTGACTTTTCCTAAAATCAATCAATCAATCATTCAATCAATAAGTACACTTGGTGTTACAGAGACAAATCTCAACTTCACGCATATTCTTTGGAACTTCTACAGCAGCCATTTTGATGTCTTCTATTTTTATCCTTGAGTTACACTCTTACATTTATGACATATCTATGCTATTATTATTCCATGTTGATTACTCTCTAACTGTATAATCTGGGTAACATTTGTCTTCATATTAGATTATGTGTTCTGTGAGGGGGGGGACACAAGCCAGACTTCAAGTATTTTGGATATGACTGTACCTACATCAGTACTGATTAAGTGATCAATAAATAACCACCAGGTTTTCTTGCCAGTAAATGAACCATTGATTATGTCACCTTTAAAAAATATTTTATTGTTCAATAACAGTTGTCTGCATTTTCTCCCCACCCCTCTACCCCACCCCAGCCAAACCCACCTCCCTCTTTTGCTTCCACCCTCCCCCTTGGTTTTGTCCATGTGTCCTTTATAGTAGTTCCTGAAAACCCTTCTCCCTACTGTCCCCTCTCCCCTCCCCTCTGGCTATTGTTAGATTGTTCTTAACTTCAGTGTCTCTGGTTATATTTTGTTTGCTTTTTTCTTTTGTTGATTATGTTCCAGTTAAAGGTGAGATCATATGGTATTTGTCCCTCACTGACTGGCTTATGTCACTTAGCATAATGCTCTCCAGTTCCATCCATGCTGTCGCAAAGGTTATGAGCTCCTTCTTACCTTTTGTGAGTATTATGGTGAAGTTCTCTAGCTGCTTACCTTTGTGCCCTATGTCTTTTAACTTGACCTCTTATGAAAACAGCTAAATTTGCATGAGCAGAAGCTCCAGAGGAATGGGTGATATAGAGAAAACAAGAAAAATGTCCCTGATGAAACTCAGATTCATAGTATCCTCTTAAGGAGGCATGATAAAATGTATCCTCAACCAAGGAGTTAAAGAACCCTGTGATTAGGGATTATTCACTCTGATTATAAACTTTAGTTATCCCTTATTTTTGTAATTTATTCATCTACAAATCAGAGTAAAAGGAGAACTAATATTTCCTTTAATAAGGTTATAATGAGAAAAATTAAAGGATAAGTGACATTTTTGAAGTAGGAAGTAATTCAGATATAATTCTTGATGTAGTTGTGTTCATTTAATCATAGCTCACTGTTCATTGAATAGATTATCTTTGCCCCATTTGTCTTGCTTCCTTTGTCAAATATTATTTGACCATAAAGGTATGGGCTCCTTATTCTGTTGCATTGATCTATGTGTCTGTTTTTATGCTGGTACCGTTCTGTTTTGATTACTATGGCCTTGTAATATAGTTTTATATCAGGTAGCATGATTTAGCTATGTTCTTTTCCCCCCCTAAAGATTGCTGTGGCTATTTGGAGTCTTCTGTGGTTCCATATAAATTTTTGGAATATTTGTTCCAGTTCTGTGAAATATGCCATTGGTATCTCGATGGGAATTGTGCTGAATCTATAGATTGCCTTGGGTAGTATGGACATTTTAATTATGTTAATTCTTCCTACTCATGGTATATGCTTCCATTTATTTGTATCTTCTTCCCTTTCTTTCTTCAGTGTCTTATAATTTTCTGTCATTGGTTAAATTTACTCCTAGTTACTTAATTTTTTAATGCAATCATAAATGGGATTTTTTTCTTAGTTTCCCTTTCTGATAGTTCATTATTGGTATATAAAATGCAGCTGATTTCTGGTCACTTATTTTGTATCCTGCTACTTTACTGAATTCATTTATCAGTTTTGGTAGGTTTTGGTGAAATATTAAGGTTTTAAAAAATATATAGTATTATGTCATCTACAAATAATGACAGTTTTACTTTTTCTTTTCCAATTTGGATACCTTTTATTTATTCTTGTCATCTGATTGCCATGGCTAGGACTTCTAGTACTATGTTGAATAAGGGTGGTGACAATGGACATCCCTGTCTTGTCCCTAATCTTAAGGGAAACACTTTTAGTTTTTGCCCAATGAGTATGATGTTGGCTGTGGTTTGTGATATGTGGCCCCCATTATTTTGAGGTATGTTCCCTCTATTTTCACTTTGCTGAGAGTTTTTATCATAAATTGGTGCTGGATTTCATCAAATGCTTTTTTCTACATCTATTGATAATGTTTATGTGGTAATGTATTAAGTCTATTTAATAAATGGTGTTGGGAGAACTGGGTAGATACATGCAAAAAATTGAAGCTACCCTCTTACACCACACACAAGAATACTCAAAATGGATTAAAGACTTAAATGTTAGACCCCCAAACCATAAAAATCCAAGAAGAAATCATGAGCAGTAAAATCTCAGACATATCTCATAGCAATATTTTTTTTCTGATATATTTCCTCGAGCAAGGGAAACAAAAGAAAAAATAAACAAATGGAGCTATATTAAACTAAAACTAAAAAGATTTTGCACAGCAAAAGAAACCATCAGCAAAATAAAAAGACAACCCACTAAATATTCAACAATGATATATCTGATAAGGGGTTAATATCCAAAATTTTGTAAAGAACTTATATAACCCAAAACCCCAAACAAACAAACACATAAAGAATCTAATTTAAACATAGACAAAGGACCTGAATAGACACTTCTCCTAAGAGGACGTACAGATGGCCAATAGACGTATGAAAAGATGCTCAGTGTCACTAATCATCAGAGAAATGCAAATTAAAACCACAAAGAGATATTACCTCATACCTGACAGGATGGCTATCATCAGTAAATCAACAAACAGGTGCTGGCAAGGCTGTGGAGAAAAGAGAATTCCTGTGTACTGTTGGTGGTAAGGCAGATTGGTGCAGGCACGTTGGAAAACAATATGGAATTACCTCAAAAAAAAATATGGAACTGCCTTACGACCCAGCAATTCCACTTCTGGGAATACATCCAAAGAAACCTGAAGCAGTGATTTGAAAAAATATATGCACCCCTATGTTCATTGCAGGACTATCTACAATAGCCAAGATTTGGAAGTGGCCCAAGTGCCCAGTAGTGGATGAGTGGCTAAAAAATGTGGTGGTGCTTTTACACAATGGAATACTACTCAGACATAAAAAAGAAGGAAATCTTACCTTTTGTGGCTGTAGGGATAGATCTAGAGATTATTATGCTAAGTGAAATATGCCAGTCAGAGAAAGACAAGTACCATATGATTTCACTCATATGTGGAATCTAATGAACAAAATAAGCTAACAAATAAAATAGAAATAGATTCATGTACATAGAAACAGACTGACAGCTGTCAGAGGGGAGTTAGGATGCTGGGTGGAAAAGGTGAAAGAATTAAGGGAAAAAACCCTCATAGGCACAGATAACAATATGGTGATTACCAGAGGAAAAGGGGATTGGGGTGAGGTAGAAGAGGGTAAAGGGGAAATAAGTGGTGAGAGAAAGATACTTGACTTGGGGTGGTGAACACACAATGCAATGTAAAGGTGATATATTATGGAATTATACACCTGAAACTTATATAATTTTATTAAGCAATGTCACCCCAATACATTCAATAAAAATAGCTCACTGTTCAAATCTCAGTCTACTTTCAAGTATGTCTCAATGTTTTCTGGACTAGGTAGCTTTATGATTTATTATTTTTCTAGGTTCTAATACACATCATAAGCCTGAGTTACTTCTGAGCAAATGTCTTTTCTATTCTGTGCTTCAATAAATCCCACCACAGAACTGGGTTTATAATAGAAACTGCCTGAAAGAAGAAATGAGTTCAAAACTTGAATTAAGTTTCCTCAGGTAAAAACGACTTATTTTCTTCCCTAAAGAACCTTGTTGAACATGTGCCCACTTTTTTAAAATCATTTTTTATTTTTCAATTATAGTTGACATACAATATCATATTAGTTTCAGGTGTGCACCCAGTGATTAGATGTATCACTAAGTGATCATCCCAATAACTCTTGTACCCATCTGACACCATACATAGATATTAGAATATTATTGAGTATATTAGCTATATTCCCCAAGCTTTACTTTACATCCCCATGACTATTCTTAACATGTGCCCACTCTTAATGCAAGTAAGCTTGGACTTGTAAATAATTGGGCACGCTGTAACATGAGGAACTGCCTGGGGCCCAGAGGGACAGCAGTCAAGGGCAGCTGTGAAGTCGTGATGTGGTCACTTCTCCTATGGGGTGTGGAGGGTATTTCCTGAATCATGTGGGAGATCAATTTTTTGCTCATCCCTTTCAGCGTCCCTCCTTAGGAGTAGAAGCATCACTCCTTGACCCTCCTGAGGCAAAATTGACCTCTCCCTCTTCCACATTCCCCCCAAATTGTATACATTCCTTGTTTTGGCCTTTTTGCAATGCAAGGAAATGCAGAAGAAAGAGTGTGTGGGTCTTGAAGACCCAGGAATACGGCTTTAAGTCCTTTCTCTGCTACTAACTAACTGTATAACTTAAGTTGTTTTCTAGGCTTCATCAGGAGACCAGGGGCAATAACAACTATCTCTTTGGTTTATTGGGAGAATTAAATATGTCGTGAAATGAGAACGTCCCAGTGAATTGTCTGGCACCTGATAGGCACACACTCAACAACAAGGTGGCATTTCGGACGCAGGGTGAGAAAGAGAGAAGTTGGGTCACACCCTCCCTCCATGTAGCCCAAAATGTGTGACAAAAATAGATGTCCTGTTGCTGCATCGACCATAAAGGAATGTATGAAATAGCTCGGCGTCACACAACAATGTTTGAAAAGCGTACGACGGAGAAAGAAGAGAAAGAAAACTGAAAAACTACCTGAGGCTTGGCAATGTTTCTAGTGGTTTCAGTCCTAAAGTAGGTTAAACTCAGGAGATTGTCAAGGTCAATGTCATCATCATCATAGCTCTGAAAGTGTAGGTGAGGGCGACTATATAGGAGCAAACTATCAAAGTGAGAAGGGAGGACATTGCATTATTGTTATTTGCAGATGAGACAATTGTATACTATTAGAACTCGTGACAGTTGTGTGAAAAACCCTTAGAAATAAAAAAGTGAATTCAGAAAATTCCCCAGTTGCAAAAATTATATCAAAATCATTACTTTTGTTATATACCAACTATAAACAGAAACTTTAGTGAAGGAAATAGGCCATTTACAGCACCAAGAAAAATGGGTTTAAAGAAACAAAAACTAGGAATAAGAAAAAGTCTGGGTTTATGTAGAGAAACTTTAGAACTCTTCTGAGGGTTATAAAAGAAGACGGAAAATAGTCATAACCTATTATTAGGCAGAATATCTCAATACCATAAAGATGTTATCTTCTAAAATTAATCTATGAAGCCTAGGCTCTACAAATTACAATATCGATGAGATGGTTTAGAGAAAACTTTACAAAATATTTTACGAGGAATACAAGTACAGAATTCTATGATAATTCTATGTTCTTTTGAACAACAAGCACAAATAGATTTAGTGGGATAAAATACATAGAATCCAGAAAATATCCATCCAGATATACACAAATATGTTTTAAATGATAAAGATGACATTTTATTCCATGGGATAAGATGGATTAACTTAAAAAAATGATGTTGTTAAAATTAAATTGACTTTGTGGGGGAAAAAAACCTGGTTGGCTACTTTAGTCCCAGTGTGAATTTGAGGTCTATTAATTGTATAAATGTAAAAACTAAAATGTTAAAAAATATTCTAAGAAAACATGGATGGCAAAAATGTCACAGAATTTGTAAGTGAAGTATTGATAACAATGGCTACTTACATATTAAAAGCTAGATAATGACAAAAACATGGTGTTATGAAAAAGCAAAATAAGCTGCACAAAATATTTGCAATAGGTAAAGTAGTCTTGTAAAAATGTTTAATGAATATCCTATTGGTAAATTTAGTAATTATTTTACAGAAAATAAGACTCACTGGGAGACTTCCTGTCAAGATGGTGGCACAGGCAGACGTGGCTTGCCTCTTCGCACAACCACATGAAAATCACAACTAAAATATAGAACAGTCATCACTCAGAACTGTCAGAAATCAAGCTGAATGGTAGTCTGACAACTACAGGATTAAAGAAACCCCATCTATCCAGACTGACAGAAGGGGAGCAGATGCAGAACAGGCTGGTCCCCCACACACGTGTGGAGGATAAAAGTTCAGGAGAGTTATCTCAGGAGTGAGGAGTCGCAGCCCCACACCAGGCCCCCCAGCCCAGGGTTCCAGTGCCAGGAAGATAAGTCCACACAACTTCTGGCTGCAAAAACCAGTAGGGATTGAGTTAGTAGAAGAAACTTATGGATCCCCAAGTAGTTCCTCTTAAAGATCTCACACATGGACTCACCTATGAAGATTTACTCCCTCTGAGCTCCAACACCAGTGTAGCAGCTTGAAAGGCACCAACAGTGGCATACAGAGAGAAACTGAAGTGTCTGGCATCAAGGCAAGTAGAGACCTTGTCCCTTTTCCAAACCCTCCCCCAGCAGAGTCCACTAATGGTGCCATATCTGAGATTCCATCAACCTGGCTAACACTGTTTGACCCACCATGGAGATCTCCAGAGACTCTGTCCCACCTAACTTATGGGCCCACCCAAGCTGCTTTTCCATATGAATGGCTGGTCTTGACTCAAGCTTTACAACTTCCTAAATCCTATCAAACAAGCAACAGCCAGCCTCAGCGAGCCCCTAGTCCCCATACCTGTTGCTAAGTGGCCCCAGGCCTGACACTAGCAGCAGCCAGCCTAGATTCATAGCATGGCTTCTCCCGGGAATTTCCAATCCCAGAACAAATAGCAGCCATCTCAGGTTGATTTATAGCACAGGTGCTGTGGCCCTGGACAAAACATAGGTGGGGGATGAACTTGGCCTGCACCACCCATGAATGGCCAGAACTAGTGCCCCCAGTGGATAGCCACAGACCAATGTTGGAGTACTACCACCGTGCCCCTGCACAGCTGATCCTCCATGGAGGGTGGAGATTGGTGATAAGTGGTCAGAAGCAATCCTTGCAGCTGACTGGCCTGGGTAAATCCTTCCCATTGATCTGCCAACAGCAACCAAGGCTCAACTACAAGAGGAGGGTGTACTCAGCCCATATGAAGGGTGTACCTTGAGTACCCAGCTTGGGTGATAGGAGAGGATGTGTCATTGGACCTACAGGACACCTACTATATTAGGCCACACTACCAAGACAGGGAGTCAAAATAGCTCTACCTAATACATAGAAACAAACACAGGGAGGCTGACAAAATGAGGAAACAAAGAAATGGCCCAAATGAAAGAACAGATCAAAACTCCAGGAAAACAGCTAAAACAAAATGGAGATAAGCAATCTATCAGATGCAGAGTTCAAAACACTGGTTATAAGGATGCTCAAGGAACTTAGCAAGGACCTCAGCAGCATAAAAAAAGATCCAGTCAGAAATGAATGATACACTAATTGAAATAAAGAACAATTTATAGGGAAACAACAGTAGATGAAACCAAGAATCGAATCCATGATTTGGAATAAAAGGGAGCAAAAAACAGCCAATCAGAAAAACAAGAAGAAAAAAAATCCAAAAAAATGAAGATGGTATAAGCAATCTCTGGGACAACTTCAAGAGGTCTGATGTTTGCATCATAGGGGTGCCAGAAGGAGAATAGATAGAGCAAGAAACTGGAAATGTAGTTGAAAAAATAGTGAAAGAAAACTTCCGTAATTTGGTGAAGGAAATAGACATTCAAGTCCAGGAAACACAGAGTCCCAAATAACATAGATGCAAAAAAGGCCCACTCCAAGACACGTCATAATTAGAATGCCAAAGGATAAAGAGAGAATCTTAAAAGCAGCCAGAGAAAACTAGTTAGTTACCCATAGAGGGGTTCCCATAACACTGTCAGTTGATTTCTCAAAAGAAACTTTGCAGGCTAGAAGGGATTGGCCAGAAATATTCAAAGTCATGAAAAACAGGGACCTACAGCCAAGATTGCTCTACCCAGCAAAGCTATCATTTAGAATCCAAGGGCAGAAAACAGCTTCCCAGACAAGGAAAAACTAAAGGAATTCATCTTCACCAAACCATTATAATATAAAAGATTAAAGGGGCTTATTTAAGAAAAAGAAAACCAAAACTATAAACAATAAATTGGCAATAAATACATATCTAGGAACAATTGAATCTAAAAAGCAAACAAGAAGAACAGAGACAGAATCACGGATACAGAGAGCATTTTGATGGTTGCCAAATGGGAAGGTGTGTGGGGGAATGGGTGAGGAAGTGAGGGGATTAAGAAGTACAACTAAGTTGTTACCAAACATCTGTGGGGATGTAAAGTACAGTATAGGAAATAGAGTAGCTGAAGAACTTACACGCATGGCCCATGGACATAAACAGTAGTGGGGGATTGCCTGAGGGGGTGTGGGGTGCTGGGTGGAGAGGGGGCAAAGGGAGAAAAATCAGGACAACTGTGATAGCATAATCAATACAATATAAATAAAAAAAGACAAACTGCTAATAAACATGGAAATGCTCAGCCTCACCTGTATTAAATAAATAAAAATAAAATTAGGTAGCATTTATATATATCTAATTGGAAAAAGTAAATATAATTGGTAATACTAATTTTAACACAGGTCTTGGAATATGGATGCTATCACTGATTACATTCCAAACTGTACCCCTGTTGGAGGTTGAGTTGGGAAGGTGGAGGGATTGAGCAAAACATGGGAAAAAAGACTCATGGCCATGGACAACAGTGTGGTGATTGCCAGGGGTAGGGAGAGAAGAGGTGGAGGAGGGTGAATGGCAACGGGAGGAGACTTGACCTGGGGTAGTGAACACATAATACATTGTGTTGTGGAATTGTAAACCTGAAAACTTTATAATTTTGCTAGCCAGCAATAAATTCAATAAAAAGGGTGGGGGGAAAGAACAACAACAAAAACAAACTACATCACGTGGGAGAGCGATGTAGCAATATTTGAGAGAGTTTTAAATGTGCACACCCTTTCACCAACAATTCCATTACGAGCAGATTGTCCTAGGGATGTTCTTGCAAAATTACACCATGCTATATAGACTATGGTTTTAACAGTTGAAAAAATCAACATAAATATAAGTTATGGGGTGTTGGTGAAATAACATATGATACAAAGGGGGGACCCCCAAAACAGAATTATCTTCTGGAGGGCAGGCCCCTTGTAGGACAGGCTTCCCCTGCTAGTGAGTGTTCTCGGATCCCATCTGTATGTGTTGTAAGAGGCTGCGTTCAGCTTCAGTGAAATTTTTTTTGAAGACTTTCAATATTTTTGTGCATTTCATGATGGGTGATTTACGAGTGCCTCCGCCCACACCATGGTGAGTGTTCAGCAGTTTGTGACAAAAATGCATGACCCTGTTGCCCTACCCTCCCTATTCATTCAATCTTGCCCCAAATGACTTTTTTGTGTGTGTCCTTGGATGAAAAAAAGTCCTCAGAAGGAAACGTTTTACCAATATGGAAGAGGTGAAACAAAAAACAGCAGAAGCACTAAAAGGCATCAAAATCAATGAGTTCAAAAGCTGTTTTGAGCAGAGGAAAAAATGTCTCAATAGGTATATTGCATCAAATGGAGAGTACTTTGAAGGTGACTGAAGTTTAAACATGTAAGAATAAATATACAATTTTTTATAAATGAATTCTGGGTTTTTTGCGTTCCCTCATATATTCAAACAAAATTCTACACAATTAAAAAAATATATGCTATATTGGTATCTCCTATTTGTTGGGAACTGCCCTGACTGGTTTCAGAAGCTATAACCCTCCATGGCTAAAGCTGAGTAAGAAGACCTTGGGACCATAAGTCACTAAGGAGACAAAGATCCTCCTGGCAGCGGCACAGCCTCTGCCCCCTTTACTTCACCCTGGTTGGCCCTGGGTGGATGACTGGTTAGCCAATGATGGGTAAGATTCCTCAAGAGAGGGACAACCTAAGACAGGCATGGTCACTAAGGGGCCATCAGGGAAGGACTTAGGGAACTATAGAAAAGGGGTGATGGACCTTCACCCCTTGGCTTTGTCATAGTCTGACTCCTCATTCTATCTGTAAGAAGTCTCCTAATCTCTTGGCTGCCCACACCCCTCACCTGATTTTCAGCCTGGAACAATGCCAGAGGCGGGTGTGGCCCTATGCTGGAATGGGTGTTTTCTGGGAGCAATCAGGCCTAAGAAAGGATGAATAAAATCCTGTGAAACCTGCTTTGCTAAGAATACCCTCAATTTAAATGATAAGGATCCAAGCATAAAATGGATTTGTTTCCCAAAGTTTTATGGCCCTTCGGCATCCTCACTCTGTCTGTCTGACCCTGACTCAGAATAAGCCCTTATAGTTCTTTGAGTCCCTTGATCATTACTGCCCGTGGTGTTTTGTTATGGCAGCCCTAGCAAACGAATATACCTTGTATCCTGCAACCTTACTCTAATTGCTTATTAGTGCCAGAAATGGTTTTCATTGTTGTTTTGAATGTTTTCTGACACAAAAAATTTAAAAACTGAATGTATATATTTTAAGCTAAATAATAATAGACATCTCATTTCTTTCCTGAATTATGATGTGTGTCTCCTTCACATAAGCATACAAATGTTGATGGTAGTATGTAGTTAGATCCTAGTTCAGGTCATGGAATGACACTTGGTGTGCACCTAATATGTGATTACTGAATTGCTTAGAGTTCAAATGGACTGTTTGCTCCCAGTTTTGTAAGAAAATTTTGGGGAAATGACCCTCAGGGAGATAAGAAGGACTTGTTGAGATATGTAGAATGAAAGCTATTGCAGGGAGAGCCCATCTTTTGCCAACTGATCCTGGAGAGGACGTTCTTCCATGAGCTCCATTCCACAGGTGGAAGGACCAGGTTTTACAGAGCATGGGAAATGGAGCTTCCACCTGATGACCTTTCCAACTCAGCTGTTCTAATCCTCTGTTACGCCAGCCTTCTCATTCATTCTTGGCCAAGGAGACATGAGCAGGGGACACACACACACACACACACATTTAGCACAAATAGAGAGAAGGTTAAACTCACTATGTGCATTTTTTCTTATTATGTAAATTGTTTCTATTAAAGCTACATTGTATGTATCCTTATGCTCAAGGCTAATGGTGAATTGGAGAGTAGCCCATGGTTTGACACATAGTTGGCAGTTGGCCCTCAAAATTATGAATCCATGTGTCATTGAATCACCTAATGCACACTAATGCAGGAGCAATGCACACTAGATTTGGACTTCTTTTTCAAAGTTTTACTTTTTTGAAGATATCTACCTACCTTTGTTGCTTCCAGGACTGCACAAAGAAACCTGTTTTTAGGGGCTGATGAAGCAGACATCTCATAGTTTGTCACAGATGACTAAAATAAATGTCTGCCTTAATAAAAAGAGAAATTATTTATATGACTAAAAATAATCTAGAAGTTACAAAATTACTTCCTGGTGAAGAAAGACCTTATGAATTATTGTCAGTTTGAAGTATCTTTACTGTATCATCACTTCTGTGTTGTTTTGAGAGAGCAAGAGAGTGAAAAAAAAATACGGCAGATTTAATGGCATTCTTTATCCCCTAGACTGACCAATGAAGTTTTCTGAAATATCATTCCCTGGATTTTGAAGTTAAAGCAAATTAAAAAGGAATTATGGTTAGGACTTTTCTGGGTTAAGCAAATTGCAACACACACCTGCGGATTTCTGAAAATAAAACCATTCACTCTCTTGGCATCAAACATCTAACTCTGTGTGTCTGAGTAAAAGGCCAAGCCCAAATGAACCGTAAAGACTTTAAGACCTTTTTCCCACCATTCATCCTGTTGTCCATCAATGCAAAGTAAATATGTACATAAAATCTCTTCTCAACGAAACTGAGTGCCTGTGAGGCAGAAGGACCCGTGTTGGATATTTCAAGAGATGTAGAGAAAAATCAAAATAAGAAACTCATCACCTCAAGAAACTTACACTATAATTGGAGGGTCATTTCATCTAAATTTTTTCTAGTAGCAGATACAAGAGGAAGAGCCTGCTTCCTGGGGGGTTTGTGAGATTCTCTGGTAGGACACATTGAGGAAATATTATATTTCTATTGGTATTGATTTTTATCTAATTTTTAACATTTATATATATATATTTGTGTTTATCTTATTATATATGTCTTTTGTTAATACACTAGCAAGTGTTGGTAATTTTTAATAAGCATGAATGGGGATTATGGTCTTATTTTGGGGGGGCTGTTTAATTGATAGAAGCACATGTATTTGGGCATTAATATGAGCACTCTTCAGATAGATTCCCTAATGAGAGCTGGAAAGAACACAGAAGCAAGGTACTTCAATCAAACTACCAGCTTCCTTTGACATTTGGTTTCCAGGTAGTTATCTCGGTGACTGACGTAATAACCATAGATATGTGATACTAGCTTTCATTTAGATGGTGATCAAACTAAAGTAATATATAGACACAGAAAAGTTGTATTTCAGAGGGAGACTTCACAGTGTTCTCTGCTGGCATCCTTTGCTTATCTGAGTCTTCATTTCCTTACTCTAACTACAGAGCAGCTGAGCAAAGTGTGATTTGGAAAGGTAGCCTGGAGCTTAATGTTAAGGCAGGGAAAGGAAAGACTCATAATCATCTAAGAATTGATTATACAATTTAGGGATTATTTACATTAATTGCTTCCTTCTCTCTTCCATCTTTAAGATGCATTCTGACCTTTGGGAGGTAGAGACATAACTGAAAACATACTCCCCTTGCTGCCCAATAGTAGCTGTATATTATTTATGCCTGGGTAACAAAATTTAGTGACTTAAAAGAACAGCTGCTTATTTAGTTGATGAGTCTGTAGGTTGGCAGTTGGGGCTGAGCTCAGCTGAGCGGTTCTTCTGGTATTGACAGGGCATGTCTGACCTTTGCTGGGCTTGCTTGTACATGCACGATCAGTGCATTAGTCCACTGATGTATGATGGCCTTGGCTGAGATGGTTGGGATGATTGGGTCCTGTCTCCATGGGCTCTGTTATCCTTCAGCAGGCTGGTCCAATCTTACTCACAGAGTGGTCACAGAGTTCCAATTGGAAGGAAGAGAGTAAACCACAATAAACATGGGCTTTTCAAGTTTCCTCGTGTGGGCCATATAAAGCCACATGCCATGGCCAGAGTAAATGGTGGGGCAGGGAAGGCACTCTTCTAAAAGGCATGGAAATGGAAGGCACGAAACATTGGAGTTGTTATGGCAATCAGTGGGTGATGGAAGCTTTTATGCATAAATTTAGAAGGAGAAGATGGAAAAAATACACTGTCACTTGGTGTCTGAGTATTTCAATGGACACTAAGATGTAGCTACTCAAAAAGAAAAGTCTAGTTTAAAGAAGAATCACAGGAGCATTATAGGAAATTTGAAGTAAATAGCTCTGATTTTTCACAGGAAAATTTAATAAGCCAGATTTTATTATACTGAAATCTCAATTAGCAATTTTAGAATTCTGATTCTGGATTTTAGTAATAAGCAAATGATAAGACAATATTAATATTAGATACTTAGGTTTTAATTAAATTTAATATTGCAATTTATTTTTAATGTTCATTATTATTTAGTAGACTGTTACAGGACATATTATATGATTTTATTTTAACAGCAATTCTGAATCATAACATTATTATTATTCTTGTTTTCACAAGAGGAAACTGAGGTTCATAAAAATTAAGTGATTAGTTTGCAAATTATTTAGCTAATAAGAACTCAGCCACTATTATTTTGACTTTTTTGAAGTATTTTTAAATTGAAATAATATTTTGTCCTGCAAATACATACAAAATAATTTGTTCTGAAATTATCCAAAATTGCAATTTACAGTTAACTGTATCTACATTGTATCAATAATCAGCTGTGCTGATAAGGCCAAGGTCACTTGCTGCCTAGTGTCTTAAGCTAAAGGGATTGCTGGTCTGAAGGTACAAAGGGATCTATACCTCCCTGGGGTGAGTTTACTCTGCTAGGAGAAAAATAGCCCCTAAAGATCAAAAGCCAACAAGCTTTCCCACTCTTCTTCATGGGTTATTTTGCTGTTCTTGGAAGGCTAGCAATGTGCTGGGCTAGTTTTCTGGATTTGTCTTACCCCTGGAATGAATGCCACAGGGTTTTATGGCTTTGTGGCCCCCTGGGGTGCACCAGTGATGCTCAGTGGTGTGCTCAGAGTCATTCTCCAAGGATGTCCTTCCACAGCGGCCACCACTGTGGCCAAAACCCATCTCAGGAAGCACTGGGACATTGAGGAAGCCATACTTAAATCAGTGAGGCAGTTTCCAGATTATTTGGACATAGTCCATAGTCACATAGTCAGTGAAGAGGATCTTATTTCAGCTTTTCAAAGGCCTTCTCAAGAAACACAGGGAGTATGGGTCTACACCTCTGCCCACTGTAAGGAGATCCTGTACTTCTGTTTGTAGTCCCCGTTCAGATATTATGGGCTCCCCCCAACATTTATGTTGAAGTCTTAATTTTCAAGGTGAGATAGGACCTTTGGGAGGTAATTAGGTTTGGACAAAGTCATGAGGGTATAGCCCTTATAAAAAGAGACACAAGACAGTTCTCTCTCTCTCTTTCTCTCCCGCACCCCATCCCTCACCCCTACTCCCAACCATGTGAGGACACAGGGTGAAGGTGGCTTGGCTATCGCAAGCCAGGAAGACAGATCTCACCAGAACGTGACATGCTGGCACCCTGATCTCAGACTTCCAGATTCCCTATAAGGGACGCCAATGTGCTTTGACCCTTAATTCAGTGCTCTTTCCATTATCATATAGTTGTCTTATATTTAATATTTATTCAACCAAAACTTAATTTGTCCTCCAACAGTCTATATATTCACAACCAGCTTTGAGGCTAATCCGTGCCTTCTGCAACATACTTTCTGAGCAAGGCTCAATTTTGCCCTTCTTCTGGCTCTTTTAACATTTTCTTCATAGATAGCTTATATAGCAAATGCTTATCACTTCATTTTATTGTTAGCAGTATGGGTATTTCTCTGCTTCATTTATCTTTGTGGCAGTGCCTGGAATAGTGTCGGAGCAGGTACTAGATGGATACTTGTTATTTATTCTCCATAACCACACAACAATGATGATTAAACTCAGATTGACTCATGACATTATCATTAATCATCAGAGCCAGTGTAAGTATCTTCTGAATACAAGCCTGATCAAGGCAGGAAAATGGAATAACATTAGAATTTCTTTCAATGGTAAATATTAGGCATGTGCTCTCATTCCCCCCAAATATTGCTATTTTTCAAGGGTTAACTTTAAATTAATAAAGATTTATCCACAAATAATCCACCTGTGGTGATTATAGTTCAATGAGCTTTATTATTTGGAAAGGTTACCACATGAAAATGGATTATTTGACATTTCTCAGGGACTAAATCAGTCCCTGAATATGTCTTGCAAGTAGTCCCTTAAATGTAGAGTAATAGAAACTGAGGTGGAGATAAAATACCAAATATATGTTAATAAATCAACACCATTAATTTTAAATGAGGATCTCCAACTATAACCTTATATGAGGAATAGGAAGTTGAGATGAAAAAAGAAAGTGGTGATAGGGAAGAAACAGTGGTGGGAAGGAGCCAGGACTGTGAAGGTCACAAAGTTAAAAACAAGAAGAGAATTTGGAGAATGTCTAGTTCATCCCTACATTATATAGTAGTTCTCCCATATCCGAGGGAATATGTTCCAAGACCCACTGTGGGTGCCTGAAACCTCAGATAGTACCAAACCCCATATATACTATGTTTTTTCCTATATATAGACACCTATGATAAATAATTTATAAGTTAGGCACACTAAGAGATTAACAACAGTAACTAATAATGAAAGAGAACAATTGTAAGAATATACTACAACGAAAGTTATGTGAATGGTTTTGGGCTGTTTTTAAGTAAAATAAGGGTTAGATGGACACAACCACTGTGATGCCACAACAGGAGACCTGATAACCAAGGTGGCCACTAGGTGACCGGTGGGCAAGCAACACAGACAATGTGGATATGATGGACAAAGGGATGATGCATGTCCTCGGTTTGATGGCCTGAGGTGCCATAAGATGTCATCATGCTATTCAGAATGATATTCAATTAAAAATGTATGCATTGCTCATTTCTGGGATTTTCCACATATTTCTGAGCCATGATTGACTGTTGGTAACTAAAGCAGTAGAAAGTGAAACTGCAGATAAAGGAGGACCACTGCACGTATATTCGAAACGGTCAGTCCTCTTTCAGCTCCCACCCACCCAATCCCAAGCTGGGGGTCCATCAGGGGGCATTGAACATCCCTGAGTTCAAGACTCCAGTACCCATCCATAAAAGCAAGGAAAACAAGCAAAAGGCAGTTCTGAAAATTAAAAGGTGGCCTAGATGACTAGTAGGAGGGATGGTGCAACACTGATAATATTGGCAACTGGCCAAGGCAGGCTTCGCCTGGATTGGTGCCGGCTGGATCTTCTGGTCTAGGAGCTGCAGTAGGGTACCACGTCCATTTTGGCAGCAGACAATTTTTTCTGGGTTGGCTCCATCTAACATAGAGACAGGGCGGTGATGGGTTTAGACGCTATTGCTTTACAGATACAAAATCAAGCCTAGCTTCCTCTCTTTCAAGTTCCCCCTTTAAGGTCCAATCACCTCTACTTTTAAGCCCTTAACCTTATAATAAACAATATTGTCTTCCTTGTCAGGAAATAAAAAAAATACAAACAAAATTATCCTTTAAAAGACTTAATATTCATCACATAAAAAGTCTGAAGGAGAAAGATTGATTGGGAGCTTACTTGGCATCTTATTTTCTCACATGTAACTCAAAAAACAAATTTTCCCCATTCCCTCTTCCATGGAGTTCAGTGCTTTAAAGAGTTTTTTTTTGACTAAATAAAGTCAAAGACTACAAAATTTACTTAAATTAATTGGGGTAACCTTGGTTAATAACATTATATAAGTTTCAGCTGTACAGTTCTATAATATGTTGTCTCTATATTGCATTATGTGTCCATCACCCAAAGTCTAGTCTTCTTCCATCACCATATACTTGACCCCTTTTATCCTCTTCATCTTCCCAGTCCCTTCTCCCCCGAAAAGCATGATGCTGTGCTTTGTGAATTTGTTTATTTTGTTTGTTTGTTGCTTTCTGTTTTATATCCCACATATGAGTGAAATCATATGCTTCTTATTCTTTTCCATCATATTTATTTCACTCAGCATAATATTCTCAAGATCCATCCATGTTGTAACAAATGGTACTCCTTCATCATTTTTTATGGCTGAGTAGTATTCCTCTGTATTCATGCACCACATTTTCTTTATCCATTCAGCGGTTGAAGGACACTTAGGTTGTTTTCATGTCTTGGCTATTGTGAATAATGTTGCACTGAACATAGGGGTACATGTATCTTTAAAAATAAATATTAAAAAAATTTTAGGTAGATACCCAGAGGAGGGATTGCTGGGTCATATGGTAACTCTATTTTTATTTTTTTGAGGAAACTCTGTACTGTTTTCCATAGAGGATGCACCAATTTACATTCCCACCAGCAGTGTACCAGGGTTCCCTTTTCTCCACGTCCTCTCCCACACTTCCTATTTTCTGTCTTATTTATAATAGCTATTTGAACAGGTGTAAGGCAGTATCTCATTGTGGTTTTGATTTCTATTTCCCTTATGGCTGGTGAGATTAAGATACAGCACACATAGAGAAAAATGCACAAAGCATAAACACACAGATTAGTAAATTATTGTATTTCCACGCTCACGTATCGTGACCCAAGTTAAGACACAGAACCTTGTCTGTACCCCAGAAGCCCTGTCAGTGCCATTTGTGATCACAATTTTGTCATCTAAACTGCCTTTTTCAGAATTGGCAAATGCCCCCAGAAGAAAGTTAGGTCCCACAATCCAAACGGTGTAATTCTTCACCATTACATCAAAGTGTTCAGATGTTTTCAGGCAGATGTTTTTGGTCCAGGTTCAAGTTGCTTCCAATGGGAAAGTAATTTCAAATGGTCTATCTAATACTTTATTATTTAAATGAAACCCATACAAGTCTCCTCTTCTTGGTATTTATTTTTTGTGTGTCTCACAGTGATCCTTCTCAAAGATGATTCCAGTGTCTCTCTTGTCACCTGTACACCTGTTCTGCTCAGCCAATATCAATAACACATATTTTAATTTATGGTTGGGCTTTCAGTCACCTGGAGAGAAGAAAATTGATATCCAAAGAGATGGGATAAAGTCTCTGTTTTCAGAGAAACTCATATTTTCTGATTACCAGGGACCTCCTGACACTGTAAAAAATCAATCAGAATTTGAAAAGCGAGATTAAAATAGCTGAAATAATTTCAATGATATTTTATTTCTAGCCCAGATCCAGATTCGTGGAAAAGTCAATACTACTAAGAAATTTTTCATTGCAATTTTGAGGGGAGGTGATATGGATGTGAGAATGTATAAATAGTGCTTTACAATTTCAGAATACACAGAATTTTCTCTTTGTCCACTTTGCCATCGGGTGTCTTGGGGATTGTGTGGTTCCACTTGGCCTAGAGACAGTGGGGTGATGGACTCAGGCTTTGTCCCTTTGTAGATGCAAAATCAAACCTAGCTGCCTTTCTTTCCAAATTTCTTCTGTAGGTTTCACCACCTCAACTTTTAAGTCCTTAACCCTAAAATGGATTATTTCACCTTCTTTCTCAGAACATAACCACTAGTAAAATGACCTTTTCATGGACTTAACATACACCACAAAAAAGTGTCTGGAGAAAGAAGGGAGAGCAACATGGAGACTCAGTGACTGATTAACCCCCAGTGGCCAAGACACTGTGGTGGTGAGGGACAGTAAAACTCGCCTTGAGGAAGGGCGTGAAAGAGTGGCTGTGGGTGAACACGTTCCCCAAGCCAGAGAAGCACATGCGCACCAACCACCTGAATCACACCCACAGCTTGAGACTAAAATATCCCACAAAGTAGAGCTGAAGCCAAGGTCAACTGCGGGGGCATGACAGAAGAAGAGAGGAGAAAGGCAGACAGATGTCCAGAAAAGGCTTGACAAATTTCAGACTTTACTTTTGCAAGGAATCCCAGTGATTTTTCACCTCATGGGTAAAGAAAACTAAAAAATTATGAAGTCTTTACTTTGTCTTTGGTCCACAGGAAGCTTAGTGATGAAGTTAGAGGTAACTTACTGCAAACCATGTTGTAACTTATGACTTGCATATCTATTTTATTTCCTCTTCCTATTTCCCTGATTTGGAGATTTAAAATGCCTTACTTTTTATATATGCAATATATTGTTTCCTGCAATCTGTATATCAATTAAAGAATTTTAAAATTAATATTATAAATAAATAATCATAAAATAAGTCTAAATTGAATAATAGGGACAGAATAGAAAGTTAAAACCAAAGAAGAGCAAGTAGGAGGGAGAATTAGGCATTTGTAAGGAGAGTTGTGGGTGCTGCTTGGAACCTGAGCTGTGGCCATTACAGTGAGAGGAAAGAGAGGAATTGGTGCCCACACAGGACATGAGGAAGGCCATGAATTCAGGTGAAAGGATCAGTAACATTAGAGGTTTGGAGGGGACAGAACATGGTGGATTTGGGAACTGCTGACTGTACGAAGTGTAAACGGGGCAGGAGAGGGTTTTTGGGAGTTAGACAAGGACCCTGTGTCACATCCTATAGATGATGGGGACTACTGAGCTCTAAGAGGAAGTGAAACATGATCGAATATGTGCTTAAGTAATGGTGCTCTGGTAGCAACTGAGGGAGGAAAGAACTGCAGGGGACTGATCAGGTTAAAGGGCCATTTTGGAATTTGTACTTGTTATATTAATATCTCTATCTTCTGTTGAGTAGATATGAGTAGATATAAATATGTACATATAAACATAAAGAGATTTGATGTTTAAATTTTGTTCAGTATTTCAGGATATGTGCCAACATGTAAAATATAGTTGTATGTATCATGATTTTAATTAAATAAGACAAAATAACTTAACTTTTAAAGTCATACTTGTTCATTAGTAGTAAACAGTAATAGTGCTTTTCTCCATTCTCAACACGCCAGTCTCAATTTGTGGAGATCACAAATAGAGTGGGGCACAGCTAGGTTTACAGTTGTTCATACGGGAAGTAATGCAACAATTACTAAATAATAATACAAGAGTAAACTCTGTGTCATGTACTGACAATGTAAACCTGCTTTCCCCCCATCTGCATGAACAAGTTATTATGGATGGCTCTGAGAATGTTCTAGACACATATAAGAATGTGTGTGTAATATATACATACAAACACACACACACAACGAGCATGGGTTCTATAGCTGGGTTGATTATGAATCCTGGCTTTCTCTCATCCTATGTGATGATGGAAAAGTTAGCTAACTTTTCTATGCTTCATTTTTCTCATTGGTAAAGTGGCATTGATAACTATAGGGGTGTATTATGAGGACAAAAGGAATTAATACAATAAGGCACTTTGGACCCTGTTTAATCATAAAAAGCATTTGATAAATATTAGTTCTTAATTTTATTCAAGACAATTATGAGAATCTGTTGCCATTTTCTTCACCAACAATATCTACATTTAAACTCTTACCCTTTACCAGTTTAGCCTTGATGAAAGGTATAAAAATTTAAAAAGCAATTTTAGGATGGGTCAAGCTACGATCAAGGGCTTGTAAAGAAATTGTCACTTTATTATTGAGTAGACCTGTGCAATGGCCACTCTGTATATGCTCATAATATTTTATTTAGTATAACCTAACATTTAAAAGAAGACAGGGTGATTGCATTAATCCAAGATGAGATACATTTGAGTGTATGTAAGAAAAGAAAGAACGAGAGCTCAAGAACAAAAGAAAGAAAATAGTGAGGGAGGACAGGAAGCCCAGGGTCACACCACAATTAAGAAGATTTATTGCGAAGTGGAAGCTGGCTGGAAAACAAGATGAGTCTACCTGAGTCTAACTTACTGTTTACTAGGGGAGAGATGATGTAACAACAATATTATTCAGGATGCGATAAATGTCGTAAAAGTTACACACCTGATATTTTTGGAACACAGTTGAGGGAGCGTTAATGTCTTGTCTATGGGGTAGTATTATGGGTGATAAGAGAGGGGTGGGAGATCATGTGTAGAATTTAGCGTGACTTTGGCAGTGTGGATCGGTAGTTTAGACCAGGGACCTCTGTCGAGTTGA
This sequence comes from Desmodus rotundus, assembly GCF_022682495.2. NCBI lineage: Eukaryota > Metazoa > Chordata > Mammalia > Chiroptera > Phyllostomidae > Desmodus > Desmodus rotundus. The sequence goes on from NC_071394.1 coordinate 122,148,576, forward strand.
AGTTGGCCACAAATGTGTTCACTAATCATTCCTGCAACAAATATTTACTGAGCGTCTACTATGCCAGATACTTTTCTAGTGATTGTGGCAGAATATAATAGACAAAAAAGCCCACTTCCTTGCAACTAACATTATAGTAGAAAAAACAGACAATAAACAAGATTTACAAAACTAAAATATATTAGATGGTGTAAAGTGCTAAAGAGAAAAGAGGATCAAGCCGGGAAAGGAGACAGGGCGCTGGTGGTGGGTGATGCGGGTGCATCTCTGACTAGATCCTGCAGGTCTCGTCATATCAGGTGATCATAACACATACCTCCAAGCTGCTGATGCTCACGCCAGTGCAGATGCCTCGTCCTCATCACAGCCCTGACTTGAACTAGAGTTTTGACTTGACTATAGAGAACACCCCTAAGTGTGCATGAGCTAACAGAAACTATTTTGAAACGTAGTCACATATTCTCTGAATGACTGTAACCTACTCAAATGCGGACCCCTATGTGCACCTGTGGACTCTTTAACCTCAGAACTGCAGACTATTAAAGATGGAAGGAATGTTATTCGTGACCTGATTGAACTTTCTCATTTCAAAGTAGTTTGTTGGATTAAGTGGCTTGCTTAAAGGCACACAGAGAGTTGGTGGTAGACCCGATGCTTGAGTCTAGATTGGCTGCCTCCTAGTCCCCTTCTGCTTCCATTAAATCAACTTTTCACTTTGCCTCAGGCAGACTACAAGCCTTGGAGAGAGGGAGCCTGACCTTGAGGAAATAGGACTAGGTGGTGCGTCGGGAGAGAGCGTGTAATAAGAGGCACAATTCCTGGATTGTGTCAGGCACAATTCCAGAATTTCTACTTTCATTGTCTTATTTTGTCTTCATAACAACCACTTACACAAGGCTTTATGATTCTGTACCTTGTTTTTTTTCAAGAATAAAAATATGACATATTAATTGAGGACTCTTGGATACCCATCTTCAATTCCACATCCTTCCTTTTCCAGAAAAAGAGCTACCATTTTGACCCTGATATTTCTTTAGCCCCTGAGTGATTTTGTATTATTATATTTTATAAGTATACTTTAAAACATCAAATAACATTATCTTTCAATTTTCAAAATTTTGTAATAATCTTACTCTAAATGTAGAATTCTGCAATAAAATTTTTCCTCTCTCAAAACTGTTTTTGACATTCATCCAAATCCATACATGAATTCAGTTTTATTTATTTTTATTCTTTTTAAGCAGACCTTTACTTCTGAGAGCAATTGAGATTCACAGAACAATGAGCCAAAAGTCCAGAGGGTCCCTGTATACTACCTGCCCACACAGCACAGCCTCCCACTACCAAGATTCTGCAACAGAGTGGCGCCTTTGCTGTAACTAGTTGGTGAACTGATATTGGTAGATTAGTTTTAACTGAAGTCCATAGTTTACATTAGATTTACTCTTTTGACAGACACATGATGTCATGTATTCACCATTATGGTATCAGACAGACTAGTTTTACTGCTATAAAAATGTTCTTTGTTGGATCTGTTCATGCCTCCTTCCCCCTGCCCCGAACTCATGGCAACTACTTATTTTTTTTTACTCTCTCTACAATTTTGCCTTTTCCAGAACATCACATAGTTAGAATTATATTGTATGCTGCCTTGTCATGCTGGCTTCTTTCACTTAGGTTCCTCCACGTCTTTTCATTCCTCATTTCTTTTTAGCACTGACTAATGTTCCGTTGTCTGGATGTACTGTATGTTATTTCCCTATTTGCTTACGGAAGGACAGCTTGGCCTTCCAAGTTTTGGCAGTTACGAATAAAGCTGCTGTACACATCTGTGTGCAGATTTTGTCTAGAAAAAGGTTTTCAACATATTTGGATAAATACTGGCGAGTATAACTCCTGGATTGTATGATAAGAATATGTTTTGTAACCTAAGAAACTGCCAATGTGTTTTCCAAAGTGGTTGCGTATTTCATGTATTTTCATCATGATTTAGCATTCTATTATTTGAATATTACAAAATTTATTTACCTATTCTTCCATTGATGTAGTCTCCATTCTGAGCTTATGTTTTTGTATATATCCTCTTTAGGCACATCATGCAGCTCTCTAAGTTATGGACCTAGACATGGAATTTCTGGGCTGTGAGTAACATACATCTTTAACTTTATTATATATTTTCAAAGTGATCTCCAAAGACATTGAGTTAATTTACACCCCCTCTGTCAATATATATGGAGCCAGCACTCAGTATGTTCAGACCTAATTTTTTAATTCAATCTGAGTGCTGTGAACTGGAAATTCAATATTCTTTCAACTTCTATTTATATGGTTATGAAGGCTTGAGTATATTTTTGTGTATATTGACCACTTGGTTTTTGTCTTCTATGAATTGCATTTTCATATCCTTTGGCTATGTTAAAACTGAGATTGTTTCCATTTTTCCTATTGATATGTAGGAATTCTTTATATATCCTGGGGAATAGCAATAATAGGGAACCTCTATCAAGCTTTGTTTCTGGTATTTCTGAGTATTATAAATATATTAATACAATGATTGTCTCAATAACCTATGAAGTAAGTAATATCTCCACACACAAATAAGGAAATTCAGGTGTTGAAGAATTAAGTTACTTGCCTAAAATCCCACAGCTCTCATTTGTAAATCCATACTTTTTAACCAGTTTACCTTGCTTATTCTAGCTTAAATGTCAGAAAGGGTTATACTAGAATAAAACTTTGTCTTTTATGTGAATAACATTGGAAGCTTTTCCATTTCACTTGATCACTGGTGTTCCATACTTATGATATGAGCAAGGTTTATAGTTGATCAATTTTAATAATTACCTTCTTGTATCCATGTTTACTTCTTGTATCTGTGCCATTTGCGATATGACTTGCTGCTCCAGCCATTAAAAGGCAGAGTTCCTGTCCTCGTGTCTTAAGTCTGGTCTCTCAGTGTAACTTACATTGAACAAAAGAATCTACTAGAAGTGATGAGTGCCAATTCCAGGCGTAGGCTCCTCGCTTGGGACCCTTGCAATCACCACGTGAACATTTCTAGGTTAGCCTTCTGGAGGAGGACCACCCGGTGACCTCTCACTCGACCAATAGCCAGCCAATCATTGGACATGGGAATGAGGCCATTCTAGACCAACTGACCAACTCTGTTTGGCCCAGACCAAAAGAACCACCAGCCAACCCACATTTTTAAGAACTAAGCACGTCCCTGTTGTTTTAAATCGCTGTGTTGGGAGTGGCTTATTACACAGAAACAGCTAAATAATACAGGATTTAACATATCATCTTTTGAGCAAGGATAGTTAAAATGCTTGTTCTGAAGAGTAGCCCAGATAAGTCACACTTTCAATGAAAAATGCAGATTGGCTCTTGTACAATTCCAGGTAGATGAGCTGGACTGAATGTGCATCCCTTTCTGCTCAAGGAAAACCTCAGTCTACATCTCAGGGTCCTCTGGCCAGCTTTTCAAAGCCAAACTGTCCTAGTAATACTTCAAATATGAATAAAATTTTATTGAATTATATTAATGTATGTTAGCAACAACTAAACACTAGCAAATGTTATCACTTTGAGCTATTTTTTTCATTTTCAAATAAGTAACTTTTTCATATTTTAGAAATATTATACTCATTAAGGAAGAAAATACAAAAAAAAAAGTATGAAAAAGAACTTTTTAAAAAAGAGCCTGTAATCCCATCAACACAGAAAGAACTTTGTTGACATTTAAGCTGACTTAGAGTTTCCAGAAATGGTTTTCCAAATTCAGACAGGTCCATCTGGCCCTGCAGATAGAAATATACTCTATATGTAAATGAGAAAACTTCTGAATATGGTTTGAAAATACAGATGTGTGTTACACACACACACACTCCCACAAGTATCTCATCACAGGGTTTCCTTGCAGAATATACAAACACACACACACAATTTGTATAAGCAAATTAGAATGGAAGTCAGCAAGAGTAAAAAAGTTATATTATCTTCTGATTGTCAGTGATTTCAGTGCCAAATATAATATTCGAAGTTCTTAGAGTAATCAAAATGTTTGGAATTTTCATCACAAGTTGATCTACAATTTCTAGAATAACATCAACAACAATGTTAATTTCTGAGTGCTCATATATGCTGTGCTGAAGTCTCTACATTGGTTATTTTTCCCTCTATATAACACTCTGAGATAGGTAATGTTATTAACTTGACCTTAAAGATAAGAACACAGAACCCTGGGAGACTGAGACACCTGTGAATTAGGATTGGAGTTGGGATTTTTCCATTGCCAGTGTTATCTGGGCAGCTGCTCTGCTACAGAGCTTCCGAAGGCCTGAGATTCTGGAAGGGTATCATTGTTGAGCTCTGTGTGATCCTATTACAGAAAAAATATTTTATATATATACATACATATATATGTATGACTCATGCAAAAGATATATTTAATAAAAATATCTTAATATAAAAGAACTTAATAGAAAAGAACTTCACTACTTTTGTAGCCTTTTGGGTAGAGGGTTCATAATATCTCACTGTGGTTTGAATAAGAAATTTGAGCATATTTTCATACGTTTACTGGCCATTTGAATATCTTTATTTGCAAAGTTTCTATTTAAAACTTTCGCTCTTCTTTTTCCATTTAACTTCTATTTGAACTGAATTACAAAATTCTTTCTATATGTGAATAAGAGTCCTTTTTCTGATAGATGTACCCAAATATTTTCTCTCCATCTGCAGCTTACCTTTTTCTCTCCTAATGATAACTATTGATGACATTGAACTATATCACTCTTAATAAAATCAAATATATCAATTTTTATAGTTTGTTATGTTTAAAAAAATCGTTGCCTATTCCAAAGATACAAAGACACTCTTCTATGCTTTCTCTTACAATTTTTATTTCTAAACCTTTCACATTTAGATCTGCAATCTGTCTGAAATAGCTTTTGCTTATGGTATGAAGTAGGGATCAAGATGCATTTTTTTTTCAACAAAAATATCCATTTTATCCAATATCGTTTCTGGAAAAGACCATACTTGTCCCTCTGCACTACAGCATCCCTCTGTCATAAATCATTTGCCCATCAAAGTGTGGTTCTCAGAGCCCATACATGCATCCTTACACCACGACCATGTTGTCATAATTACTCTGTGTACACGATGGGTCTTGATAGAGTGCTTCATTATTTTTGAAATTTATATATTTTTAAACTAACAATGCTGAACAGTTTTTCAAAAATGGGCAATTGACTCTTAATGAGTTGCTTATTTATTTCATTTTCTAATTTTCTATTATGGTGTTTATATTTATTACTGGACCATAAAAACTTTTGATTTAATAAACATGTAAATCTTTTGGTTACTATATTATAAATAATATGCACAGTTTGAGGTTCCTTTTTTATTTTTGCTTATTGTATTTCAACATATGGTGGTCTCCAACTTTTATATCATAAAATTAATATACTTTTTCTTTTTGTCTCTTATGTTAGGAATGTATTTTATATTTGGAAAATTGTTATTTTGTTCTAAATGAGACAACATCTTGTCTAGGTTGTTATGGCTTTTTTGTTTACACTGAACTTTTAATCTACCTGGAAATTGTTTCTCATACCACATAAGATGGAAAGACAAATTCATTATTTTTTTCCAAATATGGAATTATTTAATCCCATAGTAATTACTAAATAAGAATTTCCTTCATTTATCATTTGACTATAAAAGATGCCCAAATCATAAATATACATGAGTGTGTGCTTTAATTTTTCAATGAGAATTTTACTATAGTTATTAAGAGAAGAAGGAATGTATATCATTAAAGTATGGGTGAAAGAAAAGGGAAAGTTTGAGGAGAGTAGATAAAAGACAAGATTATCCAAGGTCAAGAGTACTGTTGTGCTGGAGAACAAAGGCAGCCTCTCAGGTGAGGTTGGGCAGGAACCAAAAATTCAAAGCAGAGCTTCTTAAAAACACAATCCTGAGGATCAATGAATCCAGGAGCTGGTTCTTTGAAAACATAAACAAAATTGACAAGCCTTTAAGCAGGCTCATCAAGAAAAAAAGAGAGAGGATCCAAACAAACACAATTAGAAATGAAAGAGGAGAGATTACAACTGATACCACAGAAATGCAAAGGATTGTAAGAAATTACTACGAAGAACTGTATGCCAAGAAATTTGAAAACCTAGGTGTAATGGACAAATTTCTAGATAAATATAATCTTCCAAAACTCAATGAAGAAGAAGCAGAAAACCTGAACAGACCAATAATAGCAGATGAAATTGAAGAAGTAATCAAAAATCTCCCGACACACAAAAGCTCTGGCCCAGATGGTTTCACAGGAGAATTCTACAGAGCATTTAAGGAGGAGCTAACTCCTATCCTTCACAGACTATTCCAAAAAATCCAAAATGATGGAAGATTCCCAAACTCTTTTTACAAAGCCAGCATCATCCTAATCCCAAAACCAGTTAAAGACACAACAAAGAAAGAAAACTTCAGGCCAATATCGCTGATGAATATAGATGCTAAAATCCTTAACAAAATATTGGCAAACCGCATCCAGCAATATATTAAAAAGATCATACACCGTGACCAAGTGGGATTCATCCCAGGGATGCAAGGATGGTACAAATTTCTCAAGTGCTTCTTAAATGAGTAGGTATGTATCACTGGGGGATTTTGTAAATGTGGGTTCAGATTCAGTAGCTCTTGGGTCAGGCCTATGATTCTGCATCTCCCACATTCCCAGGTCGTAATGAGGCTGCTGATGTGCTGTCAAAGGCTAGAGCATCGGGGCCTTCGTGTTCCCCTCCCTTCCATGCATTCTCTGGTGCGGATCTGTTTCTGACACCTGGCTTGCACTTGTGAATTCACTGCTTGGCACCTCCCGGTAGACTCTCCCTATTTCCTTGCTCCTACTTTGCATTTGTTTGAACCATAACTGATACACTCTGTCTTTTCTGACCCAGATGACACTGCTTGGTCAACCTGAGCAGGTTTGATAACATATTCTGGCCCTTTCTCCTGCATCACTCCATGCTGCCAGACTGATTCAGTGAAACCAGAAATCATTTTCTATTTATTTCCAATAACACTGGGTTTCACTTAATGGAAAGCCTGACATCTAATTCTGCTTTTTCTTTTTTTAAAAAAAGGTTGTTATTTTTTTAGGTGGGAACACCTATAGTATGATGAATTTAGAGAATGCCATGGTCCTTGGAAAATAAAAAAAGTTAGATACTCTAATAGAAATAAGCAGAACTACTATTTCTTTAACATTGAGCTTCCCAGATTTCATATTGTAGTTAAGGTTGTTATTGTATAAGCTTTTCCTAACATTTTTGTCATTATCATTAAAATTTGCCCCCAAAACTCACTGTGTTAAATGTTGTTGAGCAAAGAAATATAGAGTTCATTGCATTTAAGTAAAGATGTCTTTTGAAATTAATAGAATTATTAGTATGCATCATCAGCTCTTTCCAGATTCGTGTTTTCTAAATCTTTATTGAAGAACAAAATGGAAATTATAACTGTCTGCTCTTTTAATTCAGTAATAATAATTTTCTTTTGTTTTTTGTTTTTCACATGAAACAGAATTAATTTTGGTATCAATTTGCCTTCACAGAGAAAATATTTATGTGACTGTTAAATAATTCAGGCTAGAAACAGCCATTTTTTTCAAAAATAAAATATCTGATTCAATCCAGTAACGTTGGTTTCAACATAGGCAAGGATGGATTGTGATTAGCAGACCCCGGGTGGTAGTGGCTGAATAGAATAAACTAGATGATTTTTCCCGAGTCAGATCACTACTGCTAATCAGAATTGGAGCCAAGGAACCTCAAAAGAGATATGCCACCAGCCTGTGGTATCCAGAGTTGGAAGATGTAATCATGTTTATGGACCAGTTAAAAACTAACTAACGAAAGGACTTGGCAATTGTCCCAAATAGCCTCTTCTGACTCATCTCATGAACATAAATGGGTTGCACAGGTACTGAATATATGAGCACAGCTGAGTAGATAGGGGCCTTCCTTTCTGACTATGAAGTCCTGCTGGGCTAGGGTTCGAAGTCCAGCTGGACACAAGCTTTGGGTGGTGCTGGAGTAGCTGACAGTGGATTCGTCTCCCACGCAAGTCTCTGACTGCTGCCATCTCACCGAAGTTCTGCTGGCGAGTCAATTCTTCTGTTGCGGATAAGCCAGCTACACAATGTTGCAGGGACCAGTGCGAAAATGAAAACATGGAGCTCCTTGTTTAACAATTAAGAATTATGTGACAGTTCTAACAGATCATTAAACCTTACTTACATCGGACCTTTCTGGGCACAGGGCACAGGGTGTGTGTCAATGAAATCACCATTCCTATATGTGGATCCAGCTTTGAGTATAAATTGAATAAAAGTGATTCAAACTTGTAAATAATCCACAAAGAAGCCTCCAGATGGCTGACTCGGCTTCTTTAGGTTTTTGTTGAGTACTTCCTGGTTTCTCTAGTGGGAACGGAAGAAGTGCTGCTGGTGACGTTTCCCAAGACCACGTATGGATCTCTAATTGGGTTCTTCTCTTGAAGCACTTTCCAAAAACATTGGCAAAACTTCAAGACTTTTATTTTTTACTTTTTCACCCTTGATAATACATGTTACACAAATTTTTGCATTTTTGTTGACTCTGAGACACCTTGGGGACCCTGAGATAGCTTGGCCTTGGGAATCTCTATAAAAATACACCAATGAGGGATGATTTTCAGTAATTCTTATTTCTCTACTTTCAGAAAGGAGAATTCCTTCACTTTGACATAAGTTGCTTCCTTCAGCCTTTTTTTTTTTTATTATACACATTGAGGTCAATGTGATACTTGCTTCTAACTGGCACCATTCAATGCTATGTGCCAGTGTCCCTCCAATTATTGCTGTATATTAATTTTGATTAGACAGGAGGTGGCTCTGTGAGTCTTGACTTCCTGCCAGTACAATCAAATATGAGCTGTGGGTATGGAAAGCAAATGTGACTTCCTATACCCCAGTGCGGAGTGTATTACTTATAATTTACTTAAAAAGTGAGTTGTGTTTCAGCTAAGTGATTACAAATGTCTTTATTGGATAAAGAGTCTGAAGTGGGCATCCAGTTAATATTCTGCTCCTTCTCGGTCCATGAATAATGCAATTGCAAAGTTTTATCTTTCAACAGCCCCATTGTTAGGGACGGAATTGTACCCACCCCACAAAATCCATATATTGAAGCCCTAACCCCCAATGTGAATATATTTGGAGGTGGGGCTTTTAGGGGGATAATGAAGGCTAAATGTCATAAGGGTAGAGCCCTAATCTATAGTACCAGTGGCCTTTAAGGAGATGAAGAGGGACCAGATCTTTCTCTCTTTCTTCAAGCACAACCAGAAGAAAGGCCACATTAGAACAGTGTGAGAAGGCAACCTAAGTCTTGAACTTGTCACCTGTTGTCTAGTCACTCAATCTGAGGTGTTTTGTTGTAGCAGCCCTAGCAGATGAATACACACATTTTATTAATTTTGGAATAATTCTTCCGCTCAGAAGAAACTATTGTGAAAATTTAGGTTTGAGAGCAAATGGAAATGAAAAAAAAATGACTGTGTGGATGTGTGGATGTGTGGACTGGCTTGTTCTTCAGCCTTGGCTTGTAATAACGTACATATCAAGCAGGAAGGAGGAGACCTGTAGAATCCACAGTGGTTGCAAACCTGGCCAGATTACAAGCTTTTCTCCTGGGCTGGGTAGTCCCTCATCCTCCCGCCCCACCACGCATAAGAAGTTAACTGTGACTTATAGTCACGATGTGCGTAGTAGAGTCCTACTGAATTCCCCTAGCATTTACTAATACATTTAATGAAATATTACTTTGGACTAATCATTTTTAACTTATTTGTATATCCACCCCCCCCCATGGGAAAAAAACGTATTTGAATACACTGAAAATCCTTTTAGTGCCCAAATATGTTCCTTTTGTTTTAGTATCCACAGACCTACTCTGGTACCTGGCATACAGGAGATTTCTGATATGAATTTGAGTAATGAAGTGGATAAATGAATGACTCATTCCCCAATTAAATCTCATAGTGACACTTCAAAGTATGTTTCCTCTGTGAAACAGATACAACAAGAAGTACGGTGTGTTCAGTTTCAGTAATTTGGTTAAGTCACTGTGGCATAGCTCTTGCTATGGATCCTACTGTCCCCGGTGTTTATGCTGAAACAGCCTTGATTATAAAAGCCCCGCAAATTAACTTGTCAAAGGCTGTGTAATTTATATATTTTGTCCATGTTCAAATAATAAATTTTTGTTATTTGTTTAATACTGACCTCATGTCAAACAATTCAGTCAACCAGGCAAAGTTCCTATTAGTTACAGACCTCATATTCCCCCTAAAAGATTTAGAGGATGTTCATCATACCTGAAATAAATAACAGTTCTAGGGGGCTTCTCTCACTGACTTTCTGTCATTTGTCTTTGTCTCTCTGTGTCTCTCTTTATGTTAAACAGCAAGCTCTCAAGATGCTGTCAAGGGAAACAATTAGGTTTCATGCATCCAAAATAGTATTGCTATGTTAGTTGCAAATTATATTAGGACTGGGCCATCAACATAAATCAAGCTCCCCTTCTTTCATTATGAGACTGTAACGTACAATTAAACTTTGCATTTCTTTTTTGCTCCAGTAGAACAAATGCTTAGGCTTGTGTAGGGCTTCTTTCCATCCTGTTAAGTTACACTCGTTTAAATTTTGTTTTAAATGAGAGATACGGTCATTAATACTTGACAAGGGAGAAGCTGACTATAGGATTAGAGAATATTGAATGTCTTGCATCTGAAGTCTCTTTCTCTGACTATAGCAATGGAGTAAGAACCCAAAGAAATTCATCTGTCTTCAGAGCAACACTCAGCAGGCTCTTTACACATGTCAATCATTTAATCCTCACACCAACCCGGCAAGTTAGATATGATTATCTCCATTCTAAAGATAAGGGACTAACTTGGAGGGTGGTGCACAGGTACTCATCCGGACAGAAAATGTTCGAGTTGGGATTCATATCCAGGTTTTTCTGGCATCCTTTTCAAACCAAAAACCTACAAGAAATATTTGAAGTACAATGAGGTATTTTTGATATATTAATTGTGAATGTTTAGATGTAATGAATTTAAATGCATTTAAAATATTCTCCCTTTTGCCAATTCCCATTAAAAATTGAGGAGTTAGAATAGATTATGACCATAAACTTGCTATTTACTATTTTTTTATTAAATGCTTTTGAATTTCATTGTTGTTCGAGTACAGTTTTCTGCCTTTTCCCCCATCCCCTCCCACCACCCCAGCCATTCCCACCTCCCTCCCCTGCTTCCACCACCCCTTGTTTTTGTCCATGTGTCCTTCATAGTTGTTCTTTTTTGTGTGCCAGAAAATAAGGTAAGCTCTTTACATGCTTTAATTTATAAATTCCTCAGAAGAAATGATGTAGGTGCTATATTATCTATATTTTACAGATAAGATGAATGGGACCCAGAGAAGATCGGCAACTTACTCTAGGTCACATAACTCTAAAGTTGGCAAAGTTGGACTTGAACCAGGTCTCTGATTCCAGAGCCACATCCTTAACCATCTGTTACGCAAAGTCAGATTCCACAAAAGACTAGCTTTTTCAGGTTTTATGAGTGGTTGTCGGCCAGGCAATGGAGCTAAGGTGGGTGGGGCTGAGTTGGGGGAAGGGCTGTGACAGGGTTGTGTTTGTACTAAACATGCAAAATGGCAAGTTGTTCCCAATACGGAACTTAAAGCAGCATGTGTCCCATTATCAGCATGGATTGGGAAACCCATTTCAGCAAGGGCACACATGCAGCCTTGAGATTGCTAAAGCCATAGGGCCATGTTGCTTCTCTCTTGAAAGCTCAGAAATCCCTCTTTCAACAGTGGGTAGTCACCAGAAATTCCAAAATATCCTTTGTCCTCATGCTCACTTCTGGAGAGAATGTTCTTGGTCTTCATTCCAGGAGCACAGAATCATGTTTCATTTTTTAAAGACATTGTTTGCTTACCAGGGTTACTTTAACATTCTGCAACGCCACTTTAACGTTTTTGCCATGTTCTGTAAACAACGTCTTTGTAGAGGCACTTGTCAAGGACAAGCTCTGCTTTGTCACTGAGCTCTCATCACCCACGTGGGGACTTTTTCAGAGGACTTCCCACCACTCTTCCCGTTCGGTCCTCCCTCGCGCATCATTATCATGCTTATTTTATTCAGAGCCTTGATGATCAGACTCATTCCTTTTCTCTAAATCTAAGTTTTAGAGGAGGGCTGCCCAATAGATTAATGGCTATCCACATATGGCCACTTAAATTTAACTTTACAAAGCTATATAAAACTAAAAATGTACTTTCTCAGATTACTAGCTACAATGAATGTGGCTATGACTACAATATTGAACATGGAAGATGTAGAATATTTCCATTATCAGTGAAAGTTCTTTGGGTAGCGCTGCCCTACAGCTTTGATTTCCTAGGGAAGATTTCCCTTAATGAATGTGGTAGATTATATTAATTTTCATGGTCCCTCAATTGTGTGTCTCTTCCTGGAGTTTCCTACATATAGTGCTATTCTTTGCAACAAAATTACATATACCTTTGACACACTGCCATCAAGTTTGACCCTATGACTTGCTTTGCCCAGCAAATGATGAGCATAAGCAAAGTGTGTACCTTCTTAGAGGAAACTTTAATACCCAATGTGTGCTTTGCCATGAGATCTTTTCCCTCAGTAATATGCAAACTGTGTTTGAAAATGAGGCTCTTCCTGGGTCCCTAAGTGAAGGGGACATGGAGTAGCACTGAACACATTCTTATCAATATTGAATGTGAAGGAAAAATAACCTTTTATTGTTTTAACTCACTATTTTTTAGTATCATTTATTTTCACATACTCAGTTGACTGAAGCTGACTGATACAAAATGGACTCTCTCTCAATATTCAGAGGATGAAACCAGGGATACTAAGTGATTCCATCAGTGATATTCTGCAGAGGGCTCAGCTGGAAGCCAGTGCACCAGGAACCGGCCATAAGGTGATGCGGTTCATATCAGGTTCACAAATTATACAGAGAATGAAAGGTTTGCCCCTGGGTGTGTTGGTTAAGCCACGTAACAGGACAAGAGCTGATATTTTTGGAGTTCATTCTATCGTCAGGTGCCCAGACCTGAGCGATTGTTATGTCTAGTGTGCGAACCACCCTCTTGTGAAGAGCTCTCTGCAATGATAGATGTGCTTTCCGCAGTCAAATGACTCTTTTCATTTATTCTAATAACCTCTGGTGTCTGCAGGAGGGAGACTTTTCTCTTATTATTTCTAGGATTTTTTTTCCATTCCGACACTCTATATTTTGTAGTTAGATCAGTGCAGTAATAATACATGTGAATACACAGTAAGGGATTGAGGATTTTGAGATAAAGTAGGCAATAAGTTCACTTGTTCAGCCTGAGGAAGAGATATAGGAAGTGAAGGTAGCTCAAGTTCTCAGATTGATATGTTATTGTCTTTTTATTTTTTTTACTTTTGTACTTCCATTCTCATATGGACTGAAAGAAAATTTGAAAATCATCATGTCCTTGGGGGTTGGATCCTTGCTACTCATAGTGACTAAGGTAATGTTTCTTTGAAGAAAGAGAGCGATGGAGAGTTAGGGACTCACATTTGAATATCTTGTACATTTGGGTCAGTAGAATGTTGAGATCATCACTGATACATCTCTGTAAAAAATGTATTTTTGACTAAAATACCACAAAGAATGAGACACTATGCCATGGGACTGAAAGAGCGCCGATCCAAGGATAAGATGTCCTGGGCCTGCTACTCACGGGATAGAGAGATTAAAGGGAATTCCTTCATGTACGAGATCTCTGCTGCATTGTCCATAAACGGAATGCTTTGCCCAGATGACGTAACTGCCTCTAACCTGTAGATGATTTTGTTTAAGGGGCTTATTTTTATTTTATTAAAAAAAAATTTTTTATTGTTATTCAATTACAGTTGTCTGCACTTTCTCCCCATCCCTCCACCCCACCCCAGACAAACCCACCTCCCTTCCCCGCCTCCACCTTCCCCCTTGGTTTTGTCCATGTGGATGATTTTTAACAAAATTATTGATACAGTTTTAATAAAACACATATTATGCACCTGGGTATATTTTTAAAGAAAAATGTGTGTAAGAATTTGTACACAAACTATAAAAGTTTATTGATATATTGGAGCAATACTTTTGTGTACTACTAAAGTTAAGAGAGTATTAATCTGAATTACAATGAAGTCTCAGCTGATGTTGCAAAAAGCTCTGGGTGGGTATTCAAAGTAATATGTGATTATGGCGAGGGACATGGCTGTGATGAACAGCTGAAAGTCACAGGAGGTGTAGGAAGGGTGTGTCACCCTGAAGAAGGATGTAAGTGGAATACCACAGTACATCCTACAGGAAGGATGCACCCATTGATTACATAAACACTGTGAGGGACGATTATGTACTAGGAACTTCCTTATGCTTCTGATTCTAGCCATCATCTCATGAAGCCTGCATTATCATAGGGGTAGACACAAGATACATAGGTACAGTGGAGGGACCGTTTCCATGAGGCTGTATGCTGAATATTTCAGGGAGGGTTTTCAGCAGAGGTAATCCGAGTTTGTGTAGAGAAGACAATATACACTGAATCTTGGTCAATGGGTAAAACTTTGTTGAGCAAAAGTCTTTAGAATGACACATGGAACAAGGAAGCATACAATGCAAGTTTATCATTTCTGCATTTGTGTATTTCCAGCCATTGTTCGTTACCACAAACACTAGTTTCTCCAGAAATCATTTTTGTGTGATGTATGTATGGTGTATAGTAGGTGCTTGATAAATATTTCTGAAATAAATGTGCATATTTTAAACTGACATGAGAATATCATATCAATAACGAACTAAAACATTCCTTCAGTGTGAGGTGAGCAGAAGCATGGAATTCAGTAGAAAGCTGAAGAAAAGTCTGATCCTGTCTTCTGGGCTCTTGATGTTCTCGGGTAGTCAATTACAGCATGTGCATTGCAACTCAGCTAGCTTTTTGTTTTTAATTTAGCAACTCTTATGTGAATTGCTCTTGTCAAACTGAATAAAGCTAATGTGTATTCAGTGCCATCCATGTTTTTATGACTCCGTAAAATAATCAGTGCCAGGCTTTAAACATAATAAAGCATTTTGTTTTGATTTTTTGTTTGTTTTTGTTTTTTTAGTGACATGTTTGCCCTGTGAATAAGTTGCATAAAAAAAGAATAAGAATTTTCTACTCCAACCTTCTTAAATGCGACAGACTTCAATGAAGTAAATCAGAAAGCAATGCATGGTAAATTTCATGGATTATACAAGTGATGGAATTGAGTAGAAGGAAAAGTAAACACTGTATATTGGTTCAGAAAGCAAGAATGTTCTTCACTTGCTCAAGAGCCACCTCAATTCTGGGAGCTATTAGCATATATATAGCTAGAAGAGATGGACAAGGTCAAATTTTGGAAGTTCTTAAATGCCTAATCTAGAAGATAGCATGGTAAGAATTGCAAGAATCTGAAATAAAGATGGGCAATATAGAATAAGAAAGTAGCCCTGTATCTAAGGTGTCAGAGAGGAAGAATGCATAAGACTAGTTAAATGATTAGATATGAAGTGAAGAAGAAGGAGAGGGAGAGGATGAACTGGACACTAGCTACATGTTCATCAAACCAGTTCTCCTTCCTTTGTACAGAGTTCATCGATGTTTCTTGATTATTTTGCAGTTGGGTGGAGTCACAGTTCTTTCCAATGGAATGTACACAGAAGTGGTTGTGGGCAGGAGAATGGAAGAGGACTGAATGGGGTCAGGATGACCTTAAAGCCATATTTAGAAGATGGTAGATCCATAGATGAAAGTACCTCAAATCTTCAAATGACTGAATGAAACAGAGACCCCACTAATCTATACTGAGTCTAGTCTGAATGAGAAATAGCATCGGTGTGTATGTGTGTAGTCTTTGAGGTTTTGACTTGTGTTTTTTATAGCAGCTAGAATTACCCTGATTAATACAATTGTCATTCACTTTTATGGCTTGAGAATATGGGCAGATGAATAATACTCTCACCAAACTATGGCACACAGACAGATGAGCTTTTAGGGTAGGAGAGGACTTTAGATTTAATCAATTAATTTTGAAATGACTGTGGTTAATCAAAAAGTATATGCCAATGTGAAATTTGGATATAATGCTGGAGCTCAGAGGAAAAGATAAAGCTGGAAGCACAGTTGTCGGAGTTATTGGCATAGATTAAAACTGAGGCTGTGAGAGAGTGAATAATAATATCTAATTGTTGGCATGTTACGAGAAGAGAAATATTGTCCAGGGCCAATACCTTAGGAACATGAACACTGAAGAAATAACAGCAACAAGAAGAACTTGCAAAAGATAATGGAGGGGGCAAAAAAGTGGTTAGGAGGAAATCCAGGAAAACGGAGTATTATATAAAGATAGAGCTACACACAGAAGTTAACAGCCAACAAAACCAGTGTTTGCAGGAAGATCCAGGACTAATCAGTTCATCAGATTTTACTGCTAGGAGGTCTTCTGTGTCTCGGCTGTGTACCCTGTTTGTTCAGGGTAGTCCAAGTTGATGCTTCATTATTCTTTTTTTTTTTTTGGATTTTTAAAAACTTTTTAAAATTGTTGTTCAAGTACAGTTGTCTCCATTTCCCCCCCACCAGTCTCCCCACCTGAGCCATCCCCACTTCCCACCCTTGATCCTACCCGCCTTTGGTTTTGTCCATGTGTCCTTTGTACATGTTCCTGAAAACCTTTCCCCCTTTTCTCCTCAATATCCTTTCCCACCTCCCCTCTGGTTACTGTCAGTTTGTTCTTAATTTCACTGTCTCTGGTCATATTTTGCTTGCTTGTTTACTAATGGTGGTTTTTTTTTTTTTTCACTTCAAAAGCACCCTGGTTTGGATAATAAGCTATATGGTCACATTAGTCATAAGAATCTTTGCTAAGAATAGTGTTTGTGGTAATGAAGAGAGTTTGCTGTAGGTTGAGGAGTTCATGGGTGAGAAAGTGAGGAAGGAGAGTCTCTTTTAATAAGCTTAACTGTGAAGAGAAGGGTTGAAGTAGTTGGTTGAGGAATCAATGGAGGGAATTTTGTTGTTTGTTGGTTTTCTTTTCAAGTTAGGAAGAACCTGAGCATCTTTTGTGCTGAGGAAAAAAAAAACTGTAGATAGGGAGAAATGTTAGATTTTTTTGGTAATGAAGAGAGTTTCTAACAATTAGGTTCTGAATAAGGCAAGATGGGGTAAATGTCAATTGTTCATCTGCTTTATCAGTCGCTGGCTCTCATTTCACCACTCAGGGTCTCAGATATTGTAGGTCATACGCCTGCATTATGAGTGGCATCTCATGAAAGACGAGGCCTGTATTTTAGCAAAGGCAACATCTCTGTGGTCCTGCAAGTGTTCGTGGCTTCCTCAGCTTCAACATGTGTTCAGATGCTTTACCATCATTTTTACCTTCTAATCTCTGTAGTCAAATCATGGGCTGTACTGTGAACACATTTTATTTAATACCTGAGGTATAAATAGGCTGTTTATTAATAAATACATATTTTTCTTCTCTCTTGGGGACCACAATCCCTATTCAGTCTCTGGGTATATATTTATGTCCTTAGAAGTCTCTCAATCTACACAATTCAAGATATAGGAGTAAAGAATCACTCATCCATAGTGTGCTACTGAATAATCAGTGTTAACTGTAGTACATTTGAGGGAAAGATCAGAACTGAAACAGGTAAGATACAGGCAGACGAACCACGATTAGGATTTCTATTCACCTAGGAGAATGAGAAAATGCAACCTTCAGTGTCATTGAATCGTGCACCTTCTATAGGATATTTTGGTTAGCAGAGAACTTTATTGCAATAAGAAGCATTTTTTTAATGAAAGAAATTCTTCTATTGTAGAAAAAATGAAAAGATTTGAAAAGAAATTACTTTTTTTTAAGTTTGCGAAAGGACTGCTGCGTGAATTGGTGACAGGCTTAGAACTGGCTCAGTGGTTCATGTATAATTGCAAGCCAGGAGACTTAGCAGAAAGTTGAAGTTGAGATCTCATTATAAAAAAGAACTTACTGCTGTTGAAGATCTCTTCCACTAAAGTTAATATCTGGCCCAAGAGAAGCCATTTTTCAGAGGATGTCAGTAATAATTGTGATTTTCCCAAAGTAGCAACATCATATATAAATGATCATGTCTCATTCCCACTATGAGACTGCCATATTTAAAAATGTTTTAGTTTAAGAAGTGTCTGACTCATCTCCTTCAACAGTCAAGCAGTACTTGTATTGGACTTTGCTGACTTCTTTCATCTTCAGGTCTCTGGGAATTTAGATCTCTAGGAGAGCACACATTTTCTCACAGAGATGAGTAAAATTTGAAGAAAGGAAGAACAGCCTTAGCAAAACTAACTTTATTAAATAGTGCTGGATAGGAAGAAAAAGATTGCGTAAGTGGGCAGCAATATATAAGTTAACAAATTGGGGGAGGCAAACTTGATTATGCCGAGATGATGAGTAGTGGTCAGAGACTAGGGAAAGAAAACAGAGAGAAACCAGGCTGACCGACCTAGAAAACCTAGAAATGGGATCACAGGATATGGTTGTGAAGCATCATTTTCAACATGAAGAGAATGGAGCCCTGTGTTTAATATTAGGTTTCATTGTAGGTGGGTGGGTGGCTACCTTACTAATTCTTTGTTTCTATAATCTGCATTTAAGATAGATTGTAGATTGGATGTTTTTATTCCAGAGCTAGTTTACTCTTTGCATTAAACTTGTCTTCTTCCAGTCTTGTTCATCTCATTGAATGAATCCACCCAATTCCAAGGTAGAAAACAGGATATCATTCCTAATTTCTCTGTTCCTTTGTCTTGTGTAACCAGTCAAAACCCGTATCTGGTAAGTCCCATTTCCTGTAAGGATTTAAATCCATGAACCTCCTGCCTCCTCCATTGCTACCACCCTAAGGTATCCTGTTACTTCTTAGCTGGATTTCTGCAACTATCTCTTTTACATTCATTCTTTTCTTCTACAAAACACTCTCTAGATAGCATTGATTCTCCATACAGCAGCAAGAGAAATTTAATGAACAATGCAAATCTAATCATATCACATTCCTTTAGAAAGTTCTTTAATTGTTGTCCATTTTCTTTATGTTGTTTTCTAACATCCTTACCTACACGGCCTTCAGTCACTGTCTTTGAAACATTTTTCTCCTTTCTGTGCAATCTTTTCAGCCAGCCACTTAATACTTACCCTTCTGGCTTCATCCATAGGGGAGGTTTTCTCTGATGTCACTCAAGTTAGGTAAGAACCTGCTGTTTTATATTTTTTACTGCCCTGTCCACAGCGTGCATCACAGTGTAATTAACTATATTTGTTACTTGTGCAATAATTGGGTTGGCACTTCTTTTCCTGTAGACCGTAAAATCCACAAAGGCAAGGTCTGTGCAATGCTGGATTCCCCAGTACCCACAACCGTGCCTGGCACTGGTAGATTCTCATTATTAAATGAGGAAATTAATGGATATTTGGCTAAAGAAGTTAATACCAGCAAGAATTCTTCTGATCTTAACATTATTTTATTAATATATAGCAGCAGTCGCTTTGATGAGAATTCAAGATTAATCTTATTTGTATTTAAAAAGTATCCTTCTATCATTCTCTTATGCTTTATTTCATAACTTGTTAGGATGAAATCACATGTATTTTCTTGTCCTAAAAGAGCTTCTTGACTGCTGTCAAGCTGCGTGTTCCTTTGTTAGTGTGTGTGTGAACGCTAGGAGTGGTTTGGCTGGATTTTCCCAGGGTTCTGTCTGTGGATGTAAAGATATTTTAGAAGAGAAAGGGTGAAAGAGCATCTCTTTCAAGCCGATCACTTTCCAGAAGTTCCATTACTTGCTAAAAAAGATGGTTATAGGATTGTTTTCTATGGCAGCCTGACTCTCTTGGTACTGTGTTATAAAATGTGGCTACACACACATGTTGTAGATAAATAGGATACTAATTCCCAAGCCAAAGAGATGTCATTTGGACATCGTTTTAGAAACCATGGTACAATTGTAAATATTTTAGCAAATTGGCCTGTTGAAATGGGAAAGATTGTGGGCTTGAAATCTTGTACAAACTGGGCACATGCCCTTTCTCTTGGCCACATCCTTTTCTGTTACATTTCTGTTTTTGGCATTCAAATACAAAGAGGGTGTTTCTCACTCTCCTTAGTTTTTAGCACATTATTATATTCGCCTAGTCAATGTTCTTCTTTTATTTTATGTTATTTACCCTTTTCGCTCTCTTTCCCGATCTCTATGTCCACTCTGAGCATCGACTGACGTGTTTGATGTGTCTGTAAATGTGCACACTTCTTGGGTAAGATGAGTATTGTTTTGTGTTTGTTTCAAAAGTCTGCATTAACATTGTGCTATGATTCACATTCCTCTTCCTTTTGTAAAAAATATTCAGGCCCTGATGGGTTGCTTAGTTGGTTGGAGTATCATCTCATACACCAAAACGTTGTGGGTTTGATTGCTGGTCAGGGCGTGTGCCTAGGCTGCTGGTTTGACCATCAGCTGGGGCATGTACAGAGGCAACTGATTAATGTTTCTCATGCCGATACTTCTTTCTCGCTCTCTACTGCCTTCTTCCCTCTCTAAAATCCATAAACATATCCTTGGGTGAGGATTGCAACAAAAGTTGAGATCTATTTATCTTAACTGTTTGTATATCTAGTCTTTACTTCTAAATAGGGGTTTTCTATAATATAAATCTATCACATTTTATTTTTTTGTAAGCGATGGTAACTTGGTGTCTTCCAGTGTTTTGCTATGAAAAAAACAGTATTATATACCTATCCATCTGTGTGCACCTTCATAGATCTCTGAAACTATTTATTTAGAATATACCATATTTTTCAGACTGTAAGGCGCACCGGACCATAAGATGCACCTAGGTTGTAGAGGAGGAAAATAGCAAAAAAAAATTTGAAGCAAAAAATGTGCTCCTGCTCCCGCCTCCTGTGACCCCACTCCACCGCCAGCCCCCCACCCCCCAGCGAGCCAGGTAAGCTACATTCGGACTATAAGATGCACCCCCATTTTTTCCCTCCCAAATCGGTGGGGGGGCGAAGTGCATCTTATAGTCCGAAAAATATGGTACTCATATCTTCAGGTGAGGGATTTCTGGTAGTACATATGCACACTTCAATTCATTTGATCCCTGCAGAATTATTTTCAGGATAGCTGTATTAGTTCAGGTTACTTCTAGTAGTACATGAGAGTTCTTGTTCACACATTTGCCAGGTCTGAATATTATCAGCCTTTTTAATGTTTCATAAACTCACAGATTTAATATTGTATCTATTGTTTTTTCCTCATTTTTTAACATTGAGGTATATTTGCCTACAACCTAAAGTACAGATTTCAAATGTGCAGCTCAGAGTTTGACAAAGGGATAAACCTGTGTTGTACCAAACAAATCAAGATATGTAGCATTTCGACCATTGCAAATATTCCTCTTGATTCCCTCTCTTGTTTTTATTTGAATTTTCATGGTTTTTAATGCATTTCTATATCTTTTCACATGTTATTATAATATCTCTTGATGGTTATAGCTTCTATGTTAAATAAGATCATATTTTCTGGTTGAGTTTTGTTGGTGTTGGAGAATATTTATCCTAAGTTGATCTTACAACTAGCAATAGTAATGAACTCTTCTATTAGTTTGGTACTGTGTTTTTTCTATTGAGTTTTCTGTGTAGAAGATGAAATCATGAACTAATAGGGAGTTTTACTTCTTTCTTTCAAATTTGACTCTTTTGCCATGTTTTCAGTTTTTTAGCATTGACTTAGACATCTGATACTATGTTAAACCATAGCAGTGTGTGAGGTCATTCTTGCTTTGCTTAAATGGAATGCATCTGAAATTTATTTACTAATTATTTTGCTTGATGTAGGGTGGGGTTTTCAGTCACTATTAAGTTAAATATTTTGATTTATATTATTAGCTTTCTGATAGTTTCTTTACATACCATAAATGGGTATTAGATTTTTTAAATTGACTTTTAAGATGGAACTCTCTTTGTAATCCTGAAATAAGACTACTTGATCAAGATGTATTATATGTTTAATCCACTATTAGATTTAGTCAACTAGTATTCTATTTAGGATTTTGTGTACATATTACATAGGTATGTGTGTAGATATATGTTTATATATACATATATCATTATATACACACACATATACACATATGTACACAGACACACATATGCCTGTCTGGAAAAAGTCCTGCCATTGTTAATATAATGAGAATGGTTTGCACCACATTAATGTAACCTGGCAGCCAAGGAGAGTGGACTGCAATGCACATGAATGATCAATGATGACTTCACTGTACTAGTCAGTGGGGGTGGTAGATGCCATTGAGTGAGCATGTGTACTGTGTGGCCATCACATTCAAAATGACTGAGGGAGTAGAGCAATGAATCTGCATCAAATTTTGCATTAAGCTTGAACATTCCTTCATGGGAACTATTCAGATGATTCAGAAGGCCACAGCTATGGCAACCAGTGATTGGCAGCTCCATCAGGGTAACATACCCACTCACGCATCACGTCTCCTATGGAGTTTTTTGGCAAATCATCCAATCAGCCAGGTGACTCAGCCCCCTATAGCCCAGATTTGGCACTCTGCAGCTTCTGGCTTTTCCCAAAATGAAAATCACCTTTAAAAGGGAGGAGTTTTCAGACTATCAACGAGATTCAGGAAACTATGACCAGGCAGCTGATGGCGACTGGGAGAACTGTGTGAGGTGACAAGGTGCCTACTTTGAAGGGGACTGAGATGTCATTATCTTATGTACAATGTTTCTTGTATCTTAGATCTTCTTCAATAAATGTCTCTATTTTTCATAGTACATGGCTGGATACCTTCTGGACAGACTGTATGTACATCTATATGTCTATATATCTCTGTGTAGGTCTACGTAATGTTCTGTTCTTGCAGAACTATCTTTGATTTGCGTAACTTTCTCTACTGTTCTGTTTGATCTATATTTCACAGATTTCTCTCCTTTAATTTTACTTTATCCTCCCAAATCTCTTTTTAATTTGGTTTTATTAACTTTACAACTTCTTGAGTTGAAGGCTTAGCTTATTTGTCTTTAATGTTTTTTGGCTTTAGCTAAACCTACTTAAAGCTAAACATTTCTCTTTACATGCTTTTTTAGGAGTGTTCTATAACTTTTGAATGGGTGCTGAGCACGATATAAAATTGGGCATGTACTCTGATGCACATCATATCTCAAACTGGCTCCATGACTTTGCTCAAATAAAATTACGATGAATAGTTTCTTCACCTGGAGCAGTGGTTCTCAACGGAGGTGATTTTATATGAAAAGTGATGTGGAATGAGTGTTCAGTAAAAGGTGTTAGTGCTTTGCTCTTGGCTTTTGTACAGACAGTATAGGAAAGAGCTAATCAGAAGTATTTCTGCTTCTGCAGTTGTACTGTGGAATACATTGCCCGCTGAATAACTCAGCATTCTCTAGTTACGTTAATTTTGACACAATGAAAATGGAAGAATTTTAAGTTACCTTGTCTTTAAGAATACAGAGTGGGGCAAAAGTGTGTTTACAGCCGTGTGTATGGAAAATAGTACACCAATTAATAAATAATAATACAGGAATAAACTGTGTTTTGCAAACTCACAACTGTAAACCTACTTTTGCGCTTCCCTGTGTTCTATCACTAGGACTTTTTATTAATTAATACTGACCTGTAACGAGGTCCCACTTTGATCATTTTACTTGGATGTGTCTGTTTTGTCCTGTTAAACTGGCAGAAATAAGCAATACATAGCATTTTTACATATATATATATATATATATATATATATATATATATATATATACAAAAAACCCATATACATATATATAATGTAGACTTTGTCTTTTCCATTGCCTATAGAGTTTTATAACACTTGGATTATACATTGGTTTTAACATATTTTCTACTTTATTATGATTTTTCTGATTATTTTTATGTCTTCTGTCCTCTACCAAAATACCAAGTGAATTCATCAGGTGGCTTATGCATCATTACCTTCCTGGCAATTTGCACACATAAGAAGACAGTCAGTCCTGCAGGGTAGAGGCAATAGTAGGATAAGGGTGAGGAATAGACAAATATTAATGACAGGGAGAGCTCTTGTTTAGGGAACGGTTGCAATGTAATACTGGGAAGGTCAAATGTGGACAATTCACAGAAGGGCATGAGTATCAGGCAGGCTAAGGAGTTTGAAATGTACTTGACCGGTTGATGAACTATGAATGAGTTTGAGCAAGGGATTCACACGGTAAAAAGTAGATGTTTGGAAAACTTAAAGTGATTGCAGTATGCAGGATGGAGATGTAGGGGAAGAAAGTGAAAGAAGAACAAGTCAGGGGGTAAATTCAGTAAGTCACCCATGAAGCTGCCAGTTCAAATCATAGAGAAGATTATGAATTCAGGGGAGTCTGACAACAAAGGAAGTAGTAGCTCTTGGCGACTGATGCTTATGGCAAAAGGGAAAGGGCCTCACATATGACTCCAAGTTATACCTCTGTGACAGTGGCGCTGATGACAGAAATAGGGAAACTAAGTGTGACTTTGGTGTAGACAATAAAAGATAAACTAACACCTATGAATGGGATGAACATAATTCTGGTGCCTATTTTTTCAGGCACTGTGTAGATAGTTTATGTAATATATTTCTCCTGGAGAGATATTTGCATTTTAGGAATTTTGAATTCCAAGTATTAAGTAATCATCTACATGGATATTTATATTTATACAAGGCCTAAAACTTGGATATGGGACAGAGTCACTTGGTATAGGAGTGATAGTTAAAGACATAGGCATAGATTAAGACTTCTCAGGTAGAACATACAGAGAAAGCACCTCCAAAAGTTACACTGAACATTGTGAAAATTCACAGTTGAAAGAGGGCTGGAAAGGAACATTATATGTAAAATTTATTAAATACTTACTATGAACCAAGGATTGAACTAGAACCTTATATAGGACTGAGTCTAAAGATGTTTAATGAGCTTCATTACCAAATGACTAGTAACTGGTATTTAGCATTTGAAGGAAGGTCTGTTTGAGTTCAAAATGTGTGCTTTTCCTGTTATGCCACATTGTCACTTTGCATAATGTTATTACACGATAGGGGGGAGTTTATATTAGGAGAAAATGAACAAACATGTAAAATGCTAGAGAGAGGTAGGGAAAAAAAGTAATAGAATCCTAGGGATTTGATGGTTAACTGCTAGTTCCTTGTAATTGTAGTATCATTAGTCTGGTGGCAACCACATATGGGGGAATCAAGGCCAGAAGAGCTCAGAATCCAGAACTGGGGTGAGCACCACATACACCCCACACCTCCTTCTGGGTTCCGCCTTTTTGTTAAATTATACCTTTCAAAGTATTTTTCCATTATGGGTGGAAAAATCTCTGTCTTTGTTTTATATCTTCATTTTGCACTTGAACAACAGTTTAACTGAATGTAAGATTCTCCCTTAAGAGTTATTTTTCCTTAGGACAGTTACTCCAGACATCCGTTGTTGCTAACGAGTGAGCTGCTTTTACTCCAACTATCATTTATGTGCTTTCAATATGTCCTCTCTCTGAATGCTTACTATTTTCTCTGTGAGATGATATTGTACAATTTCACTGGGATGTTTTGGGTATGGACTGTTTTTTTATTGTTGTTCAAGCACAGTTGTCTCTATTTTCCTCCCGCCATTCTCCCTGACCCCACCCATCCTCATCTGTAATATTTCAGTTTTTATTTAAGAACATATACCTTTCTTCAATTATAGGACATTTTAAACATTTTTTTTTACTTCTTCCCTTTTTTTTTACTCTTCTAGAATTCCAGTTACTCATAGATTAGAGATTCCTGGTTTATCTATTACAACTCTTCACTCTCATATTTTCTAAGCCTGTTTTCCTGTGATACATTTTGTATGTATTTCTCAGTTACATTTTTCACGGTAATAAATCATTATTGATTCCTGGCTGGAAATTTTATATATTGGGAATTTTAACTTTTAACTTTTTCTGTAGTAATATTTTATACATCTAGCTTTTTTATTAAACCTTTTTCATATTCATCTGGACTTGTTTATCCTTTTTTACTTTCTAATGCACCAGGATGTACTTATATTAAACTTTGTCAGATATTTCTACAAAACTAAGTTCATTCAAACTTCATCTTTGTTTAGATTGTTGACATTTTTGACTCTCTTTTTTCAAATGTGTTTTGGAACCTTTAGTTTACAGGTTCTTCTTAAGAGTCATACATAAAACCTGAAGAGTTTCTTTTTTCATGGCCCTCAACAAAATCATATTAAAAATAATATGAAAAAAAGAGATCAGTAGCTTTTACATATTGAACTAAAGAAACCCATAAAAAGATAGGACTTATTTCTGCTAGATATGAAGAATTGATTTAATTGCATATTAATGAACACAGAGAGTATTGCTTAAGGGGCAAATAGAACCGAGCACCCAGAAAAAGACTCAGCTAGAGATGAAAGTTTGATGTGTGACAGATGGCACGTTACACAGAATATACCACTCCTTACATTGTCTGCGAACACTGCTATCTCCGCGGTCCACAAACGCATCCTCACTTTATGCTCTACACCCAGATAAACTCCAGGAAAGTATAGGTTCAGTTGTTTGCAGAAACTGTAGGAGAATATTGGGATGGTCCTGAAGTGGAAAAAGTTTCTTTAACAGGACAGACACACACACACACACACACAGCCACCACAAAGGAAAAGGATGGTATATCCTGTTCCTATGGCCTTAAACTTGTCTCAAAAAGACACCATAAAATAAGGTTAAGCAGGAATTCACAAACTATACAGGATCTTTGTAGCACATATAACCAAAAATATTATTTAGTACCCTTGCTTTTAAAAGAACTTCTAAAATATATTGTGAAAAGCAAATAATTTACTTAAAACAGGGACACTGGTTATGAGCAAAACATAGAAGAAAATTTCATGAGTGCTATGTGTTCAGAGCAGCAGAAATTCACAAAAGATTGATTTTCCTGTGCCATGTGTGGAAGTTTCCTAAATAGAATCAACAGAAAATAAGTGATAGAAATGTCTCCTACTAATGGAGGCATAACAATTCCCTACGACCCAGAGGAATAAAAAGCTAAAGAAAGCAAAGTTAGAGGAGGCATATGACAAAGGATGTTTTATTCTCTTTGGGTTTCTGAGGGGATGGCTTTGGAAATATATTTTTTAAAATCAGCAAAAGGCCAAATGTTCTTTGAAGTTACCCTCTGGTTGGAGAAAGACAGATGAGAGAATGTGAGGCTGGAGCGAGAACAAGCCTGTGACAGCTGCTCGGAGCCTGGTATGACCATAAACTAGCAGGGTCAGAGGCTTGTCGCTAGACGAGGATGCTAGGAGTGGGAGGTGAAAAATTATAGCTGGTGAAAAGTGTAGAGGGCTTAAAATGGGCCTGAAGGGTAGATCAGAGTTTTCAGGGAGCACAGGTATGCCGTCGTTGCATTGCAAATGTCTGTGTTTAGTAAAAAGACAAGCATTGTTCAGTTACCCCACTTCAAGATATAAGCCAGTCTGCTTAAGAGTGTCACAAATTCTTGCCGGGGGATTTCTCCCAAATAGATTTTAAGTTTCTAGGTAACAAACTGCTGTACAACTGGAAACATTGAATCATGTAAAAAATGAAAAGTCTTTTTTTTTTTACATCCTTTTTTCCTAGGGGTCTGTTCTGTAGCCTATGACACTACTGTGCATCCCAATCAGCATGTCTAAAGTAGGTTTTGAGGACTGTAATCAGGTGTGTTGTTGGGTATGAGGAAGAATATTGGGGAAGCTGATAAAAAAATTGCCTTGGAAATAATGATCGACAAGAGTCCTTTCCTTGAGATTCAGAGTGAACATGAACATGTTGGCAATTCTTTTGTTCAGATGCTACAGTTCTTTGTTTTTCCACTTTTTTTATTGTTGTTCAAGTACAGTTGTCTTCATTTTCCCCCTATGAATCCCCACCCCCAGCCACCCCCACTTCCCACCCTTGATCCTACCCCCTTTGGCTTGGTCCGTGCGTCCTTTATACACGTTCCTGACAAAACGTCTGCAGTGAAGAGACACGTGTTTCAGGATGACTTTGCAGCAGCTAACTTTGTCATGGAGGAATTTAAGGAGTTAGAACTCTGGTGGACATTTAGGGAAGTACTGGCCTAGATTATAATTTATGTTCTAGAAACACTAGTAGGGCTCAGGAAGGGTCAATTTTATTTTTAAAAATCTGTATTTAGATTGTTAGGTCCCACAATAATCTCATTTGTTTGGGACCTTGGTTTAGGTACAGGGGTGTCCCACCTGCAACCTGCAGGCTGCATGAGGTCCAGGATGGCTATGAATGCGGCCCAACAGAAAATCATAAATTTTCTTAAAACCTTTTTTTGCTTACCAGTTTTCCTTAGTGTTTGTGTATTTAATGTGTGACCTAAGACAGCTCTTCTTCGTCCAGTGTGGCCTAGAGATGCCAAAAGGTTGGACACCCCTGGTGGGGTATGGATGGGTGAACAGGGACTGGCGGTATAACTCGCTGGATCTTTGGAAGCAGGAGGATCGTGGAAATGGTGGAGCAGAGCACTCCGGGTGAGGGTGAAGGAGCAGCATTAGTTTCAGAGGGAGGAGCCTCGATGGTACTTTCTGGAGATGAGACCTGCGATCTGAGCAAGAACATGGGTGGGTGCAGCGCTGGCTTGGATAAAGTGAACAGAATAAGGCGGTCTGAACATAGAGTCAAATACTATTTTTTTCTATCAAATAGTTGATTGAATTGATACCAAGATGATCCTTGCTGTAGTAAATATTATAATGTGGCAAAAAAAGCACTGCATTTTATTTTAGTGATAGCTGTGTAGTTTGAGTATGTAAATAATAACGTAAAGAACACCACTGCACAACATAAATCAAATTTGAGACAAAAGTGACATAAAAGGTGATTTTTGACTTAGAGTGTGACTGTGTACCAAATCCAACAGAAACATGTGCTGATTTGTTTCACAAGTATTAGGAGTCAACATCAGAGTGATATCGTGAAATTATTGAGGATTTGTGCTGCGTAGATCATCAGTGCCAGGCAGATACTTAGGAACAGGGTGAAGGATGTGAGAATCCATTTAACGAAGATACTCACTTATAATGATAACCTACTGACATTCCCCCTTTCCCAAACAGCCTCAATTCTCAATGATCACTGGTACGGCTCTTGTTTATCAGAAAAAGGAACCCAGGGCAGTGGGTTGTTAAGTGACATGTTCCAAATTTGATGACCAGTGCAAAGTTCTTCCATCCCTTAGCCCAGACCCCGCAGAGACTTATCGGTGAAGGTCAAGGCCCAGATGTTATTAAGCCATGCTTCATGGGTATGTGACATATGAGAACTTGGCTTAAGGCTCTGCTGTCACCATCTTGAAGCTCTTAATCATTTTTGAACGAGGTAACTTGCATTTTCATTTTGCACTGGACCCTGAAAATTATGTAGCTGGTCCTGACCGTGGTGTTACCAGGGCACTTTCTTTGCATGCTTAGGGGAGTTAGAAGCTCCTGAGAGTTCTTTGAGCCTTCTTTTTATATATTCTTTATTGAAGATCAGGCTTTTGGGCTTTTCCTATTCTCATGAACTTGGGATGATAAAAGAGGCCAGGGACCCTTCTTCAAGATAGAGAAATTCAATAGGAAGGGGAGACAAGCCCAGGAAGGGAGACAGGACATACCAGGCTTATAATTGATCTGAAAATGAGAACCTGTCCTGGCTGGTGTAGCTCAGTGGATTGAGCATGGGCCTGCAAACCAAAGGGTCACAGGTTTGATTCCCAGTCAGGGCACATGCCTGGGTTGTGGCCCAGGTTCCCAGTAGGGGGTATGTGAGAGGCAACACCACACTGATATTTCTCTCCCTCTCTTTCTCCCTCCCTTCCCCTCTCCCTGTAAAAAAAAAAATAAAACAATAATATCCTTTTAAAAATTAAAAAAAATAAAGAAAATGAGAACATTTCAGAAATCCTATGGTAAGACTCTCGAATCCTCTTTGGCCCATTCTAACCATGCACGAGTATGCATGAGAAAACAGTGAGGCTAGTCTCAATGTCTAATGTTACTGCATCTTAGACCAAACTCCAATGCCGATGTCTATCGATCTGGAATAGCACAAGCCCTGATGAACAGTTTCTCCCCCGAAACCCAGACTCACCCTCAGAGTGTTCTGCTTTGGAAAACCTGCACATTTGTCAGTATCAAAACAAATATGACAAAGCAGTTTTATTTAAATCTCATTCAAGAATGTAGCCCAATCAGTATTTTGCATTCTAACCAACGAGAATGAGGTAAATTAATTAGGCATCTCAAGGGAAGAATGTTTTTGAATCTCTCCTGTGGAGACCAGACTATCTTATTCTAATATCCATCATCTTTAAAAGCTCCAGTTGTTATCAATAATAAAAGTTTCATAGGTGACCGCGTTTCTCTTCTCTCCCTGGCTTAATGGGTGTAGTCCAGAAGTTGGAGCTGGTATCCCCAAGGGCTAAAACTGTTAGGGTCACCAAACCGGAGTGTTTGCTGTGAAATGCAGTGAGCTCAAGCAATTTACAGCTTTCATTCTCCCGTTCCATAAATGGCACTTCATTGCTCCTCTTTGGACTGGGGGGAAATGGGTTTATTGCATTCATTTTAAGAAATATTCCCATACCACTTTTGTGGGCTTCCCAACAGTTTCAGTTATATTTCATCTTCTAAGAAGTTTGCTAAATGTAGCTTCAAGCAGCTCACTCTGGTAGATGTGCCTGAGCCATTATCATCTATTTTTCAATAAAGCTGTGGGTGAAAGTGTCATTGATTCTTTTTCACTGGGAGAGAATATTAGCTTTTTATCCTCATCATATTATCTCTCTGCTTGACTGATAAAACTGTCATGCTACAGGAAAGGTCAGGAATTATCGAGTGGGTGTTCTTTTAATTTATCTCTCACCTCCCCCTTCCAACAAATGTATTGGGAGTGTAACAGAAAATTTGTGTTTATGAAATGAGAATAGAAGAGAGAGATAAATGGATGGAGCCCTCATGGATTAATGACTTCATTGGGTTACCTAGAAATATGTGTGAGCTTTAAAAGTCTTCATTTATAACTTACACTTTCCTCTTATCTCATTCTCTTATTCTGATAGAAAGAATTCTCAAATGATGTTTAGCTTTGGTGATGGGTTGAAAATTTCTGGACATGAGAAGGGAAGGGAGAATAGGAGAGGGCAGATGGTTCGCATAGCAGGGAAAAGATGGTACCACTTGCATCATTCAACGTCTTCAAGGCAATTATAATTAGTGTGTTACTTCTAATTCTATTTTAAATTCCAGGTAGGATGGATTAATGCTGTGCTGAGAGACTAAGAATGAGGAGGGTCAAACAGAAAAATTTTGTTAGACTGCTAGTGGGTAATTCAGAGGAATCCAGACTGTAAATATAGGTAATGAAAGCCATGGGCTGGCTCCAGGTGCTTCTTCTCTTCCCATTGCACTTATTATTTTTACGCTGCCCTTTATTCTTCAGATGGTCTGATGGGGTTGGTGGTTTAGCATTTCCTCCCTCACTCTGTGCCTACTCCCTAACGCTAGAACACCTGTCTACCGAACACCTCGGGGGAAGCGTGATTTTCGTCAGCGAGATCTAGTTTGCATCCCAAATTGGCCACTAAATAGTTACATGATATGGTGTCAAACTCATTTTCACCGGGGGCCACATCAGCCTCGTGGTTGCCTTCCAAGGGCTGAATGTAATTTCAGCTCCTTAACAGTTAAGGAGTATTTACATCTATACAGTCCTAAAATTATTTCTGCCCTTTGAAGGCAACCGTGAGGCTGATGTGGCCCGTGGTGAAAATGAGCTCGACACCCCTGAATTAGGCAAACTAATTGACTTCTCTGCATCTTCCTGTTCTTGTGATAGAAAGGAGAGGGGGTGAGAAGTGATTCTACTATGCAGTTTCGCTTTGTCTCCGAAGCCCAAAACTCTGAAGTCATCCTAAAATCCATCCTGTTTTCCATTCTTCACATCTAATTGGTCAGTAAGACTTTTGCAATTCCATCCACTGCATTTCTTTGGAGGCTGTGATTTGCTCATTTCTTATATCATTACTTTAGACCAGACTCTCACCATATTTCACCTGAAAAATTGGAATGACCTTCTGGTGGGTTTCCTCTCATCTGGTCTCACACTCCTTTCCAATTTGTTTCCCACCTGCTCCAGACTGTATTCTTCCCAGCTGCATATTTGGTGTGTTTCCTACCCCTCACTGTAACTATAAAACTTACAATAAAGTCTAGGTGGTTTTTACGATATACAAACTTTTTCACAATCTGGCTGTCACTTGCAACTCTATTTTTTTCTCTATGTATGTTCATTTAATTCTAACTTCGTCAATTGAACCAATTTGTGCATGCACATCCCTAGGCCTAAAAATTCTCTCTATGTGGCATTTCCTTATTCTTCGAGTTGGCCTCGTTACTTTCTATTCATCTATGAAATCCAGCTTAAATATTTCCTCTTCTTAACTGTCCCTCCTTTCCTTTGAATAACCTTTATAGTGCAAACGTATTTCTATTGTTATGCCTATTGTGTTAAATCAAATTGATTTTATATATACCCATTTTTGCATTCTGCATCTGGATAGCAGTAGGTTTTGCCCATGAGTGAATTAATTAATAGAGCTGTGAGTATTTGATAATTGTATAAAAACCTTCAGGGCTGTAGTCCACATTAGGTGCTCAATACATGTTAGTCTCTGTTTTTCTTTCTATTTTCTTCTTTCTTCAAGTCAGTATTTTAGATAAACACACACATACAATGTTGTGGAAGAGCCTAAAAGATATCCTTGAGAAATGCTTGCTTTAGGGAAAATGAGTGAAAAGATCATTTCCATGGAAGGAGCAGCAGACTCGATGCGTGGAAGCCACCAAAGGTGAAGTGAATGATACTGAGGTAATTAATTCATTTAGGGTAACTACTCACTGGTATGACTCTTGGTAAGGAAAAAAAAAATCTCTCATCTTCCATCCTTGCATTCTACCAAACTACTGTAATTTCCCCAAAAGTGTCTTTCTGTACATTTCTCTTTCTGGGACAGTTTCTCCCTTTCTTCAGCCAACTGTCTCTCATCTGAACTGTGAATCAAAGCCCCCTTTCTCTGGAGAGCTAACATTCCGAGGCTGGTTTCGTGCCCTCTGCTCTGTTCTCTCCTGTTCCCTGTGCTTTCTACCGCCCCCCTGGCCTTGTGATCATCTACTTGTACATTACTCTTCCTCATCTGACTGTGTACTCCCTGGACACAGGGTTGGAGGGTTTACTGACCCCTGTGTTCCAGTGCTCTGTACAATGTAGACGTTCACTAAATATTCAAATGAATTAGTGAGTGAACCAGTGAATGAGTCACTGAAGGAGGGCTTTGCCCGCATTATTTTATACAGGTCCCTTTTAGAGAAAGTTCTTTGTGTTTTGTGTATGGGAAATGCTTTGCCTGTTACTCAGACTGACTGGAGGCAAAAGCTCAGAAAGCCAGAAACACTTAGTCCTGCGTCTTCCCATCCAAGAGAAGTCAATGTAAAAGGATTCCTCTGGAAAGACCCAGGAATACCAGCTCACGCTGTCCATCTCGACATCCACCTGCAAACACTGGCAATGTCCTTCTCTTTTTCCTGTCTCATTAAACCTGCAGAAATCATGGGAAAGCGAAGCAGCTCTTGGCTGGCTGGCACTTTTGCCTCTTCAAAGACTGCAAGTTCTAATTATCTGTTGCTCTCCCTTGGGTCAGTTTACTTCTTTGCTAGAAACAGTCTGCCCACTGATGCCCCAGCCCACCCCCACGCCAGCCTTTTTGCTTGCATTTTTAGAGGGCTGTAACACTTAGGGAAACTTCTCCTGATTAAAAAGGTTTAAGATGAGTCAAGATGGCAGGTTAAAAATAAGTGAAATGCCCCCGCTGTCCCAGTTATTAAACGATGGCCTGGCAGTTAAAATCTCCAGGCGGTGACTCGGGTGAACAGAGCCCAGCGCCTCATCATTATCCTCCAGAAATCCTTGGGTCTGCTGAATCTGCCTCCATTAGCTAGAATGGAAAGGTTTTGACCTGTCATTTAAATAAGAAACGTCAACCGAGCCAAGTTCTTCATTACAGGGAAGATTTTTAGTGTCCTAAGAAATCATGGCTCTTTTAATTTGTAAAGGGATAATAGGAGGGCAGCCTAGGCTTCCCCGCCTATCTGGGGAAGGTCGATGCCAGTCTGGATTAGGTGTCCCGCCCCTGCGTGCTGCAGACTTCTCCGTGACGTCTGTGTTGTGGCTCTCCTCCCCGTGGGAGGCACCTCAGAGCGGTGGCTGTGCGGGCAGCCTGTGGAGTCACATTGCCCAAGAGTGGATGTCAGCTCTTCTGCTTACAAGCTACGCAATCTTGGACGGATTCCTTTGCCACTCTGTGTTTTGGTTTATTTATTAATAAAGTAGAGATGACACGGTCCCAACCTCATGAGGTGATTGTACAAAGACTAAGTAAGGTAAAACATGCATAGCAATTTTAAGAGTACCTAGGACATAATAAATATTTCACACATATTAACTGTTACTATTACTATAATATTATTTTTATAATTACTACCAGTTTGTCCTTTATTTGCACACCTGCCTTTGCTACTAGACTGTACATATCCCGCGGAAGGGACTTCTCCTGGCTTATGAGTGTGGCTAGCAGCAGCAGGCAGATTCAAAATTATTTTACTATCTGACATTACCATTCAATTACATTATGATCGGTCTCCTCTGGGGAGTTTTCACATCTCTGCCAGGGGCAGAAAGCACAGGCTTTCTGGGAACCCTGGCTCTCTGGGTACGTGGAGCTTTAGCTTCGGGAATCAGAACTTAATCTACACGCAAGGCTAAACGTGGTCTTTGGGAGAGACATATCTGGATTTGGACTTGGATTCTGCCACTTACAAACTACGAGTTCTTTGACCAAATCCCTGAAAGTTGTGAGCTATAAAGCGTTGTAAGCTTGTTTTGTTTTATTCTCACCTGTAACACAGATGTACTGA
The DNA here is from genome assembly GCF_022682495.2 of Desmodus rotundus. Classification (NCBI taxonomy): domain Eukaryota; kingdom Metazoa; phylum Chordata; class Mammalia; order Chiroptera; family Phyllostomidae; genus Desmodus; species Desmodus rotundus. The sequence goes on from NC_071394.1 coordinate 122,183,877, forward strand.
TCTGAATTCACAGGACATATATTAAAATAGATAATATATGTAAAATGCCAGCTCTGGTCAGGGCACCTGATAGGCACCCAATCCATTGTCCAAATAGAGAAATACACGTGAATGAGGGAATAAAATTATATAGCCAGTAAGTAGAAGTTACAGAGAGGAGGTACTCTGGGCTTAATATGGAGAGGAGTGTTAGGGTACTTAGATGTGTGCCATAGTGGAATACCTCTCCTTCACTGTGGTGTGAGTCGCCATGGTGATGTCTTAAGAGAAGGTAGATGACAATGTACCTGGGAAGACAAAGAGGCAAGACAAGCTCTAGGTGTCAGGGATGCCCCGTGTGCTAGTTCAGGTCCTCCAAGAAGTAGATGATGAGATGGGATTAAACATACATAAAACGTATTCTTAGTGTTGCAACCAAGTGTGGCCCTTGGCTAAATTAGATTAATTTATAAACTGAGTATCTCCTCTGTGTCAGACACTGTATCTGGTGTGATGAAATAAGAATGAATAAGACATGGGTCATGTGCTCAGGTCACTTAACATGCTATCACATAGTATGACTTCTTTTGTTGCCATCCGTGCTACCTGCTGTCCTTCCTTAAAGGAAGACACTCTACATACTGTAAGTCAGGGCGCCGACACCATAGCCCAATATATCATTGTCAGGTCCATCCTTACGTCCCTTCCCCTTGCAGCAAGGCACAAGGGAAAAAGCATAGGCTTTGGAGGCAGAATCCAACTTTCTAACTTGGGCCAGTTACTTAACTTCTATAGCTTTCCATGCCCTACTCTGAGAATCAGAAAAAGAGCCCCACTTATTGGAATTTTCTGAAGATTAGAGGTAATCTATGCAAAACACTTGTCACAACCCTTGGCACAGTTCAAAGGCTCTGATCATCGCTGTACATAGTTTTGTTCTTATCAAATGTTACAAGATCTGCCTGGACCTACTCCTATTATTATGGTAAGGGATTAAGGGGTTGCTTGTCACAAATAACCTGCCTGCTTTTATGTAATTACCGTGTGAAGTCACAGCGTCTGTGACAGCAGAATCAAGTAGTGTAGGTGCAGGGTTCTAGAAGACTTCGAGTTTGAAATCTATCAAATCATGGCTGCTTCAGCCAGCCCTACTCACAGGTCTGACTCTTCCTTCGGGTAATAGGGACAGTCACACTTGTTTGTTTCTGTCATGGTGTTATGACAATCCTAGTAAAACCTCTAAATTTAAATGATCCACTCTGATCACAATCATTTCTTCATGCTACTGAACTGGTCTTCTAATTGGCTTATTGATTGGGTATATTTCAGCTCCTATTACCCTCAACTATTTCTGTATCATTTGACATTTTATGTAGGACTCCTTCCTTCTCAGAACACTCTTTTTTCTCGCACATCTGACATTGAGAATCTTCTAAAATTCTTTCTGATCTTCTCTCCTCTCTCTATCCCTAAAATATATGGAACCCATAGGATCCTGTCAGGTCCCTTCTCTCCACATCCTCTCTGTGGGGAATCTCATTAGATTCTTTAGTATCAAAGATCAACCCTATATCAAGTTCTCTCTGATGAGTTCCTACCCCCCTATCCTGAAACTTATCAAGGATCTCCAACTGGATGTTCTTATTGATGCTTAGCAGACAAAGACCAGGCTGCAAAGACTATACCTGTAACCAAACGCAATTAGATTTATTTAGTTTGCTGTGGCTGGGGAGAGTGTACACCTGAGGCACTGTGGGAAACAATTCTGAACGGTGTGCTGTCAGAAAGCAAGTCAGAGATGATGTATCCCGGAAATTTTTACCTGGGAAGCAGGATAATTAAAGAGAAGTTCAAGTCACCACTGGTAAAGAGCAGGCACTCCCGTTACTTGGGATGGTGGGCGAGGGTGTTTAGTGTTTTTATGGCTATAGAGTAACCCTGACTCTGCCTTGCCTTAGACATGGTCCCAGAGTGGTTTTTTCTAATGATCGTTTATATAGTGTGAGCATAGTATGTGCTTGTTTGGGGAATTATGGCTTAGGCATCTGTTTCTTCATTGATTCCATGGCAAACTAAAAATCTCTCTCTACTTCTGAGTCTCCAGCTCTCTCTTTCATTCCCACCCATCCAAACCAACAAATGGCAAATCAAGCCTCCTACCTCCTCATCCTAACCACTGTTATCTCAGTTTAGAAACTTGAGTCTTCCTGCTTCTTTAATGTAAAAATATTTTAAATAGTGCTCATATATCTCCCTATTGGTCACTGTAATACCGCTAATTTTTTGGACATTGCTAATGTAATGACACTTCTAATATACATTTGATCATGCCACCAGACTGGTTAACAATATTCACTGGCTTCCCTAGCATTTACGAGACTTTCCTAATATGGTTCTTGCCAGTCTGCTTTCGAAATGTAGAAACAATGAGATAATACTGCTGAGCCCGTGCCCTCCGGCAGCTGCCAGTCTACAGGCCCCAAAGATGGCTCCTCTCCCCACGTGTGAGCTGGTTCGAGTCATTTCTGTTAGACCAGGAACATCTCATTGACTGGATGAAGACATTAATGAAAGGATAGAAAAATGGGAAAATTAATGATGGAATTTATCATTGGGACCAGACTTAGAGTAGGGGGTAGGAAATAGGAAAAGTTAGGTTGAAAATTGGAAGATAGAGAAAAAAAGAAAAAAAAAGAATTTGAGAAAGGAATAAGGGTGAAAACATATGGAATAGTAACAAAAAAACCCCTAGCCGTACCCGTGCCCCAGGGGTGTGGGTTCTTTGTGACCATTCTGTTGTGGCAGATGGGCATTGGTTGTGTTCCCACCACGTTGGGCAGAAGGATTGGCTGCAGACATTGCTACTGACTGCCGAGTCTGCCACAGGGCCTGGGGCAGGCTTCCTTGTCACCAGACTTTTTAATATAATGGCGCCAATCTTCCTTAGCGCTTGCTGTGTAGATTCTTTGTAGTAGTTTACACTGAAACATTAAAAAGAAGGAAGGTGCTATGAAATGAACCAGGGGACGTGTTCCGCTGGATTGACGGGCTAACTAAAATAGCCCCCAAATCATTAAAACGAAATGGTGCACTGTAGGTCATTATTAGGCTTTGAACAGAACGACATTTTTTCTTCCTAACTCAAAAATTGTTTGGTCCCCTAAATAAAGGGAAAGTGGTGAAGTAGATTGGGTCACAACTGCTAAAGGTATGTTAATCTCTTGAACATTTTCCCATTCTATCAGATTCTATGAGATATATGCAAAACACACCTCTGACAAAGAGGAACGTATTATCAGCCAGATTTCAAAACCTGTGATGTGCTCTTGGGTGAAAAAAAATCATTGCACCTCTAACAAATGTGTCACTGATATGTAGTTTGCATTCACACTGGAAATAGCAAGTGTGAAACAACTAAATATATAGGATTTGATACTGTTTCATCTACTGTCACCGTCAACAATGCAGTTAGCATTGTAAACTGAAACAAAGCTGCTAATTGTTAAATTTCATGCAGTATAATCTTCTGACACTGAAAAGGGTACTTCTTGGAAAGATGCTATATCTTTATTATCAAAATTTAATAAAATGAATAAAATGAGTAAGTAGATGTTGCCACACCTTCAATACCCTGATGTGCAAAAGTTCGATTCCATTCATTTTATCACATATTATCTGAAAACTTTCTTTTCAAAAAAATGTTTTATTTTTCATACTTTTATTGTTGTTCAAGTACAGTTGTCTCCATTTTCCCCCCACCCCATCCATCTCCACCTCCCTGAAAAATTTCTTTATGCAAGATGCAAAGTCAGGTTATGACCAGGGATACAGAGCTCTTCCAAGGAATTTATTAACTGTCAGATAGATATTCAAACTTACAAGTAATCACAATTGAAAAAACACTACAGGACATGAGGCAGGCAAACTGGGCCATGTGAGCCTTCCCAAGGAGACCTTCGGTTGCTTTGGTGGCATCAGGAGAGACTGTTTGCAGGTGGTGGCACTGTGCTAAGACCCAGAAGACAGCCCGAGGGTATATAGGACATTTGAGGTGAAGGGTCATGGGTGGGCAAAACCACCACTTGGGCATCGTTTCCAGATATCTGCTCCTGTGATTACATCACTCACATTGACTGCTTGCTCTGACATTTAAAACTAAACTCCTTGAAAGGAAGCTCACAAATTAAGACAAAACAAACACTGTTCATCTCACAGCATATTTAGTAAACTGAAGGGAATCAATGCGCAGAAAACATCTAGTGCATAAGGAGGGAATTGTGGCTCAGAGAAGTCCCAAGTTCTTCTCAATAATAGGGGCTCTATCTTATTACTCATTTCCCAAGATTTTAGAATTTCTCTGACAGTGGGTAGGCACACACAAACACTCGCCGATGTTGTGAAGTAGTATTACTCATATCCTCGAAACTATCTGAAACTAAACTGGCGTCTTTTATTGACCAACCAGCTGTCCCCAACCCAAACTATCTCCAGGTTCCATTACTCCTTCCACAATGCCCACTGGATCTAAATGAATAGCTCCCGGCCACCACCCTATCCAGGGCCGCAGTTGCTGAGAACTTTAGATCTTGTTCTTTTGTTCTAGATCCTATTGTGACTTTCTCTGTTTATTGGCTTAACATCCGAATTTCCTTCAAAGGGCCTGACCAGTATAAGCTTCCTTTCTTGTATTCTGTTCTGTTATCTTATGTAAGTGACCACACCCACTCCTGTTTCAGAAAAGATAACAATAGCTACTCTGATAGTACTTTTATGAGACAGTTCTATGTTTGAGGCAGAAAGAGGGTTTGGGGAGAAATAGCAGGAGTTGAAGATGTTAAGACATTCAAAGGCTATATCAGAATAAATATCATAAACCATGTTAAAGAGTTTAAATTTTATCATGGGGACCATTGAAGAATTTTAAGCAGGAAGATAATTATGAATAGATGTACAGTTTTGAAAGATCATCTTATATGTTATGTGAACCATTAAGAACGTAAGTGGAGGGATGCACACTTAAGTGGAATAACTTCGAAAGAGCTCCTATGAAGCATCTGATGTCAAGTCAACATGGTATTTTGATTGCTATCACTTTCCAGGCATTTGCCTGAATGTTGGCCTGTAGAGGTGAATAAATCACGATACTTGCTCTGGAATTGGTCACCGTACCTCACAAAGGTGACTCATTGAACTTTTAAACAACCCTATGAGATTCGCTTCATTATTATAACTTCAGAAATAAGGAAGTCGAGGACCCTAGAAGATAAGGAAACCACTTGTGGCCGCCCAGGGTATTATACTCAGGACTGTAATCTGCACGTGTCACACTACAGAGACTGTCCTTTTTCAGTGTCATCACACAGATGGTCCCTTAGTTCAATACACTTCACCCCAGCGGTAGTGATGTGCTCTCTCTTGCTGAGCCTTCTTGCCATCAGCTCCCTACGTGTATTTGTAACTCTGTGGTCCATGAGGTGCACTATTAAATATTTGGAGTTCCTCACATCCCATCCCCAGCTCGTCTCAGCCCAGCCTGTTTCTTCTGCCTGTCCCGTTCTGAGTCTATCACAGTGCTATCCCTGTGTCCCAGCGGTGTCCTCCTGAAAACCTACAGATGACTTTTCCCCCAACAATACCATACATGCTGCCTTCATTAACATTGACACTGAAAAGTACCCACTGGTAAAGTTTATACTCTCTAAGATAATTCTATTTTTTCCTTAGGGAATTATTATTTTTGCTTGCATTTTAGAGTCAGCCAATGGAGTCAGATTACTGTTTGTTTATATGTCCTACAAACTTATGGTAAGTGAGCAATAAAACAACAATGCCTTTAATAATGCAAATGCTTTTCTTACAAAAGTGAGGATTTCATCTTTCTAGGATCCAAATTATTTTACCAAAGCAGAGAGGCACAATTTTTTTTTTATGCAGTACTAAGTTTTTCTATCATAGAAGGCAAAAATACTTAGGAAGGAAATGATCATACTTCCTTAGAAGTTATCAGACAAAAGATTTAATGCCTACTTATTGACTTATTTTACTTATTCATGCACTTAAATATTTTACTTAAACACACATAATCTTAAAGCAAAGTCAAGAATTGGGCAAGAGCCTTGCATAAACGAGAAACAGTATGTATGCACATATACACAAATATGCATCCACGCACATGCATGCGCATATACACAAATATGCATCCCCGCACATGCATGCACATATACACAAATATGCATCCACGCACATGCACGCACATATACACAGATATGCATCCCCACACATGCACGCACATATACACAGATATGCATCCCCGCACATGCACGCACATATACACAGATATGCACCCCCGCACATGCACGCACATATACACAGATATGCATCCACGCACATGCATGCGCATATACACAGATATGCATCCCCGCACATGCATGCACATATGCACAAATATGCATCCACGCACATGCATGCGCATATACACAAATATGCATCCCCGCACATGCATGCACATATACACAAATATGCATCCACGCACATGCACGCACATATACACAGATATGCATCCCCACACATGCACGCACATATACACAGATATGCGTCCCCGCACATGCACGCACATATACACAGATATGCACCCCCACACATGCACGCACATATACACAGATATGCATCCCTGCACATGCACGCACATATACACAGATATGCATCCCCGCACATGCACGCACATATACACAGATATGCACCCACGCACATGCACGCACATATACACAGATATGCATCCATGCACATGCACGCACATATACACAGATATGCATCCACGCACATGCACACACATATACACAAATATGCATCCATGCACATGCATGCACATATACACAAATCTGGATGATTTTATCTCTGACTTTCACTTAAGGAACAATGAGAATCATTAACTTTAACCCCTCGAGTTGTATGCTACCTCCTGCAAACCCCTGGTATTGCTCCAAGATGCCTAGAATAGTGTAGGGAATCTTTCCATAAAAGACCACACTCCCATGTCCAATCACAGATTGCCTGTAAATGATATTGGAGAGATCCTAGAGTTTTATTACAAATGGCTTTAAAAAGAACTTTAAAATAAGACCTGAGAAATTATATTCTATCATTAACTATGATCCAGAGTTAATATGTTTCCTATACAAAGTACAATTGCAAATAAATTAAGAAGAAATAAACACATAAATGAAAAATGTTTTAAAGACATGAAGAGATAAATCACAAGAGAAAAACTATAAATGATCAGTGATAAAAATTTAAACTTCATTTCTAACTAAATAAATGTGTATCATATGCCCTTGTCTTGTCACACTGGTAAAATTTTTAAAATAAACCTAACTTCTATTGCTGAAAGTAAACTTACACATTTATGTAGATTCAGTGGGAATGTAAATATAGTATAGACAATACATATATAATAGTGTAGTATATACAATGTATTATATAGAATGTATTACATGCATATATTGTATATACTATATTACACATGTGTAATATGTACTATATCTAATATGTTATATTAAATATAAATATATGGAAGGAGAGAAAGAAAGAGAGAAAGAGAGAGAGAGAGAGTTTTAAATATATGTAGTATTCCTAGGTAGTAATTTTGGAATATACATCAAATGTCATTTTTTACATCCTTCATATTCCTAGGAAGACATTAAAATTGTCTGTTTGTAATTTGTACTTAACATGAGGAAGATGATGTTTATTTGGTGTTTGTTCCACTGAAGCTGGCAAGAAATAGCCTCACGTCTACAAATAGGTGCTAGCCGTCAAGAAGGAGGTCACGTAAGTTAAAATCACACATTACAGAAGAGAGGAGAAAGGGTGTAGAGGGGTAGCAGGAAGGGGTGCATTGCTCCTTGAGTCACTACTAGAGAGTGCAGTGTGGGGGTCCCCGGGATTTGTGATTTACTATGTGGGCGCTTGCCCTGTGTTTGAACTTTAACCCTCTGAGTACGAATAACTCTTCTCTCATGGAGATAATCACAAGCCTGCGATTCTCTCTTCTCTTGCAAAGATAACCAGAAACCTGGAAGTCATAGAATTGGATTCCATCTTTTCTAGAGTTTAGTGTGGCCCTTCATCTAATGCACATTTTAAAAAAATTACAGCCTTGGCTATGGCCCAGATGCTGGGTCCTGGGCTCCTTGACATTTCCTTCGCCCGTACAACTGCCACACTGAAAAGCAGAATGAACGAGAAGCACAGCTTCTCAGAGCCTGCTGCCAGGAACCACACCTCTCTTTTTGCTGCTTTTCTGTACCTGAATTCAGGTTACATTTCTTTCAGCCCTGTCTCTGTCTTAGGATATACATCGTAGCCTTTTTTCAGTGTTGCCACTGTGTGAAAAATGTCAGCGAACAATCTTTCCAGATTTTTACAACAGTGATGACTTGCCGGTGTCCAGCCAGCATCCACTTTTGTCCTGGGGGTAGATGTCAGTGTTCAGAGTGAGGAAACAAAAGACAAGTGATGCTGTGGGCACTGTGGACCCCGTCCTGTTTGAGGGGAGCGGTTCTCCTTGTGTTAAGAAAACTTTACACCGAAAGCCAGATAACTGGGATCTTGTTCCCAATGCCTATAGCAGTTGGTCCGCAGCATTCCTTGCTGTTTCCTGTGTTTTGTCACTCACAGCTTTTATCGTTTTGCCCTTAGATTTCTTTCTTATATTTTATGTCATGATCGCTCTCTCTCATTCTTAATTCATTATTATTACTTTTTTTAAAGCAGAGTCATTATCTACCATATAAAATACTGTTTGGAATGTTCATTCCAGGGCCTTTTTAAAACTTGGTATACACTACACATGTCCTCAGACTATTTAATTGTACGGAAATATCATCATCTACCACATCATTTTCCTGGGAGTAAACTCATTGCCTCTGTGAGACTTTCACATGTAGTGCAGAATTTCTCACCGACTCTTACTCACCACATAGGAGTTTGCTGATTTCCCAATGCTCTTGCCTATACATTTAAAAAATCTTTTTCAACATAAGTCTGTCAGTGAAAATACATTCAGTTGCACATAACAGAAATATCCAAATAATATTGGTTAAAACAATATAAAATTTTATGTATCTCTCTAGCAAAGAAATCTGGAAGTAGCCCACTACGTGCAGATGTTTAGTGGTCCACAGCTCCTGGTGCCCAGCTTCACAACTCTAGTGCACGGCTTTTCTCCTCCAAGGTAAAGGAGAGCACAAAGCAGTCTTCTAGAGAGCGCCAGCCACCACCTTGATGATGAAAATTGGAAGAAGGAGGGAAAACAGAGAGGCAGAAAAGAGCCCTTTCTAGATAATTTCACCTTCTTTTCTTTTCTTTTTTAAAATTTTATTTATTTTTTATTGTTTTTAAATTGTTTTTTTAATTTTTTTATTGTTGTTCAAATACAGTTTTCTCCATTCCTCCCCCCTATTATTCCCGCCCCCCCGCCCCCAGCCATCCCCACCCAGAAATTCCATGTTAAACGTCCAAATCTCATCGGCAAGAGCACCACGTGGATATAGTTAGTTGCAGGTGAGATTGGGAATTGCAACTTTTTTTTCTCAATGGCAATATGCTCAAGTAAAAAGCAAGACTTTACCGGACTAGATGAAGGGGAGAATAGATACTCAGGTTAGACAACTAGCGGACTCTGTCACAAGAGAAAATAAAATAATGTTATTACAGGCTGTTATCTGATAGTCATTGGATTATTAATGATGTGAAGCTTTTTTTCATGCTTGGTGAACATCGGAATTTCTTTTGTGGGTTGCTCAAACATGTCTTTTGGCCATTAATTTTATTGGAAGGGAACATGAGATACCCTTGTGAAAAGAACTTGACAACAAAAATGGATATGAAAGGTGAATGAATGCACAGCACCAGGACTGAGGGTGAGCACTGAATGCATTTAAAAGTAGAACGAAGTCTGAATGCCTTTTGGGGATGCGCTTGCAGAAAGTAAATATCAGGAACTCTGACAACGTAAAGGTAAATGCGACAGAAACAAAACCTGGATGTGGATGATAAAGGGAATGTGGGAAAGACTGCAAATATCCTTATATATTTTAAATGCTCAGCTAATAGCTTCTGCTTCATTTAGATACACTTAAAAAGGGCAAAGCCAAGGTACAGAGTATATCAGTAGAAAAGTGATAAGAAGACTATGGTAATAACAGCAACAATAATAAATACAAAAAGCGAGAAGAAATAGGGAGATAATAGGAGATGTAAAGTTCTTATTTCTTTTACCTGCACTTACAAGGTTCACAAAGATGACTTAGAGAGTTTATTGTATTTTACAGTAAAAAGTAAATTTAACCACTGAGAAATCATCAGGAGACCATAGATGTACTAAAATATAAAAAGGAAATCACACACAAACACACATACCCCAAATATCCTAAAAGTTGCATATCCACAGAGCAAAAACACAGAAATCATTAAGAAGGTTATATAAGAAGACACTAGAGAGACCAATTCTGTTAGTTCAATAGAAAAATGATGTAAATTTTAATCTGCTGAAATCACTGAAGGCTCATATTGCATTAAAAAGCAATGCCCAATATGTATTACATACAAGAAACATAACTAAAACAATATGACTCAGAAGGTTAAATATAAAAAGATAGACGAGAACCTCTAATGACAGCAAAAGTAAGAGGATGACAAAAAGAGAAATTGACATCACCCTAAGGATGGGGGAACCTTTAAGTCATCCATATTAGATGACACTTCCCCAGTTGTTTTAACTATACTTAAAAATTTAGAAAGAGAGCAGCAATTATGGGAAGGCGTAGACCAACTTTACTTATGAATATAAAGTTACAACTCTAAAAATTACATTTAAGAAAATATAATTTAGTGTATGTTATAAATACAGTGCGCCATGATCCAAATGGTAAGTGTGCAAGTGTAGTTTACTGTTAGAATAATAACAAATATGGTGGGTTGGTTCATTCAAGTGGTAAGCCAGCTTCCTCAGAGTGAGCTTGTCTGCACTGAAGAGGCTGAACAGCTAATGCGTACATGTGTATATGTGTACATGTGTATGTGTAAACATGTATATACATAGCAGAGAGAGAGCAGGACTCACACTAGATGTTAGCTGGTAAGACCAACAATTATGAAGGTGCCTGTCTCGTATTCAGACTTCAGCTTAAAAGGTGATTTCCTCAGGTCTTCAGGAGTGTAATTATTTCTACAGCCTCCTCAGGAGCTTCCCGAGTGTAATCTGGAAGACTTCGGCAGACTCAGAATTTTCCTGGTTGTCCTGCTTCCTAGGATGGCTAAGATAGCAGGTGCTTTGGAGGGTCTGTTCCTTACAATTGTTCTGGAAGGATCTGGAGGGACAACCTGGAACTGGGCTCCTGGTTTTGATGACTTTCCTCTTAAAATCATGACGCTGGTTTCTGTTATCTGCAACTCTATTCTGGTGAAGACACAAATAAATATAATTCACCATATTTATGTATCATAAGAGAAAAGAACATATAGTCTACAAAATGCTAAAAAAGCATTTTGTTTAAAAAAGTCCTATGTGTGAGCAATAATCAGGTAGAGAAAATAAACACAAAGTATGGATTCAGCAGTCAAGTATATAAACAATGCTTTGTATACAATTAACAAAAAGCACTATGTGAAGAAAAGTTTAAAATCCTGCTGAAGTAAATACACAGACATACTTATTGATGCATATACTTATGCACAGAGATTTATATAAATAGAAAACCATTGCACTTGCATAAGAATTATCATTATTTATTAACTTTTCCCTAAAAGGTCTCCTGAGTTTTCTGATTATAGTAGTACATGTTAAAGTTGGATTTCTGCTTTGTTTCTTATACCAAATAACTTCCAGTTTGATCACATTTTAACCCAAAAAATAAACCACAAAAGTGTTAGAATTAATTTACATATTATCTTGAATTTACATATTATTTTGAAATAGACAAAATAGTCTAGTATAGGATACAGAATTGATAAGATGTAAATTAAGATAATAGTGAAAGTAAGCACATGTTGTAAAAACTTTGAGCTCATGTTAAAAGATTACAAAATTAAAATGTAAATGAGAAACTGGAGGGTAAATATTGGTAATATATTTTATTTAGACTATAAAATATTACTAAAAATATCTAGTAAGATTAATAAACCAAAAAGTGTCTTAACTGCTTTGCAACTAAATAAATAAAAAAGAAAAAGCAAATGAAAATATGCTAGAACATACTCCTAATTAAAGACATTTAAATTAAAGTAAAAATGAGATAAACTTTTTCACCTATTCAAATGGCAAAAATCTTATACTTGACGATACCCGTACTAAAAAGATGCATAATGTATCACTTGTCCTCAGAGGAAAATAAACCTCAGGCCGTGAGTCGGCAATTCCAATCTCTTGATTTATACCTGGAAAAGTTGGCCAAGTTATTGGAACTAGAATGCTCACCACAGTTTTGTTTTTGATGTAATAACAGAGGACAAGCAATATATTTTAGAATCTAAGTGAATATTACAATAGACTATTTTATTACTATTAAAATCTATGAAGAGGAGATATATGTACATATATATGTTATAGAAAGATCTCTAACATGTTATGAAGTACAGTAAACAAAGATCATTAAATACACTATTATCTATTGTATAAGTATAAACAATTCTCTACATATTCATAAACAAGTATAAATTGATACACACAAAAAATTGTCTTGAAGGAATGACATGAGCCTGTTATCTTGGTGACCTTGGACTAGAGGACTTGAAATGTGGGAAGGACACTGTTTCACTACTTTTATTTTTCTATATTATTTGAATTTTCCAATCTTGACCTTGACAAGCTTTCTTTAGAAAATTCATCTACAACGGTTATTTGAAGTGTGAGATTACAGGCTTTTTGCCTTCTTTTTTATTTTATACATGGTTTAAAGAGCCTCGTTAATGGGCGCAGAGGGCCAGAAGCATCCAGCCTTTCTAGGAGACCATGGAACAGGTTTCCGAGAACTCTCTCTTTAACCTGTGCCACAATGATGGACTCATGTGAGACTGATGCTGCCACCTGTGTGCAAAGATTCCCAGACAGAAAGGTCAATGGGGCTTTGCTAACGTGACCCACAAAGTCAGAGAAGGAGGAAAGGTTTCAACACACACATTCTATTCTCGTGTTGGGGTCCTTCCGCTTATCTTTCACTTCCTATTAACCATACAAATATATTTCCTTTGAACAATAAACAGTACATTTCTAATGTTCAGAGGTATTTCAATGCTAAGAATGGCCGAATGGTTAATTTTTGCCCATGAATAAAAACATGACAGATAACGTGCCTAAAAGGACAATGCATCAACCAGAAAGAATTACCCACTGGTACAGCATGAGGAGGTGTGTGATGTCTCCTCCTTAACGACTTGCTGTGCATAAGTTTAGGAAGATGAACTTGACATTCTATACTGAGAAAATGGAAAAGAGAAGACCTTGTGTTGTCACCTATTACAGCTTCCTTAAGGTTTGAAGAGCTTTATTTTCCAAAAATAGAAATAGAGGATTGATACTACTCTGACAGAAAAGTTAACAACACTGACTTTTAAAAAAATTTTTAACATTTTTTATTGTTGTTCAAGTATTTGTTTTCTGCCTTTTCCCTCCTCCCCTCCCCCACCCCAACCCTTCCCGCCTCCCTCCCCTGTTTCCACTCCCCTTGTTATTGTCCATGTGTCCTTTATAATTGTTCCTGCAAACCCTTCACCCTTTTCCCCTATAATCCCCTCTGCTGTCCCTTCTGGTCACTGTCAGCCTGTTCTCAATTTCAGTGTCTTTGGTTATATTTTGCTTGTTTTATAGTCTGCTTTTCTTCTTCCCTTTCCAAGGACCCTTTCCTACTGCTTTGCTTCTTTTTCAATAACGTCTCCACTTGCACAGTCTTTGCAAGGGGCAGTGGCTCAGCGTAGGACCAGAGTGATTAGCAACGCCTGTGTGTAGGATTAGAGTGATGATTTCATTTGAGCCTACATTAGGATTCTGTGGAAGGGTTTACTTGTATTTTAAAGCATTCGCTTCTCCCCCATCAAAAGAACTTCAGGAAAAGGGTGAGGATGAGGGGGTTCTTGCTTGGAACTGGAGCCAAGGCTCCCGAGTGGGCTGAGGCCATGAGACACTACCGGTTGCTCCTGCCTAATGAACAATCGTTTTCATTTCAATCTTCTTGTAGCCCCAGTATGGATATTGGGGGATAAAACCAGGCTTGACTGAAAGACTGTGAAAGAGGGTGGAGACCAGATATTTCTTTTTTAAAATAATTTTAAAAATCTTAAATTACAGTTTGCATTCAGTGTTATTTTGTATACAGGAATAAACTCAAAATGGATGAAAGACGTCAGTGTTAGACTTGAAACCGTAAAACCCCTAAGACATAGGCAGTAAAATCTTGGACAGTACTCTTAGCAATATTTTTTTTCTGATACATCTCTGGGTAAGGCAAAGAAAAGGAAAAAATAAACATGGGACTAGACCAAACTAAATGTATTTTCACAGCAAAGGAAACCATCAACAAAATGAAAAGGCAAGCTACTGAATGGAAGAAGATATTCACCAATGAGACATCTGATGAGGGGTTAATATTCAAAATTTATAAAGAACTCATACAGCTCAACACCAAGAGAACAAACAATCCAATTAAAAAATGGGCAAAGGGCCAGAGTAGACAGTTTAACAAAGAGGAAATACGGCCCTGGCTGGTGTGGCTCAGTGGATTGAGTGCTGGCCTGCAAATCAAGGGGTCACTGATTCGATTCCCAGTCTAGGGTACATGCCTGGGTTGCGGGCCAGGTCTCCACTTGGGAGCGTGTGAGAGGCAACTACACATTGATGCTTCTCTCCCTTTCTTTCTCCCTCCCTTCCCGTCTCTTTGATAGGAAATATAGAAGCTCTTTGTATTTACTGAGGGCCATATCATGGACTTCTGCGTACAGAAGACATTCACATAAGACCTGCATTTTCTGAGACTTATCTCAATTTAAAAAATGATGTCTCATTGTCACGTCACATGTCTTGACTTCTGGATTAAAACTATAGGGACGTTAGTGTATTCCATTTCTCTTCATGTGAAACATAATGCTCCACATGGGGTTATCATTTCTGCTCGACTCAACACAATGCGATCTGTCTCCTGAATTGTTCTTGACTTGCAGTCGCTACGACTCACATGTATGGAAACACACAAACGCATAAAAACACAGTTTCAACGTCAGGGTTGTATCTTCAGTGAAAAAGACTTTGAAATAAACCCAGTTTCTCCCTTGTGCATCTCAAAGCTCCTTTGCTGCCACCGCTTCTCACCAAGAGCGCTGTAGTTCTTTCTCCAATGCACGTCTCAAGTACGTAGGGAACAAACCTTTACAACGTCTGGCATATAGTTCTGAGAACCAGAAAGAGAAAGAGGGTGAAAATGACTAGAATTAATAACAACAGTTTCATTGAAAGGTTTTCTAAAGCCAAATATCTGAACATCTTACAGAACCCAAGATAGGATAAAGAGAATTTTTTTCTCCCCAACCCCAAAACTGTGGACTTAACGAGGTTGAACAATTCTCACAAATCAATACCGTAAAACACATATCTTTCAGTAAATGTGAAAATGGGTACATTTCAATATTTTTTCCTTTCTCCAACCCCCTTCCTTTTGTCCTCCTTGTCACTCAGCTCCTGTTTATCCCCTGGTCCCCAGCTGTGCCTCTCTCCTTATAGGACTGCAGCAATGAAGCAGCGCACATTTTAAAAGCAGAATTTAGGACTTGACACAGGACAGGGTCCAGCTAACTCTGCAGAAAGAATCTAATTAGGTAGATGGGATTTGAGAAGCTGGAGTTTTTCTAGGACACCTGGCTCACCCTTCTGTGTAATGGAAGTTGTCACCAGCTCTTTGCAGGCAGCTGAGGCATTGGGACGTGGGTGTCACTTCTCATCTGAATTAAATGCTGCCTCTAGCGTGACATCTCAGGCAAACCGGAACTGCTGGGTGCTCAGGCATTAGGATCTTTACCTGAGGTCCTGTTCAACTCAGAGACACTGTAATTTTGCACAGGGAGAGAGCTGTCAGCTCAAGATGAAAAAGAACTTTCCCCAAATCAGAATTACCAGTCACCGGATAGACTGTTTGATTGAGTCGTGGGATCTCCACCACCAGTCAAATTCAGGCAGCAAGGTGGCTTATGGGGAGGTGAAAGTAGGGTCTGCTTCAGAGCTCTAAGACTTGCTAATCTCATTAGACTCAGTTCCTCACCCCTGGAATGGTGGGAATAATATTTATACATTCACATGTTCAATAAAGACTTATTGGGAATCCGCTGCATGTGAGGCGTTTCTTCTAGGGATGGGAATAGAATGGTTAACAACAGAGGCAACGTCCTTGCCCTCATGGAGCTTGCATATTAATGAGGAACGGCAGAAAGCGAGCAAGTTAGGAACTGGCTGCCATGCGGTAATAGTGGTATAACGAACAGGACAGAGGATGAGGTTGGAAATGCTGCCAGACCTGCGGAATTAAGTGAAATTTAATGAAATTAATGAAAATTAAACGAGATAATAATGGCTGACATTTATTAAGCATGTTCTGGTTTCCTGGTAGTATGCAAAACACTATGCCTTAAATAAACTGCATATAAACAAGAACGGATATTCTCATTTTACAGACGCTGCAACTGAGACTTTGGGTAACCGTGTAACATGTCCAATAAACCTGACTAGTCAGGGGTAAAGCTGGCAATGGAATTCAGGTGTGAGCGTCTGACTCACAGTACACGAGTTGTTGTCCATGACATTTGTTAACGTTATGAAGCTACTGCGCAATTATGAAGGTTACGTGAAGTTGAAATTAATATATTTAACAAATACTAGTTACGCAATGCTCAAATCTATGGTGTATGTAGGGAGACGTAGGAAAAACCTTTGGTCTAGCTTTCCATCTGGTTTGGGGAGCTCTGTCTCAGGAAACACAATAGCTTAACGCAGCACGTGACTCAGGGATACAATAATTCTAAACCGAAGCCATTGTTGTTACTGGCAGTGGGGAATGAAAGGGGGAATGTAGCAATGGGGTTCTCTGTGGTCTGGAAAGACGTCTGGGTTTGGGAGAGGTCTTGGCGGGGGTGAATAAGTGATGTTTCAGGAGGGAGGTGTGTCAGTGGTATGAGGTCTGGGCTGGGGGAAGGTAGACTGAAGGAAGAGGCAATGTTAAGGGATTTACTGAGTGCCCGGCTGGCGCTTTCGTCATTTGCTGGATGATGGGACGGAAGCCCAGAGAAGCTGACTTGCCCTGGGTCATAAGCTGATCACGATGGGAGCTGGGCTTTTGGATTCTGAAGCCCAGATGTTTTGCACTATGCTGCGTTTGTTCTCTGAGGTCCTAAAGTAAGGTGAGGTGGGACAAGCCTGCCTGTGGAGGCCTGAGAGTGGAAGAGAAGAAAACCTGTCGGTACTTAACATTCAAAAGGAAGATTGGAGGGATTTGCCATGCATGTGTCTAGCTATGTTTTCTGTACTCATCTAATGTGAAGGTCGAAGTTCCTTGAGCACAGGGCCACTTCTGGCACTGCATGGACATTCCATGCACTTTGACGAAGGCGGACTAGGTCCTCTCCATTTGAGATTATGTAGAAAGCTGCCCGCTCCTGAAGAATCAGTACAAGAGTGCAAGAAATATACAGAGGTATTTGCATACAAGAGATGCTCAGCCGGAACACAGGGACTTTCTTGACGAGATTTACAGAAACAATCTGACATCTAAGGTAACAGGGTATGGACATTTCATTTGCTCTCTTTCTCTCTAAGGTTGATATAACACAGTTTTCTTGAGTGGCCTTATTTTTAAAACTTATTTTATTTCTCTAAATACAGCATGAAAACATCAAGCTAGAAAAATAATATTACCAGTAAAACAAAGTCCCCCTGACAAGCCCCAGTTTTCTCCAGTGAGGCAACCGTTATTTTTATTTTTGATATATATCCCTACCGTGTGCTCTGCATTAACATACATGTGGGTCTATCTATAAATATTGTATATACCATGTGACATAGACATAATTACTTTGGTGGTTATTTCAACTAAAAATTCACAAAGTTTAAGGATTCCATAGCTTTCTTTTTTCATGCAATAGTATGTATTGGAGAGTTTTTCCGCTGACATAAACAAACGTCATTCAATTGTATTAGCTGGGGAGCATTGCTAAAGATAAATGTGCTTTAGTTTACTTAACACTTATTCTACTTATTTGTGGCCATTATAAAAAAGCCATCATGGAATAGTCTTGATCTATGTCTCTGAGTGCATGTTGGTATTTTTTTTCTCAGAACAGTTCTAAGAAATGAACTTACTAGATCATATTTAAAATTATAATAATTATATGTCTTAAAATTTACCTCAAACATGGTTGAACCAATCTTGACACCGATAAGCAGCATACAAAAGTGCCTGACGCACTTCAGAAATACCTATAATGTTTTCTTTTGAGTGTGTGCTTTTCTTAGCTAGTAATTATATTACTATTTCTATTATTACTGATGCATAGAAGTCATAACTCTTGTCCTGCAGGAGCTTTCAAGCAACATCTCAGTCATGGACAGGAATATAAGGAGGTAGCTAAGAAATAAAGACACTGGTAAACTTTCCAGAACAACAACAAGAAAATAGGGTAATGGTCATAAAGATTTCGATGACTTTCTGACATCTGTTGCAGCCTCTGTCCCCTGGCCCTAACGTCTGCAGAAATGAGTTGCCTCCGTGGGGATCTGTGTGACCCCGGGGAGTCAGGTATTCCCCTCACTCTGCGGGAGGATTGCACATTAAGCTGCACGCAATGGTGAAAACGCTCACTGATGGGGCAACTGGGTCCAGGATTTCCTTTAGTCAGTTCATCGTCTTGGCCATTCCATGTATCTTTTGTGAGCTTTAGTGTCCTCGTTTGAGAGAGTGGGAACCCTCAAGTGTTCTTTATAGATGTAAAATTCCATTACCTTGAGAACCAGTGAAATATATGTTTGAACAGGGAATGTTGGTGGGCGTCAGAGCCACCAGGAAGATTTTTAGAAATATAAAGTTCTACGTCCCACCCCTAGAGGTCTTGGCTGGGATTTGGAAGTTTTCATCCCTTACGTGTTCGTAGGGGATGCTGAGCTGCAGGTCTGCTGACCACACTGAGGACTACGGCTTTAGTGTGCTCCTCGGCACCTAAGGGATGCGGTTTGAAAGAATGCCTGAGAGAGGAAGAGATAGTTGTTGGGGAATTCTGAAGGATAGAACTGTAGGTACCAGAGGCAGTGAGGAAGAAGCCAAATTGTGTCTTGAAAGAGACTGGAGACTGTAAAAGAGGAGTTGGGCCAGAGGGAAGCCATCCAAAGAGGAGGCTTTTGTTGTAATTCAAGAGAGCCAGGAGCAGAGTTTGAACGAGGGTGATATCGAAGGGGGAGGGTAGGGAGAGATGAATTCAGGGATTCAGGAGGCAGATCTGGTTCTATGTTGAGAATGAAAGCAAGGGCGGAGTCTTAGATGACTCACAGATCTCTATTTCGGGTAGTAAGGTGAATGATGGTATCATTTGGATTGTAAAACAGGGTTAGTCAAGACGTGTGTGAGTACTGTGAGGGGGTAGTGTCATGGGCAGCCCCAAGTTCCTGCACAAGGACCAGAGATCGAAGAAATCTGATAGGCCTGCTACCTGGAGGCTTTATGTGACCTTAAACTGAGAATTATTCTCCCAGAATTAAGACCAAAAAAGGAAGGCCAGGGAGAAGGGTGTTTGAAAATGGGGTTGATTTTATTTTTAAGTTATGTTGTCTTTCATAAGGATTTTGAGAAAGATTTCAAAACTTAAGTAAATAAATACTAGCAAGGTGTGGGGCACGTATAAAAGAGCTACAGAGAGGCAACTGCGGCCCTGGCTAGTGTAGGTCACTGGATTGAGCGCAGGCCTGCAAAGCAAAAGGTCACCGGTTTGTTTGATTCCCAGTCAGGATGCATGTGTGGGTTGCGGGTCAGGTCCCCTCTGGGGGGCCCATGAGATGCAACCACACATTGATGTTTCTCTTCCTCTCTTTCTCCCTTACCCTCTCTCTAAAAATAAATAAATAAAATTTAAAAAAGAGGCAACTGTAGCAGCAGCAGTTAAAAATTCACAAGGATAAAATAACGGAGTCATGAATAAGTCAGAAGCATACACAGACACGCATATGTACATATGAGATGGAAATAGAGAAGAAAGGAAGGCTGATTTCTTTAAATAGTCATAGCTTATATCTTAGATAAATAGCAGCAGCTTTACAATATATGTAGAGAGAAATAGATGAAATAGATGAAAGGCCAAAATAAATATGTTAATGCATAAACAGTGGCTCTATCTGGGTGTTAGGTTTATGGGCAATGTTTATTTTCTAAGATAAACCTTTATTTACTCAGTTTTCTATGATCACCATGTTATATTCTAAAAGCAGGAAAAATTATTTAACTGTTTTAAACTTATTTTTGAAAAGTGGAAGGCAAGTCAATGACGGAATTCTTTAGAGAACAGATTAGAATTTGGTTTTCTGGTGCTGCTGTCTGTGCATCCCAAGGCAGTTCTGGGCAGTCCCACTGGTTAGATTCCTCACCGCTGAATTGATTGGCAGGCTGGAGCCCCCTGAATGTTGCAGTCTCACAGGCAATTTGGTCCATTCTCACTGGGAAGCCTGGGGCTAGGAGGCACTATTTAGAGTAACACAGCGTTGAAACTGATTTGGAATACCAAGAAAAACTGTTAGTGATACAGAACACCTGCTGGGAGGCCAGGCCAGAGAGAGGTATTCTGGCCAAATTCAAACTTTGGGAGTTCTTGGCCCATTCACTCCCCAAGACTCAGAGGACCCGGCAACAAATAGCCTGGGCCAACAGGGATGGATGCTGATAATAAAAGCAGAACATTTAAATAAATGAACTAATAAATAAAAAACAAGACATAAAATCAGAAATATAATAGGACTTATTTTATGATGAGACATTTTTCGATGAGACAGGGTATTCATGGGGGAAGGAAAAAAGCAGAACTTGCTCCTGTATCCCATTGATCGCTATCTTTCCTTCCATCCCTTTGCTTGTCAGTGAGCTCTGATTCTGTGGGTCTGTGACCTGGGAAATGGAAACATAAGGGTTCAAAGATGCATGGAATGCCTTCCTTTACAGATCTATGTTCTTCTTCTGCCTTCCTTCTCTCTGGAGGGACTCAAGCCATGAGCCTGGCTCTTGTGAACTACAGGTTAATTGCTATCTACAAACCATACATACTAATCCTCTCCTTTCCTCTTTCTCTCATATTCTCTCAAAAGTAACCCACAGAGTATTTTTAAAATGTTATTCATTTGTGTTGACTTAGGTCAACATGGAAATCACCTTCAGCCTTTATTTCAACTTTCTATTTCTCTATATTGTACACTTCATAGAGAACACGCTAGTAGTCCATTGTTATTTATTTGTCCTTCAATATGATCATCGTAGTTGGGAAGTGGCTGTGATCACACAAGAAAGGGACATTGATGTGGGGAGTTGCTTGTCTACTGGTGTATGAACTTGGAGTCTTTCTAAGTCACTCTGGGGCTCAGGGTTAGCCTTTTTCATCCTAGCAGGTTCTCTGTCATTGGGTGAGGGTACAGGCTGGGGAGAAAGTGGTTTCCAGACGGAATAGAGAGCTGTAGCCTTTGGTGGTGTAGGAACACTGCTAATGGCAAACTCCAGAGCTATGGGAAGGGAGCCAGATGACTGTGTGCCCTACACCCCCCCTCCTCCTCCATCTAATTTCCAAGCAGTGCTGCCCATTGGCCTGAACCAGTTTTTAGAGCAATTTTGCTGCACATTTGTACTCACATATATCAAAATGCATGTATGTATTTAGCTATACAATTTTTTTCAATGCAAAGATTATTATGAATTATATATATTTTTGCAATTTTCTTTCTCCTCAATAATACTTAAGAGAACCCTTCATGATCTCCACTAAAATGGAATGGAACCTGACCAGGAAATACTGATAATCAGTCTGTGAACAAAGGTTTTATTTCTATAATATTATGAGAATCAACCACCAGGGTACATCTGAGATCAGATTCTTTGTTGGGTCCATGTTTTGTCTGCGTTATAAGATCAGGTGGAAACAGGGGAGGGAGGTGGGGATGGCTAGGGTGGAGGGGAGAAGTGAGGGGAAAAGGCAGAAAACTGTACTTGAACACCAATAAAATAAAAAAAAAAGAAAAAAATCAGATAAATAAAAGAAGGTTTTAAAGTATCTTAAATCACAGGAATGCTATAGAATGTTACAGTTATTCTGCGACTTAGACCATTTTCCCAGGTTAAATAAAGAAAGGGAAACTTTTCTGGCCAGAAAGGTCATTAGTTTTTTCACATAAGCAACTTACTAAACACAAGGCAAACCATAATTCTGAGCTGACTCCCGCAGCTGAATCCTTTCTGAGGAGGCTATTGGAGGAGGTCACTTAGGAGATGTGACCTCCCGTCCACTTGGAGCTGGACCCCCAGCAATCAGAGGCCCCACATCTCCCCATTCATTGGAATGGAGATTGCACCCACTATTCTCCGGGTGGGAACCATTTTCAATGTGGGAACCTTGGGAGAGTAGTGTTGCTGAGACCATCTGGACCGAACACGTGACTGAAGCATGTGACGGCCTCTCTCTAAACTCTGATGATTCTGGTGGGTGGTGCGGAGACCTGTCCCTGCCGGGTGCCCAGGAGACAAAAGTCTCGTAAGTCCCTCGCTTTTAAACCTGCCACCCACTAGTCTGGGGTGATCCCAGTCTCCCTCGCCCTGGCGGTACCCAGGCCAGTTTCAGGGGCCCCACGGGGTATTTTCAAGTTTGCAAACCAACAGAAGCTACTTGAGGTAGGGAAAGAAATTACCTTTATTTATCCCAAAGTAATTTGAGAAGGAGTAGTGATTTTACACTTTTTGGGGGTGGGTGGGTGGGAGGAGGGCGAGGAATTACATAATGAACAGTTTACGTCTTTTCCTTTGTTGCGGTTCAGCTCCCAGTCTCAGTCAGTAGTCAGTGTTCTAAATGACTGGGTATTATCCCATATTCTCTGGGCACCATAAATGTATCCATCGCCAGCACACTGAAGGACATCTGCATGTGTTTGAGTTTTTATTCTAAACTGCATCAAACGTCCTTTTAAATATTTCATTGTATCAATGTAGAGATCATATACACAAAAGTACATTAATATATATGGAGTTCAGTAAGTTATTAACTAGGTAAATAGTTCAAGGAACAGAATATTGAGAATCTTGGAAGTTTTCTTTCATATTCCCTCCCAAGCATTCCTCTCTCTTCTCTGAAGTTTATAAGTATTATGGTTTCTAACATTTTATATTAGTTCTTCTAGTTTAAACCTTTCATAAATGGAATCATCCAGTACATAATTGTGTATGTTTATGTTATTGGATCCAAATTGTTGGACTCCTGTGTTTTTTAACAAGTAGTTGTGGTTTAACATTTTTATTGTTGTATAGTGTTGCACTGACTAATTATTTGGAGTTGATTGATGTACGGTTGCTAGTGTGTGGCTATTGTGATTAGTAATGCTATAAATATTCTTGTACATATTCTCATATACACTAATGCATTTCTGCTGGATATTGCCAGGTAATATGTTCAAATTTAATTGATAATGCCAATATGTTTTATAAAATGTTTGAAGCAAATGCTCAGGATTGGAGAGGTTGCCATTGATCACATTCTTACCAAACTTAAGTTATCAAAATTTTTATTTTTAGGCATTTTGGTGAATGTGAAGTGGTATCTTATAATTATTTTATTTTTCATTTTACTGATATGAATGTAACTTCATATAATTATTATTCATTTTGTGAAGTACCATTTCTGTTTTTTTGTAATTTGTTTATTCAATCATCTTACTGCTTGTAATTGATTAAAACTTAAATTTCTTATTGATTTGAAATCATTCTTTGTGTACCTTTATAGGAACCCTTCTTTAGGTATATTTCAAACATCTTTTCCTACTTTGTGACTTATTTTTTAATTGTTTTACTGGAATCTCATGACGAACGAAAGTTGACAGTGTAAATGTCAAATATTTTCCTGTGGTTGGTGTTTTCCTATGGTTGGTCTCTGTTTTCACAGTTGTATTCCCCGATTTACTTTTCATCTTTTGCATTTAGAGCTAAGATCCACTCGAAATTTGTTATGGTGAAATAGGGAACAAGACTGCTTTGTCTCCACGTGGACATTCAATTCCCCAAGCACCCTCATTGAAAGCCGCCCTTCCCTTCATTGTTGTGTGCTGCCACTGTCAAAATCCAGTGTCGTGCTTGTGTGTCTGTTTCCGTACTCTCTTCCTTTCCACAGGGTCTGTTTTTCTGTCACATATTTATTTTATAATAACTGTTTTTCTGACAAGAGGTATTATGTAATACCTCTTGAAAATTAGGAGGTTAAGTCCTTTCACTTTCATCTTTGTTCTACTTGTACTTCTTCCGTAACATCTGGGCTTTTCTGCCCCAATAGAATGTTGAATAAAAGTGATGTGGGTGGGTGGACATAAATGCTTTATTTTCGATGATATTAAAAAATGTTCTATACAAGTGACCTTGACACGTAAAGTTTTTTCCATTATTATTTCATATTACGTGTGCTTTACAAGTTTCCTTCTATGTTCACCTTGCTAAGATGGTGACTTTTCTAGTATCTTTTGAATACTTACATAATATTTTTAATTTATTTTGTCAACATGAAAAATTACATCGACATGTTTTTGCGTGTTAAGGGAAACTTTCATTCCTAGGACATTTAAAATTTGGTCATGATATATCCGTAGATGGAGATATAAATATAGATATAGAGATAAATCGATAAGGTTCTTTTGCTGTCACTAAATTATGTTTTAGTGTTCTTTGTAGCCATATTTATAAAAAAGAATTGTCCTTTCTCTTAAAGCCTTCGTAAGGCTGTTGTATCAAGTTCACACAGGCCTCATACAAATGCCCGAGAAACATGTCTTATTTGTCTCTCTACTTGGAAGTGCATCCATAAGATTGGTTTTTGCTTGTTATTGATATAGTTGGTGGAATTTACTAGTAAGACAATCTGCACCAGGTATATTTTGTGGGAAACTATTCTTTTAATCACAGAATTAATTTTCTTTACTAGTCATAGAACTATTGCATATTTCATTAATTTTTGTGTTAACTTTAATAAGTTGCATCTTCCAGGAATCCGTTAATTTCATCTAATCAATACTCAGTATCTTAATGCTTTTCTCTATCTTCTTGAACATACCACGCCCATTTATAATAGCTGTTTTATTAATACGTACATTCTAATTCTATAGTTTCTGTGAATTCTAGGTCTATTTCTTTGACTAATTTTCCCCTCTAGATATGGACATGTGTTGCTAATTTATATACCTGATTACTTTTGATTGGGTTCTGGACATTTTGAATTGTATATTTTTGGGGTGCTAGAAATTTTTGTATTCCTTGAAATACTGTTGAACTTCATTCTGCCACGTCATTTCTTAGGGTATATTCATTTCTCGCTTGCTTTGAAGCTGGTATTATGAGTCCCGTCTTTTTCCTAGGGCTAATTCAGTTCTGCTACTAAAGCAATAGTCTTCTGAAGACACTACCCAATGTCACATATTATGATATTTTTCCACTCACAGTGCATTTGCCACACAAAGGGAACCAACATTGGCAGATTACTATGAAGTAAAGGCCACGCTTCATTTGGGTTTCACAAGTTGTTGTTGTTTTTTTCCCACACGATGTCCTTCTGCTGTTCTAGGGAACCATTCAGGAGACCGACCACATTACATTTAGTTGTTATGTGTCATTGGTATTCTCTAGACTGTGACAGTTTTTGATGACCATGACAATTTTGAAGAGCACTGGAAAGGTATATTTTTAGAATTTCCCTCATTTTGGGTTTGTCTGATGGCTTTCTCAAGGTTGGACTGGGATTATGGGCTTTGGGAGAGAGATGACAGAGGTCAAGAGCCATTCTCATCACGCCACGTCAAGGTGCGTCCTGCTGACGTGATCCATCACTGGTGGTGTTAATCTCCATCAGCTGACCATGGTGTTGTATGCCAGGGTTCTCTACCCCTTTCCACCGTGGGCTGTTTGGAGGGCAAATCACTAACCCCAGCCACAGTTAAGGATAGAAGAAGTACATTTATCTGAAGGGAGTACTACATAAGTAAATTATTTGAAAGTATACTTTCAGGATTGTTTCTCTTCTCCTCACTGTATATAGTGGTTTTATACATTTTCTTAGGTTTTGTGTTGATGTATTTGCTTCACTCGTGGTGTTTTGCTTCTTTGTGTGTTCTGTAACTTTGTATTGCAAGTGCACTGCCAATGGAATTTTCTCTGTGATAATTATGTATAGCCTGGCATAAAAGACACCACTTATGCTCCACTTCAGAGCCTCTCAGCCTAAATTGCCTCTCGTTCCCATCACCACTGAGCTCACCAGGTCTTCCTGGGCTGCTACTGACTACACATAGATAAACTCCACATCACCTAGCCTCATGCTCACACCACTTACCTTTTATCTCTTGCCCAGGGCTTCCCTTGGATGCCAAAGTTTGGAACCTCAAAGACCTGGATCAGTAAACAGTGGGGCATTGGGGAAATTAATGCCTCATGGGGCAGATGTTGGACGAGTGAACTGTCAGAGCCCGGAGATGGAATTCACCCCTCGCTTCATCTGGAAAGACTGCTGAGATGTAGTTAGTATGTGATTACTTAAAGGGCAGTCTCCATGGATTCCTTGTATTGGAGGCTCCTTCATTCCCAGCTGGGCTTCTTTTGTCTCTTGTTCATCTTAAAATAATTACTATGTTTTACCTGTAAGTTCTTTGCTGCAGGCTCTGCCTACTAAGGAATCCAGACTAAGTTAACTGTTTCTGCTTGATGCTCTTGTGATATTAACAGCCTGAGACCACCTTTTGTCTAGAAACCTGGGGGTGTCCTGGGCCACCCAGGCATTGCAAATTTCAAACTTAAGTTCTTAGGAGCAGAGGATCATGTTGGTTAATTCTTAGGGGATATTTTGTTTCTTTCCCCTTATTCAGAATTCACAGCAAGGTAGAAAAAGTTTTTTCCCCTTTCTTTTATCTCTGAGGTGTCAGTAAAAAAAGCAAAACAAACAAACAAAAAAAACTCTATCTTATTACTGAAGATGAAACATTTTCAGCATCACAGATTTATACGGGATCTTAGTATTTGCCCAGCTACTTTTCCCTAACCGTGTGTGGCTGCTAAAATTTTAACTCTCAGTTATTGAGCTCAATTTCCCTCAGAGTGGCTGAAACCTCATTGCCTACTCACGTCTGATTTCAGATGCTTCTTCATTTTTGGTCCTTCAGTATTTCCCTGACATTCTTTAGAGCTCCACTATGCATTGAAAATGTGTTTATTCTTTCTTATCCAAATTTTCTAGATGTTTTTAGTGATGGAACTTTTATGTTGTATTATCTGCCATATTCCCAGAAACAGAAGCACTGGATATTGGCAATTTCGCCAAGGTTGGTGATCTGGTTTATAAAAGCACATCAACTTGAAAGCAGCAATTCAAGAGAAGAGTTTACTGCTAGCGAATACATGCCTTTCCTGGGAAATAACAAGGAATGAGAAAAGGCAGGAAAAATAGATACAGATCAAAACAGTATGCATTGCAGTCCAGGAACAGTGTGGGGACAATCATCTCTACATATTTCAAGAAACCTGAGGGGCACCCATGTCCTAGACCTAAATTATAATTAATGTTAGTGATGTTGACATTAAGGAAATGCAATATTTTAAAGATATTCACCATGTTGAAGATGGGAACACTATATACAATATATTGTAAAGTATTTTTTTCCTGAAATGATTTTAAATGTTATGTTACTCTTTTAGAGTAGATAACAATACGATAAAAATTATAATTATTACCAATGACTGAGTTCCAAATAGGTATCTGCTACTGGGCTCCTCATTTTACCTAATTCTTAAAACATTAACTTAATTCCAACAACAAACCTGCAGGGTAACTATTATGAGCTTTACCTTATCATAAGTACATTCAAGTTACATTATTATTAAATGTCCAGGACAGAATTAAGATTTCTCTGCTATTTGTATTTCGCCATAATGCCATCCTTCTCCATCCTGAAAAACCTCTTACCCTGTAGACGTGTTCTGAGAATGACCCACGTAGCTGAGGCATCATCACACCTCGTTGGCAGGAAAGTCCCTGGCAGTTCTGGAAGAGACAGCATGTATTTCGTGTCTATCCTTTGTCCCTGGTTTATGACCTCTTTCTAGCAGGGTCCCAGGATGGTCAGATCCTCAATCTGGAAGAGCCTGTGATGGAGGTATTTTGGCACACATGCCAAATTGGTGGCATTGAAACCAGCGGGGAGATGCAGAAGGGAGGGCTGCATGGTGAGTCAAAAATGACAGAAACAGCAACAAACAGGAGGGACAAGTTTTCAAATACGATAATTCTGTCTGGACAGTTGGCAAAGCACAAATGCTCCCCTGCTCCCTGTGGAAATGATGATTTTAAAAAGCAGACTAGGGCAACTTGAGACGATTATTTAGGCCTTTTAAATATTTATGAGTTCCAGTGTGCTACATACATTTTAAAGACAGTTGACAACTGCAGCAGCAGCAGCGTATATCACCCTGTTCCCTCTGCAAGGTAAAAATAGTTTCCTTTGTAACGTAAAAACAATGCATTCCCTTCGGTGTCCATGAAATAAAAGACTGTAAAGTACTAATTCACAGGTGTGACAGCAAAGAATGTTGTAAGAAATCCTTCTGGTAAACTTTCGGATGAGTAATCTGACCTGTCACTGTTGCTTGAGAGAGGTCTTCAGGGCCTGCAGCTGAGGCTGCCAGTCTTTACTGTGGGCACTGGGAGCTTAAGGAAGGAGCCCAGTCACAGCCCGGAGGAGTCAACTTAGAGCCCATTTAGAAATGAGGACCAGGCTTGGGATGAAAGAGGCAAAGCATGGCAAGCGCAGGAGAAAAGATTAGAGAACAACAGGAAAATAAAAGCTTGCCAAAGAGCGAGTTGTGAGCACTGTTTGAAATTAGTGCATATTTTTGAATATTCTTCTTGGGGGCGTACAGGTGTGTAGATGAGTCTGGCAGGTTTATTGGGATAACTGGGCACCTCCCACTCTTTTCCGTGTCTTTCTGGGGCAGAAAGATTTCACGGATGCTCTCAGTGCCCCGTTCTTATCCATGTTACCAGAACGTACACCCATTCCCAGCTACTGAGGGTGCTGGTGTTATTATCCCACGGGCACCCTTTCTCTGAAGAATTGCCCTTGGCCTAGAAGAAGATGCCTTGTCTGACAGGTTACCTACTCCTTGAGTCAGGCAGGACTTGATCTGTGATTGACAGATTGTACCCCATGGGGTACAGAATGTCAGCCCCCTCCCTCAATGTGAGACTGACCCTGTGGTGTGATTCCTGCTCCAGAGCTCCCTATGGGATCAGGCCGAAGTTCACGTTCAGCTGAAACCACATCTGTGCTCAGCTCCTTCCCTGGGCTGTTGTGCTGTTATTACTTCTTGACATGTTTTGCCTCAGCATCCCCCCTCAGTAAACCATTTAATGAGAATCTCCATCTCAGGTCCTTTTAGAAACCCAGCTGAGTTGGAACAGTAAGTTGGGCGCTTGTTCTGCCAGCCTAATGGGCAGACAGAATCTCTAACATGGGAAGTGGCATCTCTCATACTACACCCTACACAAGGCATTCAGTGCTTGGATCAACTAGAATACAGCAAGGGCTTAGTACACCGGGCCATTCTCCGTGCTCAAAATGCCGTTCTCTTCCCGAGCACTCTACTCATGCTCTGGGGCTCAGTCCTCATGCCGCTGTCTCTGCAAGCGGTTCCTGCTCGGCCTGCCTCTCCCCCTGAGTCCTGTGCTGATCCAGTGTCTCCTTTACTCGGGCTTGCATGGTGTTTGCATTGCTCTCTCTCATTGACATATCGCAGTGTAGCATGAGGTTGGCTCTAACTTTTATTGAGTGCCCTGTAAATGCTCTAGCTTGCCGCAGCCAGAGAAGATGAGGCAAGGGAATGTTCTGTACCCAAGGGTGGCATTTTCTTTGCACTGCTTCCTGTCTGTGAGGGCACTGTGCTCTCCACCCACAACCTACTTCCCACGGCCTGAGGGAGGCAGGAATGCCTAGTGTAACAGCCATTATACTAGGTCTGTCTGGAAGTAATATCTCCAAGACTCTGTCTCACAGGGGGGTATAGTGCTAGAAGAAAACCGGGATTATCATGGGAACCCCGCATGTCCCCAAATGAGACTGAAGATGGGGGGATGGCTTCAGGCCATCCTCATGAACATCAAGCAGCATCTTTGTTGAATTCTCTGCATAGTCACATCAACAAACCGTACAAACAAATAAGGATGCTGTCCATTGTGGAGCTGGCTGTAAAATCGCTAAGGTGCCGGGCAGTCTCGGTAACACCCCATGGAGAATCTTCCAGGCTGCAGAAGTTCTGAGATGCGAGGAGACCTGCTGCAGCTGGGCTGGGTGAGCAGACTGCTGAGGGAAAGTCAGCCCCTACAGGTTCCAGAGCTGGGGCCCTCGGACCAGTGGGCAACAGCTAACACATTCCCGAGTCCCACTGTGCCCTGAGAGTCTGCACACGCCAGGCGACTGTGCAGAGGCACGTGCAGGGGGCGTGCACACTCAAGAGTGGGGAGCCTTGTTTGCAGGCCTGAATGGAGACCTGAACACTGGAGTCTGCTGTGTGGAGTAGTGGAGAAAGTCCCTACAATGGAGGTACACAAGCCCGGGACTGAGGAGCTTCCCTTAACCCGCAGTGCAGAGACCCTGAACCTGTAGGTGCTTCTCACATCTAGGCTTAGAGCCTCAGACAAAGAAGCTCTTGTCCAAGCTGGCTGACAAGTTTTAGGGACCTATCAGAGGCCTGCTGGGTGGACCAAAATTGAGGGGAGGGCCCAGAATCACCCCAGCAACAGCTCTCTAGAAAGGGGCCAGAGCTTGTTAGTCGGTAAGTGCAGGCAAACCTGTGAGAATCCTACACGCCCAGGGACAGGTTAGTCCAAGCCTGATGAAGAGGCCATACTCTGCCTCAGCCAGCTGGTGCTCCAGATGCAGCCACTGGCCCAACACCTGGGAGAAGGAAAGGAAGAGTTTGATAAGTGTGTGCAAAGGCGCTCGGAGATAAAATTTCTCATATGCGTTGTAAACAATTTTCGAAAGTTTGTTCTAGTCAGCACGGTATGTTTAAGAACTGAAATCTCACTTCTGCATCCAGATGGGGGGAGAGATTGTGTCCCAAGCACAGTGCTGTATGTTTCAGACCCACGCTTCTTAGTCCAAGACCCATACAGCACAGCACAGTTTTGCAGGCATGTAGGGACCAGAAATGCAGGGATTAGGGCCCTCAGGCCTCCAGGGTCGGTAGATCCCACAGAACGTGGCAGGGTCGACACTGTGAGGGGACCTGAACACAGGGCTGGGATCATTTCTTGGTCGGTTCAGTCCTTCTCCAGGCCTTAGTCTCAGCCTGCCTGCAGGCCTCTGCTGCCACGGGAAGGATATTGGATTTGGAGGAAGAGGAACAAATATGAATCTTATTAACAAGGCCATTTTTTAGTTGTCAGGTTTTAAGCAAGTATTAACATCCTCTTTCCTCTTCTGCAGAAAGGGTACAACACTGCCCATGTTTCAGGGTTATTGTGAAAAGTAAATGAGATCACTTGCAGAAATATAGTTAGTATCCTGCCAACTACAGACTTAAGAAATTGCAAGTGTTTAATGAGCATGTATTGTCTGTTACGTCCCCCACTGAGCCAAGTAGTGTGGTACAAAGACGAGCATGACAACAGCTCTTCCTCCAGGTCCCTCACAATCTTGTTTAGGAAAGAAGGCTGATCACATCACAGACAGGTTAGGGTGCATTGCGTGCTCCTTACGGCCCTGGGAGAGGAATGCCAAATATGCCTGAGTACAGAGGCCTGACTCTACTTCTCAAGTTCATGAAGTTGAGAGTAAACTCAGGTCCAAAGTAAGTCCAAAGCTACCCCTTCCCCTCCTTCAGAGACTATCGTTTTTTGTAGGCTGGAGCTGAACTTAAGAGTTTCATGTTCCTTGAGCTGTTTCCACTACATCACACTTTCTGTTTTGTTTTGCCTTTTCATCAACTAGTACAGCTAGTAATTTTGGTTTCTGAGTCTAAATGAAAGCACTGGGGTCAACCCTTCGAGCGAATACTTTTCTTCCGAAGCATCATCAGAGACTTTTTATAATCCTAATTAGAGTTATTTTATTGCACCCTAATGCCAAAGCACAGATTCCTAACACATTATTTTCCTCTGTGATCTAGGAACAAAGTCTTCTGATGCATAGATAAGTCCACAATCTAGTTCCTTCTCTCAAGAGAGAAAACAGTAACGTTGCATCTGAAAAGCCAGCTTTCTGATTTGGGCAAAGGTGATCGATTCTTCATATCAGGCAGCTGAAAAAGCTGAAGAGTGGAATAAATACCCAGGCTTCTCCTTTGGAAGCTGGGGGCTGCCCACTGGAAATGGGCTGTAGTGTGTCATCTTTTACCACAAATCTCTCCTTGGAGGCAGAAAGGTTGCAGATTCAAAGCAAATCATAGTTGTGGCTGACTTCACTTGGAGAGTTTCCCGGGTCGACTGGTCAGTATTGTATAATCCAAGCAAGACATCTTTAATGTCTCCACTCCCTCCTGAGAGAGTTGCTCAGGAATAGCAAAGGGGTTGGCATTCTGATTAAAGAGAGTAAGAATAGTTTCAACTGATAAAAACAATTCAGCCAAATGAAAGGCTGCCTAACAGTCTGTTGTCATTCATGGGGTATCTTTTGCTTGTGGTTGTTAAGAAAAACAAACACCGCTCCATGTTGCCACATAATGTCAAAGCAAATACACAGTAGGAAGCATAATCCATTTGCCTCCCTGCAAGATCCTGCCACTGAATCAGGCCATTTCCAGAAATTGTGTAGCTCAGCTCCCAGCAACTTTATCCACCGCTGAACTCTAACCCCTAACGCCAACATTTAATAATCTACTCTGGGCCAAGAACTATAAATGTCAGGAAAGAGATAACTCTACATTTGTTGGGGGTCTTGCAACCTAACTAGAAATTTCTGTGATATAGACATAGAGAGTGTTTTATATTTATTTATTCACTCAACCAATATTTATTGATTAGCTAAATTCTTCAAGGGAGGGATCAGTACTGAATGTAAAAGAGCGGTTGCTGTTCAATTTCTAATTAAGATATTTGACTGTAGACCAATAAAAACATAAAATATGTAGTGTGATAGAAGCCAGTATGTGATAGTATAAAGAAAAATACAACAGAAAAAGATACGAAGTATGGAGTATGAGGTTGGGAGCATTATTTTATATTGAGTTGAATGGTCAAGGAAGACCTCTCAGTTAAAAGACATTTGAGATTCAGAAGGAAAGTGAGGAGAAAGCCATTTGGCTCTGAGGTAAAAGGTATTTTAGGCAGAGAAAGCAAGTGAACAGCAAATGAAGGAAGAGTGTTCTAGGGGTCAAGGTCCAGTAAGGACTGGGTGTGGCTGGAGGGGAGTGGACAGTGAGAGCAGGGAGGAGAGTGTACTGGGGCAGAGAGGCCAGATCAAGCAGGGTTTTGAAACATCATCAGGACAAATGCTTCGAAAAGTATTGGAGGGATTCAGCAGAGCCGTGACCTCATCTGGCTTAAATATGAGGCCATTTACTCTGGATCTTTCTGAAGAATAAATGGTAGAGTGGTAGATAAGCAGAGAGACCAGATAAGAAATTGCAGTAATCCAGGCAAGAAATGCTGGTGGATAGGACCAGGGTGATAACAAGGGAAGAGGCTATATAGATGCACTTTAAAGATAGAGACAATAGGATTTGTTGATGGAATTGTTATAGGGTTTGAGGGGAAAAGAGGATTTAAGAGTGGCTCAAAGGCTTCGGGCTTGAACAAGTGGAAGTATAGAGTTGACATTTACTAGGCCAGTGAAAACTGGGAGGGGAGCAGGTGTGGGGTGGAATTATGAGCTTGGTTATTGACATGATAAGTTTCATATACCCTATATTAATCCAGGCCAGGGGAGAGATCCGTGGTTTATATGTAAACTTGGGAGATACTGAAATAAAGGTTTTTTCTTTTTTTAATTTTTTTGGTCACCAAAAGATGAGATTGTTCAATGCGTGCATTAGTAGAGTGGAAAAGGGGTCATTGGTGAATTCTGGGACCCAGTAACATTAAGGGGTTGGGAACATGAGACTGAACTAGCAAAGAAGACTTGAAAGAAGAGGGATGGGGGACAAAGCCAGGAGAGGATGGTGTTGTGACATTCAAGTAAAGAAAGTGTTTCACATAGAAAGAAGAAGACCAAGAATTGTGTATATGCACCCATCATGCATGTCAACAACCGGAATTCGTCACCTATCTGTTCCGTAGGAGTTCATAAGAAAGAGTGATTGTGAAGGTTAAGAAAGAAGTGGAGGAAGTTTTATGGAGAGAATCTGACTTAGGATGGGGCCATCATTGGGCGAGAGGAAAGTGTTTTACATGAGAAAGACTCATTATTAACAAATGCTGAAAAAACGCTTCCAAATACCAGGCACTGTTTAAAAAAAAATATGTATTAAATATTTATAAATATAATGTTCTTAAAAATCTATGCTACAGATAATATTAACTGTCCCTTGTTACAGATAAGGAAACAGACTTGGGTGGGATTTTTGCTCGAGATTATACAAATTTTATATATTGGGCAATATGACTCCAGAATACGTCTTCTTAATGGCTTCATCCTGCTCTACTTTTCATAGGTAAAGGCATGGAGTTAAGAATAGACTCGAGCAGGCTGATAAACCCTATCTAGACTAGTTTGACTAGAGTGGATAATTTCATTACTATTTTTGTACAAAAGCAAGTGAGGTTCAAAAGGAAGGATAGGGTTCTACTGCAGAGGGTTACTAGATCTTGATGAGTTTGGACTTTATTTTATGGGCAATGGGGAGTCATTCGTGGTTGTAAATGGTAAAATTTTGAGTAAATATTTCCCCGTTTTCTAAAGGGCTCATGAAATTTCACAACCACATAGTGATAGAAGTTTTGAACATGAGCCATTTTTGGGAATCATAAGAGTGCAGAAACTGAGACTTGATGTTTAAGTCAGTTATCCAAGGTCTCACAGGTAACCACAGGGTCCTCAGCAGGGATAGAACCCACGTCCTCTGCCATTTAAACTCATGTACTTACTAGCAGGCCTTAGTGACTAGGCAGCAACTAACTTAAAATTGGCCTGGATATAGTGACTGGGGTCTAGTTTTAATTTTGTATTTTATGTAATTTTAGTGTTTATTTTATTGTGAAATATTTTAATGTAAGTCATAAAATAAACTTAACAGACACTGCCTTTCAATTTGCAGCTTTAGATCTAAACCCTTAAAGACCAGAGTCAATCCAAGGAAAATCATCTGTGAAATGTTTAGAGGGTACAGCAGAAATAGCCTGTGTTTTGCCCACATCCCCTCTGATCCATGTATCCCAGCCGGTCCACATTCTCATAGTCATCCCTGCATTTTTTGTTGAAGGGCTGCCCTGGGTTTCCAGAACCTACTTCTCCCATGTGCTTGGCAGGTTAGAGAGGCCCAGGAGGTAATATCTCCCAGGGGAAGGTCTTAGGCAGTGACTGCTAAGTGTGGGGTATAAATACCACAGCTCCCTTAGTCCTTGACCATGATAATTAATTTCCCCGTGTGCTTAAGCTGCGGTTGCCTACTGTGGTAACCGATTGAATGATGCGCCTGTGTGCGTTCCCCTTCTCTTCATTTCCTCATCTCCCTGCCCGTGTTGCCTTTGCTTCCTAAGGAAACTTTGGCACAATTATGATCTCAGTAGTTCTTTCTGGAAGAACCTAAACTAAGACAGCAGATACAACTTAAATGGAGATTAGACCAGCTCTAGTGCCCTTTTTTATAAATAGTAGTTCTGGTTTTTGCTGATTATTGTGGCATTGACTTGAGTAGTGGTAGAGAATATGTCAGCTCTAATTTTTAATTTGCATTTTCTGTCAGCCAGAAGATGAATTCAGGTCTTGCCTTTTTCACACACCTTGAGGAAAAAGTCACTGATTTGTGTCTCTTTGTCATCTCATTTCAGCAGCAAGGGCTCAGGTCACTGGGCCTGACGGGGGCACAGTCATTGCTAGGAAGGCAAGCAAAGCAATTTCACTCTCCTCCTATTCAGTAACAAGCACACTAGAATAAGCAAGGCAACTCTTTCCAGTTTTAATTTAAATTACACAGTATTTTCATCTTTGGCCAAGCTCTAGTAGCCACCCCTGTGATCTAATAATGGTGGGCTGGGCTAGAGGGCCCCTGATGTTCTGTGCTCCCCTTTTCTCTGGGTAACGACCCTCCATGGTCATCACTGGTACTCTTATTTCTCATCAATGGATCCTGAGATCAGTATGAAATACGCCTATATGAGAAAAACACGCTTCAAGAGAAGGGAATGAGCAGGCCTCCAGGACATTAATTACTTAAAGAGACTTTTAGAACAATAGTTTCATTGTCAATGATTAGAGTTAAGCGCAGGCACATGACTGAGAAATAAAGTTCTGAGGAAGGGAATTCATGTTTCTTAAGCACCTACCTTATGTCATGCAAAGCTTCACATTCTTTCATATACAGGTCTGTCTAGAAGGTATCCAGCCATGTGCTATGAAACATAAAGACATTTACTGAAGAAGATACAAGATACAAGAAACATTGTACATATGACAACAATGCCTCAGTCCCCTTCAAAGTAGGCACTCTGGGACCTCACAGAGTTCTCCCAATCACCATCAGCTGTCCTGTCATATTTTCCTAAATCTCACTGATGGTCTGAAATCTCTCCCCTTTCAAAGGTAATTTTAGTTTTTAGTAAAATCTGGGTTGTAGTGGGGCTGAGTCCCCTGGGTGATTTGATGTTTCACCAAACAACTCTGCATGAGACGTGATGCGCGAGCAGGTGCATTGTTGTGATGAAGCTGCCAGTCACCAGTTTCCCATAGCTGTGGCCTTCTGAATCATCTGAATAGTGTCCGGGGAGGAATGTTCAAGTTTAACACAAAATCTGATGCAGATTCATTGCTCTTCTTGCTCAGTCATTTTAAATGAAATGGCCAGACAGTACACATGCTCACTCAACAGCATCTACCGCCCCCACTGACTGGTACAGTAAAGTCATCGTTGTTCATACGTGCACATTCCAGTCCACTGTTCTTGGATTCCAGGTTACATCAATGTCATGCAAACCGTTCTTGTTTTATTAACAATGGCTGGACTTTTTCCAGACAGACCTCATACATTATATTATATAATTGCCCTTAAAATTTAGTGATGAACATAATGGAGCTCAGAGAGGTTCTGTGACTTGCCCAAAACAACATGTTACTTCATGGCGGGGCCAGTATCTAAATAGAAGCCTCTCAATGTCTGATTTTAAAGCCATGATTTTATAACAACATTGTCCTGCTCAAAAGCAGAGGGTGAAGGGAAGAAATGCCCCAGCACGAGTTTTTGTTCTACTTCCTGGAAATTAACAGGCGACTTTGAGTCAAATGAGAAGGGATGGAGTGTTTTTGTTTTCCTCAGACTCAGGAGAAGAAATGGGTGTCCTAAAACTAACTCCCGTTAAAGGAGATGTCCGAGGCTCTCCCTGGCATGGAGCTGAGAGCGACAGAGACTGGAGGTCTGTGTGCCATGAGTTCTAGGAAGATGGTATGGTGTCAGACCTGGTGTCCCCAGACAGCAAGAGGTCTCCCAGTTCTCCAGACACACAGACCATCCCTGTGTCCGGGGCTTAAAACCCAGAGGGGTGCTGGGGCTCAGAGACTGTGGGGAACCAGGCAACATGCTCAGCCTCTATATTAATAGACATTTTATGCTGCATGAGAAATTATCACAAAACTTAAGAGTTTAAATGACCAGCATTTGTTTAGTTCACAATTCTCTGGGTCAGTTAGTCGAGTGGTTTTCCAGGATTAGGTTGCATGAACTTTTTTTTTTTTTTTTAACTGGAAATCCTCAAGCATTTGCCATCACTTGGCAAGTGAGCTAGCTGCTGAATAATTCAGGATAGCCTCATTCACATGCCTGGCAACTGGCCAGCTCTCGTCCAAGATGACGAGGTGATAGCACCTTGTGTTACCCTTTTTTTGGCCGGTTAGCCTAGGACACTTCTCCAGATGAGAGTGACAGGGTGCCAGGAGCAGCAAGAGAGGGCAAGTTGCAATGGACAAGCTTCCCTCCAATGACGACATCTTGGAAAACTATAGTATATCACAGCCAAGATGTCAACACTGATACAATCAAGACACAATGATTTAATTGCCTTTTTATACCCACGCCCACTTCTCTCCTGCTCTAGCCTTTCCTCAGCTCATGACAATCACTGGTCTGTTTTCCATTTCTGTAATTTTGTCATTTCAAGAATGTTACATAAGTGTAATCACAGAGTGTGTAATGTTTACTGGAGATTTATTCAGGTTGTTGCAAATATTGATAGATATTTCCTTTTTAGTGCTGAGTAGTATTAATGCAATTGCAGTTTGTTTAATCATCTACCCATTGAAAGAACTCTGGGTTGATTTGTGAACAGGTTTCATATGGACATAGTCTTCATTTCTCTGGAATATATGCTGAGGGGTATAACTGGTGGCGTAAAGAACGTTTCAAAATGTTCTCCAGAGTGAAAGTACTATTTATATCTCACCCAACAATGCACATAAGTGGTTTAGGTTCTTCACATCCTCATCTGCACTTGGTGGTGTCTGATCGGTGCGGAGTGATACATTATTGACATTTCCTTCATGGCTGATGATGTCAAACACCTTTTCATTGCTTATTTTCCACTTGTATGTCTTCTTTGTCAAAATGTCACTTCGTCTTTTGCAACTATTCTATTGTACTGGGACATTTTTTACCTGTTTAGTTTTGAGAGTTTTGATACAGTCTGCATCCCAGTGATTGCGGGCTACACGATGTGCAGATCCTCTCAGCCTCAGCTTACCTTTCGTCCTCTCCACCAGGTCCTTCACAGAGCTGACACTTTTAGTATTGATGAGGTTTGTCATTTTTTAAATGTGTCATGCTTTTGGTGTCATATCTAAAAATTCATCACCACATGCTAGCTCCTGAAGATTTCCTTGTGTTTTTTTTTCTAGTTTGTCTCTTACTAAAAGGGCTATAGTTTTATGTTTAAATATATGATCCATTTTGAGTAATTTCTGGGCCACTTGTGAAATTTGGGTCAAGGTTCATGCTTTTATTTCTTTATTTTTTGCTTTGTTTTGGTCTATGAACATCCAGTTGCTCACGTGCCATTTGCTGATGAGATCATTCCTCCTATGCTGAATTGGCTTTGCACCCTTTCTTTGTGAAAAGCTGTCGGCCGGAGTAGTGTTCGGACACTTCTGGGTTTTCTGTTTTACTTCGTTGATACGTGTCTACCCCTCTGCTGACACCGCACAGTGTTGGTTACTGTGGCTATAAAGTAGCCCTTACAGTCTGGGAGACCTATTCTTCTCACTTTATTCTACTTTTTCAGAATTGTTTTAACTTTTTATTTTCTTTGCTTCTCTGTATACTATTATATATGTTTTAGAATAGCTATTATTCTACAGAAATTCTTGCTGGGATTTTTATAGTAATTGTGTTAAAACTATATAACAATTTGGGAAGAATTAATATTTTTACTTTGTTAAATTTTCCAATTTAGAAACACTGTATCATTATTTATTTGTGCAGATCTTTGATTTTCTCATCAGCATTTCACCACTTTACGCACACAGGTTCGTACCTGTTTTATTAGATTCACACTGCAGCAATTCATTTTATGAGCAATGAAAACGGTGTTGTGTTCTTAGTGTCAGTGTCCAAGTGTTCATCCCTAGTACTGTGGAACCTGGTTTCTCCAATTTAATTCATTCTGGAAAACTGTTCAAGAAGCAATTTGTTTGTAAATCGAGTCTCTTTTGTTTGTCATCTGAGAGACGCATGACTCGTCATCATGAAAGGGTTGTTGGGTACAGAATCAAGACCTGGAGTTTTCTTAAACAGCTGAGGCATTTTTTTCATGAACAATATGAGAACTGAATTGTTAGAGAACCAAGACATTCGAGAACCAAGGTTTGACTGTAAATAGAAATACAGTTGAATATTTATCTGCTGCATTATGATCTTACTGAACTCACTCAACCAACTTATGCACTCTAGGAGGGGTTTTTTTTTTTTTTTTTGGTAGATTCCTTGGGGTTTCCTATTTAGATGATCATGTTATCTGCAAATATAGACAGTTTTATTTCTTCCTTTCTCATTTATCTTTTATGTCCTTTTCTTACCTTATTGCACTGGTTAGGACATGTAGAATGATGTTGAATAAAGGTGGTAGGGCTATACATTCTTGCCTTCTTCCCAATCTTAGGGAAAAAAGATTCAGTCTTTCACCATTAAGTGTGTTGTATTGTTTGTACATGTCTTTTATCATGTTAAGGGCATTTTTCTATTCCTAATTTTCTCCCAAGTTTTTTTTTTTATGAGTTAGTGTTGTGTTTTTTGTCAAGTGCTTTTTTTTTTAATCAATCACAAGCTCATGTAATTATTTTCTTTAGTCTGTTCACATGGGGATTACATTAATTTTTGAATATTGAAACAGCTTTTTATCAATAAAAGGAGAGGTAGGGAGGGAGAAAGGGGAGAGAGAAAAAGCATATAACAAGACTGTTAGGAATGATAACACAGTTGTCAAGAAAAATATCCCAACCAGTAAAAGTTACCTTATCACACAGCTGTGTAATAAGAAAGTGTGGAACAAGCAATCAAGGCATGGCAGTGTCAAAATGAACACGCAGTTTCATGTGGATGGTGAGAAGAACACGGGCATATAGAAGGTGGCTTGGCTAAAGGACCCCTCTTTCTCAGTTTGTTATTATGTAGCATGGTGAAAATGTCTCACTGCTTCCAATGTTGCAGAGTAAATGCAATGAGAGTTAATTTCATGTGCTTTTATGATGAATTCTGGTGGGTTTTTTTTTTAAGTTTCTGGGATCTAGTTGTTTTTCCACTTGTAGTCCAAATTCTTGCATGTTATGCCCATCCGTTACAGAGAGTAGATAGAGATAAAGTTGGAGATTCCTTGCAACTTTCCTCCTGAAAGCAAATCTCAGAGTCTTCTGGGTCCTGTTGATTTATCCTTTTTCCAAAATGGTGTGTTCTTACTTCAGTGTGCAGCGTAAATATTTCCAAAGAGGCCAAGTGCAAGTGAGAAATAACCAATCTCACACCACGTTGCTTCCCTGCTTCATTCCTGTCTTCCTTTGGTTTAATTTTTATTTTGTTGATGTTTAACTCAGTGGTTGGGAGTCAACTTATAATAGCCATTTCTTAATCATGAATTACTCACAGAACATAGTGAATAATCTATTATTGCTGACATCAGGTGCAATTCAAATGGATGGAACACTGTTTTTGCCCTAAAAGGGCTCAGAATTTGACGGGGAGGTGTAGTGTGTGGACTGTGCACAATGACATGTCCAAATGGAAGTGCAGACAAGTACGTTCACTGAAAGCATTGAAACAGGGTAGGTGGGGATTGGAGAGGAAGGATGAGGAAGATGTTTAAGTGACATGTTGAGAAAGACATTGCTTCATTTGCAAATGCTCACATGAGGAAAAAGAATGGGACAGTTAGAAAACTCTGAGTATTGCAACTGGACTACAGTGTCGAGACTATGGGCCGTGAAATGGCAGATTACAGATCACAAAGTATTATTGTGAGATTAGTCTAGGGAATCTCAACTTCATCTTAGCAGTGATGAGGAGTTCCTGAAGGATTTTCAGGCATGCGGGTGGGATGACCGGATGCATATTTGCAAAAATCACACCGGTGGTTGTGTGATGAATGTTGATTGGAGGGAGAGAAGCCCAGGGCAGGGAAGCCACATTCCAGATGAAGAAAGTGAGACTCAGAGGACTGATGTAATCGACCCAAGTTAGTTATTAAAAGGTGAGCATGGCATAAACAATCCTGCATCCTATTACATCTTTAACATGGTTGCAGTCACCTGATAGTTTCTTACATTGCCTGCTGCAAACTCACATCATAAGTGCTATTGATGACATTGAAGGTGATAATATATTGCTGTTGTTTCATAGTACAGATACTTTGTATTGCACTCTCCCACTACGCTGACCTGAGGGGGAGAGATGTCGTAATATATGTGTTTATGTAAGTCCTAAAGGAAAGAGGAAAAATGGTGAAGTCATCGGAGTTAGCTAGAGGTGGTTTAAGAGGACAGACTTTCTGTTCCCAACTTAATCAAGTAGAACAAATATATTTTTAACCTGTTCCCTGCATAGATTTCATGCATTTGTGTCAGCCAAGTCATCTTAGCTGCTTTTTTGCCCCTCTTCCATCTTAAGCTGGATTTGTGATTGACCGGAGTGTACATTTGATTGACACGTAACAATTTAAATACAAACACTTTATTAACCCTGCAAGAGCATCTTAGTAAAAGAACATGATGGGCATAGACACAGAAGGTAGATATGCTGATTTTGAAGCCAGTTGCGTTGTAGCTCAATGTGGCAGAAGCAGTGAATCAAATGGAATGCTGTGAAAACTGTTCCAAAGATATCTTCTCCACAGCATTTAAATCAGCGGCTCCATGTAAGT
Organism: Desmodus rotundus; assembly: GCF_022682495.2. Lineage (NCBI taxonomy): Eukaryota > Metazoa > Chordata > Mammalia > Chiroptera > Phyllostomidae > Desmodus > Desmodus rotundus. The sequence continues at coordinate 122,226,684 of NC_071394.1, forward strand.
AAGCAGCGCTAAAGGATTATGCAAAGGCTTAATACTTCCTTGCCCTTTACTGGATTTTAACTTAGTTTGGAACTCTTTCTAGGTGTGTCCTTCCAGACCGGAGGTGGCTCTAAGAGATTGTTCATACTCTGTCCTCAGCCCCTGGCTGCCCTCTGACCCTTGTAGGATGACTCAAAAACTGGAGTCATTATTCCTAGATGAGTCGATGGGCAAAAAAAAACTAGTTAGATGGTTAATTAACACTAGTAGCTAATTTAGTAAGCGGTAATCATGAAGCAGGTACTGTACTAGATGTATTAACTAATTTAATCTTTATAACAACCAAATGACATGGATAATATATTACCTTTATGTTACAGACAAGGACACCGAGTCTCTAAGAATTTACACAATTTGTCCAAGGGCAAACACATCCAGTAAGTTGTAGCCAGAGATAGAGTCTGGGCAACCTACTCCAGTTCACATGCATATTTTAAACCCGGGGGCTCTACTGTGTTTTGGGAGCCATGCCTGGACAAGTACTTCCAGTTGCAGGGCCTGCTGATGGGCTGTGGGAAATGCACTCTGTTGGTGACCATCTGCTACAGTTGCACATATACTATTGATTCTAAAAGTCTCTCCCATTGTGTAAGTTAATTTAATCTTCCTAATAAAGATAGTTATTACTCCCATTTCACAGATTTGGGAATAAAAGCTGAAGGGGTTAATTGAGTTTTTCAAGGTTATACATGAAAGAAACAGAATTGGGTTCTGGTGTTAGACTTGGGTTCAGACCTAGGATCTACCCTTTGAACCCTTGGGTTCAAATCTAGGATCCTATCCTTGATTTTAGGATCTACAATCAAGGAAATGATATTTACTGAGTTGAATTTTTTTTTACCTGTAAAATAAATTCCTCTTTAGACAACTAATTTACTCAGTATAGTAACTGGCACTTAGTATCTGCACAATAGATATTTGGTTTTTCCAGTATATAGAAACTTTTGATCTCAGCTAATTTGTAGGGCTGGAGGAGGGGAAAAAAAAGTTAAAATCCTCAGCAAGGACTGTGTTGTCATAGCCAAACATTCTGATGGGATTTCATAATCCGAGAAAAGCAAAGGCCTGCCACGAGCAGTGATTTTAATAAGTGGCGCTGTCCTTCACGTTCTAAAGAAGACACACCTCAACTCTGTTCTGATGGCTTCTGCTTGTCCAATTGTAGGTTTGATCAGTTGGAAACCATTGAGCAGGGCTTCTGCTTTCTGGAATGGGTAGTGGGCAGACTTTTTTATAGTCTTCCTGATAATACAACCAAAAATCTTGTACTTTTTATACAAAACAAACTTTAGAAAACTGGAAGGGGGAGAGAAGAAGCCAGCCTATCTAGTGATCTCAGGACATGGAGAACTACATGGTGATAGTTGCCCCGAGTTTTCTTTTTGCCTGATTTAGCCCCGACTTGGAGCTGACAAAGCCAGCTCACTGGAAATATTTAATAATGGCACAGACACACACCAAAGGACCAGAAGAGGGGCATCCAAGCAAGACAGAAAAAAATTTTTAATAATAACTGTTCAGCTGTGGGTGGAAATTAGGCTCTTTCACGGGATCACAGGAAAGCATCCCAAGGACCCATGCACGGGAGATTGTGGTGTGCAAAATGGTTTATTCATGTAGAAGGTTGCCCCTGGCTTTCTAATGCTCCGCTATGAAAAAAAAGGCCAACTGTGTCTTCAGCAAGGTAAACAAAAGCCAGTGTCCAGAGTTTCTGCTTCATCTGAAAGCTTAGTCCTGCTGGAGCCCACAGTCTGCTGCGGACCCGGTAGCTGCTACACACATGTGGGTACATGCTCCCAGGAGAGAGAAAACATGCAAGTACACAGGATGAGTGTGTTGCAGGGTGGGGGTCTGAAGAGGGAGGGAGAGAGAGAGACAGACAGACAGACAGACAGAGGGAGAGAATGAAAGAGAGCACGTCTTTGTTTCCCTGGGATTAAATATATTAGTTTGGGTTTGGGTTGGACCAGTTGCTTTTTCAAAAGAACCAATGAACTTCCCAGGCCTTGGTGGGCTTTTGGTAGGTTCACACCCTCTAGTGAGACTGACAGGCCTCAATGGACCAGCATCTTCCCCTCTGCCCACCAACAGTCCTGTACCAGAGAGGGAAGGGGGGAGTGTTAATCCCCTTGGCGGAGCAATGCCATTGGTCCCCTAGAGTGTGAAGCTGCAGCTTCCTGGTGAAGCAAACAGGCTTATGCTCCCAGTTTATTAAGCTCAACGTCTAATCCCCTTTACTCCCTTTTCGATTATTACTAATTAGCTGAATATTGATGGTAACCTTTCCAGTGCAGACAAACAACACAGGGAAAACCGTGGTTCTCACCCCTACCCGTGCCAGCACAGGGGCAGAAGGAGGGAGCTGTAGTCTGTGGAGTTGCACTTACTTAGAACTTAACCCCAGCAACAGGTAGCTGGGGGAGCATAGGAAACGCTTACCTTCCACCCTCTGCGCTCTGACTGGAGATGGACGAGAAGGACGAGATGGAGGGAGGGATCCCTGGATTCTGGGCTGTTGCAGGCTGAGGATAGCTTCTGTCCCACTGATCTGGGAGGGGGGATGGGGAACAGGCCTGGCTTTTGATTCCACAGACTCACAGTTTTGAGTGTTAGTAGATTTTCTTAAATAAATGTTTCTTCATTTGCCCATAGGGCCATTATAAGAGACTTAATGTAAGAAAATACATTCCTTATCAGTTTCACTGGGTAGAGGCTCAGTGGAGCTTCTTATGTTGTCCTGCCTGAAGTGGGACTCTTCTCTGTATCATTTCTTACAACTACAATTTTTCAAAGTTTAAAAAAAATTTAATGAAAAGGAAAACACGCATTGAAATGGTATCTTATATTAGTTCTTTGCAAGTGATTCCTTGGAGCGGGCTGTCCGGAGAAGAGGGGTAAGGAAAGGAGAAGGGGCGGCGAAGGCACTGAACGAGGCCGCGGGCTCAGCTGGGGGCCAGCTGCCCTCGTACCCCACGAGAGCTCCAGAACCTGCTTTTCTCCACGGATCTGGCCCCATCTTGAGACAGGCCAGCCATTCATTAGATTCAGGTTGTCCCTGAGGAATGACTGCCTCTTTGGCAAGGTGGCCTGTATACCAAGGACAATCACCTGGAGAAAGGTTGGCTGTGAGCAATTAGCAACCAATACTAATAGCACTAGGGGTTGGCACACCCACCAGATAAAGGAAGATATGAGTAGCATGATGCCAGTATCTGTTACTTCGGGACATTCATTTATTCTGTTACTCATTTATTGAAGTGAACACTGTTTCAGGGGTTAGAGATACCAAGATTAATGACAATTATTCTGTGCCTTCTCTATGTCAGGAAAGTGATAGAAATAGCAGGTTGTTATGGTGAGGGAGCCAAAGCAGGTGAATGGAACAGCCCCTTTTGTCCCATGGCATATAAAACACATACAAATATATAAAACAATACAGCTGAATTGGGAGTTCTAAGGTGCCTCCTTCCCAGTGAGAAAACAAATCCACGGCATTGTTCAACATCTCACATACTGTTTTCTCACTCACTCCTTTAACAGAAAGCTACCGAGCACCTTGCTAGGTGCCACTGTTATGAAGATAAATAAGCCTAGCTCTCCCTTTAAGGTGCTCACTGCGCAGGGGGAAGCCTGAAGGATAACGGAGAGCAGGTGGAACAGTCTGGGAAGTGCTATGACAAAGGTCAATCTCAGGGACAATGGGTGCCCAGGGGAGGCCCCGCTTCCTGGCTGAGAATTTGCCTAAGTCCTTTGATTGCTAACTCAGTGCTCTCTGTCTATTGTACAGTCAGAATCACTGGAGGGGAGAGGGGTCCTGAGGAATTAATTCCCTGGGGTTTACATCGACTCCGAATCGTGGGAAATCCATCAGCCGTCACATTATGCACTGCTCCAGTAAACTCACTATTAAAATTTACCGTGGTCATAAATAAAAATAGTGTTTTTGCTTCCATCAGTTTAACCATGCCTTCTGAAATAAGTATAATTACATCTATTGGCACACTTAGAATGGGTAACCTTGTGAAAATTATTCCTAAGAGGTAAGAGAGACAGCTGGGAAAAGAAACTAAGGGGAAGAATACACTGGATATTACCATAACAATTGAAAAATGGTTTTTATACTTACTAGCAAAACATTATGAAAGCATGTTCTGGAAATCTTTCTTCAAAGCATTTTTTATCATATTATGCATACACCTGAACCCTTCATAAGTGTTATTACCCATCAATTCAAATCAAGGAAAATATTACAAAAATGAAAATATATTCAGTACAAAACAAAGAAAATATGCTACACTTTTTTTTTCTGTGTAAGTGAAAGTAGGCATTTACACATTTAAAAACATATTTTAGGTATTTTAAATACAAGATGGGACCCCCCCCACCCCCCGCTATGGAATTATCTTTTGGAGGGCAGGCCCCTTGTAGTACAGGCTTCCCTTGCTAGGTGAGTGTTCTAGGAACCCATCTGGATCAGTGTTGGTGTTGTTGTGAGAGGCTGCGTTTGGCTTCAGGGAATTTTTTTTGAGACTCTTTCAACACTTTTGCCCATTTCGTGATGGGTGGTTTACAAGCTCCCCTCACCTGCCCACACCCTGCCGAGTGCTCAGCAGTTTTTGAGCCCCGTACTCTCCTCCCTACTCACCTGACCTTGCCCCAAGCAACTCTTTTTTTGTTTCCCCTGATGAAAAAAAATCCTCAAAGGGAGACGTTTTGTGGATGTGGAAGAGGTGAAACAAAAAATGGCAGAAGCACTGAACGGCATCAAAACGATGAGTTCAAAAACTGTTTTGAGCAGAGGGAAAAATGGTTTGATAGGTGTATTGCATCAAATGGAGAGTACTCTGAAGGTGACTGAAGTTTAAACATGTAAGAATAAATACACAATTTTTATAAATAAATTCCGGGGATTTGGGGGGGCAACTCTGGTATGTTATTTACTGTTTTGGGTTGTTTTTTTGATTTTAAAATACTATTTGATTATTTAGGAAATCTTGAAAATATAAAAATGTATTAGTATTATAATCAGCTGCTTCTAATGTTTCCTTGGTATAATGTTGGTTGTTGATTTGACTTAGTTATTCTTTATTAGGGTATGGGAAAATCTTTTTCCTTTTAGTTTATTAAAAGTACTGCTTTGCTTTTGTTTTTTAACTAAGCAATTTTTAACTAAGTTTAGATAAAGTCTCTCTATCACTTGGTGGTAGTGTATGAACGGATGACTGGATAGGTCCGTGAGCTGACCCAGTGAGTGACATCACTGTGTTTGTTACAATTAGTTTATTATCTGTCACTAATATTACATTGAGGTAAAACTGACATATAACATTGTTTCAGGTGTACAACAAAATGATTTAATGTTCATATATGTTGCAAAATGTTTTCATTAACATGCATAACTATAGTTTTTTGCTTGGGATGATACCTTTTAAGTCACCTTTTAATGAAACTCTGCTAGCAACTTTCAAATCTGCAATGCAGTATTATCAGCTGTAGTCACCATGCTGCACACCACAGCCCCATTACTTACTTATTTTAAAACTGGATGTCTGTGCCAGGCCTACAGAGGCCTTGTATAGTTCTCGATGCCATTGTTTCCGGCTTATGTTTCCATTACTGCTATGTGAAGGGCATGCTTGGCTCAGTGCGCGTACAAGCAGGGAAAAGAGTTAGATGTAAAACGGAGCTGGATCAGAGGAGTTGCCCTCTTTGGACCCTCCAGAGTCAATCAACTGCCCGCCACCTGCAAACACATCCGTTATCTGGCTGCATTAGTAGAATCATTAAAGAGTCCAGCCTATATCAGCCAGTCCCAGCAAAATAAGAACCACGTGAACTAGTAAATGTTTATCGTTGTACGGCACTGAAATGTTATGGTAGGTTGTTACGCTGCGTCATTGTGGAAATAGGTCACTGATATATGTTCAGATAAAATGATTTCAGGTAACAGTGTGCTTTGTTGCATACGGAAGAAAATTTTTTGTTGCCTCATATATGAAAACTTTTATAATTGTGCTATAAACACTAGGAAAAACACAGAAAATAGAAATAAAGAGCAATAAATAATAGTTGGGGACCTCAGTATTCCACTTTCAACAATAGATAGATCACGCAGCTAGAAAATCGATGTGGAAATTTTGGACTTGAACTACATGTTGGATCAGATGGGCTTCTCAGATGTCTACAGAGCGTTCTGTCGAGCAGCAGCAGAACACTACTCTTCTCAAGTTCACGCGAAAAAACTCTCTGGGATAAATCACTGTTAGGCCACAAAATAAGCTGAAGAAGATTCAGATCATATCAAGCATCTTTTCCAAACATAATGGTATGAAATTAGAAGTCAATTAGAAGATGACTGGAAAACTCACCAATACATGGAGAATATATGGTGCAGTGATTATAGTTAATAATACTGTATTATGTACTTGAGAGTTGCTAAGAGAGTAAATCTTGTATTTTCTCACCATGAAGGAGAAATAGTAACCATGTGGTATTATGCAGGTGTTAGCCAATGATGTGGTGGTAATCATTCTGCAACATGTAAGTGTATCAAATCAACACATTGTATCCCTTGGACTTACACAGTGTTATGTGTTAATTATTCCTTAACAAATCTGAAAGAAAAATACAAAAGAACCCCACAATGAGCTGTATAAAATTTCTCAATTCTATTATATTTCTATCAGTCTTCCTTTTCCTTTTCCTTTTGACCTATGTATTAAATTCTATGATGTGTCTAACACTAATAGCCATTTTAATTTTCTTATGAATTATGAGAGAAAACATTCTATCCTTCATGACTACTGTTTTAAAGGAGAGTAAGATGTATTTTTTATCACTGCCTATTTTTTTCCACTTACAAAAACCAGTCTATGGAGAAGAAAGTGCATGCACATGTATCTATACATATGACCTTCAACTATATCTAAGGTTATGTTCTAAAATCAATAGAAAAAATAAGAATAACGGTTTTGTCTTTTCTTGCTACACAGTATAAATGGGTTGAGCTTGGGCATTTCCTAGGGCTGCCCTAAAAGAGTACCACAAACTATTTGTGTAATGTGCCTTAGAACAACAGAAATGTATTGGCTCACAATTTTGGAAGCTAGAAGTCCAAAATCAGTGTCCTTTTGAGGGATTACAGGAAGAATCTGCTCTGTGCCTTTCTTCTATTGATGATGTCTTGTAGTTCTTGGCATTCCTTGGCTTGTCGGTGGGTCATTCCAATCTCTGCCTCCCTTCACATGGCATTCTCCCTGTGGCTTTTTTTTAAGGGCACCAGTTACGATTTTGTTGTCTTCATTATCTATGGTGAAGTTATATGTTTCTTCTGTGCTCACAGATTTCGTCTCGACGTTCAGTTGCAGCCCTGCTTTGGCGCTTTCTTCTTTCGCTTTCATCGGGTGTTGTTTCAAATCGTTGCTATTTTCTGCCAGTAAGATGGTGTCATCTGCGTATCTTAGGTGACTGATATTTCTTCCACCAATTTTTAGTCCTTCCTCTGGATCTAGCCCAATTTTTTTGTATGATATATTCTGCATACTGACTAAATACGTAGGGAGGTAAAATGCACCCTCGTCTGACACCTTTGCCTGGCGGAAACCATTCTGTCTCTCTCTATTCTGTTCTGACCGTGGCTTCCTGTCTGCCACACAGGTTACTTATCAGGATAGTCAAGTGCAAAGGCACACCCATTTCTTTTGGATTTTCTCATAGTTTTTCATGATCTGCACAGTCAGCGGATTTACTGTAGTCTATGAAATATAGACCGGTCTACTGAAATTCTTTGGAGCACTCCAGTATCCAACAGATGTTCACAATGAAGTCTCGAGTGCCTCTTCCTTTTTTTTTTTTTTGGATTCAGCTGCAATATCCAGCATTTCTTGCTCTACATATGGTAGAAGCCTTTGCTGCCCCTCCTGAGTATCCCTTCACTTGAATGAGAAATTAAATCAATGGCCCTGTTGTTACCGAACTCCTTGGCATCTCTTTTCTTGAAAATCGGGATATATATTGAACTTTTCCAGTCTGTAGGCCAATGTTTTTGACTTTCGTCTTTGTCGACTCATTCTTGTTACAATTTTGAAAGGTTCGGTCTCTGTGGCTTGAAATAATTCTATCGATATCCTACCTGTTCCTAGTGATTTTTTTCCTTTCCAGTATTTTCAGAGTAGCTTTCACTTTACTTTCTAGAAGTGCAGGTTTTTCTCATAGGAATCATCTTCAGAGTTACCTGTTATTCTTTGTCTCCTGTGTTCATTTTCAGGATACTGTTTCCACCTTCTCTTCATTTTCTCCTGGTCACACATGTCCAGACAAGAGTCTAAGTTTGATTTTTCCTTTATTTCCTGAATCTTTGGATGGACACAGGTTGTTTTGCCTTGTCCTTGTCCTCTTCCATCCTCTTGTATTGATTACTGCAGTAGCTCTCTTTACCTGTGCGTGGCAGCCATTGAGAACGCATTAGGACTCTAACCCCGCCTTTGTCACCGGTTACTGTTGCCCCTCTCATCATCCATTTTGGTTTTTCTTTTCTTTTTACCGCTGGCATTCTCTTTTTGCATTCTTCCCTAATAAGATTTCTAGTTTACATCTACAGTTCTTCTGGTTCTCGGTCAATTAAGTTTCACAGTGCAAATCTGTTTTTTTATGTGGAGTTTAAATCCATCAGGAATGCTACATTTATATTTTAGCACTAAGATTTTTTTAGTGCACTTCTCCGTTTTATGCTAATGTTTGATATTAACAGTGCGTGGTCAGTACTGCAATCTGCTCCTGGTCTTGTTTTGGTGGAGAGAATGAGGCTTCTCTATCTCCTGCTTCCAGTTACATAGTCTGTTGGATTTCTGGAGCGGCCGCCTGGTGATATCCACACATACAGACATCCGATCGTTTGAAGCTTGTGTTTGTGATGGACAAGTTGTTGACTTCGCAGGAGTCCACAGGCCTATTGTTGCTTCATTTCTGACCCCTAGTCCACATTTTTCATCCGAATTCGAGTCTGCTTTATTTCCTACTTTTGCATTCCAATCACCTGTGATTATCAGCATGCCTTGTTTGGCTGTGCAATCAGTTTCTTCTTGGATATTTGCTTTCAATTTCATCTCCTGAAAGAGTAGTTGGAACGTAAACCTGAATGGTGGTCATGTTAAGGTCTTCCTGGAAGTCTTTTTGATATTCAGTTAGACCTTGCATTGTAGTCCCCAGCTGCCTGTGCTACATCTTGCTTCCGTATTAAAGCCACATCATTTCTTTTGAGTTTGTCGTTTCTAGAGTGGCACGTTGTATAGTTGCCCGACTGAAATGTTCTGTCCCAGTGCAGTTTAGCTCTTCAGGACCCAGCACTGCGGTGCTCAGAGGTCCCACGTGTCTTAGGCTCCGCGCTCCGCTGTGGTGTGCAGCACCGCGCCTGCCTTTCACCTCGCGCATCATCTGCAGACGTCCTTCTGGCTTCCTCTAGTTGCGTCATTAGCAGCAATGCTGTTTGTGCTTGTTCTCTGCTCTTCCCAAGTAACTGTTTGAGTGCCTTTTGACCTCAGAGTTCTCTCTGGAGCAGCTAAGTGCACGAAAACAGGTAAAGAGTTACAGAAAGTTGTGGATTTCCCCCCAAATGGAGGAGCCGAACTACCATCCAGTGAAGCAACCCCTGGGAATCTGTGTTCATACATGGGTGGTCAAACAGTTTCTTAAAATACATAAACACTGAGGCAAGAACTGCCACACGGTTGAGGAAAATATCACAGTCAGAGACCAAAACAAACAATGAAAATAAGAAAGAGGAAATAGAGATAATGCAGAAGGCAGAAGGAAACCTAAAAAGTAAAAATACCCTTGTACCATGTTGGGGAGATTGCAAATTGGTACAGCCACCATGGAAAGCAGTTATGACAGATCCTCGAGAAATTAAAAATAGAACTACCATATGGTCCAGCATTTCTACTTCTGGGATTATATCCAAAGGTAATGAAAATACGAACTCAACGAGATATACGCACCTCCTTGTTTGTAGCAGTATTATTATGATAGCCAAGACGTAGAAACAACCTAACTGTTCACTAATGGATGAATGGATAAAGGAGTTGTGATTAAATATATATCTCCATACGTATATAATCATATAAAAATCATAATGAGTTTATATATGTAAGATGCTCACCGCAACACCTGGTGTAGGGTAAAATACTCAATATATAGTAGCTACATTAAATGAATTGGCTATAAAAATGTATTGTGAAGATGGTTGGTTAAAATTCTAAACATATATATATATATTTTTGCCTAGGAAACAATATTAAAAATGGAATGGCTAGATATGTAGGTTAGATACAAAGACAATTTAGACCCATAAATGATCTGAAGTATAAAATTAGATTCCCTAAATTAACCATTGCCAATCGACTAGCATTTGTTAAGAACCTGCTACATTCTATAGCAGGTGACTCTAATTTTCAATGTGAAACAGTTTGGAGCTCCAGAGAAGGGCCCCCTGATCTGGCCATGTGTAAGTTATTCTCAAAGTGTGGCATGGGGACAGGGCCTCTGCAATCTGTTGTCACTGGTCGGTGATTAGATAAGAACAGTAACTGAGAGTTAACATTCAGAAAGTTTTACAACAATTCGATGGAGTAATTTTGTCTATTGAAAGTAATACTTACAAAAATTAGACTTGCATTTTAATCTTATTTTTCTTGTAAATTATTTGTGTGTATCTTACAAAAGTTTTTGTCCCAAATGGATTGCGGGAAGGGAGAGAATTGTGGCTCCTTATCATAGATAGACCACAGATGGCTTGAGAAGCAAAGTAAGTCTCTACTGCAATTGTTCTATCAGATTGCCCTACTTTATTTTTGTGTAGAAATTTCCACTATCTGAAATTAACATCTTTGTTGAATTTTTATTGTCTGTATTGTCTCCTTATACTAGAAGGTAATCTTTTGGAGGGGAACTCTTATCTCTCTTAGTATCAACAATTAGATCGGGGTCTAACATACACTAGAGGCTAAATGCGTTTTAGTGGAATAAATGCGTGGATCACATTTCAGCTGCTGCCGTGGTGACGGTAACAGTCGTTACCCTACGAGGGGCAGAGATCGTCAGAGCTCTAGCTCGGTGTGGCTTGCAGCTGTGGTGGGGTGAGGTGAGGTGAGGTGGTGCGGTCCCTTCTCCAAGCCACAGGATTCAAATCTGTGACCCCAGGAAATCTTTAGAATTAAACAGTCCGCCTCTTTGAATGACACAGCTCTGCTTTCTGACCAGTTAGAATGCTAGTTATAAACCCTTTTAAACTAAAGATTTTGAATAGACTCTGTATAGTTAACATATTCGAGTCAAATACTCAAACTGGGGTAACAAACTCTATTTTAAAAAATGTTTCCACCTATTTTCAGACCATTTTCTAATCCAGATCAACCTCCTCTGCCCTATTAGTGTGAATTACAGATTCTTCACTGTCATGGTTAAAAGGGAGTAAGTCAATTTAGATCCCTGGATGACTCAAGCTGGAAGGATATTTTTAGTGGCTCTAATGACTGAATCTTGTGGTTTTCTGCAAAGATAGTATTAGAAGCTTCTATTAAAGTTAGAAAAGGGGTGATGGAGAGCTATATGTTGCAAGGGTTTGGGGGGCAAATGGGGAGGAGATGGGAAAGAGGGAAAATTGTTTTCCAATTATGTAACAGCCAATACCACAGCCGTCCTTACAGAAGGTCGGAAATGCAGGGACTGACGCCCTCACCTAATAGACAGTTTGGTGATAGTAACCAAGCAAACACAAAAGACGGCTAATCTCCCCCCTACTGATAAAGCTGTCTGGGGTAGATCAATTTAGTCATGGGTGTTGTTAGGAAATTGCACTTGTTTGGTGTTCCACAAGCAGATCATGTAGTTTCCTAGGAAACATCCTTTTTCCCTTAAATCTAATTCTCCCACATTGCGGGATCTGATGAGTCACTCAGTCTGACTTTTCTCCTGCTTCCCTCTTCCCATTAAAAAGGACCTGCCAGCTGGAAATCTACTAAATGAAATGAATTTATTAGCTCTTTTACCCTGTTCTTTACTTAACGCTTGTGTTTCTTCCTTATAAGTCTGACTGCTTCCCCGATGTGTAAGGCCAGACAGAATGGAGCGAGGCATGTGATGTGAGCAAGTCTTGAGCATTTTCTTTCAATTTCTTGGTTATTAAACTGTATTTCAGCGTCTAGCTTTAAATGGAAAACATTACATGCATAGAGATGTTTTTTCCTTGTAGCCTGTAGTGGAATTTGATGTCAATTTCATTTAATTTCAGGTTCCCAGTCACACTTTGCTGTACAGTTATGTGAGAGAGAGAGAGAAGGCGGGGGGGGGGGGGTGCGGTGTGGAGGGGGGAGAGAGAGAGAGATAGACTGGGGTGGGTGGTGGGTGCAGAAGACACAAAAGGAAAGAGATAAGTAGGGAGCATGCAAATAAGAGAATTTATGCAGGTGTTTCCTTAATCCCAGCCAATTAATACAAACATTACACACACACACACAAAATCTAGAACCTGAATATAATCAAAATATAATTTTAATTTATTTGTGAAGTACAAATACAGGGATGGGCAAAAGTAGGTTTATAGTTGTATCTGAAACAGTTTATTCTTGTATTATTATTTATTAATTACTGTATTTTCCAGACAAACAACTGTGAACCTCCTTTTGCCCATGCTATATATGCTCTCTATTTTTAAGTTAAAGCAGCATGTTCACCACTCTGAAAATCACTGACTCCCCAGTTAATTGAGCTTGCATATTTTAAGCATAGTTGTCTCTTTGGTAACTGGGGAGGTGGCATAGACAGGCACAGTGGCAGAAGTCTGCTGAGATTCAGCCCGGATACAGAGTTCTCAGAGCCAGACTCAGGGGCCAGGGCAGCAGAGAGCTCCAGCTGTGGGAGAGCCGGGACTGTGTGGGTCTTCCTCGCCGCCCCCTGCCCTGAGCCAGCACATTGTCATTTCCCATTTTTGCTATGCTTTTAAGCCTTTACTGTGTGTCAGGAACCAAGGTAATTACTCTCCTCATGTTCCCTCATGTGAGATGAGCTGTGATACTATTATTACCTCCATTTTACAGGTGAGAAAATCAAGGTGTAGAGATGGTAAATGCTTTGTCCAAAGGCACACAGCTTCGGGAAGCTGTAGGACTCATGCTCAGCTCAGATGCCTGTGATCTTAATCACTAATCTACATTCTTTCGCTCCTGAGAAAATTTACTGGTTCTATTTCAGATGAGAGACTGCAGAGGCTATGAACATGCCTGTAACTAAATTTCCAAGCCTCGGTGGGTCTCACCAATGTGGCTCAAACAAAAGCATGATCAACATAGTGTGAAACGATTTTTCAGTTACATTGCCGAGGGCAGGAAGGTCTATCAGAGACTGACTTACTCAGCATCCTGTAATCCCCAGACTTTTCCCTCCTAGGATGTGAGAGAGATGAACATCCTTGACCACCTGCTGCAGTGAGAGTTCCCGATGCTGCCCATCGCATCGACACACAGGAAAGGGGCTGGGGTAGAGCGCATTTCACTGGGTGAAAGGAGTAAAGCCTCCACGGGTCGCAACTGTAACAACAACTGACTTTCTTTTACATGCTTTTCATTTTGGGCTTCTTAGTAAACATTGATCTAATGAATGGATTTTGTTTATTGTAGGCTAGCTCCAAGACAATGCACAAGTTAGCTTTTAGTGCAAAATGGGCCACCAGAAAACTTCGGTGACATGTAACAATATCTGTGACTGTGGAGTTCAACTCGAGTGGACTTGGACAGGCTTACGTGTCCAAAGCTGTCTAGAGATTGGGCTGACCTTGGTGTGGGACTCTGTCTGCTCCTGTGTCTCTCCTCCTCTCCGGGGTCTAGTGGACTGGCCTGGCCACGTTCTTTCATCATGACGGCAGAGCTGCCACTCACACGTAGAAATGCACAGGCCTGTTGAGGGCAGGGGCAGGACCCTCACACCATCTCTCCCACTGAAGAACCCGCAAGAAGTGTGCCCCGTTCCCCACAGTGGGAGAACGCTGCACTGCTAATGGCCAAAGGTGTGACTGCAGAGAGGATGAAGAGCCACATTTAAAATTCCATACCTCCCGCTAATGGTGTGAAATTGGTCATTTCTTTATAATCTGAGTCTTAATTTCCTCTTTTGCTAAATTGCATTTTTCCTATCCCATGGAGTCCTTATGTGAATTGAAAGAGGAAAAGCATGTGAAAGTCCCCAATATGCACAGGAAAAGTCGCCAACCCAGGGCTCCACAAAGCTTCATCCTTCCTGCACTGTCCCACCCACTCACTCACCCACTCATTCCCTTCACAGTTTCCATTTCCGAAATATTCTCTTCTGATATTCAAGGGGGTTTCTTCCTGAGATGGAGAGACTCAGTTATAAGATTCTGTATTGTTTTATTTCATTTTAGGCCCTTGTATGCTGCTGGATAACAATTAAGGCTACACAGCAATTATTTTCCAGGAGGTACAAATGTTGTTTGTTTAATTTGAGAATCCCGATTCTTATTGGTCCTACTTTTAAGGTCCATTTCCCAGAAAACTTTTCATGCACAGAAAAAGGGCAGCAAATGACTTTATTAATATCTAAAGACTAATTACTTTCTGCTCAGAATTAAAATGTTCAAATCTCCGGAGAGTTTTCAGTATAAGTGTTAATTTAACCCGCCTTTAAATTGCAATATTTCATTAGCGGAGGAATCAGATCTTGGTCGGCTAATGTCACGTAGCAGCTGCTTCTGGACGGCTGTTGTCTGTTCCCATTTCCTTTGGATGTTTGGACGTAGGATGGAGTCTTTTCTTGGGTACAAGATTGCCTTTACTAGCTTCAGGCTCAGAACAGTTTCTTCCTTAGCTTTTGGGGGACAGTCATTGTATAGATCTCTGTGTCTTTAACTCCAGTGAAAATGTCACAAACCCTCCTGCAATCCATCAGTGACAGATTCTGTCATTGGAAATGTACAAGAGATGAAGTCAGAAAGACTCAGAAGTTTAGTGCCTCTTTTGTGACACTAGCTAGAGCATATTGTGACCTGGTTAAACCTGGAGTTGTTCTCCTAAAGTTTAGGTGTGGGAGTAGGTTCACATACACTTTCAGTGTGTGACTCTGGATGTGCTGGAGGAAGGCCAGTAGCCTAGAGCAGAGTGGGTGGCTCACAGAGCTCCTGAGCCACCCATCCGGGACCTTAGGAAAGTAATGCAGGAGGCATCCCTGCATTGTAATTGTGCCTCAATTATTCGGGGGTAAGGGATTGTAATGGGAGGTAGGAATGGGGCTTCTGCAGGTTCACAGAGATACGAAGTTAAAGGGTGGGCCTGGCTCAAAATCCAGGCCAAAACAAGTGCACCAGACTGGGGATAGAAGGTTAAAACTGGATTAAGCATGTCATCATCCTGTCGTTCTCAGTTTTGATGCTGAGTTGCACAGCTCTGACCTCCAACCCTAGTGCGCACATTCCCTGGGCAGAAATAGCTCTGCACACACGGGACTGCTCATTCGTCCACGGCCACCTCTGGTAGAGACCATCTAGCACATTAACTCCTAGTATTGAGACCAAACTAAGACCCGATCCGCGGCCCTATTTCTGACCTGAGAACTGCATATATCTATCTAACAGGGCCTCGAAATAAAACAGAAAGCTGGGATTTCAAAGAGAATTTAATTGACTCTAGAGATGAAGTTGGGGGGCAGAGGTGATGCTGAAGCTCCCGGGGATTACCAGAAGTGGAAAATTGTTGCCACTCATAAGCCCAGAGGGGCAAGGAGAGGAAAAGAAGGCTGGTGAGAGCTGGGGCTGAGAAATTGAGACCCAACTGACAGAACTGTGATGGGAGAGGTGCAGGGTTTCCACCACAGCCAAGACTCTGGGAAGTGCGGAGAACCAAGAGATAAATGCCTTGCCCTATCTCTGTCCCAAACTCCTGCCTGAACTTCCCCTTGGTGGACCCAATGAGAACTCGGAGGGTAAGGGAACCTTGGGTTAGATCTTGAGGGACCGAGAGCCTGGCAGAGAAGGCAGGGGATGACTGTGACTGATCACAAGTGCAGAAGAATGCAAAACTGTGTGACATGATCAAGACCACGGAAAACTCTTTGGTCTGTTACTTCTGAGTTTTGTTTTTCAAATAAATTACCCTCGTTGCCTTTAAGCATGTCCTACTTATCAAAGCTGAGGCGGTAGAGGTAAAATATTTCATAAATATATTCATAGCATTTTAATAATTTCTTAGTGTAGGATCTTAGAGATTCGTTGTTTGCATTGCTAAAAGGAAAAATGAAAACAAAAACCCAGAACCAAATCCGTGTGTACCGAAATGTGATATGATCCCATTGCATTGAGAGGGAAGCTCGGAGAGCCTGCAGAGGCTGAGACCCGTCCGTATCGCTGGAGTGGGAGCACGGTGAGGTCTGGCGCTAAGGTTATGGAACTTCCTGACCATCCACACATCTCTGTACTTCCGTTAAACTTGGTGAATGCCATGGGATTGATTACATTCCGCATATACCGGACACCTAACATGTGCCAGGCACTGTGCTAGGTGCTTAGGAGGGATGCAGTGGCAAATAGGATAGTGTGGAAATAGAAATATTAGTCTTTCTAGAGACCTGCTTGAAGTGCCTACCATGGGCATACTGCCGCCGTGCCAACAAAGGCATTTTGCCTATTTTTGTCATAGTGGAAAAACTAGAGGTTATTTACTTCATCAGTAGTCCTCCTCCTCTATATATTAATTCTTTTACGATATCCTTTTAACCCCTTCTCTTTCTCCATCTCTTCCTTCCTGTCCCATCTGTCTGCGTTCCCACATTTGTGAGAGCCGAGAGCTTGAGGATGACTACGCAGGAGAAGGTTGCTTCCTGACACCGGGATTCACACACCCTCTCGCTCTGTGACTCATTGGTCCTCTGGTTATAACTTGAGATAGTGGGTTCTACCAAGCATCTCCAGGTATCTGACATGGGAACAAGCGTATTACACACATAACCAATCTCCTTTAACTTGTTCTTATTTGTGGAATTTATTTGTGCACATCATTTCTTTGCTTATACTTGCCACTGCCACCAAAATGACCAATACAGTGAAACTAGCAAACATAGAGTCATCTCGATTTCCAGCTTTGATAGCCCGAGTCACAGTCTGCTCAGGTCCACATAGTTCTCATTCGTTTTGAAGGACCGAAGTGTGAGTCTTGTATAAAGTAAAAATGGTGAAGTAGGGAAAAGCCCTTGAAGAGGGAAAATGAGACATCTCGTGATGTGTGCTAGACCAACCTTGAGTGAATTTCGTGAACACTGTCAACGGTGATGCCAGGGCAGCATGTCACCTGTGCCTAAACACTCGGTATCTTTGCCCTTTCCCTTATTCTGAGGCAGATCTCTGATAGGATGCTGTTCTTCTTCTTTTTTTTTTTTTCCCTAGCCCAAGCCTTCTTTCCCTGCAAACACATCTTTTCTTTTCTTTTCTTTTCTTTTGTTTTCTTTTCTTTTCTTTTCTCTTCTTCTTCTTCTTCTTCTTCTTCTTCTTCTTCTTCTTCCTTCTTCCTTCTTCCTTCTTCCTTCTTCCTTCTTCCTTCTTCCTTCTTTCTTCTTCTTCTTGTTTTCTGCACCTATAACCAACCTTGGCTTTTGGGAGGGTTTTCTCAGCAACTCTGGCAAAGGTTTCGTTCAGTGACAGAGCCCTAGAGGTTTAGAGTGAGGAGACAGCTTAGAGATCATCCAGTCCCTCTTCCTCATCTCACCTGCTGACAACCCGCAGTCTGGCAACACAGTCTGAGCTTGTGCAGAAATGGGAATTTCTGTGGTAATGGAAATTTTCCCTGTCTGCGCTGTCTGACATGGTAGCCACTAGCCACATGTAGTAAATGTGCATACGAAATACAGTTAGTGTGGCAGAGGAACTTAATTCTAAATTTTATTTAACTTTAATTTTAATTTAAATTCAAATAGTCACATATGCATGGAGGACAGTGGAGGCCTGGAAAGTTCTTGTGATGTGCCCACCGGTGTGACAGAGCTTCCAAGGGGAGGAACGCACCTGATTGCTGAGGACTTTAACTCAGTTCCAGGGATCTTTATTGGTTTTCAAATGCTAGAGTAAATCAAGAGACTAAGCGCAGAACATAATTAAGGTTAGGGAAGAGAAGGCAGCCACCTGGGCCACGACAAAGCAGAGAAGGAGCTGTCAGAGCCTGGAGTGGCAGAGGAAGAGGGATGCACTCGCATTATCGTCTTATGATGTGGACATTCCAGAGGTAATGCTCCAGTGGATGAAAACAGGACACTGGGGTTTATTTTAAAAATTTTATGAAGACAGCTGAAATCAAAGCTAAAACATGTATAGAACCATAAAAATTAGGAGGTGGGGGATGAGAAAGACAAGATGGAATAGGTACAAGAATGCTAAATTTATGTTGAGTAGAAGGGTTATAAATAATATCCAAAAATTGGGCCCATTAAAGAACAATCTAAGCATAAACAACCAAAATTGTCCATGAGGAGAAAAGGGCAAAGCTTTGGCTCTGTGAGGTGGGGCCACGAGTGAGGGGAGATCAGCAGACACACAGGGAGGTAATACTTGTCTGCATCTTATTATTTTGGGCTACGTTTGTGTTTTTTATTTTCAAATAAATAAAATCATTTTCTATGTGCTTTGTGGGTTTGGAATTAGAGCGGAAAATAAACGTATCACAAATATGTACTTTTTAATAGAGGGATGCTGGAAGCAACACTTCGGGCCCCATTCAGGCCGTCCTTGCTTTTCTCCCATGTGTTTAGCCAGACTTACAGAAAGGCTGACCCACAGAATCATTTGTATTGTCTGATACACAAACCCAGTGATTTTTGTCTGGCAATATCAGTCTCTGGCTGCATTAAGTTAGATCTTCTAAATAATTATTCAGTGCAGTCAAAATAAGAAAAATCAGGCTGCATGTCCCACAGATTCAAACAGAATTTCTAACACATTCTGAAGAATTGCAAATGTAAGTGCAGATATAGGCTGCTGGAATGCCTCAGGAGAGTGTTCCTGTATGTTGTGCAGTCTGGCTATTTGTCACACAGGTAGAGATTGAAATGAGATCCGAGAAGGAGCTCTCGGATGAGAATTAGGGGAGACGAGGTAGAGACGCCCAGGTTATGGCAATTAAAGTCTGTTTTTAAGTGCAGTGTTGAGAATCATGGACATCCAGCTGTATGTACCGGCTGAGGACGGGCAGCTGACCAGCTGAAGTGCTGTTGCGCAGACACTGAAGGGCCGCCCTCGTGATGAGGACACAGATCATAACAAGGCAAGCCCAGCTGGGCATGAGGTTCATGGGCTTGAGGGAAGACTGGGAAGACCAAAGTAAAGAAGACTGGGCCCCAGCCAACCAGTGGGTATATAGAAAGAGCTTGCCCAGCACAGTCAGACTGGAAAATCCATCTCTGATCTGCAGAAGCTCACTCTCCAAGTCTACACCTGAGAAGAGGTAAGTGGAATACAAATGTGGTGCAGGGTAACATGACCACTAGGGTGAGATAGGATCCTAGCTGTGATGATGAATTTATTAGGCATCCCTCCAATTTCAGTATGTGTGCTGCCAAAGCAAGCACGTGATGAGTTTATTCTTTCATGCTCCTTCTAATTAGCTTTAACATCTCCATTTTCAGGTCTCATTTTATAAAATTTCATCCTGAGTTACTTCACATTCTTGAGTATGATCCATGCATTGCATTTCCTGAAAAGCCATTGTGTCTCTGTGGCCTAAAATGGTACAGGATTCTCTTCATCCAGGTCCTACCAGGGCAAAAGAAATAAAATTTTTTAAAAAGCAATTTTCTTTGCTCTCATTCCCTATAGAAATTAATTCTGGAGGCAGTGTAGTTGATAGTTTTTCTATGCCTGATGGGCCTAGAGAGAGAAATGTTTATCCTCAGGATTTTATCCTTCCTACCTAAGTTAACTTCAGACTCCCAATCTCACCAGCCAATGGACAGTTTTCTGTGTCTCCAACACCAGATTCTTGCCACAAATTCCCAAGTGAGCTATGAGCTAGCTCTCCATTGCTAACGGAGAGTGAGGAATCCAGACCTCCTCACTGTCTTCAGTTTCTATAGATCCTTTCTCTCAAGTGTGGCTCTTTCTTCCAGAACCCCCCTTGCTTTTATTTTAGGCTTATTGCTTGGGCATGATGTCAAGAATCACCACAGGTGTCTACCTTACTTCAAAACTGGTTACATAAAGTCATGCCTACTGTCTTGGTCTGCTCAGGCTGCTGTAACAAAACACCACAGACTGGGTGCCGTAAACACCACATTTTGATTTTTTAACAGTTCTGGTGCCTGGAAAATTCAAGGTCAATGTGTAAACTGATTGATTTCTGGTAAAATCTCTCTTCCTAGCTTGCATATGGTCACTTTTTCACTGTGTTGTCACATGGTCTGTCCTTAGTGCATGGGAGGAGAAGGGATAGCTGTCCGTCTTTCTCTTCTTATAAGGCCACTAATGACATAATGAGGATCCCACCTTCGTGGCCTAATCCAACCCTAACTACCACTCAAAGACCCATATCCAGCTACCATTACATTTGAGATTAAGGCTTCAATATATGATTTGGCTTGGAGATGGGTGGGGTGGAACAAATATTCAGTTCACAACATTATGTCCCCGGACTCCAAAAATGTATCTTTCTTGCATACAAAATGCATTAATTCCACCCCAAGAGTCTCCAATCAACTCTAAAGTCTAAAGTGTAAAATCTCATCTAAATAAGATATGAGTGAGACTGAAGGTATAATTCATCCTGAGGCAAAATTTCTCTCCCGCTGGGAACCTCAAACAAGACAAGTTATATGCTTCCGAAACACTGATGGGATTGGCACAGAACGGACTTTCCCTTTCAACAGGGAGAAATAGGAAATAGGTAAAGGGTGACAGGTCCCAAGAAAGTCCCAAACCTAGCAATACAGATAGGCTTATTATTTTTTTTAAATCTTCAAGTTCTGGTTCCTTTTTGCTTAACTATTTTGCCTTCAATTGATCTCTCTCCTTTTGCATTTGTCTATAAGTAGTAAGAGGACCCATGCCACACCTTCAATACTTTGCTCCGAATTCTCCTCTGTTAAATATCCAATTTCATTGCGTACAGTTTTGATCTTCTATAAAAACACTAGAACACATTTCAACCAAGTCCTTTATGACTTTATAACAAGGATCTCCTTTCTTCCAGTTTTCAATAACATGTTCCCCATTTCCAGCCGAGATTTTACCCGAATCTCCTTTAACTTCCATATTTCTAGCAGGAACCTCAAAGCACTTCCCTTATCCGCATTCTAAGTCACTTCCATACTTTTAGGAATTTGTTACAGCAGTACCCACCTCTCAGTACCAAAAGCTGTCTTACTGTGCTCTGGATGCCATAACAATGCCGTATACTGAGTGACTCACACAGTGAAAATTTATTTTATTCCAGTTCTGCAGGCTGGTAAGTCCAAGATCAGGGTGATAGCTGATTCCATTTTTGGTACAGGCTCTCTTCTTGGCTTGCAGGTGCCTGCTTTCCTGCTGTATCCTGAACCCACTTAGGTCCCAAAGGCTCCATTTCTAAATAGCATCACATGGTGTTTAGGGATTCAACCTATGAATTTGGGGAGACACACACATTCAGTCCATACAAACTACTTAATGCGAGTATGCTCCTTGCTCACAGACCTAGCTGCCTAAGGGTAGATATAGAACCTATTCCCTTGCTTTACGATCCAACCCTCTGATTAATCCCAATAGATTTGTCCCAACAGATTTCTTTCCCTCCATCCCCTCTTAATATGAGTGTTTGAAGTCGGATCACACCGTCCACAAGAGATATTATATTGAATTTTGGTCCATGTAATATAATTTATGAATTTAATCACTCTGTCCCTTTCCCAGAGTATCTGCCACCTCAAAACCCAGCACTTATTTTTTTTTCTTCCATTTCACTTACATCCTTTGGCCAGTGTAGAGGTTTCCTTGATTCACTAAGTAATAGTACAGGACCAGACCTCAAACATGCGTGACAGGTGGGTGGAGCTGCTGATGAAGATGCCCCTAATAATAAGGTGACTGTGGGGACTACCACGTAGAGATTTCATATTAAGTCTCAACCTCAGGTTTTGTATTAGTTCTCAAGCTGTTTATTATAGTTTCCAGTGCCCTGTGTGGTTTGCTTAATTTTCGGCATTCTGACTTTTGCGATTTGACCATTTAAAGGTTGGCTTGACCCAGGCACAAAGCAATTTGACAGTCTAATTTCTTTCATGCCACCTGAGGTGTCCTCTGAGCTGCAGCTGGGGGAAATTCAACACTAAATTGTTTTTGTAATTGTTAATGTGTTGAAGACTTGCAATGTACTTCCTCAAAATCAGAGAGAGAGGCTTCCAGCTGGCTAGGACTTCAACAGAGTAATTCAAAACTTAAGTCATGGGCCCATGACAAAATGGAAACTATCATTCTCTGCTGGTTAAAGAGAAATAGCAGAGAGGGTTGGTTGGTTTCTTAACAATTCATATAGGAAGGATGCAGATGGGGGAGGAAAGGAGAAAGAGATGGGCAAGAAAGAGATAGCAAATGTTCTTTATATAGAAGCATTTTCTCATCTTAGTAATATAAGAGTTATGGAGATGCTTTTATTTTACTACTCAGTCTGCCTCTGATGTTAATCACGATGTGAAATTAGTCATTGGTAGTATAGGCCCCTCATCTATGTCTTTAATGTCAGAGAAACTGTGATAGGATGTAGATGGATTTGAAAGAGCACAGTTAGTTCAGGAGGTTGTATGGGGAAGTTCTCCAGTGCGTCTGGGGCAACTTGGAGTCAAGATAGCTTTGTTCAATTCTAAACTCTTTAATTAATAATGGTATATAAATTATTTAAGCTCCCAGAGCCTGAGTATTCACACTTACCAGTTGAGAGTTGACTAACTAACACCTAAGACTTCCAGAAGTTCTAACAGAAGTGTTCCATTCTATGTTATGCTCTGCTATTCTGTTCTGTCCCTCCATGTTCTTAAAGTCATTCATAGATGGGAAAGTGGTATAATTTATCATCCAAGCCAGGACAATTTTGATATTCTTCAAAGTCGTAATGAAATATCACTTTATTAAAAAATTGACCTTTTGAAATGTTTGAAAGCTCACAGAGAGAGATGTAATTTAACTAATTTGTCTTAGGGAATTTGGAAATAAAAATTCCACTGCTAATAAAGAATACTATATTTATACATATACTAACACATCTGCACCCACAGCCCCTGCAGTATTGGGAGCTGTGTCTGGAATTGCCAGGTAAGGGGTTCCTTTGCTAAGAACCCACTGCAGTGCATCCCTCCCTCGCACCCACACATGGAGGCCGCAGCCCCTCCTTGGGGCACCCAGAGGTCCAGTGCAAACTTCTAGCACAGTAGCCAGCACACTGTTCTGTAATTGTTGCTTTCCTCATCTCTCTCCTCCATGAGACTGAAGGCAGAATCTGGCTCTTGCCTCTCTGTTGCCCCAGCCCGTGGGCACGAGGTCTGAGACTAAAGAGAGACAAGTGAGGTGCCCAGGTAAAGCAGAACTCACTCTTGGGTTTGTCAGTGCAGGGTCAGGGACCTGAGAGTGGGGGCCTCCTCACACTTTGTGCCCTAAGTGCCCTGCTTGCCTACTTCTGGTCCACGTCCTATTGGGCAGGGTGATTAGAACATAGCATGCCTTGGGCAAAGCCAGTGCCATGAATAAGTACTGAACTTTGGAATCAGCTTTTTTTTTTAAATGTAGGTTTTATTATTATTTTGGTGTGGCAAGGCCTAAATAATAATCAAAGATGACTGACATTGGGAAGACAGTTTGTTACAGGTCCCATGAGAAGGAGCATACCACACCACGCAGGGCCCCGTGGGGGAAGCACAGGATGATCCCGTGGCAGAAGGAACTAGGGGAAAACATGGGCAAAAGCCTTGATTGTGGTTTCCGTGGGAAGGAATGGGAGAGGCAGGGTAAGCAGGTTTAGCATTGGCTGGTTTCAGTGGACTCTCGGGTGTAGGGGCTGTTCTAGTTGCTACCTGGTCCTGGGCTGAGTAGGGCAGGGCAATGGTGGCTGTGAATGTAAGAGCTAAGACAAATGAGGTGGGTGGGTTAAGGGCTCTAGAATGGTGGGTTTGCATATGGAAGGTTTGCTTGTTGGCCAGTCCTTTGCTATCTTTAGGAATTAGCTAACATTGGGATGGGGGGGGGGTGCCCAGCAAGACCTCAAGATATCAAACACCAGAATAGAAAGACAGTTTAATGCCCTGGCTGGTGTGGCTCAGTGGATTGAGTGCTGGACTGCGAGGCAAAGGATCACTGGTTCGATTCCCAGTCAGGGCACATGCCTGGGTTGCAGGCCAGGTCCCCAGTAGGGGGAACACGAGAGGCAACCACACATTCATGTTTCCCTCTCTTTCTCTCTCCCTTCCCCTCTCTCCAAAAATAAATAAGTAAAATTAAAAAAAAAGACAGGTTAATACAGGCTTTCCAAAGTTTGAATATGTGCCGTCATATATATGTCTCATGGCCTTGGGCATATCATCCTGTCTCAATAAATAAGAGTATTAATGCAACAGCCATACTGGTTGTCATGTGGATTAGAGCAAAGAGCCAGGTGCATAGTAGGTGCTCAATAAATGATAGACGTGAGTCCATGCGCACAGTAGGATATCCATAACATGGCATATACGTTTATGCACATAGGATTAGACAAATCTTGGGCAATATACCTCATTTGTGTAAAGGGAGAATTGCTGTTTTGAAAATGACCTCCGTTTTAGGGTACTTTAAAAAAAATTTTATTGTTGTTCGAGTATAGTTGTCTCCATTTTTGGCCACTTCTTTGAATATCTGAATAATTCTTCAAAATAGACTCACCGCTCCTGGAAACTTCAATCTCTCTTGAGGCTCCTGAAACTTCTTGCTTTGAACAAGGCTAAAAATAACACAAGTACCTTCCTTCCCTGGGGGATGATGGTGCTACAGACTTCACAGAGAAAGTCAGGAGATACAGGGGGCTCTGCCTGTGCATTCCAAAGAAAGTTTCTGGAACTTTCAAAGCTTCAAGAAGAAGTTAGTTTTGGCTGCTTTGCAAGTTTCGGAAGCAGCTCTGTCTGGGCTGGTACAGTGACAGCAGCAGCTCCTCTCGCCATCAAACAGGGAGTTTTGCTAACACATGAGCGTGTTGTAGAGAGACCCTAAATACGGTGTATGGAAGCTGCGGTGGACAAAGGGTAAGCTTAGCGGTCAAGCATCGTCTCTCACTTGCCAGTGTCTGAGGTTTGGGGTGAGAGCCATTACCTTCCGACCTTCATCTCTCAGGCCAGGGATGCATCAGTGGATTCGAATAGGAGAGAAATCACAAATGATGTGTTGTGTAAGCTGCGAAGAAGAGTCAGTGTGTTTGCAGTGGAGACAAACATAGCAGCTTTCTCCAGGGATTTCTGCTCCTCTCATGCTGTCATTCAGTGTAAACTAGGGCCCTGATCAGCAATCCTGTGACAGGGAGAAGCCTTCCCCTGGGCCTCCTTCTGGGGTTGGAGTGGGTCTGTGCCAGGCAACATTAGTAGGCTGACACTGCTTAAACTGAGCCTGAATATATAGAAAGAGACTAGCCTGTGGACAGCATAACCAGACTCTTAACTTCTCTCATTATAACCATTAAAACAGTTCTTTGGAATCTTCCATTTCATCTCTTCCTGCACTAAGTAGCACCACTATACTTTGGAGCGATTACAGTTAGCCCACATAACATTATGGCCTCAATACTCCAAAGTAGCATTAAATGTTAAGTGGTTTCTTTACTCTTTTTAGTTATTTGTGTTCATATCTTTTAAGAAATAGCTTAGGTAACATTTAATCTAACTTCTGCATTGTGGAGTTTGTTGACAGAACATATGTCATAGCACTGACCTTTGGAAAATTACTTTCCTTAGGAAATAATTTGTAACCTGTAGACAGTATTTGGTGTCTTAACATTTTCTTTTAGCTTCTTACTCTGTCTTCTTTTTATTGCATTAAGTAGACCTAGTACACAGCTAAGCTTCTAGGATTAAAACAGCTATATATTTTCCAAATGGCTTTGGAGCGGCGGATGAGACAGGGTGCTAAGTTCTGCCCACTGTGAACCTGATGAGCTGGTGTGGTTCCATTAGAGCTCTTCGTTCAGGGAAAGGAGACAGAAGACAGGGAGGAGGAGGTAAAAATGATGATAACATTTGTTTTTGTTTGATAATTCACAGAATGCCAGGCATTCTGCTACACTTTTATGAGTTTTCATAGGTAGTCTCTGGAATAGTTCTTTGAGGTAGGTATTATTATCTCCATTTTATAGATGAAGACATTGAAGCACAGAGAAGTTAAAAAAATTCTCCAAGGGCACAATTGCTGAGTCATCCAGGAATCAAACCCAGTTCTGATAAAAACTGTTTATCTTTTTATCAAATTATATAATAGTGATTAAAATCAAAGGGCACCGAAGAACTTCAAGCGAAAAATCTTTTCCCCCTCTTGACTCATACAGAATAGAGACGTTTTTCACTCTTTTTAATTTTTTTCCTGATATGTAGCTCCACATTTCTAAAAAGTGTGACTGCATTGGGTGTTTTTACTCATCAAGTTCAGACCTTATGAACTTCCTGTTACGGTTTATATAAATTTATTCTACCTACACATGTCCACAATCTGATTCCTCTCCCTTCATTCTCCCGATCACAGAGTTTTCATTATTATTTCTATAAAAATGATGTCTTCTGCCAAACTGAGTGATTTTCTGTTTTTATATAACTTTACATGTATGTTGGAATTCATATTTGTCTAATTAATCACTTTGCTTACCGATTAAGCTATGTACCTCTTCCAAGTTTTTCCTCAAATGTTCTAATGGATCCATCAAACACTGGCTTTCTTGAGAGGACCTGTAATTATATCACCTGCTTCCAGAAATCACCCTCTTTTTGTTCCAGGAGAGACCGGTTCCCTTTCACCACAGTGCTGGGCTGAGTCGAGGGCTTCCTGCATGCGACTCTTTCTACGCAGGCCCACTCAGTTTGGGTAGCCCGTGCCCTCCCCTAAGTCCTTTACAGGGGGTAGGAGAAGAAAGCGTTTGTTGCTGTTGTTCCTTTTGAGTCTTCTTACTTTACTCTTAATTGTGAAGTTGTTTGGCTGAGTAAGAATTCCAGGTTGGAACATCAGAATTTCGGAAAGGATGCTCCATTCTCTTTTAGTTTCCTATATGCTGCTAAAAGGCCTGCGCCATTACGAATCCTGCTCTATTACGTGTAACCTACCTTTTCATCTTTAAAAGCGCTCAGAGTCTCCTCCTTTTCCTCACTGTTCTGAAATGTCACTGTGATGCGCGTTGTGTGTGTGTGGTATCTTGGAACCTCAATTAGTCCTGTTCTTTTGATTACTCGTGTCCTTCAGTACTGGAAATTTTTTTTTTGTATTATATCTGCAATAATTTCCTCCCTTCTGATCATTCTATTTCTATTCTCCCCTTTTGGAATTGGTATTATGTAGGTGCGATGCTGTCATTTACCCTTTAATTTTTTTCAATTGACCACAGGTGATGTATAACATTGTCAGAGTTGCTGGTGTAGAGTGTGTTACTTTGATTTCATTTTCCTATCATGCCACTCTGTTTTTCAGTCTCTCTCTCTTTTATTCTCCTTTTTTGGAAGTGTTCTTAAACTTTTGAGATTCAGAGCTTTCTGCCTTGTAAAAATGTTCCTGATAGAAGATTTCAACATTTATGAGTTTTTTTAAAACTATTACTTTAGTTTTTTACAGCATTCTGCTCTTGTAATATCTTCTCATCCCTCATGGGGTATAACTGTTATTGTTTTAAATTTGTTTTATTTTTATTTATCTAATTCATGCTAACACTTTCCCTGTTTCTTTTGGTTTTCTGTTTTTCTTTGTTTCTTTGTTTCTGTTTATTTATGTTGAAAACTTTATTCAATTGTTAATGCTCTTTGGCTGCCCATTTCCTTTTTAAGAAAGAGGCACAAAAATGCTCCCCAAAGCTTTGTGTTCAGGCATAAGACTTACAAACTTCGGGACTTCCTTATAAAGTGGTTTGAAGCAGAGAAGAGGTTTCGTTGGGGAATCATCACCAAATGTCATTGTCAGGGGGAATTTCACGTGGAGGCATTTTGATCTTGTAGGGAAGCATTTTCCCTTCACGTGGAGTGTGAGGTAGGTGAGGGCCTCCGTGTTTACTTTGCACATTTTCACAATAATTCAATTGCAGTCACAGGCAGGCCTCACTCAAATCAAACCTTCTTTGTGGCCTGTACCCTCCAAGTCCTGTACCTTTCTCCGGACTGAAGGTTGGACTCTTCTTTCTCGGTGGTATTCCCTTCCACAGGTTAAAAGACTTAGAGCTGCTTTTACTATGTTAACTCTAGCACCAATCTTCCATTTGCTTTCTGACTTCCAAACATTTTGTCAAACCTCTTCTCTACCATTGCCATTTCTTCATTTCCTCTTGTCGCCCTGTTAAATTCCTCTGCTATTATTTTATTAGAGTTTATTGCAAAAAAAAGACACACATGGGTAATCTGCCATATTTAGTAGGAATCTTTTCTGTTTCTCACTGTCTTTCAGTATATACTCTTTTGTTTTTTCAAAAACACGTTATTTTTTTACAACTTGTGTGCTTTCTTCATACATGTAATATTTTACATTCCTTTGATCCTTTACATTTTCAGAAGCACACGTTCAGAAGCCCTGTTTTATTTTCTTCATATGAAAATCCTTGGTATATTATTATATCATTCACATTTGACAGATGGAAAGACATCCACCCAGGGAGTTTAATTAACACGCCCAAGATTACTCAGGCAAGTTTTCCAGGCTTCTTCATTACAGATTTTTGCATCCCCTTATCTCCCCATCTCTCAGGCCTAATCTTTGGCAACTTTATATAATAAATCCATAAAGGAAAGAAGGAGATGAATTGCAAA
This sequence comes from Desmodus rotundus, assembly GCF_022682495.2. Classification (NCBI taxonomy): domain Eukaryota; kingdom Metazoa; phylum Chordata; class Mammalia; order Chiroptera; family Phyllostomidae; genus Desmodus; species Desmodus rotundus. The sequence goes on from NC_071394.1 coordinate 122,255,730, forward strand.
CCCTTTGTTTAAAAATCTCATTTCTTAACTAAACTGTGGAATTTTCAAATTTAGTGTGGGGGTAATTTGAAGATTTTAATGTGTTATGTGATACAGAGTCACTATCACAGTGAAAAAATGAGATTTGACTGGCATAATACCATTGTAATGTCTGCAGAAACACACAGTGAAGCAAATAGCATGTTAGATGCTGGGGGAAAAACTTAACAAATGGGGAGCACGGTTCACATATTTAAGGGCTTTTATACTCATTGCTAGGCGGTTATATTGGGTGGCCTGAGCAAAATTGACAGCCAGCGTCCATAGGGCGCTCTCCACATCTGGACATGATTTAGGAGCTAATGCATATTTATTACAGCGTGGTTCTCATTAAATGGCAGGCTGGCCAGCAGACGTACAGTCCCTGAGAGCGACATGACCCGATTTCTGCAAAGGACCTTCTCTGACCACAGAGGCCCTGCCATGATGGTGCTGACACCTTCATGTCCTGTGAGCTGGAGCGATGACAGGCAGGGCTCTGGCCTTCCGTGGCCCAGTCGCTGGTGGAACTGAGGGAGGTCTGTACGGCTTTCCTGGAGGCCGAGACCTGGGGTCAGCCAGACGGACACCCGTTTCCCAGGCTTTCTCTTGTCAGAGGTGTCCAACTTCTGTCACCTTTTTCTAGCAGAGGACGGAAGCTATACCATTTTTTTTTTTCCTATGCGGAGAACCTGCTGGGCTGCAGAGCTGTCCCTGGGGAAGGCAGACCTGGAACACCTTTTCTGAACAATGCCCGAACAGTACCGCCACTCTCACTGGTTCTGAGACGTTTGAGTGATTCCTCAAGTCTGAATCAAGGAGCAGCCCTCATCTCGCTGAATATTTGCCAGCTACGCAGTCCATTGTCTGCTTTCTTCAAGGCCCTGCTTGAATCCCATCATTTCTATTAAAAACCTTCTATAAATCAAGAAAGACTTCATCTCTCCCAGTCTTACTCTCCTAATGTGCTCTTTATGGTCTTTTTGGTACTTACATGGAGAGAATGACAATGGTGTTGATGCCACTGGTGGTGTTGCTAGGACAACATATGCTTCAGAGACAGATCTGTGTTTGAACTTGGTGCACTTATTTGCTGTCTCAGTTTCCTTATACTTTTTTGTTAAGTGCAATATCATATTTTACATTTGAGAAACTGCCTTTTTAAACAACCTCCTATTGCACCTACAGATCGTGTCCCTCTTTATGAATTTGCCCTCCAGGAAGGACGTGCTGCTATTTTACCACTGGATTGGCTGCTCTCCGTCACGGCCCAGCATGGGGCTAACTCCTCCCCATTCCCCTCTGAGCTCTCAGTCCATTGTGCATAGCAGTGTTATGCTCGAGTTTGGCTGTAAGAAGTTATGGAAGGAGATCACAAAGTCAAGGTGAGCCAGCCCTCTGAGCTCATGATCTACATCCTCTTCGGGCAGGATAGAGGTTTCTGAGAATTAAAGCTTTATTCCCTGATGCCTGGGTCTCAGTGCTTTGCCTTGGGAGAAGAGGACCAGGTTGCCTCTGTCCACAGCTCTAGTATCAGAAGAATAGCTCCATCTACTTGTAGCTATAACTACTACTCGTCTTGGGCTGTGCCATTGTTGTAGTGCCTGGACAGATGTCACCTATCTACTGCAATCCATAGTCTGTCCTGGAGGTGGGTGCATGCCCACGATATAGACAGGGAATCGAGGCTCTGAGGTGCATGAGACTGGCCCAAGGGAAGCCATCCATGGCAAGCCTGCATCTCTCCCCTTCTGTCTTCAAGTTGGTGCACAGTCTCAGTCTTCTCCACACTGCTTTCGTGGTTTATGCTGCTAGCACCCACTCTCAATTTTCATACTCGTCATTCAAAGTCAGACCCAAAGAAACCCATAACACACTCGAAGGATGTAACTCATTTTTCTTGAGGCTGGGAGACCAGACTGTCTTCTAGAAAGGACTCCTCTCTAATCTCACCCTGGGGGCATGTTGTAGAAATGCGAAAGAGGGTTACGGCTTAAAAAAGTATCCCCTGTGATTGATCGTTCTATGTCACCCTTCCCCACATACTTGAAAGCCAAGTCCTTTGAGCCCTGGCTGGTGTGGCTCAATAGATTGAGTGCTTGCTTGCGAACCAAAGGGTCACTAGTTGGATGCCCAGTCAAGGCACATGCCTGGGTTGTGGGCCAGGTCCCCCATATGGGGTACTCAAGAGGCAACCACACACTGATGTTTCTTTCCCTCTCTTTCTCCCTGCCGTCCCTCTGTCTAAAAATAAAAACAAATAAAATCTTTAAAAACAGAAAGCCAAGTCCTTTGAGAAAAATGTAATGCTGCACATACCGATATATACTGATTCTTCCAACAAGTTGTATAGAAGATTCATTTATCTGGTAGGTGTTTGGGAGTTTATGGAGGCTCTTACATTTGACCAAGCAGTGCCTTTTAAGCATTGAGTTCTGATATTCTGTAATTGTCTCTTTATCCCTTTAAGAAGGACACTTTTTTGTCAATTAGAGAAGGTTGCCACTATTTACAACATAAATACATTTCTAATGACAACAGGAAGTTCGGGGTCCAGAGACGATGGCTGAGTCTGAAACTGTGCCTGAGAAAACTCAAGTCTAGCTCAGAGTGGAAGAATTAGGGAGAACTCCGAGCCCAGCCTCGCACCAGTGGGGCGGAGGCCAGCGTGGCAAGTTTGAGGCCCCTCCAGTAGTCGGGAGCTGTGTGAGCTGCCACGTGTCTGTGTGTGTCAGCGTCCCAGGGGATATTCTGGGCCAGGGTCTAAAGTGACAGCTAGTGTTGGAAGCCCATGTCCATGGATGCAACAAGGGTGTAAGGCATGGGTGAGTTGGCCAGGAGTGCGTAAGGGCCTGGACCAGAGGCAAGGCACAGCTAAGACTGCCCTGATGAAGACAGGTTTATTCGATTGTCTCAGTGGGATTATGCACAGGAGGGATCGTGGGGCTGTACTTTACACACGGCAACTTTTACATGACCAATAAATGTGCCTGCCTGTCAGGGGCCAACATTGGGCTCAGGGGACGTAATCGAAGTTGTTTTGTGTTTCTGATTTCTCATCACTTGTTTTTTTCAGCACAGCCAGCACTTATGGGGCGTTCTGTTCTATGAGGTTTGGTTATATACAACTTTGGGCCCTTTAAGGGAGAAAAAAAAAGAGAAATAATTTAATTTGACTTCTGCTGCATAAATGAGAGCTGGCGCTTTGGGAATGTGTTAAGCAGTAATAAGAGACACCACTTGTTTCCTAAAAAGGCATTGCCTGGAACTGCATCAACAGGAAAACTTTTAAAAAATGTAAGCCTGGGGTGACTTCTGAAAAGTTCTATGAGAGTTTTAAAAGGGGTTTGCTACCTATTGTTTGAATGAACCACCAAAAAGCAAAAACTTGCATTTACTAATTTCCCCAAGTGTGTCTGTTCTTAACTGGGCTGGTGACAAAGATGCATCTGTAGCTGAACTTTGTGCTCAGCCCTTTACAGCTAAGTTAATGTATCCAAATTCCAAGAAGCATAGTCTGTTAGCATTTCCCAGAGAACCTCGTCTGAGCATAAAAGGAGTGTGGAAATGTGCTTTAGGGAATAAACCCTAAAAAACCTTGCTTTGGTGGCCCTTCCCCAGGAATAACTCCTTATCTCTTCATTCCCTCATTTTCTACTGAGAATAGGTCTTTTCAGACACGTTAACTCACTCTCTTAGAACTATACACCAACAGGTGACGCGAAAGTGAAGACTTTTACTGAGTCCTTCAGCGGAAGCCCCCTGGATTGCTGAGAAACTGCCTTCTCCCACTGCTCTGGTTCAAGATAGAGGACGGAGTCGACTACCGATTCCCGTCTTCTCCCTTAGGTCTTCACTTCTCGGCCAACAAATTCTGGGGGCCTACAGTACTGGTTTATTGTTTTCCTCCCTCCTACAATCCAGATACTGAGATAGCATCTTTCGCTTACCTTGATTACTTTAGTTGTTTTTACAGTATGATCTGTCTTTCCTGTGGGCAACTGCATAACTGATTCTGTTTTTTTTTTTTTTTTTTTTATGGATCTTTCCAGAACTCTGCCTTATCCTTTCCTATCTAAGACCAACTCTTCTCCGGAATTTCTACACTGTGAATTTCTGTCCAAAGCCGCTAGTGTTGAATATAAGAGTTACATTCTCATGTAATCCTGAGCAAATAGGCAAGAAGAAGGTGAGGGGGTTGCACACTTCTAAATGTGGGAATTCAGGTGTTTTTGGACTCCTAGGGATTTCTCAGACAGTCTGTGAATTTCCTGGCTGGAACGCTGGTCTTCCTTCTTCGATGTTGCCGACTCCTAGATGTCAGCATGGTCTTAGGGCTCAGGACTGGATGGACTCAGCAGAGAGTTGGAAGCACTGAGAGGTACTGTACTTGCTTTAGTAAGCCTTTGCGGTGCAAGAAGATGGGGCATACCTTTCTAGAGTGGAGACTTCATTACATTCAAAGGCAGTGTTCATCAAATTTGCAAAGCGCACACAAATTACCAGGAGATTTTGCTAAAACATAGGCTCTGATTCATATCCTAGGTGATTCTGATGCTGGTGGTCCAGGCATCGCACTTGAAATAGTGGCATCTGAAGCCACGCTGTCCGATATGGTGGCTACTCATCATATGTAACCACTAAGCACTTGAGATGTGACTAGTCCGAATTCAGGTGTTCTGTAAGCGCAAAATATACTTATAGAATTTACCAACAAAAGACTTATTACAAAAGAGCATGAATACACAATTTCTCATTAGAAAATATAGATTAATTACATATTGGTAATAGTTTGTGTATGTTGGGTTAATTACACTTGTTTCTTTTTAATTTTTTAATCCAGTAGTAGGAAATTTAAATGCATATATGCCTCACATTGTATTTTTGTTCCATAGAACTACTCTGCTTCTCTTTCATTCCATTTCAGTGACTATATAGGTAGTACTTTACATATTCTATACCAGCGGTTCTCAAACTCGACTGTGCATCACAGCCCCCCAGTAGGCCTGGAAAGACAGATTGCTGACCTACTCTTGGACTGTGGTTGAGTAGCCCTGGGGTAGGGTCCAAGAATTGCTAATCCTGAATTTCTGAGTGGTATCAATGCTATGGGTACATGGGCTACCCTTGGGGTGGCAAGACCCTGAAGTTCTTTTTCCTCTTGCCTATCTGGCAGCACTCAGTGGATGTAACCGAAGTTTTTTGTGCCCCTCTGTGCTGCAGCAACACGACTGTGAAAGTATCTCCTACCTGTTCTACTCCTCTCGGCGTCCATTCCACTGTGGCATCATAACGCCCTTGAAGGAAAAGCTGTGCCTGTTCGTCTTGGTGACTCCAAACCGCTTAGTTCAATAATTGCTTTGCTAGGTTGAAATAAATTGGATTTAATGGAATTAATCATCTTTTTTATTCCTTTACTGGAAGCTCTGACAATCATAAAATATTATAGCAGGAATGAAATAAAACAGGGATAACAGTTTATCTGTTAATCAATCTATTGACTTACTAATAATTAAGCAAATTGCACTGAGTTTCGTTTCTGTTCCTTTTCATCAATTTAGCTCAACACATTTTTCAGCATTGGAGGTACCGATGCTTAGGGTAACAAGAGTCCAGTTTCAGGTGGTACATGCATAGCTGGTTGGAATGCGAGGAAAATGCTACCAAGTACACTGAGGAAATCACAGCCAGTGTGTCATGGAACCCAGAGACAGGAGCCAAAGTGGGCTCTGAGATGTGATTAGAGCCTGCCTCCTGAGAGTGGCCATCTCAGACTAGCAGCATGAGCATCAACTGGGAGCTTGTTCCAAATGCAGCATCACAGGCCTGCACCTGAACTTATGAATCAGAATCTGCATTTTTCTTAAGAATCCCAGGCAATTTGTAAGCACATTAAAGTTTGAGAAACACTCTATTGACAGGAAAAAATAGAATCAGGCACCCTATAAAGCGGAGGTTCATTCTGAGCTCCTTTGCTGCCTTCCCTAAGGGAAATCTGGGTGTCTGGTCTAAGACAAGTCAGACGACAGAATGCAGGCAGATGCCCCACACAGATGGAAACACACGTCGTTGGGATAAGCAGACCACAGCAGAGCTCTGCCAACCTGCAACAGCCTTGTTCCCAACAGGAGCAAATCCCTGAAAGATTCACGGCTAGGGGAATTAAAAGAAAGAGAGACTTTCAACCCGATGGTGCCGCTGTGGCGATCAACCAGCAGGAGGCTGTTGCTCTTTGACAGCATGAAAGGATGCCCAGCTCTACCTGTCTGGGAGCCACCTGTCACATAGGAGTGGGAAGCAGATTTACTGCCACGTTTTAGGCAAATTTGCATCACCTCTCTCCAAAATCATGGGGATGAGATGTGTGGAGTATGGGACTGAAGTGGCAAGGGTGATGTAACCATGCGAACATACTCCCTAATTCATCTTCTGTGTGAGGAATGGGGCACATAAGGCAGCTTCAGTAGATTGAAACCCTCGTCATATTGAGAAGTAGCAGTAACAGTGACATGTAGAAGTTGACATAGTTGATAGTAACACTGTATTTTAAAGGTCGTTGGTTGGGAGAGGAGTTCATTAGGTCAAGCACAGATTTTCTAAGTTATTGGTCGTATTAACCCTGGTCCTACATTGGGCCCATATTCAGTGAGTAGAGAGGACAGACACCAGTACAGACAGACAGTACTTTTATATTATAAATTCACCCTTGAAGAAATTGTTAAAGGGGCCAAATATGTTCTCTACGTATTTTAATACTTTAAAATATGTATTTTCCATTCACTCAATCATTGGTTTAATAAACACTAATTGAGAGGTGTTTAGTCAGTAATCTTGGGGTTGGGGAAATACATATGGACAGACAAAATCCTTGACCTTGAGGCTGTGTCCGTGTGGGGACACAGTGTGAGGGTGACAGACACAGGAACAGACAACGCAGTACTAGAAGGACTAGGAGAGAGAGAGGCATACTGCTAATGTGAGCACAGGCAAGGCAGAAAGTGGTGGTGATGATGGTGTCATTCACCCTCGGGTCCGAGTTTGTTACCTTGTCAGTTACTGTGCTGAGTGCCACCCGTAACTCAACTCTCTTACTTTTTAGCATGATCCTATAAAGTCGGGACTATTGCCACGTCTGCTTTGTAGGACACAAGTCACAAAGCACAGAAACTTAAGGTGGCTTGTCCGAGATCACATAGCTAGAATGGCGGAGATGGAAAAGCTTCAAAATGGAGGCAATTTGGTTTGGAAAGGATGTACCGAGGCCCACAGATATAAAATGAAGTGCATAAAATTACATTAAAAATTAGTATTTATTGAAGGCCCACCAGAAACAGTGCTAGATATAGGAAGACAGCAAGGTGAGGAAGACATTGTTTCTCTTATCAGGAATTCAATGTCAATAAGACACATGAGCGGTCATAGGGAGCTGCTGTGGGACATTGTGCTGAGTTTGCTGCATAAGGATGTGGAAGGTACTGAGGGGGTGAAGAACAAGGCATCATTAACTCTATCTGGGTGTGGACAAGGGAGACTTAAGGGGATGTGATGCATCAGCTGGGCTCCGATTTGTGAGTGGGAATTTATATATGTACATAGTTATATAGGAACTTATATGTCATACATGTATACCATATATAGTATATACATATAAATATACATGTATATATATGCACATGTGTGCCCTTTCTATAGTACAATATATATTCCATTCGGAAAAAACGTGCAGCTACTTTATCTCAGTCTTCTGGTCCTTTTTTTCCCACTCCCCATTGTGACTTGTCAGTGGTGATATGACCTACTGCAGACTGCTTTCAGAAGTTTGCTCACCAGTATTACTCAAGTGTTATGAAGGAGCCAGGAATGATATGTTCTGTGCTCTTAGACATCCAATATTATGATAAATAGCTCTCTGCTCTAAGGGAGAAAGAAACATTTCAATCCAACTGAAATGGAAGGACCCTAGCCTTGCCCGATCCCACAGATAAGCAGAGGCTGCTTTCTGGCTCTGATGAGAAGGCACATTTGGAAATGGAATTAGGAAGCTGACACACACACCTGAGTCAGACTCCCCCACGCTTCGGTGATTTAACCGTAATGGATCTCCTGTTCCCATTCTGCCTGCTCACACACAGCCGGGACTCTTATAAACAGTTTGTGTCAGGAAGGATGAAACAAATATGTAGGACTGAACTCAGTGGCCCAAAACAGCTCCTTCTTTGGTTTGAAAAATAAAGATGTAGCTTAGCTGTTTATACATAGTTCATCTCCTGTCACAGTTGAAACAGGGAGAGTAGTTCCATTTCCCTGACATTTTATTTCTCTGGTACTGTACCCAAAGAATTCACGCTTCCAATTTAAGGATAGTATTATCAATTTTCACGCAGATTGTGATGACATTATTATTTGAATAAATTGATAATTGGATTAGTCAACACTTTCCACAGTGTTCTGATTAGTTTCTACTGTAGAGAAACCCTGCCTACTCTGTAACAGCATGCTAAGAGTTTTGAGAAATTTCTTATTAAAGAAATTGGTTAAATATTATATAATCCAGCATTTTACATATATTTTATTGATAGTGGAACTCTGTGTTTTCCATAAAGTATCAATTTCAAGTTTATGTTACTTGATGTTCTCCAGAACACAATTTGGGAATCCCCGAGCTCTATTTTGTTTCTTTTCCCGAGCCCACACCAGCCCCCATGGGATAGGGCCAGGTCATAGAAGAAGCATCTCCACACCATTGACTCAGTCACGCCGAAGCAGCTCTCAGGTCCACTTGGTCACAAATGGAAGAAGGCTACAGAAACCTAGACCACGGGAGACGCAGGGTTCCGTGCAGAGAGAGCTGGTGGGCACCGTGGTGATGTGGAGGGGGTGAGATGATGTTTAAAAACCCTGAGAACTAACAGGGTAGAGCAGTGGTCTTGCCTGGCGGCTCCGAGCAGGGGCCCTCCATGTTCAAAGTTAGAGACGTCTCTCTGTACCTTCTTGCTGTGACCTCTGCCAAGTTATTCAACCCCGTTGGGCCTCAGTTTCCATTTTGAAAACTGAGTGGGGCTGACCTAATAATCAGTTCAAAGAAGTGTTGTGAGAACTAAATTATGAGAATAATTTCTGGCACACAAGCACTCATAAATATTAGCTGTTATTGGAGAAAAGAAAGAAATGGCATTGTCATTGCCGATCTTTCATTTTGGGTGGATGTTGATACCTACATCAGTGGTGACAATGACTGCTGGAAAGGAATTGAAGATCCCTGGGCCCACCGAAGATCCATTTTTTTATCCACACATAAATGGAGGCCTTAGAAGTGCCCGGGCTGGAAGCATTTCCGTCTCATATACCTAGTCTCCCATTCATGGGACTGTAGGAATTTAAATGACACAGAAGTAATTTCCATGCATAAAATTAACATGTTCTTTTTTGAGCTAATATTGCCTTTTTCCTTCAATGTTCCTAACATCTTGAATATTCTTACATATGGTCTTGAAGTCAAACCTTTCCTTTCAATTTATTCCTGAGCTGATTGGTAATGCTTTTAGCATTGTGCCCTTTAACTTGACTGCCAGTATAAAGAGATTATTTCTTCTTCTTGTGAGGGACACTGTACTCTCATCCCCAGAGTTTTCATGGGCAGTGGACGCTGTTTTAGCCTATCTAGACTGGATCATTTGGACCTGTCACCTGTCCTCCACACCTCTTCTCTAACTCATATTATTTCAGCTTTCTCCATCTCATGCTAAGATGCTGTCCCTGGTTGCCTTCTGTCTCAGTGACGCAACTGTTTTTCAGTATCAAGCCTCCTGCTCTCCCCGAAGCGGCACTTCAACTTCAGTTCTCAGATTTTTCTTTCCCTCATACATATTTCTGACAACAAATTATTTTTAACTATCTTCCTTGGCTTTATAAATACATGAATCTTTTCTCTTTAACATTCTCAGAATAAAATTAAAAGCCCTCAAAGTTGTTTCTCTTTTTCTTCTCTAGCTCTTTGGTTGAAATTTTGCTATTCATTCTCAGTTTTATTGCTTTGTGACAGAGAATATGGCCTTCACATTTTCTAGTTCTTGGCATTCATTGAGATTTTCCTGTGGTTTCATTTAACTTTATATTTATGTTCTAAGAAAATTTCATAATAATTTTTACTGTGCATGTAGAAAGTGCTATTTAACCATTGAATGAGTATTACTGATTTCCTTATACAATTTCCTATATTTACATCATTTTAAAATTTTTTGAAAGATTGAGATTTATATGAAAAGTCACAATTATGATAAATGTGGCTGTTTCTCCCATATTTTTATTTTTCTTACATATTATTTTTAAACTGTCATATAAATACAATATACTCTACCATTTATCAAAGTAAATAACTACTCTTGTTTCACATAACAATATATTTATACAAAGTTTACATTTTGATATTAATATTGAAACCACTCAATCTTAAGTTTTTTCAATTCTTTAAGTTTAAACTGAGGGTCAGATGAGGGTCTGGATTGCTTGTAAAGCAACCCACTCTGGATTCCAGAGTGGAGTTTGTCTGTCGAACCAGGGTCACCTACCGCTGAGGAACCTGCTGTCATTGGCCAGCGGCTCACGTTCACTGTTGCGCTGCCACGGACACGCACTCTACCTGGTTTTCTTTTGCAAGCTACACCTGCCGTGTATCATTTCTTAGTAAGTTACATGGTAGTCCAATTAATTTTTGAGGAAACGTCTCCTTTCTATTGTCTTAAGATAATAAACTTTTCAAGGTTGGTTTACTTAGAAAGCAGCTTGTAAGAATGGTATTGGTGTAAATATGATGAATTAATATATCCAATTTCTTATTACATGTGCTAGGGACTGTTGGATATGAAGGGAAAAGTGCAAAGCACCTCTTTGAAAATTTCTCCTGTGTGTCGTTGGGCAAATCCTGTGAACTCTCTGAGCCTTCGCTACTTCATCTATAACATAGAGGCACTCACTGGTCTGTCTTAACTCTGCAGTGCTCCTTCTTACTCAGAGGTTTCACAACTCTGCAACTCTAAACACATGGGAGGGCCAAGTACTTGGTTAGGGCACATGCGCCTGGGAGAAGATACACAAACTCTCTGAAACATAGTTTAGAGTTTAGTGTGCCTTATGGACAGAAGCAGCGCTAAAGCATTTGAATATGTGATAATATGCTGTTGACCTTTTTCTCCTGTGCGCTTGGTTGTTGTTTTTAAATATGTGTAAAAGTTCAATGTGTTAAGTCCAATAACTGAAGACATTCTTTCTTTGCCCCCACATAAAACATGCGTCTCCAAGCTCTAGTCACTGGCTCATGCATGCGCCCATTTTGGCATTAAGCGTTGTGATCACCGACTCTAAAACTATAGGGCAGGCACTGTGTGGAGATACAGACATGAATGACACAAATCCCTGGAGACATATGCTTGGTAACTGTTGCTGTGATGTAATTACTCTTAGAACAAAGAACAGAACTTTGATTTTGGACCTGAAATAATAGGCAGCAATAACCAAGAAGTGTTTCATTAAACACTAGTTCTGTAGGACGTTATAGATACTATTATCAAAAAATTTTATGTATGTTTATAATATTTCTATTAATCTTTAGGAAGGATATATAGCATTCAACATACTTGCCAAATAAATTCTTTGGTTTCTGTGCTTGCTCAGTGGACAGAACGCCTTGATGGACATGTGTTCCATGGGCGGTCTTGGGGTGTGCTTGGTGGGAGCAAAGGTCTTAGTGTAGATGGACTGGGCAACTGGCTTAACACTGTGGCCACGTTCTGGGAGGCTTTTTATTTAAACAAACAAACGAGACCAAGAAACAGCTACTTAAGGCAAGCAGAAACGACTTTCGAATTATGTATTCTTTTAACCATAGCTTCCTCCGGCTGTGACTGTTTAATGAGAACATAGAATCTGACGCACAGGACGCCTATGTACAGTTTCTTCTCTGAGCGTGCCACCGAAAGTTTTGTAGGAAAGCAAGTTAATATCACATTTATCTTGCTGTATTTGCAAAACAGGATAGAAATAAAACTAAGAAATACCGATTCTATCATATTTCACACCAGTTCTCAAGATAACTCTGAATGAAGTCATAGAAAGAACCTGAACTGAGAAGACAGAAGTTACATGAAAAACCTTTAGACACTGGGGAAAAGCCCTCTTGGCTTTGGCCTCTTTCTGTTTTCCTCCATGATGCCAATCCCCCTATGTGCCATTGGCCCACACGCTTCACACAGCTCCACTTTGCAGCTGCAAAGTAAACGAGGGGCCAGGAGGGGGAGCAGAAGTTAAGATCTTGCAGCCAGAAGCACCGGAAAGTCAGTGGTAAAATGATTAATGCGATGACAGATGGAGAAGTAAACAAGGCCCGACAGAACACTGCCAGCGGACACCGGGGAGAAAGAGTGAGGACTTCCAGAACGCACGGCGGAACAGTAATCGAGAAGATCCGCTTGTGCAGGTTGTTACAAGGGAGAAACTAGTAAGAGAGAAACTATTTTCAAATATAAATGGAAGTTGTGGGTACCTCCATCTGAACCAGACACTGATGCTTCAATGTGTCACAATCACGAGAATAGACTGAAGCTCAACAAGTTGGTATGTTAGTTATCCATGGGATTTACAAAAATAGGCAATAGTTCTCGATCATATACCTACCCTATGGCAAACTATTTCCTGATGCTTTTGTTCAGGTATTTTTAAATTTTCCCTCCCTCAGGAACACAGGAGAGATGTAGGTACATTACTGTTGAATGGCAGATATTTTAAGCTTTCTCCATATTTTCTTAGTCCTACAAAGAGCAGGGCATGAAGCAAGATGGCGTCTGCCCCGTTCTGCCCAGAATCATTTAAGATTCTCATAAAATTGGTCTCGAAATACTCTCCTATAAAGTGCATATAGCCAGAGAAAAAGAATGACAAATAAAGGATGAGTCAAATGATGACATTTAAAAATTTTTGAATTTTTTCCCCCTTCTCAGGTTATGTACACTCATGCTCACTGCCCGTTACAAATAGGCTGTGGTGTTTAAATGAGTCAGGATGTCTGGCGTGCCACTTCCTCACAATTATACTATAAATATGTTGATTTATGAATAAAGTTATGCATTTTATATGACATTATGTAAATGTGGTTTTAGCTTTGGTATTACACAGACCTTTCTTTAGAAATGAATTTTAAAAAATTCCTCTGTAGAAGTTATAATATAATTATCAACCTATCTCGTCCCTGCACAAAGCTATCCACACATCGAAACCCCTAACCTTCTTGGTCCATCTAAGTGGCTCGATGATCTTGACTTTGTTCATTCTCATCCCTCTCCCCATCTCAGGAACAGAAAACAGACATGCACAAACAAACAAAAACACTCCTCCGAGACAAGAATTACGTTATTACCACAATGTCAACTTTTGTATGAGCTTTTGTGATTGTGCTTGTGATGTCAGGTTTCCATGCACCTTCAGTGAGTCCATGATATTAGAAGGAACAATATATTAGAAGAGCTGAGTGTTCAGTAGTCTCAGCTGCTGCTCTCGACCCTTCCCCACGCCTCCCCACACGGGTCATGGTCGTTGTTGCTCTGTGGGTGATGCAGCCCACATTAGGGACACCTGCTGGTCTTGACTTCAAGGCAGCACTGCATTAGTTTTCAAAAACTTGTAAAATATGGTGAAGGAAAAAGAAGCACACACAGTTTGACATCCATTTTTTTTCATACTGTTTTCCAACCATGAACTTTTAATACCCACAGAAAACCTCCTATCAAACATATAATTAATTTTTTGAAAAATTATCTTATTTTTGAAATTTCAAAAACTTATTTAAAACCAATGCATTTGCAACAATTACCCTTATGGATCTATTAAAAATGAGTTGTTTTATACTGTGAGTGAATACGATTAGGGATGTTATTATATCACATTGTTGAGACAGAACTTTTACATTTTAGTTTATCTTACCAGCATGAAGCGATTATTAAGTTACCAAGTGTTCAAAATGTATTATGTTTGAAGCATCTTCCAGCTAGAATAAATGCAGTATATCAAATAGATAGCACAGAGCCCCAGGTACACTAATGAATGCTCGGTGTGTGGAAATGACGGATTTTACCTGGAAGTAAATGACTCACCTACCTGGATCTCTGAAAATATTAACCAAGCAAATGGAGTTGGTGAAAATACAGTAAATTTTTCAGCAGATTTTTTTTCCTTGATAAAATATTTTGAGAAATTTGTTGATCAAAAAAAGACTTCTATTTCTCCTCCCATTCTTACTGAACACCATCCATTGAGGTGGCTCTTCATCCAAGGTCCATGTGCCATGCCAGGGACTCACAGATGGACATTGGGAGTTCCCTGGACTGTTTAAAGTTTGTGCCCAATCTAGGGTTTTTGCACCTGTGTGAACTGGTCTTGGGAGAGGGATGCTACTTTTGTCATAGGATACAGTGCTGACCTTGGTGATATCTCAGTTTCTTTCCGACGATAAAAGGGCTGCGTGGTCTTTGACGGTCCACTGGCTCACTGTTGTGTGTGGAAATGCATGCCACTGTGCTGAGATCAGTTCCACCCTTCCACTCCCCCCTAAGTCTGCAGGAAAAGGATGTGAGTGGTATAGAGATGGCAGGTGGGCTCTCCATGGGGTTGTGAAGAAATGAACCAGGGAGCTTTGCAGAGGGTTGCTAGCAAACAAAGAAACCCCAAATCAGCTCTTCTCCCCAAACCAGAATGCCCCGGCCACACACTGTTGATCCATTACCCCTTCCTCCGGGGGAAAACGTGGCCCTGTTTGAAGGGACTCGCAGCTTCTGAAAAGGCAGCGAATGTGCCCAGTTATTCCAACATTTCATTCTTTTCTTTATTCCTAGCAAAAAGCCTTATAACATTCTACTACCCAGAGAACTGAGCACATACTGATGAATTGCAAATACTCCATATTTCTGTATTTTTAACAACAATATATGTGTGTGTACTTAAAATAATATAAATTGTTTTCTGCCTTTTCCATTTCAAAATATCAAACATGTTCAAATTGCTCAGATAGTCACAGAAGGGCATTTTCTAAAAGTCACAAAAGCTATGCTGTATTTCCACAATATACAGTCTGATCGAGGGATCCTCCATTATTACTGTTATTTTTCTTTGGTTCCTAAAATTTCCAGAACTGTGTGAAAAATACTCAATGTGTACATGCCGAAGTTGTGCCAGGCACTGAGCTAAGAGGGTTGCCTACCTTATGTTAATTCATCCCCACGGCAAATTGAAGAGGTTGCTATTTTCAACTCTATTTTATTTATGGAGAAGCGGGCCCAGATATTTAGGTAACTTTCCAGAAACCGTAAAAGTAGTGCCTGGCAAAACAGAGTGCCATCCAGATTTTTCTGATTCCATCACCTTTACTTTTTTCAAACCTACCTTTTCATTAGAGAGACCAGAGATTCTTTTCAGATCACATGTCGGAAAATGCATACGGTGGTGGGTTTCATAGGAATAGAACTGGCAGAGACTGGGGTGGTTCTGGGAGTCTCAGGAAGGGATGCAAAGATACTGCTAAGCCTAGGCCACCTTCGTCAATGCAGCCTGGGGCTGTGGAGAGCAGAAGAGATTGCCTTGAAGGTCTACCAGGTAATGCTCTCACTACCTGATCGGGCAATCTGGAGTTAGGCAAATGATTGCTCTAAGAGACTCACACCTTATCAGTGTTTTTCGTGATTATTCTCTTGACAAAATGGCTCTACTTAGGTACCAGGTTTGTTACCACTTCAAGTTTGGACCTAGCGGTGTTTTCATGTATCTAAAACATCCTTCCAAAGCGACAACTCATTCACGCTCAATGATCCTCCTAGACATTTGTTTATGGGTGACTTCCGCTCTGGGGTGCAGCTGGGACGTGGAGAGTTAATGGACACCGCGATGCCACTCCACCATCCATTAGAGTGGGCAAAGGAGGCCGTTTGTCCAAGACCGTGTACTGTAAGTGCTCAGTGTAATGAGCTCTGCACCACAACAAAGTGAGCACATGTCGCCCGTGTTAGAGCTGATGGCCGACCACAGCAGCTGATGCAGCGCTGCTGCCTGTGCTGTAGTAGGACAGGCTTCCAGAGCGGCCTGGCACCAGACTCACCTTTGTCGACACTGAACTAAGGACTCTTGCTCTCATTCTTACGGTGTGTTGGAGAAAAAACTAGATACATTGCCCTAATAGCTCGTGAAGATGAACATCTTTTCATGTATCTGTTGCCCTTTAGTATGTCTTCCTGGGAGAGGTGTCTGTTCAGGTCCTCTGCTCTTTTTTTTTTTTTTAAATAAAATTGTTTGTTTTGTGTTGAGTTGTATGAGTTCTTTATATATTTTGTCAGAGCTGTCGTTTGCAAATATCATTCCCCATTTGCTTGGTTGCCTTTTTATTTTGTTGTTTCTTTTGCTGTGCAGAAGCCTTTTAGTTTGATATCTTTTCTTCCCTTCCTCCTTCTTCTCTTTATGCCCTTCTTTTTTCTCTCTCTTCCTTTCCTTTTCTTTTCTTTCTCCCCTCCCCTCCCCTCCCCTTCTGTTCTCATCCCCTTCCATTCCTCCCCTCCTGTCTCCTCTTATCTCTCCTTCTCTCCCCTCCCTCTTTTTTTTTAAACAAATATGTATGTGTTGAGGATGGGTGTGGGAAAGAAACGGTCTAGCCCAGGGGCTGTCACTTCTGCATAGGGGAAGGCAGCAAGTATGTTAGGAGTTATGCGCCATATGGGCTCTGTCACAAATAGTCAACTCTATTGTTGCATGAAAGCAGCCATAAACAATACTTGAACAAATGTTCATGGCTGTGTTTCAATAAAGCTTTATTTATGAACACAGACATAGGAATTTCATAAAATTTTCACATGTGAAAAAATACTCTTCGTTGATTTTTTTCCCAACAATTTGAAAATGTAAACATTTCTTAGCTCACAGGCCTTCCAAAAATAGGCACTAGTGTCTCTGCCACGGGCCAGTTCAGCTCTGATGTCTGTGTGGTCTCATGTGCTTATAAACTTGGCATACAGTGTTTTCCTCAAAGATACTGCCTCTGTTCAGTGATCTCTTTCCCAATTTCTATTCCAAGCTTAAAATTCCCAGAATAATCTTTCATTTGTTTACTATCCAGGTTCTTTTTATCTTTAAAACTAAACTTAATGTATCTTCTTTTCTGAAATCTCTTCTTACCTTCTGTGTTAGTTTGCTAGGCCGTCATAACAAATGCCACAGACTGGGGGGTAAACACCAGAAACTCGTTGTTTGTAGTTCTGGAGGCTGGAAGTCCAAGGTCAAGGTGTCAGCAGAGTTAGTTTCTCCTGAGGCCTTTCTTCTTGGCTTACAGAGGACCACCCCTCACTATGTCCTCACATGGCCTTTTTCCTAGGGTCTCATACTTTTCTCTTGAGGACACTAGTCCTATTGGTTGAGGTCCCATTCTATGACCTCATTTAACCTTAATTACCCCCTCAAAGGCCCTCTCTCCAAACACAGTCACATTGGGTGTTAGGACTACAATTTATAAATTTGGATGGGGGCACAATTAAGTCCAAAATAGCCTTATCCAGATCCGCAAAATGTAAGAGGAACAAAGAACTCAGTAACCAAGACAAATAATATTTTAGTGCAATATTTAAAAAAATCAAACTGATACAAAAAATCAATGACAAAAATATCAAAATTTTAAATGAAGACAGATTCTGTTTACTGATCTTTTTCTTTTGCCTCGGCCTTCAGTGTGACTCAGCACCACGCTGACTGATTCCTTACCCCTTCAGCCTGTCCTTTTTTTTGTTCCCTTTTTACATCTGTAACATAAAGCTTCCCTGTATTGATTACAAATTCTTCCAAAGCAGATATTGTATTTAATGATGATATTCATCTCCCCAGTTTCTAGTATACCGCTTTGCACATAGTAGGTGCACAGTAACATCTGCTGGTTCAAATGCAGCCACTTTATGTTTTTAAAGTCTGTGCCCTCTGAGTGGAGCATTATTGGGTTAATGAAGTATTTAAGTAGTTGGAGCTTTTTAAAATT
Organism: Desmodus rotundus; assembly: GCF_022682495.2. Taxonomy (NCBI): domain Eukaryota; kingdom Metazoa; phylum Chordata; class Mammalia; order Chiroptera; family Phyllostomidae; genus Desmodus; species Desmodus rotundus. Next base: position 122,273,797 of record NC_071394.1, read on the forward strand.
TGAATAAATGAGCTGCAACAAACTTTTTCATCATTTTTATGAAAGGCATCATTTCATATCTGAGGAGCTTGAAGAATATGGAGGGAGGGACAGGCAGTGTTGTAAAGGATGGGGTGGGGCCTAAAGTGAGGCAGGAGGAGGAACATCATATTTCTGAGAAATCTCCTCTGCAGCAAGTTGTACCTGATGCTTGTCATGGGGGATAGCTCGTTAAGCCTCATGCCTTTAGTTTAAATTTATAGGTGAGAAAACAAAGGAGCAGAGAAATTAAGTAACTTATAGCCCTCAGCCAACGAGTGGATTAGAGAGGATTTGAATCACTCTGAATCCCGTAAGAGCTACTTCCATAAAATTATATTTGGGTACACATTAAGGAATAGATATTACTCTTCTCTTAAGGGATTTACATTTACATAAAAGCATAACAAAGAGCAGTGCAAATCATTAATGGCTTCAGGGTTCTGAAACAAAATCGTCTCTGAAATCAGCCATCCTGCTCTTTGAAATGTCTCCTATCGGATAGTTAGCAGCTGGAGAATACGTACTGTTTTATTCAGCCATGTATTTACTATGATGCTGTGGATTATGATGAATGAATGTTTGATGATGCCATGGTAGTCACACATGGGTTAGAGGAACATAGGGGGTCTGTCTGTTGAGGAGAGAAGTGTCCCAGATTAGCACAACGTACCCACCCTTTAGATGTTCTCAGCCACAGGGTCTCCGGCAGGACGTCCCTGCTATGCCTGTGGTTCCTTCCTCTATAAACAGGACAGTATTATTGTGACTCCATCCTCGGCATCTGTCCACTAGAGGTCTGGTCTTGTTTTTTTGTAACCCTGGACTTATTTTTAGAAACATTGCCTTACTTGCAGTGCCCCCAACTTCTTACCACCACTCCATTCAGGAAGCTAAGTTCCATTGCTCTTTGCTTCCTGCCCTGCAGCAGGAATCTTCCCCGTGCTGCCAGGGAGGTGGTAACACGTGTCAGCATGTGTCAACGTGCCCCAGGCTTGCTTCTCTTACATTCTGAGGACTGCCGACTACCCTGCGTTACGTGAGTGGGGTGGTCGGACAGAGACGGATCTAGGAGATCTGAAGGCACCTGCTGTTATGGCTTTGAGGATGGCATGGTTGCCCTGCCCGGGGAATCATCACCCCTCGCTTGAGTTGTGTGTTTCAGTGCTCAGCATGGTAATTCTTATTAAATCCCTAGGAATGCTTAACTCAGTGAGAACGAGAGCCTTCCCACGTGACCTCTAGTGGCAGCAGCTACTAGAAAATCATACCTCTGATGTTTGTAAATATTTAGAAAGAGGCAGCTGAAAACAAGAGGTCAACTTTGGGATCCCAACCTTCCTTCTGCCTGTAAGGATAGTGGGAGCTGGAATATGGAGGTAAAGAGCACTGGTCTTAGAGCCAGGAGGCTGGGGACAGAGCCCCGCTTGGCCACTCATTGTTTACGCAGCCTTGAGCGAGTTGTGCTCCTTTATCAGCGTGTGGGAGATCGTGACACTCTCGGTTAGGGCTGTTGGGGATATTGAAAGAGAGGCCGATGCAGCATAAGCGCTTGCATGGGCCTTAGAACTCATTTTACCTTGAACATTGTGCATATACCTTTTAAACATACACATTTCAGGCCCAACAAAATTGGGACCCATGCTTTTTTTAAAATAAAGATTGATATTTTTCTTTTTTTATTCTTCACAGATTTTATTTATTTATTTTTATAGAGAGGGGAAGGGAGGGAGGAAGAGAGGGAGAGAAACATCAATGCGCGGTTGCCTCTCATTCACCCCCTACTGGGGACCTGGCCTGCCACCCAGGCATTTGAGTTGAACCAGCAACTGTTTGCTTCTCAGTCCAGCCCTCAGTCCACTGAGCCACACCGGCCAGGGCTGGACCCATACTTATTTCAGTATTACTCATCTTAAAACTCATCATTTAAGATCAGGTACTAGGGAAATCAGATACTAGGAGAATATAAGATATTAGAGCAACAATGACATAATTTTTAAGCCAATCTAAAATAACATAAAAGCACACAAGACATAAAGGAAGGAAGATGTTTACTTAGAAATCTAACATCATAACAAAAATTATATCCATTTATTCCAATTGCATCACAATCTGTGTGTGTGTTTGTATGTATAAATTAGCATCTTTTCTATCGTTAGTGCTGTAGCTTGTATACATGTCAGCTTTCATTGTGATATCCCTGAGTGGGTAGCTAGAAATAGATCTGGAACGCAAGAGGAGTTCGCTCGACATAAGAGTAAATGCATCTCTTTCATTTTCATAGTGCATTAGAAATATATCTAACATTTACTAAGCACTTACCAGGCATTAGGGATTGTTCTAAGCACTCGAATAATGTTAACTCAATCTCCAGAAATACTTTGAGAGATAGGTTCTATCACTGTTTTGAACAAAATGAGGGCAAAACAGGGGTGCAGAAAAGTTAAGTACCTTCTTGTTACTCACACAGCCGCTGGTGGAAGAGCAGGGGTTTAAAGCCACGAGGCCCTTCTGCGGAGGCCGTGTTCTCAGCCACCATGAGCAACTGCCCTCGGCGAGTAAGGAGAAGACACACTGTAGGGGTGAAGATGGGGAGGAATCACAGGTTTGGGGGTGAGAAGTGGTAACAACCCCACTATGTTATGAAGTTGACATTTTAAATAAATACATAATTTGACTTCTAATGAAAGAGTGATGCCAGGTCAGCATCAGGGGCGGGGAGAAGGTACAATGTAAGTTACCTTGGAGAAAGGGAAAAGGTGAGTCTACTCAGGAAACATGGTAGGATTTGGGGGTAGTGATAGTTTTAGATCTGTGACTATAAATGTTAAAAAAAAAAAAAGAAAAACTATCCATCAGCACTATTTGGGGATTTTCTGCAACCACTTTCAGGTCCTTCAGTATCTATCCTAGGCAGTTGTTCTAGGGTTCTTCAGGGTTCTTCAGAGAAACAGACCCAGTAGGACATATATATATCCTATAGATATAGATATATAGATATATAGATATATAGATATATCCTATGTAGAGCCTATATATAGGATATATCTATATCCTATATCCATATCTATAGCTATCTATATGCAGAGAGAGAGAGAGAGATTTAAAATAAGAATTTACTCACATGATTATGGAGGCCAAGAAGTCCCATGATCCGCCATCTGCAAGTTAGAGAACAAGGAAAGCAGGTGATGTAATTCTAGTTCAAGTCTGAGAATCTAGGGGCTAATGGTGTGAGTTTGAGTCTGAGTCCCAAAGCCCAGAACGGGGAGTGTCAATGCCGAGGGGCAGGAGAAGATAAATGTTTCAGCTGAAGTGAGTGGATTTGCCCTTCCTCTGCCTTTTTGTTCTATTTAGGCCCTCAAGGGATTGGAGGATGCCCACCAACAATGGTGGGGGGGGCGTGGACTTTGTTACTCAGTCTTCTGATTGAAATGCTAATCTCTTTTGGAGACACTCTCACAAACACATCCAGAAATAACGTTTTACTAGGTATCTTGGTTTCCCTTAGCCAAGGCAATTAAACACGTAAAATTAACCATTACATTAGCCATTTGATTTTTATTCATGATTGGCTGTTGTCTGAGGAGTATGTCATAATGGAAACAAGGGGAGGGGAATTAAGAGTGTGTGCCAGGTACTGGTTACAGTTCTGGGTCATAGACTCTGCCCTGGGTAAGTGAGGACAGGGCAAGGTGTGAATAGTTCCCTTGGAGATAAAGACTTACTGGAATGGGGGACTAGAGGAAGTGAGCTGGCGAGACCAGGAATAGGGATCTGAAATTAGAAGTCTAGATTGCAAGGCTTGAAAGAGGTGCTGCTGGCATTGGTAACCGTATCCATTGTAGGTCTGGACTATTAGTGTGACTTACGTAGCAATTTCTAAAGAAAAACGCTTCTTTTGAGGAGATCAAGGAAAAAAGCTAGGACTTCTGCAGTGATCAAAAAGAGGGCCGAAGGAGCAGCTGACAGCGAGGAAAACCATGCGAGGGCGGAAGGGGAGTGATCAGAGTGTGCAAATAACGGCAGGCCGCTGTCAGACTGACTTCTGTCTCAGGAGATAGGAATATTCGAAGGAACAAGGTAGAACCATTATCCAGAACAGAATGACCTTGGAAAACTACGGACTGTGGGCCAAATCCTGCTCACCAGCTGTTTTGAAATCATGGTTTATTGGAACACAGTCAGACGCCTTCATTTATGCACCGTCAGTGGCTGTTCTGGAGCCACCACTGCCGAGATGAATAGTTGCAACAGACTTTATCTGTGGCAGAGCTGGAAATGTTTGCTCCTTGTGTCCTGGCAGAAAACACTCTGATCAAAAAGCACTGCTAGGAATATCTACTGCACACTTCAGCTCCAAGACACATGGGATGTGGAGGGGGAAACTGTTTTTCTTTGGGAGATCTACAGGGAAGGGAGGCTGCATCCAGAGAGTGCCTCCAGCTCTGTTAGGAAAAGTTCAGAGTGGAGACTGGGGGTTGTATTAGAGTTTTCTCCACACAACAAAACCTGATGTTAAAGAGCTACCAACACCGGTTCAGGCATCTACCAGTGTCGTCGTGACCCAGAACATTTTCTGGCTTTCTCCTCTGCCATCCTAGGTAGGTTGGCTTTGGTTTTTAGGCTTTTTACTGTATGTTTCAACATTAAAAGAACTTTCAAATTTAGGAAGCTGGGGGTGGATGCGGGGTGGCCTTTCCCAAATGTTCTTGCATTTTCGGTGAAATGAATTCCCCGAAAGTCTCTTAGAAGGCCTCCCTTACTGAATCAATGGTTAGAATAGTGTCAGATGGACAGAGCTTACAGAAAAAAAAAAAAAAAAAAAGCCAGGAAATCCCTTATCTGTCAAAGGTGAAGGCAAATGGCATAACTGATTTAGACTAGTAGTGATTCATTGCTGTCCTGAGCAAAATCAGCATTTAATTCCAAGGAAGAGATGGCATAGGAACCATGCATGCACCACAAACTGTGGGGGGTCCTACTGAGTGTGGGGGGTCAAAACACGCCCTGAGTTTCAGAAAGCACCCAGAGAGGCTGGGTAAAATGGAAAGGGATGAGAGATGTGGTCAACAGCTTGCATGCATGGAGCCTTGTAAGGCTAATAATCTGGAAGAGGGTTGGTAACTGGGCCAGCTTAGATTACTGGTGCTACTGTGGAGGGGGGTAGGGTGTGATGGGACTGGTCCAGGTAGATGCCCAGATGGTGGCAGACAAGCAATCCAAGTTACTGCCTAAAATGGTGCTACTTGAAGGGCGGGCGAATCTGTCACTTATCCACAGTAAGATAAAGAAAGTGAGGGTTTACATTAAGAATCTTATTTTAGCAATTGGACACTGCTGGACATTTTGATTGTATTTTCCACAAGTATTCATCTACCATAGAATCAGAGGAACAGAAAGCAAACAAGCAAGCAACCAACCAACCTACCAAACACTCTCCCTTCACCACAAGAGTTTGAAGACCAGCTTACCTAGAATATTTATCAGGAGGGTCTATTCAGTACTATACACAAGGCATTTGGGTCATCTGCAGGTGGACAAAAATCTCCTCTGGAAAAGGCGATCTTTCATAGCTTACACAGTTCTGACAGCTCAAGGCAGGGTCTAGCTTATCCTTTCTTGAAAAGATAAGCTAGGCTTTTGAAATAATTCATACTAATTGGAATATTTTTGGTCACCCATCTTCCTATAATTTCCTCTGGCTAATTTTTCCTCATCCTTAGTATTCCAGTTTGGGTATCACTATTTCTCGTCACTCTCCCCTGAGTCAATAGAACAGGTAAGCAACTTCTGCTATGAATCTCCCTGATCTCTTTGTAATTGTCCATCACAAAAATGGAGGCAGTGCAGTTGGAAGTCCCTCAAAAATTCAACAGAATTACCACATGACACAACAAGTCCACTCTTGGTACATACGCCAAAAAATTGAAACAGATCAGGTGTTTAAACAAATACTTGTGCATGTATGGTTATAGCATTGCAATAATCAAAAGGTCAAAACAACCCAAATATCCATTAGCTGATGAGTGATTAAATATAGTAGATACATACAATAGGATAGTATTCAGCCAAAAAAAGGAATATGGGACTGACGGATGCTACAACATGGATGAAACTTAACATTATGCTAAGTGACAGAAGCCAGATACAAAAGGTCACACATACAGTGTGATTCCATTTACATGAAACATCCATAATAAGTAAGTCCATGAAAAGGGGAAGCAGACTGGTGGTTTCTAGGGGAAGGGGAAATGAGGTGCAACTACTTAAAGAGTTTGCTTCTGGGTGAAAGAAATGTGATACAATCGGCTGCCCTGCATATCAGGGGCATCAGTTCTGCAGTTTGAAGAAATCCTCGGATTTGAGTTACACATGTATGGCTTTATTTTTCGAGTGTGTTTGCTGCTTTAAGGATTCCAGTGCACCAGGGTGTGTATTAATTCTTTCGCTGTAAGCTTAGTTCTGTGGGCACATTCCTTATCTCAGCCACACTCTTTTATCATCCAATTGTGTATGCCATATTGCTGCTTTTTATAAAATTTAGCCTATATTTTAAAATATTGTTTCTTTTTTAAGCCCTGGCTGGTGTAGCTCAGTGGATTGAGCGTGGGCCTGCGAACCAAAATGTTGCCGGTTTGATTCCCAGTCAGCGCACATGCCTGGGTTGCAGGCCAGGTCCCCAGTAAGGGCTGCACTAGAGGCAACCACACATTGATGTTTCTCTCCCTCTTTCTCCCTCCCTTCTCTCTCTAAAAATAAATAAATAAAATCTTTAAAAAAGAAGCCAATAACAAAATTTTTAATTAAAAAAATATTGTTTCTTTTTTATACTATTTGTGGTTCCCAATATCTTTATTTTACCTGTTTACCTACTTACTCCATTTATAGTGTATTTTCTTTACAAAGTTTCTTCCCATACTACAGGTGATAATATTGAGATATTATTCTACTGTCCAGGACAGAGTTCCCAGTTTCGTGTTTCAGTGTCTTTTTCTGCATAACTCATATTTCGAATAAAATGAGGTGCACCTTTCTAGACATAGTGTTTCCAACATGCAGACTCATGTATTGGCTGTGGCTTCACTCCTTTTGACCAGGACTCCAGTTATTTCGCTTTCTGATCTTGGGAGTATTATTGTGCATAGTTGCTAGTCCAGCTGCCAGAGTTTAGCATAAGTTTTTTTCTAGTAAGGCTCTGGGCACTTGAAGAATCGTCTCCCATCTTGATGTTGTCTAAACTGTAAACTAGTGGGTACATTTAAAAATATCAGCGTCATTATGCATTGTTTCTAGGAATCTTCCACATTCCACATAATCACAGAATGTTTTATTTCTGAAGATTTTGCCTCCAAAGGGTTAACACTACCTTCATTTCTCTGAAAGTGTCCTATCATTTGTTATTTTCAAAAAGTTGTCATCTCCAAATACATGTAGATAGATGGGATAAAGGCCTCAAAAATAATATCAGTCCCCAATTTTTTCCATTTGGTACAGCCTGAGACAGGGCGCTCTTGGCGAGAAATGGGAAGAGACGGTGTTTCAGTGGTGAAAGCTGTGGGCACATCCCAGATGTCCCCTTCAGGACAGAGGCGCGTATTCTCCCAGCTGTGGGGAGAACTGACTGCTGATGACTCAAGGTCCCTAGCCATGAATTAGCCATCACTGAGCTCAACCTTTAAAGGTCAAGTATACTTTCGAGGGCAGCCAGGATATAGTGACTGTTCAGTGTGGGCGTGCAAAAGCCCTGCTCCCAGTTGGGACCATCTCTGTGGAGCCACTCGGGCTCCAGAGCTGATAACTAAACCACAAGTAAACTCCCCCAGCCTAAACCTTTTTGCTTTGCAGGTGTTGCTCCTAAAGACTCTTCCCAGTAGAGCTACTGCATGGAAATTTCCACTCAGGAAAGCCTGCCTTAAGAAAATGTTTTCACCATCTTTCAGCTGGTGAGAGTTATTTTATTGCTGGAACCAAATGTATGTTTAGATCACTATTTCTTTTTCCCTCAACCCCATTCCATTGTTACCATTAGTGAAACAGTGTTTGGCAAGGGGTGATCTTTTCGATTTCAGTTTCACTCATGCGAATTTTGCTTTCCTGATGTGCCTTCATGGTGTATTAGTGGGATGCTAGGTGAAGCTGTTTCAGGCACTACTAGCCGTTTGCCATTTCAAACTCATCAGTTCTCTCAGCAGTCTTCAAATGGTCCACACTATGTGGGGATTTCTGGCAGTATAACACACAATGAAGTCTCGAAAAGTCCAAGCCAGATGCTAACTTTTGTCATTGCCCTCTGTCCTCTAAATTATCCATGAAATTTCAGAATGCATACTTGCACAAAACACCTACTTGTTTATTTTCCAGAGATTTTTCTATGTTTTAATGTGACCGTAGAGCTGAGTAGCACAAACTTGAGATGTTAATTGGAGCATCTTCCAAATGTATGAAGCCCTAGGCCTTCCTGAGAGCAGTGCAGAGACCAGGAGCAGCCACAGTGTTCTTCCGGAAACGCTTTTCTCTGTGTGCAGGGAGGCTGAGGCACAGAGGCAAAGATGAGGAAGAACCGACCTAGTGCAGGGTGGGCAATCTGGTGCTTTGGAACTTAAGGGAGAAGCAAGAGATAAAATAAAGACCTGGGTTCAGATGACAACTAAATTTACTAGCTATATAATTTGGGACAGTTTTCTTAACTTTATAATCCTCTATTTCTTTATTCACACTAGAAGGATCATTGGGTTATTTTGAGAATGAAATGATATTAGTAAGGCCCCCAGACCTGTAAAATTTACTGATTTTTATTTAATAAGTGTGTGGTATGTCGGAAACAAGATGAAACTGAAAGCCTAAGTTGTGGGTATGTTGTAGACAAATCCTTTCACACTTTGCGACCTCATGCTCTTCATCCTTACACAGAAGGGATTGAGACTCAGTGACTTTTTGCTCCATTAGGAACTTTCTAGTGATAAGTTTCCATAAATATATAATAACTTAAATATGATTAAAAGTATTTTGCCGAACAGACTTGATAAAGTGAAACAGCTAGGAGATTTTATAGTCGCATAAATAGAAAGTAGCCAAGCTAAAGTTGGAAATTAAATCTTCAAGCTGTAAGTCCTGGGTTCTCTACAATTCACCTTGTTTAGTGTATATATTGTTTTTTTATTGAACAAATGCATATCATTATGGATCTGCTTTTATTTTTAGTTCTTCATCTGGTTACACAGACTTTCAATCATGCACATCTGCCTGGAAGACTTAGAGACAGTGAGTACAGAACCTTTTCAAAATAGGGGAACCTTATTTTTCCAGCAAAAGCAGACCATTAATAAATGAAGCTGCCATTCTGTGATTTTACTAATCTCTTAGTGTATCAGTTGCATGATTTTCTGGGTCAGACAAAACTCTAAGTGACTGGCCTGATTATGTTGTGTCCTGTATGACCACTCAAGTAGCAGGGAGACGTGAAATAACACGGTGACATACTTGAACTTTTCTCTGTTACTGTTACCCTTGGGACTTGTGGTTCAGGTGATAATCGTACAAGGCAGGTATGTGTGATTTGGGGGAATAGTATTTAGCTATCCACACTTTGACTTCTTATGCTGAAAACAGAGGTGTCAAATAATATCTAATCAATTTACCCTTAACTCATAAAATAACTCATTTTCCTGTTATTGAGGCGATGAGTAAAATGCTGACTTCATTCATTTCAATGGTGTTTTATTTTGCTCAAGAGAAATAAATCAGAATCCTAAGAAAAGCTTGAAAGGTGGGGATTAACTGTCCCGGCCAACTTCTGTAGGGCGAACATGGCCATCTCTCTCCATCATTCACTATAATTCAGTCACAGTGATCTTCCCTTTGGTCCTGAACACCCCAGATCATCTCCAGTCTGTGGACCTCTACGTGTTTCCTCTGCCTGGAGTCTCCTGGCCTCTTTCCTTGCCAAAGCCTGTATACTCTTCGTGCCTTATCTATCTACCAGGGTATCTTCTACAAACACTGAGCCTAGGTTTGATGCCCATTTATCAGTTCTTAAAGCATCCTGCAACTCCCCAGTGGTCATAACACTTTAACTGTACTCCTTGTGGCTATCTTCTTGCCAGCTGTACACTGTAAGATTATACACGGTAAGTATGGTTTGCCATTCGTTGCTTTCTGGGGGCCTTTCATGCTGTCTGACGTATACTAGTTAGACCTGCTGGATGAGATGATGAATAAATGAACAACAGCACAGGAGAGAAAAATAGTAGAAGAAATAGAGAATGCAAACTCAGTCACCCACCAGCATCTTCAGGGAGGAAGTTGATTACCATTAATTGAGTGACAACTCTGTAACATGTTAATTTTTGTAACAACCATGTGCGATGGTATAACTAGCTCCATTTTACAGAGATATTAAAAAAAAGCCCTGAGCCCAAGACCTGTCTGTTTTCTCACCAGTCAATGGGTGAGTCTGAATGAGGACGTGGCGGGAACCAGCACTCCAGCATCTTCGAGTCAGTGGTGATGGTGCTAATCTGTGCAGTCTCTCCAGCATCATGGTGCTGCTTTTGTTTTACTGTTTTTGTAGGTCAGGGCAGTCCTAGTGGCTTCCACTTGGCCTTTCCCAACATAGTAAATAGCCTTCACTCTACAGCTCAGAGAACCCACGTGGGGATTCTGTCAGCTGCTGAGTGTGTATATTCTAACCATACATCCCAGAACTCGGGAAATAAGCACAGAATGGGGTCGGGGACACATTGGGCTTGCTGTGAGATGAGTCTGAGCTAAAACTCCATCGATGGTCTCCCCTCCACATGCTTCTGCTCTGATTGGTGGACCACAGTGATGTCTTGGGTCTCCTGGGATTACAGTTCAGAGATTGTCTAATAATCACCAAAGTGTCTGATTATTTGCCTTCTCTAAAGCACAGTCACCCTGGGAAATGGTCTTAGGTTCTTATGGGGAAAGCAAAGAGAACGATTAACAATGTACATTTTTGGTGGTGTTCCAAGGTCCTTCCTCAAGTGGACTTTTGCTCCTCCTTAATTCCAGAGGGTTTGGATTTGTAAAGTGGCTCAAGTCAGGGAATTGATTGAGGGACCAGGGTTCTCCGTTTTGGTTATTCAAGTTAAATTTCTGTTCATTAGACCTAGAACTCTTCCACTTTTATAGAGGAAGTAAGAATTGGATTTCCCATCTATTTCTTTTCTAAGGATACTATGATCAACTAGCTAATGCCAAGGTTTCTATGAGTGAGAATATTCTGATTGGTGCTTTGGTTTCAATGTTCACATATATCTTTTCATATTTATATGGAAGAAATAGGAAAATAAATATAAATGAATCAGCAACATACAAACAAAATATTCTGAGTAGACAACTAAAATTAAAGATCAAAATAATATTTAAAAATAGAATAAAAACCCCTCATATATTTAAAATACTTTTATATTTCTATATAATTTGTAGGCTGAGGAACTCGTATTGAAACATAAAATTATTACAGCAAAATCTCAATAAAGACAATATATGTCAATATATAAATAATATTATAAAACTGTGTAAACCTAAAGGCATATACTAGGGAAAAAGCTGAAGGAAAATAAATTAATGAGCTAAGCTATTGATCAATAAGTTAATAAAGCCAAAGAAAGTAGATTGAAGGATAATAAAATGTAAAGAGACAAATTAATAAAATAGAAAAATGAAAAAATGAGAGGCTAAAGAAAATAAAAAATACATTTAATTTTTTCTTAAAATCATAAGAATGAAAAAAATCAGGCAAAGTGTTGCCATATTTTGATATGTGTGTTTTATATATGTCTATTTTATTATTTTTTGTATTTTAATATATAATATGTTTCATACAAAATTTTAAGTGAACAAAGAAAGGTAGCTTAAATTTTTTTCCTTGTTCTTTTTTCAAAAGAACTAAAAAAAAAAAAAAAAAAGGAAACATCAAATATATGATCCTGAATGAAAGGAATGTTTTTGTATGAGGTTAGAAAGAGGCATGAGAGAGGAGATCTGACAGAATCGTATATTTTAAAACAGTTTTCCTTTTGCAATGGAAAAAACACTTTTAATAACTTTATTATTCTATTCACCTTTGTTTCTATTGAGGACAATTTTTGTTTCTTTGGCGTATTGTATTGTGTTTATCATGAATTGCTTTTCTAACTGGTTTGATGACTAATTATACGTTCTGTTCAGAGGCACCATACCTTAGTCAGTTCACCTTCATCTCCTGGACCCAATCGGAGTATGGAAGGTAGACTCCGCCAGGGGTTTAGTTCACTTTTCTTTACTGAATGAATTGTCATTCGTATATAATTTGTGCAAGCTCAGGACAATTTATGTCATGCACAAGGGGTTTTTGCTAGCCAAATTATTATCATCTGAAGTTGATTATATCCATTCATTGAAAAAATATAATTGTACTGAATGCATGTTGCATGTTAGATACTGCTAAAGAATCTGCTAGTATTTTTTTTGTGTGTGTGTTTATAAGGGGACCAAACTAGCCCAATTTTCCTTTGACCAGAACAAGACCATCATCTTCTTTAGAGAGAATTTTAGTCTTCCTTCCCTTCCTCCAACTTCCTTACTCCCTAACTTCGTTCCTTTCTTCCTTTCCTTTTTTTTCCTTCCCTATAGTCTTACAAAGCACGGATGACCTAGAGCTATTATGTATCAAAGGGAAAAACTGAATTTAAAGAAGTTCCCTGTTAAGTACTACCAAGAAAATAAACCTAATTACTAAAGTATTATAAGGTTCTTCTTATAATGGAGTTTCACTAATTTTAAATAATATTCATGTATTATTTTATGGGTTGAAAGGCATTTTCATATACATTGTATCATTTAAATTCAAAGAACTTTGTGAGGGAGACATCATGTGTCTTTTACAAATGGGAAAATTAATGTTCCATGTTTTAAAATGAGTATGTTCATACTGTTCCTAGTGTTAGAAGCAGGACTCAAGCCCTGGGGTTTCATTCCAGGTCTTGTGGGCTGTCTCTCTCACATGCTCTTTCACAAAGGAAACCTCATGGCATAGAGGGCAGGGGTGGCGGGGTGGGGACTGTGAGGTTGGAGGTGGGGAGCAGTGTTTCTTGGAGGCATCGCCCATGTCCTCAGTGATTTTCCCAGGTGAACCTTCCTGTTAAATAGTTTTAAGGGTGTTAAACTTTTTTAAATTTTTATTTTTAACTCTATAAAATTTTATTATGGTATAAAGGTTTTAAAATCTCTAAATCTACTACCAAGAGACCTACTTACCTATTTATTATTATACATGCTAAGACCATTTAAACAGAACATGAACAAATGAAATGGAAAATAACAGCCTTGGTCTTCACATCAGTCATTCTCACCGTCCTCCTAATTTAGTTATGGTTAACAATTTCTGACATGTCCTTTTAGAGGTTCTGTCTGTCTGTCTGTGTGTCTATTTGTCTTACCTTTCTGTCAGTGTGTGTGGTTAGTGTGAGTATAGTTAGTGCATACTATTTATACAAAAGAGATCACATGCTGAATATTCTTTTGTCACCTTATTTTTTTACTTAGTATATCTTGAAAATCTTTTCATATTGGTCAGTGTTTGTGAGGTCAGTTTCAACTCCCTATTGTGTCTGGCTTGTTCTAGCTTTAGTCATCCTTATCGTTATCTGAAGGATCATCTGATGTTCTCATGTTTGACTTCCTTCTAAGATTTCTCATACTAGGGAGCAAGAGTGAGTTCTTCCCAATGTGGCTCCTGCTGCATCCTTGGTCCCATGTGTTTCTGAAGTCATCTCTGTGCACTTTATATCCAAGAGGGGTGTTCCTAGCCCCTCAGGGGCAAGTTTCCTATTTCTAGTCCTGATGGTTTATTATAATCATGAGTATTGGATTATTGGGTGGACTTTTCTGGTGGAGGAGCTACTACAAGGTGCTATGGACTTGCATTCCACTTACAGTTTACAAGTTGAAGCCCTAACCTCCAGTGTGATTTAATCTGAAGAGTGATTAGGAAGTATGTAAATGAGCTCATGTGTCTAGAGTCCTAATCCAGTACTTATAAGAAGAGGGAGAGTCACTGTTAACAGGTTGGGTGGGCCTGTAAGTTGGGTGAGACAGAGTCTCAGGGGATCTCCAAGACGGGGCAAATGGTGTTAGTCAGGTTGCTGGAGTCCCAGATTTGGCACCTGCCTGCTGGATCTGTGGATCTGTGGATCTGTGGATCTGTGGGGGGAGGGTTCAGAAAAGGGACAATGGGTTTTGCCTGCCTTTCTGTCTGGGAGAAAGCTGTCCTCCAGCTCTCACCTTGATGCCAGACATTTCAGTTCCTCCCTGTAGGCCACTGGTGCCTTTCAAGCTGCTACCCTAGTGCTGGAACTCAGAGGGATTGAGTCCGAGTAAGTCCGTGTGTAGGTTCTTTAAAAGGAACTGCTTGGGACTCTAACAGTGTCTTCCACCAACTCAATCCCTACTGGTTTTTGCAGCCAGAAGTTATAGGGACTTATTTTCATGATACTAGAACCGTGGGCTGTTGGACCTGGTGTGGGGCTGAGACTCTTCCCTCACATAATATCCCTCTCTAATTTTTATCCACCACATATGGATGGATGTGGGACCAGCCTGTCCCACATCTCCACTCCTCCTACTAGTCTGGATGGGTTTCTTTAATTCTGTAGTTGTCAGGATTCCATTCAACTCAATTTCTGATGGTTGTTTTATATTTTAGTTGTAATTTTGATGTGGTTGTGCAAGGAGGTGAGCTGTGTTTACCTATTTTGCTATCTTGACCAGAAATCTACAGGACACCTACATTAGGATATGCTACCAAGACAGGGAGTCATAACAGCTCTACCTAATCCATAAAAACAAACACAGGGAGGCTGCCAAAATGAGGAGACAAAGAATCAAGATCCAAATGGAAGAACAAATGAAAGGTCCCGAAAATAATTAAACACAATGAAACAAGCAATCTATCAGATGCAGAGTTAGAACACTGGTTATAAGGGTGCTCATGGAACTTAGTAAGGACAGCAGCATATGAAAGATCCAGTCTGAACAAGGGATATGCTACTTGAAATAAAGAACAATTTACAGGGAAACAACATTAAAATGAATGAAACAATCAAATCAATGATTTGGAATGTAAGGAAGCAAAAAACAACCAATCAGAAAAACAGGAAAGAAAAAGAATCCCCCAAATGAGGATAATATAAGCATTCTCTGGGACAACTTCAAACATTTCAACATTTGTGTCATAGGGGTGGTCAAAAGGAAAAAAAAAAGAGCAAGAAATTGGAAAGTTATCTGAAAAAATAATGAAAGAAAACTTCCCTAATTTGGTGAAGGTAAGTAGACATGCAAGTCCAGGAAGCACAGAGAGTCCCAAACAAGATGGATACAGAGAGGCCCACTCCAAGAGACATCATAAGTAAAATGCCAAAGGTTAAAGATAAAGAGAGAATCTTAAAAGAAGCAAGAGAAAAGAAGTTAGTTACCTACGGGGGGAGTTACCATAAGGCTGTCAGCCGATGCACCCCAAAAAACTTTGCAGGCTCTCCCTGGCTGGTGTGGCTCAGTGGATTGAGTGCCGGCCTGTAAACCAAAGGGTCACAGGTTCAATTCCCAGTCAGGGCACATGCCTGGTTGTGGGCCACGTCCCCAGTAGGGAGTGTGCAAGAGGCAACCACACATTGATGTTTCTCTCCTTCTCTTTCTCCCTCCCTTCTGCTCTCTCTAAAAATAAATACATAAAATGTTTAAAAAGAAAAAAGAAACTTTGCAGCTTAGAAGGGCCTACAGCCAAGATGGCTCTACCCAGCAAAGCTATCATTTAGATTAGAGGGGTAGATAAAGAGCTTCCCAGACAAGAAAAAACTAAAGGAGTTCATCATCACCAAACCATATGAAATGTTAAAGGGACTTATTTAAGAAAAAGAAGAAGATCAAAACTATGAACAATAAAAAGGCAAAAAAGTGCATATCTATCAACCAATGAATCTAAAAAACAAACTAAGCAAATAAGAACAGAGACAGAATCATGGATACAAAGAGTGTTTTGTTGGTTGCCAGATGGGAGGGGAGTGTGGGGGAATGGGGGAAGAGGTGAGGGGATTAAGAAGTACAAATAGGTGGTTACAGAATAGCCATGGGGATGTAAAGTACAGCATAGGAAATGGAATAGTCAAAGAAGTTTTACACATGACCCATGGACGTGAATGATGGTGTGCTGATTGTCTGAGGGAGTAATGGGTCTTGGTGGAGGGTAAAAAGGGGAAAATTGGGACAATTGTCATAGCATAATTAATAAATATAAAACAAAAAAAAAGCCCCCCCAAAAGAAGAGGAAGAAGTTCCTACCTGACCCTGTCTGTCTCTGTGTCTGTCTCTCTCTCTCCACTACATAAAGACATAACAAGAAGGTGGCCATCCACAAGTCAGAGAGATAACTTTTACCAGGAACTGATTCGGCCAGCACCTTGAACTTCAACTTTCTCACCTGCATAACAATGAGAAAATGCATTTTATTGTTCAAACTGCCTAGTCTGTGTATTATGTTATGGGAACCCATGCAGATGAAGACATCACGTTTGAAAAGGTCCTGGAGAAAATCACAGGGCATGAAGTAGATGAAGTAGAGCAGATGAGGCCAGGATAGTATTGGCAGCGTGCCCAGTGGAGTTGGGATCCCGGACAAGAAGTCTAAAAACAGTACTATGTTACCATGGTACTAACTAATAAAACCGCTTCAGGAATTCAGGTTCACAAACCCTGGTTTCAGGGGACCATTATTCACGGTCATCTTACCAGGGCTGCAGGGACCCTTTCCCCAGCAGGACCAGATCTTTTCATCACATCCTCCTACCAGCAGAGGAAAATGAAGATGCAGCCCAAGGGTCCTGGGGGAAAAGCTAGAAGCATAAGTAAGTTATTCAACATGGAGGTTTTTATCCTAGTACGCATATGCAATTTGCATTCTACTTCTACATATATTAATTTTTACATGAAATAACATTTCAATTTTCTTACCAAGGGATATAATTGGGGCTCCAAAAAAGATAGGAAAATAGGCTATGTTTATTTTTTATTTATGGCCCATTATTGCCCTTACTCCACCTGCCACGTGATGCTACACAGTCCCTGAGGTGTGCGTCCAGGATCAAGGAGCCCTATAAAGAAACAACAGCAGGCCCAGGGGACGAGAAGAAGGCCTCTCGTCTGCTCAGAAGGGCATTTTGCTGGCATCTTACAAAACTAAAACAGAAAACAGATCACACTACCTTTCTAGACCCTGCCAGAGACAGTTCTTCAATTTTTTTCATTCTTCTGACTTTCCTCTTAGTGCATTAGTCACAAAGATAGAATTGGAATTTAAATAACAGCCCCTTATGAGAAAACACTGCTTGAGAGAGATGGAATGAAGATAACTAAAACACAGGGAAATTATCTGATGCCCTGAAGCTGTTGCTACTTGTCTCCATCGGTTTCCAAGCGAAGATTTGGGCAAAAAGCTCGTTCTGGCATTTCAACAAAGAGCCAGAAAGTATACCACCTCCAACTATACTAATGCCGTTCATGGGGTTTTGAAACTTTACAGTGGCTTTGCAGTATTAACGTGCTGGTGTGTATGCACAGGGTTTAATGTGATCAGAGGGATTGGAAAGATTCACTCAAGCAATGCAGTGCACAGTCTTTGTCATTGTATAACCTTCACACGGTGGCTTTATCCCGGAAAGGCAATGCTGCATACGCTTTTTGTAGAAAAACATTCACAGTGAGTGGTACGGTGTATTCTCATCTATTTCAGTGTCATCTAACTTATGAAAACCGTGTCTAGCATTTTGCAGAACTAAAACTCTGATGATTTAGCACAATTTTTTATGAGGTATGTTAGAAAATAGGCACATTGTCAAATGTTCTGAGGAAAATGCGTATTGTACTGTTGGGATGGTCATGGGTTGTGAGGTTCCCTGTAATTCACTCTCCAGCCTCAAGTGTCACCTGGGATTTGGGGTCAAAACTAGATAGGCTGTAGAGAATTCTCAGACAAGGTCTTCTCTGATTGTTCCTGGTCTTTAAATTAAAAGAAATATGGGGGGGGGGGGCAATTTCTTACTTGCAGGGAAGTCAGGTGCTCGAGACACAGCAAGCATGCCTGCACCCATCCATCCATCCAGCTTTCAGTAATGTATTCTTTCATAGTAAATAGTTTATAAAGGTCAGATAAAGTTACTTAATGGTGTCTTCAATGTGTTTGCCTTGAAAAGCAAAAACAACCCAAAGCAAAACCATAAAACAATGCTGAAGACCATTGCAAAACCAAGTGAGTTTTAAAGAGAATTATTTTAAGGATTCTTTACCTATGTAACATACATTTAGTACTTTAACAGTGGTTGTCAAAGTATGTTTTCTCGAAATGATGATATTCAGCTGGCTGGACTGAGGTCATCTATTCAGAAATAACAACTGTCATATTTTCCCAACTATGTGAATTATTTGTCACTGGTACACAAGGAGATAAATACAGAAATTGGGAGTAAGCAGTTGGAAATTTGGTGGCGAAGTAATTGAATGTCTGTTTCGTCTAGCACTAAAACTAAGTGTGGATATTATTTTATCTATCTTTGTATTTATTTCATTTTTCTCATAGCTCACTTATATTCCATTTTACTCCGATATCAGTCCTTGGCGGACTGGGAGTAAAACAAAACAAAGCAACAATAACATCAACAGATAGTATCCATCATCTCATTAGTTTGAAAAGCACTGTTCTCGAATTCTCTTGATTAATTTAGAGTTTGGAAAACAGCGAGTATTTTCCAGAGCTCTCTCTCTCCTGACAGACGCCTGCATAGCACACTAACTTATTTCAGGGCAAGGCCAAAGGTACAAGTGCCTCCTCTGTGTGATCTTAGCTTTAATACCATTTCATATTTTTCTTTAACAAAGGCTATTCAATTTTCTTGCTCCTTAAAAATGATTTTTTTTTACATAAAGAGAGGATGCTTATTTCAAAAACATTGCCTTCTGCCAAAGTATACCTGGCCCTTGAAATGACATTGTACCACAGCCTGCAAGGCTTAATGATGATAATAAGTTTTAACAAAGTTATCTTCCACTTTTCCTGACAGAGTAACAGGGTCTTTGCTGACATTCATAACACACTGTCTCAGTGCGGATGCCAGTGAGGGGGCTACTTGGTTTAAAATGCAGGAAAATCTGTCGCTGGAGCCCGCTCCTTTGATGGGCTGGAGCTCCCAGAGGCCGGCTCATCACCTGTGCGCACAGGTGTCTGAGAGTCTGTCAAAGCTTTTGCCACATTCAGGGCGCAGAGAGTCTGAGTCCCCTGGGAACCTGAAATTTTTGAACCAGAGCTTCCTGCTGGCCTATTATAAGCAGCATTTCCTCAAGGTCCTTATTAAAATCACAAAGGGGTGCCTCACAAATGAGGCTCTTGCGTATGGCCATGAATAATGGCCATGCTTCAGGCTGAATTTGCAGTGTTTCAGCCAAAGGCGTCAGGGTTTTTCTCACAAGGCTTGGTGAGGGTAGCGCTGGAAGGAACTTCGTCTGTGAAGGTGCTGGAGCCCGTCTGAACTCCTCAGTAAATCGGTCTGTCTGTGTCTTCCTCAGATCTTGTAGCGGTCCTCTAAGAGCGACCCACTTTGAAATTCATGAGTTTCTCTACTTGATCGGCCTAATGCGGCGTGGGCCACTAGGAGACGGCATGCCCGCAGAGAACGGACGGGAGGCAGCGGAGCCAGCACAGCCCTGTTCTCCGCAGAACACCCCTGTTCGCCCCTAGAACCTCAGAAGGTGACTGTTTTTGGAGATAGGGCCTTTAGAGCAGTAACTAAGTTACAATGAGGTGGGTAGTGGGGACCCCGATTCGATCTGACTGGTGTCCTTACAGGCAGAGGAGATTAGGACGGACAGACACCAGGGATGCTGTGCACACAGGAAGGACCAGGTGAGGACACAGCGAGAAGGTGAGGAGAGAGGCATCAGAAGAAACCAGGACCGCCAGCCAGGTGGGTTGAGCTTCTAGAACCGTGAGAAATGAGTTTCTGTGGCTTGAGCCGCGAGGTCTGTGGTGTTTTGTTTCGGAAGCCCTGATAAGCGAATGTGCTTACACATGCCAGTCACGAGTGAAACTTTGCTGCTCTACTTTTGAGTGCCATCCTGTTTGATCTGAAGATGAATGGAATGTAGCACGTGTGAGTAAGGGTGTGAACATGTGAGCACAGACATATTTGATACGAAGGTTAATTATTGTGCCTGGGTCTACAAGCCACATGAGCTCTTCTGCACAGCTCTGCTGTATGGAGAGAATAGTCCATGTTTGTAAATTGACTTTAGGTTGATGATTGAAATTCATGCCCTAGGGCTTTACCCTTGGATCACATCTTGCATAGGTTTTTAGGGACTGCACACAAGTAAGAGGACTGGTCTGTAGGGATTTTTCTTGGTGGGTAGTGTTAGGTAGAGTAGGCAGTACACTAAGGCAGGGAGGAAGGGAGACATGTCTCACCCGCTGACTCAGCAGTCCCGCGCCCGGTCCGATAAGATTGCTGGGCATTCTGAACATCACAAGCAAAGACAGCGCCGGAGGAGGGGAGTCCTTGAAACTCTCTGTCCTGGGAAAGGGAGCCTCTGTAGACATTTCACTAAGACAAAGAGTCTTTGGTAGCTGAAAAACACAGCCGTTGTAGCTGTACATTATTTCCAAGGGCCAGAAGGGGGGAAGGAGGGGAACCTAGGAGCTAACTAAGGTAAATAACCCCTGAACCCCAATAGTCAGCACACTCAGATTAGCTGAGTGTCCACTTGTAGCCTTGGCTCAAGTGTATAGGAGAAACTTACTAACAAACTTACTCACAACTTCATTTCCTCTCTATGTGGGGCATTTAGATTAGCTGGGTGCCTGCCTGTAGTTTCGTGCTTGTGTGTTTCACAAATAAACTTGCTATTTCATTTCCTCTATGCGTGTTGTCTCTCACTTGAATTTGTCTCTTGCAAGTGAGGAAGGCAAGAACTGAGGAAAGGCTTGGGGGAGGCCCCTGTCTTTCAGTCTCTCTCCGGTAACAGTAGCAGTGAAAGTAGGTTTTGAAACTGTAGTTATGAAATACAGCTAAAGTCAAAAGCTGTGACCTAAACAGAGTACAAAAGATGGTCCAATATGATCTCAAAATAAAGAGCCTTCTTCTTGTTGGTGAAATTCTCTTCTTTTCATATTTGTGTGTATAATTTTCTTCCCAGTCTTGACTTTTGGGCAATCAAAGATGTATCATAGTTACTATTACTATAGAGGAAAATGTCAACTTATGTAAATTTCAGAGGTCATTTATATATCACTCATCAATTATTTATTTAGTCTCTAGTGTGTGCTGAGCATTATGGTAAGTCCCTGGGAACATTGTTCATGTCTTTATGAAGTTAAAATTCAGAAGTGTGTGTGAGGGGTGTGGGGGTTAGGGACAGGAAAACTGGTTAGCAATCCATTGAATAAACACAATTATAACAGTAACTCTAAAAAGACTATCCTGGAGCGTTAGAACTTTTTATGGAAGGTCTGAATGATGAGAACAGGAAGCCCTCTGAGGATCTCAGGGAGGGCGGCCCCAGCAATGGGAAACATCAAAGAAATAAGATGCAGATCCATGATTTCAAGGAACAGATGGGAGAGCAGTGAGTCTGAAATAAAGAAAATAGAGAACAGTAGAGGGTGAGGTCAGCCTCATCAGACTGAGCTGTATAGTCAGAGTTACTCTAAGAGCATTTGAAAGCCACGGGAGGGTTTCATGGAATCAGGCTAATATTTCAAAAAAATTCTTTCTCGTTTGGCAAATACTTGTGACATATTATCTTGGTGAAGATGCTTGTGACAGGCTGCCTGGCTTACTCTGCAGAATAATCTGCTATTAGCCTCCTAGCCAAATAGAGGGGTGGGGAGTAAGGGATGAGCTGTGCAATTACCTGTGCTTCACCCCTCGTTCCTGGAGCACCTTCGTGCCAGTGTTCTGCTAGACTGTCTGCGGCATCGACTCGTGATGGAGACGAGCTTCCTTTTCTCAGGGAAATGTCCATCCACTAGGAAGAGAAATCATAGTTTGGATTTGACAAATGGAGTTCTAAATAGTTTGGTTAACATTCAGGGATTTTGTCTAAGATAAGCAAGCTATGGGTCTAATATTACCAGGTACCTTCTCTGGCTCTCCTGGACATTTATTCTTTGATCAATTGGTGTTAGTATACGGTGAGCTAGGAGCAAACATATTCACATAAGTGGGCAGGCTGCAAAATAAATGACCTTGGCTACACAAGAGACCTAATGGAGTTTGAGATCATCACGTTCTTAGGAGAGGTGGGTGATCCAATGTGTGAGAAGAAGAGAGTGTCAGGCAGGGCCACCCTGACCACTGGGACCATCAGGCCTTCTCAAAGGCGTGGCCATCCTGACAGAAAAGGGCTAACTAACTCTGGGCTTCTTCCAGGTTATTTCTTCCAGTCATTCTGTCCTCAGCTACACAGCAGTTCAGCAGACTTATTAAGTACCATTCACAGTGACATGTGATGAGAGATCTAAGAAAGGCATATATGTCACAGAGAGAAGAAATCACATCTGTATGAATTTCAAAACATGAAATAGGAGAGCTACCATTTTGGCAGTGACACAGGGATGAGAGGGGAACGTGCGGAGTAACACGTTCAAGAAATATACGCATTAGGGCTAGAATACAAAGCACACAAACACTAATAATAAATGGCATTTGCAGAGATCACGTTGTATTCCTCAGGTACTGCACCTTCTATACATTACCCTATTTAGTCCTTAGAAACTCAGAGTGAGTAGATCATATTAAAACCCCATTTGAAGAGATAACTGAGATTAATATAACTTATATAATATGCTCACATTCCCAAAAACACTCTAAAGGAATGGCATGGCTGTGCTAAAGAAATTAAATTACATTCAGTAGTCTCAAGAGAGCCAGTAAAAGTTTCAAGTGCAGTAATAACATTAGAGCTGTTTCTGGGAAAGTAAGTAAGGCAGAGAAGAATGGGGTGGACTAGAATAGGCTATGATGTACTTGGAGAGTAAAGTCAAGATGTTGTTTCAGTAGCTCAGGAAGAGAAGTGATAAGGACTTCTGTCGTTCTGTCACTGGGGAGTGCAACGAGAGTATGGGCGTTAGAATAATGGAAGGGCATCATCTGTGAGATTAATAACAAGGTGGTGGGGTGAGAGAGAGAGTGAGCCAGTCCTGGACTGTGAACCTCTGTCCATCTTGGTCTGTAGTGATGCCATTAATAGGTAGTGGGACAAAAATGGAGGAGCAGGTTTGAATTCAGAAAATCTAATACGGAGTTGTCTCTACTGGAATGCCAAATACACACAAATGTTGCCTAATACGTGCAAATATTTGCTGTATATGAGATCGGGGTGGCCATCCTAGCAAAACAAAGGTATAATAAGTACCGCTACCCTCAACATACCATTATTAGTAAATATTTATGGACCAGAAAATAGTGCAGCAGCTGTTCTCTGCAGGTGAGTGGGCAGTTGGGATGTAAGAAACACTACTTTATCTTACTGTTTTCAATTTGTACAAAGTAGGTGGTTGTGGCAGGTGGTTTGCAAAATGACCACGATTATATAACTCCTTATCTCCATGACCCTTTGAAGCATGACCGCCGCTTCTCTAGTGAAGAGGTGAACGCTCTTTCTCTTCCTCTTGAATTTAGACTGGCTGGGATTTGCTTTGGCCCCTAAAATGTGGGGCAAGTTAACTTTTTACCGGTTTTGAGACTAAGCTTCACTCTTTCTCAGAATTCTTTGTCCTGGGAAAAAGCATGGGCCAGCCTGTTGAATGATGAGAGATATGTTGGCGAGTCACGTCTGGTACCCATTCAACTACCAGACACATATGTGAAGTTATCTTAGCAAGCCAGGCTCAGACAAACAGCCAGCTAACAGCAGACGATTAGGGAGCCAGCTGAGACCAGCCACACCTACCTAGATTACCAGAACTTCCCAGAACTTGACCTATATGCTCGTGAAAAACCGTAATATATAGTTACTGTTTTAGGTCATTAAGTTTTGGGATAGTGGTTACACAGCAATAGATAACTAATACAGTGTGTTATATAGAAATACTATATATTTCTCTAGAAATATGGAAATTGTTCTCAGTAAATGTTTATTAGACACACTCATGTTTATGATGTCTCATGAGGTGCTAGAAGCAGAAAAATGCAAGGATCGCATAACTGCATTGGTCTCTTACTGTGTATCAGCAAACACATGTTTTACTTACTATCTTACTGAATTCTTCTCAAACCCTTATGCACAAGGCGTAATATCCATGAATTTCACAGGAGACAGTGATCGTCTAGCTGTTGGTTTGGATGGAAGTAGGATGCTGCAAGGAATATCAGCCAATAAATAAACCTTTATCAGGCAAACGTTTTTACTCAGACATTAGGCAGAGTGAGGATTCATAAAGTATAAAGAGCATTTGGGCCTTGAAAAGGTTTCCTGTTTTTGCAAGTTTGCAAAGTAGTGGCTTATTATTTTAGACTGAACTCAACATTTGATGTGCAAGTACTGACGTACAAACTAGGAAGAAGAGAAGCCCCTGGGGCAGCAGGAGGTTTGGGATCCAAGTGTGGGAAACTGCTTGTCAGAGGGGAGGGACACGTCCATTGAAGACCCAGGGAGCAGATGGGAGTGTTCAGGCTTTAGGTGAGCACTTTGCCTGTTCCCCATTCCCTGGTGCTTGCTCTGCCCCAGGGGGAGCCATTGTTAACCCTCTCAGCTGCACACAAAGCAATAAATAAAGCAGCACCAGCCCAGAGTTCTGGATGATGCCAGTGTGGCAATGATTGGAGATGAAGGAGACAGAGGTGAGAGGGTGCTAAAATAGTGAGTGGCCCATTGGTATGCCGGAATGGTTGACATGTGCCTATGATGATGATATCTTCTGCCTTTCCGAAGAGGTGAAGCAGCTGGTTGTATGTAGCCAGTGTCCCTGAAGGGTCACTTCCAGCTGAATCTGAGAACAGCACCATACATTTACCCCAGGATTCCAGTAGTACTTTCTAGTGGATTATCACATAGGAAGGATTGGAAAGAGTTGTTCCAAGCTTCTAATCTTATGTAAGAGGAAGATATAAATAAGAGTTGATCATCTTAATGCTAAAGAACATCTTTAGGACCTTAAGGTAGAAAGTGAATTCTTAAATAGAACCAAAAAATGCAAAAACATTCAGAAACTATTGATTAATAAATAGAATATTCAAATAAATATTGAAAAAAATTGTAACAAATGTGCAACACACGCCCATGCTCAAACCTTCCCCTCTCTTTCCACACGCAAAATGGTACTAGGCAATTTCAAAGAAATGAAACCTGAATGGCAAGTACGCATGTAAAGACATGTTCTCTCTCACTATTAATCAGAGGAAAAACATTAAACAGTAGAAATATACCACATTGGCAAGTAATAAATACTCTATTTTTGCAAATATGCATAGTGGTGGGAAGTAGGAACTTTTAGACTTCATAGAACTAGTAAACTTCGGATGTTAGTTCCTTAGTGACGTTGTGCGTGCTTAATAACTTCAAGTTCTCGTATGTCCTGTTACCCGGAATCCACCTCAGACAAGATCAAATATGGGTTCTTTTGGGAACATGTATAAGGATTTTTCTCACTATATTATTTGTGGTAGTGTGGGAGTCAGAGGCTGCCTGGAGTAATGGAAATATGAAATATGGCAGATGCATCTATGAAATATTCTGCAGCAGTCAAAGGCAAGTTATATGTACACACCATAATAAGAATCAATTCTAAAAGCATATTTTTGAGTTAAAAAAGTTATGAATAAAAATAAGATTTATGGTACAATAATATGTACATAAAATTAAAACACATCTTCAAAACAACACTGTGTATTTTTCAAAGACACATGCATAGGCAAGCATTAGTACTAAACGCCTATGACATAAATTTAAAAGAATGAGGGGACTCTTGACTTGGCTCAAATATAAAGTTTCTCTTAAAAAAAAAGAATGAGGGGACTCTTAGAATGGAGAGAAAAATACAATAAAACAAGAAAGGAAATATGCCAACAACCAATAAATATTTACTAAGAGTCCCTGCAATATGTATAGGCAACATTATATCGGTAATGTCCCACGTGAAATTAAAATCCAGCTTGGTCCTCACCTGCTAAAACTAGCAGGAAATCTAATTCCAGTTATTTTTCAAAGTATCATTCCTGTTTCTGTTGGTTTTACTGAACCCCTTACGCTTCTGTGACCTAACAAATTTTCCGGAGGTTCCCGGGACATTAGCTTGCCACCCCTGCCAAGAGCTAGACTGTGTTTTTGCTTGGTTCTGCTGCTCCTCTGGGTGGGGAGAAGCAACACCTGCTTTCTGGAGCCTGCCTTATATTGTCCTTGTCCATTGTCCTTAATGTAGTCATTAGTAGCTCTCTCTTCCTGTTAGCTTAAGCTCTCCTACAGCATTGGTACTTGTTCACCCTCTATACCCCCCACCAATCTCAGTTACCTCATCTTCCACGGTAGCCCAGGACAGACAAAGATGAACCTGACCCTTGGAGTTATCAAGAACCTGACCCGTAGAACAGAAAAGTCAACTCTCCTCTAAGTGAGGAAAGGGTAAGAGGAAAGAGGGGAAAATATCACTATTTTAGCTAGGTATAATTTATAGCTATCGGAGCCTGACACAGATTCATGTCTTCGTGCACCTTCCAAGCACAGATGTGAACCGGGCTTCTGCACTTCACGATTTTCCATACCCTGTATTAGTTACGGAACTGCAGGGGGGTCTGCACACAACATCTCACAATTTTCCTTGGATTTTTTTTTCTTGGAGTGCATTATAAAACACTAGTTGGGGAACTCTGGCTTGGAAATTCTAAACTAAGGAATTGCTTTACCTCCTTATAACTCATTGTAGGGCTAGCTTCCGCTAAAAAAAAATGGAGCCACACATAAATTATTTGATGACACAGAATTCATGCAAGCCCAAAACAGAGTTGTTCTTACTAGTGTCATTCCTGTATTATACATGTTCAGTGATGAAACAGTGATATCTTACAGTTTTTTCCAGATGTGGCTGAAGAAACTGATTCTGCCGAATGGCTACCTAGGAATCAATAGTATTTGATTGTATGCAGTTCACTGGTGATTTGCCCAATTCTTGTAGAAGCAGGCTGTCTGCTGTGTAGAGTCGTATTGCGATAAGGGAGGCTGAGGGATAAAAGCTGAGTTTTCCTTGTAAGTGAAAGTTTTTATTACTATTAATTATGGTAATGTTAAGTAATAGAATCACAATAATGGCCCAGAACAAGTTAATATTAAATAACTTTTAGTTTAAACTTTAATTTTCTTGATAAGAGAACAGGCTTTGTTAGGTTTTATAATCTCTACATCAGATGTAACCTACCGTAGCAACACATTTGAAGGGAAGCAAGCTTCACATGGATACAAATCCTTGTTAATTTGACTTGCTTATGATAATAATTTTATGTTTACATAGCCTGTAAGTCTGTATAAAACAAAAAAAAAATATGGAATTCTAGACTGGAGTAAAAAAAAAGAGCTTGATTATAAGGAGAAACACGTAGAAGTCATCAGAATACTTCCTGAATGGTTCTCATAGAAGGATGAGAAGAGATGTTAGGAACCGCTCCATTTAGCTTGTGTTTTTGCCGAGAGACTAGACATGAATCACATCCACTGCATTAAGTGATGTATGTGTGGAGGAGGTGATAAGATGGCAAATATGGCAAAAACATTTGCACACATGAAGCCCTCATTGAACAATCAATTATGACACAATGACAGGATCCTGGGCTTTCCTTTTCACCAAGAGGGGTGCACAAAACAACACTGAGCAGAGCAGCGCACCTCTCCCAAGTTAGCAAACTCGGGAGAAGGAGCATTTGTACTCTTTTTATCGTTCCTTCTCCTCGGATGTTGTAAGATTCTTTTATCCTGTCCTTTCTATTTTAGAACGTTTCTCTCAGTCATTCTTTTGGTGGAGGCCCTCTGGTAACAGATTCTTTTAGTTTTGTCCATTGGAGAATATCTGGATTTGCCTTTAATTCCTGAAAGATGTGTTCACAGATTTATAATTTGTTCCATTTTTTAAAATAAATTTTTGGGGACAACATTAGTTAATAACATTATATAAATTTCACATGCTGTGCAACTTTGTAAGATGACACCTGCACACTCTCCTTTGTGCGCATCACCTGTCTAGCCTTCTGTCGCCATATAGCCGACACCCTTTGCTCTTTTTTCTCCCACCCCCACTGCGATTTGCAATTCTGATTTGACAGTTATTTTCTCTCATCACTCGAAAAACATTGTACCACTTCCCTCTGGTCTGTATGGTCTCTGATATGAAATATGTTGTCACTAGAAATGTGTTCTTTTTATAGTTAAAGCATTGTTTCTCTATGGTTGCTTTCAAAATGTTTATTTTGTCTCGTTTTCAGAAGTTTGACTATAATGTGACTTGGTGTGGAGTTTTTTTTTCCCTTGCCTTCTGTCTGGAGTTTATTCAGCTTGAATCTGTAGGATTCAGTCTTTTGTAAAATTTGGGCCATTTTTAGGCCTCATTTTTTCAGTCTTTTTCAGTTTCATTCTCTCCCCTCTTTCTAGGACTCTGATGACATCAGTGTTAGATCTTTTGTCACAGACCTGTAGGTCACCGAGGGAGGCTGTGTTCACTTATTTCTTTTTTGTCCCTGTATTATTTCTCTGTTGTTCAGCCTGGGTAATTCCTCTAGTCTTATGGTACAGTTCACTGACACCTTTATCACTATGGTCCATTTTTATCTCTTTATACCTCCTTCTTAAGGCGAACGTCTAAGTTAAATTTTAAAAGTTAAGACTTTTTATGAGATTTATAAGTCACTCTACATTTCTTTGTTAGTGATTCAATCTGTTTATTTTCCAACCATTTACTTTTAACCCATCTATGTATTTATAATTCAATTGATTTTCATAAATAACAGAGTTGATTCTTTTTTTATCCAATCTGACAGTATCTGAGCTATAACTGGGAATTTAGACCATTAAAATTTAATCTAATTATTAATATTTTCTATTTGACCAGCTGTTCTTCTCTCTCTGTGTCTTTTCTAACTCTTTGTACCTTCTCTTGGATTCATTGAGCATTAATTCATAATTCAATTTTATCTTTTATACGGACTTATTTATACCTCATATTGACATTGTCAGGATCTACAATATCCATCTTTGGTATCGGAAGGTATCTGAAGTACCTTCAGATAAGATTATACTGCTTAATGTGTGATGTACAGACCTTAAAGCCATATAGTCCCAATAATTCCTCCACCCTCTGTGCCGGTTTTATCAGGCACCTCACTTTTTCATGTGCTCTAAACATGCCACACATTGCCGTTGTTTTTCAGACAGTGAGTTACTACTAGAGAAACTTTGGCTGGCAAAAATATTTGGTTTTCATTCATTTATTGCACCTAAAGAACTCCTCCAGTTTTTGTGTACATTAATTTTTTTGATATCATACTGCCTTTGCCTTAATACTATTTAAACTTTTTTTTTTGTATAGTAAGTCATCTGCCAATAAATTTCCCCAGTGTGTGTTTTAGAAATATCTTTATTTTTAATTTTTTAAGATAGTTTTTGGGGTGTAAATTCTGGGCTGACATTTTTTCCTTTATGTTAAAAAGAAAAATATTCTTCCATTGCCTCCTAGCTTTCATGGTTCCTGATGAGACATGTACTCTAATTCTCTTTGTTTGTTTTTTTCTATCTAATGTAGCTTTTATCTTTGGCTATCTTCAAAACTCTGATTAAATTTTTTCTTTTTTAGCAGTTCGAATGTGTGTATGTGTTCATATTCATGCTACTTGGATTCTCTGAGTGTTATATCTTGGATCTCTGGGTTGGTGTGTCCTTCATAAATTTATCACAACATTTAGCCATATCTTGTTTTTATTCTCTGTTTCAGACTTCGCTCTCTGCGTAATCTCAGTCATAAGTACTCAACTCAGCTCTTATAGCATAAATGAAGCCATATATAATACATAAATTAACATGAGTATGTCCCCAAAAAACTTTACTTAAGGATGCTAAACTTTAAAATTCATGTAACTCTCACGTAGCTTGAAATATATTTCTTCTTTTGATTTTCCCACAAATACTTGGACTTTAAAGTGAATCTAGTTGAGAGGTGAGCTAGTTCGGTGCAGGCTGCTGCTGTTATGTGTACACACAGTCCATCACCTAGTTCAAACTTCTCTAGAAATACCTTGTGTCTGATGTGGGGGCTAATTGGTCAAACATCAGCTTCACTCCTTCTTTAGGTCCCGTCTTCGTGCTGTTCCTCGGAGAGCAGCTCTCTCCCAGACCTCACTCCTCTTCTTACCTGTCTCAGCTGTACTCCGCTGTTACTGGTTACTCAGTGCTTACTAGCTGAGCAGTAGAAAGCAATGTTAGAGGGTGCTTTCTCTTATTCTAATAAAGCTTCGGTCTTAGGCGTGTGTCCTTAGGTCTTGAGGTGTGGTCTTCTCTGTACTCCTGCTTCTCTTCCAACTGTTGATCTGGACCCAGCCTGCATTTTTGACCCTCCACCAGAGATAGATTTAGTTTTTACTCTCCAGGCTACAATGAGTTTTCGTAAGTACCCCAGGGAAGACAGTGTTTAGCTTAGGGTTTTCTTTTCATAGGAAAGATAGGGAAGAATCATTTGGGTGGACATTTATGTCTCTTCTGCAGTGACTGCTACTCCCCTCTCCCAGGTGTGCACAAGGGGATATTTTTCAGACTGTTTCTAAGCTCTTTGGTAAGCACCTACTGGTAATCATGAAGAATGAATCTGCAAGAGGGCGTAGACATCCCAGTAGCTGTGGCCACCAAGGATTTCTCTGCCCTCCACACACTGGGCCTCTAACAATTCACCAAGCACTCTGGCTAAACTCTTCCTGCCAGTGAGTGGTTTCATCCACCCCAGGAAGACAGCTGTGTTCTCCCGCAGATGCGTGTCTTCCCCTAGATTTTGTTTGTCCTGTCACTTCAGTTATCTCGTAGTTACAAGGAAAGTCATAGACTTAGAGTTTTTCCAGCTTTTCTGTTGATGTCAAGGAGGAAGTGATAAACTTTCCAGCTCTCTACACCCACAAGTGTAAACTGGAAACTTCCAATATTCTTTTAGTTTTAACTTTCTCATAAGATTTAGGCAGAGAGTGATTCCTAATTGACTTGCTTACAATCACTTTTGGTGACCTGGTACAAAAAAGAGTTCATGATAACAGATGGGTTTTATGTTAGCCTTCTTGGGGCCAGGCTAGACTGTTCATCTGAAGGAAGAGGGTAGGGAAAATAAGTAAGAAAGGTTAGTTCAAGCATTTTATTTGACTTAGTTTTGTCAATGGGATTCATTAGAGAACTACAAAATCTTGAGACTGATGTGGTAGGGACAGGGTCAACATGCAAGCTGTTAAAACCTAAGAGATTTCTGTGTCTCCTTTCTTGGCCTTTGAACATGGTGAGCCACGTCTCAGCAGTTGTTCACCTTCGGGGCTCAGAGTCTAGCTGTAGGCACACACAGCACAGCGGTGAGAAGACAGACTCACAACAGATGAGTGTCTTCCTGTAAAGACTTACCAGAGTGTGTAGCAAGTTAATACTGAGCATCCAAGGAATGGAGAGAGAGCAGTACTCCCAGAACTGAAGTTGTCTGCTTGCTTTTTTTTTTCTATTTTCTTTATGAGGGGACTGAATCTTAATTGTTTTTGCATCCAAATGACCAAGCCAAGGCCTTGTAGACAGTGAGCACTTGATAAAAATTAGTGAACTGCATTAAAGAAAATGACAAGTGATTGTCATGCCCTATTATGTTTGTCTCCTGTCACTGCTGACACCTCCATGAAAGCAGAGGTCTGCCAGTCTTTCTTTATTCTGGCCAAATGGCTAATCTCATATGGCAAAATGTAGATGCTTAGTAAATACTAATTGTTGGAAATAGTCTCTTTTGACAAATTCCCTCTGTTTACAGACCTTTCATATGGCCAAGAAATGGGCGCTCAAGTGTTTGAGCCTGGATGGTATTCTAGATCCATCATCAACTAAAAATACAACTCTCATTTGGGTTTGTTTGCTACTGGAATGG
This sequence comes from Desmodus rotundus, assembly GCF_022682495.2. NCBI lineage: Eukaryota > Metazoa > Chordata > Mammalia > Chiroptera > Phyllostomidae > Desmodus > Desmodus rotundus. The sequence continues at coordinate 122,305,991 of NC_071394.1, forward strand.
CTCACTATTCTCTGAATAATATTATTTCTACCGGCAGAATTACCTGCGGCAGAACAAATGTGTAGAGCAACTGAGGGCGTCTTCCCTAAGATGTAGGAACTCTGGACAAGGCCGAGTACATCTGAGTTCTCAGAAAGAAGTCATTTACAGGTTTCGAGTTTGCAGCTGTATATTCTCATTAGATGTAATGTTGGCAGTAGCTAGTTCCACTTCAGTGAACTTTTTCAACAATCCAATTTGAGAAGCTCATAAGAATAATTGATACCCAACTCACTGGAGACAGATATTAGGGAAGTTGGAGAACTTAGCAGTTATTTTTGATGAGTTTATAATCTAGTGGAAAGAACAAGGAATATACCCTTGAAATGATATTACAGGTAAGGTTCCATGGAGTGAACATAAACAAACTTTGAACTGTTTCTAAAATGCCTACTTGTCTCCAATTCTGACAGCAGGGGTCAAGTGGTGCCCACTTTTTTTGCAGTATAGAAACAAGAAGTACAAGCAAGAGCAGAAGTGTAGGGTATATAAAATTGTTAGTAGGACTGATGGGGTTTCGAACAACTTATTTTTTCCTTTGATATTTAATAAATTATGCAGTAGATATTTTATATTTGAAAAAATAAAGAATGAAGGATTAATAAATATCAGAAGAGATGACCTCCGAAATGAAGAGTATTTGGAGTAGATTAAAAGCATCCTTTTTTTTTTTAATCAAGCATTTACTCTGTGGCAAGTATCATCCTATGTTATTTGTAATTATTGCTCCATTTATCCATAAAAATGTTTATTATTTCATTTATTTTTAAAAGATTTTTATTTCTTTATTTTTAGAGAGAAGGGATGGGAAGGAGAAAGAGAGGGGGATAAACATCTATGTGAGAGAGAAACATTGATTGGTTGCCTGTTGCACGAACCCCAACCAGGACCAGCTGCAACCCAAGCATGTGCCCTGACCAAGAATCGAACTGGCAACCTTTTGGTTTGTGGGACAATGCCCAACGCACTGAGCCACACTGGTCAGGACTATCATTACCATTTTAGAGTGAGGAAACTTAGGCATGAAGATGTTCAGTAAGCAAGTAAGAAAGGAAGCCAGGACTGGCACTAGGCAATCTGAATCTAAAGTTCATGCTCCTTGTCACAAGAGTGGAGTTGTCCCAGCCGATTGCCAGGCCTGGGTGGGTGGTGGTAGGGAAAGGAGGCGATTTCCTGAGAATAGACTCCTGAGGTAAGGGAGGGAGGTGAGAAGGCAGAGAATTAAGGTGAAGCTTATAAAAAACTGGGGGACACATACACAAATCCCAAGTAACATTTTTGAGCAAAGGCCAGTTGTAGCAATTCATTCAGAGGGAGAAGTTTGGAGGATCCTCGTAAAATCCTGTGTTCTATTAGGTGCAGGAATCTGGGCTTGGAGTGGAAAAGGTATTTTGGAAGGCTTTACTACTCTGGAATATAGAGATCTGGGTTCTAGGTGACTTCTTATTTAACTCGTTGGATTCAGGTATGTTGTGTGGGCTAGAAGTTGGAAGAATATTCCTGTGAGAATAACAAGAGACCTTTAAAATCATGCATCAACATTTAGGGATTAGGGCTGTGCAACTGGAGAAACCACAGTTATACTATTCATGCATCGAATTGTTTCATATTTAATGTTCATTTAAAACCATTGCTTGCTGTGTCTAAAGAGCCTAGGAATATGATTTTGAAGGATCCATACTCTGGAATCACATGGTTAAAGGTAAAAAATGCAATTTGGTAAATACCTTATACAGCCATTTACCTAAATCTCTAAGCAAAATTACAAGCAATGAAGAAAGCTATTTGGAAACTTCAGTAAATAGAATTCAATGCCTATCCTGTTTTCATTTTTAAAAGATGTCAGATATCTTTTCACTCTAAAGATATATGCTTAAAAGCACTTTAAACCTTCCTTTAGAACTGCAGGAAAAATTAGCTTGAATCCTGCATTAGCTATATATCACGGAACCTCATTACTCCAAACCTGACATCCCGATAGAAGCTAAAGAAAATTAGTCCCAATAGCTTAGCAACGCTCGCATTTAAGAGTTCAGACCGAAGTGCTCTTCCTACTCTCCCGATTCTCTGAACATTCCAATGGGAGAACAATGCAATTTATGTGTGGCTGCATACGCGGCATGACTTATTGCAGTAAAAGAATTCCGTGCTCCTTTCAGAGCAAGCCTGAAGCTGCTGTATGACATGGAGTAAGGGGGCATAATCATTTCACCATGTGTCTGTTTACTAAAATGTGTTCTTTGAAGGGATACTTCCTGTATGGAATCGGCTTCTGAAGAAAAGTCCTTGATTCATGCCCGTGGATAGCACTCTTATTAAATCCAGCATCTTCTGCATAGGCTGTAGCTTTAAAGTAAGATCCATAGTTTATAACACATTTGTAGCTGTTTGATTCAAATACTGCCGAGTTTTGTATCTTTTTCCTTTTCTCTGGTCAACCTGTTCCCCTTATTTAAACCTGTCAAATTGAAAATGATCAAGAAGTTGTAAGTAATTACTGGTTGTTATATTTATTTAGGAGTGAGACCACATGCCTGGAATTTTCACACAGTTTCCACTTCCAAGGATGAACCTTTCAGAGTGTCTTAATTTGGAACTAAATAGTGAACTGCAGGGGAGGATGAGAAGTCTTTGAAAATACGTTGGAGGGCAGCCCTTTCAATGAGAAGGGTGAATGATTAAGAGTCCATCAATTTCAATCCTAGGAATAAACTTGACTTTTCCTAGGGAGTTTAAAGCAAAGGGTTGAAGTTTGCTGAACCTTAATTTGCTTTATTGGAAATACGAAAACAGAAGGCATGACTCTTTTTATCAAATGAGGTTATGTATTAAATTTCACAATATTGTAAAATGCTGTGCTACTATGATTATTACTACTTTATCTTGTCCAATTGTTACCCACTGCACCTTGTTCAGCTCAAAACGTGACAGTGATTTACTCCTTCTATAGGAATGTGTGCCAATTTGAGCCCAAAGTTATTCTAGGCCCTGTAGATGGAGCAGTAACTTCTCATGCAGCTGAGAACTGTAAATAAATAAAACATTGATTGAGCCACATTTTCTGGTGCGTGAAGTTTCCCAGCAGAGCACGAAAGGGGCTGATGGAAGTGTAGACTCACCTTCTTGTCTCAGGGGCACCATTTAATTTGAAAGAGAACAAACTTACAAAATGTTCTCCAGGTGGTTCAGGTTAGCTGAAGTTAAAATATAAATGCAGCCTAATTTATGAAGAATGATTGTTAGGTGGAATTTACTTGAGTTGATTACTTATTTTTTTAGAGCTTTATATAAAATGTCTCATAAGTAAGAATTTCTTATGTATGTTGTATAAAAGTATTTTGTCCATTCAAATTGTATATTGAACGTGTACTATGTACCAGACACTCTGTAACTAAAACAACGTCCGTGCAACAAATGCATCTACATTTAGTTGAGAAAATAAAGAACAAAAACAGGTATGTGAATTGATATATATTATAACTTCCTAAAAATATAAGTGCTGTACAGAAAATAAAATGCAGATCTTATAAAGCAGGTTTACAGAGGGGCTGAGGACAAGGAACTATTTTAGATTGGGAGATAAGAATCACTTTTCTTACCTGGTGATTTTTGAACAGAAATGCAGTAAAGTAAGTATGAGATACGGAAATTGAGAGGGACCACATCCCTGGTAGAGGGAGCAGCAAGGAAAGAGGCTCTGAGGGAAAGTACACTCGGCATTACCAGGCACTATCAGTGAGGTGGTCAGCGGCTACCCGGGTTCTGCACTAGGACAGACAAGAAGGGCAGCCAAATGCTGGCCATGCAGAGAGATTGAGGGAAAGGAACTAGGAGAGTCATTTGAAGGTTTAAACCAGAAGTGTGAGACGATTGATTTCAGTTTCAACTCTGATGATGTAGGAAAACAGATTATAAGAAGGGGAAAATGGAGGCTGGGGGGTCAGTTAGAAGGCTCTTGGAGCTCTCTGGGAGCCACGGAGACCTGGCACAGATGATCAGATGGAGACAGGGAAGAGTGATGGGATTCGGGTGTATATTAACACAGGCTGATGGAACTTGCTGTCTGCTGAGATCTCCTACTGGAGAAAGAGAGAGATCCAGCCCACGGGAGGCCTTCGGTCTGCGCAGGTGATTGAAGGGTGGTGGGAGTGGCTTTGGTGAAAGATTGCGGGAAGAGCCAAGCAAAGGTTTGCAGCAGGAGAGGGTAAGATTCGTCCGGCCCTTTTCTTTTTGTCTGCTGCTGCCCTGCTGGGGTCTGGTTGTAGCATCCTACACAAGATGTTATTTTATGTAATTACAAAGGCAGTTCAGCTCCCCAATTATCCCTCCAAGGTGCCTGCAAATCTCCAAGTGTTAAAAAAAAATTGTTTGGCACACCTAAGAAAAACCCGAAATGAAAAAGCCTTAAGCTGTAAATGATGATGGCAGATTCTTTCCTTGAGGAGGGCAAGAAAAGAAACAAGAAAGAGAAAGTGGGAAAGTGGGAAAAGCCAAGTAGACGAAGACAAACAGCATGTGTCTCGTGGTTTTGCCTGAAACAAGCCCAAGTGTGAGCTACCAAAAGCAATGCTTTGTCCTCCACTCTGCAGTAGCAGCCTCAGGGAAAATCCCATTTTTAACTGCCATATGTTCTGGTTCAAGTTGATAGTAAAGGCAGAAATGTTGCTTTGGTTGAACGAACTTTATTTCTAATGTGGAGACAGTGCCTTTGCTATTTAGTAGCACCATGATGTGTAAACAGCAAATAGTCCCTCCCTCACAGAAAAACTGGAATGATGAAATTAATAAGATCATTAGAATGCCTGATGGAGTAGACTCAATACATGTCAATTTTCTTCCTTTTCCTGTTCCTGTTTTCAAAAGCCAAAGTCGGGTCTTAGAACACAGCTTGTTCTATTCATCTTTTCACTGTTGTTGCTAGCTGTGTGTTTGTCGAACTATCTGAAGAGACTCTCAGGCAACTGCAACGGTTATGTTCTGGCTTTGGAACGGAGCAGATGGTGGCTTTGTACAGGTAAGGGTAGTTCCTGACCTTAGTAGAGGACCAGACTATGGTGACGTTCTGGGGGAGCAGAGAGTTCACGGTTTGAGGATTTCTGTTGCATCTGAGATTGCTTAAGTCATTTCACATACTTCCATATGTGTGTGTCCAGAAGGAATTGTGGAAAAGATACTGTTGGACTCTTTTGAGCAAAGAAAGTCTGAAATGGAAAGGTCAAGACAAATGTTTAACTTCCGGTATTCGACCCATTTTTTAAATTATAAGTTCCACAATAGGGTCACTTTACAATGAATCATCAAGTTCATTTAAAAAAAAAAAAAAAGCCATCTTTCTTTTTCTCTTAACAAACTAATCCTGTACCTTAGTCCTGACAGCACAGTTAAGAGTGTCTGGTCTTACTGACCATGAAGTCCTTCATGGAGTAGGTAGAACACAGCTGCAGACTCTCAGATGACCGAGTGGGAGAGCTCAGAGGGCGCCTCTACAGCTCAAATTTGTCTAAAGAATGCTGCGCTAGAAAGAGAACTATTTTTTTCTTTCTTTTCTCATGTAGTTTCATGGAATCCGGAATAGCAATTTTTCTTCCCTCTCTCCCTGCCCCAGAAAGACAGAGAAAGAAAAAGACAAAGAAATATAGCTGTCAAAGCCCCCAGATTCTTTTTCCAAAAAAATGTAAGGAACCACAAGCTATAGGGTGAAGACAAAGAATCATAAGCCACATTGTCTAAAACTTGCTCGTATTTCACTCAGCAGCGTTAGTCACTGGGGCGCATCAGGTCCAGCGGGCAAGCAGGAAAGATCCCTTTGAAACTGCGTCTCCAGGCTCCCATACGTCTATTTCTACTGCCGGGAAATCTACATGATGAGTTTGACTTGTTCTGAGTGATTTCTCAAAACTCTCCAGTGTGATAAGGGAAAGTAGCTTTTCAAATGTACTCTTGTTTTGTCAGGGCTTGTATAAACAAGTTTTAACTACATTATTCAAATTATTCATGTCCGTACGAGCTCAGGTTTGGGATAAGTTCACAGGGTCTGCGGACATTTTGCTGGTTGCAGAACTAAGTTCTTTACACGTTCTAGCTAAATGCTTTCATTGAGGAAAAGCAAGTCTTTCTTCGAACAATCTCTACAAAGTTCTCCTGCCAGCCATTAGATAAGAATTTACTGAGGAAAAAAATTTTTGCTTGAACTTTATTTTATATAAAATATGTCAAGTTTTTTTTTTAAAATTTCAGTCTGTCATCTGTTTTTCTTCAGGAATTTAAATATGCTCTGAATTATTCTCAGTATTAACATACAGAGGAGGTGAGGTCTTTCCTTTCAAAGTATTCACAGTTGGGTGTGTAATTAGGAATTAGTATTGGAAAATGGCAATTATTTATATTTTTTCACATAATTCTTAAGATTAAGTGTTGTTATAACGTAAGAATAAAGATGTCCTTGGGGCACATCTGTTTTGGCAGGGACATTGGGTAACCATGGGGCTCCCCTGCAAAGGTGTCACACCTTCAAATCCGAGCCACCAGACAAAGCTCATCAGAACGCCACGATGTTCACTCAGCACAGATCGGCCAGGACCCTCCGCACACCTGGATACACACCTGTAGTTCAGTACAGGTCGTTTATAAAGACAACACATATATTAATTTGAACTTAAATATCAAATGAAATATTTTCAGTTTTCTAGTCATTAAATCACAGAGTTAGAGGAATAGTAGAGTATATTCCTGTGTATTATTCAGTCAGGGCTGAATAATACACAGTCTTCACTAAACTATCTGAGATCTCTGGCCGTACGTGTCTCTTTCCTGGTCATGGTTCCATCTTTGCTTTGTCTTTTTGTCTGATCCTGCTTCAGGGGGGATTTCCTGGGAGCCGAGCCTGAGACGAGGATTTGGGTTCACACTCCCAGGTTCTACGCATTTACTGGCCAATTACAGAAGCATAGAAATGGGAATCCTTCCTCAGTCCCAGGCTACAATATAAATTCCAGCCAGCGCCAGCGGTGTTACTGTCGTTATAAGTTGGGATCCTAGAGCCGCCATAAATAAACAAATATCATCAGGATGGTTTCCAGATTTATGAAGAAGTAAGAAAAACATGTTCTTCTAATTAGAAACATGGGAGGTCAGTGTGGGATGCTGATTTGAGATTTGGTCTCTCCAGCTTCGAACTAGGTCCCATCATCCCGATGGGCTTGAGACTTACCTGACTCAAAACAGCTTCATCCAGTCTGCTCTCTGAGTGGCCCATAGCTCAGATTGCCTCCCAGGTGCCGAGAAACAATGCACCTGCCTGTGTTACTCACACACAAGTGAGGCTTTTCTCTAGGGTTGATACAGTGGTATTTCACTCACTCTCTAATTTAACTCCCCTCCCTAACCCCCCCCCCCCCAGTCTTTCCAACAGGAGCTATAGAGATACTGATTAAGCAGCAATTAAATATCTGAACACTGTCATTATCTTTCCTTAAGTAGCCACTTCAGCCAGGAGGAGAACATTAAGTGAATCAGAATTTAATTTTCCGAGGGTGTAGGTAGGCTTTCAATTTTCCTGATTCTGGGTTTCTCAAAAGAAACAGAGAGCCTTGTGTTTATCCTAAGAGACTCTTCAGATTGAATTTGGAATTCATGGGGATGCAGTTTCTGTCTTTAGATCATAATATTTGTAAAATGTATTTCCATCCAACAGGAAAGCGGTGTCTGCGGGGAAGAAAACACATCTTGTACAGTCTGTTAACATTCTGTCAGGTCAGCCTTGATTGGGCAAGCAGGTAGCCCACTGAGCAGCAGGGACTCGGATGAGGCCCACCACCTTCTCAGGGCAGCTTCTGCGTGTTTCTCGGCCGACTGGGAATTCTGAAACCTCCCGTGGGCTGCTGTAGAGATACGTCTGCTCAATTGTCTCCCTCCTTCTCTAGCCAGAGTTCCCCAGTCCAGTTATTCCTTCACACTGTTCCCAAGGTGGTTTTCTTTCTCAAATATTGAATGGCTACACTTCAGCCTGGTAAGGTGTTACTAATGCCAGCAACTGCTTTTCCCAGGCTGTGGCAATTTGGGAGCCCAGGATACTCTATTAGGAAAATAAAGGGTCATTTGATCTGCAGAACCTGAGGTGATTTTATTCTGTGCCATTGTCCCACCTACCTTTCCCAACTCACCTGTGCCTTTGATCTTTTTGCCAGTGCCTCTCAATCATGAACTTTTTTTGTCCCTGTTACTTACCACGATGGCTCACACATTAGGGCCTTTGTACACCATCACCTGGCACAATGTTCTTCATTCTGATCTTCCTATGTCTGACATGTTCCTTTAATTCACATATCAGCCTAATGTCTTCTTAGTGATACTTTTCCTGACCCTCTAAAAGTCCCCACCTAGTTACTCCTTTCATTTATTTTTTGTGGGGTTTTTTTGCATAAGTAACTTTTAATTTTGCTCTTATATTTTGGTTTTCATTTTTAAAAACTCAAAGGAATTTAATTTCTGCCCTTTTTCTCTTCCGTAATGAATTCAGAAGAAGCCTAGGACAAAAGATTTCCCAGGTTTATTGTCAAAGCTTGAATAGACCGTGGACAAGACATATGCTATTCCAAATGCTTGTTGTACGTGAATAAGGCGAAAGATCCTCCCAGCCATCATCACTAGGAAGAAAGCCTAGATTTCAAAGACCAGCCTTACATAGTCAGCAAAGCTAGACTGCTTGGAGCCAACAGTATTGGATCCCTCGAAAAGTTTAGAGCCCCTAAGTTGGTATTATGCCCCGTGTTCCCCAGGGCCTTCTCTAACATATAGTCTTGAGATCACCAGGAAACCTTCTAAAGAAATTCCCATTTCTAATTTGACACAATTTAGCGCATATGCATTATGTGAGCAAGATCCTGTAGGATAATACAAACAGGGGGAAGACTTGGCCTCTGCCTTCCAAGAGTTTACAGTCTAGTGTAGGAAACAGACATGTAGATTGGGGATCGGGAGCACCAGGCACATTGCAGAACACGAGTTCTAACCCAAGAGCCAAGGAAGAACAGTCAGAGCCGAGATGGATTCCAGATGGTACGTCTGTTTATCAGGTTTATTTATGGAATACATGTAGTGAAAGCGACTTAAAGAAAATGTCACTCATGTGCCATTGTTGGAGAGGTTGTCAGTCTCTAACTCAGCGTTTCAAATACTCGTAGCTTCTGATGAGCTTAGTGTTCTAAACATTAGGCTAAGGATAGCACAAGGCAGACAGTGATGCCCGAGATCAGGGCTCTGATTCCATTGCCAGAGAGCAGGACAGGAAGGAGACCCTGTTCCAGGCCATCCTCAGAAACAGAGAGTCCAATACTCCTCCATTCAAAAAGCTGTGGGTGACTGCAGTCTGTAACACAACACATATCTTTCAACAAATTTGGAAAAAGGGGCCTTTACCCAAATTAGTTTACTGTCTTTCCACATTCTTACCATTTCTAGTTCCCAGAGTTTCAAGATATTGATTAAGCATTCTGTTACCAAATCATTTTGCAGTTCCAGTATATATAGCCTTCACTCGGGGCAAATATCAAGGTTAATCCTGCTTGAACAGCTCACATCAAGGTGCTTCGCTTCATTCTATCTCATTACTTCTGTTAAGGGCAAGTCATTGGCTGTGATGTCATTCTTTATAGCAGTTTTTGGATTCTTGTCGTCTATCTAGTGTTTTTGGTTTTTGTTTTTTTCATTTTAAAAAATATAATCTTTATTATATTTTTTCCAAGTGGTTTTTGCTCCTGTATTTGCTCAGTTGACTATATGTTATGAGCTTATTATACAAACAGACAAGTAGATTTGGATGAAGGTTACCTGAGAGCTTTTTTCTCTTTAATTAGCATTTTCCCCCTCTGTATCTGCGCCTCCTAGTATGATGAGACACTGCAGAGATCCAGGATGTCCAATGGTGGTGTCCAATGATGTCAGTGGTACCCAAGGATGGAAGCAACTGGTTCCCCGTGCACGTCTTGATGGAGAAAATAAGTTAGAAGTACTCATGCCAGAGTTGAGTCTGGGAAAACAATACAGAATTATGTATTTTACAGTAGAAAACTTGGCAAATGAACTGTCAGTTATACCAACAAGTTAAATTGACTTTTTTGATTTTTCTTTTTGACACGTTAGGAGTTTGTTTAAAGCACATGCAGTAGGAGACGTGAAGTAAAGTTGTCTTGATACGGTGTCCCTAGATTCTACTGAGTTTCATGACTTGCTGCAAGACATCTTTCATTGTCATGGCTGATCTTCCCTGAAGAGATACGTTGTCATTATCTTGCAGGAGCACAGTGCCCAGGGCCATTTCTTATGTCCCCAGAAATATTTAGGGCCCTATAGTGTCAGATATTCTATGAAATGCAGTGAGACAGATTTTTAGTTGATCTGAGAGAATAATTGGGATAATGTTAATCAGAGGAACTTTGAGGGTAATTCCTTCTTTCATTTGGGTGTCCCTTGTAGCTTTGCCAGCTGTGGTTAAAGGCACCATCAAAGCAAGAGAATGTAAGGCTCTTGGAGATCCCTTCCTAACCCACTTTTCCCTCATCTTACCTTAATGGAAACTTGTCATTACAGATCTAAACCATGTTTTTGATTCTTCCACAATTTTTGTTCATGTTCTTTTTTTTTACTTTAAATAAGTTTCGCTCTTTATTTTATTTCTCCAGGTCTAATTTGTTTGACATCTCTGTAAAGCTGTCCTCAGATGACCCCAGGCATTCCCACTCTGTTCCAACAGCTCAGCTCAGGCTACTGACATAATGCTTACACTGAAAAGTTAGTATTCATTTTATACTCCTTACTTTTGTCCCCTTGCTAACAGGAAAAATACTACCTGTTCTGGAAGAAGAGTGATCTATCAAAGTAAATGACATTTGATGAATTTGTTATACCCGTGTGTGTGTGTGTGTGTGTATGTATGTATATAAAAAATCAAAGTAACACTAGTTTAATTAGATAAATAATTTCCATAATAAGAAGGTAAGCAATTCAAGGTAGAAATGACATTTGTAGCCACTCATATAATTATTCAGTCCTAGATTTAGATGAGGACCACGGAGATTGCATGGACTGACTGGGTTCATGTCTTTCAAACTAGAGACTCAGAGGGGTAAAATGGAATATGATCTCAAGCATGTGCACAATTTCGATTCCCAAATAAATGCCCTCAATTATAAAACAGCCGTCATTTTAGTAGTAACCTCTTCTCTATGTCACAGAAATGTCTATACAAGTCTGCTGTGAATGTCTCCTTGGGGATGTCTCTGAGGCACTCAAGTATCTAAAACTGACTCAATATCTACTCCTATCTTTAAAATGTTTTGCCTTTCAAATTTGTTCATAGAAGTTGTTATCCTAGTGCATTCACATTCTCAATCCCAAAACCTGAGTTTCACCCCTGAACCATCTTATTTTTCTGTTGTAGCCAATGGATTATCAGTTCTCTGCATGTTATTTCTCTGATTTATCTTTTCAGTCTTCACTCATCCAACCTTAATGCCCTCCCATTTACTTCTCTATGACACAGATTAAGTCAATAACTTCTAATTGTCTCCTTCATCCAAACCGTTCCATCCAGTTAATCTCATGCATTGCAGTGAAAATAATCTTTTGTGACTTTACTGCTCCAATGAAGCCCAAATTCCTTAGCATGAGTTTCCTGACATTGCTGTATCCAGACTCCATTTTTTTTTAGAAAAAATATTTTATTTAGTTTTAGAGAGGGGGGAAGGGAGTGAGCAAGAGAGGGAGAGAAACATCACTGTGGGGTTGCCTCTCACCTGCCCCCTACTGGGGACCCAGCCCACAACCCAGGCGTGTGCCCTGAGTTGTGGGATCGAATCAGCAACCCTTTGGTCTGCATGCGGGCGCTCAATCCACTGAGCCACACCAGCCAGGGCAGACTCCTTTCTTATCCCTTACACATACTCTGTTACCCTCACGATATCCTGACCTCCTAGTTTTTCATACATGCCATGTCCCCTGAGACATCCCTTGTGAGGACAGGTTTTGAATTTTATTCGTCATTCTTTACTAAGCGCTTTAACCTAATTTATGGCACATGATAGGATTTAACCTGGATAAGGAGTAGGGAAGATAGGTCAAAGATCTTTTCCTTACATTGTGTTACCAGGCTGGCATTTGAAGTCACTTCTAGAGAATGTTCAACTCAATTCTAAGTACCCGGGGATATGGCATTTCAGCTTTCAAATCATCTAGATCATTTTGTTCCCTCATGCCTCACTTTGCCATGCTTGCCTTTGGGCGTTTTACAGGCAAGGAGAGAGGGCCCAGTATAATGTAATATATATTGTCTTTTTGTCACAAGGTCATTGGTTCAAACCTCAGTGCTCAAACATATAAGCTGTGTGATCTTAGACATGTAGATAAATGTATTTGAGTGTTAGTTTACTTATTAGCAAAGTGATATAATGATAATCACCTCGTAGAATTATTGAAAAATTAAGGACAGCAACATATGTAAAGCATGTAGGGTACCAAGTACACTCAGTGAATGTTTGCTTTCCTTTTCATTGTTTTTTGGTCATTGTCTAGTGTGGTCGAGGCCTATCAGAAACTCCAAACCAAGTTTTGTTTGAGATGTTTGAACAACTCCCAAAAACAGAATATTAAAATATATGGCTTTCAATCTTTCGTTCTCTTTCATCCCTTACATTGCTTTAGGTATTCCCATATGCCACATTAGGGTGATAAACGGGGAGTGAGGGACGTTATCCTGGAGCAGTGTGGACTGGTCTCCAATGCTGTCTAGTGTGGTCTGAGAAAGAAACGTTGGGTTTAGTGTAGCACATTGGACAGCACACCGGATATGGAAGTTGGAGGTTTTATCTCAGCACTGTTGTTGCCTGAGTTTGGACGGGTCTCCCACTTTGGGGGGCTCAATTACTCCACCTGTACAATAAGATAAGAGTAGATGACAGTTGTTTGGAGAGATCTTATGTAGCTCTAACATCTAAAAACTCTCTGGTTCTTTTTTTCCTTTTTATTGACTTTATTGGGCGACACTGTTTAACAAAATTATACAGGTTTCAGGTGCACGGTTCTACAGCACGTCATCTGTACACTGTATTATGTGTTCACCACCCCGAGTCAAGTCTCCTTCCCCCGCCATTTACCCAATTCTTTAGTGCTTGTCAAATAGAGTCAACCATGGGGTCATAAACGATTTTGCACACAATTAGAACATAGTAAGATAACACCATAACTATAATAGATGATTTCTCCTTCCTCAACAACTCAAAGGCATTTTAGATACCAGGGAATACTTCATTAGAGATATCTGTATAGTTATAATCACTGATCTAAACTGAATTGAAAGGGGCACTGGGGGAAAAAATGTTTCCCACAGAAAAGATGCTGAGTGAATCAGTTTTTAATGGAAGTGGGAAAAAATCCCTTAATGTAATTAGGAAGACAGTACTTTATGTAGAACACTTTGCCACAGCTTTATTTGGTCCATTTTCTAATTTTAAAAAGAAAAACATATTAACATGAAATGAATAAACCACGATGCATACCCTGTGACAGTTAGAATGATGGATGGGCTCCAAGAAGAAATAACCAATGCCCACAATAGGCCTGTGATAATAGAGGGAGTCCTTGGTTTTTTGTAGCCAATAGAAATGGAAGTATTCAATGATCCCCTGCAACAAATGAGTAATTTCCATTATTTGTAACTATTCCTTTGTTTTGTCTTCTTTACATTATTCTATTCAACTTGGCTTCCTACTTTTGTAATTAGATGTCCTTGAACATGAATACAGGATAAAGAGAAAAATCCGAAGGGGAATAAATTTGTAAAGGAAAGAGTTGCCTTTCAGAAAATTGAGAAAATGATCACTCTTTATAGTATGGAAGGAAGGCATTTTGATTGAGTGATTATGGATCTGTCTGAATATAATGAAAGCTGTTTTTTTCTTGTTAAAGAATGCAGCTTTTTAAAATTTTAAATAGAGCTTTTTATGCCCTTTGATCAACAGAGTGTTGCTTTGGTATGCTATGTGGTATGCACTAAGCTGATTTCCAGGCAGTACATAAAGCAAGGGAAATCTGATGAGGCAGCCTGGGTAGAGGAAGGAGACCTGGTTGAAGGGCTTGCCCTGAAATTGTGTAGTCATGAGGCCCAAACCAATATTCAAAGAAGCACAGGTATGCTGAGCTGTGGGAGGTGTACAAAGGAGATCCAGCCTGGATGAAAGAGAGCCAGGAGGTTTCAGATAGAATTCAGTTAGAATTTGAAATTACAAGGTAGTAATGCCATGGTTCTGGATGTTCTAATTAATTACAGTAGAGCCCTACCCTGCACCAAACTGGAGGAAAAAAATGCATCCCTGTGGAGATGGGCTGCTTACCAAGCTCTTTTCTCTCAGCTTCAACTCCGCCTTTCTGTACTCTCTTTTGTGATGCAAAGGTTGAGAATTTGCAAACCACATTTGTCCACTGGAAACGAGGTTTGTGATTCTTCCAAAACTCTGGCCAAATTAAAATGATAAATGCAGTCACCAATAATCACACTAGATGCTTTGTCTTGACTCAGATGGTACCAAGAAGAGACTCCTATTTTTGTTTACACTTGGGAGTCATAACTATGCTGCCATGCTCTGTGCAAATGGAGAAGAGTTATATTGTTCTACGTACTCATTTCTGATTAAATACCTTTCCAGTCTCTTTGTTATCCCGCTCCCCATCATGCACTTCCTGTTGGATCCAGAGACTTTCTCGATCCCAAATGACATGCCTTGGGCTTCTTTGCAGCTTCCTCATAGTAGCATTCTTCTACCGGTAAACATGCTCCCCTTCCGTTCTCTCTCAGTAGTTCAGACCTTTGTTGAACTGCCTCATCTGTTGCAGGCTGAGATTTGCTTTACCATTATGGGTTTATCCCCTTTGAGGATTCTAGACTGTTACTTCATTTGAATCTTTGTATTAATAAGAGGTGAATATATATGTGCTCTATCCTCTCTTTTAAACCTAAAGTTACATTTTCTTAAGTAAATTCTTAGAAATTATAATTGCTATTGATTTCTACTTTCATGTCTTATTCATTCAATAAAAAAGTTTGATGATGTCTTTCATTTCTCAATATTGTCATATTGTTTTCAGATAAATTAATCATTACTATTTATTCAGAAATTGCAGATAGGTTTTGCAAGAAAAATATGTGAAGACGGTGCATGGAATAAGCTGCAAAGTGAGATCATTTTCATATTTGAGATTCACTCCTCACTTGCTATTTGGCCTTAGCAAGTCACTTAACCTCTCTGAGCCTCCAATTTCCTCATATGTAAAGTGAGGATAATGCTACTTATCTCATAGACTTATCATAAAAATTCAAGTAGATAATGTATGTACTGCAGAAATAAATTACCAGGCAACCAGGGAATTTTGAGAGATAATGTATTAATTAAGATCACACAGACAGACTGTTTTTATGGTGTAATTGTAGATATAAAGTGATAAATGTGGTCCTAACTATACATATCTATTTTACTTAATTAAAGAAAATAAAGGCCTAGAAAAGTTAAGTGCACTATTTTCTATATACAACAGGCACTTATTGGGAATGGAAGAAGGAGCAATTACCTAAGAAGTCTGAAAAGGCTTCACATTTGTGATGAGTTTGGGAAAGGATTTCTGGAGTTCAAGAAAGAGGTCAGAGCCGGCCATGTAGGTCTGACTGTGTATGTTGTTGGAAGGACAACCCCCCAAAGACGTCCATGTTGTAGTCTCTGGAACCTGTGAATATGTCATATTACGTTGCAAAAGGATCCTTCCAGATGTAACTAAGGTTATGGACTTAACTTAGGGGTGACTATCCTGGGTTTACCTGAATTACCTAATCATATGAGGCTTTAAAAGCAGAGAACTTTCTTCTAGTCGAAGTCAGAGAGATGGAGCGGAAGGCAAAGTCAGAGAAGATGGAGGTGTCCAAGCATCTCAGTCTCACAACCACGTGGAAATGAATTCTGCCAACCACCTGGATACGCTCGGAAGTGGCTTCTTGCTCAGAGTCTCCACAGAGAAATGCAGCCCTTCAGACTCAAATGAAAGTACCCAGCTGAGCCTGCCTGGACTTCAGACCCACAGAACAGTCAGCTAATCAATGGTTGTTGTTTTGAGCCAATAAATTTCTGGTATTTTTTTTTAAAGCAGAGATAGAAAACTAATACAGCAAAGGGGTGGGCAGAATGTGTGCAGCAGTGTCTGTCTCTCGGGGAACCCACTCTAGACTATGTAGAACGGTGGTTGGAAGGTGCAACTTCAAACGACCAGACATACAAGCAGGATAGGATTTTTGTCATTGTTTTAACAATGGAAAGCTATTAAAGAATTTTAAAAAGAGGAGGAAGGAGATCAGAATTTAGTTTTCACTCTGTTGGCAATGAGTCAGGGGCTATGCCATTTTCCAGAAAATAATTTGGGGGTTGTATGAGCATGGAGAGGTGAGATCTGAGGATGTGAGGAATGTTTGAAAAAGATAAGAAAACTAGGTTTCCAACTTGGGCCTAGGAGACAATGAGGCGGTTTAGCAGTACAGAAAATGCCAAGAAAGACACCTTTGTTACTAAGAGCAGAGTCTTTGTCGTAAAACCACAGCTAGACATTTACTCACTCTGAATTGTATGAACATGGGTGTCAATTGTATTACTATTATGAGCGTAATATTAATGCCTCATTGCTAGGGTGGCGGTGATGAGGACTAAGTGAGGTGATACACATTCATCTCTTGGAGTTACTGTATGATTAGATGAGGTGATACGCACACCATTTCTATCCCTTTG
This sequence comes from Desmodus rotundus, assembly GCF_022682495.2. Lineage (NCBI taxonomy): Eukaryota > Metazoa > Chordata > Mammalia > Chiroptera > Phyllostomidae > Desmodus > Desmodus rotundus. Next base: position 122,322,844 of record NC_071394.1, read on the forward strand.
CTGGCACCTAAAGAGCAGTGCATTGAGTTAGCAATCGCTCATCTTATGTCAATGACTCCTACAGCTAATTGGGGCAAAGCGTGGCTGCAGCTGGCTCTCCTGACGCGCTCTCTCCGCCTTTCCTCGTGTGATTTCCTGCTTTCAGAAGAGGATGGATTAACTGTCCTTTTCTTTTCTCAAAATAGGCAAATTTTCTTAAAATAGATTCTCCAGTTACTCAAGTTGTCTCCTACAGTGGGAGCTACGTTATTTTTTTAGCTGCGAATCTTAAGGGTACTGGCTAAGAAAAGTGATGGCAAATGCTTTTTCAGATAGTAGTAACTCAGTAATGCTAAGCAGTTGATTAACTTTTTAAAATGTCTACTTTTTTTCTCACTCACGGTCAGATTTTCATCAAGTCTCATACCATTAATTAAAATATCTTTGCCAAATATCCTTTGTTAATGAGCTGCTGTTCAAGTTCAGATGGTGGAGTCATCACCAGAGGACTTGGACTTTGAACCCCAGCTGGAGTGCGTGAGAGGAAGCCGGTTCGCAGAGACACAAGGCTCTGACCAGCAGGAGTATCAAGCCTGCTGTTTTATGAAAGAAAGCATTTCTGCAGTATGGATCTTGAAGTATATATTTAAAATGTTTCCGAGTCAGTTTTGAACTATTTTAAACAAATTATTTTCAAGATGTTAGTCATGGATTTTATTTCTTAAAATACATGTGTGAAAAAGGGATGAACAGTGCTTATTTTAAGATGAGGAGGTAATTTGGGATGAGGGGTATGTTCATTCCTTCATAAGGGTGGTTTCAGAAAGCACCAGGAGGCTACACAGAATTTTATAGCTGTCAACCTTCTTAACATACTTTTAAAAAGTTCCTAGGGATTTAGATCTTCCCAACGTAATACATTCAATTTTGGTCACATTTGCTTGCCTATTTTTACTGTATTTACTTATTCATAACCTGACATTCAAAAATAATTCAAAGTGTCTTACAAAGATGTGTATATTTGAGCAGAATGACAAACAGAGAGAAAGGAGTGAAAAGTTTGAAATAAACTGAAAAATACAGCAAGTAAGGCAGAACCAGCTGATAGATAAGCAACCACCTCAAAGCTTGAATGCTTTGCTCAGGGTCCCCCACATTTGATGTCAGCTTTGCCCAGGAAAAGCACAGGCCCTTCCTTGTGTTGAGACCGTAGGTGAGTGTCTTCTGTTGGTTACCATGGAGAGACCACTACACAAAATCATGCGTACCACTCTCACCATGTCTGGTTATGAAGCATAGTTGTAAGTTGCAAAGCACTGGTTCTCTTGATTTCCTCGACCAGGCAGCTCTCTTCTGTAAATGCTGCCCCCAGAAACCCTCCTAGAGGACTACCCAGTTTCTCTCCTTTGCCCCTTCAATTCAGTCACATTCAATTTAGCGATTCCTCAGAGCCAGCCATGCTTCTCTACACAGCAGTCTTCCACCCCTGGCTTCAGCTCAGGCCTTTTTCATCCCGGTATTCCCAAAGGCATAAGTCATTATGCTTTCAGTCTTTTAGAAATTCCCCAGAATGGCACTATTTCGTTTCTTTTCTGTTGACCAGCTTTATATCAGATTTAACTTTTTCTGAAGTCCCTTTTCTGTCATTTCTCATGATTTTGAGTGGGAAGGAGGTAGATGTGTTCTCAGTCTGCTCTCTTGATCCAATTTCTGCTTTATTCTCTAAAGAAGCTCTCATGTCAAATTAAAATGCAATTATTTTCTTATCTTGATAATACCTTGTAATTTCTCCAAAGCAGTTGAAGAGGGATGATAAAAGCAAATGGGTATTGCATCTCCTAAAAGAGCCATAAACCAAGGGGAACAGAGTTGCATATGTCAAGGATTTAACTCTGACACATTTTATGCCATCTTGAACTCCACCAGGAAACATCATCCTTTCTCAATGAATTTCTGGGGACCAGCCATTTCAATTAAGTTGTTTATATTACCAAGCCCATTTGTACAAGCACATGCTCAGCTGCCCTGCACAGTAGCATAATGGACAGTTTAAATGATGGAGATAAAGCTTTGTGTCTAGCTGAAGTCCTTGTGTGTGTGTGTATTCACACATATACCTAGAAACGTAAACTTCCCTTCAGACTAGACACGTTTCTTCAGGACTCTACTTTCACCTACGGTAGGAGACTCTGTTCCCTCTAAGACCAGGCGTGTGCCCTTCCACTGCACTGGGAGCATGCTATTCCAGTTTCTATGGCTCACGTACCCGGTACAGGCTTTTGTTTTCTTTGTTTAACCTTCCCCATCCTCTCACCCTTCACTGAATCTGAGCTATTGGAAGACAGGAGTAGGGGATGCTTATTTATTCATCCTTATCTTTCAAAGATGACTTGCAATGTTTTGTCACATAGTGAGTATTATAGGCTCAACTAGTATATTTTTAACACTGACACACACATATATACACACAGAGACAGATATTCACATATAAAGCCAACTATATAAAACTAAAAAAGCAATTGTTCCAGTAAACAATTTTAGTTTGCTTTAGTTACTTGACCATATGTATAGTCAAAGCTGTTTGTTTCTAGATATGATCTGTACATATTTACACAAATATATCTCCTGGATCCTCCTATAAAGCATACAAACCCCAGCTACACAGCGTGGTTTATCTTGATGAATGTATATACTTATAGTACACATTTTATGGTCTGTATAAACAGGCACACGTAATCAGTTTGTGTATATATTCACATATTTTGGTTATTTTGATGTTTATTTACTTATTGTGTGTGTGTACACATGTGGATTTCTTTTTAAGAATCAGGGATTGACAAAGTTAAGAAGGAAACGTTGTGGGTTCGATGACACGGGACCTTTACATCTAGTGTAAGGCATGTATTGCGTGTGTTTGTATGTGCCGTGTATGGTTTCGTCCACTATCGAGTTTTGCTTTCTTTTAGTCAGGAGAGCCAAATGATTTGTTAAAATGAGTCCAAAAGGGAATCTTGTATTTGCTGATTTCAAAACATTTTTAAAAACTATTATTTCTACATAAAAGTTGGAAAGAAAATGAGAAGAGCCAAGATAAGTGGGGCAGAAACACTGTCTTGAGAAACAGTAGGAGGAAAAAGTTACCTATACGCTTTTGGTGTTTGAAAGTACATACTTCGAATAAATACATCTAGATCTGTTTATTTTTTTATTAAATGCTTTTGAATTTTATTGTTGTTCCAGTACAGTTTTCTGCCCTTTCCCCCACCCCTCCCCACCGCCCCAGCCATCCCCACCTCCCTCCCCTGTTCCCACCCCCCTTGTTTTTGTCCATGTGTCCTTTATGGTTGTTCCTGAAAACCCTTCACCCTTTTCCCCCCATTATCCCCTCCCCTCACCCCTCTGGTTACTGTCAGTTTGTGCTTAATTTCAATGTCTTTGGTTATATTTTAGATTAAGCAACCATACCTATGATAATCTCTGAGTTTGATCAAGATTATGCCTCAGAAAAGCTCAGTGACCCTGAAAATGGGTGACAGTGAATTAACATCAGCCTGTATCTTAATGCCGTTAAGGGATGGACCTCTAGTGTTAGGTTCAACTATTTTCATATGAATTATTAATGCACCTTCTATTTGTAGATTAAAACATTCAGTAATTCCCCAAAGCTTTCCAAAGGTTTTACCGGTTACTATGATCATCCAGTCCAATACAGAAGTTGCATTTATCCTTCAACAGTAGGATGCTTGGGACCTCCTAAAGGGCAGTGCATATGGCAACCCTATAACTATGCATGTGACAGGAGCTGTATCAGCTGCAGCTGCTTATAATACAAAAGAAAGAAACCTTGAAAGGAAAACAATCCCCTTAACAATATCGCAGTTACACATAGCTTAGGGCAAAAGGTATGTTTGAGGAAGGTTTTGAAATCAAATACTGTATAGTGGGCATTATGTATTTCTTTGTTCTTAGTTGTAGTTCTTGGGATATTATAATCAATTAGCTAGAGCTATCGATCCCTTCAGATCAAAACATTCTGACTGTATCTATCCTTGCTACCTATTACAATATCCATTCTATAATTGACAGTTCAAAGCCTCTGCCATTCCTGGATGCTATCGTTGCATTGAAATAAAATAGCTGACTTCAATGGCAGGTTTCTCGATGCCATCCCCCAGTCTGTAGAGGACAGCTACTGCAATGATCTCCAAAGACGCTGGTGTGCCCTTTGTTAAATGCAACCTTCGATACCTTGGTTGTGGCAGGATCCTCTGAATCGTCTCCTGGGACATGTGGGGCACATGGTTATGTAGGTCTCACGTGATCAATCCCCTCCAAAATTCCTATTATTTTGAACCTTGGTATTTTTTACTCTATTTTTTTTTATCATGGAAGGTGTGGCTCAACTAGTATATTTTTAACATTGACACACACATATATACACACAGCTTCATCTTTCTTTAAGGGAGTAAACTATGTTTTAGTCAACTAACTAAACAAACTGTCAGAGCCCCTTCCAGCTGCATAGCTAACCATTAAAGAATCTCTGCTACGTAAACCTATTTTGAGATGTTCATCCTAATCCAACGTTATATCTTCCTTGACGTAACATCCTGCATGCATATGCATATGCCCCTATTTTTCTACAAATATAAATTAACACAATCTTGTAATTCTTTTGTTATTCAAGCTTCCTCTTTCTAGGCCCTCGTTTGTACATTTGCCTCTGGGGTGTGCTACAATGTGTCTGAAATTAGAGTCTCCAGACAATGAATGGTGTTAGGTGCAGCAGAAGGAAAACTATTTTTTTTAAAAGTATTTGTCTCATGTAAGGTTTTCATTGATCTTTAAATAAGAGAAAGCTGTTTTACTCAGGCATGGTGAGGGAGGCTTAGGGAAATTTGAGGATTCAAAATTTTCCATATCCAATCTTCCCAATTAGTGCCGCCATTCACATATGAGACTTGTGAAGCTGTGAATTCAATATGCATCTGACATGCAAACATGCACTATTAAGCTTGTCTGACATGCTGTGTATGCACTGTGTGTACTGTGAAAATGACGTCATTTTGGGAATTCCGTGGAAGCTCTGCAGTCCCCTGGCTGTGCTTTGAGCCCGTGACCGTCGCCATCTTTCCATGAACTCTTTGGTTGAGCAGACGCAGCAGACCATCACTGAAGCCTTGGGTCAACGTTGTAAAAGTTGAGGATAACACACATGGGGAACCTCCAGATTTTGTCTCAATGGGCACCTTATCTCAGGTGGACACAGGTGATCATTTAATTTATTTTTTGAGTTACTCAAGAATCCTGTTTACTAATGGCCACTGGGTCCTAGTTGAATTTATTACCAATCATTTTATTATCTAATTCAGAATCCCACCTTTGCAAGTCTGCTTCCTGGTACTAAGTAGTCTATCAGTCAGGGTCATGACTGATGCAGAGACAACCTCAGTTATTTTGAGCAGAAGGAATTTAATATGTGGAATTCATTCCATACTTGTTGAACGCACTGGAAGAGCAAAGGGTAAAGAAAAGAACCGTAGGAAAACAAAACGAACTAACAAACACAAAAGGAAGAAAAAAACGCCAAACCTGCAAGTTCTCTCACTTTCAGAGTCTTTCATTTTTCCACATTTGATACAGGTTTTATAAGTTAACCAAGGTCCCGCTTCCTTTGTAATTACCAGCAGCTTCCCTCAGCACAAGCCACATGCAGCCCTGATCCTGTTTATCCCTGTGTTTCTGAGTTCAAGACGGCTACCATCCTTAGTTCTCCACTGCACTCTCTCAATTTCACGGGTTGTACCGAACATTTCTCAAATCAGCTTCTTTCTGGTTACAGTAGCCTATCATGTCAACAGGTCGTTTGGGGGATAGGCTTGTTTCAGACTTACGATCTTTAAAACTGTTTTTCACGTTTATCTTTCTGTGGTACGTAGGGACTTCTTAGTAGGGCTGAATGGTTTATACACCGTTTTTGCATTGGCAGCCCTGAGTCAGCGAGGCAGAAGTTCTCTTAGGTGGGCACACTGCTGACAACTTCCTCAAACTCGATTGGCAGTGGAGAGGGTTCCTGAAACACTGTTTTGCATGCACTCATTTTATTTCTTAGGAAACAGGCATGTTTGACATTTTCCCTTTTCACAGATTTAGACCAGAATAATGCACTCCCCACTCTAAGCTTTGGCCTTATAGGTAAGGACCTAGAGTACTGATGTGTTTCTGCTGGTAGCCCTCTTTATAATGCCTGGCTTCATTTTTATTTGACAGTGATATGATAATCCCCACTTTACAGATGAGAAATCTGAGGCTTCAATAAATTAAGTATATTTTTCTGGTTCTATGTCTCATCTAATAAGCTGTGTTACTTCAAATAAAGTCATGCATTGTTTTCCAGTGTGTTCACACACACACACACACACACACACACACTTCACTAAGGATTTGGCAAATAAAATTGTTACACTCAAGACTTTGCTGACTATATTAAATTGGAAATCTACAGACTCACTAACAAAAGTACATACTAGGTAAATATAATAGGTGTATACATTTCAGAAGGGGAGATAGACTTCTAAAGAATAATTTAAATGCAAATATGCTTGTAAATTCTGCTTATGAAAATAATTCTCAGCTAATCCTGATTAGAGGTATAAAGTAATCCTGGTTTATATAAACTTTGTCTCTATGCAGTTGACATTTACATAATAGTTACCTTGAATTAACAAAAAGTACTTCAGAAGTATCCATCCTTCACTCAATTATTGACATGTATATGCATTTACATGTATTTGGATGAATTTTCATATTTGACGTGACATAAATAAATAGGTATATTAATAGTAGTAACTTCCTCTGTGATAAATATAAGTTATTGCCACAATAATTTGCTGTCTTGGGCATTTGTAATTGTATATAACAGTTTTCTCACTGTAAATATACAGGAACTATCCATCATTGTAAATAAGACCATCCTAAGTTCCAGCTTCTGTCTGGGGCAGACCAGCATGTATCATGTGTCTTCTGGGGGGAAATTCTCATTGCTAGATGACTAAATAACCTTTAATATTTTGGCATTTCCATCTAGTTAGTTATTATACCTTATGATCTAATTAGCATTTGGTATTTGATATCTCCAGTGACTAACAAGACCATCTAAATTAAAGCATTTCAAATCTTAATGTCTTGTTAGAGAATTCTATTAAAATGGAAGCGAAACAGTGGCTTCCTTCATTCCTCATAGTTTAGTCTCAGGTTTATTGGTTAATGTTTAATTCTCCGATGAAAACTTAATGATCCTGGAATGTCACATATTACCAAGTCTCAGGTTGCTCCTTGCTGTGTCTCATCTCTCAGCTGCATTCTCTGAGGACTTTAAGGATCTGAAAACTTCAGCTTCAGTTGTTTAAAAAAGTTTTTTAAAACATCAGGACAATATCCAACAACCAGTCCTTTAAGACAACTATATAGAAAGCAAAAAAAAATTCCCTAGTTATTGTGAACTTTAAAATATATAATTATTTGAAATCAATTGTATGTAGTATTATATGATACACTGATATAAACACATATTCTGGACTTTGAATAAGGTTTAATTTCTTACATTTTATTTCTAGGTTAAAAAAATGTAGATTTTTAAAAGAATTGTTATAAAACCATGTTGCAAGGGAGCATGCCCAGGAAAAGTATTTTACGTAACACACTAGGAATCGCCATATTTTGTTACACTATATACTGTAACTAACACAAACACACATCACCAAAAGAGATTAAGCAGTTATCATAAGCATATTTTTAAAATGATCAGGTCTTTTAAAATTCAGTTTGGTTTAAAAACTTGTCCCAGAATCATCTACTTAGATCTTCTCACACTTTTCTTTTGAAACATTTGCAACTTTCTTCAACAAATACTCAGGAAAATCAAAACTATTAGATGCATATGGTATATAGAATGATACATGTTAGTGGTAAAGAAGGACAAAAAGAAAGGGAAATGAGGCATATACACATTTTTAAAAAGTTCTTGCCCTCAGAAGTTTATCATCCATTGGGAGAGGATGCAGAGGTAAGGGGCACTAAAGAACCCAGTGGGAAAACTTTCCTTCCCAAAGGATTACAAATTAGTCCTCTACCCCCAGCTATACTTCACCTGTGGGAGAATTGCCTTTGGGGCCAAGAAAGGCTCCAATAGCAAATCCTGATGGCACACTGAGGAGAGCTGGGTTTGCCGGTCATTTTCTTAAGGAGCAATCAGTTTGCAAATTATTTTCTTCCCTGCAAAATCAAGGTGGCCATTCCCCAAGGTCAGGTAAGGTGTGCATTGGGAATGCACAAGTAACAAAATCAGGATGTTTGCATAATTAGATAACTGTGTAACCACCATCTTTGGCAAGGATATGTGTAGGGTCAAACGTGATCAGAAATATCACATGACATAGAAAGTCTTTGTGAAGATTTTTGTTGTTCTTTACATAATTTTACCTGAAGATGTCTTTCTCTGCAGTTAGCACAGGAGCTGCGACTGAAGGGACCAGACTTGATGGGCATGAAGCAAGGACATTGGTGGGCACAGTGGGATTAGGGCCTGGTGATGGAGTCACAGCAAAAGACAAGGCCAGGCTAGAACACATCCTCTAGAAACCCCTGGCTGCCATGCCACTATTCCAGAAAAAAAGGGTTAATAATTATAGAACCCTTCTGTAGTTACGGCTCTTGGTTTTACAATTGTATATTTGCTTATGTCTAAATTAACAATGAAATTACGTTAATATGAGTGATGTGTATTTAGTCATTTCCTACATTTATTTAGTTCTCAAATCATCCTTGTGTTAGCAAAGTAAAAGGGTTAAGTAATGCCACAACACATGGGCTCTGGAGAATAGAATCCCTGGCTTTGCACAGCATCTCCACCACTTTAAAGGAGTGGTCCTCACCATGAAAATTTAACAAGATAGCATATGACAAAAGTTAGCAGTGCCACACAGGTAGATAGTATTCAAAATGTTAGTGCCAAATATTACAATTTATTCACAAAATATCTCTTCATGAAAGTATTAAATTGTGGGTGAAAAAGATTGCAAATGTTTACCACTGTCTGCACTCTTTTATCTGGCCATAGGGAAGCATCACACTCTTTTCTTCCCTTGATGTTGGGCATGGCCAGGTGACCAATGTTGGCCAATAAAATATGGGTAACAGGTGTTACTGTTGGGATGTGGCATTTAAAAGCTGCTGAGTGATGCTCTCTTTTGTGGCTTCCAACATTGCTTTCGTTCCAAATAGTGAGACCTTTTCAGCCTGGTCCTAGAGAGTGACTGAGCCTACTCCTACTGCTGTTCCAGGCTATGTAAAGGAGTGCAGGCAGAAATAAGTCTTCATTGTCTGAGCCACTAAGAACTGGGAGTTGTCCATAACCCCAGCGTAACCTGGAGCATCCTGACTTACCCGAGGAGGGAGCTCAGGTTACACTGCCTGTGAACTAGGGAGGACATGCTTTTGCAGGCCGTCTTTTTCTGTCATTCTCTATACTTGCTTCTTGTCTTTTCTTTTAACTCGAAGAAATGAAGATAATACAATTTTTTAATCATAATCAAGAGGGCACATAGTGAAGCCAAAACTTGTTTTATGAATCAACCAACATTGTACCCAGTTTTTATCACAGCAAAGTATTTTGTCCTGTACCATGTCCCACGTACACGAACATTCAACAGAACGAGGTGCAGAACTAAGGTAATTTTTCATAAGGCGGTGTATTTAAGAAAACACTTCTTGTATATTATTTTATTCTATTTGGACATTTAATCCTTCCTTTAGTCAAGCTTTTCTTCTGCTTATAAACCAGTGCTATGAGGTCGTTCAGGATTAACTCAGCCAAGTTTTCAGAACAGTTTTCCTTCCCTCTTCTGCGTGGAACTACTGATTCAAATGCGAGAGGAAATCATGATTGCAACAATAGTTTTCTCAGTGTCTTATTTGTTGGGCCAAGAATAATTTAAACCACCAAAGAAAATGAAGGTACACAGGTGTTGTTATTGCATTTACAGCCCAGTGTGGCTTTTAAAGTGGTTGCTATGGTAACGCGATCATTTATAGACTATAATCCCATTAGGAAAAAATAATGATAAAGTAAGCTCATTATAACAGACCTTATATTGCTTCACTTCCGGTTGTGTGTTTTTTTTTATGGCAGATTACATTAGTAGAGCTATTTAAGAAACACCCACAAGAATATCACACTTAGCCATAAAATATTTTTGGGCAGAAGAAATGGGAATTTGAAAATTACCGAAGATGATTTTTTTAATGTTAGCAAAAGTGCAAACAAATGCAAATTATCCAGTTTTAAAAGACTAAATACTAGTGAGATACATAATACATAATATATAAAAAATATATTATTTAATAAATATTATATATTTCACTACTTTTAACATTTCAGTCTTCCCTTCCTCCTACAACATGTTCTTAAGATCACACTTCTGCATATATAGGCCAACAGGTTATTTATACACAAGGAAGCTGGGATCCAGTGAGGATCCGTCCCAGGTTCCCAGCCCAAGAAGTGAATGGATTGACTAGCCAAAATTTAAAAAAGAAGGTACTTTACTCCTACATTTCATTTCTGCCTTCATTTCATTGAAAAATTGTTTCATTTTTCAGAATTATTCTAAATTTTTTTTGTGGCCTTAAATTTCAGAAATAGTATTTCTACTAAGTAAAATTAGATTCTTGTCTGGACTGAGCACACGCATTTCTACGTAAGAAGATAGAAGAAATTAGTCATCTGGTTAAGAGGGTCTGTGATGAAATCGAGTGAATTAAAAATCTGGGCTGACTTTAATTTTTAGGAAGATGGAGCAGGAAATACTTTTCTTTATTTTTTCATGTAATATAATAAAAAACTCAGGGCATTATACATAAAAGAATACCAGAAAACTCTGAAAGGTGGAGAGAGAAGACTGACCAGTCAGGAATCTTGGGACCTAGGTTTTCATTTTTTCCTACTTGTCTGAGCCTGGAAGTGGAAGAAGCCAGCAACTTAGAAATGCAAATAGTAATGGACCACAACAGACCTAAAAGTAGCTTATATTTTCAGGGGATGGAGCCATGAAAGGGGCATCTAGCAAGGACAAGCAAACAAACAGAAATACCTCTTAGGCAATAATTGCTCTACTTGACTCGAACACCACAGCAAAAACTGTGTCCCGATACCCACTTATGCCAACGAAGAAGGAATGGGGAACCTAGACATCCACCATCACCGTCGCCAGGCCGTAAGGAGGTGCCAAGCAGGCCAGGAAGGGGGCCAGAGATTTTGGCTCTCGAGGGCAGCAACAAGGACCCGGTTCTACGTGTTGGTGGAGATCACCTGGGGAGTCCAGACTTGGACCCCATCCAGCAGGAATGAGGTAAAATAGAGAGAGGTTGGAAGAGACTAAGTGGAGAGTCAAAACTTTCACCACCAAACAGCAGCAAGGACGCCAATTATTTGTGCTATAAGTAAGGCCATGTGAGGAGAAGTGGAAGGTATTTCTATCTTTTCTAGTCGAAATAGCAAAAGCCAAAACTCCCACCCTTGCCCAGCAGTAACAAGGAATCTTCCTAGCCCTTGGGTGTCAATGAAGGCAGTTGCTCTGGCCTCGTACCACCAGGTGGTAGTCAAGAGGCGGTGACCCTTGGCCTACCTGGGGAGATGGTGTCACCTTACCTACTGGCTAAAAATAATTCGAATAACAACAGTTTTCTCATCAGGAACAAGGGAGGTTACAAGGAGGCAACAACATTTTTTTTGAGTGCTGAAGGAAAAGAACTTTAAGTCAGAAAGTGTCCTTTAGAAGTGAAGGGAAAATCAAGACATTCTCAGATGAAGAAAAGTTTCTATACTGGATGATTCCACTTACACAACATTTTTGAAATGACAAAACTGTAGAAATAGAGAAAAGATTAGCATTGTCCTGGATTCAGGAAGAAGTGGGAGGGAAGTGGGCATGGCTATAAAAAAGCAACAAGAAGGCTTCTCCTCCTCTTGGTGATGGAATCATTCTCAATTTTGGATGTCCTGGTTGTGATACGGTGCCATGGACTTATGAGAGGTTGCCATCAGGGCGCAGGGCGGAGGGTGCATGGGTTCTCTCTGCGTCAGTTCTGACAAGGGCGTGCGACTCTACACATCTCGGAAAATGCAAAAAAGAAACAAACCTGTGGAGTCTCAATAGTCTCTTTCATCCTGGTATGGGACGTGTTATTACCGTTGTGACCAGAGAGATGTGCATTCTATCTGCACTGAAGATGTTTTCTGATTCTGGAAGTGGGGGGAGGCTGGGGTGTACGGAGGGGGAAAATGTGGGACAACTGTAATAGCATAAGCACTGAAACATAAAATAAGTAAATGTAAGCACTAACCTCCCTCAAAAAAAAAAGAAAAGAAAAGAAAGAAAGAAAGATACGTTCTGAGGGCAGAACACATGCAGCCTTGTCTCTAAAGTACCTTTGTATTCCCGGGCAGTGCTCGTGGTAGGCGTCTGAGTATTTGTCCACTGGCTACATTTGCGAACAGATTACTGACAAAATCACTCTCTCCGTCATCTTGGAATGGGCTCTGTTATTATGTATGTGGATCCGTTCAGCCAGACATACTCAGCTTATTCGGCTTCTCTAGGACTGGATACCATCCGTTATACCCCTTCGCCCTCTCCCACATTTTTCAATCATCTCTTGGTTGTTTAGCCATTGCCTACATGCAGCAGATTTGTCATATCTTAAGGAATCTGCTTATCTTTCTCTGAAGACTCTCGGATTTGTTAATATCCCAAATAATGTGAGACTGTAAGTAACCATGATAGGTAAGATGTGGTCATAACGATACAGGCTGGAGTAGACTGTAGGCTTCCTTTTATAGTTTTTAACTACATATTTATTAATAGTTAAATTGCAAACAAAAAACATTTAAAAAGATGAACTAGCTCAAAATTTAAAAATTCAGAATCCCCTTTGACTTTAAAAATTGAAAATGATACAATTACTTTATTATAATATGTTGCAAAAACTCCATCTCAATAGTTATCTATGAGCAATGCTCCTAATGGTTTATTGCTTATCCTTTTAGAAACTAAGAGTATGTGTGCTGGTAAATGTGTATATCCTACACATATACACAAAATATATGTGTATACATTCATATATACACAAATAGTTATAGTATATATTTATATATTACATATAAATATATATAAATTTCCTTAAGAAGCCTATGAAAAGGGTACAATTAAGATCTATTGTATTCTATTCACAAACATGTACAGTGAAACCAAGAGAAATTAAATAGCTTGTTGATGGCACCCTATGTCACAAATAGGCTTAAGAGTAGGTCATGATATTAATCTCTTCTAATAAGTTGAGAGAATGATCTCAAAAATTAAGTGATACAGAAACATGTTCCAAAATGAGAGGAGAAAAAGCAAGCTAGTAAGTAGGTAGTTCTCCCTTTCGTAATATGCAGATTTTTGAAGCAAATTCACAAGTATTGCATGTCAAACTTGGGCCAAGGAACTATAATTATTTTTACTTCTTTTTCCATGTTCATATGTATATAAAGTTTTATCATATATGTATTAGTTTTTAACAAGAGAAAGTGTGAGTTATATAAAACTTCAAATAATAGATCTACAGAAAATTTTGTGTATAAGATTCTGAAAGTCACCATCACATGTAATAAAGTCCAAAATATTTTAAATGCATAACAAAATGAAAATTATAGGAAACATTTTGCATATGAAGGCTTATTAAATAGTTATTCAAAAGTTATTTAAAAGAAATATTTTTGACTGATAAAATGTTTAAAACTAAAGTAAAATTTAAAAAGATCAAATATTTTTTCTACTTTTTTCCCTGGCATGATTTTATTAAGTACACATTTAATATGAATACATAGTAGAATAAAAATATATAATATAATATAAATATATATTCCAACATATGTTTCATATACCTGCTAAGCATGGATTCATGTATTTGACTAGTAATAGTATAGATAATTTTGTTTTATTTTATGTAATTTTCTGTTACTTGTTTTTGTGTCATGAGTATATATTATGTGCATAATCAGAATAACAATCTAACTGTAAGCTAGTATTTCTGGCCATAAGATATATCGGTGGAAATTATTGTTGTAACAGGAGTGAAATGAAATTCTCTGAAGCCCAGTCTTTTTCTGTGAATGTTATTTTTGTTGTTTCACTTTAACTGGCAAAAAGTCTGAGTGTCACAATGTGACCCTGATCACAGTGCTTTTTAAGCACCTCACCTATGTGCTATTTCACACTAATTCGTACTATTTGATACTCTGCTGTTTCATGCTATCGTAATTTCCTACTATTTCCATACATATTTCAGAACTGGAGAGGCAATATCCTTCTTTGACTTCCGAAGCTGCTCTACTTGAATGTTTAATCATCCACTTCAATCTCATGTGTAGGGAGCATTTTTGAACCTCTCTAAATTTTTGTTGGAAATTTTCTCATTTGCCTTCTTTTTCCATTTCCATAGTAGGCATACCATCTAACCTACTGTTAGGAAGCTTTGCTATGAAAGGTTTTTTAAAAATTTAAATAGGATTACTACTGCTGTTTTCTTTAACATTGAAATCCTTGAGGAGCGGGGGTGCTCATTAAAACAGGAACAGAAAATGAATATGTCCTGTTTGCTGAACAAACATGGTATCTCTTTGCAAGGATTTTTTAAAAAATATAAAGGACATACATACATTTACTTCCTTCAGCTAGGTATCTAAAAAACAAACAAACAAATGACCCTCATTTAGTAACACGAAACTCCTGCAAGTAAATATCCAACAAAGCTGTTCACTTTCCAAATGATGATCATCTGTTAGCAGAGACCAGCCCCCCCACTGTGTCCTGGCACTAGAGTAGATGCTTTGATTAATTACCACCCAGCCTGAAAGACAAATGCTTTGCCCTCCATCCAAGGCTCTCAGGTCCACTCTCACCACTGATTTCCATTTTTAAGTTCAGACCTGTTTACTGAAACCAGACAATTTTGCATTCCTATGAACATTTCCCACACTCCACATGCTGGAAAGTCAATGCTGGGTAATTTCACCAACTGAAAATAAAATTATTGCCCACAAATACTTGTAAAGTCTTTTGTATGATTTAGGTATGGTAATGGCTAAAGAGAAAGATATTGTAATGGGGCAAGTTTTGTTTGCTTGTTTGTTTTCTATTAAAGGCATGTACACTGTTGGAAGGATGCTATTGGGAGCTCTAGTGGTCTGGATGATATCTTCCCTTCTGTTTTTTAGGGGTGAGAGCAGAGAATGTCCTATGTTTTGTAATCCTGAAGGTCTCGCGATATGTTATGTTTGCATCAAGGAGGTCATATTATTTGATTGTGGAATATGCTGTAATGTTTCCCAAAGTGGGTTTCACACTAGCCTAGCAGGATGTGCTGAGGAAGAAGTGTCCTGCTGCATCATAATCTGGGGAGCATTTTATTTTATTCATACCCTCACACACACACTCACACCTTCATAATACGTATTAGTATATAATATTTATAGCATCAAGAGGTTTGGTAGTAACATTTGCTTAACTTAGTTTGACTTTATAATCCCTATTCATTTAGACACAGACCCTGTTTGGAGTAACATTGTTATATCCTACGGAAGAAGTATTTATTGAAACAATTTTGGGAGGTTGTGTTAAAGATTTCACAATCAGGAGTATGCAAACATCATATGAAATAGTGATTCACAGAACAGACCTCAGCCTCACTTTGTGTATAACAGCTTCTTCCACATTCTCACGTACAGACTTGCTTGGAAACATTTGTTTTTTCACCATTTGCTTCACAATCCACCCATTTCAGGAGACAATACTAAAGTGTATTCCTTTGTCTCATATCTTCAACTTCCAAAGCGTGGTACCAAGAAAAGAGCCCATGATAAGGTAGAAAGTATGTCAGATATAGATTCAGATGTTAGGTTCAAGTCCTGATTCTGCCTTGAGATACTTGGTTTCTTCATCTGCCAACTGAGAATAAGGGCGTTGATTACCAGAGAGGAACGTAAAGGTGAGTAAGGGACAGAGATGATAAACGTTCCCTATTAGAAAGGAAAGTTAGAAATGTTCTCCAAGGAGGTGATGTTTTAGGAAAGATTTGAATTTGATGAAAGAATGAACCCTATAAAAAAAGAATGTTCCAGCTAAGTAAATAATAAGTGTAATGCCCCTCAAGGAACATTGTTTGGATGTTTTAGGAAGAACTATAAGCTATGAAACTGAATCTGAGACAATCACATCAGAGAGATAATGGAGGGTCAGATTAAATAAAGCATTATAAGCCATGATTAATAGAGATTTTACATTTGGTTTCATGTGTGATGGGAAGCCATTAGAATTTGGAGCAAGTCAGGGAAATCATGGAATTTATGTTTTAAATATATTTCTGGGTTCTGTGGAAAAGAGATAGTAGAGGAAGACAAGAGATTAGTAGAAGGCCAGTTAGGAAGTCATTACCCCAGTTCCTGTGAACACTAGGTAGCTTGGACTGTGTTCAGACTGGTGGGTGGTGATGAGACATCAGTTTCAGGACATATTTTGAAGATGTGGTCAACTCATAGATTTATGATGAAACCAGAGAGGGGATAAAATGTGATTCTAAACACTTTGGCTAGAGCAATGGGTAAATACTAATTTTAACTGAGATGGGGACATTTTGGGAAGAAAGTCAAGAGCTCTTTATTGTGCATGTTATATTGAAAATATAAATTAAACATCCAACTAGAGAAGTTGAAAAGACAATCTGGGTCTGAGGCTGAGGGTAAGATGAAGAGAGAAGAGAATTATTATTTAGATCAGTGCCATTCAAAGTGCAGGTCTTGGCCAGATCAGCGTGTGAACTGTTACTGAAAGCAACCTGAAAAGGGTCAAAAGTGTGTTACTGTGTGCCATTAAGATCACGTGGTAGTCCTGTGTGGTGCTTGTGTTACAAAAGTATCAGTTTGCGATAGGCTGGGAAACTGTAAGAAAAGGCATTTCATCACTGTTAAAGGAGTAACAGAAAGAAGAGTTTAAAAAGCTCTGATACAGGTGCTTTTTAACTGTACAGGGCTTTGTGTGATCTTCTGAGGATTAAGCACAGGAACAAGAAAAGGACCGAGGACTGAGCCTCGAGGCACTCCAAATTTTAGAGGTCAAGTTGAGGAGGATGGACCAGCTAGAAATTGGAAAGGACTGGTTTGTGAAATAGGAGGATATAAAGAGAAGTCAAACAAAGATGTTTCAAGGAGAGACTGTGGTCATCCATGCCAAATGTGGCTGAGGGACCAAGTGAGAGGAAGACTAAAACGTAACCTGCTCAACTTCAGATACCTGTGTTTATGTGTCTATGTCCATATCTGCATCTGTATTTCTGTCTGCATCTAATTCCATCTGTATCATTGTCTATATATCTATATATAGGCCTCATGGCCTTTTCCACATTCATTTGCACAAGTAATATTAACTCTCACTTAAGTTATTGCTGTAACCTTGTAATTGCTCTCTTTTCTCTCAGGATCTTGCTCCCTCCCAATCATTTTCCACAGTGAAGCCAGAATTTTTTTTTTCTAAAGCTCAATATCAATCATTTCTCTAACCTTTTAAAAACCAGCCTGTATCCAGTTGTCTAATAAAAATGCTATCATTCATACCATTGCTAAAAATATCCTTTGGCAGCTGTCAGACTCTTCTCTCTCCAGCCCTGAGGCTCTCGCAGACGGTGAGCTGTGACGGTGACTCCCAGGGCCAGGGTTCTGGTGCAGGGGCCCCAGCACCACCCGTCACGGCAGGCCGGCACCATCACGCACACGGCAGTTCACTTCCATTATTATGACCGGATGTAGGGTGAGGAAAATCAGCTCTGCAGGCTCCAAGAAAGTTCTCCATCTACAGGCTTGGCTCAACTGATTCTCTTTTTATGTCCAAACCGAGTTCATTCCCCTGGTAGTTTCCTCCATTGTGCGCTAGTCTGATCTCCCACCAATTCCTCCCTGGTGTCCCTCTGAGGCAGGGCGAGCTCAGGTTTCACTCCGTTTCAGAGTATTATTTATTTATTCCCCATGATGGCATTTCTGTCTACAATGCCATAATCCAGGTGTGCTTTGGGCTTATTCCACACTTGCATTTACCGTGATTAAAGTAGTCTATTCAGACTCTCTATACCATCTCTGATTCTCAGTAATACTTTGGGGACCTCTCTCTACATGTTCCTCTAAATTGATTGGCTGTGTGGTTTAGATTTCTACCAAAGTACATCCGGTTTATTATTTAGCATAATAGATTTCCTTTTTAATAATGATTGCTCAACATCAAGAAAGGGAAGTATCAGATCTGTGTCAGAGAGAGATAATTACAACCGCGGCACATTGTCTGGCTTATATTTTTTCCATTTATGTAGAAAATCAATGCAGAGTTTAATTTTGTCTGAATATTAAATATTTTTTCAAAATAATAAACCAGATTTCTCAGTCTCATTTAATAAACAGCAAACTTTCACCAATGAGTTTAAATATCACCTGCAATTTATTAAAAATGTTAGACATCTGAGCTTGTTTGGGGTATTATTGTGTTCCATTAATATCTAGTACCAGCCAGATTCTGGCACAGTGCAGGTCTAATTTCTTGAGCTTAATATATATTAATTTAATATTTATCTACCTCTTTAAATTTAAAAATATAAATCATGTAAATTTCTTCATGTTTGGATATTGTTAGATACCAGATTTTATACCTACGTTATCAATGTAAATAGATGAATATTTTCACTTTTCCTTCATTTGTACAGAATGTCTTGATGATTTTAAATTTATAACTAGTTATCATTCCTAAATTACTGTACTTTACTTTAAAATATTTTCATTTTACTTTTAAATTTAATTTAGATATTTAAAATTCAGTTAAATTTTTTTTAAATATTTAAAATTCATTATTTTGTTTAATTTTAAAATATAAGACTTTAATATAACTGTATCACATATTTATTTTTTTGCTGTTTTTCTTGACTATCTTGAGCATTCAAATCAATGTTTTATAATTAAAAAAATTTTCCTTTTTAAAATACTTACACTTTTAAATTATTTTCTTATAGTAAGAGTGGGAAATCTTATCTTTTTTTAATGTAGTGGAGTTTTTCTGCATTTTAATGTTTATATGTGCCATTGGTAAATACTTTGAAATATATATAAAGGAAATCATTGATTGTATTATAATGCACACACATAGGGGAAGTATATGTGTACATGTGGGTATATTTAGTTCTACAAAAATCCTTTTTTACATCTATTGGAATGATTTCTTTAATTTTTTCAAGAGTTCCATTCATACATTTCTCTTTTTAATAAATTGTTAGCACTTTTATGGAGAAGTCAAAGCCCTTCACAGACATGAGCTCATTCCTCTTCCCAGAAGCTGTAGAACAGGACAAAGTGTAACTGGTATTTTGCAGATGCGTGCTGTGCTCACCTGAGGAACTTGTAACAAAAGCCGTGAAGGTATTAAAGTGGAAAGTTGGTGAGGCCAGCAGCACTTGGTGACTTGCCCTGTGGTCTGTCTGCATCCGCTCGGCCACAGCTCAGGATGGGAACCTGTGTCTGGGACCCAGACATCTCTGCCATATGGGTAGATTTCTTAACATTTGTCTACCCAAGCACTCGTGAAATTCCTTCTGTGTGATCATGCTAGAACTTATCTTGATGTAGTTTTGTTCCATCGATCCCTGCTCTTTATATTTAAATGCACATTTAGAACACATTATTTCTCTTTATGTGGGCAAACATACAAATCATGCTCTTAAACTTTCTCAAAGAATTCCTCCTAAACAACTTCTAGTTCTAATTTTATGGTTCCTATGTAATGAATAGCACAACACATTCAAGCATTTATTAGGGAGTTAATCCATAAATTGACTGCAGTTTTGACTTTTTAGAGTCTCATTTAATAAATTGAAAGGAAACCAAATGTAAGACAGAGTAATATCTAAGCTGTCATTTCTAAAACTCAACCCTTGTACTGTAGTAGATTATCAGAAACCAGCAGACATCAACCACGTTCTTTTGACTTCCCGAAGATTAAATGGCATTCTGCCACCATTTTGACTAAAGAAGTATCCCATTGACGTGAATTACTTTTGATATTAAAAATGGTTTAAAATAAGAAATATCCTTTTGGAGAATATATATGCATCTTTTAAAAAGTCTCCAAACATTTTACCTATTGTTGAAAAATAAATAAATTACCCACATATCATATTTTTATATAACTTAGCATGATGAAACATTTTGCTTCTTGACATAGGCTTGGCATTACTTAAAGCAGAAGTACTATTCTTTCTTTATTTGTCACATCCCCAAAGTCCATCTGCATTTACTGTCAAGTTCAATAACTAAATTTTTCCAAGTAGTTGCTGATGTCTAACTTACAACTTTAACTGTTTCACACGTAATTCATTATATAGTGTTTCAACTCCCCTTTTAAACTAAATTAAAATCTCTCCAGCCCCCTGAGTTTGTAACACATGCAGTTAGATTACTACAAACATATGAATTCCTAATACACCAAAACGATCATCATGTACATGGGTCAGTAAGAGCTATTGTGTGGTTCATAATGTATGAGATGTTATGGAAGAGTCTGTACGTTAACTGAGTTTATGGCTTGTCCTCAAGGAGCTTTAAGTTGTAACATGACAAATGTATTTAGATGTCAATTTATATGACACAATATCTAAATAGTGAAATATTTTGAAGAAAGGAGAGATGGGTGGGCTATGGGTTTGCCAGGGAAACTACCATAGAACAAGGAAGAATTTAGTTTGGCCACGAAGAAAATAAAATAGACTTGAGAGAGGTAGATGATACTCTTAGTAGTTGAAAGCACAAAGGGAAAACAAAGTCTTTGTGTTCTTTGCTGAGCAGTGTGGATGCAAAGGCAAATATTTATATGTGAGTGCATTTCTGGTGAGCTGAGGACCTGGGCCTTCCTCTTCATGCTGCCCGTGACAGACCCCACACTATGTGATTCTCGTTAAGTTAATGAGGTTTTTTTTTAAGATTACTGTATGTCAAAGTTCTTCATCAGGCCATTTCATGTATCACAAAATTCAAAATGTAAAGTCAGTTTGGTTTTAGTGGAAAACATCTCTTTTTATTTGGAGTTGTGGGTTAATTTTAAGAGGGCTATATTTGTTCGGTTAGGAAATAGTGTTTTCCCTACAGCTAAATTTTTAGCATTCAGTGAAAAATGAACTCCATGTGCTGTTTCTCTGACTACCCATATCAGGTATGAGGTCATGGGAAGCTCCAGAAATTTAATCTAGAAAAGGGCATGCCACAAAGAAGTGGAGGGAGCCAATATAAGCTGGGTCTGAATGGCTCCCAGTTGTGCTTGTGTGTGCATTCGGTTTTGCTTGTGACTGCACTTCCATACTTCACTGTAATATTTGTCCCTCCCCTATCGTCCCATTCTTCATGACAGATACCAAAGAGCGTACAATCATTCGGAAGGAAGAGTAAGTCTTTTGTTTCATAGCCAAACATTAATCTGCAAATTACAGCATTTGTTTCCTGTGCCGATTCCATAAGGAATCCCCTAATGGACTCATAATAGAGCGTCATTATCACATCAGCAAAACGTAAGGTGCCTTCTGTAGAATAAACTATTATATTACCATTAAGTCCAGTAGACTCATTGGTACTTCCACAAAATTATACCCAAATGCTTGATTATGAAAATCATTGAAGGGAGGACCATAATTAAAATACATCCCTGTCTTAGCAAGGAGAAATGCTTCAAAAAACAATATGGTTTCATATATGAACTTTTATTATTATGACTCAAAAAGTATTTTTCTCAAGTGGAAAACAAACAATTTTGAGTGCTTACAATTTTGTTTGCAATTCTGTATGCATCAAGCATCCGCAAACATAAAATACACCCACAATTGGAAACAGTCCTTTTCCCGAAGGAGAGGCGCTTCCAAGGATGGCAGATCACTAAACGTTTACCAGTCACTTGATGTGCCTGGTGAGAAGTAGGTGCAGGGTCCCTGTCTGATCCCACAGCATCTACAAAAGTTAGAAAGTGGTGATTAGGAAAGACTTTCTAGAGAGAGCAATGGCTGGACTTAATGTTTGAAGATGTGTAAGGGTTTAATCAGGTATGGTGATAGTATTTGCCGGTGTAGAGACTGGATGGACACTAATAATCTTTCAGGTACATGAAGTCAGCATTTTGAAGTTGCATTAAAAAAAGGCATGGCGAGCTAGGCTAAGAACAAGCGCTCCGTGTGAGCACAGCATGTCAGAGACAGTGCTCAAAGAGGCCCTGCAATCAAACAGAGCAGCTGAGGTTCCAGGGTAAAGACAGAGACTCTGTTCTGTGGGCAGTGGGGGCCGCCGAAGAATTTTAAGCAGGAGAATGGCAAAATCAGGTTTTTATGTTGAAAAACAGATTCACAGTCCCTTTTCAAGCAGAATCTCATTACTAATCTTCGAAAAGTTGATGATTGACTTCCCAATGACAATGGCTGTCCTCGCAAGAATGCCACCGTCTTTCCTGGTGGCTCATAAAATCTTATGGACATTCTGACCTGATTTCTTTGAACATTATCATGATTTCAGTGGCTTTGCTGTGTTTTTATGCCTTCAAACTCATATTTCTAGCTGTGTATTTTTACCAGATGTATGAAAATTGTGGGATTTACAGTAGGAGAGTATTTTCAAACTTGAGATAAAATACTGACGGGGCTCCCAAAATGAATGCTTTCACATAATTGCCAAATTACCCAGAACTCAAGATTAAAATGAAAAAATCAAGCTACTTCCTTTGAAATATGTGAAGAGGCACGTTTAATCCGATCTGTCTAATACCTGTGCTTTTGGAAATGTGATTTTTCAGGCTCGTACTTTCCCCATTTGACAATTTAGAAATTACCTTCCAATAAGAAAGAGGAGGCCGATTCCTTGGCCCTCCCTACTAGCCCTGTGAGTACATCACATAAAATAGCTCAAGTTGCTTATATAATGAAATGGCTCAGAGACGTCTGTGCTGCCGTATGACTTTACAGAAAGAATAAAAATAAACATCCCGAGTCATCATTCTTATTCATCCCATTTTGCCAGTTACATCACCTATGTTTTTAAAATACCACAGCGAATATGTTTTTGGTCACGGGAAGTAACTTCCTTCTCAGGCAGTTGTTGGGCAGTACTTATTTGTTTTCCCCCTACTAAAATCTTTATTCATTGCCCAGCATCTTCTGGGTTCCTTGCTTTCTATTCCTCTCTCTCCTCAATTTGTTTGATTGTGACCTTTGCTTCCAGTTACAGTTGGCTCTCCATATCTGCTCTTGCACATTTACAGATTCAATCGATCACAGATCGATAATACTCAGAAAAAAAATGGTACACTGTTGCGTGCTATGTAGTTAGGCCTATGTGGTCGGGTCTGTACTGAACATGTCCAGACTTTGTCTTATCATTATTCCCTGAACAATACAGCATAACAACTACTTATATAGCATTTACATTGTATTAGGTATTATAAGCCATCTAGAGGTGATTTAAAGTATACAGGAGGATGTGTGTAGGTTATATGCAAATGCTGCATCATTTTATATGAGGTACCTGAGCATCCATGGATTTTGGTATCTCAGGGCCCTGGAACCAGCCCCACTGGTACTGAGGGATGATTGTACACTCAGGAATGATTCTCCCCACACACAAAGAAATGAGGATGGCCTTGCATTTTAAGCTGTTTGAAGATAGGAGCTTTTACTGTTTTGTTTCTAATCTCTGTATTATAGACAGAAGCCCGTGTTTAAAAATGCAACATTTCTCAAAGTTAACAACTAAAGTTACCATACACCTAAGCTGTTTCTATGTTAACTTGGGTAATCCTCACAGTGGCCTTAGGAGGGCGCTATTACAATTATCTGCAATGAAGAGGAGAAAACTGAAATGTAAAAAGTTAAGTAACTTGCTGAAGTCTACTATTCAGAATGAATGGAAAAACTCAGAAAGTGGCTTCATAGTCGGGGCTCTTAATCACTATTCTAATACAGATATCCGCTGTTTTTCCAAAATTCGTAAGCCGCTTCACTTTTATGAAAGACCTACAAGTAGCACCTGTTTTTGCTAACGGAAGGAAATCCAAAGAGGATTACTGCTTTTATAAACAATGACAAAAAGCAAAAATTGCATTCAGTGTTTGCTTTGCAGTGAGCTGATACAAAGGCAGGGTGCTCCCTGAACCGCGAGAATTTCCGCGCCAAGCTCCTTCTTTTGGAACCACGCTCGCCCTCTCAATGCCAAGCAGCCATACTTTGAACTGTGTGAGTATCTGTGCTTTATCTCAATTTACTTCGTGCATCTGTCAGCAAGATGTGGTAGGGTATCAGAAAGCCCTAACAGAGTCCTGACCAGTAGTATGGCTCAGTTGGTTGGACGGCATCCCAGGAACTAAAATGTTGCCAGTTAAGATTCCCAGTCAGGGCACATGCCTGGGTTGTGAGTTCAGTCCCCAGTTGGGGGCACTACAGAAGGCAGCCTATCGATGTCTCTCACATTGATGTTTCTTTCCCTCTCTTCCCCTCTCTCTAAAGTGAAATGCTTAAAAAATTTTTTTTAAGAAAAGAAAACCCTAAGAGAGCTTGTAGGGGTGTTACCCTTAGTGTAAAACTGGATGTAATTAAGTGTCCCGATGGCGGTGAACAAAATAAAGACATTGTCTGTGCATTGAATTTTAGGTCTGGGAATGCTCACATTTTTTTCATGGAAGTTAATGGAATTGCTTTTTAGCTTCCTGATATTGTGGCTTACAAAAGATTTCATAGGAATGCTTCCTTTTTGTATAGTGGGGGAAACCTGTACTGAAAAGTAAACCTATTGTTACCTTCCTATTCTCAGATACGGCATCCATCTATACAAAGAGTATATAAATCCACGTTTGCACTACTTAGTGAGGTGATGACTCTGATGATGTGATTCTCATTTCACTGAAAGGAACCTGAGATTGTTCTGATCCTGTGGGTCAGAAACCCTACATTTGGGATCAAAGAGGAGACAATGCTGTCTCTTAGAGTGTCATATCTAGCGATCCAATATTGTTACTTGACCTGCAAGGGTGGGTTGAGGTAGATTCAAACAGTTATATCACTCTACATGCCAATATGTTTTCCAACAAAATCCGTGGTAAATCCATGACTACACACGGTGTGCATGGAGTAGGATTTAAAAGCTAAATATTGGAAATGAACGTGGTTTCCACTTTGCATTTTTGCCCAAAAGTTATTCATAGGCAAGCTCTTTATTCAAGTCTCCCTACTGAATATATGCTCCACGTACAAGGAGAGCGGCCCCATTCCATGTTCCCAGATCCAGGAAACTAGACCATTTATTTTTTCTTTCCTTATCTGAAACAGTTTATTCTTCCAGTGTTTGTTCCTTGAAGACATCCTTTGTGCCCGGTACTTTTCAAGCATCTGGAGGGTACAACAATAACACAAACAGACAGAAATTTTTCCCTCATTGGAACTTACATTCCAAAAGGGAAGGAAGTGACAGACAATAAATAAGATACATAATAGACCATGTAGTGATAAGTGCTAAGGGAAAAAATAAAAATATGAAAGAGAAGGAGCATAGAAAATGATGCAGGGTCATTTCGCCTGTGCATTGAGAACATGCTGTGGAGAAACAAGAAGGAAGCAGGACAATCCTTTAGACGGAGCTGTTGCAAAATCCAAGTGAGAGACGGAGGTGGAGCTTGGGCCAGGAGGTGGCAGCGGAGGTGGTAACAAAGGGTTAATTCTGGATCTATTTTGTGCAGAGAAGAGACAGTACATGTTACATTACAGAACCAGGGGAGTAAGGGTTATGCCATGCTCTTGGTTTTAACAGGTGAAAGAAAGGGGAGAGAATAGGAAAGCACATTTATAAAGGAGTATCGGTAATTAGCTTTCTGCAAACAAATAAATGAACTCTTTGATGAATAAAGGAACCAGCTGGATTTAGATTCAAACACAAAGAACAGCCTGGAATGGCAAATAACTTTCTCGGAGATAACGTAAAAGTTGTGTGTTGATGAAGGCAGGCACTATCTGGTTTTATATTCGTGATAGTAGAGACATTAAGGTTAATTAGAAAATTATTGCAGGTTTTTCTTGGGAGGGAGTGGCCTTATTTGCCAGTATATGTTCTTTTGCCCACCAACATTCAGAATTGTTTTCTCATTGTTTTAAACTCAGCATGTAGTAACACATAGAAAAATTATGTGTTATTCTAAACAGACTGGATGTGTTATTTTAAACAGACTGGAACTAAGGCAAGAAGTTAAGCTGTTTTGAATGTTTTCTTTCTCTTGCCCTTATCTAATTCTTGAAAATTTCACCAGACATGAGTGGAATTCAACCAGTTAAGAAATAAGCATTAAGTTAGAAATAGAAATAACAAATATTTAATTTTAGGCACACAACAGGCATGAGATCCCCACTAACACTTTACAAGCACACACACTACATGTGCATATAATTCTTTATTTGTAATAAAATTTCCTATGGACTCTCTGAGGTCATTTTGTCAATAACATTCTTGACCAGACAGTGAGGTTATCATCCCCTCCTTTTTACGTAGTTGGAAACTGCAGTTCAAATAAGGGGACTTTTCCAAAGTCACCCACTAAATCAACTTGTAAGGCAGGACTTGAGCCCCAATGTTTTAGATGGTAATATTCTCCCACCGCCACATCTCCCCAACATATAAATTATATATCCTCTAATTCTTTTTGTTGTAGTCTCATAAACTTCCTTCTTTCTTTCCTTAGCAGAAACATGTAGAGCCTGTCTAGAGAGCTCATTGTGCTGGTTTTGTCTGCTCTAGCGGCCATGCTTGACCAGTAGGTTTTCACATAGAATTTGAAGGTTATGGAATTTGAAGCACTTAATTTTGTATTGTCCCAAAGATATATTTTTTTCTCACCTGCTATCAAAATCTCATCTACTAACCCTTCAAACTCAGATTAAAATCTATGAGATTTAGTTTATTTTGAAAGGACCATATAGGTTACCTACAGGATAATAAAGAAATCATAATCTCTATTCATTACATCTTAAGAGTAACATTGTCTGTGATATTTGCAGACAGACAATTTTCTTCTGATTGGTTTATCGGTTGTTTCCTTTAGTGTCAGGATTCAACATCCCATGGTCTCCCATTATTTTCCTTTTTCTTTGGTTATTCTTGTGAAAAGGCCAGACTGGTACGGAACTATCCAGACTGTAATCCGCATAGCTGACTTCTGTGTTCGGAACACCATTATGGAAGCAGACAGCTTGCTGATTTTAGAGATCTTTTCCATATGCAGTAATTCACCACGGTTTTTCAAAATTGGTGCATTTATCCCTGCAATAAACATTTCAGCTTATTAATAAATTTTTGTATCTGTTGTTACCAGGGCTGTTCAACATTTTTCTTGAAAGATAAGGGGAAGTGCCTGGCATGGGGACATCATTTCATTAGGAAAATGAAAGATGCGTTACATTGGAGAAGTGGGGGTCATAGCAATGTGTACAAAATATGTTGGGGTTTTAATGTTCAGCGATATTGAGTGGGAGTAACAAGGGCACTGGGGACCACCCAGGGCGTGTTCTGCCCTTGGGGAATGAACACAGAATTCTCTTCTTTTCCTTTCTTTCCTGAAATTTGTCACCGAGGTATTTTTAGTTCAACAAGAGTGAGTGACTCTGCTTGCTGAGCGAGGGGCTCACACACTATACTGTGGAAAATGCTATTTATTATTGATACTGCTATGCATATTCTATGGCATATAAAACACTCTAAAATTTCTACTGGTGCCTTTGGCACAACTGAGAAAAGAACTTTTTGAAAGGAAAACATTGCCTCACCTCCAATAAATTAATAACAACTCAATATGAGGTTTTTAAAAGTAACTAAATGCATTCTAGCTATTTGCAAAGGGATTTTAGGCTATATGCAAATACACAGCTCTAAAAATTTCAATTTTGGGATTAGCATTTTGATGCTTTCTCCCCCTTAGGTTATGCTTGCCCTACCTAAAGTGTTTATATTCTTTCTAAAATTCTGTATATGAATAGATAGGAAATAATTAACTCTCATTTGTAAAGTGTTATATAATTTGCAATTCTGTGTTTTGTTGTTTATATCCATTTTCTCTTGTTAACTGTGGAGAAATGTCATAGTCTGGTTATTAGTCTGTGTTCCAGATTAAAAAAAATACTGACTCTTGGGAAAGCTGCCGCTCAGGCTATGCCATGTGCTGGCTCACCTAGAAATGAAGATGTCGTTTATGTCCCAGCCCCTTCGAGATTTGTTTTAGGCTCTGACTTTTATCTGCCCATTGCCTCCCTGCACAATCTCTGCAGATAGATACTTCAGTCGGCCCATCTGTTCCTTCAACTCTCCTTCTGAAACTTTGCTGTTGGACTATTTCTGTGTGTCCTATTTGCATTTAGATTCTGAAACGCCATCCCTACTCTTTGTCCTCAGAGTGCGTAAGACAGAAAATCAGACATAAATCAAATACAGAAAAAATGATTCCCCGTCTCCGTATTGGCTACCTATCCTCGGAGGTATTACATCAGGAGAAGATGGGACCATGGTATTCCTATGCCTGTATCTGCACAGAAAGATGGGCTTCCAAAGCCTTGGGTTTATGGCATTTTCTTTAGCATCTGCTGCATGGGTTAACGTTTTCAAGTCATTTTAAGCACTCTGGTTCTCATTCTCCTGATAGAAAAATGTCGGTTACAATCTCTCATTTTCTGACAAAGCTATTATGAGGAGCCAATGGTCTGTGAAAGTGAGTATTTTTTTGCTTTGTAAAGCTCTATGTAAGGATATATCAGCTATTATAATTATCATCTCCACAGACCTCCTCAGAGCAATCAGTGGCAAGTGCTACTGGTAATGAAGACAAGCATTTGAAGCCACAATGGAATATTATGCTCTCCCCTGTGACAGGTATGAACCTTCAGCAAGAAACTCAGATGCTCGTATATGAAAAATTCAGTGTTTTTGTTCCTTTAAAATAAGTTTGGTTTGAATCTGTGTCTCATCCCTCCAGATGGGCAGGACATACAAAAGCACAATGTTTTAAGACATGCCTAAGCATCAGGGCGGTCAGTCCCTCTCGTGATCAGCCTGTCTACACGTGCACCGCCTGCAGACCTGCCCCATCACCCCTCATGAGATGGGTCAGGTGGCTGTACTGTTTCCTTGTCAGGCTTGAGCTACAAGGTCCTTAAGATCCCTGAAGATCTCAGCATCTTGGGCCTAGTGCTCTTAGATGGATCAGCCAGTCATCCCCAAGAGGTATTAACATCTTCCTGGGTGCTTCTCAAGTTCCAGGTTAACTGCTGCCTACAGGCCTCTAAAACTTCCAAGGTTTCTCCAGAGTTCAAGTTCTCTTCCTCTCCAGACTCTCAAAGACACCACCTTAATCTCCCTCCCCATCTAGAACTGTCCTCCCCTCTTTGAACTGTTCTGTGTCTTTGACTCAGGTTCGGTTTTGGTTTAGAAAGAATCCTGAGGGAAGGGCATGAAGAGAATCCGACGACCTTTGTGTAATGGTAGAAGCCAAAAAACATAGGGGAGATGAACACAAAGGAACGTGTCAGTAACTGTATGTGTAACGAGCACTTTGGGTGTGGGTTGTTAAAACACAAAATAAGGTTGCCTGACCACCATTCTGGAGTGCAGAAAGGTACTAACCAATAGGTTGACTTGATGGTGCGCTCCCTGGTTATTATACCATTTTTTCCATAAATTTCTGTTATATAAAACAGGTTAATATCACATGCAAGAGTTCAGCAGGTTGGATGAGAAAGTTAAGGATGAGAGAGAGAGAGAGAGAGAGAGAGGCTGAGAGACAGACTCTAGGGAGGGAAAAAGGGGATGGGGAGAAGGAGAAGGAAGGGAGTGAAGCAAATCAGTCAATGCATATAGTAGTAAGTTGGTTAGAAAAGACAAGTTCTGGTTGACCTTCACACAAGAGGTGATTGAGGAATGGTAATCTGTGGAAAAATAGTTTGTTTTATAATCCCAATCTTTCACGGAGATAATGAATAAGTGAAGACAAAGTGTAAGGAAAAAAGTAATGCGCATTCAAGACATAGCGAATCTTAAATGCTTTAAAATATGTTTAACTTATATTTTTTCTGGTTATAAAAACTATAAAGATTCATTGTAGAAAATGTGGGAATATAAAGAAGAAAACCAGCATTACTCATAATCTATTACACAAACATGCATATATAATAAAAATGGCTTCATCAATTAACTTTATGTATATACAATTTCTTCATGCCTTGAAAATTATTTGAATAGGTCATTTTAATGGTTATTAATATCCCTTCTATAAACATATCATAAGCTGTATAATTAATTATTCTCTTTTTATTGGATATTTAAGTTTTTCCGTTCCTTCAATTTTATAAATTGCACAATTAAAAATCTATGTACATAAATTTTATTTTCATTTTAATCATTTCATTGTAAAGATTTCAGGAAATTAAAATTATTTAATCAGAGAAAGAAATATATTTATTGCTATATATATGGTGATAATTTTATCATTGATTAATTTTTGAAAACTTTTAATCTATTTCTTCTTGATCATAAAAAAAAACCTTCGTTCATGAATTTAATGATAGGAATCCACTTTGTTCTCCAAACATAATCTTTATGAAGACCATAGAGGCCTCTGGAATTAGCCGTGTCTTAACCTTTACTCACATTGTTCTTGTTTCCTGGTATTAGGAGTAAAATTTGATAAGCAGATATCATGATTACTTTCTCCTGACCTGGAATACAATTCAGTATTCTCTCACTTGCTGCTCATCCATGAGAAGAGAGAACACCAACTGCTAGACCCGGGTCATATACCTTTTGGAAATCTGAGTTTCGGGGACGCACCAGGTAGCTTTCTGCCATACAGCCAAGCTCACTGTGGGTTAAACCCAGGTTGACGTGTATTGAAATTTGATATTTTACAATGAGAACCTTAAAGCTTTGATAATCAACGCGCAAGTCCATTTGCCCCACATGCCTCAAATCCAACATCCTGGTTTTCCCCAATTTGTGCAGGAACTGAAAGTCAGCCTGTTAATTCAAGTGTGAGGACTTCCTAGCACCTCACTCTGATCCCATCTTGCTGGGGGCCTTTGGAAAGTCACTTGAGACTCCCCAGTGCTTCTGACACACAGTAGGTAAAATAGCTGCTCTGGGCAGGTGAGACTCAACCTAAATAAAACTCAAAGACTCAAAAAATAAAGGGGAGGAGCAATATTCAATCCCAATTTTACTTTGAGAATCAGAATCCGAAGCATTTTTATTCGTGGGATTTGTTTCCCGAATATTATGTGCTGCCTTAAACAAGAGAAGAAACTGTGCCTATATGTCGTGAGACATTCTCAGAAGAGCACTGGACTTGTCAAACTAGTTTTAGTTTAGATGTGTTCTAACTGTCCCCTAGCACTGTGGCCATAAGGCCACTTAACCTCCGAGATTTTTCTCTGTTGAAAAGTGGTTAGAGTTACATCTTGTGAGGATTCAGTATGGTAACAAACATGAAAGCATTTTGAAATCTGCAAAGTATTAGAATAGAAAACGGGACAAACATGAAAAATACTAACTTTGGAGTAAGTCAACAGACCAGCTCCTGGCCAAAAACAAAAACAAACAAAAAAAAGTGTGATCTTTCAGGCCAGATAATAGGCAATTCCAAGGGCTTTTTACTTGGCTGGTCTCAAGGAAGAAAGCTGCCTTCCTCCTCCCAGACTTGGGGCACAGCCCCATGCCCTGTGCAGTCAGGGACTCAGGACCACCTGGTGTATCCTTAGCCCTGGCATCTCCATTTGGGGGTTTCCTAATGCGGGAGGGAGGGAGTTGAGGACAATTTTCTGCACACTTCCTAGTACTCAGTGCTTTTCTACCCTAGCCCTCCCCCATCCCCCTCTTCCTGGCCCAGGGGATAGGACTTTCCATCCTTTCTTAGCCTGGGGCGCTATGGCTGAGCGCGCCTGATTGGTCAGATTAGAATTCCAACCTGGAGGGGTTTTGGACCTCCTGGAGAGTGTGGCCTACTTTAAAATGCTGGTTTAAAGGCAGAGTCATATTCTCTTGGACTCTCTGTAATATAGGAAAATTTTATGAGTTGTTTTCTTCTCTATTTTCTGCATAGTCACTGATTCATAACTCAATTGTCTATTCCAAATAATGGTAAACATCTTAATGTTGGATTTCTCTGTTTCATTTTTTAGATCTTTGAGATGTTTAGATTCTCTTTCTGTCATTCTTTACTGTCTCTTTTTAAATTTTTTCCTCTATGGTTTTATTTTAGTCATTTCTTTATAGCTTTAATACTTTGTAGAATTACTTTCTGGGGTTCCTTTCTTATTAAAATAAAAATATTTTAGGGCCAAATGTTTACCTGATTTCCATCTATTTGTTAACTTATTTTGTATGCATGTTTTCTGTGTTGCATATCACATGCTTTTTTTTTCTTTTCTTTTTTCCTTCCTCTTATTAAAATGAAATTCATATACCATAACATTAGCCATTTTAAAGTTTACAATTTAATGGCATTTAATGTATTTATAATCTTGTGCCATTGTCACGCAAGTTCTAAAACATTTTCATTAGCGCACAAGAAGTCCGTGTAGCAATTAAACGATCATTCCTCACAAATTCTGTGACCTTCTGTGTCTGGCTTCTTTCAGTTAACCCAGTGGGCCACGTTGTAGCATATGTATCAGTACTTCTTTTCTCTTTATGGCTGATTGACGTTCCATTGTTCATGCAATTGATTTATCTATTCACCCACAGATGGGCATCCGAGTTGTTTCCACCTTCTGGCTGTTGTGAATAGTGCGGCTATGACCATCTGTGTACGTGTATTAGTTCAAGTATCTGTTTTTTATTCTTTTGTGGATATACCTACTAAGTGTGGAATTGTTGGCGTTTCAATGGGAATTCTACTCTTCACTTTTTAAGGAACAGACACTGCTTCCAGAGCAGCTGTAACATTTTACATTCCTATCAGCAATATACAAGCTTTCTAATTTCTCTACATCTTCATGAACGCTTGTTACGTTCTAGTGTTCTAATTGTCACCATTCAGGGAGCATGAAGAGCTATCTTGTTATGGTTTGGGTTTGTATTTCCCTAACAACTCATGGCATTGGATATCTTTTTATGTACTTGTTGACCTTCTTTGAAGAAATGGCTATTCAAGCCCTTCGCCCATTTTTGATTGGTTTGTTTGTATTTTTTGTTGTTGAGTTGTAAATGTTCTTTAATATTTTAGATACTGGACCCTCATCAGATATATGATTCGCAAATATTTTTTACATTCTGTAGGTTGTGTTTTTATTTTCTTGGTGTTTGATGCAGAAGGTTTTTATTTTGATATAATCCAATTTGCTTGTGTTTTCTTCGTTGCCCTATCATATACTTTTTTTTTTTGTACCATAGTCCAATTGCTTTTCTGGTCCTGCATTGCCATACCTCAAACCAGCTGTCTGAGAGGGCTTCCGGTTTTCATTTGTAAGGAGGCTTTTCTTTTCTCTTCTTTTGAAGCATAGCAGTCCCACTTATTTTAGGTTTTTGTGCTACCTGGCTTTCCTACATGAGTTCTGCCTTTGTTTGTTTGTTTGTTTGCTTATTTGTTTCAGTTATTATTCTCTTGCTATGTTTAACCAGTGTTCATGTATTTTTTTAAATTTTTAACTATTTGAAAGAATGACTTTACAGTATTTCAAAGGTCTGTGCTATAGAGTATTTCATGATGGCAAACTAGAGTCAACAGAAGTTTAAAGCAGGCCCTGAACTTACTTCCTCTTGGTCCTGACTATTGTTTTCCTCTTCTGCTTCGTGACCCGAGGTGACTTTCCTGAGTACTGAATGAGGAAGGTAGGGAAAGCGAGGGAGAAGGGAGCTGAATTATCCCATCTCTAAGAATGAGCTCTCCGCAGGACTTCAGCCAGGATATCCAAAAGCTCTGCGTTTATGACAGTGTCCTTTGGATCTAAATTTAATTTTTAAAGCACATGAGGGCAGGTATTTATTTCAGGAGGGCAGAGGCAGTGTGGTACTATAATAGAACGGAATGGGCTTTTGAGCTGGAACTGCCTTTGAAACCCGGCCCTGCTTCTTCAGAAGTGAGCCCTGGGACACTCTTTCTTAGCCTTCCCAGCCCTCGGTTCTCTCAGCCCTGGTTTTCGGGGTTTTAAAAATATTTTTTTTGCCCTTAACTATGGCATTTTATGAGGACACAAAATAATAACGGTGAAGCTCTGTATGTGGTAAATATTTACCAAACGTTAATTCCATTTTATTATTTTATGGCTCTTATTACAAAGGGAAATATCGGCTTATAATGTGGTAATCATAACTTTGTTGAGGTCGGAAATATTCATGTTAGGTTTATCTAAGATTCAAGTATAGAACTTCTAAATGCAGAATGTTTAACTCCCCGGGAGCTGCAGGGAAGCACAGGCCAACCTAGAAAACAGCAGTTGTATATGGCAGAACTTAATACATTTCCTCCTCATCTCAAACCCACTTTTTCCCTGCTTCACACCCATGTTCTGATGAAAAAAGCTAGAAGCTTTCCTCTATTCTAAAACAGAACTGAGAAAACACTACTAGAACTAATATTTAGATATTACGATTCAAGAAAAACAAGCATACAGAAGCAAGAGCTATCAGAGGGGGGAATTAAAGGTGGCGAGTGTCATAAAATATTAAAACACGGTTTAATCAGAAGTGAGATATGTAAGCAAGCTTAATTAGAAATACATATTATGATTTGAGTTTAAAGTATAAAATGAAAAATTAAAGCAATCTTACCAGATACATAATCAGTGAGGAATAATGTCTTGGAAAATGAGTCTGATATTGTAATTGGTGTGTGCAATTAAAATTAATTAATTATAGTTAACATTCACGCATGCAAATATGAAATCAACAAATTCCAAACATTAAATTCATAATTATAGTGTCTCTAGTATGATGCTATGAAGAAGCAAGAGACTGCTCTGTCATGGGTGGTCTCCCTCAGCTATAATGTGCTGCTTCTGACCAAATCAGGGAGATACTCTGAACAGAATGTCTGGGCCATTGTGACTATAGGAACCGCTCCCTCGTCTAAATTATTTTAAATTAAATTCACAGTGATGTTTGCCTGTGTCAAATTCTCTATCTTATCATATCTCAAATTTAAAAAGCAACTTAATTTTAATTAACATGTCATTGTAGGTGTTCTAATATTAATGTTTCCTAAGCCCTTTATAAGATTCACCAACAACGATTTTATGATGAAAGGACCCAGGAGGCAGATACAAAGTTGGGAGGGTATTTTTAGGGATTTCACTGTTGATTTTACAAAATACTAAAGACAGAAGTACAATGTTTAAGATTCCATAGTGAGGTGGGAATGAAGTTATTCTAGTAAGTAGAGAGGGTGAAAGGAAAGAAGAGAATATTTATCCATCCATCCATCCATCCATTTCTCTCTCTCCTATCTCTGTCTTTCTCTGTCTTTCTCTCTCTATATATATATACATATATATCCACATATATATATGTACATATATATCCGCACTCACACACACAGAGGGTGGAGTAAAAGGTTTGCACTAGTGAATATGCAAAGCACAGTTTATTGTATTATTGTTTATTATTTTATTATTTATTTGTATTATAACTGTAAACCTACTCTTGCCCACCACTGTGTATATGTATTTTTTATATATATGTATAAATATATATATACACACACACACACATATATATATATACACACATACATATATATATGTGTCTTAAAAGCACAATTTAGGGGTTATCTTTTCTACCAAACAGAAAAAAAATTATGGTTATAACTTTTTGTTTTATGTTATTTCTGCTTTTACAAATTAATATCTACATTCACAAGTTTGTAAAACATCTGGGTTCAAATCAGTTGTGCCTAGTAAAATGAACAAACTTGCAGTCATCAAGAGAGAATGATGACCCTCGTTGGGCAGATGAGAAGCTTAACATAGCATTAAATAATCACGGAATGATCATTTTGCCCTACTCCCAAGTTATCCTGAACATAGTCCCTAACAGTACGTTTCTGTGTTTTTGACATTTATGTAGATGGAACCTCCTGCTGGTATCACTGTGTCTTGTTCTTCTGTTCAATATTGTGTTTGTGTCATCCACGGTATTGCTTAATCTCCTTCATTTTTTATTTGATTTCTGTATTCCATTCCATTGTGCAGATATAACATATTTCCCATTGTACTGATGAACAAGTTTAGAGTCCTTTTGCTATGTAAATTTGGTATACATATGTATGAGTTATTTATTGCTGCATAACAAATTACCACCTCTGCCATATTCTATTGGTTAGAAACAAGTAACTAGGCCAGCCGACACTCAGGGGAGGGAATGACACAGGGACATGCATAATAGGAGGTGGGCCTTTTTTGGAAGCTGCCTAGCACAACATATTATACCGATTTTTTAAAATAAATGAAATCTCACTTTACAAATGTCTCTGCCAGGTTTAATCCCTGAATAGTAGCAGTTCTGTAGTAGGAACTTTGCTTAGCACTGAAAGCAAATAATCTCTAATCTTCTTAACTATCCAGCAGTATTATTATCCTTCTTTTACAATTTTAAGGAAGTATGGCTCTGCAGGGTTAAGTAATTTGCCTTTGGAAATTCTGGTATGTGAGAGAGACTATACCATGTGCTTCAGAACCACTGTTGTCAGCATGCTGTGTGAACATCATAATAATAAGTATTAGTGATTATAGAAAATAAGTATTGCTGTTGCTTACACTAATTATTATGGTCACCTCCTATCTACACCAAACACAAAATACAATCAAATGACTTTCCTTTAGAACTCATAGTAGATGTATTCCCAAGGGTAAAAAGTGATAGTTTAGCTCTACTTCATATCACCATATATGAATAATTCTGTGAACTTTTGATTCTTTGAAACATTAGCTTGGAACCTATAATTCAATAACACGTAGGTTCTCCTACCCAAGGTTAGTACCATTCCATGGTTTACTGCAAAGAGTAATGCCGCCAGTATGTGTAGCATTGGGCCAATTTAGGTGCGGACAGTATTGACAATAAATTCTACCAAACGTTTAGACATAAAAGCACATTTTATCTCATTGTGTTTTCAAAGTTAGAATAGAGAGAAATTCTCCTTTTTTGGCTTTGTTTTTGTTTTTCATTTTCTTTTAAGTGGTAAGTTCTCTTCTTATATAGGTATTCTTGCAGGGGTGTCCGGCCTTTGGTGTCTCTGGGCCACACTGGAAGAAGAGTTGTCTTGGGCCACACATTAAATACATTGTGACATGTAATCACAAAAAATTCTCATAATGTTTTAAGTAAATTTATGATTTTGTGTTGGGCTGCATTCACAGCCATCCTTAGTCACATGTGGCCTGTGGGCCTCAGGTGGGACACCCTGTGTGAAAGGATAGCATGGAAGAATCTGGAATTGACAGCCATGTCTGGCAACGCCCACCGCATTTCATTGCTGACTGAAGGCCACAAAAGTCTGTATATAGATTTCATTGCACATAAATATGTATTTTGGAGAACACTTATTTATTTATTTATTTTTAGAGAGGGGGAAGGGAGGGAGAAAAAGAGGGAGAGAAATATCAGTTTGTGGTTGTCTTTCATGTGGCCCCCACTGAGGACCTGGCCCATAACCCAGGTATGTGCCCTGACTGGGAATCGAACTGGTGACCCTTTGGTTCTCAGCCTATGCTCAATCCATTGAGCTACACCAGCCAGGGCTGGAGAACACTTTTTCCTATCAGCATCTCTTTCTTGAACAATTTTAATAACCTTCTAGCTGTACTCTTTGTTTTCATGCTTATTCCTCCTATTTGTTTATTTACTCATTCAGTGAATATTTATTAACCTTCAAGGTGTTTGCTTCTGTAAATCTTTTAAAAATGCATGTCTCATCATGTCACTTCTCTGCATGGCTCATTATCATCTTTAGGACATATACCAAAATGTAGACTAGAGAGCTTCAGGCCCACCTGCTCACCCCACCTGCTATTGTGAACACATAATTGGGGCGTCCCAGGTAACTTTTCTACTTCAACTGCTCTATCCTGTTTTATTCCTACATCATTTCCATTGCTTTTCTTACCTGGCATGTGCTGGTATTTTTTATTGTATTAATACTTTAAAGCTCAAACAAATCCTTACCTCCTCTCTAATTTCTTTCTTTTTCATTCCCTTAGTGTTTTGTTTATAACTCTATTAACACTTTTTTCACTGTCCCAATTTTTATCTGTTTTTTATTACTCAAATATGCATAAAAATATTTCTACAACAAAAGATTAAAGTAGCATGTATAAGCCAAAGTGATCACCCAGGTGATTTACTGGGGTACCTATTATTAACAGTAATATTCCACGGGTCCTCACATAAATCACTGGGTGTCAACACAATCTTTCTTGCATGTATTACCTAGCAACAACGTTATTTACCTTTGGCGAATGGAACCTTTCACTCAGCCATCCCTTGTGTTTAGTGCAAGAAAACCAAATTGGCAAGTGAATATTCTCCAATTCCATATACCCCAATTCCATTTTTGGGGTACCATGAATATGTTCTTTGATAAAATATGTTTTCCTATTTTAGGAAGCTTTAAATTAGCCACGTTCATGGTTTTAAGGACAAGGATCAAAAATTCTGTGAGGGACTGCTTAGAGGAGTGAACCCCTCCTATATCCACCCTAAGTTCCTGGATTCATGTAGTTGGGTATAGGGAAATGCCGTCATTTATTGGTCACTGGTTTAAGGGTTTTTTCACATTCTTTACATAATATCCTGACCTTGTATGGTAGGATCTCCCAGCTGTGATACAACTGTTCCTTTAGGAGGCCATTTCACCCCTGTAGCAAGCCAACTGCCTCCGGGTGATGGGATGCAAGGTAGACCAGTGAATGCCCTAGGTTTTAAGGCCATTGCTTACTTTATTATACAGTGAGGTTCCTCAGCATTGACAAATGGTGTGTGGTACCATGGCAGAGAATGCATCATTCTGCCAGTCTAAGATGAGGCTGATGGAAGAATTGAGGATGGACTTGCATTCAGAAAACTTATCTGTTTCTATAAGGACAGATTGCTGTTCCTCCCAAAATGGAAATGGTCCAATGTAATCAACCTGTCCCCAGGTGGCTGGCTGAGCCGCTCCACCCATCAGTTCTGGGAATGATGCCATATCAGTGCTTAGGTTTGACCTGTGTTATTAGCAATTTGCATACTCAGTAGGTGCAGCAGTCAGCTCATCCATGGTGAGGGAGGATTTCATGTCTTCGAGCCTCCATGGAACACTCATGGCTGCCAATGTTCCTGAGTCCATTAAGCAAAACCTGGGGTAGCTGAGAAAAGAGGCTTACTCTTCTCAGGATGAGCCCTCTTTTCCACCTGGTTATTGACAGCCTGAGTAACAGAGAATTCAACCTGTAAGCATTTTCATGGACCACAAACATATCTTTATTTTATTTCCATTCGGAGACAAGCATCCATATATTTCTTCCATAGACTTCCCAGACACTGATTGTTTAATCTTATTCAGTAACTATGGGAATTCAAACCACGTGTATTTTCATTTATCTAGAATTTATTTGATTATATAAATTAGTAACACCTTAGTAGGCTACTCATATATTTCATTCCTATGCGCTCTGTAAAAAATTAGTTACTGTCTTACATTCCTGAACGTCAAAACACTTTGATCGCAACTCTGTCCCTGTGGGTTATTGCAGTAATTACACCCACCTTGTAGGAATAATTAAGTACCACCTGCCACTCCAGGATCATATTATTCTCACTGAAATAGGGAGCCTAAATTCATAATGGTGAAATGAGAACCCAAATTCCCCCTTTAACTCCAGACTGAATAGACCACAATAGACAATCACCAATAATAGAGGTTTATAAGGATGCTGATGTTGCCTTTATCAAAGCATTTTTTGAAGATGTAGTAAAAAGAGTTTCCTTTGAGCCCCCTAAAGGTTAGGATCTATTTCAACATGCCCGGATCACTAAGCCTTCAAGTTCCTTTCTCTATTGTATAGCAGAGAAGTCCTGGAATCTCAGACTCACTGAATTTAGTTTACCACTGAACTCAAGCTCAGTATACCAACTAAGAAACCTTTTAAATCCACTCCTACATCATGCATCTGTGTATTTTGACCTCCTTTGACTAAAATCCTTAGAATTTAAGTTCTACCCATGTTTCCGGATTTCTCTGGGAACAGGATGTAATTATCCCTCTGGTGCATGGAGGGATTTAAGCCTCCCTGTGGGCCAGGGGGCAATAGACAATAGTACATTTGGGCTCCAAGGTAAATGAGCATCTCCTTGGAAGAACTTGGCCTAAACAGGACCACAGAAATGTTTACGTGCAATGGAAAGCTAGTTTCCTTCTATGGTGGAGAAGAGATTTTTCTGTTGGGGAAGGAAGATTTGCAGTTCGACTATTTCAGTTTCATCATCTGTGTCTGTTGAAATGTTCTCATTCTAAATATCAGAGTCCTCACTTATTCCTAACTTTAGAACCTTGACTTTGGCATAAATCCTTGGCACAGGCAGTGCATACATCTATATATCTCCGTGGATATGTATTTTCATACATATGTACTCATATATATTGATAAAGAAGTTCTGAAGATCAATTGATAGTGCACAATATATTACTGTCACCATAATAGTAATCACATTGGGAAGGAGTAGAATGGTATTTTGGATTAAAGTAAATAATAAAAATAAAATTGGGAAGGAAAGCTTTTTTAAGAAATGACAGATGGGAGTCAAAACTTGTTTGTGGTAAGAGGATAAGTTAATGATTAATTGTAATATTCTATGTCCCTTTTCTAATTTTATTCACAAAAGAGATGCTTTTGTTGGTTATGAATATGGATTTATATTTTGTATTCATAATCTGCCACATGTCAAACTCTTAGGGTAATTTCTACAATTTATATGATATGTGTGAAATCAATTGTCATCATTTTACTTTTTGATGTTTAAACTTTGCATCTTAGAATAATTTTCTACCATCAAGTTACATGCATATTATCCCATTAAATATTTTAATGCCACCATATATATTCATATGGTGTTACTTATCTTCTTGGCACCAGCTTCTTAACCTCTCTCTCTCTGTCTCTCTCACTCTCTCTCAGTTTCTTACTAAATCTCCCTCCCTCACACCCTCCCTCTCCACACCTGCCTCCCTCTTTCTCTAACTTTATTTTTTATTTACTTGAAGGAGTCTGACTTTGTGTCAACACCATTTATGGACTTCCCCATATTTTCAACAATTATTTGAAATTCCATTTACATAAGTTAAACTGCTGTAAATTAATGAGTCTAATTGTGAGCTCTATTCTGTTCTGTTAACCTATTTTTTCACTAATACTAGACTGTTTTAATTACTATTACATAGTACTATGTTTTAAAATCTGAAAGATCTACCCTATCTCTCACAATTTTACTATATAATAATCTACATTATCTCCCAGATAAAATAGTCCAAGTTGTTGCTAAGTGTCTTAACACTTTGCCGGGGCTCTGGCTCTACATTAGGAGCTATTTGCATCTAGAAATGTGACATGAATTTTTCTTTGTTTATATCTTGGCTTATGTCCTTCACTGAAGTGTTCTAGTTTTCATAACTTCACTTTAAAGTTGTCATTCCTGATTTATTAAAGTTTTAATTTTACTATAAATGACTCAACTTTCTAGTTACATTCTTTAATAAAGCTGGTATCAGGGAAAGCATTTGATTTGTTTATGTTGATCTTTTTGTTAATACCTAGTTACTTGAACTTTGGTTTTTCTATGTAGAAAATGATATTAATGGAAACAAGTGACATTTTATTTCTTCCTTTCCAGTAACTAGTTATTTTTCTTGTCATTTTCGATTCATCATATACTACATTGCACTGTAAAAAGTAATTGTGATTGTGTTTCCTGTTTTCTTACTCATTTGATTGTAGTCAGAATGTATAAAACATTTTATCATTAAACTTTTACTTCATTAGATTTCTGACAGAAATATCTCTATATTATCTAAAATTACATTATTATCTATATTATCTTTATATTATCGATATAAAATTTCCTTTTATTTTTAGCTAATATAAATAAAATTTGACTACAGATGTTGAGCGTTTTACTGCTTTTGGCATCTAACTGATATCATCACATCTTTTAATCTGTTTGAGTTTCCTAAAGTAGTAGAATAGCCCAATGTTTTCTGAAATGAAACTACCTCTGCATTTCTAGAATAAAGTCTGCTTGGTGTAGTAATCTTTTAATACACCTATAGATTTGTTGGTTAGAGGTCTCCTTAGATTTTTAATTGTGTTTATATCTGTGCTTGCTTATACATTTGAATTTTTGTGGTACCACTCTAATAATTTGGCATCTAGTTATGAAAGACATGTAAAACAAATTAGAAGAAGTTTCATCATATTGTATGACTTGTGACTCTTTATTAAAGTTGAGATATTATATGATCAGGCATATGTTTGCAAAACAATGCATAACATATTCATACTCTGTGGCAGGCATCGAGTTGAGCTTAGACATGGGCTAATGTAATCCTCTTAAAAGAAGGCACTTGATACTGTTATTACCTCCAGTAACAGAGATAAGGAAGTGGAGGAATATAGAGGATCTGTTACTTGTACATAATACCCTCGGTGGTGCATGGATTAGAAATCATACAACCTAAATGTACCTTGCTACTTCGAGCAATCTTGATTCCCATTTATAACTACCTAAAAAGTTATTTTTAAAATACATGAAATATTTATTTATAATCTCTAATGTGAAAGGCCCAGTTAAAGAATAATGACTCAATCACTGCTTATGTCTTCACCACCTTGTTTAAGAAATAGAGTAGTATCACTAACACTTACAATCTCTGTGCTCCTTCATATCGTCCCAGCTCCTCTCCAGAGATACTACTCTCTTGAATTTTGGGTTAATGAATCCTACACTTTTCTTCACAGTTTTATCCCTGTGCATTTATTCTAAAACTTTATCTACTTGTTTGCATGTTTTGACTTTTATATCAAGAGAATCAATAAATGGATTTCTTGGGGGCTCTATCCTTTGTTTTTATTGCTGCTTGATAATTGTTTATTGATTATACTGCATTTATTTATCCTTTCTTTTATTGATAATTATTTGGTTTATAAAGAATTCTTTAGCATCACTGTTCATAGTTTTGATCTTCTTTTTCTTAGATAAGTCTCTTTAACATTTCATATAATAAGGGTTTAGTGATGATGAACTGCATTAACTTTACCTTATATGGGAATAAAATACACTTAAAATAGAGAATTCTTTGGCATCACACCAATACTGTTTTGCATATTGCTGTCCATGTCTCCCGGCGCATATATGCATGCAGACCTTGTCTAGGCCATATACTTACCAGCAGACTTACTGCTGGGTTGTTGGATACGAACCTTCTCACATTTGCTAAGAAATGCCAAACTACTTTCCAAAATAGTTGTGTCCATGTACAGAAACACATAAGAGATTTTACTGCTCTATATTCTTTTTTCAAATTTTTTTTCAAATTTAAAAAAAAATGTAAATATTTAAATTATTTTAAACTATAGCCAATACTGGATATGAAACCTCTTTAATTATTGCTTTCCTGATGGTATTGAACATTTTCCCACATGTGTGTTGTCCATTCCTTGTCCATTGCCCATTTACCTTGTCAGATAACTTGTTTTATTGATATATAGGCATTGTTTGTATGTTCCAAGTATCAACCCTTTGTGGGGTTTTGGTGTTAAATAATGTTACTCGATCGCAGTCTAGTTGCCCCTGCACTGCCTGAGGAAACAGCAATGGCCTTCCCCGAGGCAGCTGTCGTTCAGGATAATGCGGAATCTCCTCAGGACCCACCCCCGCTGCCATCTGTGCTTCTAGACCACGGCTGTCAAACTCATTTTCACCGGGGGCCACATCAGCCTCGAGATTGCCTTCAAAGGGCCAAAATAATTTTAGGACTGTATACATGTAACTACTCCTTAACAGTTAAGGAGTTGAAATTAC
This sequence comes from Desmodus rotundus, assembly GCF_022682495.2. Taxonomy (NCBI): domain Eukaryota; kingdom Metazoa; phylum Chordata; class Mammalia; order Chiroptera; family Phyllostomidae; genus Desmodus; species Desmodus rotundus. The sequence goes on from NC_071394.1 coordinate 122,367,044, forward strand.
TTTTGGCCCTTTGAAAGCAGTCACGAGTCTGATGTGGCCCCCGGTGAAAATGAGTTTGACATGCCTGTCACAGCGGATTCAATACCATCAGGTTCCTGGAAGTGAGGTGAAAAGTGTAACCCATGAGGAAGTGCGCTGTGCTCATGAGGAAACTGTGATCACGCATACAGACTTAAATCTATGGGATATGGGTGGGGACTTATACTAAATGTGACGTAGTAACATTAGAAAGAACATAAAGTTGGATCAGGCTGAATTTATTGGCGTGGGTTTCCTAAGCTGAGATTTAGCTTTTAATGTTGCAGTTCAGGTTGAGAAAGAGCTGTAAGAGTGAGTTTGGTTATTGGCGGAAACATGGACCAAAGGTGGCCCACAGTGAACAAATTTGAAATAGCAGACATGGCGCGGATTAATGTAGAGGAAAGGATTCAAAGGCTAAAGGAAATGGAAAGACTAGATTGAATTTAGGCCTCCTCACCCACTCGGGGACACTCTGTAAGACATACCTTTCATTGATTCTGTGAGAAATCAATTTGGGAGGGGAGCCCTGGTGTTCTTAGAGAGCTCCACGATAGCTCTTCCCTGTAGGCCAGAACTCACAGTGGGAACTGCAGTTACTGAACTGGGAAACCTAAATGCAGGGGGAATAATTCATCCCTGGGTTTCAGGAGTCAAGTGAGGGCACCTCATCGCCAGAGCAAGGTGGGTGTGGTTACTGTAATGGAGAGCAGAGTCACAGGAGAAACAAGGATAGTTTGACTTGCGTAGACCTATGGCATTGGCTTATTGATCATGGTGCTCCTAGGGGTGAAATAGAGAGGAAGCTTACTAAATTCTTACTGGTCTGTAAAAGCAGAAAAGATCCAGGTCCAGTGAACAAAATCTAACTTTAACCATAGAAACAGAGTCACATCCCCTCAATTAACTCTGAGACTTGGGTTGGTTTACAGAGCCAGATCCCCTTGAATGAAGGAGAAGCCAGGTCCCCTTGAGAACGGACCCTGCTACAGTAATGAAAATGGATACTGTCGATCTTTCTCTCAGTCTTCCCTGAAGGGGCCTAAGGCCTTTTACCAGGATAACTGTACATTGGAGAACAGGAAGTAATTTTTATCCTCAGACATTCCGAGGACCGTTGGACACTAGCTCTGAGCTGACACTGACTCCAGGGGACAAAATGTCATGGGGGTCCACCAGTTAAAGCAGGGGCTTAATTAAGTAAGAGTCAGATGATCACTGGAGTTTTAGGTCACGGCCATCCCACAGTGGATCCAGTGGTCCCAAGCCCTTCCTGTGGTTATCTCCCAAATTACAGAGTGTATAATTGGAATAGACATAGCTAGCAGAATCTCCACATTGGTTTCCTCATCTGTGGACTGAGAGGGTTGTTATGGTGGGAGGGGCCAAATAGAAGCCACTAGAACTGCCTCTACCTAGTAAAGCAGTAAACTGAAATCAGTACGGCACTGCTAGAGGGAGAAGAGATTAGTGTCAAAGAGGCAAAAGTGATGATTCCGCCACACCCCCATTTAGCAAACAACCTACGTGGCCTGTGCAGAGGACAGATGGATCTTGGAGAATGGCAGTGGATTATAGTAAGCTGAACCAGGCAGTGACTCCAGTTACAGCTGCCGTACCAGATGTGATTTCATTGCCTGAGCAAATTAATACATTTGTTAATATATGGCATTCACCTATTGATCTGGGAAGTTTCTTTTTACTCTAATTCTGTCCATAAAGCCTACCAGAAGCAGTTTTCTTTCAGCTGGTAAGGCCAGGAATATACATCTTCATTGTCCTACTCTCCAGTTCTGCGTTATAATTTTGTTTGCAGGAATCTGAATTACTTTTCTCTTCCATAAGATATCACACTGATCCATTACATGGATGGCATTATGATGACTGGGCCCAGTGAAGATGAAGTAGCAACTATTCGAGGCTTATTGTCAAGATGTTTGTGTGTTAAATGGTGACAGTCCTAAATTTCAGGGGACCTTTAATATCAGTGAAATTTCTAGGTGATCAGTATGGGGCATTTTGAGATATTTCTCCTAAGATAAGTTGTTGTATCTAGCCTGTCCTACAATCAAACAGAGGCTCAATGCCTAGTGGGTCTCTTTGGATTTTGGAGGCTCCATATTCCTCATTTGGATGTGTTATTCATATCCACTGAGTGACCCAAAAGGCAGCTAGTTTTGATGAGGGCCAGAACAAGAGAAGACTCTGCAGCAGGTCCGTGCTGCTGTGCGAGCTGCTCTGCCGCTGGGGCCACATGATTCAGCAGATCCAGTGGATTTTAAAGTGTCAGTGGGAGATAGGGATGCTATTTGGAGCCTTTGGCAGGCCCTGTGGTTGAGTCATAGTGCAGGCCCTTAGGATTTGGGAGCAAAGCCCTGTTATTCTTTGCAGATAACTACTATCCTTTTGAGCAACAGCTCTTGGCCTGCTACTAGGTTTTAGTAGAAATTGAACACTTAATTATGGGCCATCAACTTGCCATGCCACCTGAGCTCCCATCATGAGCTAGGTGTTATCTGACCACCAAGTCATAAAGTCGGAGTGCAGAGCCACGCTACATTACGAAATGGAAGTGGCATATATGTGATCAGGCTCAAGCCGGCCTTGGAGGCACAAGTACTTATGTGAAGATGTAGCTCAAATGCCCATGGCCCCCCACCCCTGCTACGCTGCCTTCTTTCTCCCAGCCTGCACTGTGGCCTCATGGCAGGGGTGGAGGGTTCCGTGCCATCGATTGACATAGGAGGAGAGGATTCAGGCCTGAGTTACAGATGGTTGTGCATGGTGTACAAGCACCAGCAGAAAGTGGACAGCTGTAGCACTGCAGCCCCTCTCTGGGACACCCCTGAAGGACAGTGGTGAAGGGGAATCCTCCGAGTGAGCAGAACTTCAGCAGAACACCTGGTTGTGCACTTTGCTTGGAAGGAGAAATGCCTGATCAGCCATGCAGGTATATACTGAGTCATGGAATAAGGAACTAGGGAAATAAAAGGAAGCTATGTCAGAGCCACGTTGCATCATATTCCCATTTCTATAAAGTTTCTCTAATCGTGGTTCTCTTTAAAGCAAGTCAAAAGTCCATTGTTCCGTGGACAGATAAAGTCTTCTAGTTGCCATCCCTGAGCTTCCCGAGAGTCTTTAAATTCTGCTAATAAACCTCTGTAAGTGAGTCAGGGAGGCAGAGGGAATGAAGAAACTAAATATTCTTGTAGCTTGTCCTGGACCAATTCCCATGGCAGGAGTGGGTTTTGAGCATCTCAAAATCCATCTGCAGAAGGGACAACTCTGTCCTTCCTTCCCCTCCTTCGCACTCTGTAGTTACAATAAACAACACAGAACTCTTCATGAGCTCACACTGGTAGGCTCAGAAGCCCTTCACATTCGATATTCATCACCTAATAAAACGCTGTTGTGTGGGATGATTGCGCTGAGAGAGGGGGCTTGCGTGTGTGTTTGCCAGAATGTAGTTGGGGCTTTCAATGTTATGTTTTCTTCATTTGATCAAGTTGTAAAATGTCACCCTTTTATAAAAAGCCTTGAGATGATCTACAATAAAGTGGCATTAATTGGAATACGTAAAACATCTGAAATAAAAGTGACAGCTACATAACTACATAGAACCACATGAGAGCAGCAGAAAAAAAAATAGTACTTGTTTACTTGCAACCCCAAAGGGGAAACTGGATTTTAAAATATTGTACACCTTCCTGGGAAAAAATGCACCCCCACACATAACCTAAAGCACGGGCGTTATTTTGACACGGAGGGAATGAGGGAGCTTATTGAACTCACGAAGCTCCAGAGCTACACGTTCTGAACTGAGGTGCTCATTGGGATTCCCTGAGGAGGTTGAAACCACACAACGATGGAGACATTGGTTTGGTAGATCTGGGAGGACTGGAGGTGGGGGCCAAGGTTGATTATTTATGTTACTATGTTTCATGTTTATATAAAACATTTATATATAGGCATTTTATGAAATTATTATATTGACTCATATATGAAATATTAACTATAATGCAAACCCTCATGTTTCTGATGAGACAGGGACTCCCATAGAATTGACGTGAGTTTTTCTGGGTTGTATGATGGTGAGTTATGTTGACCATCTATGAGAAATGCTCATCTTCAATGTTCCTGAAATAATAGTATGATTTTTCATATGCATTTGTTATTTTTAGAAATTATAATTTTATTTGTATATATGCATGTTTGTCAAACATCAAAAAATAATCTGTTAAGTGATTCAAACAGAGGGGACTTAACATAAGAAGTTGGTGTCGAGTCTGGAGAGTTGAAGGAGAAAAAAGAAATGCTGAAATAACTCAGGGTCTGAATAAGTTGGGGAAAAGGAAAGGAGGAGGTGGGCTGCTGAACCTAGAAGCTCAAAGGAGGGTCCCCTGTGGAATTGGGGCTCACAACTCTCTGGGGTGTCCTTACCTGGCCTCTGATGGTTGAGCAGGACTGTGAGGGTCTCCTTGGTTCATTTGCAGTACTCTGAGGAGGGGTTGTCTCCCTGCTTTCACTAGCGTCTCTGAGAGATTGTGATGAGGCTGATTCTGTGTGTTCTGAAAGAGGCTGGGGGCTTTACTCAGCCACCCCTACTGGGGCCAACCACCATAGCTGGGTCCGGCCAACAGCACCAGCCCGAACAGGAAGCCAGTGTCTCCTCCCCGCTCTCTTCACTTTCCTGTGATGGTTCCTATAGACCTTACCGCTCACCACTGATGAATCTGGCAGCTGTTTCCCTGATGCCAGGATTTACCTTTATCTGTAATTTTGACTAGAATACTTCGGTTTCCCTGGACTCCGGCCACACCAACTCAAGAAGATGATTGCACAATTAACCAACCACTGCTTGAAGGTGTATTTTATCTACTAATCAGACCGCAGCACAACATACAAGTTATTATGTGCGTGTAGGAAATTACACATCTTTGCTTTACTCACCCGGTGTTGATTCTGCGGTTCTTCAATCCACACAAACTTCTGTAAACATCTAATAAAAGCCACAACCACTCGTTTTCCATACCTTAAATAAATCGAGGTCATAAAATAAGGTCATTTATCCTATATGGTCTAGGCATGCTTGAGATAATGTTTAAATTATGAAGATCTCAAGAGAGCTAAAAAATCCCCTGCTTTCTTATACTTACTCATTTATGCACTAAATATTATTAGAATAAATTTTTATATCAAATCTGTCAAAAAAGCTACAACCATAGTTTTGTTCATAATTGTTTTAACATTTCTATCATTCTTTCGTAATTGTGAATATTTGAAAATAGCAATGAAATTAAATTAATGTTATGAAATAGTAATTCATTACAGTAAAATAATTTTATGGGAAAATAGAAATATTCTGTCACACTGCTGAATAAAAAATGTAGCAGCAACACCTTTATTTTGTTGTTAGTATATTTTTATTTTTACGTTCAAATCCAAAGAACTGCTTAGGTTTGTTGTATTATTTTTCACAAAATTAAGCTTATTCAGTGTGTTTTTTTAAATTTTATAAATTATATTTGTGCTTATAATTGTAAAAATTAACAGTGACCGAACAATGGTAGGCAGGAAGTGATCTCCAGAAATTCTGTGTTCTCGATGTGAAGACATTAATATTTCCATGACTGTCCTCTCATATGTCTAACTTAGGAAAGTGAGCTTTCCACACTATTTATGAGTAGGGGATGTTTTTAGTGGGTTTATTATTTCTGTGTAAGTGGTTAACCTTCCCTCTCCATCCATGATGGCCCTTCTTCTTGTGCCTAGTGCTAACAACCAGGTGCGTGCTCAAAGCTGAGTTTGTCCTTGCTTATGTCACCATACGCTGACATGTGCAGGGACTCTGTCATCATTTAGCTCGGATCAGGTTATTAATACTCTTCTAAACCAACAGCGATTTTAGAACCATACCACAATTTATGTCACCGTTTCCCTGGAAACAGAAGACCACAGTGTATCTAATTTGTAATGAACGAGTACCCGTAATAAACATGTTCCATACAGTCTATTGTTTCTCATGTACACTTTTATTTTTGAGAGGTGGATTTTCAGGGATGAGATTCCTAGATTTTAAAAATAAGCACATTCTTAATTTTAATATATGTTGCCAGATAGCATCTCCAACTGTCTGTATCAATTGGTTTTCCGCAGTAGTGTATAAGAAAACCTATTTCCCCAATCACTTTCAATAGTTGATGCTTTTGCTCTTAATTTTTGTGGATCAGATAGTTTAAGTGATATCTCATTATTGCCTTAATTTTCATGTAGTTTCTACTAGTGCTTGTGTATATTTATGCCTCGTTCCTTTTTCCCTTTTCAATAATTTCTAATTTGTATATAATTGTGTTTTTAATATTTTTTCCTTTTTATTGAATTAATTGGGGTGACACTGGTTAATACAATTATGCGGGTTTGAGGTGCACAGTCCCACAACACATCATCTGTACACTGTATTGCGTGTTCACTACCCCAGTAAAATTTCCTCTCATCACCATTTATTCCCCCTATGCATTCCTAATGCGCCCCACCACCCATCTTCCCCCAGGCAATCACCACACTGTTGTCTGTGTCCATGAGTTCTTTCTCTTTTTTGCTCAATCCCTCCACCCCAACTCCACCCTCAGTAGCTGTCAGATTGCTCTTTATCTGTGAGTCTGTCTCTATTTTGCATTTTTAGTTCATTTTGTTTATTAGATTCCACATATGAGTGAAATCATATGGTATTTTTCTTTCTTTAACTGGCTTCTTTCACTTAGCATAATGTTCTCCCAGTCCATCCACGCTGTTGCAGAGGGTAAGAAGGTGCTCAATGTCACGAATCATAGATAAATACAAAATAAAACCACAATGAGGTATTCGCTTCACACCTGTCAGAATGGCTATCATCAATAAATCAACAGGCAAGTGATGTGGAGAAAGGGGAACCCTCGTGCTCTGTTGGTGGCAATGCAAATTAGTGCAGCCACTGTGGAAAGCAGTATGGAGTTACTTCAGAAAATTAAAAATGGATGTGCCTTATGACCCAGCAATTCCACTTTGGGAATTTATCCAAAGAAACTCAAAATACTGGTTCAAAACAATATATGCACCCCTACATTCACTGAAGCGCTATTTACAATAGCCAAGATTTGAAAGCAGCCCCAGTGCCCATCAGGACAGGAGTGGGTAAAAAAGCTGCAGTACATTTGCACGATGGAATATTATTCAGCCGTAAAAATGGAAGACAACTTTTGAATAATTTTTGAACACATTACTAACAACAGACCTTTTTAAACATGATGCTTTTGTTAAATACTGAAAGAGGGAATCATTACAAATACTCATTTTCTAAAGTTTTAGTGAAGTCTGTTGGAGGGATAGCATCCTAAAATTAAGGTATTTATAGCAATTATTTATTTGTATTTCTTTCTAAATGTTTTTTTTAACCAAATTGTTGAAAGTTTTAGGAAAGGAAGCATTTTAAATTGCCTGGATACATAATAGTCAATAGAATGTAAATACCTTTTCATACTTGCCCAGCTCTTTCCTTGACAGAAAATAATTTTCCAGCTCTTAAAAGGTTTACTGGGCTTTAATCAAATTTCAATAATCTGTGGCTTGATTTATTTCTTAGAACCATGTAGATCTGCACAGGAAGTCTGAGATTGGAATGGAAAGAAATTGGGTTTAGAGAACATTTGTTGTCAAAAGAACTCAAAATATAAGTAGGTTGAAAATAACCATTCTCTGCAATTGTCCAAAACTGACACACCGAATCAACATGCCATGTTAAGGCTCCTCTAAAAGGAAAGTTGTTAAATGAAGTTCAGGAATTCCAAACTTATGACAACATCAACAACAATTGGTCACTAACTCTTAAATAGCAAACGGTTGGCTGGATATTTATGTCAAGGAGACACGTTTGACCTCCACGATGTATTTAAAGTCAGTGGGAAATCTCTCTCGCGCATTTGTTTTGAAGAAGGCCTTTATTTCTACTCTCTCTTAGGCTTTGGGGATCAGGTCTTAATTCAAAATCCGAATCGGGAGCTCAGTAAAAGGCAAGATGTCAGCCCATCCCGATAGACCTGACAAAGACTGATGCAAGTGGGGGAGACTCCCTCCAGGTTTCCCTTTTCAGTTTGCCTTCGATAATCCTGGGAAAGTTCAGCTGCTTCCTAGAGACTCATCTGAGGGACCTCCAGGGACACCAGAATTTCTCTGGAAACTGTTTCCTGCAAGATGTTTAATATTTTCTTCTTTCTCAACACAAATAACACCAAAACACTTTTTTTTTATCTTCTCAAGGAAGAAGTTCTTTTGCACTTTTCTTTACAGATAATTTCTGGAGGGGTGAGAAAACATTTTAACAGAGTGAAACTGGAGACAGTGTGTGAATTTTTAAATAATTAATGTGTTTTGAGCAACAAGCTATGCGTTCGAAAGAGAATGTTTATCCTGGTTTTCTGATTACTACATTTTAATGTATAACTTTAGAGCCTTTTACTGGAGTTATAGCACCAGCTAAGCATGAAGAATGGAAGCAGTGATATTCTATATCATGTTATGAAAAATATTTTATTCTTGGGCTTCTTAATATACTCTCTGTTATTTGTTTTCAGGTATGATTTCATTTCTGAGGAGGGTTAGGGATCACAACTGTGGATTATCAATGTGTAAGTTGATGTTAATTTCTCCTGAAATAAAAATCACCAAAGTGTTTTGACCTATTTCATTCCTATCACCTACACATGCTAGAATAAACTGTTTTAGACCTAGAAATATAGAACAATTTTATATCCTATGTGCTGTAAGATTTACATAGTTAACACTTGTCTATACCCATGTAGCTGTTTTTGCATGCAAAACACCGCCAAACTGGTGGATAAAACAACCATTGTCTGCCTGTGGTTGGGTGGCTTACTCTTCTGATCCAAGCCACTTGCCTAGTCTCTTCTGATGGGCCTCTGTCACAGGTACCTGTGTCAGCTGGAGGTGAGCTTGTGACAGGACGGTCCTGGTTGGCCTTACTCATGTGTCTGGTGGTTGAGAGACTATTACTGAGGGTGACTTGGTTCTCCTCCCTGTGGTCTAACTGGTTAGCTCAAGCTTATCTACATGGAGTTCACAGAGAGCATCAAGAGAAAAAAATCCAAACTAAAAAAGCACTTTTCAACTATGTATGGTACATAGTCAAGCCCAGGGTTTGCATATGAAGAGATTACAGAAAAGGGAGTTGTGAATGAATTGGGAGGCCTCAGTGCAAATTCAGTCCCTTTGACATAGTTCCCTTGCTTCATTCCACATACAGTAAACCAAGGTCCAAAGTTCTTAGGCAGTTTGGAAGACACAGCCCCATGATGTATTTGCCTGACTGCTTCTTTCCACCTCTGGTCTAAGTTGCTCTGTCCCTGTACAACCCCCAAAACCTGATATTTCTTTTATAACAATTATTTACCTGTTTGTCTTCCTTATAAGATTTTGAGCTGTTTGAGGTAAAGGTTCTCTATTTAGTGCACAATAAATATGGCATCAAGTAAATGGATGATGAAATAAAGAATTAATTGGTAAACAGTTTTCTCAGAGGGAATCCTGTGTGCTGAATGGACATGCATATGTTATCTATCACTCAGTTTGTAGAGCTACTGTGTAGTGAAGAATGAACCTGACCCAGAGGAAGTGCTGGCCTCAGCTCCTGGGACGTGATCTTTATACGCTTAGAATGTTCTGCATGATAACAGTGTTTTTGTTTACCTGGGGTCCTTGGGCCACACTAGAGAGTCAATGATTTATGGTGCAGTCTTTAGAGCATGAAGTGCCTGCTCTTTCTCTGGAAGAATTGGAGACACAGCCACGTGGACAGTCAGCTCTGTGCACCTGATCAAGCCCCAGGAAACACTCTGGACGCCAAGTCTTGGGAGAGCTTCCCTACTCAGCAACACGCCAGATGTGGTGCTGTGGGGAGCTAGTGCTGTCCGTGCCTGACGGACAGAGGGCAATGGGAAGCTCCACGTTTGGAATGTTCTGGACTCTACATCACACACGGTCCCCTGGGCTGATTTTAATCTGTATGCTTTTACTGACACAAACGTAATTATAAATACAACAGATTTTGCTGAGTTCTGCTAGTCTTTTTTGGTAAATTATGCAATATGAGGGTTGTCTCAGGGACCTCTGAACTCTGCAGTTGGTGCCAGAGTGAGGGTATTATTGTGGACTGTTCTCTAACTTTGCAGCTACAGATCTTAAGTCGAAGCATTATTTTTCCAGCAAGTATAGTCAACATTTCCCAAACTGTTCTAAACAACTAGTTTCTTATAATCCGATAATAGATGTTCTTTGAAAATAAGTGTCTATGTCCAAAGTAGGTCTTAAAGACACAGCATTGAAGAACAGAGAAGGTCCTGGCTCTCACAGGTTTTTACAGGAGCTTGATCTGGCTCACAGAGGTGACTGTTTATGTGACCGAGTCTCCAACTCTTTCAGAGACAGAGCAGACACTTCATGGCCGAGAGACCGCACCTTAAATCACTGAATAGCTGCTATGGCCCAAGAATCCCAGGCAAATAAAACACTTTATGGAGGGTGACAAGAATTAAATAATTTCAGAGTTACAGATGCTATAAATTTAATAAAACAGAGTAATATGAAAAAATCAATTGCTAGGGGATCCAGAAGAAGAGAAAAATTAGACTGAGTGGTCAGAAAATGTGTCTGAAGATGGGATACTTGTCCTGCAGTCTGAAAATTTAGGGACCAGCCATACCCATGTGTATGTCAAGGGACTTCAGGGGGAAAATATCATAGAAAGAAGGTCGGTGCGACTGGATCCCAGTGATAGGGGTCAGAGTCTACAAAACTGTATCCTCACAGAAATGTAAGGAGGGACCCAATCATAGAGGAAAGTGGCTCTCAAAGTGTGACTCCTGACCAGCATCATCAGCATCATCTGGGAGCTTATCCTAAACAAAGATGCCAGTCTGGCCTAGACCTGTTGAGTGAGAAATTCCAGTAGTGCAGCCCAGCAATCTGTTTTAGTAAGTCCTCCAAGTAGTTCTGATGAATGTTTCAAATTTAAGTACCACTAATGTTGGATCTTAAACACCTAGTAAAGATACAGTTTGTTTTCTGAAATACAGTGGAAAGTGATTGAACCATTGAATGGTTTTAAGCAAGGGAATAAGATTTCCTTTATATTTCAAAATGGCACAGCAATGGCTGTGCTGTGGACAGTAGGGGACCTGAATAGAAGTGGGGAGGTCAATGCTTGCGGTGCTGCCATCATCCAGGTGTGTGCAGATACAGGTAATAATGCTGCAGAAACAGTGGAGGGATATGGGATATATTTGAGGGTAAATAAAATTGGTTAGTCTTTAAATGAGGGACTTAGCAGAGCTTCTTTAACCCTCACATGCACTGTGAATCACTAACGGGCTTATGTAATATGTAAGCATTCTGCATTTTGATTTGATTGTGGGATTCTTTTTCCTTCATGGCACTAAACGTTGATAGGAAATCTCCCAGGATGCTAGTCTCCAGGGAAAATAAACACAATTTGGAAAATATTGCATTTAACTAAGAGAGAAAGAAGTTAAATATTTTCTAATTTACTAAGTCATAACTCCATAACTTACTTTAAAAAGAAATGCAGTTTTCAAGACTATTCATCAGTTGTAATCAGGCTCACCAAGTGGTTTTTTTTAATAAAAGTCCCACTTTGGAAAATAGGTAAGAATAATAAGCCTTTCAAAAAAGTTCTCCAAGGGAGCTGCTCTCTCTCTAGGTCATAATTACAGTCATTTTCTGCTCAGGTGGTCATTTTAAAATATGGAAGAATATTATAATAAAATTAGAAAAATTATGTTTACTTACATACTTATTTGAATAATTTATTTAGCAATTCCCTCAAAAAAGTAGAAGGAGGTATTTGGCTCAGGATCTATGCAAGTTACATTTTTTAATTTACTCAAGTATGGGTTTTAAACCATTTATTATATAAATGTTCAATACTTGTTATGTTTCGTAGCAAGGTCTAAGTTAACTTATCCTTTCAGGATAAATGTAATGCTCAGGATCTTTCCTTTTACACTAAAGAATTCAACAACAAAATACAATAAACCACTTCACTTTGGAAGCACAAAAATTTAGAATTCGTAATTTTGTTTAATTGTTTTTATTTCATGCTCCTATGCCCTTTGTTTCAGAAGTATCCAGAGGAGACTAGACAGGTTAAAACTTAGACCAAGGTCCTACTTTTTAATAAATAATCCCCACCTGTGCGAGGCCTCACACCCGCATTTACAAGATGGAGGCCTGGGCTAAATGCTACCTTAGGTCTCTTCCGCCAATGTGTCAATATTTGTAGGAATGTGTCGGTATTTGCAGGAATATGTGTATTTCTCAAAAGTATAGTGACCCCTTGAAAATGGGACCCAGAAAAATTTCATGCAGCAAAGGAACTTACTTTGTAAATCCTTCATATACTATTTTTAATTTCTCTATTTACTTGCTCCAGCTTTAGATAATAATATGTTCTCTTCAAAGTAATATGCATCCACAGTCAAAAATGCTCACATGTCATCCTGACACTGCCAGCTCAGCCCACTTTGCAGCCAAAGCCTGTACCAGTCCCGGGTGACCTGTGTCCAATCAACTGACAAAAGGTTTATGAGACACCCAGAAAGTTCAGGGTGCACCAGGCACTTTAGAGATTAGTGTGTTCTTTGTGATTCTTTCAGAATCACTGACAATTTGTGTCTTTTAAATGGAGCAATATTCAGATGATTTCTTAGCTCTTGAAAGAAGCTGGACAATTTTCAATAAACACCAAATAACTGTTTACCTTGCAGAATCTGGGTCTTCATTATTTAGGGAGATAATATATTATAGCAGTCCCAGAATTCCAGAAATCTTTCAGATTTATCTTCTATGAAACATGTAAAATATGCAATTGACCATGTTTTGGGGAAGATAAAATCATAATATATATAAATGCCAGGCATACTACCTCATGTTATAAAGACTTAGTTAACATAATTTGAATTAATAGATAATCAATTTACCCATCAATCACCAAGACCTAAATCCCTTATTATTTCAACCTAAGGGGCTTGGGATGTGACAGAATCTTTGATTATCAGGTCATTATTCATATTATAAAACAACAATTAACGACTAAGGTTCATAAAACAGAGGATATATGAGATCTTCCCGTGTAATGTGGGACCTATCAGATTCTGGCCTGCAAGTGAGAAACTTATGGTCTGTAAAAAGAGTCCTAGATGACTCTAGACACGTCCACATTATGCCACACAAGCCATGGAATATTTCTTACAGGCATAAATAGATTTGACTTCCTAGTTTACCTTCTACCAAAGCAGGGGTGGTGGGTAGGTGGGATTTCTGTAAAGGCCAGAATATTCTGCTTATGAGGTTATCTGGGGATAACACCACAATGTAGAAATAGTTTTTATGATTACTTTAAGATAGGGTAACAGCCTATTGAGATTTTAATTGATAAAGTCACATAGTTAGTGGCAAGTCTAGGATTCATTCCTATTTATCTATTTCCCCAACTCCGTATCTTTCCTCTGTTAGACATTCCCTTCCCAGGTAACTGCACTGAATTTCAGTTTTCTCATGTGTGAGGTCAGTTAATAATACCCACCACGTAGCATCACTGCGAAGGTGAAATGAGATAGCAAACATGAACATGCCTGAAGAATAATAAAATGCTACACAATGCCATCTTACTCCCTGGACATTGTTCTCTATGGCTGTGATGTAGCTGTTCTCAAATTGTGACTACTCCTTGTTGGCTCCAAGCCCATTTTGGGAACTGGTGAGGTCTATTATACAGGGTGGGGCAAAAATAGGCTCACAGTTATGAGTATGTTACACACAGAGTTTATTCTTGTAGTATTGCTTATTAATTATTATATTACTTTCCATGCAAATAACCTGTAAACCTACTTTTGCCCCACCTTGTATATATCCCACATCCTCTCTCCTGCCCCAGCGAGTATACTTTGGAGATGGGAAAATACTTTCTTGGTAGCTATTCTGTTGGAAATGCCCTTCGGCAATATTCAGGGATGTGACTCAGCTCAGTCGTTTAGTCCCGAATCCCCCTGAAGTACCCTCAGTCAGTATGGAGGCACCATCATCTCCTGTGCCTCCTTATTACCTCTTATCATTGTGGGTAACTAAATGGCTCCTATCTCTCAAAATGGAAGTTTAGGGAACTTACTAGAAGAATGAGTTTCAAAGATCATGGCTTTCATAAGTGACAAGGAAACCCATATGGGTTTGCTTTGTGTCCACTTGAGTAGGTGGACACGAAACAGCCTCACACAGGGTATCCATGGGGTCAAGAGTCCCTTGGTCCAGTCAGACTCTTCACAAAGAACATTTTGAAGAAGTGAGGGTGTTCAGTCGCCATTCTGTGACTTTGAAATGCCCCAGAGCCTCCCCTGTTGTGTGATACCCACTGGGCCCGGAAGAGCCAATGGCGGCTGGCAGTTTGGATCTCTAACCTGGTAGAACGTCCTGCAGACTCTGATGAATGACATCCGCAAAGCAACACTCCACATGCTCCCAAACTGGCTGGAATGCATCCTCTTCTCAATGACACAGAATGTGATTTAGAGTACCAGCCTCGGCGTGTTCGTGTTCTCACGAAAGCTCACTGTGAAAACAGGGTGATGTCCACTCAGGAGTCTTTTGGCAGAATGTCTGAGGCATCATCATTTTGCTTAACTCGTGTGAAGGTATTTTTTAAATCTGTGAACGAATTCAATATTGAGGTCTTTTCTGATACTCCCTTTTTTATTGTCAACAATTTCATCTTTCCTCCATTCAGCATATTTTTTTTCTCTTTCTGAATTATCTTTTGAAAATGCTGAGCTATTATTAAGGTACAGCAAACAGCACTCTTCTACAAGAATGCCTGTAGAGTAAGCCCCTCGGCTTTCATACAGGACAATGGAACAAAATCCTTTAATTATCATTCCCACACTGAATGGGCGAATTCCGACAAAACACACTCGTGCAAAAACTATCAGCACCCAGCACTCCGAGCTCCAAGGTCAGGCATTTGACCCCAGGGAATGACACAAACACTGAAGATATTTTTCTCTGTAGCAACAACAGTTTGGTTCATTATAAGGAAGAATTATCTAATAATTAAGCAAGACTGTAGTTTAATGGCATGGGGTGGCCAGTTCCCTGTCATGGGAGGCATTTTGGCAAATGTGTAGTTTCTGCTGAGTTGCAGTGTATACAGAGGGATTCAGTGGCAGGTGGGAGATTGAAATGCAGCAGTGTTTTGAAAACTGTGGGCCACACTGCATTAGTGGGGCATAAGAAGAAAATAATGGATCTTGATTACCATTTTAAAGTAAATATGTTATTTTTTACACAGTAGTCATTCATATTTACTACAATAGGATAAATCAAAAGAAAAAAATCCAGAAATAGTATCAGAGAGGTAACTTAATTATTATACTTTATTTTATACATATTTGTCTCTGTGTATGTTTATATTTGTATAAAATATATGGATATGTATATATCTATATAAAAATAGAGACATTCACTGAAGAAGATACAAGATAGAAGAAACATTGTACATAGGACAATGATGCCTCAGTCCCCTTCAAAGAAGGCACCTTGGGACCTCACACTGTTCTCCTAATTGACATCAGCTGCCCTATCATATTTTCCTGAATGTCACTGAAGGTCTGAGATCTCTTCCTTTTCAAAGGGTTTGGGAAAAACCAGAAGTCACAGGGCACCAAATCTGGGCTGTAGGGGGGCTGAGTCACCTGGGTGATTTGGTGTTTCACCAAAAATCTCTGCATGAGATGTGATGCATGAGCTGCTGCATTGTCTTGATGAAGCTGCCAATCACCAGTTGCCCACAGCTGTGGCCTTCTGAATCATTCAAATAGTTTCCACACAGGAATGTCCAAGCTTAATGCAAAATTTGATGCAGATACGTTGCTCTACTTGCTCAGCCATTTTGAATGTGACGGCCACACAGTACACATGCTCACTCAATGGCATCTACCACCCCCACTGACTAGTACAGTGGAGTCATCATTGTTCACACATGCACATTCCAGTCCACTCTCCTTGGCTGCCAGGTTACATCGATGTTGTGCAAACCATTCTTATATTAACAATGGCTGGATTTTTCCTGGACAACCCAAGACATATTATCTATCTGTATATGCATGTGTGTGTATTAAGTGCACGTTTAAATATATGTATGTATTTTTATGTTCACTTAAATATATCTATAGAGTTAGTGGGGTCCATTTTATAAGACAGATGCAAGTAATTTGTCAGACATATAATTTGCAGACTTTTTCCCATTTGTGGCCTGGTGTTTCATCCTCTTCGCAGTCTTTTTAAGAGCAGCTGTTCTTAATTTTACTGAGGGTCAGTGTTCATTTTTCTGTTTTGCACCTTGCTTCTGTGTTATATCTAAGAAATCCTTCTTCAACACATGGTTACAAATATTTTCTCTGATGTTTTTTACTAAAAGTATAATAGTTTGAGGTTTTGTGTTTATGTTCATGATCCATTTTGAATTAATTTTTATATAAGGTGTGATATGTGGGTTGAGATTTATTTATTTGCTATATGAATATTCATTTATTCCGGCACCATTTGTTGGAAAAAAAATCCTTTCTCAATTGAATTGCCTTTGCACTTTTGCAGAAAATGAATCGATCATCTATGTCATCTATTTTTGGACTTTCTATTTATTAAATTGATTTATATGACCAGCGTTTTTTATGGGATAAATATAGTAAAAAAGGAAAGGAAAATAAAAGCGACACAAAACCCAAAAGGGGAAGAGAAGGGAAGGGAAGAATGCCTCATAAGGGCAACTATAGTTTCATGAAACTTCTTCGTGAAACGATGGTTCAATATGTACAAGTGTGTGTGCATTTGTGTGTGTGCTTATTGAATCATTGTGCATAATACATTTGTGGTTTCGGTCACAAATGTGAAAATCTAAATTAGATGCCTCTTTCTGCCCTATTCTACAGTCTCTAAGGTTCATACCTGATGGTATGAACTCGTTCTGGTGCTTCCCTCTCCTCTGTAAATACGTTGCACATTTTTGCATGAAATATCAAGACAGTTGATATGATAGAATTTATAATTCTTTGAGAATATTTGACATAATAGAAATGGGATGTGTTCAATTAGGAGTATATCCTCATTTAGAACATCCTTTCCATATTTTATCTACATGACCTTAGGAAAATTAGCTTCATCCCTTTAATTCACTTTCTGAAATTGATAGATAGATAGATGGTCAGATAGACTGATAGATAATTTGTTTGATGGATGATTCTCTCCTAACTGTATTTTGCTTCCTGCAATGGTTCATAATGGTGGCAATGTCTTCTACGTTTCCTCCAACATAGGCTCTCTCCCTCTACAAAAACTGACTTTGACTTTATGTATATATATAATTTCCTACAGTACTTGCAGCTATGTGTGCCAGTGTGGTTGTTTTCTTACCAATGGAATTTAAGCAGAAGTATCACGGGGCAAATTCAGACGACTTTTTATTTTAATTTAACTTATTTTGTCCCTGAATGAAGTGCTGCCAGGCATACCGTGCCCTACTTCATTCTTTCCTGTTTAATCTTTCCTAGTGACCAGAGTGAGCACGCAGGCCTGTGAGTGTGCAGACGAAGCCGGCCCTCACCAAATGCTGCAAGTTTCCTGACCTGATGAAAATTTCACGGAGTGAAGCTGTCATTCCAACTGTAGGCCACATAACAGTTCATTTAGGTAAGGGAAACGCAACTTGAATCTTGGGAAGTTTTTCAATCTTTTGCTAATCGTGGTTTTTCTGTTCTTTGCAACGACATAGGCAGCGTTCCTTTTGCCAGTACACCTCACCCCTGCACCTGGTCCCGTTGTTTTCCCCATCTTTATAAATCACGCCACCTTGAGGTTGGTTTACACCAGTGGAACTCGAATCAACTTTGACTCCTCTCTCTCTCTCTCTCCCCATCAGCAAAATGTCTCTATTCTACCGTTATAGCTTGTTCAGCAATTACCTTCTCATCATCTGAAGCTGGTCAGAGCCATCATCATCTCTCCTGTGGATTGTTACAATTACCCCACAATTGGTCTCCCTGCTTCTACCTTGCCCCCTTAATTCAATTCTCATCAGAACAGCCACAGGGAGCCTCTTTGGATGAGTCATATCACTTCCCTCTCTGCTCAAATCTTGCCAGTGGCAACTAGCCCACTCAGTAAAATCCGGAGTCCTCACGGTGTCCTTCAAGGAACCAGTGTTTCTGACCCCCAGCACCCTTCTACTGCCTTCTCCTCTGCTTTCACTATTTGTCTCATTTTCACCCATCCTGGATGGCATGCTGTTTATTTCTGCTGTTGCCCTTTCACCCCAGATACACTCATGGTTCACTTCCTTCCTACATTCAGGTCTCAGTTTAAATGTAAACCGAGAGTTTTTTTTCCACTTACATAAAATATGACCCTCTTCTAACTGTTTACATTTCCTGTACTTGGTTCCATATTATTCACAGCACCTAACCTCACAGTATCATCATTTTAAATTCATCTACTGATTCTGCTCCTTCACAGACACCAGGGCTTTGTCTTACTGAGTGGTCCATCTACAGCACCTAGAACCGTGCTCAGCGTATACATGGCACCAACTCGAAAAAACACTTGTTGAGCGAATGCACAAATGGATGAGAAGAAGCGGGTGGGATGTGTGCTTTTGAATCACGACTCTGATACTTTCTACCTACAGGGTCTCAAGTAATTAACTTATTTCTGACCCTCCCTCCCCTCCCTTCTCAAGTGTGTAAAAATATTTACCTTAGGGTGTTGGTGTGAGATATAAATGAAATTATCCTGGTAAAAAAAGGTTTAGCAGGAGGCTCTTCACAAAGATGGATTCAATAAGAGTTTGATAAATCACGGCATGTTGAAAATTAAATGTAACCAAAGGCATCTAATGATTTTCAGGGGAAGTATCTTGCAAGATTTTCCAGGCTAATGACATGAGTAAATTCAGATAATCTCTAAGCATTAAATAGAATTTACAATGCCTTAATTCAGTTCTCCAAAGCATTAAACATCCATGATTAAGACATATCTGTGTGTTTTATGACTTGTAAAATGAATGGTATTTAGTTATAAATCTGAAGTGTTCGGCTGGAAGCTTGGGAGCCTTTGTGGCTTTTGGCTAACCCCCTGAGGGCAGTGTTGGTAGAGAGAGATCGTCACTTGCCAATGAGCCTCTTGTCCCCCAGGAAAGGCTGCTGTAGTTTGCAATGTGCAGAGAGGGCTCGCTCATTGCTCTGCTCACGTGGAACATGCCTCCCCTGAGAGAGCAGTCATCTCTGACCGGAGCTCCTTTTCCGCCCGAGTGAGCCAGAGACAAAATGCTTTGGAAACCTCCCTGTCATTCCTGACATCCTCGTCAGTCTTGATCTCATCTGGTGGACTCTTTCCTCCCTGACCTCCTGCCCAAGCCCCTCTGGTCTTCCTGTCTTATGTCCCCACCTGTGTCTACTTTCTTCCACCCTAAGATTTCCCACTGTGCCCAAAGAAATCCATTTCTGCTCTTTAACATCTTAGGATTTCTCTTCTCCTTCTGGCATTAACAAATGTATTTTTCTTTCTAATGAGGACATTTGCCCTCTGGAGTTATCTCAAGCTTGTGCTGCTCGTGCTTCCATACTTCATATAACTCAGGCTCTTAAGGTAGGCCGGGGTTTCTTCTCCCTTCTCTGCCACAGGGCGTTCTTCAGTGATGGAAATGTTCTATATTCTGCAGTCCAGCAGGGTCGCCACCTGCTCAGTGTGCCTGGAGTACTTGAAAAGTGTTTTGCATAACATGGGAAGTGAGTTTTAATGTAATTATTAATTCAAATCAAGTAGTCAAATGTGGCTAGTGTCTACAATATTGGACATCACCATTCTACACACTTTCTCTTCTACCCCCAAGGAAAAGAATAGTTTCAATTCTACAGATACCACCCTCTACACTTCACCTCCTGACTAAGTCAGTTAATCCACTGAATTAATTCACTTCTTTGTTTCCTGGTTCGCTGCCTCGTGTTCTGTTCCCTACCATTCATTACTCTGGGTAACTCAACTTACTTGTAACATCTGTTGAACTTCCGATGCCCCAGTTGTTAATGGTCTCACATTTGACACAATGTACTCTACACATAGATTACTCACACCTGAAATATTAAATTCAAACCATGCTACATTCTAACCACCATGCTACGTAGTGAAGAGGAGAAAGGTTAGATAAGGTCCTGCTTGCCTCTTAGATGGCCCGTCTGCTAGAAAGTGTTCCCTTGTGCTTTGGTTTAGCTCTTTCCTACTATGTATCACCACACCCACCTGGTCCATAATGACACAGCACTTACTGCTATTCCAGCATAATGCACTGTAGTACCTAACAGCACTTATTGTAACTACCTCTGGACTTAGCTATCTGCTCTTGATGAGGATTTGCATTTCTAACTCGAATTTAGTCTACCTATCAGGTCCATTTTGTAGGTGATAATTTGTAATTTCAGCACAAATTTGGAATTAACAGAGTTCTTAACTACTCAAAATTCACAGCTTTTATTAGAGCCTTACACTTTGAATGTTCCCATTGGGCTCTGCCTGGTGTGGCTCAGTGGATTGAGCACTGGCCTGCAAACGAAAGGATCACTGGTTCGATTCCCAGTCCAGACACATGCCTGAGTTGCAGGCCAGGTCCCCAGTAGGGGTTGCATAAGAGGCAACAACACATTGCTGTTTCTCTCTCTCTCTTTCTCCCTCCCTTCCCCTCTGTTTAAAAATCAAATAAATAAAATCTTTTAAAATTACCTCATTGAGGCTTCATTGGCATACAAAACGTTGTGCATATTTAATGTGTACAACTTGATGAATTTGGAGAAAAGCATGTGCCATAGAACCATCAGCACAGTCTACGTCATAAACACTCATTACCACCAGGAGTTCCTCCTGTCTTCATTTATCGGTCTCTCTCTATATGTACATATGAACGAGCCAGTCAGAGAAAGTCAAGTACCATATGATTTCTCTCATATGTGGAATCTAATGAGCAAACTGGACTAACAAGCAACATAGAAACCGACTCATAGATAGGGAGCAGGCTGACAGCTGTTGGGGGGTGTGGTGCTGGGTAGGGGGCATTGAGGGGTTGAGCAAAAAAGAAAAAAATCACAGGCATGGACGGCAGTGTGGTGACTGCCGAGGGGAGGAGTGGAGGAAGGTGGAGGAGGGTTTGGGAGGATAAAGTGGACAGAGGAGACTTGGCTTAGAGTGGTAAACACACAGTGAAGTGTACCGATGATGTGTTGTAGAGTTATGCACCTGAAACCCGCAGAGTTTGTTAACCAGTGTCACCCACATAAATTCAATTAAAAAAAAGAAAAAGAAATACAATTTTATTCTAGAGAACAAAAGAACACTTAACATAAGATGCCCCCTTAGCCCACTTGTAAGTATACAGTGCGGTGTTGTTAACTTGCAGGCCCTGTGCTGTGCGCCAGGTCTCTGGGACTTCTCATCGTGCATAACTGTGACTCTGTGCCCTTGACCTCCTCATTTCCTCCTCCCCTCCCCTGGGAACCACCATGGCGCACTGTTGCTGTGAGCTTGACAATTTTAGGTTCCTCATATAAGGGAGACCATGTAGTAGTGTTCTTCTGTGACTGGCTTATTTCATTTAGCAGAGTATCTTTGGGTTCGTTCATATTGTCATAAATAGTAGGATTTTCTTATTTCGTAAGGCTAAATCATATTTCATTGTATGTAAATATTATATTTTGTGTATTTGTCCATCCACTGATGGACATTTAGGTTGTTACCATGTCTTGGTTATTGTGAATAATACTGAAGTGAACACGGGGTTAACATAAATTTTTGAGGTACTGTTTTCATTTCCTTTGGATATGTACCCAGAGGTAAGAATGCTGGATCTTATTGTTCTATTTTTAATATTTTTAATATTTGCCATAGTGGCACACTAATTTATATTCTGTTGAACAATATACAAACATTTCCCTTTTCTCTACTTGCTTATCAGCGCTTAGTATCTTCTGATTTTTTGAAAATAGCCCTGATGATCAGTGATACTCAGCACTGCTTAATACACCTGTTGACTATTTACATGTCTTATTTTGAGGAATGTCTATTCGGGTCCTCTGCCCATTTTTATTCCATTTTTGAAATTTTATTTTCAACTTCCGTTTACATTTAGTACCATTCCACATCAGTTTCAGATGATATTAAATCTTAGTTTAAAGTGTTTATCTAAGAAAAGTTTACCACAATATCTCTATTCTGCAGCATATTGTAAAATGTTTTCCTAAATATTTATTTCAATATCAGTTTATCAGTGTATTTCTCTGTTTCCATTGTACAGATAACCTAAGAACACTAGTGAAATTTTTTAAAGACCTAAACCACACACCCAGGGAATGGAAACAACTTGGATTATGTCCACTTCCTCTGATTCCATATTTGTGCTCTCTGTCCATACCACTGAGCCGATCACAGTAGGAGACACCCAGCATCTCCGTAGTGCTGACTGTTCAGCACTTAAGGCTCTGTTCTTATTAAACCATGGTGTGTACAGTCACTTTAGCTGCCTGAAAGCTCCCACTGGGGAGCCCTGACGCCAAGCCCACACTGCCCATACATACATGCCCGGCATCCGGTAGTTGTGAGACTTGCACTCGGGCTCACCTTGCTTTAAACACAGCTCCACCCAGCCACTCCTGAAATGAGCAATCTGATGACAAGTTAGATTTCAAAGTGTTTCTGATGAAACGTATTAGTCCATGAGTATGCAAGGGCTTATGTTTTTATATATACTTTGATCAGTTAATAACTTCAAGGAATCACTTGACAAGACATGAATAGTACAGCATTTGCTTAAGTTATGAAATAGGATGGATCCTTTTTGTTTATGGCTGCATATGATCTCCTTTATCTCAAACTAATAATGATGATAATAATAATGATAATGATGATAGTTTAATGCTGAAGGGCTATGAGCAAGTGGATACACACAACACAATTTATCACGGCTATCATTTTCTGAATCTATAGTAGTTCATGCTCTGACTGTTGTGACATTTTTGGCAGGGACAGTTGAGCGTGATACTGTCATGCTGAACCGATTCTATATTCATATAGAATGTAGGTCTCCATAGAAATTTTACAGAAGTGACTCCAAAATAGAAGAAACTAATAAATGCCATAACTTGTCAAATCTGAGACAAATATAAAATTCCTCTGTACTTCCAAAGCAGCATGAGCTTTGGAGCATGAAATTTGCCATAGATGTCAATGAGTTGCTGAGCATTTTTGAGTTAAGTTTCCTCATCATTGAAATCATTTTACCCATCATTGAATATCTACCCATGACAGCAGCGTTAAGGATTAAGTCGGATACTGTGGGTAAAACTATCAGCATAGGGCCCGCCATGGATGAACTGCTCTGGTAATGGTGGGCGCAGCTGCTGGCCTTATCATCATCACGAATATTACTATCATTGCTAATGTTTTAGTTAAATCCTCCCATGTATGTGCCTGGCTCCAGTCTGGAATTTGGATATTTTTTCTTTCTCTATAAAACAGGCTTAGCTGACCTGGAGAAGTTATACTTAGAGATCCCTGCAAATGCCTTGCTAAGACCTGAAATTGGTAACTTTGATACTGGCACTGATTGAAGGAAGGACAAGAACCCACTTCACTCAGCGATGCTTTATAACACAGCCTCAGAGAGGACAATTTCCTACCTCGTGACAGTTTTATTATTACAGCTTTCATCTCAACAGGCAAAATAAATACAGCCTTCATAAGAAGTGCCCCAGATAGGCCAGCAACTATTATCCCAACTTCTAACATCAGAAACTCTGCTGTTATAAATGTTCTATTGTCATGTTTGTCTTGTGCTTTGGCAAACCAGCTAGAATATTGAGTGTAATGCTATTGTGTAGAAACGTTAATTATGCGTTCAACTATATTAACATGAAGCAACCTTGCTTTTCTTCCTCCAGATCTTTTCTCTCTCTCTTTCTTTGTCATACAAACATTCAGATTCTGGATTGATTGTTCTTTATACGAATCTACATGTGACCTCGGGATGAGGTTAGAAAACATGCTGAAGTCTGCCTTATGACACTCGCATAAAAAATATTTAGGATCATCTCTTTCATTTTTGAAACACTGAGGCAAACTTTGCATTGAGGAAAAACTTAAGACAAAAAGAATCAAAACCATCCTCAACCCAGCCTAGTTTGCTCATATCCTAAATTAGATATTGAGGATATAATCCTAGAATTAAAGTTGCTAATGTTAGGGATATGCACTACTAAGACAGGTCTATAACATATTGAGGTATTGGGAACCTGTAGCTGGTTTACTAATAAAGAATATGTGTCTTTTGACCAGCTAAGTTAGAATGCAGAAACCCCTCACATGGAATTGCTAATAGATTCATCCGTCGGCATCCGAGCACCCACCTTTGGGGAAGTGAAAACCCCAGGTTGTTTGGATTGGAGGTTCAGTTTCAGGTAACTCGCAAGAAGGAAATAGTTCCAAGATTTATTACTTACAGATCCCCAAAATGAGGGTCGAGGGGGTTCCGGTGAGCCTGGGAAAGGCCAGCCCTCCATTCCAGGTCAGGAGCGACAGCAGATAGAGAGCAGGGTAGTAAGCCCCTGTACTTGTGAGGTGGTTAGGGTGAAGATCACTGACCTTTTGCAGCCTCAACTCGAAGTGGTTATTTTAAAAGGTGCCCCAGGAGAAGCGAAGCAGGAGCCTGTGGCGGTAATCCTAAGCTCAGGTCCCTATCTAAATGTCCAGACTCCGGGTGTGAGCAGGGTTGTTTAACTGTGAAGTGCCTCGGCGGTAACTCCAAATAGCTGTGTTCTCTTCACATTTGGTTACTGGTTAATCTCTGAGCTCTGAGTTGGGTCTGCCTGGGTTCACATTCTGCCTTCTTACCAACCATGTGACTTAAATGAATAATTGAACTATTTTGTCTTCTATTCACAGTATTTATTGAGCTTCAACTATAGGCCAGGCACCATTCTAAATTCTGGGGACACAGCATCCTGTGAAAGACGTAACATTTTGTACCTAAATAATGCTTACATACTAGAAGGAAGAGATCCACAAACTGTAAAGCAATGTGTCAGGTGTGTGCTATAGTCAGGATTCTCCAGAGAAACAGAACCAGTAGGATGGGGGGGGATATATATAATTTTTACCTAAAATTATATATATAATTAATTTTTATCTAAACAAAACCTTTGACGTGTTTGACCCTGTGTCTAGGTATTGTGGCCTAGCTGTGTTGACGTATAAAATGACCCGTCACAAGGTTTACACACTGTTAGCTTGGCACCATAAGCATCTCCTAAACCGTATACTTAAATTCAGAATGAAGACAATAACAAGGACATCCTCTTAGCATGATATATCCACCCTGCATACGACCACAAATGCATTAACAGTTTCCGAGGAGAGGACGCAGTGTCCTTGGATGATGTTTATTCTTTTTCTTGATATCCTATAACTGACAAGCTATAATATAAAATCAATACATTTTATATTGTAATGGAATAGAGAGGAAAGAAAACAAAGATTTAACACACATGGTTGTAACAAAATAAAGAAGAAATATTCTTGGCAATTATAGTTCTCGTTTCTGTAACTGGCCACGTGGTTGTAGCAGGTATTTATAACTCCCTTCTTCCACTACTTATTCCATATTTCCTTTGCCCTCAGCAAGCACCTCAGCTGGTTGTGGCTCTTTACCTGGTGAACAAAAAAGACAAAACAAAAAAATCAAAATCACCCTTATCCCAGCCTAGTTTGCTTTTACCCTTAATTTCATTCTGAGGATATAATAATCCCAGAACTAAAGTTGCTGATTGTGGGGAATGCAAAGTTTTATTCCTGAGGGGTCTAGGACATTTTGTGGTTCTGTTTGAATCGGGTTGTTGTGGTTTTCCATTCACTTAATCACAGGGCATGCTAATTCTAAGAGAGATGTTTGAACGAATCTCTTGTATTCTGAACACAGTATTCCTTACTTCCCTTATGGAGTTGCAGTCCAGTTTCCCTTGGTAATTAAGATTATCACCCCAGCCAGTACAGAAACTCCCTTATTTGCCTGTGGCCATGATAGCTCCCAGTTCAATAGAATCTTTGTTTCTTCTGGCAGAAGCCTTCCTACCTTTGGAACTAAGACTTCTAAGCCACCAGAATTCAACCTTGTGGTGAAAGAAAGCTAAATTTTTGCTAGTGGATTACTAGGGGTAATAGAAATTGGTGTCCCTCCCATTTCTGCCTCTTGATTACTAGACCCTTAAATCCTGATTATGAAAGAAATAGCACCAGGTACAAGATGTTGATAGAGCATAGAAGCCTTCTGCAGAAACTTGCCCCTGTCCAAATTGTTACCACCTAGCTGACACTGTAACTGACACTTCAAAAAGCCATTCCACTGTTTTGTCAAGCCAGCTGCTTTAGGATGGTGGGGAGCATGGTGACACTGGTGAATTATCTATAGTAAAACATTCTTTTCCATTTGTAATGAAAGATAGGACCAATTAATGATATTACTATATCCGTATCTCTTCAACAATGTGCTAGAGATCCTAACCAATAAAATAGGACAAGAAAAATACATACATTTTGACAAATGTCATTAATTGCAAAAATATTATTGTTGTATAATATCTGCAGATAAGCAATTAAAATTAAAATAAATGTTATTATGGCCTTTAGATGTAAGATTTATATACATAGAATTAAACATCTGCAACATTTTATTAGAAGTAAAAATTTTTAAAAATCCAGATTAGCAGCTATCTATATATAACACTTAAGAATATGTTTTCAAAAGATACTAAAGGATTTTACAGAGAAAATAATTAAAATATTTTGGACATATAATAACACTTAAATAGATGGAAATATGTGTCCTATATGTGTATAGAAAGACTCAGTGCTATAAAGATGATACTTTAATTCAAACTTACATAGGATGACATATCATTTAAATCATGTTCCCACAAATTTTTATGAAACAAGACTAGATAGGAGGTAAATTGCTAAGCAGAAGGTCTTCAATGCATTCTCTTTTCACTGGGCCAGTGAAAGAAAGAAAGTGCTAAAGAAAGAAGTCACCAATTGAAATACGTTTGTAAACTTTCTAGTGGAAACCCATCTGCAAACAAGACAATGGTTTTTGATGGTAAGGAAGATTTTATCAATGCAGCTCTGTTTTCAGGATATGCCTGGTCATCTAGGATTTCTTTTGGTAAAGAGCCTGTCGCTTACATCTGTAACCCATGGCTCCACATAAACTATGTATCTGAATGCAATACAGAGATTTTGCAGGACTGCACACCTTGGGCAGAAACCTCCTATGTGTATCTGGGTCCAGAGAGCGTCTTGACGCTGGAAGAAGGGAGCTGCACAGCATTGGATCTCCTAGATTTTTCCCGGCTCGTGTCTGGGCTTCGAGGTTATTTGTATCCTTGGGATTAGTAGTAAAGTTTGAGACTGGGTAAGGCTTCTGATTCATGTGAGTCTTACGTGCCCATCTGATCTGTTGTCATATGTCAGATCTAAATGTTAATACGGAAGAGTAAATGGGAAAATAGCACATGGATTTTTTAAAGAAGAATTAAAAATATTGACTGGCTGTGGCAGATGTCAAAGCTTATTTTAAATCCATTGTAAGAACTTGGGTTATATTGGATGAAACAAACACAATATAGCCAAAAACCAGGGAGTAAAAGGTAAACCTGAGAATAGGAGAAAATACTTGCAAGACAGCATATTTTATCTTATGCCTTTGTCTACTCACTGAAAAAATTAATCACTTTGGACATTTGATTAGGAAGTTCATTCTTAGTCAATACCAAGCTTGATGATATACTTTTGATGGTATACATTTATAAAATATCTTTCTTTTAAGCAGATTAAGGAGTCATATGCAATTTATTAAGCACATTAGTAAAACATCAAATAGGTTTTTTAAATAATTTATGATCTTTCATTTAAAATATTGTTGATAAATTATTCACAATTACAAAAATAACTCATTGCTGCAAAGTTAGAATTTTAAAAGGAGATTTTCATTTCTCATAAGCAGTGTGTTGTCTTTAAGGTATAGTTGGTTTAATGCTTCCAAGATATGCCACATTTAGATGGTTTCCATGGAAACAATTTCTGCTTAAATTTAGGTGAGAATGTAAGTTAATTTTAAATGAGTTGAAGAAGTAGAAATTTCATAAAGTGAATGGTAACCTTATCTATCTAGCTAATCAATTTTAAACCCTTGAGTTGGTGAAATCGTTTTCACCATATTTTTTCTGCTTTTTGTCCTCTGCCTATTCCTTCCTCTCTCTCCTCCCTTCTCTCTTCTTTTTTCTCTACCTTATCCCATTTCCTTTTTCATTATCCTCTTAGCTTCACCTTCTGCTTCTTCCTCCTATTTCTTGAAGATAACAAAACCCAGTACAAATTATAGCTAGTAACTGGAACATAATTTTACTTCTGTAAATTTAATGTGCTCTTGTGTCACTTATTTGGTGTCTGTCACATTTTATAGTGAATGCAGATATAGATTATCATCGGGATGAACTTTTGCAGGGTGGCAATTGCTTCACTCTCTTACCTAAGCCCAGAAAGAGAGGCCCCCACAGCTCCCTGGAGAACTTAATGTGTGTGTTGGAGGTGGTGGGACCCATCAGAGATAGACTTGGACCCAGCTGATAGGTGGGTAAGAGGCCAGCTGCAAATCTGATTGACTCAATTTTAAAAATGTTTCTGTGTTCCTTTTTAATTTATCAACTGTCATCCTAGCTTCCTCTCTTTGTGTTGTTGTTATGTGTTATTATCGTACCTTCTTTAGGGAACTGCGCTTTACATGACCTTTAACAATCTACTTAGAGCTAATATGGGGCTGGCCAAAAAGTCTGTTTAGTTTATTTCTCTAAAATAAAGGACATGTTTTTCCTTTTCACCAGTAACTTTATTGATTTGGATATTTTGATTATGTCAGCTCTCTACTGCATGGTATAATGTTGGTTGTTCTCAATCAATGTCTCAATTTGATCGCTATCAACTTCAACTGGTCTACCTGACTGTGGAGCATCATTCACTGAGAAATCTCCAGCATGAAACTTCAAAACATAAAACCCTTTTGCCCTCTTGTAGGACCACATAGGCCCCTGTGACCACCCCCAGTGTAATTTACATGACACCCAGCAGGCAATTGTTGCTCTAACCTGTCATACCCATATTTAAAATATTAAGGAAAAGTATTTGTGTTTACCCAGATATTTATAATTTCTGTTGCTCTTTATTCTTGACATTTCAGGTTTCCTTTTAGTATTATTTCTTACCAGTCTAAAGAACTTCCTTCGGTGTTTCTTACAGAGCTTGTGTGATGGAAAACAGTTCTCTCCTAGTTTTTCTTCATTTGAGTTTCTTTAGTTCATCTTCATGTACCATGATCTTCTCTTCTCAAAGACGTGACCCCTATTTCCTGTGTGGAATGGTGATTTCCCATTCCTCCAGGAGACGTTTTATAACCCACGAATGCTTCACTTAACAGTTGTCTCTTCCTGCTAGGGTATGTGAAACAGTCTTGTGAGTGGAAGCATCGTCGACTTTCTCTCCATGTCTTTGCTGCCTAGCACATTGCCTGCTACTTACATGGAAGTCAAAATATGTTTGCTGAAGAAGTGAATGAATGAGGGTTAGAGAATCAAAACACTTTTAAATTCAAGTCTTGGTATGATTCTACTGAGCTAGTTTATGGTTAAGATGTTATTAAAAACCGACCATATTTTTGGACTATAAGACGCCCCCCCCATGCCCAAACTTGGGAGGAAAATGGGGGTGCGTTTTATACTCTGAATGTAGCTTACCTGGCTCACTGTGGGGGGGGGTGGCAGCGGTGGAGTGTTTTTTTTTTTTTTTTTTCCTATTTTCCTCCTCTAAAACCTAGTACGTCTTATGATTCGGTGCACCTCATAGTCTGAAAAATGTGGTATTTTATTTTCTAGAATATAAACACAAAACACCCATACTCATGTGCATACATACAAACACACAGGATCTCCCCAAGTGGTTCCTCTACAACATTTTTTTCTGGCCTGAGAATATTCTCCATCCCACCCATTCTGTCCTTATTCTCATCACCAGCCTTACGAAGCCATGGGCACTGAGCATCATTCTCATCTTTTTCCTTCTGTCTTCTTCTATATAATTCTCACTGCAAAAGTCTCATATTTGCCTATTTTCTTGTACTGAACAGTACAATTTTTTTAAAAAGAGGTAGAAATTGGTGTTCTTTAAATATCACGTTGTTGTTAAATGCTTTACTTAGACTTAATACAGTCTCACAATCTTATAAAATTAATGTGTCAATTTCCATTTTCTGAACTGGTAAATTGATGTCACAGGGATTTAGTATCTGAGATCTGAGATCAGAGGGCATGAATGCCAGCCTCCCTAGTTTTCTCTGGTGCCTTGGGCTGTACGGTTGTTGTTAGGAACAAAAGGAAGTATACTTGTAAAGATTTTCTATGATTTTATTATATAGATGTATTATTAATTTTGTAGGAAATTAGCCCAAAGTTATAAATTACAGATCAGGTCCAAAAAGATCATAAAGTGGACTGAGGACCAGGGACCCACTGGAAAAGCAGAAGGATTGTGGGCACTAAGAAGTCTGGAAGGGAATCAGAGGACACTCAAGTCACTTCTGTTGTTTGTGTTCTTTCTTTTGTATCTTTGGAAACTCGTTTCATCAGCTATTGTTTTTCTCGTTCCTTCTTCAATTTATTTCCTATATGATAATTCTTTCCACTTAAAAAAATATGTCATTTTTTCTTAGTTCATCTCTAGTATCACACCTTTATTTCATTTTTAAGTGTTTCTGAGGGCTAATCTTATGTATGGCCTAAATGCTCAAATTCCAAGTTCAAACTTTTCTTTTGACTGTAATGTAAGAAAGCCACTCACAGTTTGATGATCACCAAATCAAATTTCCTTTTCCATCCCTCTCAGTGATTCAACAAGACCTTATATGACTAACACTCATGTTTTCCTTTGCAAACATTTAAGTGTATTTCATGGGCTTCTCTATCTGAATCTTATTATTATTATTATTATTTTACTATCTTCAGGTTTACTGGCTTCTTTTTAGCATTTCTTTTCCATCCCTCCCTTGCAACATGGGTATTTTCTAATCCCAGGACCCTGGTTTTCTTTTCCTCTCTTACGCTATTACCGCTCACAAGTTCCTTCTATTCTTTTGGTTACCCTTGCTTCTGCTGTTCAGGTGACTCTTAAATCCCTGAGATGAATTCATATTTCTGATTAATAGAATAATAAACAATGAGTTCTGGTTGACTTTTTCTCTCACTCCAGAATTTATATCTCCAAACCTTCCTCCACATCTTAATCTCAAGTTTCATGGTTGTAATGGACATTGTCACCTAGAGTTCTCTCTGACAGTTCAAATTAAACATAGCCTGAGCAGCACTTATCTTTCACTCTCCTAACTTTTCCCAACTTCTCTATTTTTATTCATGAAAATATATGACTTGTGTTATTCAGGCTGGAAACCTCAGATTTATCTTTGGTTTCCTTCTCTTCCTTTGTCATTTCCACCTTCATTTATCAATTCTGTGATAAGTTTATTCCCGAGGTGGCATATCCTTTCCTTGAGCTGTTAAAGTATTGAGAGGCAGAAGTTGGGAATCAATTACTTGGTCTTGGATCTTAGTTCCGCCACTTCCTGGGTGGATGAGTTTACATAAAGCACTAAATCTAGACAATGATCATAATAAAATTCCATAGGATGGCTGAAAAAATAAAGTGAACTTTTACATGTAAACCACTTGGCAGGACTCAGTAAATATTAACTTTTATTATTGGTCAGGAAATTTTATTTGTGTTCACTTAGACTTCCCCATTTCCTTCAAAGTAACTTCTGGCCTCTAGACTCTTACCTGTACCAATTTATCCTACATGTTTTTAGGGAGGCACAATTATTTCCTGATCTTGAAATTTCCTTTTATGTTCCTGGAGCCTCTCTTCTCATTCATCTCACTCTACTCCAGTGGCTGGAATTGACTCATTTTACTGATAAACATGTTGATAAGCCCTTCTTGCTGGACTTGGAGCAACTACTCTGCTTTTGCAACAAACTGAGGACTACGCCTGCTTGGATTCAGTGTTCTAGGATTGGCTGTGGTCTACTTCTGATATACAGTTAATAGGCCCTGGCGGTCCTCGCATTGAACTCTAAGTTAGCCCCTATCAGCAAAATGATCATTCTCTGGCCAGTAACTGCCACGGCATGATTTTGTTTATCAAAAGCTGAGAAAATGAACTCCTCTTCTGCTGCCTCTTAGAGAAACACACACATCCTGCTACCAAAGCCCATTCTCACTGTGCCCTGCAGAAGGAGCACAAAGTATGTATTTATTTAGTCATTCATTTAACAAATGTGAGCTAAAGAGGAGGGTGGGGCAGTGGGAAGGGTGCCAGCATCTAATGTTCTGCTGCGTGTTAGAAGAGCAATGAAGTAAAGCCACTGTGTGCTGGGCCTGTGCTCTTGCTCCCTGATTCTGCCATCTAAGGCGTAAAGACTTATGGGGTCCCTGTAATGCTGAATTTTGTCAAACCAGACAGATTGGAGACATGCAGAGCCTTCATCTTTTGTGCTTCTGCTGCATTTGCTTTATTAAGCTCCCATCAAATTTATTACATCATTCCCTGTATTATAATTGTATGAATTTTTACTGCAGTTAGCCAATGAGAGAGCAAGCTTCTTGATGAAAGACACTGTATTTCAAATAGCTATACCAAGAACTTGCACCAGGAAGAATGCCAATAAATATTCAATGAATGAACCAATTTACACTAGTAGAAACTATATTATCCATTTAATCAAACAGACATGCATTTAATATCAGATTCATCTTTCAATAAGCAGTTTTCCTTCTCATATATTAAATTGGAAGAATAATACAGAAATGATACGAGAATTAAATGAAACAGCATATGTGAACACACACGTCACTGTACCTGGTTGATGGCACAATATGTGGTTAATATATGTACACCCACATTGCCTGCGTATTGACATTGCCTCAATATTGGGCAAGTATGTGTAACTTGTAAGAACCTCTACTTCAATGAAAAGTACAGGAGTCCATTGGTTTTATCACTTTTTCTAAACTGCTCAGTATAAGTATTTGAGGAATCTACTTTGATACTGGCACTGTTTTTTCCTCTAGTATGTATTTTGTAACAGTCTATATGTGTACTGCACAATTTGCCTCTTGGAACTGTTGGTTTACCAAAGAATGCAGGACGGCTGACAAATGCCCAAATCACCGTACCGAAGACTTCATTAGGAGATGTGTCGCCATGTAGAATTAGTGACCTTTACCGAGGCGACGGGGGATGCTCTGTGGGTTCTCAAATCTTACAAGATGACATTATTTAGATTTTTGTTTCAGTTGCTTAGTTACCAGTCTCTGTAAATCGTTTCGTTTACTTGTAAGAGTTAAAAATAAAGGAAGTGTCTACAGTTTTTCATTTTTTCTTCAAAATAACACACATGCACACAGACTGAAAGAAGAAATCTCTCTTTTTTAGGGAAGTCATAGTTGGATGCAAGGAATTGCACGTGAATGGAGGTAGTGGCACCATCCAGGTAAAATTCTGGGGGAGGAGAAGCTGGTAGTAATGGAGTACTTTGGAAGAGACATGAAGCAAAACCAAACCAAGCATTAACAAGCAAGAGAACATGGGTTAAAATATCTAACGTCAGTTCGAACAAAGGGAATGCCCATTCATTAACAACAAAAGAGATAAACTTCTATTTTGGATACTTTATTTGGACAGTGACTGTCTCTTTGATGTTTGTGTAGTATACTTTTTACCCCTCGTTGACTAGTCTGGAAAATTGGTAAAGGAGGTTTCTTTCTTCTGACCATCAATTAAGTTACAGTTGGTTCATAGGCATTAGAAAGAACTCGAGTAATACCTCTGACTTCATTTTTAGACTGCTATGAAACTGAGATTGAAATGCAATGATAATATTTTTAACGTTTTTACTGCAGTGAATTACATACAAATGAGTGAAATTTATTTTAACCATTTTTAAGTATACAGTTAAGTGGTATTGACTATACTCATATTGTTGTATAATCATCCCCATCACTCATGTCCAGAAGTCTTATCATCTAACAGAACTGAAAAATTATTTAATGCCAATTAAATAATAACTCCCTGTTTTTCTCTCTTTTCAGCCCCTGGCAACCATGATTCTACTTTCATCTGTATGAGTTTGACTACTCTCAGTGCTTCAGGTAAGTGAAGGGATACAGTACTTGTTCCTTTGTGACTGGTTGATTTCACTTAGCGTAATGTTTCAAGGTTCATCCATATTGTAGCATGGGTAGCAATTCCTTTCCCTTATAAGGTTGAATCATACCATTGCATTTACCACATTGTGTTTATCCAGTCATCTGTTATGAGCACGGGCGTACTAATATCTCAAGACCCTGTTTTCAGTCCTTCTGAGTGGCATCCAGAAGCAGAAAGGCTAAAGCATATAGAATTCGATCTTTAACTTTTTGTGGAAGTCTTCCATAGAGGCCGTACCATTCTGTATCCCCACCAACAATGCAGAAGTTTTTCAGTTTCTCTACATCCTCACCAACACTTGTTAAGTTCTGATTTTTTTTTATAGTAGCCATCCAAATGGGTGAGGCGGTATCACCATGTAATTTTGATTTGCATCCCTTGATGATCAGTGGTATTGAACGTTGTTTCAAATGATTATTGACCATTTGTATATCTTGTATGGAATAATGTCTGTCAAGTCCTTGGCTTATTTCTGAGTCATTTGTTGTTGTTGAGTTTTATGAATTCCCTATATATTCAGGGTATCAGATGTATAATTTACAAATATTTCCTCCTATTTTTGGTTGTTTCTCCACCTTGCTTACAGCATCCTTTGCTGCACTCATGCAGGTGGCTGGGTTTATGTGGTGGGGACTTGTGGGTGTGGCCCTCTGATTGCTCCTGTTCCCTCCATAAAATACACACAAGGGTGTCTGCTGATAGTGAATATGGAGGGGAAGCAGTGGCATTTTAATCTGCTTGGTGTTTTTGTTTGTTTTAGATTTGGTTTTAAATATATCGAGTCTTGGAAGATATATCTATTAATAAAACTGTGAGATGTGATTGATACTTTCCAAGAGAGTATGTATAGCTTTCTAAATGCCACCTCTAGATTCCACTGCTCTTAGATGGGAGAATGAGTGCATGGCAGCTTTGGAAATTTTCTCTTAGAACCACCGATGATGGGACATGCGAGACAGAAGACAACTGAGGAACATCCAAGTCCAGTAATGTCTTTCCCGCCACACATACGTACTCCCACATTTACAGAGACAAGAGTGAGGAAACAGCCAGCCATAAAGTATTTAAGAGCAGTGAACAGGTATTAGAGTTTCAGAATATACAACTTCCCAGGTAATAATGGTTTCATTCAATTTGTCAGGAATGAGTGCTCATCTTTCTCAGATGATAAAAGATTACAGAAGGATATCCAGGCAGAGAAGGTTTTCCATTTAAACAATAAACTCTAGACACTCTTTCTAGGTAAATGACCTGAAATCTATTCTATAATTATGACAAATAGGAGACAGCAGCACCACATGTCGAGCTCATTAGCACCCTGCATCTCTACTGAGACAAAATTCAAGTGATCATTCATCATTTCAATTGTATTAGCCACCATTTGTCTGTATTATTTTAACATTAACCTTTCTCACCTAATATCTTTCAACAGAATTTGCTTTCAAAAGCTCAGAGAGAGAAGGTGACTAACCTTTTTCCGTTTATGCACTTGGTGTTTGGAGGGGTACCTCTAGAGAGACAGAAATTATTATTTAAGCTAAAAGATTATCAATCAAATCTTGAAGATTGCTTGTATCTGGTTGATTTGCTTTGGGAGGGGATAAAGGAGACAACTATATCATACATTACATGTGACACATGCGTATGTATGTATATCTGACACATGAATTCCAATGAATCATGTGAAGTGTCCCAAATCAACACTAATGTGGTGCAGGGGCGAAAATCTAGCTATTGATCATTGTTTCCCTACCAAAGATACAAGTGGCTTCTGTTACCAAAATAAGAACATTTTAAAATCCTTTTAATCCCCTCCCTACTTGGTTGGGGAAGGAGTGACATTTGGGTCTTGGGCCTCTCCCATTTCTTAAAGTACCATTAGGGAGAGAGGGGTTTCTGGTGGCACAAGGACCCACTTGGTGCTTTACTTGGGGATAAAAATCAAGCAAGAGAAACAGGCTATAAAAGTTTTCAGAGGTGTTAGGGTGTCTATTCCAGGGGTTGGCAAACTCTTTTCCTAAATGAACAAATAGTAAATGTGTTGGGTTCTGTGGACCATACTGTCTCTGTCACAACTCCTCAACTCTGATGTCATAGCTCCAAAGATGTCATAGACAATATGTAAATAGATGGGTGTGGCTATCTTCCACAAAAATTTTATTTGTGAAATCAGGGGGTGGGCAGAATTTGGCCTGTGGGTCACAGTTTGCTAACTCCTGTTCTATCTTATGGATGTCTCCTCCTTCTCTGTTAAAAAAAAAGTTATTGTTTTTCACGCCAGGAGACAAGCAACAAATAATGAAATAAATGTGGTTGGAAATACAAGAGGCTTTAATGATACAGGTATAGAGTGTCTTAGTAAACCCATTACACTGACCTCAATTAGTAAAATGCTGTTTGTATGAAAATATGGCTTCTTTACCAGCACCGAGTAGAGTGTATGTTCAAGGTAGAAGCGGGGGCTATGGAACAATCAAGCATTGACAATAACCGGTGTTTCCTGGTGGACTGCCGCTTAACCAGGTATTTGTGATGGGCCTAGGACAGCACGCACAGAACATTAATCCTGCGGTGGACTCAGTGTCTCTTAAAGAGAACAAGGTCCAAAGGAGAAGATGCAGTGTCGCTAGGCTTATGCTGTCTTTTGTGTCTTTGTTGCGGGATGGAGAAGCTCACACAGGTGTGATTCTGTTGTAGTGCCACGCATTCATGTGTGAGTGTGTATATCTCCATCTAATCGTGTGTGTGTGTTCCATGGAATCTCTGCAACATAGCCCATTCAAAATTGCAGGGCTTATGGGAAAAATAGAGTGGCAGAAAATCATTTAATGACTCATGAAGCTATAACAGTAGCACTGGAAAATTATTGAAAATTAAAACAAAAGGAAACATACCAACACTGTTACATCTCCAGCATCACCAATATTGTTGTCACAAACATCTCAACCAGCTGATTCTTTGCAGCCTTACACTGGAACTTGGGCTTTCTTCTTCGGAATGAAGCCCTTCAGGTCATTTGTTTATAAGGGAGAAGGGTTCTTTAAAACCAAAAGTCTGATCTAGAGCGTAGACATCTTCACATTCAATTATGTCAGTCCTGGGGGGATATGTCTTTACAGCTCCTTCATCTGTATTCCCAGGTTCCCCGTATAATTTAACATGATGGGACGTATGGCAGTTTTTCAAGTGGCTAAAACAATGGTATTAGTTTTCTGTTGCTGTATAATAAATTATCACCAGCTTGGGGACTTAAAACAAGGAACATTTATTATCTCACCATTACTGAGGGTTAGAGTCTGGCTGGTTAAACTGTGTCCCCTGCTGAAGGCCTCACTTGGCTGCAATCCAGGTGTCAGCCACGGGTCCCTTTGGGGAGCTGGGGTCCTCGTTCACGCTCACATGGCTGCCAGTTGTCAGCAGGAGCGCTGCCCATAGCTCTCAACGTGTGTCTTTCTCACAGGCTCTTACCCGAGCCTCCTAACCACATTGCAGCTGCTGTTTCTGGGCTAGGAGAAAAGCTCTACTTTAGTCTGCTAACTGGAAGTCTTTTTTTTATTATGAAATATTTTATTTATTTGTTTTTAGGGAGGGGAAGGGAAGGAGAAAAAGAGGGAGAGAAACATTGGTGTGTGAGAGAATCATTGATCGGTTGCCTCTCATACATGCCCCCACCTGGGGACCTGGCCCACAACTCAGGCATTTGCCCAGACAGGGAATCAAACCAGGGACTTTTCGGTTTCAGGACAATGCCCACCCAACCCACTGAGCCACACCAGACAGGGCAGGAACTTATAACATAACCCAACACAGAGCCCAGCTACATTCAAGAGCAAAGCATTATATAAAGGTGAGAGTCATCAGAAGCCATACCAACTAGCCACTGCTGGCTCTAGAAGAAGGTGTTTTTGTAGGACTTTCACCTTTGAAAATCAGACTCTGTGTTTGCTAAATCTTTCTCTTTACATTTGAGGCAACTTACCTGTGGATGTTTAAATAATTAATGTACTAGGAAAAATCTAATGTGAACCAACATTGTTTATGTTATAATCACATCACTCCTGTGTTTACCAAGTGGATGTGAGATAATTTGGGCTAAAAAGTGAGTTTCAATTAAACAGTTGCTTTTGTCTCACTTTGTCCTGCAGATGGCCTCTGAGGTTCTAATGTCATAAGCCAGGGCGGGAGAAGAACACTGAAGGACTAGTGGGCCAGTAGGTGTCCCTGAGTTGTTTGGGATGAAGTAGGGTATGGCCGGGGGTTCACTGGTTTGACTTGTTCAGAACTCCCATCATTACGAGGATTATAACGATGGGAGGAGTTTTAGGGGCCAAGGAGTTATATTGCAGAATGTAGGGTCCTGTGATAGATAAACCATAAGAAAAATTTAAATATAATGTAATATTTTTCAAAATGAATAATTTTAATACAAGTTTGTAGAGATTGAGGAAACACAAAAGTACTTTTTATATGAATTCCTAAATTTCTTGCTAGTAGTGTTAATGAATAATCTAAGAAAATCTCAGTTCCATTAGCCCTCCTTTCTCAATTCTCTGTTGTATTTATATATCGCTGATGTTTATTTTTTTTTCAATCTGTAAATATCTGGTTTTGAAATAACATGTTCAATTCTTATTCACTAATATTGATAGTAATTCTTTTTTTAATATTTTTTTATTGTTCAAGTATATTCTCCATTTTCCTGCCACCACTCCCCCCACCCCAGCCATCCCCGCTTTCCACCCTTGATCTTACAACCCTTTGGCTTTTTCCATGTGTTCTTTATACACATTCCTGACAACCCTTCTCCCTTCCCCTCCCCATAACCCCCTCCCCTCTGGTTACTATCAGTTTGTTCTTAATCTCAATGTCTCTGGTTGTATTTTGCTTGCTTGTTTGTTTTGTTGATTAGGTTCCACTTTTAGGTGAGATCATATGGTATTTGTCCCTCACCGCCTGGCTTATTTCACTTAGCATAATGCTCTCCAGTTCCATCCATGCCGTCACAAAGGGTACAAGCTCCTTCTTTCTTTCTACTGCATAGTATTCCATCATGTAAATGTACCATAGTTTGATCCACTCATTTACTGGTGGGCACTTAGGTTGTTTCCAGCCCTTGGCTATTGTAAATAGCACTGCTATGAACACTGGGGTGCTTAGGTTCTTTTGGATTGGTGTTTCAGGATTCTTAGGGTATAGTCCCAGCAGTGGAATTTCCAAGTCAAAAGGCAATTCCATTTTTAGTTTTTTGAGGAAATTCCATACTGTTTTCCACAGTGGCTACACCAGTCTTCATTCTCACCAACAGCGTACTAGCGTTCCCTTTTCTCCACAAAGTCATCAGCACTTGTTGTTTATTGATTTGGCTATGATGGTCACTCTGACAGGTGTAAAGTGGTATCTCATTGTGGTTTTAATTTGCATCTCTCTGATGGCTAGTGTTGCTGAGCATCCTTTCATATGTCTATGGGCCCTCTGTATGTCCTCCTTGGAGAAGTGTCTCTTCAGGTCCTTTGCCCATTTTTTAATTGGATTGTTTGTCTTCCTGGAGTGGTAATATTGACAGTGATTCTTGATATGTTTGGATTCAGTTATACCAGAATATTATGTTCTTTCCACTTATGGTGCTTCCTACTTATTGGTTTGCTCATTTTCTTTCTGGTCTTTTCATTTCCATTGAAAAGTTTATGATGTTTTTAATTATCATTTTTAAAGATAATCTCTTTTTGTTTGCTATTGAATGATTTTCTCTGCATTCTTATTCAGTTTACATAGTTGTAGACTTACTATTACTTATCCTGCTTGAGGCTCATTGTATCTCTTAGACATGAGAATTCCTCCAATTAATTTTTTAAGAACCCTAGCCATTGTTTCTTTGCTTATTGTCATAACATTGTAACTTCTCTTTCTATACTCCATGCATCTTAATCTTTCCCTCATATTTTTCTCCTCTCCTCACTGCACTCTATATTTTAGTTTAAATTTTTCTTCTGATGAAATGGTATGCATTAAAAAAAAACCCTGCCTCTTCCCTTTTGCCGTGATGTCTTTTCATGTCCATGTTGTCCTGATATCCTTTTACTTCTTTGTTTTCAATTCATTCTCACTTCTGGAGTTATTTTAAACAGAAATTTATTATAGCTGCATTCAGATCCTTCACTTGGGGTTGGCTATCCCAGGAGAAAATTTTTAATCAGTTCCACCAGAGAAATAGGGAAGAGGAGTTTCCTTGGTTAACCTGGGCTAGTAGGTAGAGTTTTCCCCCCTGATTCTTGTTGCCCTTTATAGATTCCAGCTTTGTACAGGGTCTCAGTTCCAACGGGGCACCTGAACTAAGCCCAAGGCCTTGTGTCCCGGTCATACATGGATGCTGAATCCCAAAGCCACATTTGATTGAGGCAAAGGGCCACCTGCCTTTCTTCCCCTCCTTTCCGGCCCCCAGGCCAACACTGAGAGATGCTGAGAGCTTTGGTTTTAGTATTCTCTTTATTTCAGCACCTGGTGACTTACTTTTCATTCTTAAGTGCTTTTTTAAGCCTTTAATATGTGTTTTTATTATATTCTACCTATCCTTCGAAGGTATCTGTAGCAGGAGTATTTTCAGATCACCATAGGGAGACTTATTTGTTACTTTTCTATTTAAAACATGCTAAGTTATACACACTAATATCTCTGATAAATATAAATGCAAAAACCCTAAACATTAAACACAGTTTATATCACTTTATGGTTGTTATTTCTGGGAGGCAGTCCTTCCGTTTGCTTTGTCTACTGACTTTAATATTAATGTATATCTTCAAGTGCTTTGTAAGTGTCTGCAGTCTCCCCCTCAGCTAGGATTGTTTTCAAAGGTCTTATGTTGACTTGGAATGTTCCTGAGAGTTAGTCATGAGCTTTCTTCCTTGGGAGCCCTGTACATTTTACAGGATGGATTTTCAGTTAATTTATTGACTCAGAGTTTCACAAGTTTAATAATTGATTTAGTATTTCACACCCAGAGGAAGCCTAGGCTTGTGTTTCCAGGCTTTGGCCAAATTACAGAGTGTGTCTGGACACCTTGCTTTCTACTGCTTTCATTGCAGTAGCCACTGTTGTTTTCTTTCCAGTGTTTAGGGTGGGAGAGAAAGAAGATTATTACGCTTTTACTACACATGGGTTTCTTGTGGATATTCCATCCAGACCCAAAGTATATCTGTTTCTAATAGACTGTGTTCCTTTTGGCTTCATCCCCCATTTACTGCTATGGCTTAGAAGTCCATCATCTCTCCTGATATTTTGGGCATCCTACTTTATTCTAAGATTGTCTGTTTATCTTATAAATATATGTTGTTCTACAGCAAACTAAAAAGGTTTTTGCACAGCAAAGGAAAACATCAACAAAATAATAATTCAATTTACAGAGTGGAAGAACATATGTGCTGATACATCAGATAAGGGGTTACTATCCAAAATTTATAAAGGACTTACAAAAGTCAACACCAAAAAAGCCAACAACCCAATTAAAAATGGGCAAAGGACCTGAATAGACCCTTCTCCAAAGAGGACAGACAGGTGGCCCATGGACATATGAAAAGATGCTCAATGTCTCTAATCATCAGAGAAATACAAATTAAAACCACAATGAGATATCACCTCATACCTATGAGAATGGCTGTAGATTGACAAACAACAAATGCTGGTGAGAATGTGGAGCAACGGGAACCCTTTTGCCCTGTTGGTGGGAATACAAATTGGTGTAGCCCACTGTGGAAAGCAGTATAGAGGTACCTCAAAAATTAAAATTGGATCTGCTTTTTGACCCAGTGATTCCACTTCTGGGACTATACTGTAGGAACTCAAAACACTAATTTGAAAGAATATAAGCACCCCTATGTTCATTGCAGCATTATTTACAATGACCAAGATATGGAAGCAGCCCAAGGGTCCATCACTAAAGAGCATATAAAACAACTTTGGGACATTTACACAGTGGAATACTACTGTGCTGTTAAAAAGAAGAAAGTTTTACCTTCTGTGACAACATGAATGGACCTGGAGAACATTAGGCAAAGTGAAATAAGCCAGTAAGAGACAGACAAATACCATATGCTTTCACTCATATGTGGAATCTAATGAACAAATTGAACTGACAAGTAAAATAGAGCCAGACTCATAGAGAGCAGGATGGCAGCTGAGTGGGAGGTTAGGGGGTACAGAGATTGAGAAAAAATGAAAAATGATTCATGAACTTGGACAACAGTGTGCTGATTGTGGGGGGGGGTTGGTGAGTATAAGCAGACTAAATGGTAATGGAAAAAATATAATAAAAAGATATAAATAATAGAAAATATTTGCTGTTATAGTTTAAATGACATTTATATGTGTAAGAAATGTGCAGAAGGCAGAGGCTTCCTGTTTAACTCAGTTTGCACACTAACCAAAAATTAAGAAGTAGTGAATAAGGAAAAACCCATCCAAGAACACACAAAGAGGACTCCTGCTTCCAAGTGTATTGCTGTAAGTAGTGGCAGCTCATCCATCCAACAACAGTATTGAAAAATAACTCAAAATCCATCTACAAATCCAGATATACCATATTATTAAATATGCCATAAAGATACAAAAGCAAAGATGACAAGATGAACGAAATTTCCTGACACCAGAGAACCTTCCTGGGTGAGCAGAGATAATTCACCATTGGTCAGATCGGGAGGTGGGTGGAGACGGTGTCTTTACCATGACAACAAGGCACTAGTAGAGTTTCCACAGCTGTGTGGACTGGCGTGGCAGATTGAAATCTACAAAATGTTTAGTTTTCTCCAAAAACTTCTGCTGGGATCGGCTCTTTGTCAGGCTCGCAATATGAAGAACACAGAGCATCAGTAGGAGGGGTCTAAATACACATATCACATTTTTTTCTGGAGAGAGAAAACCAGAGGTGAAGTGAGTCTAAATAAACCTGCAATGTAACCCTTATCTGGCTCAGCTGTGTAATGCATGTGGGCGAGCCCCCACTAATCCTGCCTCCTGGGAGGGGGCAAAGGGTGAATTCTGTGGGCGGAAAGCATACTGGGTGTTCTCTCTGAGCACCGTGTAATCAAACTAGTAATTAGTAACTGAAAGCAAGTTTGGAAACTAAGAAATGAATTTCTAAAAGCCTGATCAAATAAAAATTTATAGGGGATTCTTTGAAATTCTGAATGAGAGAGCATTTTAAAAATTAAGAATCAAAACTTAAGGGGTGCAGCTAAATTTATAACTACATATGCATATATTAGAAACTGGAATACCAATTAGTTAAATTCCATCTTAAGAAGCTGGAACAGTAAGAGCAAACTGAACTCCAAAAATTGAAGGAAAGAAATAAGAAAGATACGAACAGAAATAAGTAAAATAGAACACAGACATACAACTTACTCAATAAAAACTAAAGTTGGCTTTTGAAAAGGAATAATAATGATAAGTACCTAGTAATATTGATGACAAAGAAAGAAAAATTTCAAATATTAGGAACAAAATAGGAGACATCACACTATAGATCTTCTAGACATTAAAAAGATAATGAGATTACATTATAAACAATCTTATGCTTCTTATTCAAAATTTAATGAATTGGAAGAAAATCTTTGAAAAAGCTGAACTTACCATTATGGGCACAAGAAGAAATAGAATATATGAACATTCCTATACCTTAAAAAAAAAACCCAAAAATTTATGAACTTTTCTATAAAGAAAACTTCAAGATGAGATAGCTATCCTAGTGATTTTTCCAAACATTTAAGAAAGAAATTTTATCAAATCTTTTACAAAAT
The DNA here is from genome assembly GCF_022682495.2 of Desmodus rotundus. Taxonomy (NCBI): domain Eukaryota; kingdom Metazoa; phylum Chordata; class Mammalia; order Chiroptera; family Phyllostomidae; genus Desmodus; species Desmodus rotundus. The sequence continues at coordinate 122,411,359 of NC_071394.1, forward strand.
ATTTCATAGAATAGAGATAACACACTCCCCAGCATACTTTATAAAGCCAACAAAATGCAGATAGGAGAACTTGCTAAGTAAATTACAGAAGACTTACAAAGTGAAGTATCTCAGGAAATCCTACAAGTGTGCTAGAAATGATCAAATTATAGTGAAATTTAAACAAAATATTATTAACGCTATATAAAAATATACCATGACTCAAGAAAACATTTATTCCACGAATTCAAGATTGGTTTAACATTTGAAAAGCAACCTGTGGGATTCACCACATTAACAGAATAAAGGAAAAATAATTATGACCATCTCAATTGATGCAGAAAAAGAATTTGATGATATAATTCATGATAAAACTACCCAGCAAAGAAGTATCCTTAAGAAATAAAAGCCTTATTCATGTAAAATTCAGACCCTTGAAATTCCTCTTCATTCTGGTGGGGTTGTAAACTCAGACTTTGTGACCATTGATCTTTGCTTAGCGTTTTGGTTGCCTCAAATCTCATTAGCCTCAGTTATCCCCCAGGATCCTTGTAGCAACCAAACAAGTTTCTCCCATTCAACTTTATGACCATGTGTTTATTACCTAATGTGCCAGCTCCAAGCTCATAAGATACTTGTCATCAGTATAGGAAGAAGGCAGAAAGAAAGTCAAAGAAATAAATACCAAACTATTGAAATTAAAAATGTTTGTGCATCAAGGACACTATAAGGAAAATGAAAAGACAGCACACAGAGAGAAAATATTTGCAAATTATTAGCTGATTAAGGATTAGTATCTAGAATATATAAAGAACACTTACAAAGCAATTCGAGCAAAGCTTTGCTTGCTCACCTCCTGCTGTGCAACCCCATTCCTAACAGGCCTGGGGGTTAAGGACCCCTGTTTTATAGAGCACTCTGGAAGTTTTTCAAGTGATTGAACTCAGACCTACCTTATCACCCAGCAACTTCATTCCCCAGTATATACCAAAAGAAATAAAAGCAAATGTCTACACAAAAACTTGTATATGAATGCTTATAACATTATTTATAGTCAAAATAAGAACTAAAAGATGTGAATGACCCAAATGTCTATCAAACAATGAATGGATATAGAAAATGTGGTCTATTCCTAGAAGTAGAATAATATTCACCCATACAAAAAGCAGCAAATACTGATGCGTGCTACAATTTGGATGAACCTTGAAGACATTATGCTAAGTGAAAGAAGGCGATTACAAAAAATCCACATATTACATGATTCCATCCATATGACTGTCCAGAATAGGGAAATCTATAGAGGCACAAAGTAGGTTAATGGGTTACTTAGGGCTGGGAGAGGGTTAGGAGGGGGATCATAACTAAACTAACAAACGAAATGGAAATGGATTCACAGATAGTGAACAGACCGACGGCTGTCAGACAGAGGGGATTTTCAGGGCTGGGTGAAAAGGGTGAAGAGTTTAAGCAAAATGACAAAACACAAAACCCTCAGACACAGACAACGGTCCAGCGATGACCAGAGGGAAAGGGGACATAGAAGAGGGTATAGGAAGGATAGATGGTGGTGGGAGGAGACTTGACTTGGGGTGGTGAACACACAATATAATATACAGATGATGTATTATAGAATTGTACACCCAAAACCTGTATAATTTCATTAACCAATGTCACCCCAATAAATTTAATTAAAAAGATAAATAAAGGTGATAGACAAAAGGCTCTTTTTGAAGTGATAAAAAATTCTAAAATTGAGTGTGATTTTTATTGCACGTATGTATGACTGACTAAAAGCCACTGAGTTGTATACTCCAAATATAGTGAATTGTATGTTGCTAATTAAGAATGCTAAGGATTTTACTAGGAGAGATTGGTAGGAGATGCAGACACGGATGAATGATAAAGCAAAAGAGGCTTACTTCATTTGGACCAATGGGGTGAAAGAAAGTGTGTGATAGATATTCGAAGTTGTACATTTCAATTTTAGACGGCAATCAACTACAGCTTCGAAGAGTAGGTGACAGATCATGTACCATGATTGGTAGGTGGCAAAGGTGAGGCCTGACCATAGGACTCCTGACTTCACCTCTGAAGCAACTTTACAGTGAAAAAAGGAACTGTAGTTTCTGTTCAAAATATATGAAGATGTAAACAGTTTTGATTCATGGCCCAGAGCTTCATGGTAGCCTCATTTTGAAGGTCTCGCATTTCGGTCAGGATAAGTGGTCTTCACTCCACATTCCCTCACAGATTTTGCTGCCATGGCCTCGGTGAGACCGGGAGCCTCAGAGCAGAAACTGTGTCTAATTCAATATCCAGCAAGATAAAAACATTCATGATCAGAATAAAATGTGTTACTTAAGTAAAATGTATTCAGTGGTGGAAAGTGTTAAAATAAATTGAGCGTTCTTAAACCATAAACATCCTGAAAACTGCCTTAAAGAACACGTCATTTCTTAAAAGTGACTAGCTGAGACTCTTCAGAAAATCAGGGTTATTTCCAAATATTTTGGACAAAAAAGTATATAGTTTTGATGCACTTAGACAGGCAAGGAATCAAAAATAAGTGTTGGTATCAAATATTCATTGGGATATGTATACAAAGATTTCTTTTGCAGCAAAGTAATATTGTAATTCCCCTCCTGTGACTACTCAAAATATAAAATTCTGCAGCAATTCCAGGAGAAGCTCTTGTCTAATAAATAGATGATGCCTGTGCTTGCCTCTGTAAGAGCACCTAATGGCAGTGCTTCAGTTGCCAGCCCTGTCTGCTGGCATAAAAGCGTACCTCAAACCTTTGGGGGCTGAAATGTTCAAAGACACCTACCATCTAAATGCAAAAGTACTTAAAAATTATTTTCAGTAATAACGAAATCCCAAGCCCAAGTTCAAAAAATGTCTGTAGAAGTTTTCTGCAAGTTTATTTCACAGATTCCACATACATCCACAGGAAACAGTAGCTATGATTGCACTCAGTGGAATATTAAAAGTGCATTATCCTTTACATGTTTCAAACCTGTCACTTTAAAGATGCTGTGTGTACATATTCTTGACAAGGTTTTGGGCACGCATGTTTTGTGTGTGCATGTGTGTGTATTTGTGTGTATGTGTGTGGCTTTTGTTTGTTAGGAATAGAATCTTTAGTTAGTTTACTTTCTCTGACGGGCTGCATGTGACCTTTTTTTTTTTTCTTACCTCTTCATTACCCCTTCCTTTTGCTTTTGATAAGTATAGCATCTAATATTTAGAAATGAGTTATATTTTACCCCGATTGGTGTGGCCCAGTGGATTGAGCACCAGACTGTGAACCAAAGGGTTGCCTGTTCAATTCCCAGTCAGTGCATGTACCTGGGTTGCAGAGCTGGGTCCCTATTGGGGGCACGTGAGAGGCAACCACACATTGATATTTCTCTCCCTCTCTTTCTCCTTCTTTTCCCTTCTCTGTAAAAAAAAAAGTAAATAAATAAAATCTTTAAAAAAATACATATTTGAAATGTATATTCTATCTTGTTATATTTTAATATTACTTGCTATTGTATCTTAAGATTATATTTAAATGTCAAATGGAGTTTCATCTCTAGTAGAGACAATGTTTACTCCCTTTTACAATGGACTACTGCTCGCATCCCTAACCTGCTCAGTGTGTGTGGTGGCTGCTGATGACTCACCACCGTCTCTCCACTTTTGATGAAAATTCTCCTTGGATGAATGGCTACATCTCACTCTGGAAGGGATGGCCCTCATTTACATGGGAAGCTAGGGCCTAACTCAGGTGGGGGTACAGAAGGCTGTCCCTCTCACTTAAAAGCAGGGACAGCAATGCAGCAAACTGTACGTTCCAGAATGCTTCACCGAGGAGGCCAAGGCTAGGCTTACTCTGAGACGCTTCTGCTCAGTCCCTTCCCTGTTTGTATCCCACTCCTTTCCTTCCCTCATAGATGTACACACACACACACACACATCAATTTTTTTTTTGAGGAGTAAGCCCTCAATAAATGACCTAAAAGTGAATTCCTATCTCAGCCTCTGTTTCTGGAAAAACAGATTCAGTGCAACTATTTATATCGGCGTGTATTTATCAGTGCTTAAGAGACATTATTCCTAGACCAGCAACTGCGTACATGATGTGCTAAAAGATGGTAAAGTGGACAGAACAATTCTACTCCCTACCTTAGGTATTTTTGGATTGTGTGGATTTTGACAACTAATGCATGTGTAGCATTGTGTAACCTTGAAAACAGTAAATAAGGAGGGAACATTTGTGTTAACGATTTTAACTTGAAGTAAAGTTATTTTGTGGAATCTCTGGCGCATCCCGATGTGTGCTCTTTGGATGATGCATCGCCCATTCTTGGTGGGTCCAAAATTTATTTTTCTCTAGGCTTTCACACTGTTTTCCAAATCTTGTATTACTCATTACAAAATTATTTCCTATGAGTATATAGCTGGTGATATAGGAGAAAAATTGGATGATACACATGCCTTTATGAACAGATTCTGGAAGCTAATATTCAGAAGTGCAGTTCATCAGCTCACTTTTATTTCAAGTTAATGAGATTGTGCATGTAATAATTATTTTAATTCAGGTCTCTCTTTACCATTACTCCAAGCTAATTTAAATATATGGATTCCTTTCCTCTCCATTCCGAGGCAGTGGGAAATGTGGACTCTGTCCTTTAAAAAGCACTTGAAATCTCCTCTCTCAAAACATATCAACGTATCTAAGCGTGTGTCAGTGGAATTTTCATTGACCACACCTGCTCAGTGAGAATGGCGAGCTTACCCTTTAGTTTCATAGAATCTGTTTCTTAAGAATTATTATGTGACTAGCTTCCTGCCAAGCTCTGCTTTTAGACAGACAGAGGGGTTCAGTGATGGGGGTGCTGGACCTTCATCACTAGAGTGCATTTTTGTATAAAAGTCTCCAATATTAGGGAATAAAATGAACCAGCAAATACTATTATAAAAAATATATTTGAATTTCATACTTTAAAATATTGCATAATGCATTGTTCTTGCCAGGGGAATGTGTATAGCTCTGTGATGCAGGTGGGCCAGGAATGCCGATTCTGGTCATCGGGCATGATATTTTGGAAGTTTAAAGTCTCCGAATTGCGGGTAATGTTTTAACTAAGTTCTGCTTTAGTCAGACTGTGCTGACCAATATGCTCCTATGACTGAGGCATTCCCCCAATCGTTGATGCAGGTGTGCGTGTACGTATATTTGCATGGCCAACGTGCTGCTATGACTGAGACATTCCCCCAGTCGTTGATGCAGGTGTGCGTGTACGTATGTTTGCATGGCCAACGTGCTGCTCTGACTGAGGCATTCCCCCAGTCGTTGATGCAGGTGTGCGTGTACGTATATTTGCATGCATGTCCACATGTCTACATTTATTTATTCCTAGGGACTCTGTTTATTTTCAAGGTTGATTATTTTCTATGCTGTGAGACAGAGGAAATGTCAAGCATGGTGACTCTCCTTTGGGCAGGTCAATTAACAAAGGAATAAAAGTAGTCATTTATCAACTGTTAAACTATAATTTTTTGAAAAAGCCTGTATAAAGCAATTGATACCAACTATTTATGCTAAGGTTCCCCAAAGTAATTTATTAGGTTTTATGAAAAATTAATTATGAAAAGGATCTTCAAAAGTCAAATTACTTTGATAAGCTCTTGGACTAGTAAAGTTAAACAGTGTATAAAGGGCCCTTTAATGCAGGAGTATGCAGTATCTAACTGTCACAATATTTCAGTATAAATAAAGGGGTATTGCAGCACTTGCTGAACTCTGTAAATGTAGAAATACTCATAAAAATTGCTTGGAAGGAGAATTTGGGAATCACAGGTATGTAAATACATTTTTAAAAAAGATATAAATTGAACTTGTGAATAAGTTTGTCTAATATCACCCTATTAAACCTTTTTTAAATTTAAGGCTTGATATGAAATAAGCAAAAAAAATAATAGATAAATGAATAAAATAAAGCCATAGAAAACAATATTTTCATTTTTAAGAATTTCATGTTTTATTATCAACGGCCACTTATAAATTACATATTATCAAGTTACTTTGAACTTTTGTATCAAGGAGAAGATAATTCCCTGATTTGGAAATGTTCTCTTCCACATGAAAATTAGGTTCCCTCTCTTTACAATGTCCTTGAGAAAACTTAGAACTAGATTCAACGTTCAATCACATTGACTTTATTTGCTCCGACAGGGGTGTCCAACCTTTTGGAGTCTCTGGGCCACACCGGAAGAAGAAGAGTTGTCTTGGGCCACACATTAAATACACAAACACTAGTAAAAACCAAAAACATCTCATAATGTTTTAAGTAAATTTACGATTTTGTGTTGGGCTGCATTCACAGCCATGCTGGGCTGTGTGCAGCCTCTGGGCCGCAGGTCGGATACTCCTGTTAGGAGGTGACTGCATTTGACTTTTCTTGTACAATTTGGATTCTACTTTTTCGTGTGTGTGTGTGTGTGTGTGTGTGTGTATGTAACACTCTTGTTACATACATTTACACCGTGAGACACTTCAAATCTGCCTCCCCATGGGTGTTAAAGATATATATTTGTAATTCAAGAAGAAGGAATTGGAAATTTTGTCTACATCATCACACAGTTATTTTAGTCTTAATGTTATTTAATATTTTCCATACATTTTGGCAGTAGAAACAGTTTCTTGAGGAGCAAGCCGGTTACAATGCTCTCTATAGAACTGAATATCCCTGAAGCTGGGATTCCCAACGTGTGTTCCTCCATAATTGCTCCATGAAGAAACTGTTAAGAGAGATAACTCTGGTGAAAGCAACAATGAAAATAGTGCATTGAGTTATTACAGTATGCAGCTAAACGAAATGAATGACCATAATGTCACCAGTGGTGGGAGGGAGGAATTGGAAATGCTCTGCTATAAGGTACCTGCACTACAGGTGGAAGGAAGGTGTAGTGCTTTTTGAACTAGACCTGGGGTATTTTAATAAATGTATATTGTAAATCTAAGGAAACCACTTATGTCTTTTAAAGAAGCATAGTGATAAAAGGGTCAATTCTCTAAAAAGGCATAAGAATCTTAACGTGCAGTGAATGTAACAGAACATCAAAATACATGAGGCAAAAACTGGTAGAACTTACAGGAGGAACAGACATGTCCACATTAGAGTTGGAGTCTTCAGCACCCCTCTTTCAGTAACTGATAGACCGAGAAGGCAGAAAGTCAGTAAAGATACAGATGACCTGAAGAGAGTACTGTCAGTCACCGTGACCTAATTCCAGCATCAGCAGAGACACAGTCTTCTCATGCTCACACGGCACATTCACTGAGAGAGAGCACATTCGGGGCCATAAAAGGCACCTTAACAAATTTAAACTAATGTAAGTCATACAAAATATGTTTTCAGACCACAGTGGAATTATACTAGAAATCAATAACTACAAACAGCTGGAAATTCCCCCAGATATTTGGAAATTAACCAACTCCTTTCTGATAAACCGTGAGACAAAGAAGAATTTTCAAGACAAAGCAAAAAATATTTTGAACCTAATGAAAATGTAAGTTCTATTTGTTATCTGCCAGAGGGCCCATCTAATACGAGCTTATTGGGGCATTAATTTTTGTAACTGCTTCTTAAGAATATTATCTGACTTGTTTTTTATTATAAACTGTTATTCTCTGCTATTTATGGTAAGCTTAATTTTTTTCATATATATTAAGATTACTGATATATTTTATCCTGTCTGTTTTCACTTGATCGATTTTTCTCTGCTTCTTTTATTTTACACTTCTTGCCTTCCTGAGTTTATCACATTTTCATTATTTCCTTCCATTTATCATTTTTAGTATTGCACATAATAGTAATAGAGTATATTATATGATATAACAATGTAAATATAATATATACTATGTAGTACATTTTAATTCTTAAGATAAAAATTAACACAAGAGATCCATAATAACGGACTCTAATCCCATGGCGCTAGTCTTCCTGATTCAGGCTTTTTCAGATTTTAGGAAGGTAACGCAGCACATGGAACTTATTCCATTGGTGTGGCAGCAGGAACAGAATCTGGAGCCGCACCTCACAAGTTCACCTCAGTAGGTCTGCCCCAAATCATGTGACTGGGGACCAGTAAAGACTTCACATATCCTGGCACATCAGTTCAGGTCACATTTTGCTGCCAAATTCATTTTAGTTCCAATTGAAGGGAAACGTTAAAAAGAAAAAAAACAAACCTTTCCCAATATTTTGTATGTCAGAATACCAGATTAAAGGTTACGGACCCGGCTCGTTATCCTGCTCCTGCAGTACCGTGGATCAAAAAATCCTTTGTTTTGATTCTTTTACATCCATCTGCTGTGTTCCCATTGATTAATATTTAGCTCTGTTTTTAATTTAAACTCCCTAATGTAATAATCACTATTTTTGCATTTCATTTAGATTCAGCAATATATTGCCTATTGTTTTGCTTACCACTACTTCTCGCATCCCACGCCCCGCTTATGCAACCTTCTTTTGTGCTGAGGAAAATGTTTCCTGTTTCTTTAGTTAATCTGTGATTGGCAAGCACTCTCCATCTTTGTAAGTCTGAACATGTTTTCTTTTTCACCTCTGCTCTTGAATAATAGTTTAGTTGTGCATAGCAGTCTAGCTTTATATTTTCTCTAACTGCTTCACAGAGAGTATTATATTTGGTTTTCATTTTTGCTGAAGAAAAATCTTTTGATTCATGATCTTTCTTTTATATGAGTTTGAGTTTTTTTCCTCTGATAACTTTTAATGTTTTCTTGCCTCCTTTGAGCTCATTTCCTTGTGTTTTCAATTTGGAAGACTATAGTTTTTATGTCTAGACTTGCTATTTGGTATTTCTTAGGGTATGCCTAAATGCTTCTATTCTTGCTTTTTGATCATCTTTAAAAAATATATATCTCTAACTATCTGAAAGTCTCATTCAGATTGTGTTATTATTTCAAGAGCTTAGAATCCTTGTGTTGAAAGGGTTTGTTATCTCTTTCGTAATGGCCTCTGTGGGTATTCCTTTGGGTCATCTCTTCGGGTGCAGCAGTCCAACACGTTGCTCCCTGCTATTGCCCTGCACTGATTCTGCAACTCTCAGTACAGGTTTGCTGGCATGACCTCGGGGTCAGTGAGATCCTGCACAGGCGCCACTCTCCTTCCGTTGTGACCCCCACCATTAGTGCAAGACATAGAGCTTTCTGGCCCCCCTTCTCAGAATGTCAAGCGTGGAATCAGTTATAAGGAGATACCTTTGACAGTTTATTCTTTCCAAATTTATGCTGTCATCGGTGGGCGCTGTAACAACCATGGGAATGTGGAAATATTTCCCTTCACTGAGATATTTTCCATTATATGGAAACCATAACAGAGCGTTTGGGGCTCACGGAGTTATGATATGCAATGAATATATTTTCAATGTCACATTTTTCCTTCCTCAAAACACATGTGGAGTATCTTGAAGGTTCCTAGGTCATGAAGCTTTCTAGTAACATCTAGTATACTCAGTTCAGGACTAGTAGTATCCTTTGAAACTTTGACTCTGTCAGCTGAATTTGGCCTCATTCTCAGAGGCTGCAGAGAACTCTTAGAAAATGGACATTTGGGCCACTAGCCCTCAAAACCTCAGGTCAAAGGATGTGCCTGTGTGATTCAGAGCAACTTTTTACACAGTTGGAATTCTTCCCTCCGAGTGCTCTTCAAACTCTGTATGTGTATTGGAATGCAAGTAAGGCTTACTCTGACGAATCTCCAAGGGCCAGAAGTACTCAAATATGTCTCTGATATCCCCCTATATAGGAGCAAAAGATATTTTTTCTCCTAAATTTTGCTCAATATCTCTTCGTGGAGGTAGATGGAGGCAGAGATCATTTCAGGGCTACATAATGGCCATCATGAAAATAAGTACTGCCCCCCGTCACGTGTGTCCCCCGTCACAAGATACTCATGCCTTTGCCGGGCCCGCCTCAGTGCGGTTTCATATAATGTGTGCATTTCATTTTGTTTCGTAGCCACTTCAAATGAGAGAGTCACTAGGCTAAAACCTCAAAATAATTCATTTGCGAAAATGTTTCACTACTCCTCTACTGTGTACTCATAGTAATTTTCGGAGAGGAAAATAAAGTAAAATAAGAAAGAAACTTATAATAGATATTTTTAACAAGATTTCTGCTATCTTGGTTCAACTGTTAATTTGGCTTCACACATTTCTTTTAGCTTTTATTAGCTTTTATTAGCCTTAGTAGTGAAACTTATAAAGTGGAATGAGTAACCTAATTTTCCATTAATAGAGCTATGTTACAGATTGTAGTTTAATTCAGACAGGCATCATAACCAACAGCAAAAACATGAATGTAATAGTTTTTGTAAGGAAGAAGCACGTCCTGTGAAAGAATAAGAAGCGAGTGTGGATATTTCAATTAAAGTCTTGAAAGAAAATATGGTGGCTTGCATTCATTAGTTTTTTCAATAAACATTTACTAAGTGTCTACTATAGACCAGTCCCTGTGTTGGACACTGGTGAAGGAGCAGACAGAAAAATAGTAAGAATCTGTTGGCTGGGATTTAGGTTCTAGTGTTTGGGAAAATAATAAAACAGTAACTAGAAAATATGTAGATCATGAAAGAGGCTCTGGAGAAAAATCAATCAAGGGAGTGCGAAGGAGTGTGCGATACCATGACTTTGCACTGGGCGCTCAAAACATTGAGTGGGTGGTATCTGAGCGGAGATCAGTGGGGGTGAGGGGAGTATGTTCGAGCTCTATCAGGTGGGAGAACATTCCACAGAAGAAATAAGGGGAAGGGCAGGAACTTGGTTACAGTGTTCTACAAACCACATGGAGAGCATTGTGGCCACAGGGGCCTGAGTGAGGGAAAAGGAAGGGAACTCAGATGTAGACCAGAGAGGGATTCTTTCACTATCACAGAGTCGTCTCTGACATGCACATACAGGCATGGGAAACTAGTTTTAGAATTGTTTGAATGGAAAAAAAAAACCCATTCAGGTTATGATTATTACAATAGCTTTATTAATCTGTTTTGTGTGCTCACAACTGTATTATTATAGCATAAATGCTTATCATTAAAAATACAAATTCATCCTATCATGGAAGCTGGCCTCATCTTAGCTTATCAGTCCAATTTCTTCTTGTTATCTTTATGAAACTCTAGTGTCTAATCTTAATGAATTCCTGCTATTCTCCGTATTAGCTATGTTCTCCCTAGCTTTAATATTTTCATGAAGAACTACCTTTGCCTAGAAGACTTTCCCATTCTCCCTCACTTTCACTCAAATACTATTCTTCCTTAAGAGATTAAATATATACAGAGTCTCTTTTCAGGCTTCCTGCTCTCCAGAATTGGTTATCACGCCTTCGTGTGCTACTGTATGACCCTGGACCCAACACTTCTATCACTTCAGTCACACTGTACCATAAATATAGGGTTACTTGCCAGCATCTCCGTCTGCCTTAGGTTTCTTGAGCGTAAGGCTTTGTCTTTTTTATACATATTGCTTTTTATATCCAGCCCAAGTCTTGGCACAAGTATTTGTGAATATACAAAAATTTACTTGGCCTTAAAACTGACGATTACCATGATCGCTTTTACCTTGAAGATTATAATGATCTTGCTTTCTCGTGAAGTTTTCCACCCTGAATGTGAGAACAATGTAATATTAAATGTCTTTAAGTTTGCTTCATTAGCATTAGAAAAAATTGTATGCAAAAAGGGGAAATCTAACCACTGAGAAAAATCTTCAGACACATCGCTGAAAGTGAAGTAAATTGCTGTTGGTACAAATAGTTTCACTCTTTGACGCATGTATGGCAGAGTAAAAATAATCCACTTGAAAAGGAGATTAGGCAGTTGATTAGCTTCTATTATGATAACAATGTTTCTTATGTATTCAAAATATGTCCTGTGTTCTACCGAATGCTCACACTTCCAACTTCCCAACACTGTTCTTTGTTTGAAGTAGTTGGGTTTTTAAAATATATAATGAGGATCTTCAGAAAATGGCATCAGGAGAAAAATAGCTCTGATACTCTGATATTTTCATTAATAATTAAAATGGTTCATGCAGTACTTACAAACTTCACTTTACATGTGTATTTGATGTATTTATATATACATGCAATGTAGATTGAAATGTATATATTATTCTTTTCTCACTTTTTTTCCTACTGGCTTATTTGTGTTTTTCCCCCTCTGTGAAAGTACTTACTGAGTAAATTCAGTTTTGAACTTAAAACCATAGATTACTTTCCACTCTGTTTTAGCTGAGCTAATAGTAAGATTTGTAATAATTCATATGAAGTGTTATTCAAATATTTTTCAGTTTGTTTATAGAGGTATAAAGACAGTGAATAGTTTCTTAATGCCAGCTATGAAAACAGCAGGGCGTAATTAAGAATAGCATGTCGTTAGCGTTGATGGTATAGTGGTGAGCATAGCTGCCTTCCAAGAATAGCATGTAGGTAAATATTCCTAAAGTCATCTCTAATTGATGAACCTCCAAAAGCCTTACGTGAATCTTATACCTGTCACCGAAATTATTACTTAATGTCACTTGAAATGCTTAAAGGGTCTGTTTTTAAAACATTCAAAGCATTACTGAATAGATGGAAGTGCTTATTGCACATCTACTTTGCTCCCTCACAGTAAAATAATAGCAAAGACCCACCTGGGCAGCTTTGGGGACTTTATTCAGATGTCTTTGTGCACTCAAGATTGAGTCTGCTAAGCAGACACTAACCACCATCAAAAGAACTATTGTAACAATTACTCATGGCTAGTGCAGCCCACACCACCCATCTAGAAGCTAGCTGCGGATAGATGTCTGCACGTGTCTATAAAGTATGTCGTCCTCAGTCCTGGGGCGTCGTTAGCCGCAATGCTGAATCTCACACCTGGGCTTGAAAAGATACCCACTCTAAACTCATCAGAACAGGTAAATTAAAAAGATTGACATGACGATGTGTTGATGAATACATAAATCTGAAAGCGTGCTCATACATCGCTGGCAGGAGTGTAAATAGGTAAAAACACTTTGGAATAAATGTTTAGCCATTTCTGCTAAAGTTAAATGTATAAATTCCCTTTGACCCATGAATTCTACTCCTGGGCACATAACCAAGCAAAATTGCATGCTTATGTACACCAATAAATGTACAAGAATGTTTATAGATGCTTCAATCATAATAACTACAGGCAGTAAAATATACCATATACCCATTGACAGCAGAATGGGTGAATAAATTGTGACATATTGATATAATAGAATATCACAGAGCAATGAAGAAAATAGACTCCTGATATACTCAACAACATGGGTCAATTTCACAGATATAATATTCAGTGAAAGAAATCAAACATAAAAACAATATATCCTATATGATTCTGTTTATACAAAGTTCAAAAACAGGCAAAAATAATCTAATAAAACTTATAATAATAATTACCCTTGAGACATACTTATGGGGAGGGAATATGAGGAAGCCTTTGTGGAAGCTGGAAATAATCTACATCTTGATTTGGATAATACAGTCATATGGAAGGCATTCTATGGAACAGACTTGTACAGACTTAAGATTTGTATATTTTGTTGTATGCGAGCTGTAGCTCATGTTCAGAATATAACCACATCAATCTGTTTTAGAACCTAGAACTCCCTTCTCTGCTGGAAGTAGGAAGAGATCTCTGGGCTGTAACACAGACCAATGTGGTTGTAAGGTGATCACCCCCAGGCCTGTGACCAGGGCGTCTGGAGTCTAACGGGGCCAGCTGATTAGGAGAAGCCAGAAAACAAGAAGCAGAGGAGGGAGCAGAGGAGGGAGAGAATCCATCTGAGCAGTGGGAGAATAGAAACCAGATGTGAAGCTAAGGAATAGCAATCGAGAATAGACACGGGAGAATATGCCAGGGGGTTTACCTCTGGACACAGGAAGAGGAAAATACAAACTATGTTGTACCTGAAGGCAGCAGAGAAAGTATCAGGAAGGCTCAGTCAGTTTCAACACAAGACTTCTGCCCCCTCTTTTGGGTAGAGTGGAGCTATAATTTCTGCTGGCTCACTTCTACTCTAGACTTTCTGAAGTTTGGAGGCAGGCTCTCCTACTTGCTCTTTGAGGGTATACTCAGCTCCACCGAAAAAAATATACTGTACATTGAGAATTTATAATGTGCCAGATACAGTAATCATCATGGCAGCAAGAGCTCTCAGCACCTACCTCAAAGCTTTCTCAGTTTTTGCAGCTCAAGTTACCCTAGTCGGTCACTGAGGTTAGAAGGGAGTGAGATGTTAAGGAGACGCATGCATGTAATCTGAGCTGTTGCTGGGATTATAACTACGAATCTAAACAGGCTCTGTTGCAAACAGCACAAGATATTCGGATATCAAGTGCTATGTCTTAATCAATATTGAGTCTGTTGATTAAATATGGGCCATGATTGAAGCAACTAATCCAATGTCTTACCTCTGGAGTGACTTTACATGTGACATTGCATGGCAGAGACCAGCTTCACAGCTACTAGCCAAGTGTAATTGTTAATGAAACCCATTTTGTTCTCTAAATATATGGGTTTGGGTGATAAAATGTGCAGTCATCCTACCTACCCTGTAGGTCACCCTACCTGTGTTCTTCACATATACAAATACATCATTTTAATGTTATCGTGTAGTGTTGAAATGTATTGCCTTTCTGTCTCCTCTGTCAGTGACAGTTTCATCTTTCTACTTGCCATGTGTTCAGTATTTGCTGATTGAATATGTGAATCCTTGATAAAAATGATTATTTCTATGGATTACTTCTGTACTTTGAAGTGGAAAGTGAATGTGGGCAATTAATATGCGGGAGGACTGCAGCGACACATCACAAAGTGGCCGGTGGTTACAAAGGTGCAGAAAAGCAGGTGACTACCCTGAGCGTGCGGAAGCAGCATTTATTAGCTAAAATGGGCCCTAATTTAGGAAATATAATATCTCTTGGATCCTTCAAGTTATGCTAGGTAAAATTAATGATCAACCCATAGTCATTTATCTATCTCTTTTCAAAAATAGATAATTATACCATCAAGTTCAGGTCAAGTAGCTTGTTAAGTCGAGTTTATCCAGGATGTGGAAGAAGGGAAAACCATCCATCGCTTAGAGCTATTTTAAGAAAGTTAAGCCCTCACTGTAAGTATGTGCTTCATCAGCATGAGTGTTTACTTTTCTTAACATTTTTAGCTTCAAAGACTCTTCTTTTAATTGAAACCCAATATGTGTTTATTGCTGACACATGTTAAAAATCTTGCTTATACAGTACATAGATCTCTCTCCAAAGCCAATAGTTCTACATTGTTTGTTTCTTAATTAGCACAGACACTGTATGAAAAATGCAAGAGACATCTGGTAGGTGGAATGCCTATGAGTTTTAATTGATTTTTTTTTTTTTTTGTCCTGGGAAGTTCAGAGGCACTGATGGTTTTGGCTTGTCTTGATGATTCCTTTAATGAGCACATTTTCCAGGTGCATTAACATAATACTAACTTGGAGGTATTTTTAGTAAATTCTGGATTCACCCCACATAGGGCTTGGTCCAGAGTTGAGCAGCAGGAGTCCATATATTCTTGTCTGGAATGACCTAGAGTTTGAGATGAAGTCAAATGATATCATAGGTTTCCTGATATCAGAATTGTGTAAGCTGCATACTCCAAAGAATTCATTCAAAAAATGTTCCATTGACTAAGAAGCCTTTTTTAAAATGTCATTAACTAATCTGTGACAGAGCTTAAGGTAAACTTCAAATCACTTGTAGGTTTTTTAAAAAGTAAGATATAGTCATTCCCGTGTTCTAGCCGCTGCCAGACAATTAGTTGTTTATGTACTTACTGTGTGTGTGGTTTCAATGCAATGCCCTCCCTATCTCGCCCCCACCCTGCACACACTTTATATACACCATCCTTACACCCCTACGCTAGCGTCACACACTGACTAGTCATTTACTTTCTGTTTTACCTACTAACAAGTCCACCATCTGAAATCAGGGCCATTCCAACATTCATCTTTGTATTTTCTGGCATACCAAAGAGCTCAGTAAGTATTTGATGAATGAATAAAATCTTGGGCAAGCTAGGATAAGCTTGTGTTCTCATCTATAGAGTGGAGATAATGGAATCTAATCCATATTGCATTTGTGAAGCAAATACCTCCCAGAAAATATTTAGTTCTATGTCTATAATGTATTAGGTACATCAGAGAATTGTTCTATTTTGAAATAAATTAATGTACTTTTCTTGTGTCATTTTGTTTTATATGCGTATCCCTGGATTTAGCCAGTAATATCCATGGCCTTGGTAGGGACTAGGGTTATGATAGCAGGAATGCAAAGGGGAAAGAGAGCTGGTCACGTGATTAAAAGAAGTTTTTAGTTGGGGGGTGGGGAGAGGCGACAGTACTTTTGCACATAGTCAAGACTAAATACATGAATTCCTTCCCGATGTGTGACCAATGCCAATGACAGGGGACATTGATACATATTGCAAGTCACCTCTACTCCAGTTACAGCACCATCTGATTTGCCAAAATCCTCTCAATTAGCCATCACAGCAGACTCTGAGGTTGAATATTATCTACATTTAACAAAGAAGCGCACTAAGGTGAGAGATGAACTCAAGTGCTGGTGACTGATATTCAAAACCCACTTATCTAAGGATTATATTCCTTAGAGATCCAGCAGCCTGAGATAGGAGAAAGGGAATGTTCCAGACAGAAGAAAGCACTGAAGATTCCGTCAAGAATCCAGGGATATGTCTGTGATTGTCTTTTCTAGGTCCTGTTCTCTACAATCTGGAAGTCAAAGCAAAATAGAGTTAGGCAGGTCTTCACTAATTTTTAAAAATTTTTTTATTGTTGTTCAAGTACAGCTGTCACCATTTTCCCGCCACCACTTTTCCCCACCCACACCTCCCACCCTCCATCCTACCCCCCTTTGGCTTTGCCCTGGGTCTTTTGTACATGTTCCTCGATGACTCTTCCTAATTTGATCCAACTCCCTGACCTTATTCATGTCCATGATGAACTTGTCAGTGGAAATTTCTTTTCCATCTTTTCTTCAAACTCTTTCCTCACCAAGAAAACTTTCCTATCTCTTAATCCAAAGCCCAATGATAATCAAATTATAGCTGCCTTTTGCTTAGTAATTTTACATAGTAGCAGCCATTCCTCTAAATGGCAACCTGTATGTGAGGTAAAATTATCATCATATGAGTAAAACTCACAGATAAACTAAAGCTCAGAGTTATTAAGTGGTTTACTCGAAGTCAAAGTTCATCAGAGGGCAGCCTCTTCTTTCTGACTTTAAAATCTCTTCCCCTTACTTAGTGTGTCATATTACGTCGAAATCACTCAACACGGTATAAAGCCAGAGCAACCAGTCAACAAGCAAACAAACAGAACTGAAGCTGGCCTGCCTTGTGCCAGCGTGTAAGGACGTACTCAGAAGCACATGGAGATGAGACAGAAAGCACGTGTTCGAGAAGCCTCCTGCTTTCCTCTCATGTCACCTCACACTGTTGTTGCCACAGGTCATCCCTGCTCCACAGACAGAATTGCTTTTAGCCTCTAGAATATGTGTCCTCTACTATTTTTTTTGAATTTACATTTATTTTCTTTCCTATTTATTTTTTTCACATACTTTCAACTATTTGTTGCTTTCCATTTTATAGCCCACATGTGAGTGAAATCATATGGTTCTTAACTTTTTCTGCCACAAAATGTATTTTCCTTATATCCTTGACTGATAACTTCAGGTTAGTTCCTTCCAATAGGAAGCTCACAGGAGAGATCAGAATACAGAAGGAAACATTAAAAATAATAAAAACAATATCTTCCTGCTTCTGGCATCAATAGGGTAGCAGTGACCAGCGGTTCTAGGAAGCTCACGGGAAAAGCCATGCTCCTGGACTCCAGCAGCCCAAGAAGAAGCAGGACGTTTCTGGTGGGTCTTTAAAAAGGCGTCTCCAGGTCCACAGCACTAAGTCAAGACCTTTAGACCCTAAACCAGAGGTATCAGTGCTTCTGATGTCCAAGAATTCTTTAATTATTTCTTTTTTCTAGTCCTCTTCCTTGCTTTTGTGCCCTAACTCTTCCAGTACCAAGCCTGTGTGTATGTGTGTGTACATATATGTTTATACACACATATATATGTGTGTATGTATATAAACACACACAGAGAAAGAGAGAGAGAGAAGGAATTCTGTATACTGGGTTCTAACTAATATACTTACAGATATATTGCACTGTGGCCAATTTTAAGATTTTTAAAACAAGACAAATATCACTTAATATAAGTAGAATTTATGGATATCTGATATTTATTATGATTCGTGACTAAGCTCAATCTTGTCAATAGTGTGTTGCCCAAGTATCCCGGTTAACAGAAGACTTTTAGATCTTTGTATCTACCTCTGCGCTGAAATCATTGTCTGTTTCAGGTTTTTCAAATAATTTATAAAGAAATTACTTCCATTGATTTCTTAAGTATTGTTGGTCCACGAACAGCCATGCTTGCTCAGCAATGCAATCCATAATATTCACTTGGCTGCATTGGGAAACAAAAGGTTGTCTCTTTTGTTACTTGATCATGCTCCGTGTTAATGAACCACATACACTTTTAGGAGATAAAGAATTGTGCTGTTCGATCAGCATCTTTTTAAAGGCACATCTACACAGACCTGAGGTTCTTCCTCAAGTAAATTTGCCTTATAAAGAAACTTAGATGTTCTAGTTTCTTTTCCTTCAAAATGTATCTTTTATGCTTATAAAGAAAACAAAGATTGTTTGTCTCTCTCTGTTTCTCTGCCTCTCTCTCTTACACACACACACACACTCCTTTACCTTATTACACAAGGCTTTCTTGTACTTAGTTTTCCTGATTTTATTTACATCAATATACATTCAGAGTTCAATTCTAATAAGATTAAAACAAGGTGTGAGTAGAACCTAAGATAGCATATTTTGCACTAATCTTCTCATTAATAGAATCCAATCCCTGCACATGTCTCAGAAATAAAGCTAGTATGACAGCAAAAGAAAAAACCAACTCATTTCTTTTCAGCCTAATCGACTTAGGGAAAGCAATAACCCTTCGCTAATTTCTTCCATCAGAGCAAGCATATGTTATAAAGAATCACTCTTAGAACAAAAGCGAGTTGCATTAAGTGCCAAGAAATAATGAAAACAACAGTTTGCATTCTGAGTATATCAGATTTTGAAGGTTCAAAGAAAAGACTTTTTTTTTTAATGGCATACGTGAACACTTCCTAAACAGAAACCACAAATTCTTAAGGTTGATTCCAACCTACCGTGTTTATTGGATTATAAGACACACCTTTCCCCCCCAAATTTGGGAGGAAAATGAGGGTGCGTCTTATAGTCTGAATGCAGCTTACCTGGCTCGCTGAGGGGGGAGGTGGCGGTGGAGCGGGTTTTTTTTTTTCCTATTTTCCTCCTCTAAAATTTACATGTGTCTTACGGTCCAGTTCATTTTATAGTCTGAAAAATACGGTAACTGATTCAGATTATTTCAGTGTGATACTGATTCTTCCCTCACAGACTCTATTGTTTAAAAGATTGTAATTGAACAACAATAAAAATAAATAAATAAATAAAATTTTTAAAAAGCTGCAATACAAGTCAAAGCAATTGGGTTGCAAAATAACCATTTTGAGGAAAAACTTATTTGTTTAAAGTGATAGACGTTATCTTACAGTGTACAAGCTGACTTCTGCTGCAAAGCAAACTATTCTAGTACGTAGTACTCTTATTTTAATCTGTCTAGGCTGCTACAACAAAAAATGCCCTAGACTAGGTGGCTGAAACAAGAAGCATTTATTTCTCATAGGTTTGGAAGCTGGGAAGTTTAAAGGGAAGGTGTTGGCACATAAGGTGTCTGGTGACAGCCTGCTTCCTGGTGCACAGACAGGCATCTTCCTGCTGTGGCCTCACATAAAGAGAGGAGCAAAGAGCTCTCAAGGGTCTCTTTCAGAAAGACATCAATCCCATTCATGAGGACCCCACCCTTATGGCCTAATCACCTCTGACGAACCCACCTCCAAATGCCATTACATTGGAGATTAGGTTTCAGCATACGAATTTTGGGGATGGAGGGCACAAACATTCAGTCTGTAGCAGCCTTGAAGCAAGAAACATGTATAGAGACCAGGGGTCAGCCAATTAAGGCTCATGCAGCTCAAGAGCGTTCTTTGGTTTTCACATTTTTAATGGATTGTAAACAAATGAAGAATATGAGGCAGAGAAAGCATGTGCTTCACAAAACCTAAATTATATATTGTTTGGCCTTTTCCAGAAAAACTCCATTCACCTCTGATACAGATCATGCTTTTGTTGGTCAGAAAACCGACATTGGGCTCAGCAGTGTGGTTCTTTGGTCTTTGCTAGGCGAGGTCACATGTCTCTGGTCTGCTGCCTCTTAGTTAAGTGATTCTGCTTCTCGAGATGACTGGTTGTTGGGAATAACTTGGCCACCTGTCTCATATCATCCAACAAGCAACCCAGACTTGTTCACACAGTGACTGGCAGAATCCGAGAGGAAGTACCCAAGTGGAAAAGGCTTCTCCAGGCCTACGCTTGAGCTGCAGTATCAGTTTCTTCATAGTCCACAGATCAAACTAAGTCACAAGACCAGAGAGACAGGGCAGAGAAGATATGTAGCTGTTTTTGCAAACTTCCAAACACAGAAACCAAAGGCTTCAGGAGCAGAGAAACTTTAGCTGGAACTGGAATGAGGAAGAGGGGAGCCATCAGCCACCTACTCTGTTGACCCCGCCCTCAGGCCTCAGGCTCTCTTGCTTTGATTTTTTTTTTTTTCTTTCTCTATCTCTGCACCTCTCGCTCCTTCACCTCTGGTGTGGCCCCCATGCCTGCCTCACTTTTAGCCTTCTGAGATCCAGCTTTCTTTGCTTCTCTTTGCATAGATGCCAGACGTGTCTATCCCCATCTGGGCATCCCTGAGCTCTTACAGTGCCTCTGGGGGAATTAGGAAAAGTCAGCCTCTTCTCATACAAACACAGCTGGCAGCTGAAGCTCCGTCTAGATTTCAGGTAAGATCACTGCCCTGGGGAAACCTGCAAACTCCTTTTCAGGAGCACTGGTCCCAGCCTGCTTCCAGCTCTCTGTGTCTCCTCATTTCGATTATCAACCTACACTGACTCCAGGAGAGAAACTGATGGTGTCTTATTTCACATACCTAATCCTGGTCAAATTATTTGGAGTTTATAGAGTGGTGAGCGGCATCCTGTGCCCGACACCTACCCTAGAAGAGAAACAGGACTGGTCAAATTTTTAACAGGGAACATAGAGAAGAAGTGATTATAAAAGAATGGCTTGGGCTCAAGAGTATATTTTGTACTGGAAATTGGAAAAAGTCTGAGCTTTTTATGTACCTAGAAATCACAGTAAATAACACAAGAATATATTCCTATCCCTGTTGTATATTTTATGCATCATGTAAAGATAACACAGGCCACACCTAGCCTATATTAGAGCATATTAATAAAAAGGTTTTGCTTCCATAACTTTTTTTGATGGAACCCTGGATATTAATATGAAAATTTTAAATGTATTTTTAGGCATAGTTAACATACAATATTATATTAGTTTCAGGTATACAACAGTGATTAGATAGTTATATAAGTTTTAAAACAGGGTCCCTGCAATCCATTTAACATTGTAGCAAAGTCTGGAGGGATGTAATACATGGGAAATTTAATAAACTATCACAAAGATAAGCTAAATATTACCAGACACATCACCTTGCAGTTTAGTTAGGCATAATTGCATATAATTAAAACGTACTATCAGTTCTGCTGTGATTTCACTAGTGAAACATTTAATTACTTTTGAGTAAGGAAAGAGGCTGTAACAAGTATAGATGTTCTGTATTTGTCCACATTCTGCTGGTGCTTCCCTGAATGATCCACGCTCTATTTAGCCCCTTCCTACTTGTGGAGAGAAATCAGTATGTGCTCTTACGCTCTCCCGTTCCTACGGTCACATATTACTATCCTCAGTTTCCAAATGTATTATTAAGCTGCATTATGTAACTTCACGGCAAGTACATATTGCAGGAATCATTTCTGGCAGAAGCCAAGAATGACTTTTCAATCTATTTGCTCAATACGGTCTGACTTGGCTGGGTGAAGGGGGGAAAAGAGAGTCTGTATTTGATTATCTTTTTATGAAAAGATAATACTCCATACAAATTTCTGTAGTTTTGTCCCCCTATGTCTTCGATAGCTCAAACTCAGAAACCTTACATGTCCCATGTTGGGCAGGCCTGGCCCATTTGCATTTTTCTGTGTCTTCTACAATCTCTTAAACTGACTTTAAGGTTAAACTGAAAGGTGGCTTTGGGGGACAAGCAGACTTGACTTTGAATCTCAGATCCATAACTCACAGTGGGTTAAAATTTAAATAAGACTCATGCTCTAAGTCTCCATTGCCACATCTGCAAAATGGAAGTAAAAATATGTATCTCATAATGCTGGTGGGAAGATTTTAAAAAATTCATATTAATCACCCTGTGCCTGGAACCATTTGAAATTATTGGAAAATGTGTTATTTCATATTTTTAAGTGTCTCTGAGGAAAACCCTTCTGCCCTCATCATTTTCACAGAGGTTAACCAGAGACCCTGCTGTTGTTAATATGCTGGTGACAGAGACGTACTGTAGGAGCATTTTTATACTCTGAGAGGGCGTCCTTCTCAAATGCTGTACTTTAAGGGCTCAGCCACATGCAGGACAAACCAAACTCCTGTGGGGCAACCAGGTTCAGAGTTGGTTTATTTATTTTTCTCAGGTTACAAGGAATCCAAAGGTAGGAGGTCTAGGATCAGTGCAGTGATTTCAACAAGACTCCTTTCATCCCTTGTTCTGCCATCCTTAACCCTTGGCTGCAGGATAGTTATGTAACCTCTGGGCATTACGTCTGCATTCTAGGCTGGTAAAAGGGAGGAGGGGGAAGCAAAGGCATGGCCACTGCACCTGCCACAACCTTGCCACGCAACAAACTTCTTGCATGCCCTGGCCGTTCCACTTCCGCTCATGTCACATGACAATGCCTGTGAATTTTTTGTTTGTTTCCTTTTTTATTTTTTTTAAATAAAGGTGACCAAATTGCCTTACCAAATAACATTGGAATTCTGTCTGCAAGAACAAAGTAGAATGTGATTATTCGTAGGCAACTAGCAGGTTTGACACAGATGCCTCCAGGCGCTTCAAAGTTATATTCTCCAGAAAAATTGTATCCCTCCCTTCTTCAGATGAAGCTACAATGGTGATATTATCCAAGTAGAATAAATGAGACTTTGGCAAATAGAGTGATGGATTGCCCGTGGATTGAGTTGTGAGAGAGATGATAAGGGATCTTGTTTCCCTAAAAACAATGCAACTGTTCCCACCGTGTAGATATAAACTAAGTCTGGCAGGATATAAAGACTAAGAACTGAAAGATGTACAAGGAAAGCCAATTGAAATGAGCTTAAATTTTGGAGTATATTTCCCCTCATCAGAGTAGGTATACTATTGAAGGTTGTTTAATCTTCTTAGTTATCTTCTTTACTATGTTCCATGTAGCATTAAAATATTAATTACTTACAGAGCTCATATGATGGTGTTTGGGAATAAAGACATAAGACTGTACAAAGAACTCTGGCCCCTTACAACTTTCCTCCCTGCTGCTGACATTTGGGATGAATTAGCAGTGGTCTCTCGAAGGAACGGTGCTCAATAACTCCATGAAGTGCCTGGTAGTGAAGTATGGGGGTGCTCACAGGAAGAAATGATTGTGAGGTCCTTGCCGGGGATGGGCTGCAGGAGTTGAAACAAGCTCCATTTTTCTCAAGATATACTAGAGGAAGATGTTTCTTGACAAGATGGAAGCTTTTGTTGGGTTACAAGGGTATGAGGAACAGGTTTCAGAGTCAAGAACTGGATACCAGACTCTCCATCACTATTCATAGAAATGTGACCTCATTTCCTTTGGTCATAATTTCTACTGCTGCTAAATCAAGGTATTATTATACTAGATCAATTACCTGGAAATGTTTTCAGGGACCCTGAATTTAAAAATAGGCTTGATGAACTTGGAGAGGGTCCCAAATGCTTTGCAATAAGCCAGGTCTGGAACGAGCTGCAGATCAGTGCTCCAGTTTGTTGTCTGCCACGGTCATGAGCAGGCTCAGTTGGCAGCAGGAGAGAGCGCTGCATCTTTGTGCATGGGTATGATAAGTGGTGCTACTGCAAGTGTCATTACCAAGTACTTGCCCTCTGTTTCCTGATGGAGACACCATTGTGTTCATTCTACAACTATTCATAATGAGGTATTCTAGGAAAAATTCTGTATACACAGATTGCCAGAGAAAGCCGACCGGGAAATCATTAGCTATGGTATAAATTTTAGGGAAATTACTCCTGAAGTGTTACTGAAGTGTAGGTGAATGAAAATTATATTTATCTGGGGGATTAATACTTCATGGGAAAGGTGGCCTGTGAGCCAAGCTTCAAAATTTGCACAGGGGTTTAATTATAGAAGGTGGATGGTGCATTCCAAGCTGAGCGAAGAACGATTAAGAAAACACGGAGTTATAAATTAAAATATCAAAACAGAAAAGTGTAATACCAGATCCATAGTGTTACCTTGGAAAAGACTTAGAGATAACTGTTATTTTTTCCTTCCTTTCCCCTTCTTCCTTCCTTCCTTCCTTCTTTCCTTCCTTCCTTCCTCCCCTCCTTCTTTTACTTCCTTTGGTTATCCTTTTAACAGATAAGTAAGCTGATTCAAAGAAGAAGGGAATTATCTAAGGTCACTTTACTAGCAGTTAGGAATCGTGCTGATTCTTCTGACTTTGCTACTAAAAAAATGTGATGGGGTCAGATCATGAAGCACCTCGAATTCTAAAGCAAACAAGTAGACTTACTGCTGTAGGCAGTCAGAAGCCAAAATCTTAGCACAGTCTGACTTGTGGTTTAGAAAGGTAATTCCAGAACTAGAGGGAAGAGTGCGATTGGAGTTGGGTTGAGTAGTAAGAACATAGTGGCGATGTGCTAGGCCCGATCTGAGGTATAGCATTGAGCTGGGATGGGAGAAGTTGGATACTGACACAATGAAGAAAATTGCCTAAGTGCCAATATGCCCCGTGTATGGGACCTAAACACCTGTACACAATAATCCATTCTCTATAGGTCTACTTACCTATGAACTTTTATGGTGGTGACAACTTATAAGACCCTAAGAGTATAGAAAGTTGAATGTGTTTCCACTCCAGTTTCCATGTATGGGAGAAAAAGTTGGCATACAGAGAGGGGGCCTTGTTATCTCAGGAAACAAATGTATGTATTAAGAAAAAAGAGAAGCAATTGAATCATATATTTAAAGCATACTAGTGACTGTGCTAATTGCTCAACTGAGTCCTACATCATTTTATAGCCTGTCTAGCACGTTATCTGCAAGTAATTTCCCCAAACATGTTTTCTATCCTTCAATAGCTAGTACCATGCTTCTAAGCTTCTGTTTTCTAATTTGGATGAATGAGTGAACTTGGCTGAGGGGATGCATTGTCAGAGCTGATTTATGTTGTTGTCAATCCAAACTGCTTAGCTCTGCAGTTAAAATTATCCTTACATGCCCATTGTTCAGAGTTCAGAAAAACACCGTCTGCTCTATTGTTCAGCCACAGTCAGGATACAGCGGTTGTTCTCTTCCCCATGCATCAAGCTATCCTACAATAATGGATGGCTCTCCTGCAGAGGTTTGTGGAGGCCTCACAGGAAAGGAAGGAGCAGTTTTACAAATGGGCAGCAGTGCGCTGGAGGGGACGTAGGAAGAATATCTGAAAGCCTAAAAAACTGCCAGCCATTTTTATTTTCATTGAATACATTCAAGCACTAATGAGAGACACCGTTTTATTTTTTCATTACAGCCCAGACCATTAGAACTGCAGGTCTCCTTTCTTAGGCAAGACACAAAATGTAGAAAGTCAGAAATAAAATAAGGTATGTTTAATGATCGTGTGTGTGAAGTCCTGGGTGATTTATCCTCTGGTGAAGAACAGGCTTTTCCCTTTATACCTGTGCTGCATCAGAATCCAAATAGGAAACAAAGGCTCTACTCAAATTAGACTAATTTGAGAATGGTTTATTTATAAATGAATTGTAAAGGTTTTTTTATTTTATTATTTTTTTTTAAAGAGAGAGTGCACTGATCTTGGGAAAACTTTGTGTTTTTACCACCCTTAGGCCTACGTGAATAGAACGGTTTTGGGAATCCAGGAAAAGAGAGAGATGTCGAAGAGCCCCCCTTGAGAGAAAGAGTGACTTTGGTCATAGGACACAACTAACCTTAGCTGGCTGGCTCTCAAAGAAGAAGCTGAAGGAATATGTTTGTTCTCCCTTTTCCACATCTCCTGGGGGCCCCCATGGACTAAATATAATTGGGAACCAGAGAATGAAGAATCCCACTGCAGCTTCTGTAACAATTACAAGTCAAACTCCAAGACAGAAAGAGAAAAATAACAATTCTTTTCCAAGGGAATTCAATTCCTAAGATCATCCTTTTATTATTACACCATTAGGAAGTTGAAAATCCCATCTTTTCCCACAGAAAATTGCTGGCTCTGTACCGATACTTTTTTCCACATTCTGAAACTCTTCCCTCAATTAATGACTTCACAGTATCCCTGGACCTAAATTTAAGGGTCTCATTTTCTTCGCTGATTTTAGTAACAGCTTAAATCACGTTGGTTTTTAATGATGCCTGTATTCCTGAAGTAACACCCTGTATTTCCTTCATTTTGTATGGAAAGGTCAGACTCAAATTCAAAGTGAACATTTCATTAGGTTTAATTTCAGCACTTTGTAAAATATCAAATATGAACACTTACCTGTGTTCAAAATACAGTAAGAATAGTCTTTTTTTTTCCATTTTATAATATAAGTTAAAGTGAAGAAATTCATGGACTTTTCTCATTTGTAGTGAGCTTTCAAAAATTTCTTAGTAAAATGCATTTCAGGAAAAAAAATTTTAATGAAGCCATTTTTTTAAAACGTCTTTCTTCCCACGTTTGAGCTAACGAACGAGAAACAATCACAGCAATGAATTAATTACTCTAATAACATCTCTCCTAATCACATTCTTTCAGGAACAAGGGTCTTTTCCTTTCTTGTATGGAAGAACAGCCAATCAAAATACAGAGATAATTGCTCTAAAAACTCCTTACTCTCCCTTTTCATATAATTATTTTAAATATCTAGGGAGAAAAACCAAGGCGACACAATCAGAGGAGGAATTAATTACTCTATTAACTTTGCGTTCAGCCAGCTTCCTTTTTTTGCAGTTCTGGAAGAGGCCCCCCACGGTCATCGCTCCTGGTAGCTGTGCCTGTCAGGCGGGCTTCTAACCCATGCAGGTGGGTCGCCTCCTAGTGTTTCTGCTCCACCATTTCGATTTTCTTCTTTTTTCTTCCTCTTTGTTATTCCTTTTTCTGTGTCTTTTGGGCTGTACCTTCCTAAAAGAACATAAAAATATACATATTTTAAATTTTTTCATTGTCTTCTAGGACCACCTTCGATTTCTTAAAGATAATATGCCCTGTCATAACTTCATTAAAACTAGAACTTATTTTTGGAAAAGTAGCATATCTTCAAAAATGTGTTTCCATTTTGAAGGTGTGAGCCGAAATGCTGCAAGGTGGATACCGATAGCACTCTGGAAACACCGCAGGGAATAGAGAAAGGGAAAGCAGACACGTTGGGACCCCTGCCTCCTGCCCAGTACTGGCCATAAGTGTCATTTTACACAGTCTCATTCATTGTTGAGATCCTCTTGAGTTCCTTGCATGTTTATTACATCTTAAATATCCCCTCTAAACATTTTAAAGAGAATAACAATAAATTGCTCAAAATAAAAGTGACGGTGCCTTTCTTTACCTAGTGCAGCAGCATTCTTTTGAAGAAAATTATAGAATAAGTGAAAGAGTCTGCTTTTGGATATATTTTAGTAAAAATGCCAATTTACCTTGTCCCATAAAGTGAATGACCATGGTAACTAACCCTGTATCCATTTTCTCATATGTTCTCCTCAATATTCAGAGTCTAGTGTCTGGATTAAAAACTGAATAGATATAAGCTACAACCTCTAGGTTATAATGTCAAGGGCCTCAGTCTTCTAATTTTGAAGAATTTTGAGCAGAAACCAAGGTCTCTGTCCAGGGACACCATGTGCATTTAGGAGGTTATGTCCATCTAAATTCACATATTTACATATTCCATATATCAATCTAGATTTGTGTTCAAAGATGAGTAGTGATCTCGGGTATTGCCCTCTATGTATCTTAGGCCCTTGTCTGTGATTCTCCTGAAGGGTTAATTAGAAATACTACTATATCTTCAGCACTGGCTTCTATAATGTTTATTTCTCTCTTTGAGCTCTACAAGGAGGTTGTTGGTGGATTTGCAAAGGGAAACCAACTGGAGTTATGCTCTGTCTGTTGGTGTAAGTTGATTTGATATTGAACATGCCCACAAAGTAATGAAACAGCTACACTAGTTTTTATGAACATCTCAAAACATAGTGGCTTAAAACAATAACAATTTTCTTTAGTTTGGTTGACTGAGTTGGCTGGGTATTCCTTCTCATACATCTGTGGTCATCTGATAGGTTAGCTGGTGGATGTATAATCTATCTAGAATGACCTCACTTGTAAGTTCGGTGGTTGGAAGGCTGGTTAGTCTATGGGGGGGGTTTCTTTCATGATCTCCCATCTTTCATCAGGCTACCCCAAGCTTATTCACATGTTCTGTACTGCATTGAATAGCTCCCTGACCTGAATTCTTGCCCCCTGGAACCTCAGAATGTCACTTTATTTGGAAATTAATTAAGATCTGGTTATACTAGATAATGGTGGGCCCTAAATCCAATAACTGGTGTCCTTATAAGAAAAGGAGAGGATGACAGAGACACACACAGAAAAGAAGGCCATGTAAAGAGGAAAATATTAGAGTGATGTAACTATAAGCCAAGGTAAGCCCCAGAAATTAGGGGAAAGCATAGAACAGATTTCCCTTCATAACCTATGAAGAAACCCAACCTGCAGACATTGAGGTCAGACTTCTAGCCCCCAGAAGTGTTAGAGAAGAAATATCTCTTGTTTCAAGCTACCAGTTTGCGGTACTTTGTAATGACAGCCCCAGGAAACTAATAGTGATGGTTTCAGGGCCCCAAAGAAGAGAAAAGAAAAATAAGTCCAATGTACTAGTGCTTTTCAGGTCTTTGTTTGAGTCACATTCGCTAATGTCTCACAGGTCAAACAAAGCAAGTCACATTTCCTTGGCTGACGAGAGTCAAGGAATAAAAAATACTCACCAGCTCTTGATGGGAGGAGCTGTAAGTTACATTGAAAGTTACACATATGGGGGACAACATCTGGTTGGGTTTTTTTTTTTTTTTTTTTTTGCATTCCACCTCTGTGCACTTTCGATGTGACCTGTACCCTATGACCCATGGGTAGCATATGGTTCAAGAATGCCCCTGAAGTGCATGTTCTTTTGAAAATACTATGAAGGAAATTATTAAATTAACTGATAAAAAAAATCAGTTGGAATTGACTGTCTAGGCTGTTGGATTCATAGACCAGGAACAGTCTTTTGCCTGGTAATAAACTGCAATTTAAATTCCAGTTGGACATTTTGACTGGACAATTATGACCAGAAATTTTCACCAGAAATTTTCATAGTTACCTTGTTAACATGGAGATCTTTTAGAAGATAGATTAGACCAGAAATTTTCCTAGGGTCATATTTCTGCTTCTTTCTTTGATTTTTTTTTCTCTTACATAACTATCAGTTTCACTGAAAGGTATAAGTAACAGGTTAGCAGAGTATATTTCTTACTGCTAATTTCTTTTGCTGCACTGGGACATTAAGAAAAATTCTTGCAATTTTTTATGTATGCTTGTTCAGATGGTATGCGCCTCACTAAGCTTAAATTTCAAAGGACTTTGTTCTTTTCAAAATGCTATAAAGGATACTATAGAACAAACTGACAAATGTGCCGTGTGGTTGGTAGATTAGATAAAAATACTGTGTCAGTAGAAGTGTATGAATGAATGTGTCAGCACTACTGGTGGTATGTAAGAGAATATTCACGTTCTTAAGAAATACTCATTAAAGTACTAGGGGTGGAGGGCCATGATGCATACAGCCTACTTTCAGATTGTCCAGGGAAAATATGTAAACATACATGTACAAGATATGCAATAAAATATTAAAAATAGGTTAATAGAAGTAAAAAAAACCAGGCTGGTGTTATTTTTACTATTTTTATTTTTGCAACATTTTGAAGTTTAAAATTATTTCAAAATGTAAGGCTTAACATCAAAACTATTTTGGTTTTCTTTTACAAAATCAACTGGCAACCAAATTATGTCAACACTAATTTCTCCTTATTTCTCTCTACCGTGGCACAGTGGTAGCTTCCCCTCCACCCCCCGGGAAGGAGGTGACATTGCCGTATGTGGAGAGATTTTTATTAGGTCAGATTTACTTTGGGAAGGCCAAGTTCTTATGATTTTTTACTCATGCAGAGGGTCTAAGTAGGCAGCAATCTGTCTGTCAGGCTGTACCAGATGTCCCAGCTATTAAGTTGATCTACTACCAGTGCCCACACTCTTTCAAAGGCAGGCTAATGGGGGAGAAGAGCAGGTAAGTGAAATGTCAAGGAGAAAGGCAGTAAAGGCTGGGAATTGTGTTCCAGCCTGCTTTGTAAACAGGAAGATGGATAGAAAGTAGAAGCATTATGTTCAATGGCCCTCACTGAACATGAATAACAACTATTCTATATTAGTAAATGGCATTGGGTATATTCATATAGCCCTTTTATCAAAACCAACGTGGTTATGCAGTCACAAACCCAATGATAAATAAGAAAAACAGTCCATGTCTGAAATATCTTTTATTCAGTTACCATTGTGTCAAGAAAGCTTCATGTGGTGGCGTTGAAAGGTGAAAGGCCTTTATTTTTCCACCACTGCTTTGTCGAATTTCACATTGCTAGACACTAATGATATTGTGTGACTTCTACAGCTTTCCATTCACTCGCAATTATTAAAATTTGGACCATGTTAGAGCTTTAAAAACCAAATCCATTAACTGGCAGATATTAAAATTTGGTTCATTTTAAAGCTTCAAAGTGAAACTCAATTTAAAACTCATTTCCTCGCCACACTCTACATAATCCCTCATTCTCTTCCCCTCTATGGTTGCTGCCAGTTGCAAACGTGAGCTGAGAGGCTGGCTGGGGAAGGACAGAGTGAGAGGCTTTCTGGCTCTGAGACCCATCCACCTTTTCTAGTCCAGCTCACCCAGAGAGCTGCAACTGGGAAGAGGGGAGGCATGGTGAAATTTCCCCCTCATTAACGAGACAAGGGTGTAATGCTCTTGGTCTGGAGCACTCCTGTTGCTTTTGACCTTTGTTGTCTTCTGAGTAACAGACAGGTCAGTCCTGCTTCTCATGGAACCCATGTTTAACTCACTACGTTAAGTGTGGGCTCCCCATTTTCCCTTTCATTGAACCCAAGTTTGGCAATGCAAATGGGACCAGAGGACTCCAGCTTGGCTACCATTAGACTCATAATTAAATACTTAGGTGTCAATCTAACAAATATGCACAGGACTTCAGTTTTGAAAATTATCTCTCTATCTAGTATTATATTGAATTGTTTATGTATCTTCTTTCCCAGACTACAGTTGTTCAGCAGAAGTCACATTGAAATGTTTTTGTAGGTTGGTATTTAAACATTCTTATTTTTAAATGTTATAAATGTTTAACAAAGAGAGTGATAAATGGGTGAAGGAGTGACAAGCATGTATTTGGGGGTTTGGGATGCAGAAATTAATTTGGTAGTTAAACACCTTTTGATCATCAGTCAGTGCTGGCTCGGGCAGCGCAGGCTAGCACTGGCTCATGGCTCACGGCCTGTGTCGCTGTGAAGGCTTCACTTCATCACCCTTCACATCGCCTCAGATCTTCCTTCATGCTACTTCCACTTACTCTGTTAAACATGCTTGGCCTTTCGCTCTGCAAAAGAAAGAAGCAGTTTGGATGTGTAGGAACCCCGTGGGAGGAAAGGTAGATACAGAGATGTGTCTACTGACTCATTGCTTGCCCTTTTCCAAAACATCTACCTGCTCATCATAAGGACAAAGAGCAGTTAGCTAATTAGTGCCCTTAAAGTCCTTCAGGAAAGTATTCCAATAACTGACCTTTCTTTCAGTTCAAGGTCTTGATCTGTCCTTCTCCTGTGACTTTTAATTTTTGCCTCATTTTATGACAATTTATATAATCCCACCTTCTAAATTATATGGTCTTTAAAGGTAAGAGTGTGGCATTATTTATCTTTCTTTCCTTCACAAGCACAGCACAGACATAAGGCTTTGCTCATAGTAAGGGCCCAAACATGTTCCAGGAAGAAGGAACCACCGTTCGTTCACTGTCTGTGTGCAAGGCACAGTGTCACACCATGCGAGCACACGGGTGAACAGAACAGGGATGACATGTAGAAAGCACACAGAACCAATAATTATGTATGAAAATGCAGACTTACAAAGTATTATAACTAACACTAAGGGAGATAATAGATTAATATAATATGACTGAGGTGGGAGTGGAAACTATGCCCAGGGTTAAAAAAAAAAAAAGGCATCTCTGAATAACTGCTATTTATGTTGAAATCAGGGCTGAAGAATTTGCTAAATAGAAAACAAAGAAAAGGACAAGCTAGCAAGGTGTCCTGTAAGCTAACAGAAATAAGCTAACAGAATTGGGATCTCTCCCTCTGCCCTGTAACCCTCTCCACTTTTCTGTTACGTAAGAAGTTAGAAGCTGGCCATCCCCCAAAGAAATAAACCCTTCAGCGGGAGGCATCTCCTTCTTACTTGCATCTGGGGCCTATAGCAGCTGGGCACATCTATTCACAAAACACAAATATACATCCCCTTATTCCCTGAAGAAATATTTCTTTCTGTTAACAACAGCAACAAGAAAGGTCTTGTCAGTCTACAGAGTTTGGGAGACTGAAGAGCCAGGTGGCTTTGATGTAAAAGCTATTGGTGTCTTCTTTATTCTAATGGTTTATTTGTCTTCCATACTTTTACTGCCCTTAGCTGCAGCTGGAATGTTATTTATCTGAGAGGTTCCTTTTTCTCATTGGTGATTCTAAATCAAGTGCTTTAAAGCACTTCATAGATTTCTCTTATAAGTGAGCTCATTGAAAGAAGACGAAGGGATTACTTGAAGGATGTACATGAAGGACCCATGGACTTGGACAACAGTGTGGGGATTGACTATGGAAGTGGGGGGCAGGCTGGGTGGAGGGGGGCAAAAGGGGAAAATTGAGACAACTGTAATAGCATAAGCAATAAACTATTTCATAAATAAACTAAAAACATAAAATAGGATCATAGTGCAAAATAACCCACTTTTTAGATTTATTCAAATAGAGATACAGTTTTAAAACATGCCACATCAAATTGTAGGAAACTAAAGTATGTATGTAAAAACATTTTATATGTTTTGTCAACAAAACTGAAGTGGTCCTACTTTGAGCACTTCACAAGAAGGCAGGGGTCTTTGGGAAAGGCAACAATGCTGGGAAACTAGAAGACAGCAGGAAGAGGAAAACCAAATATGAACGGGATTGACTCCATAAAAGAAGCCGTAGGCTTGAGTCTACAGGAGCTGAGCAGGGCTCTTGAGGACAGGACGCTGTGGACGTCCGTCATTCATAGGACCTCTGGGACTCAGAGCTGACTCAATGGCATGTGATACACACAAAAACTACTGTGATTGAATTTTATGTGATTTGGAATTAGTTATTGATGGATATACAGGGAATTACAATTTTTCCACATCCTTGATATAATCGAAACTGGTTCTTTTTGAAATGACATATTAAAGGGTTTATCATTAAGAAAAGAAAATTTGTCAAAGCCCTAATCGACCTTGATTTCTACTGTAGTAGCCATACATGCTATTATTATTAGCCACTAATGTCCCACATAATTTAAAAGCATAGAGAAGATAGTTTTGTCACAGTACAGTTCAAGCCAAGTAGAATAAACACTAGGCTAAAAATTAGCATGTTCTGGAGGGTTCTGATGAGAGGTAATTTGTAGATTTTTCCTTTTATTTCTTTTTGTCTTCTTGTTCAACGTGGGATATTATCTAGACCAGTCTTCTGTATTTCCTTTTCCATTAATTGTCAAGTAAGGATCCTCATAGAAACCGCAGCCCCTATTAACCATCTGTTGTTTCTCTAATTATGGTTTACTGTGATAAGTATGAAAGAATAGAGATGAAAATTAAATAGAGTGGGGAGCCCTCGACCAGAAGCATTCATGTATATTAGCCTAAGAAAATGTTTCTATTAGACAACTTTCTTTTCCACATCCCAAACCTATTCGGAAGTGTTATATAAGATAAATTGCTGATCTGCATTTGACACTGGATTTTAATAAATTAAGTATTTAAATAATTTTTAGATTTGGAATAATTAAAAGGACCTCACAAAGGAAGAATATGGTAAATAAATGAGAGTGTTTTATAAATCATAAGTAGGGCTATTTGGACCTCAACATTAAATTTGTTTCTATCTCACTCCATGAGAAAGACATGCAGGTGAAGCTCCCTCTCCTTTTTAAATCTAAAAGAAATGGATGTTGTAATAAGTCAAATAAATAGTTTCACCCAGAAAATTCTTGGTGCCGTCGTGAGCATTCAATACTTGACGGACTTGGGAAGCACAACAGCGCCCATACTTTGAAAATATCTCATTTCACATCAGATGATATGAAAATAACTACCATTGTAATCAGGACCCCTCAACATTCAGGCTGTGAATAAATCAGTCATACACTGTAAGTTTTCATTTCACTTTTTCTTCTTCAAAAATAATGCTTTGCCTTGTGAGTTCTGGTAAAAAAAAATAATTGGATGGAAATAATGTAATTCTGATCCCTGCCTGAAAAAATTTGATTATTGTGAGATATTAGGAAAGTGACTCATATACTCTTTAGGCCTAGGTTTACTCAACAATTAAAACCTTAAACAGAAACAATTAAAAGTCAAATGTCATGGCTTCAAAATAATCTGTGTTATTGCTCCCCCTTCTAACTTCTTTCAAAAATTTTTGTCTTTGGTACCTGAAGTTTCATTATGATAGGTTTCCTTATAGTTTTCTACTATTGCCTTTCATTTGGGGATTGGTTGGCCTGATGGAATCTTTAAGTTTGAGAAAACTTTTTGACTTTTGCTCTTAAAATATTGTTTCGGTCATATTTTATGTCTTTTCCTTCCTACAAACTCACTGGAGTTGTGCCCAACTATCAACATTGTCCTTTGCCCATGTTTTCTCCTTCTCCCTTCACGTCACTCTATCAACTTTCCTCTTGTTTTAATGTGCCTTATTGAAATATAATTCATGTACCATGAAGTTAGTAAAGTATATAATTCCATGGTTCTTAGCTTACTGACAGAGTTGTACAAATGTTACCATAATCAATTTGAAAATATTTTTATCAACTCGAAAAGAAACACTGCAACAATTTACAGTCACTCATTTCCCCCAAACTGTTCCCCAGGCCTAGGCGACCACGAATCAACTTTCAGTCTCTATAGATACACCTAATCTGGATATCCGATGAAAATACACGTAGACAATATGAGGCCTTTTGTGACTTCTTTCACCAAGCATAACGTTTTCATCGCCCCCTGTGTTGTATTATGTATTAATACTTCATTCCGTTTTATTGCCAAGGATATTTTATTTTATAGATATACCTCTTTCAATTATCCATTCATCAGTTGATTAACATTTGGAGTGTTCTCACCTTTTGGCTATTATGAAAAATGCTACTATAAATATTTGTTACAGGTTGAATTGTATACACCCCACGAAAATACATATGTTGAAGCCTAGCACCCAGTATTTCAGAATGTGATTGTATTTGGAGATAAGGCCTTTAAAGAAGTAAATAGTTTACGATTGGGTCCTTGGTGTGGACTGAAATTGAATAGGACTGGTGTCCTTGTAAGAAGAAGAGATTAGGACACAATGCAGAAATATTAGGAATGCCATTTGCAAACACTGAAAGAAGATCACCATCTACAAGCCAAGGAGAGGAGTTTCAGAAACAATTCTACTTACGCCTCAATCTCAGACTCACTAGCCTCCAGAACTGTGGGGAAAAAATATCCATTAGTTAAGCCAGTTACTCTGTGATATTTGTTACAGCAGCCCTAGAAAACTAAAGCAATATTGATATATTGAATTTTGTATAGATTTATGTTTTCATCTCTCTTGGGTATGTACTTAAGAATGGAATTTTTCCTGGTGCCTGCACCATTTAAATTCCCTTCAGTAACGTAAGAGGATTCCAATTTCTCCACATCCTCCCCAACACTTGCTATTTTCTGTCTTTTTAAATTATTATAGTCATTTTAGTAAGTGCGAAGCAGTATCTCATTGTGGTTTGATTTGTATTTCTATTATGGTCAATGATGTTGAGTATTTTTCATGTGCTTATTACTCTTCATATATCTTCTTTGAAAAAATGTCTATTCAAGTCTTTTGCTCATTTTTTTATGATTGAGTTGTGTGAACTATTATTATTGATCCATTTTTTCTTATATTTTCTAGATACAGGTGCTTTCTCAGACACATAATTTTCAAATATTTTTTCCCCATTCTGTGGGTTGCCTTTTCACTTTCTTAATGGTGTCATGTCCAAGAAGACTGTCTAACTCAAGATTGGCAATATTTACTCCTATTGTTTCTTCTCAGATTTTTCCAGTCTTATCTTACCCTTAAGTGTGTGAAACACGTTGAGTTAATTTTTGTGCATAATGCAAAGAAAGGGTCTCTTTTCTTGGTTCTGCGTGGGAATATCCAGTTCTCCCACAGTTTGTTGAAACGAGGATTCCTTCCCCATTGAGTCATCTCGAGTCTCTCGGAATGAATTGTAATGTGCAAGTTCATTTCTGGACCTTAGATTCTATCACATTGTTCTTTTTGTCTGTACTATGTCACAGCCACACGGTCGTAAGTCCTGTAGTTTCGTAGTAAGTTTTTAATTCACAAGTATAAATCCTCCAACATTTTTCTACTTTTAAAAATTAATGTTCTAGCTATTCTGGGTCACTGGCATTTCCATGTAAGTTTTAGGATCAGCTTGTTAATTCCTGCAAAAAACCCATAACTTGGATTTCAGTAAGAATTGTATAGACGTTGCAGATGAGTTTGGGGGATATCACCATATATACAATGTTAAATCTTCCACTCTGCCAACATGGAATGTCTTCACTTATTTAGATCTCCTTTAATGTCCTTTTAATGGTGTATTATAGTTTTCAGAACACAAATTTTACATTTCTTTTGTTATAATAATTCATACATATTTTCTGCTTATTGTTCTATTGCAATTGGAATTATTTACTTAATTTTATTTTTGTCTTATTCGTAGGTCTAGTATATAGGTATGTTTTTGTATACTAGTCTTGTATCTGTAACCTTGTTGAACACATTAATTGGTGCTATTTTTTTAGTGGATTCTTAGGATTTTCTATATACAAGATTATATCTCCTAAAAAATAAGATAGTTTTACCTCTTCCTTCCCAATATAGATGCCTTTTTTAACTCTCTTCTCTTTCTAATAGCTCTGGCTAGAATCATTATTATAAATCTTGAATAAAAATGGCATTAACACAGAACTTTGACTTGCTCCTGATTTTAGGGAGAAGGTATTCAGTCTTCCACCATTAGGTATGATGTCCCTGAGGACTTTTCGCAGATGCCCTTTGTCAGGTTGAGGAAGTTTTCTTCTATTACTTGCCTGTTGAGTGTTTTTATCATGAACAGGTTTGGGATTTTCTCATTCATTTTCTGCATCTATTAAGATGTTTTTGTTCTTTATTATATTGATTTGATGTATTACGTTAATTTAATTTTTGCATGCCTATGATGAATCCCAGTTTGTCATGGGCGTCATCCTTTAAATGTTGTTAGATTTGGTTGGCTACTTCTTCATTGAGGACTTTTTCCTCTGTATCAATGACAGGTATTGGTGTATAGTTTTTGTTCTTTGGTTTGTTTTTTTTTCTTGTAATGTCTATTTCTTATCTGCTATTAAGATAAGGTTATACTCATCAAATGAGTTGGGAAATGTTACTCATCTTCTATATTTTAGAAGAATTTGTAAATAATTGTTCTTAATCTCATTGAATTTATTGGTAGAAGTCACCAGTGACATCATCGGAGCCTGCACTTTTTTGTGGGAAGTTTTTAAAACTATTTTCCATCATGTTATGGTATGGAACTATTCACGTTCTTTATTACCTCTTGAATCAGTTTTGATCATCTACATTTTTCTAGGAATTTGCCCTTTCAACTAATCCATCTGTTTTTGGTACATTTGTTCATGGCATTCCCTTAAAATTATTTTTATTTTTGTAAGCCAGGTATTAATGTCCCCATTTTGCTCCTGGTTTTAGCCACTTGAGTCTTCCCTCTTGCACTGCCTTAGCTGCATCTGCTGTGGTGTGTGTGAGTGTGTGTGTTGATGAGAAAAGCTGACATTTTAAAGAACACACAGGCAGGAGCAAAAGCAAGTTTACAGTTGTTTGTATGCAAAATTATACAAAAATTAATAAATAATAATACAAGAATAAACTCTGTTTTGCATACTCACAGCTGTAGCCCTACTTTGGTCTCATCCTGGATTGTGGCAACTCTGCATAGTGATGCTCACTCTCCTGGGGCTTGCTGTACTGTTGCTGTTTGCTTCCTTGTTACCTGATTTTGCACAACTATTTTAGTCATAAGTCACTCCCTTGAGAGCCTAGCCTTTGGCTTGTGCATGATCCCCCTGGGATGACTTTGGTTTTAACATGTCTTCTTTAGTTATCTCTTTGCTTAATATCTTTGTTATTAAGATATTGGTTACTGTCTGCTTTTGTGGGTATTATATGCAGGTAAGAGACACCACTAATTGCCAGATGATTACTCCATTGATTTTGACAATGTTTCAAGGCATAAATTAAATTGAGGCCCCTTTGTAGAGGTAATTTCTGAAGCCAGTCTTGGAGGTTTGTTCTCATCCTAGAAAGGCTCTTCTTGGCTGCCCCATTCCCTAGTTTTCTCTGGTAAACTAGCTGGCCTAGGTTTTAGCTTGGAGCTCTGATGAAGTTACCCAGCCTCCACTTACTTGTAACACCCCAAACAAACTGCCATTGTTTTCAAGAACACCCTTAGTCTTAAAGTTCTCCATAGTCTTTCTGAATCAAGTTAGTCTGTTTGAGGAGAGCTTCAGAGCTCTTTGTTCTCATGCTCTCTTAACCTGGGCAAAATCTCTAATTACACTACTCCAGACTCAGGGTATGGGTGGTGGCTTGATTCTCTTGGAGTAACACCTGTGTTTTATGAGCTGGAGGCTGGGTGGGTTGAAGAGAGTAGCTCTTAGCATGTCTCTCCCAGCATAGCATCTCTGCCCTGAGCAGACTGGGAGGAAGGTGATGAGGACCTAAAATCCTGGTCTGTCACTTCTGAACTAGAGATTCCACCTGTAAATTTAATTTCTCCAACACAGAGGTGAGGACGTGTTGAGAAAGGTCCTCTTGGGCACACTCACATGGAGTGGAGCTGGAAGTGGGAGGAGCAGCAGCCTTTGGCTCGCCTGCCACAGATTTTTGCTCTTCTTACTGAGATATAGTAGGCTTTAAAAATGTGTCCTGCATTTTGTGCGTGCCCTTAGGACAATTTCTGGAAACTTTAAATCATTGTTTTTAAATATAATTGTCATCAGTGATAATTGTTTCCCTGGGGAGTGAGTGGGTCTGTATAGCCCCTCATGCTGTCATTGCAAAGCAGATTCTTTTTCATTTCTCTTCATTGTCTTCCCTTTCCCTACTTCCCTATTTAACTGTGTACAGTATTTTTATCAAAGATGTTAATGACTGTGTGGTTTATTTCTATATGTTCTATACTTCAATTTCAAACATCTGAACATTTTCCATAATGACTAATCTCTACATTTTTCAAGTTAGCCCCTAATTTCTTTAAACTTGATTATTATAGTTTTCTAATCTGTCACATATATGTTTGTAGTAAAATATAAATAACACAACACTTACCATTTTAACCATTTTGAGTATATAATTCAGTGGCATGAAGTATATTCACATTGTTGTACTTTTATAATTTTAATATCTACTTCTCCCATATGTTATTTCTGCTGGGTTTTGTTCATGGTGTCTGTTTTATTGTATGTTCGATGAATTTTTAATAGAAGCCACTGGTTTTCTTGCAAACGTATTTATGAGCATTGTTGGAGGCCTACAGTAAAGCTATGCTACTCTAAAAAGGTTTGGATTAGCTTCTTCCAGGTGCCAAAGAAAATATGCAATAAAGTACTTTCTGAGACTGGCCACTCTGAATTAGTACGCTACTAGAGTTTTCTGGGTGACCTCCTACAGTCGGCTGAGCAATAATAGTCCCTGAAGATGCCCATGTCCTAGTCCCCGGGAATCTGTGAATATGTAATCTCGTTACTTGGGGAAAAGATTTTGCAAATATAATTGATATAGAGATTATGAGGTAGAGAAATTATTCTCAATTATTTGGTTGAGTTCAATGTAATTACAAGGGCCCTAATAGAGTGGGGCAAGGGGGTTCGTTATAAAAAGGATGTGAGGAGGGAAGCAGAGGTCACATAAGAGAGATGATAGGCTGCTGGCTTTGAAGGTTGAGTGGATGGCCTTTAGAAGTTAAAAAAAGCAAGAAAACATTTTTTTCTGTGGAGCCTGAAGAAGGACCCTAACCCTGCATATCCTTTTTATACTTAGAGAATATCTAATTCAGATTCACTCTGATTTGGAAGTTTTTGGAGTTCTTAATGAGGAACCTTCTCTTATGAGATCCTTCACTTTGATAGGCTCTAAGATTGTAGCTCTCCCCTCTGCACCCGCTGAACTTTACAACAGAGTTCGTGTTTCACTGGTTTGGCAAATATACTCAGGAGAAAGTTCTTTGGGGGCCTTTCTTTATTCTTTCATTTTATGTGTTTGTATAGATATCGGCCTCCCCTCTTGGCAGCTTGCTAACACTTTAAAAATATTCTATTCTTTTGTTGTAATTTTGTTTTACTGTTTGGTAATCGTTTCATCTGGAATGTTTGTGTAAGTAACCTAAACCGCCATGTTATCAGAATCCAGACAGTCATATTATTTCTTCAATCCTTCCTCCACTCTGATCTTTTTAAAGCAAATTCTTTAAAAGCCTGTAATATAATCAGTACTGGAACTCCCATATCTGTATTTCATGTCTCATAACCCTTTTATAATTATATACTTATTTAATTTATTTGTTTTTTTAGGGTAATATCTGAATTCAGGTTTTTTAAAATTTATTTTTTAAGGATTTTATTCATTTATTTTTAGAGAGAGGGGAAGGGAAGGAGAAAGAGAGGGAGAGAAACATCAATATGTGGTTGCCTCTCGCACGTCCTCCACTGGGACCCCACCCACCACCAGGCATGTGCCCTGACTGAGAATCGAACTGGTGACCCTTGGTTTGCAGGCTGGTGCTCAATCCACTGAGCCACTCCAGCCAGGGCTGTAAATTCAGGGTTTTATTAAATTTTATTAATTTGCTCTTTAATTATGCATATCTTATATATATTTAAATATTCAGCTTTATAGTTAATAGGCTACCTAATTTAAAAATCTAATATTTAAATTACATATACTGAAAAATTTTACATAATACACTATTATCTCCAATCCCCATACTTATTTAAAAGTCCTGTTCTGCTTGTCAGCTTAGTGCTATGCTCTTGCCTGTAAATAGTTTCTTTTATTATTTGTTATCTTTTTCTTTCTTGGGGTAACTCTCCTGCAATGGTTGTTGATCCTTTGCTCTTATCACATGCTTTGGATTGTCAACATTTGCTAAGAATAGCAACTATAGAATTGGCCTTTTTGGGGAACTGTAAGTCATGCTGCTGGTCTTTTCCCCGCAGTGTTGGAAAATGAAAATATATGCTGATATATGGAATTCCTTCGTGGATCTTACCTGCATATTTTCATACACAGTTTAATCAAACATTGAGACTTTGAGTCCAATGCCCCTATTTATTGATCTCTCTTAATTCTGGCATCTTAACTCTGTCAGTACCAAGGGGGCAAGAGGGAGACTGTGTAGGGGAAAATTCTCCTGGCAACCTCCAAGGGAACCCACATTAAAAATCGCAAGGTTTTTAGTCTGAGTCTCCTCCAGTTCATACTACCTACATCTTTAAGAAGGAAGCAAGAACTTGTATGCATTAGTCAGTGGATCCTGTCTTCTCACCAACTTTTAGGAATTTTGAACACTTTCTGAGACACAGAGAAATCTACTTTTTCCTCTCCGGCAGAAAATGATAATTAATTCATATATTTTAATAGCTTTTGGAAAATACCAGTAAAATATAGCATGTATCTGGTCCAATACCTTGAAATCAATATATAGCATATTGAAATCAATATAAGATAAATTGAGTATGTAAGGTATGACTTTGCGAGTCAGTGAGGTAAGAGTAAATTATTCAATAAATTGTGTTGGTACAATCGTTTAACTGTTTGAAAAATTGGAAAATTTGTCATATCATCATGTTTAAGAGGCTCCTTTAATCATAAAACAAACAGGAAAAATGATATATTTGACAATGTAAAAATTGAATATTTCATACATCAAAAATACTATAAATAAAATAATCACACACAGAATTGGGAAAGATAAATATAGAACTTATGTTTTCATTTTGGGGGGTTCTTAAGACACAGAAGTACAATGAAAGGTACAAATATATTTGAGAATAATTATTATTCACAGAAAACAGTTGAATACAGTGATATTGTATATTGGTGTCAACAGATGAAAATAGTTGAAATAATAATGGGTATTCAGTAACAGGTCTAATATTAATGTTTCAAATATTAACCTCCCTGTATATGATTTAATTTAAACATATTAAATAAAGGAGTCCACTTAATATCAAAAATATAAAATATCCAGTAAAAATATTTATTCATTTTAATATTTTTGTTTATATTGTTCTATTACAGTCATCCCAATTTTCCCCCGTTGTGCTCCCCTGCCCCACCCACCTCCACTCCCACAGTCAATCCCTATTCTGTCGTCCATCACCATGGGTCATTGGTACCTGTTCCTTCATTTGGCCCTTCCCCTTCTTTCCCTCCTTATCCCTCTCCCCTCTCCCTTCTGGTCACTGTAAGTCTGTTCTTTTTTTCCATGCTTCTAGTTCTATTTTGCTCGTTTATTTGTTTTGTTCATTAGGTTTCACTTATAGGTAAGATCATATGGTAATTATCTTTTGCAACCTGGCTTATTTCACTTAGCATAATACTGTCTAGTTACATCCATGCAGTCGTGAAGGGTAAGAGTTCCTTCTTTCTTTCTTCTGCGTAGTATTCCATTGCATAAATGTACCACAGTTCTTTGATCCACTCATTTACTGATGGGCACTTAGGCTGCACCCAGCTCCTGGCGATTGTAAATTATGCTTCTATGAACATTGGGATTCATGGGTTCTTTTGAATTGGTGTTTCAGGATTCTCAGAGTATAATCCCAGCAGTGGAATCACCGGGTCAAAAGGCAGTTCTGTTTTTAGTTTTTTGAGGAAATTCCACACTATTTTCCACAGTGGCTGTGCCAGTCTGCATTCTCACCAACAGTGCACTAAGGTTGCCTTTCCTCCACATCTTTGCCAGCACTTGTTTGTTGATTTATTCATGATGGCCATTCTGACTCGTGGGTATAAGGTGATATCTCATTTGCATCTCTCTGATGGTTAGTGTTGCTGAGCATCCTTTCATATGCCTATGGGCCCTCTGTATGTCCTCCTTGGAGTAGTGTCTGTTCAGTCCTTTACCCATTTTTTAATTGGACTGCTTGTCTTCCTGGTGTTGAGCCCTATGAGTTCATTTATTTTGGAGATCAAACCCTTGTCCAAGGTGTCACTGACAAATATGTTTTCTCACATGGTTTGGTGTCCTTTGCATTTTGCTGATGTTTTCTTTAGCCATGAAGCAGCTTTTTAATTTGATGTAGTCTTGTTTGTTTATTTCCTTTATTTCCTTCCTTTATTTCCCTTGCCCTAGAGGATGTATTGGTGAAAATATTGCTTCATGGAATATCTGAAATTTTACTGCCTATATTTTCCTCTAGGACTTTGATGGTGTCACGACTTATATATTTAAGTCTTTTATCCATCTTGAGTTTATTGCGGTGT
Organism: Desmodus rotundus; assembly: GCF_022682495.2. Taxonomy (NCBI): domain Eukaryota; kingdom Metazoa; phylum Chordata; class Mammalia; order Chiroptera; family Phyllostomidae; genus Desmodus; species Desmodus rotundus. The sequence continues at coordinate 122,455,759 of NC_071394.1, forward strand.
ATGGTGTAAGATAGTGGTCTATTTTCATTTTTGTGCATGTATCTTTCCAGATCTCCCAACACTATTTGTTGAAGATCTATTTTTACTGCATTTTATGCTTCTGCCCCTTTTGTCAAACATTAATTGACCATAGAGACATGAGTTTATTTCTGGGCTTTCTATTCTGTTCCATTGATCTGTGTGTCTGTTCTTATGCCAGTACCAGACTGATTTGATTACAGTGGCCTTATAGTATAGTTTGATATCAAGTATTGTGATCCCTCCCACTTTGTTCTTCTCAAGATTGCTGAGGCTATTTGGGGTCATTTTTCATTCCATATAAATTTTTGAAATATTTTTTCTAAATCTGTGAAATTTGTCATTGGTACTTTAACATGGATTGTATTGAATCTATAGATTTATTTGGGCAGTATGGACATTTTAATTTTGTTGATTCTTCCAATCTATGAACACAGTATATGCCTGTATTTGTTTGTGTCTTCCTTAATTTCTTTCTTCAGTGTTCTGTAGTTCTGCGGGTACAGGTCTTTTACCTCCTTGGTTAATTTTATTCTGAGGTACTTTATTTTTCTTGTTGCTATAGTAAATGGCATTTCTCCCCCTAGTTTCTGCTTCTGATATTTCATTGTTGGTATACGAAAATGCCTTTGATCAGAATATTGGCTCTATATCCAGCTATTTTGACAGATTCACTTGTTAGGTTGAGTAGTGTGTTGGTGCAGCCTATATGGTTTTCTATGTACACTATCATGTTGTCTACAAATAATGACAGTTTTACTTCCTCCTTTCCAATTTGGATGCCTTTTATTTCTTTTTCTTGTCAGATCATTGTGGCTAGAATTTCTAGTACTGTGTTGAATAAAAGTGGTGAAAGCGGACATCCTTGTCTTATTCCTCATCGTAGGGGAAAACTTTTAGGTTTTCCCATTGAAATGTACAGGACCCATATGAAAACAAAAAAAACTTTAATTTATCAGAGAGAAATGAAAGAAAATGGAAAAAAATGAAAACACTTTTAGATAATCAATGATACTGTAAATATACATATATATAACCAATATATATGTATCAATATATATGCAGAGAGAGAGAGTTTGTTCAGAAGGTATCCAGCCATATAATATGAAAAAAAGAGAGACCTTTATTGAAGAAGATACAAGAAACATTGTATATAGAACCAATGACACCTCATGAATCTCATCAACAGTCTGAAATCTCTTCCTTTTCAAAGGTGGTTTTAGTTTTGTGAAAAGCCAGAAGTCACAAGTCACCAAATGTGGACTGTAGGGGGCTGAGTCACCTGGGTGATTTGACGTTTTGCCAAAAAGCTCTGCACAAGACGCAATACGTGAGGGGGCTTATTGTCATGATGAAGCTGCCAGTCACCAGTTGCCCACATCTGCAGCCTTCTGAATCATCTGAATAGTTTCTACAGAGGAATGTTCAAGCTTAATGCAAAACTTGATGCAGATTCATTGCTTTACTTGCTCAGTCATTTTGAATGTGACGGCCACACAGAACACATGCTCACTCAACGGCATCTGCCACCCCCACTGACTAGTACAGTGAAGTCATTATCATTCACGCATGTGCACTTTCCTTGGCTGCCAGGTTATATCGATGTTGCACGAACAGTTCTCATTCTATTAACAATGGCTGGACTTTTTCTGGACAGACCTCGTCGTGTGTGTGTGTGTGTGTGTGTGTGTGTGTGTGTATTTCATTTAATATATCATGTTGTATCACTTAATGATGAGGATGTGTTCAGAGATAAACCTTGTTAGGGAATTTTGTCATTATGTAAACATCATCAAGTGCATTTACACCAACATGGATCGTCTACTACACACCTAGGCTGTATGGTAGAGCTTACTGCTCCTAGGCTATACAGCATGTTTTTCTACTGCTATAACAAACCTTTACAGCATGTTATTCTCCTGAATACTGTAGGGTAGTAAAAATAAAGTCTTAAAGATAAATGATATATCTGTATAGGGCATTTACAGATAGAGCTTCCAAGACTGGAAGTTGCTCTGCGTGGGTGAGTGTTGAGGGGACGTGAAGGACATTACTGTAAATTACTCTAGACTTTCTAAACAGTGTACACAGGTACACTAAATCAATTTAAAAAATTCCTCAGTAATAAATTAACAATTTACTGTAACATTTTTGCTTTATAAACTTTTAATTAAAAAAATTGTAATATCACAGCTTAAAACACAAACCCATTGAGTAGCAGCACTAAAATATTTTCTTTATTATTCTTATTCTATAAGCTTTTTCCTAGTCTTAAAATTTTCTATTTTATTTTTTGCTTTTTAAACTTTTGTTAAAAACCAGTACATAAATGCACACATTAGCCTAGGCCCACACAAGGTCAGGATCATTGGTATTGCTGTCTTCCACCTCCACACATGACTCTTCAGGGTCAATAATATGCATGGAGCTGTCGTTCCCGATGACAACTTACTACTTCTGGAACACCTCGTGAAGGACCTGCCTGAGGCTCTGCTTGAGGAGGTGTCACTGTTTCCAGAAATATGTCCGTGGTGGTTTGCTCGGCTTGATTCTTCCTTTCATTATAGATTTGCTTGTAAGCAGATGCACTGTGGACAGCCCTCTCTATTAATGAAAACCTTTTGGTGTTGGGGTCCATTTTTAAAACTTTCTAATGAGCTTGTTAAGGTCTGCAAAAGCTCCTCTAAACCTTTCACTGTGCATATTCTCGGGAGTAATTCTTTTTCTTCTCTCGCGGTTTTCTTTTCTCTTGCTTCTTCAGCCTATACTTTTCTGTTTGGGTTCCAACAATTCCTCATTAGTCAGGTCCTCAGGAACCACTTCTAGGAGCTCCTCCATGTCATAAACATCCCTGCCCAGGTTAAAGTTGTTTGCTGTCTTAACCACAGCCTGGTTGATGTTTGCAACTTCTTTGTCCTTGGTAAATCATTGGAAGTCATGGGCTATGAAAACAGTAGGTAATAGGAATTTTTCAGTTCCATTATAATCTTACAGGACCACTGTTACATTGGCAAGAGTCCATCGGTGATCAAAACATTGTTATGATTTATTACGAAGTGTATGTGAGGAGAAATGCTCAGAGCTAGACATATAACCTGAAGTATTATAGTAAAATTTGGGAAAGGAAGAGGCAAAGTCTGAAAACAGACTTGGTAGTTCATTGATTCCCAAGTTGGCAGGACCAGAAGAGTGGACACAGGGACTGAATCCTTGTGTGTGTTTTATTCAGATGGCTGGCGATCTGAGAGGATGTCAGGTTATGTACCGTAACAGACCGTCTTACATTTCACTTCAAGCCAGCCTTTTTTATAAGGAGGAATAAGTGTAGGTAAGGGGTTTGGGATTCAGGAAAAAAATGTGTAGGTAAGGGATTTGGAACTAAGGAAGAAGGTTAATCAGAAAGAAGCTACAGTGTGGCAATTTCCCAGCACCCTTTCATCCATTGACCAGTACAATCCTTTTTTATCTGTGTTTTGAGCACCTGTGTCCTGGGTGATTCTTCATCTGTGTCCTGTGTCCTGTGTCTTGGGCTTCCGGTTGTTTCTCCCTGGAACACAAAGGCTCAGATACCATCTTGATTGCTTGCAGTGCCCCGTAGGGCACAGAGGTTGAATTGCTTGTGGTCTCCTGGAGTTAGGGTGGGTCATGTCTTCAGTTTCTGAAACAACAGCTTTTTACATTTATTCATTACTAAGCTTATGAACTATTACTTAAAACTAAAATTCCCCAGCTCTTAAGATCCCCCATCAGGGTAATCACTGAAAAGCTTTCTGGACTATTCCTGAGCATCCCCTCTAATAAGTAGTGATACTGAAGCCACTGAATTGCTTCTTTCTGAAGACACACATTTAGCCAAGAGAAGGAAAGAGGTGGGAACTATTTCCATGTTTCTTTTTATCTTTACAGGATTCTAATATTTTATTGCAAGAATAACAATGATTAAAGCAATGTATAACAAAATGAAGGCTTCATTGAATTAGCAATTTCAACTTGTGCTATATTAGCATCATGTTGAATTATTACTCATCCTTGCTAATATAACATTTATCAGGGAATTACACTGTCATGCCAGACTAGTGTAAAAAGAAGCCCTAATGGGGCATGATGTAAAAGCTATTATAAAATATACTCACTATTAGGAATACATGCAGTTTTTCCAATAATACAATTTTGGATTTTCCCATAGGTATCTTCACTAAAGTAGGGAGCAGGAGTGGGCAGAGAATATTGACAGTGGGGAACAAAATTTGAATAGCTGAATGTTGTCCCAAGTAAGATTTCAATGGGGTCTAATCAACAAAACAAACAAACAAGCAAAATAGAACCAGAGACTTTGGAATAAAGAATAAACTGACAGTAACCAGAGGGGAGAGGGTGGGGGTAATGGGGGAAAGAAGGGGAAGGGTCATCAAGGAACATGTATAAAGGACCCACAGACAAAGACAACAGTGGGGTGGTAGGATTGATTGTGAGAGGTGGGGTAGGGGAGATAGGTATGTGTGGGGGGATGGGGACAATTGTGGTTGAACAACAATTAAAAAAAGATTTCAATGGGAGAACTAAATTATTTTTGTCATCATCCCTTGGGAAATTTCAAGACCTATTTTGATATCAGGGGCTTCTCTTAACCTGTTGACTTTTTAAAAAATTTCTTCTTTTCAAATCAGTGCATTATTTTTCTATTCTAGTGGCAGGATTGCTAAAGGATTGTTCTTAAACTCCTTGGATGTCCCTAAATGTGTAGTATATCCTTAATCTAACTAAGGCCTTTACAGTGAGCCAAATGTACTCGGTGAGTAGTGATGTAGAACTTACTTTGGATCTGTAGCAAATGGTCCTTGGATTGTTTTCATTTATACACAGGGCAGTGAATGTGGCATTGAATATCTGCTGATGTTGGAGGAAAATATGCTGTGGGCTCCTTTCTAAGTGTTCAAAGGTGATCGTAGGCAATGTTCGTGTTCTTTGGGGATCATTTTGTTTTGTGATCTGTATGAATGAAAAATCTCAAAAATTTATTTGAATGATAGTTTTAAAAATCTTGTAATAGTTCCGGACTCAACTTTATCGTTATATCTTTAACATGATCTCCTTCTTTCTCTTCCACACAGTACCAGAGCCTGCCATTCTCATTTCTCTGAACGTTTTCCCTGTGTTTCTAGGTGAGCCCCGCCCCATTCTCACAGTCCTGGCAGTCCTTGGAAGCTGGCGCATACCTTGCCATTTTTCAGAAACATTGTCCACCTCTTCCTTTTATTTACCTCTTTTAAAAACTGATTTTAAATGATATTTCTTTAGAGAGACTTTCCCCATTTCTGTTTATTTCCTTACTGGGCACCCTTTTCCTGCCTCATCTTTCATTTGATATATAATATTTTCTTCTTTGTAGGTTTGTGGTTGTCTTAAATCTTGGTCCCTGGATCTACTCCAACCTATTTGTTCTCACTGGGACTGATACCAGCCTCTCCCTGAGGTAGACTCAGCTTTGATGGAGCCAATTGGTACACTTGCTGGGGGTTGGGATGAGGGCTCCTTAGGAAAGGGAACACAGAATTATGAATAAAATATTAGGTGTAAAACTGAGTCTTCATCTTGAATAAGAAAATAAACCATGAAAATTATTATACTATCATTATGAATGAACCACCTGCTATAACTCTATAATGCTTTTCCATGTATTTTTGGCTAAATAGTCTTTAATTCTTTGATAGCATCTTCATATAGACAGGAATTATTTTTGTACTGTCTTCTGTAGAGCGAAGAGGAGGGTAATTCAATACTTTCTCTAGTATTGGTGCTTAAAATCTGTTGTGGTAATTATTAGCAGTAGTAGTAATAGTAGTGTTAATAGACATAGAGGTTTATGAGAATCTTCCTCCCACTTTATAACCCATTATGAATAATGCTATTGTTTATAAATGTTGTCAACAGAAACTTTATTGAATTTCTTTCATATGTAAGTTGTATAATTGCAGTGCTTTCAAATTTTCTCATGTAATGATATAAATATGATTTGAAATGACCACATATATAACCAGTTAGTTGCCATTGTCTTCATTTTAGTGGTACATGAACATTTTTTATTATCTTCCTTGATCTTAATATTTGTATCAAATGAGCAAGAAGTTTATTTTTATAAATGTGTTCTTATGTTTCATACCTCTTTGCTAGACTTTTCAAATAATTTATGGGTTTAGGCATTACTTCCATTTCAAAGTGGGCTTTTCCTCTTAATGAACTGCCACTTTTATTGATCTAATCATTTTGTGGGGTTACATTTGCTTCTCTGTTTAAGAGTATTTATAATTTTATTGTTTTATGGGCTTTTTTTATAATCAATTTTATCTGAATTTCCTGTGTTTTGTTTATTAAATAAAGATGAAAAAAGAACGCTATTCTTCATAAGTCCAAATCAGAGTCTTCAAATTCTCAGTTATTTCACTGGAAGGCTGATATGTGTCCATGTTGTTGTTAAAGTGGAGCAATTCTAAGTAACCTCCTTCTGAAATGGGTCCTGGCAATGTCCAGTGTACAGACAAAGAGGCGAACTGTAAAAAGAGACAGTGATCTTAACTACACGGATTAAATGATTTACATTCCGAATTTTTACGACAACCTGCAAGCACACACGTGACCACACCACTGGAGCTCCTACCAGAGTTCCAAAAGTGATTCATGTGTGTGAGGGGTCTGAGAGTGTGAGTTCTTAAGTGCTATCCCAAATCCTCTGCCTCTGGTTCTTTCCATTTCCTGTGACATGACCTTTTAGTCTGGAGTAGAGAAGACAGAGTTTAGTTGGGTTTAGAGAAATTTAAGCAAACTCATTCACCTTGTCAAAAATGCATCAAAAGTTTGTGTGCAGTAGACAAGCATATAAATGAATGGGTTTTAGGCAGGAGCATGCATTTGTGAAAGTTTGTTTGCAAAAGACTGACTCAATAGGAGAGTGCAAAAATATGACAGTGTCCAAGAGAATAAGAGTTTACATGCATGCACTCAAAATATGTTGTGAAAAACCATAGGGTGTGATTGGGAGAATCTGAGAATAAGTCTGGGTGTGCATGAGAGTGGGAATGCATCCGAATTTGAATGGGGAACTATGAATTTACAGAAGGTGCTGAGTAGGGCAGAATGTTGCTTTGGAATGCATTGGGATAAAACAACCGTAAGTAAAATAAAGCAACAAATAAGCCAAAACTTCCCACTGCTGCAGAGTTCATGTCTTCTGCCCATTACCATGACAACTGACAAAACATAAAAAACATCCAGAACATTATAAGGAGAGATGGGAAGTTCAAGCTGCCAATGCAAATATTTCCTCTGCTTGAAAATGCATTTCATTAGATTTTATACCTTCTTTCCTTCTTTTAAGGTCTTTGTTTTTCATTTCACTTGTTTCATTATTCATGAAAACTTTATTTTGTTTAGATTAATGCACCAACTCTTGAGGCCTTGTCACGGAGGGCATCTAACATGAGCAGAGATGAATTCCACAGTTACATGAGGTTTACATATCAAACAGAAGAGAGCTGCCAGTGAGTCATTCCAAGATGAAATGGAGTATTTGTTATCAGTAGGTATTCTGTGATGGAGGAGTGTGGGGACCCCCGGAAGACAAAGGTTGAGCATGCTACGTAAACAAATCACCATGACTCTGGTCTCCCCACCCTTCACAATTCATATTGAAGTTCTAAACATCAGTTTCGGCTGCATATACCAGAAAACCAACTACAGTTGCCTGAAACAGTTGGGAATTTACTTTATTGTAACATAAAATAAATCCAGATGTAAGCAGCACAGGGCTAGCTGAGAAGCATTAAGTCATCAGGGACCCAGCTCAGCTCTTTGCCATCCTTAGGTCACCTACGGCAGATTAAAGCCAGTACAAAATGTTTGCATTTCTCGCATTGTGAAATGAGGTCTATGTCCCACTCCTTCAACCTGGACAGGATATGTGACTATTTTGAATAATAGAATACGGCAGGAGTGACACTCTGCCAATTTCCAGGCCTATGCCTCAAGGCATTGTCAGTTTCTACTTCCTTTTTCTTGCAACATTTAGAGCTCTGAGCTGTCATGCAACACATCCAACTACCCTACTGGGGAGATTATCCAGACAGGCTGAGACTACGTGGAGAAGGAAAGGGGCCGCCACCATTATCTCAGTGCCAGAGAAGATAGTAAATGGTTGTGCTCCTGGCAGACCAGCCCTACTGCCCAGGTAAAGGCTAATGAGAGACCTCAAACGATGTTCCATGGAATAGAAGTATCATCTGATACACAGAATTGGCATACACAATTCAATGTTTGTTTTTTAAAGCCGCTAAGTTTTGGGAGATTTTATAATGTATCAGTAGACACCAGTGTCACGTTACGGTGCAAGAAGACCGTAAGCCATCCTATCCTGATGCGGGGAGCCATGCAACAGAAAGGAGGAAAGGACAAAAAATTACATGGTCTCTACCTCTAGGGAGACTTCCCAGAATTCACATATAACAATCCGTGTCTACGCAGTTGGCGAAAACTTGGTCCCATGGCCACGTGCAGCTACAAGTACTGGATAATGTAGTCTTCTGGGTGGGCATATTGCGAACCTCAACAAATTCAGCTGTTTTACCAAGGGAAGAGAGGAATTGGATGTTTGGCTAAGCAACTAGAGTATCTGTACTGCGTCTACTCAACTCTCTCATGAATAGAATCATCTTTTTCTCAAAGGTTTTGTTCTTAAGATTTTAGTTTTTAGAGTAGATTTTGTTCACAGCGAAATTGAAGAGAAGGTACAGACATTTCTCCGTGTGCCCTCTGCCCCCACGTATGCGTAGTCTCCTCCATTATGAACGTCCCTTACTGGACCTCTGCCTCTGTCACACTGATGAGCCTGCATAGATGTCTGGTCACCACCCGAGGTCTGTATTCACACTGCACTTCACTCGTGCTGCTGTACATTCTATGGATTTGGACAAATTCTATCCACCATTGTTGTATCGTACAGAGAATTTCACTGCTCTAAAATCCTGTGCTTTCTACCTATTTTTCCCCTACCCTCACAGCGGCCCCTGGCAACCACTTCCAGAGAACTTTGTAGGTCTTTTTACTGTTTCCATAGTTTTGTCTTTTCTAGAATGTCGTACGGTTGGAATCATACAGGATGCAGCCTTTCAAGATTAGATTCCTTCACATAATAATATGCATTTAAGGTTCCTTCATGTCTTTTTATGGCTTGATAGGCATTTTTTAGCACCGAATAATACTCCATTATATGAAAGTACCACAGTGTGTTTTTACCCATGCACCTACAGAAGGACATTTTGGTTGCTTCCAAGTCTAGCAGTTATGAATAAAGCTGCTATAAACATCTATATTCATTTCGTGTGTGTGTGTGGATGTAAGTTTTCAACTACTTCGGGTAAACACCAAGGAACACAATTACTGAACCATATAGTAAGAGTATGATCCTTCGTAAGAAGCTGCCACATTGTCATCCCAAGGGCTGTCTAATTTTGCATTCCCAACAGCAGTGTGTGAGAGCTTCTGTTGCTCCACATTCTTTCAGCATTTGGTGCAGTCATTGGTATGGGTTTTGGCCATTCTAATGTGTACAGATCTATGGTATGCCACAGTGGTATCTCACTGTGTTTTAACTCGCATTTTCAGGGTGTAACCTATGATGTGGAACATCTTCTTATATGTTTATTTACCATCTGTATATATTTTTGATGAGGTATTTGTCAAGGTCTTTGCCTCATTTTTTTAATTGGATTGTTTTCTTGTTGAGTTTTAAAAATTCTTTGCATATTTTGGGTAAAAGTTTTTTTTTATGAGATTTGTCTTGCACATATTTTCTCCAAGTCTATGGCTATCTTCTCATTTTATTCATGTTGTCATTTACTTAACAGAATTTTTAACTTTATCAGAATCCACCTGATCAGTTATTTCTTTCATGGATCACGACTTTAGAGTTGTATCTAGAAAAGCATCACCCACCAAAAGTCTTCTAATATTTCCTCTATGCAATCTTCTCAGAGTTTTACATTTTACATGTAGGCCTAAGATCAATTTTGAGTTTATTTTTATGAAGGGTTTAAGGTCTGTGTGGAGATTTTAGTGATTGATTGATTGATAGATTGATTGCATTGGACTCTCCAGTTGTTCTAGCACCATTTGTTGAACAAAGCATCTTTGCTATTTTGCAATGCTCCTTTGTCAAAGATCAGTTGATGCTATTTATAGAAGTCTGTTTCTGGGCTCTCTGTCCCATTCTAGTGATCTATTTGCTATTCTTTGCCATTACTACACTGCCTTGATTACTGTAGCTTTGCAATAAGTCTTGAATTCTGATAGCATCAGTTTTAAACTTTGTTCTTCTCCTTCAGTATTGTGTTGACTGTTCTGGGATTTTGCCTCTCCATATGTATATGTTAAGATCAGTTTGTTGATTACCATAATAAATCACTGGAATTTTTATTGAGATTGCATTGAATCTATAGATCAATTTGGGAACTGACATACTGACAATAATAGTAAATTTTCTTATCCATGAACCAGGAATATCTCTCCATTTATTTCTTTAATTTCATTCATCAGAGTTTTGTAGTTTTTCTCATGTAGATTTTGTATATATTTTGTAAGATTTATAGCTTAAGTATTTGATTTTTTGGTGTGCTAATTTAAATGGCATTGTGCATTTGCTTTTAATTTTAAATTACACCTATTTATTTCTGGCATAAGTGACAGCACTGACTTTTGTATATTAACCTTATATCCTGAACACTTGTTATATTCATTGATTGGTTCCAGGAGTTCTTTTGTCGATTCTTTTGGATTTTCTAAATAGACAATCATGTCATCCATGAACAACATTTTATCTCTCTTCTCAATTTGTATACCTTTTATGTCCTGTTTTTCCATTACTGCATTAGCCAGAATTTGCAGTATAATGTTGAGAAGGAATGGTGAGAAGGGACATTCTTGCCTGTGCCTGATCTTAGTGGGAAAGTGTAAAGTTTCTCACCACATAATGTTACCTGTAGGTTTTTTGTATATTGTCTTTATTCAGTTGAGGCCATTCTCCTCTATTCCTAGTTTACTGAGAGCTTCATTCATAAATGGGTATTGGATTTTGTCAAACAATGTTCTTGCATCTCCTGATATGATTACATGATTATTCTTCTTAGCCTGTTCATATGATGGATTCTAGTTATTGATTTTCAAATGTTGAATCAGCCATGCATACCTAGGATAGATACAACTTGTGGTATTTTTTATGCATCTTTTCCATTCAATTTCTAATATTTTCTTGAGGATTTTTGCACTTATGTTTATGAAAGATATTAGTCTGTAGCTCTTTTTTTTTCTTGTAATATCTTTGTCTGGCTTGGAGATTAGGGTAATGCCAACATCACAGAATAAATTTGGAAGTGTTTATGTTATTTGTCTTCTGAAACAGATTGTGGAGAATTGGTATAATTTCTTCCTTAAACATTTGAAAGAATTTCCAATGCACCCATGTGAGCCTGGTGCTTTCTCTCTTGGAAGGTTATAGATTATTGATTCTATTTATATACTACATATAGGGCTATTTAAGTTTTCTGTTTCATCCTTTGTGAGTTTTGACAGCTTCTGTTTTTCAAGGAATTGTTCCCATTTTACAATATGCTCACAGGAATGATATCTCATCATATTCACAGTTCTGTGGATTACAAAGGAATATATTTGCAGTATCTATTTAAAACCTCTGTCCACCATATAATTCAATGCTATGTTAATATTCATATGAAAGTTAGCACTAAACCAAAATATATGGCAAAAACAGAGATTTGGGGAAAAACCTTGTTTTCAAATTTGTGCTCAGCTGGCCTTTGGGAGTATAGAAATTTTTCAGGCTTTCTCCTTCAAGTTTCTTTATTAAATAAAGGGTTTTTAAAAAAATATATCTCTGTGTTTCACCCAGTATATTGGTGTGTGTGTGTGTGTATATATATATATATATATATATATATATATATATATATATATATATCTGTTCCTTTGCCACATTACTCAGAATTCCCTTTCCCATATGTGTGTTAGTGACCTTATGTTTCAATTCAACCATTATTTCCTCTATAAAATATTTCTTTTTCTCCTCCCTGACCCTAATAACATTGATAATTCCCTTATTTGTGCCTTCCTTGTATGTTCTGCAGAATTTTATCATGAATTATTACCAAATTTGTTCCGATTCTACTACTTCTGTGAAACTAAAAACTTTAAGCGTGGGTTAGTATCTGAACATGTAGCCTTGATCATGAGACATAGATGTTTGCTATGCATTTGTTGACAAAAAGTGAAGCTATCAGACATGGCATCTAGGTCAGATGAGCGTTAAGAGGTCTCTGCTCTCCTGCACGGATGACCAGAGGAATCTGGGGAAAGAAACCTGCTTCATGAAGCTGTAGTTTAACATGCCTTTGTATTATTTTTCTACTGCTTGAGCTTATGAATAACGGTGAGAGGATTCTTTATTTTCTTTGTGGATCTAGACATATATTTAATTGTTTTCAAGATGGCTCCTATACAGTGTGCTCAATAATAAATAGTTAACATGTTCACAGTCGAGTTGAATTGTCTGTGTGAAGAGCTGGTCCCACTGTCGTCCTTCTCACCATGTGGTTTTGGGCCATCACCCTCACTCAGAAAGTAGGCATTGAGTTCCTATTACACACAAAATGGGTCCTGAGAAGAGTGGATAGACGTTAAGTGTATGTGCTCAACAATCTCAGAGTTCAGTGGGGGAAGCAGAGAAGTAAACGAAGCTGATGTTATTTGGGTTGGTTTGGTAATGGGCAGCCCAGGGACTATACTGAGAAATTGAAATGGCGTCTCTGATCTGACCGACAGTGAGGGAAAGGTTTCCATGAGAGGTGACAGCAGAACTAAGTGTTGAAGAAGGTGTGTGAGTCAGCAGGGGAAGCGTTGGTACAGAAGGGAGTTTCACGCAGAGAGTGTCTCTTCTCTGCAATAAAGGTGCAAACACTTGCTGTTGGGAGCTTACAGGGTGATCGAGCTGCACTTGAGGGAGCAAACAGCAAACTGTTACTCTCTTCGCAGTTTCTGTAGTTAAATCTGCACCCAAACGGCAAGATTATCACATAGGCTGCACTGGAAATGTTTATAAATAACAGTAAGAGAACTCTGTACTTGCTTTCGACTCTAGACATATCTTTTATTTGTTAAAATTAGCTGCTAAATATTGTCCTACGTTATTTTTTAAAAATTTCCACAATGAAATAGTTGATCAGGTACTTTAATTGCAAAGGGGAAATTGAAGGAGACTGTTATTAAATAGGAATGGCACATTGGTTACCTATAATGAAAAAACTCAGCAGACTGAATAATAGGACTTCAACGGGCTTAGAAAACAATGGGTTGATGAGGCCGGAGTTTTGAATTGCTGCAGGTAATCAACTTTTCCATGGGTCTGTTAGAAAATACTTTTTTTCTGGCTGCACCTGAAGAGTTCTATGTTTGTCCTCCCTTTGACTTTGAATCTCCGTGTGTAGTGGTTTTTAGAAATTAGCTTTTATGTGATCAAGCTGCTCATTTTTGATTATGGAGTCAAAGCTTTTGCAATTATTTTCAGAGCGCTGTAAGAAAAAAAGTGTAAATGCATCTTTAATATATGGAGATTGGGAGATCAGTAGCCAAGTGAAACTCTGCCGCACTGGAGAGTGTGAAGGAGGTCAGTGGGACTGTGGAAAAGAATAGAAATGAGATCCTGTCAAAAAGGGTGGAAGAATCGGACTGCCCCTAAGGAAAGAGCTGCCAAAAAGGAATTTAATAATGTATCCTTTTATTTGTGGAGGCAGAATATTAGACGCTGATGAGAATGCTGACGACTTGAAACTTGGCAATACCTACGGACTGCATGCCCACCTACCACTACCGAGTCATGAGGAATTCAATTACTGGGTATTTCAAACATCCCTGTTGCATGCATAGTATTGACTGAGGGTTAGTAGAAATGTATGGTAGTTCATATTATATTTATGAATATCCATGACTGAAAAGAAAGCATGTAATATACGTTAGGTTATGGGAGAGTTTTCTGACCTCCAAAAATAAAAAAGCTGCATAATCAAAAACTCCTCCTGTTCTGCTTTGTAGTGTGAAACCCAACATGTGTCTGGGAGAAACAGCTGTCTCTCACATTGGGTGGTGTATTTTTTAGATTTCAAAAAAAAATAATGCACCTTTTTGCAATAACCCCCATAGCAGAAGCTCATTACTAAGGAAAATAAAACAGTTATATGACTAATTAGACTTCACCTTATCAGTTCAGGACAAGCCTGACAACCCGCCCCTTGTTATCATGAATTAATGATGCCTCCCCACATTACACGGAACGATCGACGGTGGTTCATCACAGCCACGTCAGCGTGCTCTGTAAATGTCAGGAGATTCAAAGTGAAAGCTTTGGCCTCGCATTTTTTTTGTAGATGGATTTTTAAAAGTTCAATGTGATCAGAATATTTTAAGACAACAGGGGGAGTTTCTTCATGATACCAAAATGTCTAGTAGAAAAGTCTAAAATCTTGTTCAAAAGCTTCTATATGTTCTTACTTGTATCCGTGTCAAATACTCTGTTTCATTTGATTTTTTTTGACTATAATAAGCCACTGACAAGATAAGCCAATGTTTGAAGTTGTGCAGAAAGAAAAAAGATGATTTCCGTGTTTCTCGGTTTCTGGTGAATTAACTTTGCGCTCAAGGTAGCGCTGTTCTGTGCCCAGCACACGCTCACACGGAGACTGCCAGGGCTCTTTAAAGACCGCCGCAGCTTTCAGAAAGCTAATAGCGAACTTGTTCGACTTACTTTAGTTCAACATCTCCAAAGTTTTGTAGTTAAGGCAGTCTCTCCAAGTGTATTGTAACTTTTTGTAGAAATTTTGCTTTCAAAACAAACTATGGGAAAAACTACTCTCATAGATTACAATACAGCGTGTCTGTGACTCATTCAACTATGCATGAAAAATCTTAATGTCTCATTGGAATGGATTTTTATAGTAATGACTTGAAGAGTCTGTGGCAGCCTCATCACCAATTTTGGGCTTGTACTGTTCTGGAAACCCTGTCCTATTCTAGCTCTTTCTGGAATTCAGTACCAAATTAGAGATCATAGGATGGGTGAGCATGATGATTCTAGGAGTTTCTCCTCACCTAGAAAATGAGAGTTGCATTAAACTGTTTCTAACATCTTTTGTAGTTTTAACTCTGATGTCTCAATGACCTAACTCGGTGACTGACAGATTAATGACACAGGAAAATCACATTTCCTGTAGCTTTACCTACTTCATTATTATTTCTCAATATTCATCTATCTCAAAAGAAAGTACCGCAGGTTGACGGACATGGAGCATATAAAATCACTGGACAAAATAACTGTAATGAGACAAAATATTTCTTGATACAAGTTTTAATATGTTACATGATTATTTTAAGCTTCACAATATATTTAATTGTGACTAGATACTAATAATCCTCATATCACAGAGGAGAATGAATCCCAAAAAGTTCATGTAAACTCTTCTGCAGCTTATATCTAGAGACAAAACAGTTTGGATGCAAATCCAGGTCAGGCTAATTTCCGTCTCATTTCTTTTTCATGTTATTATGCTGGTATTAGCATAACACACAACCAATTTCAAGTTAAATTATGGGAAGGAGATGGAAGAAAATGACATTTTAAAAGAAGAAAAAATACTGAGCAGAACCTGCCTGGGGGTACCCACTACCAACCCCTCAGATATGACCATGGTGAATATTAAAACTAGTTAACTTAGGATATTTTCTCATAAAGTCAGAAATACACATAAAATTACTCAGCTGAACACCTGATTTGTATTCAAACAATAAGATTTTAAGAGCATATTTTATTTTATTTTTTCTTATTGATATTTGCATTTATTATAAAAACTATCTTAATGTTTGGGAAATTATACATGTCACAAGGGAAGAAGAAATGCGTAATGGCTTTTTGAATTTGAGAAAAATTGTCTTCTAATATAAGACTAGATCCATGTAGGAGGTAGAAAGGTTCTTGGACTACAGAAATTTAATGTATGATGAAGTGAAAATAATTTTCCTAAAAAAATCAATTGTTTATAGGCAATTAGTCTTTTTTAAAACATTAGCTAAAAATATTAATGCCACCTTCCTACAGAAGACAGTATTTTTTATCATACTTTTAAAAAGAAATTACCTATAAATTTCCTCTCCATAAGAAAATTTTTAAAATTCTATCAGTAATAGTTCAACTTTTCAGAGGAAAAAAAAAGGCATTTATTTCAGGGATGATAAGGAACCTAAAGAACCAAATAATTTTTTTCCGGAGATGTTATTTGTGTTGCTAGGGAGGACTTAGTGATAGTCATGATGGAATGTGATAAAAGGGTTAAAATAAATGAGAAGAATTAAAAAATAAAAAACCCAGAGAGAAAAGAAAGCCACAAGAAAATAGGTTCACTAATGAATGAGGAAGGGCATGAAATTAATGATGAGTCTGAAACAGCTGAGTTATTGGACTCATTTTTTAAATCTGCCTTTAACAAGAGAAATGAAGCAAAAAATATATAGACAATTAGAGAGTAATGAAGACATTGCAAAAATTGTTCCAGCCAACATAAAGATAAGGGGACTCCTTAGCTGGCAATCAATGGAAAATCCCGTCACCCTGAGTTATTAGGAGACTGGCCAGCATGTTTACCAATCTGTGCTTATTTATTTTTAGAAAATGAGAGAATGTTAGCATATTGGGGAATACAGAGCAGAGTCTTTGAATAGTATTAGAAACTTCTACAAAGGAAGCTGACCATCAGTACAATGTAGAATTTAATACCCCTGAAAAATATTAAGGAAAACTGGCAGAGTGCCTTCAATAAGAATAAAGCAAACCATGAGAATTCATGGCTATTCCATTACCAACTCACTAAAGAAATTGAAAGAAAAATACAAAAAGTCAAGCACCTAGACCTTTGGATCATTTCTGATCTGGTGAGTCATGAAAAATTAATCAGAGTGAGTCGAAGAAAGGTGATTTAATCATGATTTTGGAAATAGGTTAAAGATCACCATGAGTGATGAAAATACATAGCGAGTTTTATAAATGACTAATGGGGCTCAGTATGGGTTACTGTTGGTTCTGTGTTGTTTAAAGGATTTAGTATTTATGATGAGCAAAATAATTGTTTAAAATATTTTAAATGATATTATTCTCTTAAAGTCAGGGTAAATTTAAAACCACCAAAGAGGCAAAGGATCAAAGAAGGACCATGAATCTCTAAGTGGAGTCTCACACTAAAAAAAAGGGGGTAAGAGTTCCCAAGACCTCAAGGGTCTTAGCTAACAAACTTATGCAGCATCTTGCCGTTCAACTGAGACAGACGTCCCGCACTGAGACAGAAGTACTAGTGAAAAAGATCATTGCTTTTTCTCCTTTCATCTCAGCTATCCTAAAATATCATCAATGCTAGAAAGACTAATAGGTGTCTTTTCTTATTAACTCAGTAAGCAGAGTGCAAAACATTGTATCCCGAGAACTGTAGTGTCATAGTTCTGCCCCCGGGGTTGGAAAAAAAGAGCAGAAATGGACACAAAAGGGCTTGAAGATGAGTAAGAAGAAGGTAGTCAAAATATCAGATGACTAATGAGAACCTTAGTTAGCTCTGAGCTCCAAGGGGTTTTTGAGGGAATTAGAGGAAGTGCCCAAATTAAAAAGTAGTAAAATTAGGAAAAGAAAATGAAAAAACTCTTGGTTGAGTTGGTGCTAATGTGTTACTGATTAACAGAAAATATAAAATCAGAAAACCTGAAACGGAGCAGAGGGGTAGAACACGCAGTGATGAGTTAGCATTTCAGAGGACTAACTCAACAGACAGACAAAGCGCACTTGCTGTCCTGGGGGAAAACGAAGATGTGACTGCAATGACGTAAGCTACTAGTGTGACTTGGTGGGCTTGATGCCTCGGATTTCACTCATGCAATGAAGAGTATTCTGACTGCCCCATTCAAGTGTTCTCAGTCTCTACTATTGTTGAAAGATCTCCACTTCTCCACGGGGATGCACTATATATTTTCCTTGTTTTACATGTAAACACACTGCTTCCTCGATGCTAATAACAGCTTGGCCCTATCAAACACGTGCGACATCTGACACACTGACTGCTATTACCACCACTCACATCACCCATCCAGGGCAGGCATTATTATCCAGGCATCACAAATAAGGAAAGTGACAGCACCTTTACATGGCATTTCCAGTGTGGAAGCTGTGAGGCTGGACGATAAGCCTAGGTAACAGGCTCCAAACCCTTGCTCTTGCTCCACTCACTGCTCCACACGAAGACTGACTAAAAATGCAGAATATGCAGGTCCTCTCACTCTCCATAAAAATCGGTGGCTTCAGGGTCCTGGTGCTGTCCTCAACAGAAGGGAGCTGAAATGGTTCTCATCAAAGTCAGTGATCTGAATGGCAGCAGCCCAAGGGATTGCTTGTCATGAAGACATTTCACTCTCCTGAAAGATGTGTGTTACATGAGGCCAGTGGTCACACTTCTCACCATGACCTTGGATGCCCTGCCCTTGATCCAAGGCATTTCAGCAGGTCTGCAAACAGCCTCTGCCTGTAACTCCCGTGGCAGGACAGTTGGAATTTCTGTGCCCAACAGCTATGTTTTTCTTGAATGAGACCCAGCAAGACAGATAAGGGAGTTTTTGCTTTGTATCCCTTGCGCGGCAGGTCTGTACACACACCATCACATACTGGCATCTCATCTTGGCAGCCTGTGATTTCAAATGCTTAATTCAAGGTTTTGGGGTTTGTGCCAGATGTCAAATTACTCAGAATATTTGCTGGTAGAGACTTAGATGTCATTAGATTCCCTAGAAGTTCTGTGTCTTCCCGAGCATAGCTTCAAATGAGAATATAATGTTAATTAACTAAGCAGTTCATTCATTCAGAGAGTCATTTTACATACATGTGCTGGGCTCTGACAGTGTTTATCAGTCAGTACATCCAGCCCGAGACACAAAACACAAAGACAACTGACCCTGAGTATTTATTTTTATTTTTTTAAGATTTTAATTATTTATTTTTAGACAGAGGGGAAGGGAAGGAGAAAGAGGGAGAGAAACATCAATGTGTGGTTGCCTCTGGTGCACCCCCTACTGGGGACCTGGCCTGCAGCTTAGGCATGTGCCCTGACTGGGAACTGGACCAGCCACCCTTTGGTCCACAGGCCCACACTCAATCCACTGAGCTACACCAGCCAGGGCTGACCCTGAGTATTCTCATTCTCTAGCTGGGGAACCTACTAAATTCTGAGGCATTCCACAAGGGTTTCCCATTATTTGTCAAAATGCTAAAGTTTACTGATGACTTACCTGTTATATAAAGTAAATTCAAAGTTTTCCTTTTAATAATATAGTTTTGACTCCCATGATTCTAATGTGAATTCCTAAATGTGGAAGCAATTTATTTACTGAGTAAGGACAAGAAATAGCTTATATTATTGAATATTCCCTCAAAAGTATGTTGCATAAGGGAATTTTGTGGTTAAAACAGAAAAAAAAATAAAGTTTTAAAACACTGGTTATTGGGAACAAATGTATATAAGCGACAGGAAAACCACAGCAGTGTACTATATAAAGCACTATAGTGCGCAGAGTACCGGGTCAACGTTTCCTACCAAAGGTGGAGTCGAAAGTGGTCCATGAAAAAGGAATCAGAATGGAAAACCATAGCAGTGCAATAGCGTAGGACAGAGAAAAGAACTGATGTTGTGGATAGAAGCAATGGTTTTGTCTGAATGGAGCATAGAGTTCATGCGCAAAGCACGGGGATGAGCTGAGTTGGGGGAGGAGGGTATTTGGGGCATTTTAAAACCATGCCAAGGGTATTTGGCTTGCATGCAGTCACTGGCAAGCCCACATACAACCATAGGGAGCTTCAAGACATCACCATTTGTGTGAAGCTTCTTTTCAATGAGCAATTATGAGCTAGGTCATCTGGGGAAGAACAACTTCTAGGTTCTCTTAAGTGTCAGCTCTCACAGTCTGGGCAATGTAAGTCCCAGACCATAAACTGGTTCTCCATCAAGGGACAGTTGAGTCTAGTCCACCATGAAGTCCATCCCTATGCCCATCATACACTGGTTCAGAGATAAACTCCTGGGCCTTCAATTCTCCACCACACCATCAGCCCAAACCATTCTCCATACTCTGCCTCCCTCATAGCCTCTGATGCCTTCTTCAACTCTCAAATACCCTTGAGAGTACTTGAGTATCTTAAGTACAAAATTCTTGTAGGTTCCTAACTTCTTCAATGAGTGGTTTTGCACTGACTGAAACATGGCTGTTACACAGTCTACCTTTTTCTGCTGCACATCTTACCTGTTTTAGTGGGAGCCAGGTCAGCTTTGCAAACTGGAGTTTTAAGCTGCTTACAGTCATCCCAGGAGAAGAGGTCAGGGAAGTCAGTGGGGAACAACCTGTTTAGGAAGGCCAATGTAGGCAGAGAGGGTCTAGAAATTAAAAAATGAGATATTCTAGAAGAGTCATAATAGTAAACAGACTTGAATCCTAATGGTCAGTTATTAATTCTCTTCTTTTTCAGGATCCCATGACTTCCATATAAAGTCCGTATTTAAGAAAGTTTATTTTGGAGGGCAAGGAGAAGCATGATATATTAATATTAATACACTGTAAAATCTACTGTAATTGAAGTATAAATGAAATGTAATGTGAATACATATACCCCCCCAAAAAGAAGGTTTGTAAAACCCTTGGTGTGCTTCCAAAGAGGTCCAGTTTGAACACAGAGCCATCAAAGTATTGTGTTTTTTGCTATAGTCATGGTGAATTCCCACCAATTCCCCCATGTGTCAAAACCTGTGTTTTTCCTTTCCTTCTGTCTGGAATGCCCTTTCCCATCCAATCCCTTTCTCACTTGACTAGCCCCTACTCACTCTGTACGTTGCAGATACAATGTTCCTTAACCCCGACACCACAGTTTGTACTTCCCCTCCCATTAGTACAGTCGTGCTGTTCTGTCGTTGCTCGTTCTGTGCTCCTTGATTTCCGAAATCCAGAACAGTGCTGGGCATCATCAGTGTTCGTATCGAGCGGCTAAATTAGTTGAACAAATACTTGATTGAATGGATGAATGGATAACATCATTGGACTGATGGATATATAGATATTTATTGCTGGCTTCTGAGAGTGAGTCATACCACAGAGAAAATTACTATGTATGGAAAGAATGAAGTCAAGAGAACTCAGTATCTGATGAAGGGAAACACACTACAGTAATACTCTATATATTCTTGTATCATTTATTCATCAAATATTTATTAAATGCCTAGCTGTTATGTTAAAAGGAACCCTTATTTTTTAAATTTATTCAAACACTTATTGGATGTCTACTAGGTATATAACAAATTATTTTTGCTTCTTTGCTCCAGTAATTTATTTGTTGTTTTTCATGTATTTTAGAAGCCAATAATGAACTAAATCATTTTTAAAAACTGCCAGTTGTACATAAAGAGCACATGTATAAAAGCTTGATAAATATTTTTTCCTCTTTTCCTTCAAAGGAATTTTAAAGCAAAGAATAATTGTTAAGCTAGGCCCAATGTGCACTTTTCATGGAAAATTAACCTGCATATGCATATACAAAATAAGTAATTATAAATGAATAGGGAAATTAGCTTCCATTCTCTCTGTGTGGCGATGCCATGGGTAGAATGATGGCCAGCATTCAGGTCAGCTACGGGCCTGCGATTGAAGTTCTGATGGTATACAGGGTGTTCTATGAGCTCTAACATGCCCTAACGACTACTTCAAATGTTGAAATTTTTTATTTCAGTTAAGAATTTTTTTTAATCAAGGGGAAACTGGACACGTGTAAAAAGTAATACTTATCTTAAATTAGAGCTGAGCTTCTACATATCTAGTCAAACCAAGTATGTTGTCCCGAAGGGAGAGGAAGGTTTCTGGACAGAAAGAAGATCCCTGAAGGCTCCAGACTCCATTCCTTATCAATCCTATGCCTTGTGGGCACCGGGGCTGATGTTCTCCCTGTGTTCAGAGTTGGTGCACTGCCCACTGCAAATGACTTGCTGATCATGCTCGCTATACTTGCCAAGGTATGGCCATTGATGAGAAAATCAGCCTTCCTTTGTGACCTTTACCTTCAATTTGTGCATATTTGTCTTTGGAGGTTTCATATCC
Organism: Desmodus rotundus; assembly: GCF_022682495.2. NCBI lineage: Eukaryota > Metazoa > Chordata > Mammalia > Chiroptera > Phyllostomidae > Desmodus > Desmodus rotundus. The sequence goes on from NC_071394.1 coordinate 122,478,043, forward strand.
TTTTTCTTGAGATGTTTTGGCAGCTTCGATCATTATGCACCTACTTAAAATCAGGGAAAATTATCCAGATGGAACTAGTTGTTACCAACATTTTGACATTATGCATATTATTACTCTTCCTTCTATACAGACTCAATAGACCGGAAAAACAAAATTGTAGAAAAAGTCTTTTATACTATCTGAATAGCTGAAAGTAGGTGGACAGTGAGCCTGCTCATATGCAGGGATAAAGCAATACAGACAGGAGAATTCCAGAAGGCATGGATGTTAGACAGTGGCACAGAAACGTAGGTGGCAGGAGTAGAGAGCACGAGGAAGACTCACAAGTGAAGGTTGCACCCACAGGTACATGTATGTTTGTAAAGATTGTGAGTGTGGGTCTGAGTGACATGGGAACCCACTGAAGCATTTTTTTTAATCCTTACCTGAGGCTATGTTTATTGATTTTAGGGAGAGGAGTTGGGGGAGAGAGATTGAGAGATCTATCAGTCGCCTCCCATAGGTGACCCAACAGGGGATCGAACCCACAATCTTTTGGTGTTTGGGATGACGCTCCAACCACCTGAGCCACCTGGCCAGGGCTGAAGCAATTTTTTAAGTTGAGGTTAATCTCACATAATTTAACAATTTTATTGTGAATAATTCAGTGACATGTTTTACATTACAACTACTGTGGATTATTTCCCATACATGAAGTCCTACAAGGAGCAACCTTGTGTGACTGGTTTCTTTCACTTAGTAAACTGCTTTTGAGGCTCAGCCTCTTAATGGGACCATCACGTCACATTGCAAAGGGGATGCAAAGTCAGGGAGGAATTGTTAGGTTTCTTTTTTCCATAATCTATCACACCATCAAAGTGAAGATACTGGGAACATATTCAGTTACATGCGTGCTCCTGACGTTCGGAAGGGAAGACTGGGCTGGAGGTAAGTGTAGGATAATGAATAAGAGAATCTCTCCAAAGCCTTGACGTTGTCCAAACATTTAAAAATGAATGAAATAAAAAGAAAACAGAAAAGTGAATCAGATGGATCAGTGAGGTAGGTAGAAGGAGATCAAGAAAGTTGTATCCAAGAAATTAAATTTAGCATTGAAATGCACCAGAATGCACATGTATTGTTTATAGGGTGGATAATGGCCTTTCTTACAATTAAACATCTTTGAAGTTATCTGACCAGTTTGCATTGGTGACTGTTTTCTCTCTAGCCCTAGGCAAAGAGAACAGCAGTAGTTTATGCGAATACCAAAATTCTTTCTGTAGTAAGCTCATTAAAAGATCTAAATTTCCATTAATGTCCAGGGAAACGAGGCCAGAAATCGTCTGCAATGCTAATAGGAGCTGTGAATTTAAATTTTCATTGAAGTAATAAGGCCAGGTGTTTTAAACACTGGCAAAACTTGGTGGTGAGGGCAACTGAAAGGCATTTGCTTTAGAACCATGTCGAAACGTGTAATACTTATTAAACATCTTCTTGTGTATAAAATCGTTCTGGGTCCTCACAGATATGCAAAGTTGAGTGAAGCACTTGATCTTGTTTTTCAGATGAGTTGTCATTTAAATAAGACACCATAGCTGAGATAATACATTTTATAAAATGCTAATGGGAAGGAAAAAGCGATATTGTTCACACAGAGACAGGTCTGTGAAAAGCATGGAAAGATGTACTTAGCAACAGAGAATAAGAGAGAAGCCATAGGAAAGAAAAGAATAAGCAATGGGGGGCCAGAGCAAAATCCCTACCAATTAGTAGTGTATGTAAACAAATCTCTTAGTCTAGTAAAAACCTCAGCTGCTGTTTATGGCTTTTATAATGTGCCAAGCACCATTTAAAGTGCATCCATATCAATTTACTTAGTCCTCATAGCAACCAATAAGGTGGGAGCCATTTTTTGTGCCTGTATCACATTCAACCGACCTACCTACTTGTTTTCAGTGCGCTCTGTCAGCACCTCCCCACAAATGCATCCTATGGCGACTCTGTGCTTTTCTACCTTTCAGATTGTCCCTAAAGCTTGAGAAAACCGATTCACTTGCATGCAGATGCATTTGGGGAGCAATCCTCAACCCATGGGGGACAGGAGTCAATGGATAGATACCTTGGCTCTCCTCACTTTGGAGGGATCACTTTGAGATGCATTCTGTGTGGCTTTTTGGGCAATCCCCAGGGTGATGGATGGAGCCGCAGTTGTCCAGCATAGAAACTAGCTCACAGCAGCACCTTTCCTTGCCTTCTTCCCTTCCTGTCTCATTATCCTTCCTTCCTCACTCTGCTCTCTGTAATCCCCTCCCTATAAACTCACTGCCTCCAGATCCATGTCTCAGGCACTTTTTGTGGAGAACCCAAACTAAGACAGGAACAAATTATTCCATACTTTTTTTATATGTATTTTATTTTACTTAAGAATATATACACACACTTCAGACAGGACAAAGTCTAGATTTAACCCTGATCTTCCAGGTTAAGTAATACTGAATCTCTTAGAATTAAGGTTTTCATTATTTAATTGTTATAGATAAATAAAATATTTATAGAGTCAACTATGGAATTCTGTGATTCTAAAGTATAATTTCTTATGCAGAAAAGCAGGAAAGAAATATTTTTTATAAGAATTTAAGACCTAGAACACTGGATATTCTGGGCAAGAAAAATTCTCTTACCCTTATAGTTTAATCTCTGAATGTTTTATTTCAATAGACAATGCATGGAAAAACCCTATTTTTCAGTATTTTCTAAAAAGTGTTCATTGTGTTCTCTGGCTCTTGGTTAAGGTCCTTCCTCCCAGGTTTATGGGGACTTAGATGACAATTACAGCCCACATTTGGATCGCGTTCTCCTGGTTAGCACGCTTGTGCACACGCGATTCCATTACCTGCTGGAACTGCATTCCGTGAGCTATCTGGCGTCAGTTTACAGATGAGGAAACTTACTGCATTGAGAGCATCCTGCCCAGGCCGATGTACGTGGCATGGGGCAGAACCAGGTAATGAATCCACATCTTCTTGTATCCCAGGCATTACATGAAAAATTAACCTGCATGTGCATATACAGAATAAATCATTATCAACAAATGGGGAAATATTCTTGTGTATTTCCTCAGCATCACCATTTATGAAGTCTTTGACTACAGTCCGTGCTGAGGAAAGTAGTAAAGAATGAACTCTCCGTGTGGAAAGGAAGTTGTTTAAATGCATTTATCAATAGCTGCTTCCAATTAGTTGGCATCTTTTATTCTCTGCATTTCCAGAACACATGTGGATGCAAGGGGAAGACTGATTCTAATAAAAGTCATAGAAAAGAATCATAGCGAAGTACCGAGGAATCCAGTTAAAGACCCCGACAGCCATAGGCAATCGTTCAGCTCCTCCACTTACATCTTCAGTCTCTGGGTCCTCAGTTTGTTTATTTTTAAGGTGGTATTGATAATCTAGTGCCAAATAAGAATATAAACAAACTTACATTTAAACCGTGAAACAGTCAAATCATAAATGGCTGTATGGACACCTTTTGCTAATTTCAAGCTGCTGGCTCTCAGCTCACGTGAAATGGGGAAGATAAGAACCTGTGTAGGAGTAGTGAGCCATTTGCCCTTTCTTAAAAGTCAGGGAAACCTTTTTTTTTTAATTAGTCTTTTCTGTGGTGTTTGCAGAGGGTAGGGGTTTTCTACAGTCTTCATCTCTTCATCCGACTGAGGAGCAATAAATTCTTTCAATCTGCAAGACATTTCCCGGTGGTCTTAAGAGGCCAACATTACCTAATTCTTCTCCTGATCTACGATGTCCCAAGCTCTGTTCTGTTCTGTGGCTATCATGACCTCTTCTTCTCTACAGGTTGTTGATACTTTGATTTTTTTGTTCTAAAAAAAAAAAGCATGACGAAATTTACCATGTTAATTCTAAGTTGACAGTTTGGTACTATTATGTATATTCACGTTATTGTGCAACTATTATCACCATCCATTCTCATGACTATTTCCTTTCTTTAAAACTGACACTCTATACTTATGAAACAATAGCCACCATTCTGCCCTCCCAACAGCCCCCGGCACCAACTCTTCTACTTTCTGTCCCTTTGTATTTGACTTTTCTGAGGACCTCAACCATTATCACCATCCATTCCCATGATATATTTTTTTAAACTGACACTCTGTGCTATTACACAAAGTAAAGCATAGGGAATATAGTAAGTAATATTTTAATAACTGTGTGTGGTGTCAGACAGGCACTAGACTTATGGGGGTGATCACTTCCTGAGGTATATAAATATCTAATCACTCTATTGTTCATTTAAGTATAGTATACTATAGCTTGTCAACTGTAATTGAAAAATAAATTTACAAAACAATAACTTCCCACTACTCCCTCCTAATGCCCCTGACAACCACCATTCTGCTTTGTTCGTGCATTTGACTCCTCTGAGCACCTTATGTAGGTGGAGTCACATAGTATTTGTCCTTTTGTGACTCGATTGTTTCATTTAGTATTATGTCCTCATGATTCATTTAAATTGTAGCATGTAACAGAATTTCCTTCTTTTTTGAAGGCTGAATAGTATTCCATTGTATGTATACACTACATTTTGTTTATTCATCAATCCATTGATGAACACTGGGATTATTAAACCTCTTGGCTATTGTGAATAGAGCTGCTCTGAACATGGGTGAATAATTTTTTTGATATCCTGCTTTTAATTTTTTTTTTTTTTTATATTTAGTGGTCACTTTATTTTATTTTTTTTAATATATTTATTGATTATGCTATTACAGTTGTCCCATTCCCCCCCCACTCCACTCCATCCTGCCCACCCCCCTCCCTCCCACGTTCCCCCCCCATAGTTCATGTCCATGGGTCATACTTATAAGTTCTTTGGCTTCTACATTTCCTACACTATTTTTACCCTCCCCCTGTCTATTTTCCACCTATCATCTATGCTACTTATTCTCTGTACCTTTACCCCCCTCTCCCTCTCCCACTCCCTTATTGACAACCCTCATGTTCTAGTTGTTTGCCTAGTTTGCTCTCGTTTTTGTTTTATGTGTGGTCGTTAATAACTGTGAGTTTGCTGTCATTTTTACTGTTCCTATTTTTGATCTTCTTTTTCTTAGGTAACTCCCTTTAACATTTCATATAATAAGGGCTTGGTGATGATGAGCCTCTTCAACTTGACCGTATCTGAGAAGCACTTTATCCTCCCTTCCATTCTAAATGATAGCTTTGCTGGATACAGTAATCTTGGATGTAGGTCCTTGCGTTTAATCTTGGGTAATGTAATTATGGTGTGCCTTGTTGTGTTCCTCCTTGGGTCCAGCTTCTTTGGGACTCTCTGAGCTTCCTGGACTTCCCGGAAGTCTATTTCCTTTGCCAGATAGGGGAAGTTCTCCATTATTTGTTCAAATAAGTTTTCAATTTTTTGTTCTTCCTCTTCTCCTTCTGGCACCCCTGTAATTCGGATGTTGGAACGTTTCAAGGTGTCCTGGAGGTTCCTAAGCCTCTCCTCATTTTTCCAAGTTCTTGTTTCTTCATTCTTTTCTGGTTGGATGTTTGTTTCTTCCTTCTGGTCCATACCATTGATTTGAGTCCCAGTTTCCTTCTCATCACTATTGGTTCCCTGTACATTTTCCTTTGTTTCTCTTAGCATAGGCTTCATTTTTTCATCTGTTTTTCGAATAGATTCAACCAAGTCTGTGAGCATATTGATAACCAGTGCTTTGAACTGTGCATCCGATAGGTTGGCTATCTCTTCGTCGCTTAGTTGTATTTTTTCTGGAGCTTTGAAGGGTTCTGTCATTTGGGCCATTTTTTTTTTGTTTGTTTGTCTTGGCGCCTCTGTTACTTTAAGGGGCGGAGCCTCAGGTGTTCACCGGGGTGGGGTAATGCTGGTCACAGCGCTGTGACGCTGTACGTGGGGGAGGGGCCGAGAGGGAGCAATGGCGCCCGCTTCACTCTCCTCCGGATTTCAGTCTTTCACTCCGCTACCCACAATCAAACTGGGCCCCTCTGGTGCTGGTTCCCGAGTAAGTGGGCCTGTGCGCACTCTAGGCCCCTGTGGGTCTCTCCAACAACCTCTCCTGTGAGGCTGGGAGTCTCTCCTGCCGCCCCAACCCCCAGGGGCGCTTTCAATCAGAGGTTTGAGGCTTTATTTCCCTGAGCTGGAGCCCTTGGTTGCGCAGTGGTCTGCTTCTCTGCCCGCCGTTCGTCCGGTTTATCTGTGGGCGAATGTGTTGCCGCAAGGTGCTACCTGCCACTCTGCCTGCCCCACTCTCCGCCACTCTGAGTCCGGCCCTCTGGGTTTATCTGTGCAAATGTGGGACTGCAGGGTCTGCTAGTGCTCGGACTGCCTGCGCCATTTGTCCCACACTCCGCCAGTCTCAGTCCCGCCACAGCCACGCGAGTCCTCTCCACCCCAGTGCCGTCTCCGCCCCTCCTACCAGTCTGGATGAATGATTATTTTCTGTTTCCTTGGTGTTGGTCCCCCTTGCCGTTCGATTCTCTGTCAGTTCTGGTTGTGCGAGGAGGCGCAGTGTGTCTACCTACGCCGCCATCTTGGTTCTCCGCTTTCAATTTTTTTTTTGGCATGAAGTGGAATTGATAGATCATACAGTAGTTCTATTTTAAATTTTTTGAGAAAATTCCATACATTTTTCCCATGCCAGTTGCACCATAATTTTTATTCTGACCAAATTTTTATTCTTTATACACAAGAGTTGCAATTTCTTTGCATCCTCACCAACACTTGTTATTTCCTGGCTCTTAGCATACTTTTTATAGTAGCTAATAATAGGTGTGAGGTGTATTTCATTGAAGTTTTGATTTGCATTTCCCTAATGATTAGTAATATTGAGCATCTTTTCATATGCTTGTTGGCCATTTGCATATCATCTTTGGAGAAATGTTTATTCGAGTCCTTTGTTCACTTTTAAGAATATGGAATACTTCAGGAATTTATGTCATCCTTACACAGGAGCTGTGTTCATTTTCTCTGTACCTTTCCAATTTTAGTATATGTTCTACCAAAGCAGGCACATATAGTTGTTGTTTCTTAATGAGAATTTTCAATGTTTTATTAACATGTTTTCCTCTTCTCAATAAACCATCCCCCACTATGCACCTACACCCAATGTTTTTGTCCTTAAAAAACATAGAAGGGGATGTGTATTTATTCTTAAAACTTCTTATTTGCACCTCTCAGGTCATCTGCTCTTTACATTGCGTGATCACTGGTAGTCTTTGTGATTTTCGGTTTTGGGTTTGTTTTGTGTTTGCTCACATTCCTAGATTTGTGGGAGAGAATACTTGTAAGGTCTGGTTTGACTCTGCCACCTTAAACGACCCGATCAAGGTGGAGATGAGTAAGGAGCAATATTTCAACCTCGCCTCTAAAGGGGACATAAATCTTGCTCTTCTTTTAAAATTTTAATCAGAAGTTCTTAATTTTCTCACCATTGATGTTCAAATCATTTATGTTTGCACTGCAACCAACATAAATCATTAACACAAAAGAATAGTAAACAACCTTTAATCAATATCACTTCCTTCTACGCGACCCTGTGAGAACGCAGGAGTGCAATCTGTCATCGATCCCAAGTCTCACAAACATTTAGTCAGGCCCTTGTCTCTTTCCAGCACTTACCTTGCTCCGGCGACACTGGCCTTCCTTAGGTCTTTCGGACAAATCACGTTCATTTCCTGCACTAAAACTTTGCACATCTTGTTCTTTTCATCCTTACATCATTTTTATTGAGGTCTTAGCTTAATACCCTCTCCTTGGAGGGGCCCTCCTGACCCCTCACCCAGTGGTGCTGCCTCCTGACAGTTACTTTCGATCACTGCACCCACTTGATTTTCTTCACAGCACAAATCCCTTCTGAAATTATGGCATTAATTATTTTCCTGTGTGTTTGTTTCTCGTCAGCCACCATCACCCACCATTCAAATATATGTCCCGTGACTGCCAAGGCCTGTTTCTTTGGCTGACCTCTACATCCTCAGTGCCCGAAACAGTGCCTATTCATAGCACTATTTAATAAGTTCTCATATACGTTGAATGAATACACAGTGACGGTGTCAATCAAGGGTCAGCAAACTCTTTCTGGACAAGGCCATATGGTCCCTGTTGCAACTGCTGAACTCTTCCACCGTAATGCAAAAGCAATCAAAGACAATATAAAAGCAAATTAGCATGACTGTGCTGCACAACTATTTTATTTACAGAAACAGAAGTTGGGCTGGATTTGGCCTGTGAACCGTGGTGTGCTAACTGCTGGAGTAGATCATTTGTTAACAATTTGGGTGTCAGGGCACACCAGGATGCTGATTCACATGCTGCTATTTGCCAGAAAATGTGTTAGTAATAATAAAGAGCCAAAGACAACACTGGATTTACTTCAAATATAGAGACAATAATTAAGATACAGATTAAGAGAACATTCCATATTTTCTATATATAATTAGGACTCTTGTTCCCTCAGAGGCTTCAGTGGGAAGAGAAATTTTGGCATTGAATATATGTACCAAGACATATACTTTTGTTAGCAGTCAGGAAATGGATGGTCGTTGAACGCACGGGAACATGTGAAATAAGGCTCAGTGGCTATGAGGGACGAGAAGAGGAGAGAGTCTCAGGAATTCTCAGCTGTGCCTGGCTAAGTGCATCTTCTTCTTTAACAGACGTACCACACTGGTAGTCATAGAGCTGCACTTGATTAAGCATGGCATTTGCCAATATATTTTTTTGATATTATATTGGATAAAATGAGCTGCTCACTTTGACAGCATATGGTGTTAATACCTGATTTTATGAACGTAGATAATAGGTATTGACACAAGAGCAAACCAACGTGAAGGAGGATGACTGAAAGCATCGCAGTAGCCTCTCCCCTCAGCTGTATCCCCATTGGTAGATCTGTCAGGACAGGCAAATTGATGCTTTTGACGTGAAACTGAAAGAAATGGGATGAATGAGGGAATATATATGCTAAGATGGAGTAAAGGTTAGATCTTATCTTACCAGAAGAATTTTTTAAAAAGTAAATCTAGCTTTTCATTTAAAAACTGATAAAAAGGAAGATAAAAAAGAAGGAAGAGAGAACTGAAGAACATGTGGAACTGACATGTCAATATTAAGACGAGAGACATCCGCTCAAATGTTTATAGAACCTCATTAAATGTAGATGGACCAAATCTTCCAATTAAAAGGCAGAGGACTTCAGAATAAAATAAAAACCAAGACCAAAACCCTGTGCTGTCTCTGTGATGGGATCAAAACAAACAAACAAACAAAAGATGTGGTTTGCACACAACAGTGCTAAGAAAATGTATCAAAGTAGACTTTAGGACAAGGGTTGTTATCTAAAATAAAGTGGGCATTTTATAGTGATGAAAACAACACTTCGCCAGGAGGATGCGCTAATATTAAACATAAACATACCTAATAGGAGAGTTTCAATAGGCATATAGCAAAAAATGGTCAGTTCAAAGAGAGAAATAGAAAAATCTGCAATTAGTCTTGTTGATTTTCACTTTTCTCTTTCAATCATTAGCAGAACAACTAGGCGAACAATTCGGTAAATATATATTAGCCTTAAACAACAGTCAGCTTAAACTAGTTGGTATTTAGAGAATTTTCTTCTTAAGGATCGAAAGCCACAAGCTTTTGGAGGAAAGGCAGCAAACCTCCAAGAGGTTCTTCCACATTTCTGACTTTGAGAAATGTGTATCAGCAATGGCTTTGGGGATATATATCCTCTCAGGGGCCTGGGCTCCTTTTGTGGCCCACTTCCTGCCGAGGCCTATGTTCAGACTTACTTAAAAAAAAATAGAAGTTTTAGATGAGGCTAGTGTTCTCTGGCAACTTAATTTCTTCAAAACCTTATTAATTTTATGATTTGTGTACTTCTAGTCAGTTTCATGTGTGGGTAGCCACGTAAAAAGTTCTATTTGAAACCATTCTCTGGCACGCACATGTCCTTGTTTCCTGGTTTCTTCTTGTATCTCCACAAAACTTGACTACCTCGAGTGAATGAGGCCTACAGAGGAAACATTCCAAACCTGATGACTTTATTGAGATTTTTCATCACGTCTTTGTGGGGAAAAAAAGAAACACTTAAAAAGTTTCATCTGATATTTAGGATGTAGAATCTGTCAATTTTTCCAATATCGCAGGCCTATATAGGTGGTCTCTCTTTATCCTTATATTTCTGCTCCTACACTGTCTCATTTCGTAGTTGCTAAACAGACACAATGACAATCAACACGTATTAAAATGACCTTTTCCAACCTCTTTCTCCAGCTTAGTATCATTTGTTCAGTCTTACACATTACTGCAGACAAGAGGTTTAGCAAATATTTTGCATTTGAATGACATGGATGAAGAGCTACGGAGATGGTTGTATGCGTTGTCTTGTCCTCTTCCATTCAGTCATTGGGCCAGTGGAACATTTTTTGCAATGTGATTCCGGTTCCGGTATTAACTTCCGTGTTCATAACAATAAGTCAGGCTGGCTGCTGAAACAATACAGGATCTCAGTGGCTTTAAATAATTAGGCTACTTGGTGTCCATGCATGTGTGTGCGTGCACCGGCCCACAGACGTAGCAGGGAAGGAGGATGTAGCAGGAAGGAGAGGGAGAAGGAGAACTGATGCTCCAACCTGTGTCTTTAGAAAGATGGATTTTAGAGGGCTGATCAGAGGTAAAAACTGGATCCAACTGCTGCTTGAACTCTGAACTGCTGCTGCCAGCTTGAAGAGCCATTGCCGATGTGCCATATCCCCACCAAGAAGGAGCTGATCACTGCGTCTTTTGTCTCCTGCCCTTCCAGGCACAAGCAGCAGGAAGCCAGCTTACATGAGAAACGTAACTGTAGATTCCCAGCCCCAGCATTAGAGATAACTCTAGAGGAGGGGTGGATTTTGAGTTGAGCAACAATAGTTTATTAAGAGGTGCAATGTTGTCTGACCTATTAATTGTACAGGTATGCTTGCATCTTACCCCAGTTCTGGTAACTGAGAACTGATAATATCAACTCATAAAATTATACACAGCATTGTAATTGAAAGATTAGTGATTTCTCAAATAAAATTTCATGAGTCCGGTCTCTAACTGGTAACGCGATTAAGACTCTGGTTACACTGGGAGGAAGTTGTTGCATTGCTTTTGCCAACACACACTGTACCCAGCCCTATCTACAACCACTGGGGTAGATTTCACAATGGGGGCCCTGATTCTGTCATTTTTTCCCCACTGAAAACCCTTGGCTTGGAAAACCGAACACATGTAATTAATCATCTCATTCAAAGTAACATCTTCCATTGTTTGACTTGAAATCTGCTCATCTGAGGAGTTGGTTTTGTCCAAATGTCCAGCTTCTAGTTCTCTCTCAACAATGGAGTTGCTGAGGGAAGTTCCACATCCAAAAATAATTATATTTTCCAACTATTGCCAAAGTTGATGAGTCCTTAACAGTGTTCCTTTATTCATTGCTTTAAAAACAACTAGTTTCAAATAACAGTGTTATTAGGTTACATAACTGTGTGGGTTAGGAATCTGGGCAGGGCTCAGATGAACAGTTCTTCTGCTCATGTGTTATCAACGTGAGTCACTCAGTGCTCTTAGCTGAGAGTTGGGTTTGTCTGGAGGGTCCACGATAGCTTCATTCATATGGCTGCCATCCTCTAGGCTGATCTCAGGGGGACCCTCTCCCTATCAGTGCAGTTACAGGGATTCTATATTATCTCTCAGCTAATGGGGGCATTTTACATGGTGGCTCAGGTCTCAAAGAAACGAAGACGCAAACCATCAGTCTTAAAGGCTAGACTCAGAAATGATAGTCATTTCTCCCATAAGCAATGCAAAGGAAATATATTCTCCAAGTTGCCTATATCATTCATAGGAGATAATTTTTTAAAGGAGACATCTTTCCACATATAGGCAGGCAGAATTAATTAGATTAGCATATGCTAATGAACTGACTAATTAGGCTTTCTTGAGTATGTCAGCATTCTCAGAAACAGAAAACAAGCAGAAACTGGGCTTGGAAGCATAAAAGTCTGCTTTCCTGGTGATTTTGTTTCAAACAGGAGGAAAAATAAGAAACATTGCCCTTGTGCCCAGTGTGTCAAACAGTGGTCTAACAGTGCATGTTAATTCGGAGACTGAGAAGTTGAGTCCAGCCATACGTGAAACTCCACATGGGTCCAATCCAGAGGAAAGGGTGTTTAGTTTGGTCCTGTGTTTAAATTTTGTGCCTTTCCCCCAACAATGCAGAGAGTCTGTTCTTTCGACATTAATATATTAATGGTCCAATTTGGGCTACAACATCTGAAGTCTTTTACCTTGTATCTGAAATAGCTGCAACCACTCACCCTTCAGCCTGCAATACCCTTAACTTGTTCCTTGTCTCAGCTCACTAGTCCTTCCTGGTATAGTTCCATCCTTCTTTTAAGGAGCTTATTATTATCATTATCATTATTTTGCTGTAGTAAGGGGTGGAAAGGAAGTCTTCATTATGTAAAATGTGATATATAAATCTATGGGGAGTGCTTCTAAAAGTAGAACGTCTGCCAAGTTCTCTAGCAACTTTACCAGTATGCAATTAAGTACTCATTTAAACTATAGTTTTTGTTTGTGTGAAGGGAGAGTGTGGAACTCAGAAATAGAAGTTGTTGTAGGGTAGTTTTTCTTTCTGTATTTTCAAATTATATGTTAGACTCTGGTTTTGACAGCTGTGACTTTTAAAGGAACAAAACTTGATTTTCGGTTCTAGTAATATGGTGGCCTAGATGACCAAAAAACCCTCTTGGTGCAGGATACATAAATGTCCTAGATAAAGTATAAGATCGAGTGTGAAGTAAGGCAATCTTCAGAGGCTAGAGACCGAGAATAAAAGCAAGTTTAGAACAATACTTAGAATTGATTATGGCATAGTTTCCGAAGCATCTGAGTATCTCTGATGACTTAGAGCTAAATATTTAAGTCTGCGCTTTTGTGGTAGACTGGAGAGAAGGCCTGAGACCTGTGCAGTGCAGGTGGGGGTGATCCAAGACCCCAGTACCAAGTCTGCATTTAGGAAGTCAACACAAACAGTAAACTGAAGGAAAAATAACGCAGAGGGAGATGGGCAAGACAGCTGTGCGTCTCATCCTTGACTTTGAATAGCAGACAAAGAAAAATATAAATGCATAAATTATGTATACATGTTTGTATGTGTACATATATATATACTCAATTACTTTGAGAATTGCTTTAAAAAACCTGATCCTGTATAAATTACAGACAAATTGTTTTATCTGTTCGATTAAAACTCTCTCTTGGTTTATGGTCATTCCACATGGCTGAAATGCCTCCACGTTGAGAGTAGAGCAATAGAGATACTCTCTGGTGAAACATAATATGAACCCCAGGAGTCAAAGATATTTTACAGATAGTGTTTCAGAAAGTATGAACTGCGGGGTCATTTATGGTTCCATGTAAATTGTTTAAGTATTTGTTCTATATGTGCGAAATGTGTCATTGGTGTTTTAACAGGGATTGTGTTGAGTGTATAGATTGCTTCAGGTAGTGTGGACATTTTAATTATGTTGATTCTTCCAATCCATGAACACAGTACACACTTCCATATATCTGTGTCTGCATTCATTTCTTTCTTCAGTGTTCTGTAGTTTTCTGAGTACAGGACTTTTTCCTCCTTGGTTAAGTTTATTCCTAGGTACTTTATTTTTCTTCTTGCTATATAGTAAATGGGATTTTTTTCCTAGTTTCTGTTTCTGATTTTTCATTGTTAGTGTATCAAAATGCCTTCGATTTCTGAGTGTTGACTTTGTACCCTGCTGTTTTGCCAAATTCATTTATTAGATTGAGCTGTTTTTTGGTGGAGCCTATGAAGTTTTCTATGTACACTCTCATGTCACCTGCAAACAATGATAATTTTACTTCCTAATGAACAAAACAAACAATTGAGCAAAATAGAACTGGAAACATGGAAATAAAGAACAAACTGACTGTGAACAGAGGGGAGGGGAGAGAGGGATAACAGGGGAAAGAAGAGGAAAGAAGAGGAAGAGTCTAGTCGAGGAACATGAATAAGGGACCCATAGATATGGACAACAGGGTGGGGACTGTGGGAACAGAGGGGGTGCAGTGGGCAGAGTGGGGGAGAGCAACCATGGAAACACTGGGACAACTGTAATTGAACAACAATCAAAAAAACTGTGAACATCACAGTGGCAACAACAAAAAAAGAATAGATTTAAAAAATCCAATATAAAAGAAAGACACTATGAATAGAGGTTATGGTGAAAGTTAAAACAAAATAAAACAGTTTGATCAGATACATTAAGACAGTAGAGCTTGAATTTATCAGATATAAATTTTGTATTTAAGCATATTAATATGACTATTTAAAGATTATATGTATGAAGAAGGAATAAGTAACTATCAAATTAACAGATGTATTTGTAAGACCTATTTTCCCCTCTATTTCCTTTACATAATAACCATATTTTTAAGTGGCCTGGGTATATTATTAGTTCTTTCTTTCAATCATAGATATTTATTTTATTTCCTTCAGATATATCTAGTAATTTTTAATTTAATGCCAAACATTGTAATGAAAGAGGCATAGAGGCTATATAGATTGCTGTATTCAGTGAAAGTCCTCTTTACTTTTGTTAGGAAAGAGTAAGAAAATGGTGGGTTGTCATTTAAAACTCAGGGAGTATGAATGAATGTATGTATGTATGTATGTATGTATTTTTGTCTCACCTCAGATGAACCCAACAAGGATTTTGATGGTCAGTCTTAGTGGCCTGGGGGACAGGGGGGGCGGGTGGAAACTGCAGGAAGCATTTGCTCTGCCATTTAGACTTTTCCACTCAGGTCTCAGTCTCCTCCTAACCCATGTAGCTTTAATTTATAGAAAAGTCTTGAGAGAAAACAGAAATTGTATCTGATCCAGGACTTCTGCCCTGTAGGTCTTTGCTTCCTAACAAGGTTTTGACTTAAATCTCTAGCTTCCCAAGCCACCAGAGCACCCAGGAAATATCTTGTAGGAAAAAAATGATGATGGTTTTTCTTCCCTCAAGTTTTTAATTTGTTTTGTCAGCACCGGTGACTGAATCCTTTGCCTATTTCTGTTACCTCTAGCAGTGCTGATCTGCCTGCGAGGGATACTCAACTTGCATTGAGATCAGAAAGTTCTACCGCCACCCCTGCCCCCACCCCCACAATTTAAAGGCTGTAGATTTTTAACTTGAATCAGAGATGTTCTCTCCAGAATTTTAATTTCTAACGATCGTTGCTCCAATAGCTCTGTCATACCTTTAAATTATGAGATTTATACATTTTCTAGTTGTTGCTATTACTGTCCTGCCATGAACTTCTACCTCTTACCTGTAATGCCCACCCGTCCCTGATGACTAATGATGTTGAGGACATGTCCATAGGTTTATTGGCCATTCAGACACCCTCCTTCATTTGTCTTGACTAGTTTTTCATTGTTTCTTATAACTTTTCTTGTTGATTAATGGGTTATTTTTTATATACTGAATAATTCTTTTGATGTCTATGTATGTTGCAAGTAACTTCTCCTGGTCTAAAGGCTAGCTAACTGTTTGCTCCGTTCATTGATAAACAGAAGTTTATAACTACAATTTAATTAGCCTTATATAATTATATTTTTGATATAATTATAGTTCAAATTTATAAATAGTTTTTGTTGTAGCCAGTGATATTTGATATATCTTTTCTTATTCCATAATCATTAATATGTTTTTTATTGTTGTTCAATTACAGTTGTCCCCATCCCCCCCATTATTCTCCCCTGCCCTACCCACCCCCCCAACCTCCCACATGCAATCCTCACCTCCTGCCCCATTGTCTTTGTCCAGGGTCATTTCTACGTGTTCCTTGTTGAGCCTTCCCCTTCTTTCCCCCGTTACCCGCCTCCTCCCTCCCCCTGGTCACTGTCGGTTTGTTCTTTATTACTGTCAGGTTCTCACTTGTTTATTTTGTTGATGAGGTTACCCTTATAGTGAGATCATATGGTATTTGTCTTATTTCACATAGCATAATGCTAGTATATTCTTTGATGGTAAACTTCTTGGAAGTTTATTGGTTTTTTCTTACATGTGGGTTAAAAAAATAGCCAGTGATTATTGTTACATGGGGTGATGTAGTTATGTTACATTGGTTTTCGATTGGCATATCCAAATGACCAACACAACTTGGTGAAAGACTGTCTTTTCCTACTGTTCTAGTCATCAACGATATCATAAATCAAAAGTTAATATGTTACCAAGTTCTATTCTGCCTCATTTGTCACCTTAATTACTATAAATTTATTATGAATTTTAATAGATGACATAATTAAGTCTTATAACTTAGTTTATCCTCAATACTGTCATAGCTTGTCATAGCTCATTTCTGTTTGTAGATGGGTTGAAGTATTATCTCATCAAGAAATAGTCTATTTATGTTCCCCTTAAATCTGGGGTGGTCTTGTAACTTGCATGGCCAATAAGATGTAGCAGAAGTGACGCTGTGCCAGTCCAAGCCGAGGCCTCAGGAGACCCTGCAAGTTTCCACCCTGTGTCGTGAATCTCTTTCTTGCCATGAGGCCATTGGCAGGCTAATTTATTGCAGGGATGGAAGAGCAGAGACAAGGTCCTCGAGCCAACAGTCAGCCAGTCCCTGGAAGCGAAGCCTCCTAATTGGGTGGAGAAGCATGACCGAGTTTAGCTAAGACAAAGCGTGTCCATCTAGACCCACAGGCCAACACGCAGAATAAGGAGCTGCACAGGACATGTATGTGAGTCAGGGTATTGTGCGTAGGACGTTGTATGTCACTACATTGTGGAGGTATTTTTTTCACAACATTTCGAACACATGACCAATGTAGGTTTGCATTATAAATCAATTTGAGTATAATCATCATCTTTACAATATTAAATCTTGTGTTTCATGGATATAGATTACCTTTTGTTGACTTAAATCTTTCATTTCTCTCAGTAGAATGGTAGGTGTGTGTGTAGAGGTCTTACATTCTTTTAGATAGATTTGTTTCTAGTTATTCGACTATTGATATGCTTATCTAATTGTCTTTTAAACGTATTTTAAGATCATTATTACAACATGAAAATATATTAGTATTTGTATATTGACATTATATTTTCATAAAATTGCTAAATTCACTTATAAACTCTAACAATATACCAAAATATATTTTAATTTTGTATATAAAGAAAATATTTGCAATTAATGACAGTCTTTTTTCTTTGTTTCCAAACCATGTCTTTTAATTATTCTACCTGCTTCTTTGCACTAACACATATTTGTAGTCCAGTGGTGAAAGACTATTCAACAGGGTATTTTTTGTCAGTCATTTATAGCTACTCTATATAAAATTGTGAAAGTACTATTTTGTTTCAAATTTTCTAAGTTATTACTTCCGTAAATTGCTGAGAAGTTGTATCAGATACTCTTGTATCTATGAGGTGACCATGTTGTTTTGCAGCTGTGTTTGGACATAGTACAAAGTTGATCTGCATTCCTCCTCTTTTCCCATGCCCTTGTCAGGTTTTGAGTGTCGGTGTCCTGCTGTCCTCCTGCTCACCTACGAAGACTCACAGACCTGTTTGGAAGAAGTTGCTCCTGAAGGTATGTAAACACGGAGATTTCTATGTTGGAATGACTCAATGGTAGAATCAATGAAGTAGTTGTAGCATAAGTTGATATTTTATTTCTCCTTATATTGGTTCTTAGAATTTATATTTTTGTCAGTTGTCAAGTGCACTGCTATACTTCATAATACGTCTATATCTTTTTAATTTAAGTGGAATAAATATTTGTGCCTCTATTTTTACTCCAACTATTAGTCTCTTTTTTAAAAAGAAAATCTGTCTTGCCAAGGGTGTATGACTTTTAGTAGTGTTTTGGAGTATAATCGTTTGTTTTTGGTGGTCTTTTCTAGTAATGTTCTATATTTTATTAATATCAAATTCTATGTATTTTTTTCTGTTTAAGTTCAGTTTGCTATTCTATTTCTATCTTCTATAGATGATTGATTTTTTAACCTTCTTTTATAATATATAAGCACATCATTAATTCTTTTCTGTTTTTATATGTAGTATTTTTCTTTCACTGAATTTAATGTTTAAAATACTATCTAACTTTTATCATTTTTATCCATTCATTGTTTAGAAGTACATTTTAATTTCAAATTATTTCTGATTATTTATGTTGTTTTATTGTCAATTTTTAATGATTTCATTTTCATAAGGGGAAATCTCAGTATATCAGTCATTTGAAATCTGTTTTGTGGTATAGATCTTAATAATTTTTGTAAATGTTTTATGTGCAGTTGAAAGATGTATACTCTACAGTTTTGATATTTAGTGATTTATGCATCAATTACATGTATTCATGTTGCTTAAATCTAGTACAGTTCTTAATGTTTTGCATTTGATGAGTTACTGAGAGGTGTGATGAGTTACTGAGACAAAGTCATCCACTATGTCTTCACTTGCTGTGGTCAGAAGGAGGAATGACAAAGAGCAACAATGAATCTTTCTGGAGATAGATAATGTTCATTGTTGTGGTTGTAGTGATGGTCTCGAGTGTGGGTGTGTGTACCAAATAGTACACTTTCAACATGCCAAATTTATTATATATGAATACTATCTCAAAAAAGGAAATAAACAAGAAAATGCACGTGATTACCTAAATATGCTAAATATGTGCTGAAAATCATTTGATAAATTTCAATGTTCATGTAAGAAGATATTAGAGTATTAGTATTGATAGAAAACCTCTTAATCTATTGTAGAAAATAGCGTACTCCCCCCCCCACACATATATGTATTTAGTAACTCTTCTTCAAAGGTTGACCTTTTTAAGAATTTTCCTGATGACAGACAGAACATAGTGACACCTAATGTATAAAAGAGCTATTGGCCACTTCGTTAAATGATATTAATTCTAAATCGAGTCACTTTCCCCAAGGATATTTGTGTGTTTCTTTTAACAAGTGTGTCTCTTTTTCTGACTCTCTTCCACCTGCTCAGAAAACCTTGGAATTGTTTTACTGCCTTCAGTAAGTTTTGTCAGCTAGAAAGAAACTTTATAAGCTACTGCTCCAATGCAACAATTAGTTATTTTTCCATTTAATTTCAGTACAAATTAACTTATCTCTGTGCAGGTAGCATTAAAGCTAATAACCCTAAAAGGATTCAGATTGGAAAGTAATGCTGCCAGTGACAAAGCTCATTAACAGCCTTTCTCACTACAACCTGATGAACTACATCTGGGGTAATTGGCAGAATGATAATACATTTGTTTCTTTAGCCAAGTATTCTTCATTTCACTCTCTATTGATTATTTATGGGTCTCGGTTTGGCCAATTAAATTCTCCTTTCACTCTCTCCATTTCTAAAATTGACAGTGTAGAGCTCCGATGTCAGTGTACCTATGCTCTGTGTAGTTAAAAGCTGCGTTCGGGAGATGAGAAATAGAGACGCAAAAAGAGTTTTATCCTAGTGTGCAAGTCATAAAACAACATGCAGAGTGAATAACAATTCTTTGGGGTTTCCACTTACTTCTTTTAAGTGGAAATTTATTTAAAACCTAATTATACCTTCTATCCCTGATACTATATTCTAGTTGATCCATCCCCATAAAGCACTTTCAGTTACTTTATTTTCATGACAAATTACAGAGCACCCAAATAATAACAAAACAAAAAATATGAAGTTATTTTATGCCAGACATAGATTGGAATTAGAGTTTCACATTTGGAAGAGTAGCTAAAGAATATCTTGAAGGACCGTTTTGCTTGGCTTCTCCTCCTCCATCCTCAGGATATCAGTTTTTTTGTTTCTTGTACCTATAGGCCCTCTTTGTTTTAAGATGATTTCAACAACTGTAGACATCAGGACCTCATTCAAAGGCTTGAAGCAGATATAAACTAGGACAGTGCAAGTGAATTACCCCATGATTCTCTCTTCTATAATCAGAAAAGAAACAGTCCTGGATGACCTCCTCTTACTTCTCATTGGCCAAAAATTGATTAACATATTCATGTCTACATAAGAGACAGATTGGGGATATTCCTGGATTTTTCTATTAGCTTTTAGTAAGAAAGCCATGGGTAATAGCTTTTGAGTATCCAGCTAAAAGTGTGTTTAAGAGGAAGAAGGTTCCTTTTCTGGTAAGTGGAAATCTCCATGGAACTTTATTTCTCCATATTTATCCTGAGTGCACCATGTACCTTTCATGGAGGGACAAATCTGAATTCAAGTACTTGGAGTTATATTAGTGTTTCTAGCTGAGTTCTAACGGGACATTAGGATCTAGCGCGATGAGAATGGTCCAGGAATTCATCGTCCAGAATGCACATGTTTAAGAGTGAAATGGGGACTACTGATGCTCACTCTTGGACAACTGAAGATCAGTAATATCCCAAGCAAGTGGGATGTATGATCATCTTGTTTTTTAAAAAATTTACTTTTATTTTTTCCACTACCATTTAGTCCCCTTGTACCCTCTCCCACCTGCAATCAACACATGGTTCTCCATGCCCATGAATCCTTTTTCCTTTTTGCTCAATCCCTCCACCCACTAACCACCCCCCTCCTCGAGCTCTCCACTTGCTCTCAATCTATGAGTCTATCTCTATTTTGTTTGTTAGTTCGATGTGTTCATTCGATTCCACATATGAGTGAAATCATACAGTATGTATCTTTCTCTGGCTGGCTTATTTTATTAGCATAATGTTCTCCAGGTCCATCCGTGCTGTTGCAAAGCGTAAAATTTTCTTCTTTCTTATGACTGAGTAGTATTCCAATGTGTAAATGTCCCAGAGTTGTTTTATCCACTCATCTATTGATGGACACTTGGGCTGCTCCCATATCTTGGCGATTGTAAATAAAGCGGCAATGAACACAGGGGTGCTATGTCCTTTTGAATGAGCGCTTAGGGTTCCTTTGCGGAATTCTTTGCCATATGGTATACAATAATTCCCTTAATCATTACTGATAGAAATGTAACCACCCTTTTCCTCTATTTTCACTATTGTTATCACTATGTCACATATGTTTTGATAAGGATACAGAATTATAAAACTTGGGTCTCCCCAATTAGACAGACATGAACAAAATAAGCAAAAGTAGAAGCTATGTTGGAAGAGGTCCTCCCGAATCTCCTCACCAAAAGCAGTGGTCTGAGGTAAAACAATTCTCAACGTTTTCACAGAGAGTTTCAAGTCAGATGGGAAGAAGAATAAGGGAGCAGTCTGGGGGGGATATTAAAATGCTTTTTTCTTATAGAAAACTCTTCTTCCACGTGCTTCTCTCTCTGTTTGTAATGAGTGTTCCTACTCCTTTTTACAGGGCAAATTGTTACTTCTTGTTTGATTATATCTAAAAACCTCATTCCCTAAATTAAAAATGTCCTTCATCAAATGGTCATTGTCTTACACATATCGGGAGACTTGCTGCCCGTCTTTCAGAGTGCCTGACGCAGCGGTCGTGCCGGGATTATTTGTTGATTATTCGATTATTGTGTATTCACTCTACACTGCAAATTATCTGTACTGACAGTGAAATAATTAAGTTGCTAAGTACTTATTGAATGCTTGAAATACATCCAGTATAGAAGTATAATAAATATTTAAAGAAAAGCTACATAACATAATTTAAAAAATATGTATGTCTAAAGGAATACAAAGTACCAATACATGGAGAGAAGAAAATAGCGTGTCAAATATTTTAAATGTACTAATTTCTCTACCTTTCATAGCACATTGTAACATTAAAGAGTTGGTAAGCTAAAAAACAGACATTTTGGTCTATTATTAAAAATGTAAAGACAACAAGTAATAAATTAAAATTAGACTCAGTAAATTGCAAATGATTAAAAGAGGAAACAAAAGGAAGGTATAAACAGTATAGCAAATATAAATGTGACAAAAGATAGATACAAAGTATATAAAGTTAACTTTCTTCAATTCTTTGGTAAACTAGAAAGTTGGCAAAGTAAATGAGAAAATATTCCTAAGAAATACTATTCTTGTTTTGTCAAAGAGATACATGTAAAAGAAAGTGACACATTATTATTGAAAATAATAACTATTGACAAAAATACACAAGACAAATGCAAACAAATATTAGGCAGGTCCTGACATTAACATCATGTGATGATTTAATTAAAGGCCAAAAGCATTATATGAGACAAATGTGGTGTGTCTTATAATTATATATATTCAATTTCAAAAATATATTACAGTTATTAATATTTATACACCAAATAACTTGGCATCAAAAATATAGATCCCAAACTGGATGAAATTAAAGGAAAATTAAAAATTCAATACTGTTGGCCATATTAGATAAAAACCATTAAAATAAGTAAGATTGTAGGGGCTTCGATTAATCATTCTTCAAATAAAATACTCTTTTAAAGCATGCTTAAAATAATTTTAAAATATTTGTATATTAAGCCACAAAAACCTCACAGCAAATTCCCAAAACTGTAAACGACATATTACAATCTTTCTGAAAATTCATAGGAAAAGGTAGTAGCAAATTAACCTAGATAAGTTTATGCAGTTTAAAAATATTTTTCAAAGAACTCTTGATTTAAAGAACTGAAATTTTATAATTTGTTTATTATCTGAGGGCAATTTTTAGAGCAGTTTTAAACATATAATAAAATTGAAAGGAAGGTCCAGATTTCTCACGTACCACTCTCCTCGCGTGTGCGTGGGCTCCCCTGCTGTCAAATCACTGGCCAGAATGTTTTGTCGTTTTTTTTAACCAAGGATGAACCTACACTGACACATCATAATTCCCTACAGTCCGTCGCCTACCTTAGGGTTCGCTCTTTGTGTTGCATAACCTTTGGGTTTGGATACATGTATAAAGGCACATATCCATCGCTCTAATGCCACACAGAGTGTTCTCTCTGCCTCAGTACTCATCTATGCCCAGTCTGCTCTCTCCCTTCCTCCACCAATTCACTGTCTGATCTAAGTGGTACCTAGTCAAACCTACAGAGTAGAACTAAATTCAGTCTGAAAGGACCAATTTTTGCCTCAAAAATTTATGCAACTTAAAAAGGAAGGAATGGAAATTTGTGAAAAAGTAAATTCAATGTGTTTGAAATGAAAGAAGAAAGAAAGAAAAAGTTGGGATGAAGGAATTAGTAAATATAAATTTTGATATATTTATGGACAAAATAATTAGAGCATAAATAATTTAAAGTACAGTTAATTCTTAAGGAAACAAAGCAATAAAACAAGTCACTAAATAAACCAAATGAAAGATAAAACAGTTTATAGAATAGAACTGAGAATTCAGAAATAATCGTAGATGTAAGGTTATGGAAAGAAGTAGTGGGAAGAATTCTTCACAGTCACACATTCAAATAAATTTGAAAATCTGTATAAAATAAATGATTTCTCAGAAAATATCAATGACAAAGAAATGACTCTGGATAGAAAAGAAAATATAACCATGTAAATAATTACAGAATATATTAAGGAAGTTAAAAAATAGTGCCAAACAAAGGTGCTTTCACAGTTATTTAAAGTCTCCAAAGGACAGGTATGTTTAAGCACTAAACAGGGCATAGAAGGAAAGCTTTGAAAACCATTTCAAGAAAAGCAAGAAAGAACAAAAAATTATTCAGAATAGCCCATAGAAAAGCGTAGACCTGCACTAGCCAATATGGTAGTGACTAGCCTTACATGGCTATTTAAACTTAAGATGCGGTTGCTCAGTTGCACGAATCCATGTCACATTTCAATTGCTTGATAGCCACACTTGTCTCGTGGTTACCATTCTGGACAAGACAGAAATAGATCATTTTTCGATTTCACAGGTAGTTCTGAGGGGTGGGGGGAAGCACCAGTGAGTTTCCCCATCTGGAACACATCACTGAGAAAAAAGCAAACCAACAGACTGGCACAGCCTCAGGGGCTAAACCTGGTTCAACCTCAGAGTCCAGGGCACAAGAAGACAGGGAGAAGACTGTGATTTCTGGTTCCTGTAGAATCTCAAGAGAAGATAAACAATCATGTCAGCATGCACTTTCAGATACATCGTACTTCCTTAGTACAATAGCTTTCAGAGATGCATAGATGTTACACTAGTCTTAGAGCTGAAAGAAGGCTCACAGTGAACTTGCTCAAGTTCACTCTGCCGATTAATGCCAGTGGTAGGTCTTAAATGCAGCTCTTCTGAGTCCAGGCCCACTGCAGTCTTCATAATATATCAACCAGTTCTTGCTCAAAGCAGGAGCTGTGGCCTTCTCTGGGTGCTTAGACCTACTGGTACAGTACTGTGTCCATGGAACTGAAAGATAACTTGTAATCCACAAGAGCCTGCAAAGGCTAAGTGCTCGCTATGGAGTGCTCAGCGTGCAGACCTGAGGGAATTGATATCAGCGCTTATTATTTGCCAGGATTAATAAACCTTATAACATTTATTATACATCATACACAACAAAAAGAGAAAGATAGAGGAGGGGATAGAAATAATTGGCTTAAAACAATACTATAAAGTAAATTAGAAAACATAAGTTTAAGCCAGTCTTATATGGAGATTGATAAATTGGGAAAACAGAAGAAAATACTCATTGTAAAGTATCTAGCACAGTTGCTTACTCATAGTAGGTACTCAAAAAAAAATGTTTCTGGCTGTGTGTTGCTGTCAACACTTGGATAGAGCTGAAATGGTAACCCCCACTCTGTAAACAGTGGCCTGTGGTTCTTGGAAACCGGGTATCTAAAACAGGACCTAAGAAGAAATCAAGGAACACACATACTACAAATGTCATATTTATCAATCTGGTGGCCTCCCTTTTGGTCTTATTATGGAGGGCTCAGTGTCAGAGGAGTATGTAGGTTGATGTCAGAACCACCACAAACAAATCTGTAAGTGAAATAACCCCATTGCAATCTGCTGCTGTTATCTCAGTGAGCAATGTGCATGGCCAAAGCCCATGAAGTGGCAGATCTGATTCTAGTGGAGTGGGGAGACCACCCACAGAGTACTGAGCTCATTTAATGCCTTTGTTCCCACTCTCGGTGGCGGTGTTGACCTAACCTCAGACTGGAATGCCAGAAAACCCATTTCCGTAGGAGAGCTCAGGAGGGGTTTCTGCGTAGGCATCAGTGGAAGGTCTAGGAGCATTGTTAACTCTGAAACTAACCGGAGATTGGGGCGAAGAAAGGTTATGGGCCCTAAGAGGGACAAAGTTCACCACCCTGAAAAATTGGGAATTGCTTCTCCTACGTCTCGGACATGGTTCGGGAAAATATTAGACTGGTGGTATTTATGCCAAGTAAGTTGGAGAGGGGAGTGGCATAGACAAGAGACCAGTGAGGAATCTAACTGAGTTTTAAATGCATGCCACCATGGGAGTGAGGAGGACAGAAGTGTGAAGAGACCTTAGCATGTTGCTAAACTGATTGATTCATCCAACCAGAATTGAATATTTCCTATCCCAAGCCTCAGTTTTCAGTGAGCTGGTACAGCAGAGATAGAAAATAAAGATAAAAATAACCCAAATCCGGTGCCTGTATTTCAACAAGTCAAAGACTAGAGTGGATAAAGATGCATTAACGAATAATAAAAGTGCGCGAATAATGTCCATTTGGTAAAACCAGTGATGTAAAGCCTGTGATGGGTAACAAGAAAGCAAATAGGAAAGGTTTGTAGGCCTTGTGATGAGAACTGACCAGGCAAAGAAGCAGGCGTCCTATAACGAGAGGGGGAATGGATCGGCACTGCGTGCAAGTTTAAGTTGCCGGAACAGTGATGGGTGTTAAGAGTGTGATAAGAGGAAGGGACAGAGTTGGGATGAACCTAAAAAGTCAAATCAACGTAAAAAAGCCAAGACGTTTGTTTTTAGCTAACTTTAACAAAGAATATTGCATTTCAAGTACCAGGAAAAGGCACATATTTTTGTTGGTGTCTAATAGTGAGAAGGAAATATTTATGGCATAATAATCATATGCAGTTCTAATGATATGGATTGTAACCTGAGAGCAACTGCTTATTAACTGTAAAAAAAGTCACTTAGAAATCATGAAATAACGGGAATCAACTGTGCACTTCTTGGGAGTAAGGAACGCTGAAAGCTCCTCAGGGAAGGTAGGCCCTGGTGGTGAATCTGAGCTGTACCACTTGTGTGTTGTGACCACAGAAAATGCATTTCTGCACAATGCATCTTTTTCTACAGGCCTAAAAAAAAAAAAAATGAAGCAGCAGTGGGAATCAGTGCCCTTACGAACTTCGAAAGCTGTATGAAATGAAGATAGCAGTGCAATTACTTAGCAGCATTGTTTAAACTGAAAGCAGTTCTCGCATATGCCAGGCATTGCGCTTAGGCAGTGGGCACTCAAAGATGAAGAGAAAACAGTCCAACTCCTCAAAAGTCCGGTTGAGAATAAAAAATGCACACATTGGCAATTATGTATCGGAAAGCAAAGGGTTTTGTTAAATGCATTTGTCTGGTTACAAAACACAAAACACGTTTTCTTTATTTCACTGGATCCTCACACTAATGCTGTGAGATAGCAGTTTAGTATTATCAGATTTATCGTCCCTGCCTTGGGATACAGATAATGAAACTGAGTCATAGAAGGCTTATTGACTGGACTAGAGTTATCATTTTGCAGGAAAAGAACCCAGGTTTTCTAACTAGAATGATTGATTTTTGCATTCAAGTAATAATGGTCTTCCAAAAACGGAAATGGATTTTTTCCCCTGTTGTTGGAATGGTGAAGATACGAAACAAGACACTGTGTCTATAGAAAACCAAAAAAATCAATCGGCTCAGTCAATGATTCAGTAAATTATCTGGAAATGTGGTCCCCGTGATGTTATTTATCTGCATTGTTTGCTTCTGTTCCTGATCTGACCAAACATTCTGGCATAGCCTCAACGTAGACTTAAAGCCTAACACATTGGAAAAATATTTCACTCACTGACTCAAAATGTCACTCACATAATCTGCCCAATTTGTCCTGCTGCCACAAACACATTTCCCTAAAATGCAAACAATCAGACGAGGGCAATGAGCACTGCAGAGCTCATGCAGATGCCCAGGAATGATAAAGGCTAGTCTTTATCCAACCTTCATTCTAATGTAATGATGGCAGAGGAGAGAGAAGGAAGTGAGGCCATGAATGAGACAGCCTGGGCTCTCCACATCCCTGTCCAGCTCTGCAAGCCCCTGGTCATCTCGGAGTGCAGCTCAGGTACGTGTTGTCAGTCATTCTTCGGGTGACTTTGGGCAACACTTTTTACTGACCTGAAGATTGACGTGGGGGAATGCTACCAAAAGTTGTCCTCAGAATTGACAACATCAACCTGAGATAATGAAATACATTTATTAAGTTCCTACTGCATGTTAGCCCTTTTTACCCATGTAAAACATTGCACTATAAAGGTATACATTTTCAGAGATGGGCTCTGAGTCTCACGGAGGTTGCACACCTGTGACAAAGGTGTAATTTGTAGTAAAGGAGGTGCTCCCTTGATCTGGGCACTTCCTACGATGCTAACATGAAAAATGCGGGAGGGCCTGGCTGAGAACAATGCTCATGAAAAAGTCACTAGCATGAAAGCTGACACTGAAGAGGCAGGAGCTACCTGAAACGGTGAAGGAAAAACAACTGAGGATTATAAGAGTGAGTTTGGGAGTCAGGGTTAGATGGTGAGTGTGTCTGGGTTGAAGACAGTTCAACTCCACATTTAATACGTGAATTCCCTCCCTAAGATCCACCACCCTGTCATCCTGCTGAGGACTCTACTTTCGGCTTCCGTGTATTTGGCACCACATCTGTTCCCTCTTGCACCACACTGCATATCCTCTCAATCCCCCTTTATCTCATCCATTGCTGCAACGAGTGACTTCATGCAGGGTGAACTGGCAACATGCTGTCTCTGCTGTCCAAGTGTAAATGTTTTCTTCCGTGGACGTTCTCAAAGGCCATTGCCAGAGAGCTACAGGAACTCATACACACATAAGGAAATAGGAGGAATGTGGCGACTCTGACCGATGGGGCGTGAGAGCTAGCAGGTAAATGCTGCTTCACTCCTCGGGGAGAAACTTCTGAGGCAAGTTTTACATGAATGTTTAGAGGCATCCAGAGGATTACGTCCAGTTGCCAGAGCATGGACAAGCTCAACAGTACCCCTTGCATTTGCTTTCTCTCCTTTTCTCTTTCATACTTGCCTTCTTCCCATTCCTGTGCCCTTGCATTGCTTCCTAAAATAAAGTGCATTTTTTTTTGTCTGTATTTTCTGAGTAGCCCAGACTGAGACTGGGCACTCATGGGCCAGTGTGAGTCGAGACACTTTCAAGTCCTGGCCTAACGTGCAGAGTGGCCTCAAGACTTTCTGTTTCATTGGCTTGTGTCTGATTAATCTCTGCATACTTAGCACTTGACACAGACTTTAATCCCATAAAAGGGATTCACGATATATTCATGAGGCATCCAATGGTTGGATGGGTGGGTGCCTAAACCAGTGGAGTAAATGTGGCAAAGTCATTCATTCAAATGTACTCTGAATTAATCTCTAAGGTTGAAGCAAAGAGCCCCAAGTAATGACCTCCAAAACTAGTTATAGCAGAAGTGGGAAGCATGAAGAGGCATAGGGTTCATTTGCTCCCCATCAGGACACGTCAGGACTCCAGTAACCTGTCGCTAGCACAGAAATCAGTGAGTCTGTATTCTTGATGATAAGACTGCAGATTTTTTTATATATTGAGTGTTTACATTTAAAGGCATATTTTAAATAAATAGACTCAAAGACTGGTCATGACGTCCTTAGGGCTCTCTTTGGATATACGAGCTGACATAGGTAAAAAGAGTAAAAGCAGAAATATGAGGAAAGTGAATAAGGTAGAATCCTTGTGAGATTGACATGTATGCCTGTTTATTTCTGTCTGAGAAAGACGATTGCTGGTTTCGGGTCCATATGTAGCTCTGTCTCTGCTAACCCTATTGAAACTTGAGTAGCGTTATGAAAAGACCTCTGATCTTGGCACTTGGAAATGTGACCCCTCGCAAGAGCCACTTACTGTTGGGTTGTACATCTACCAACTAAAGTCAATGCAAAAAAAAAGGGGGGCGGGGTATATTCAAGATCCTGTATTACACTTCAGAGGACACAATTCGCCAGACTTTGACTCAAAATATTTGGTTCAAGGAGCTGTGTGTTTTAGACAAGCCACAGCCTCCCCAAGGCTGTGCTATGCTATTGATAGAAGAGGGTGTTCATTCTTGGTCTACCTGTCTTAAAGGGTTGATGATGGTCCCAAATGAATAAATGTGTGATAAGGAGTTTTAATCATACAATATCATGTGTCTTTGAAGCGTTATTGCTTATGCGAGCTGATCAGGCACCATGCCTACTGTTCATATTTTCCAGGGTGCCTGGAGCAGGCTTCTGTCTAAATGAAGCTGTTTCCATTGAGTCCTCAGCAGATTGAGGAAATAAGTCAAAGGCTGAAGGGACTGATGTACAGGGCAAGATTAAAGGAGGACACACAGTTCATCATTCTGTTAGGCAGCGCCTAATAGAGGGTCAGGATTGCAAAGATATATATCATCGAAGGGGTAAACAGCAAAGATGAGGAAGAATTATTTCAGTTGAGACCTACAGAAATATGTAAGACCATTGAAAGTGAAATGAAA
Source organism: Desmodus rotundus (assembly GCF_022682495.2). Classification (NCBI taxonomy): domain Eukaryota; kingdom Metazoa; phylum Chordata; class Mammalia; order Chiroptera; family Phyllostomidae; genus Desmodus; species Desmodus rotundus. The sequence goes on from NC_071394.1 coordinate 122,507,741, forward strand.
AGTGGCTGGATACCAGAAAATGGTCAAAGTTCTCTTATTTGGAGTCTTTAAGCTAATACGAAAAAGCCTAGATTTTCCCCTCATTACTCCATTTGATCATTTACATGGCCTTCAAAGACTCGCATGTATTTACTTATATTATCACTGTCCCCCCCTCCCGGTGTTAGACAGACTCTCAACCTAAATCAGTGTCTTATCTCTTGAATGCAATTATTGATGGGAGAAATAGCATCACAAAATATATTGTTTTTTTTTTCCAAGATGCCAAGTTCTTTTCTACTGTCCCTTTTAAAAAAAATGTTCTTACCCACCATGAACTTTTCATTTCATAGTTTCTTTGGGGAATGCTTCTGCAACTGTATGAGTGGAACTAATTGAAAAGATCAAATTTAATAGAATTTAAACTTACTGAAGGGGGAGATAAGTTTAGTTGCAGTAGTATCGGGGGATATGCTACAAGACCAAGTGAGATCCTGAAAACCAGACACTGGAACTGCTCTGTAAATGCAACCCAGGCACAAGTCTGTGTTTATTTGACCTGAAAGAAGATAGAAGTTATTCAGTCTAATATGTGACACATTTTTTTTAATTTGAAGGGACACACATCAGTATTTTTTGCTAGTGAAGAAATTTGATCCAAATGTGAGAAGAAAAAAAAAATAAATTCTCCCCTTTCTGAAAACAGCAAGGCTATGTTTTCTTTGTGTCTAATTGGAATTGGCATTTCACTAGAACAAGGCAATAGTTTATTTGATCTTTTTCAAAGGATGGACCATAAGCAATTTCATGACCCTGGGGAAGTCTGCCTTCAAAATCACTTCGAACATATCCTGACTTAGTCTTGAGCCTGATACTTCCTTTGCTTTTTACATTTCTTGGAGTCACTTCCTTGAATTTCTGTGTAGGCCTATTCTTACTGGGCTGGGCCTGCTGGTAATTATTGATAATAAGGTCTCGAACCACAGCTTGGAGTAGTCCTGTGTATATTGATTTTCATATTAATAGTAGAAATTTTGATTTCTGGGTCAGAGGTCCCTCTCCCAATCCTGTGATGCTGAAGTCCTCATATTTTGGTTCTTCTGATCCTTGCATTGTCCTTTCCACCAAAAGTACTCATTCTCTGAGTCCTCTCGTGTGTGGGCTGTCATCCTGGAGGATGTAGGGATTTGCCAATAACCAGCTGTAAATTCTTGCATCACTTAACCACCCTCTGTGACTCCGTTTCCTCATTCGTCTAATGAGATGGTTTCAAACCTATCACTGACTTTAAATTAGGGTTTCTCAACCTCAGAACTATTGACATTTTGGGCTGGATAATTCTTTGTGGTAAGGGGATGACCTGTGCCTAATAGGATATTGTAGCAACACTGCTGACTGCTACACAGTAGACCCCAGTAGCAAGGGAGACCCCTCCATAGACATGGAGGACGTCTCCAAACATTCATTGACAATATTCTCTTTGGGGACACATCACCTACTGTCCAGAGCCACCATTCCAACTTAGTATCAACAAAAGCATTTCCTCCTACAACATGCTAACATAGGTTTCATGCAATTATCTTGAGGAAATTCCGTAAGCATAAGCTGGCCTACAATATTAGTTCCATATTTTGGAGAATTCTATATTTTGGAGAATGCCCCCAACCATTCCTGCACTATAGCAGATACTGGCTGTCACTTGATTCCCTGTTGAAATGCTGCTTCTGCGCCCCTAGCTGTGGTCTGATTAAGGCTGCTCTGACAGCGTGCGCCCTGAGCTGGCAATGAGCTGCAGCTGGTGTGCGGCATTCGGTTAGTCTCTCTGTGGTTGCAGGCCGGTGTGTCTCAGAGTCTGTCTTTTGACATCTGGTTGAGCTCCCTGAAATCCTACCTGCATACCCCCCTCCCCCCTCCCTGCCCCCACACCTGAAAGAGATTTGCTGTTCATATTTGTGGTTTACCTCCCCCCAGCCCTGGGGACAAGTGGTGACTGTTGAGAGGAGCCACATCAGTGAAGAAGTGCTTCCCCACCTGGACTGTGTCTGGGAGTCTGAGAGCAGCCGTGCTGCTCTGTTCCCTCAGTGTCCTCGGCTCTGCACTGTGCCGTGGAAGAAACAATGGAAAATAATCAGTCCCGCTGCAGCCTCATCTGTGAGTGTGGTATTTGAAGATCCATGTCTCCTACTTACACACTTTCTGGCGCTCTGATTCAAGGTATGCTATGTGAGGCCAGCATTAACAATTACTCATAATCATTATTTTCTGTACTTGCTACTAATAGCCATGTATTGATACCTACTGAAGACAGAACAAAAGCTTTTGTTTCCATGTTGCCAACAGCACCAGCCATGTGGACCCTTCAAATAATCATGCATTCCCTTTGTAGAAACCTGTTAGAGGGATTGTCTCATTTGCATTGCCAGGGGGCAAAGTTGTAGCTCTGGAAATGTGATGGGGACAGATTTATTCAATGGGACAACTAGGCCATGAGGTGTGTATGGTACTTCAGACAAAAGAGACCCTCACCTTCCTCGAGACTTGGCGAGTTGTGGAACCTGCGATGCACGGCAGCACGTCCACTCCGCAGGCCCTCCCGCCCCTCATGCCTGTGCTCCCGCCGGCAAAGACTAGTGAACACTGTGCTGATTACTGCAGAACGTGCGCTGGTGTCTCTTAGTGTGACCATGGGGTTTGATAATTTCAAAAGAGGTTACGGCCTATTTGCATACGGAGCCTAGTCCACGGCCAGGCTAATTGGGACTGGACTTTTATATCATTTTCTTTGGGGAACAGTGTGCTCAGGGCCCTGTGGAAACCAAGCAAAATGTCTTACCATTGACTGGCATGCGATGGGGTCCTCTGTCTGAACTACAAAGAGCAGGGGTCCGATATCTGTTCTGAATTCCTCAACCCTACGTGCAAAGGGCTGCCTCAGGGAAACTTCAACCTGATACGCACAAAACACAAGAGGAAACCTACAGTGAAAAACTCAGTAATAAATGTCCACATCCAGGCCCAGTTCATCACTAGATGGGATGGGATTGCTGTCATGAAGAAGATAGCACCAAGTAGGGTCCATTTTCAAAGATCAACAAATGACTCTGTGTTTAAAATCCAACGAAGTATGTTCAAGCTCTATAAAAGGGCCCTCACCATGTACACAGTCTACTGGCCGTTCTTAAACCACGTTTTGTGAAGCATCTGTAACGAGATCTAATCCACAACCCACTGCAGTTTACACATTAACAGTGTGAAATTCAATGGTCTCTGGTATATTACGGTATTAATGTTTTAGCTGTGGTAAAATATATATAACAGAATTTGCCCTTCTTACTATTTTTAAGTATGTAATTCATTGGCATTAATTACATTCACAATGTTATGCAACCATCCCTTCTATTTACAAAACCTTTCAATCAGACCAAACGTAAATGCTGAGCCCATTAGACAATAACTCCCCATTTCTTCCTCCATGCCCCACCCCAGCCCCTGAGGAAGAAGACTAACCCTTCTGTCTCCATAAACTTGCCTATTTTGGATACTTCAGATAGGGGGGATCATACACTATTTGTCCTTTTATCTCGGGCTTAGTAGAACATGTTCAAGGTTCATCCATGTTCTAACATGTACCACTACTTTATTCCTTTTTGTGGCTAAAAAATATTCCATTTTATGCATATACCACACACTGTTTATCCATTCATCTGTTGATGAACACTTGGATTGTGTTTTTCAGTAATACTGCAGTTCACCTTGGCAAATAAGTATTTTTGAAGTCCTCCTTTCAGTTCCTTTGGGCATACACCTAGGAATGGAATTGCTGGGTCATGGGTAATTCTAGAGTTAGCTCTTTGTGGACCTACCAGGCTTTTTCCACAGTGGTTGCACCATTTTACACTCCCCTCAGCAATACATGGAGGTTCCAATTTTTCTATATCCTTACCAACTCTTCTTTTCTTTTTTATTATGGCCATCCTAGTAGATGTGAAGAAGTACCACACTGTAGTTTTGAGTTGCATTTTTCTAATGATCAGTGATGCTGAACATATTTCTATATGCTTATTGGTAAAATTGGTATATAGTCTTTGGAGAAATGTCTCTTCAAGTCCTTTCCTCATTCTTAAATTGGGCTGTTTTTTGTTTTTGAATTGTAGGGCTTCTTGATATATTCTCAATACTAACCTCTTATTAGATGCATGATTTGCAAATTATTTTTTTCCATTCTGTAGGGTATCTTTTTACGTCCTTGACAAGGTACTTTGATGCATAAAAAATTTTAATTTTGATCAAGCCTAGTTTATTTATTTCTATTGAATAACTTTTAATAAAGCAAGAGTTAAATAGAAGATATTATAGGACTTCTATTTTCCATATTTTTTGAGCAAAGTTATTATTAGGTTACTGTTCTACCAGCTAATCAAAAACCTATAGCTTGTGTTATAGCTTGACAATGGAAATGTCGAGCTATTTCCCAGCCACATAATCCAACATCGTTATGGTTCTTTTGTTCTACAAATATTATTCAAGTATACCAAGGGCTCAGGCACTGAGGAAAAAAAATACAACATATATAAGGCATTACCCCTACTCTGAAAAACACACACAGCTTAGCAGAAGGGGTAGGTACACAAACAACTTTCTCAAAAGCCAAGGGATAAACGCTACCATTGACATTTTGTAAAGTATGAAATAAAAACAGATAATAAACAAATGAATTACAATTGTTGGGGAAAACAGAGATGTGACATTTTTAAAAAGGGGTCTTTAGATTACAAGATGGGCAATAGGCAAAGGGCATCGAAGCTAAAGGGACAAGCTCGAGCAAAGTCTTTGATTACCTTGGAGACACTGGCTGGACATTCCTAATGTTGATAAAACAATACACCTTTACTCTTGGGCTTTTCAACTTGACATCTTGATGACTGTTTTGTTTTTAAACATTTTTGTTAATATATAATTCATGTTTCAAACTCCATTAATGTGCAAAATTTTAATGTGTTTGAGTACATCCAAGGATTTTTACACCCATCATCAAAAACTAAGTTCAGAACTTCCACTCACAAGAAATGCCAAACCCATTAGTAACAACTATATATTCTTCCCATGTCCCTCTCTAGTCCTTGGTAACCACAAACTTACTTTGTGTCTCTATGGATTTCCCTATTCTGGATGGTTTATATAAATGGAATTATACAATTGTGCAGTATTTCATAACTTGCTTCTTCCACTTAGCATAATGGGCTTCCCATGCTGCAACATGAGCCAGTACTTGATTCCTTTTAACTGCTGAATGATAACCCATTCGCTTTTAATGTTATGATTGATTTGGGTGTATTTCCATCTGCCATTTTGCTTATTGATTCCTATATGTGTCGTGTTTTATTTATTCCTTTATTCCTCTTTTCTTGCTTTCTTTTGTATTAGTGAATATTTTATAGTGCAACTGGTTAATACCTTCAGATACCTTCAATGATTTGTTAAATATATTTTTAAATTATTTTCTTAGCGATTGCACAAGAACTTTCAATGTATCTGTTAACTTATCAAAATTTACTTCAGATTTATACTTTTACTGGAACTCTTGGACTTCAATTACTGTCTGGTTTTGCTTATTTGCAGCCTGGGAAACTCCCCTCAGCATTTCCCATGGAGCAGGACTCTGAGAGTAGCAACTCCACAGCCCAATTTTCTGTGACTTTGTCTTTATTTTGCCTTCTTTTTTGCAGAATACTTTTTGTTGGATATAACATTGTTCCTTGAGAGATTTTTACATTCAGCATTTTAAGTGTGCCATTCCACTGCCTCTGGCCTTCATTGTTTCAAACATGGAGTCTGCTGTTAATCTTATTGGGGTTCCCTTGTGCACTATGAGTCAGTCATATATCTCTTAGTGCTTTAAGATTTTCTGTATCTCTGGCTTTCAACATTTTTATTATGGGGTTCCTGAGTCTCTTTGTTTTCATACTGGTTGGAATTTATTGTGCTTCTTGTAAATATAGATTATTGTTTTTTCATCAGATTTCTGGAGTCTTTGCCATTATTTCCTTGAATATCTTCTCTGTACCTTTCTCTATTTTATGTCTTTTTGTTACCAATTACGAACATGTTGCTATGCTTAATTCTGTCCGAAGTTTCCTGGGGTTCTGTTCATTTTACCTCATTTTTTCTGTTCTTCAGATTGCATAATCTATTTTTAAGTTTGTTGATGTCTTCCTCTGCTACCTCAGGTCTATTTTTGAGCCTTTTTATTAATTTTTAATTTTTTGGTTATAACTTTCAAATTCAGAATTTTCTATTGCATATACATAGAAATGGATATATAGGTAGATAGATATAAATATATATAGTTATAGATATATAGTTTCTCTGTCTCTTCATTGATGCTTTCTAATTGATGGGACATTGTCATTATACAGTCTTTTAATTCTTTAGACATGGTTTTTGTTAGTTCTTTCAACTTACTTATAAAAGCTTCTGTGAATTCTCTGTCTGCTAATTTAGACATTTGCTCCCTAACCCCCAGGGGTAGGTTTGCTTTCTTTTGTTACTGTGTATCAGGCATACTTTTCCTATTTCTTGGCATGTCTTTTAATTTTTAGTAAAAACAGGGTTTTTTTTTAGAAAATACATTATAGCAACTCTTAAATAGTGATTCCCTAGCCCCTCTTTATAGAAAAGGCCAAAGTAAGAGGCAACAAGTAATTTTATTTGAGATCCAAAAGAATTCAGGAAGCACTAGTCTTGGCAGAAACCCAAATGTTATTCCAATTAGGAGGTGAAGGCAAGGGGTATTTATGAAAAAGGCAATGGGAGCAATTACATCAATAGAAGAAAGCTATTTCTACAAATACAGATAAGCTAACACAGTGATGTTAATTCTAAAGGATATTTTTAATTTTCTGTCTGGTAGTCATTAGACAGATACTCATAATATCTGCTTTCTCCTTATCGTTCCAAACAGTAAGTTGAGATACAATGTTGCTTCAGGCCTAGTTCAAATGTTATTTTACCTTATTTTAACATTTCAGAGGTTGGAGGAATAAGACCTTCAAAGCAATTCTTCCAGGATTGCAGCTCCCACTCCATTTTAAAGATACATTTTTATACATTGTCATTTTGCTTAGTCATTTATTGTGTATTGACTTGGCTGAAATAACCCTGGGAGGTTTATTCCCCCCACTATACACAGCCTCTGATGTTCCTGTTCAGATTTTGGTTTTTGTTTTCATCTTCTAGTCTAGCTACTTAGGGTTGCCCCTGGGTCAGCATAAACATAAGCCATTTGTTGAAAGGCTGTCCTTGAGTCTTCTAGCTATTTATTTGCTTATTTTTTTTTTAATGTTGGATGTGTGTGGCTTTGAGGCTGCTATCCTATTTTATTTACATTCTTGCCCCATGTTCAGCCAGGAAATACTTGCTTGGAAGTTTTCTCTCCGATTGCTCCCGAGAGAGCAGACAGGGGCATGCATCAGGTCTTACAGATGGTGAGAATGAGTGTGTGTGTGTGTGTGTGTGTGTGTGTGTTTAAGTTGGGCTTTCTGGGAAATTTTCAGAGGATGAGAGCAGCTTATTATTCAGCCAGTATTTAATCAAAGACGATGCTTAATTCTGTGTCAGTGAGGCTTACCTTGTGTTAATGGCTCTGTGTGTGACTTGAGGAATGCTTGCAGGTCTGTCTTAGGTCTTGCCCTGATGGCCTCTGAGTGGATGAAGCCTCACACAAGTGCATAACCTTACCAATCTCTGGGGTTGTCTGGGATCCCAGGAGGGATCTTCTTTGTGATGTCTTTCCCTGGTTCTCTCTGCTAAACTTCAGGCTGCTCTGCCATTTTATATGTTGTTACCTAAAGCACCCTCTTACTCCTCCCCACCAAGATACCATTGTGTAGGAATGTGATTCTTTACATGATGTTTCAAATAAAGGCATTCCCCTAAGTAAGGATGCAGAGCTCTTTATCCTTAAGACCTGCCTCTCACCCTTGGCCACAATCGCTATGGACAGTGAACCCTGCTGTTCAAGTGCGTGTCAGATTCCGCTATTCTCAGTTTGCCCTTCCTGGAATGAAACCTTTGCCCTAGTAGGTACCTGCAGTTGTAGGGGGGTAGGGGGGGTGGTGTTCAGGGCTTCAGTAACCTCAGCCTGTCATGTGTCAGGAGATCGTTCACCCTATGAGTAGGGGCAGTGAGGGAGAAAGGAGTCTCCATTATTTCACTACGTCCTCTGGAATAGAGCTTCTGCAACACAAGACTGGGGAGGGGAGTGTCGTTCGAGAAACACCAGTAGTCTGCTCCTCCTAGGTTCAAACTGCACAGCCCCAAACTGGGAGCTAAGGGGAGAGGAAGCCCCTATCTTTTTGGCTGTGCCCACCAGTTTCCATAACACGAAGCAGAGGTGGGGAATGAGGGAAAAGGGCATGGATGTGGCTCAAAGGCCCCAGAGTCCCAGTGTTGTACTGAGATTTACTAGACTTCCGTGAACAAGTATGTCTCCATTTTCTGTGTGCTTTTAGGAAACTCTTCAGAAATTTTAAATAATTGTTCTGCATGATTTTCACCAGATAAATTATTTTTTGTTTGGTAGAGGTTCTGTAGAACTCCTCCCTCCTCCATTCTGGAAGCCCCACCCCTCCATCAGCTATTTCTAACACATAGTCCAGGAAAATTGTTCTGCTTAATTATTATCTTCTCTCAATATCTCATTTCCTCTGACCTCACCGAGGATATAAATAGCATGGTCATAAATTTGGTAGACACCCATTCCTTGAGGCTTCCTGTCTCGGCCATATTGCTCCCAACCTCTTTATTTCTGTTTTATCTATTATTTAACTTTTGGTTTCCCCAGTTCCTTCACATCTTTGTTAATCTTCTGTCCAGTTCTCTAAAATAGCCATAAGGGTAGTGTGATGACACACGCTTTCATTATTCACGACTGCAGCGATCATCACACACCCTGTCAGAGGAGCCCCATGTCGATTGTTCTTAAGATGAGCATCTTCCTCTGGTCCAGAGAGGTTACCACTGGGGTATCTCAAACCTACGAGGAGCAGCCATCAATAGCTTTTCAGTTAATTTGGCCATTAGATTGATAATCATTTATTAAACTGCTAAATTTCTTGTGAAAATAGACAATATTTTCAGTAATTTTTTTTGATAAAAGTTTTATGTCCAGTGTCTTTAACAGACATTTGCTGGTTATTCTTGTTTTAAATTTTTCCATCAGCTAGGAACGTCCTTAAGATTAGAATAAAATTAATATTAATAATAATGTTCTTAAAATAATTAACATTTGCAGCTGTTCGTCAGGTATTTTCTTCACAACTGCTCTGTGAAGTATACACTGTACCTTCTCTTTTCTGATGAGGAAATTGCAGTGAAATTCACTGATCAGTTTTGCATACTGGTGGCAGATGTCTGTCTGAAGCCTGTCCTCAAAGCCTGTACTCTTACCAACTGTATTCTCAAGTGATTGTTACTAAGGACCTGACTTTCAACACTCCAAGCATCTAAAAACTAGGTAATAGAAACCATGTGCCAAGGCACAGAGGGGTAGAAAACAGGCTGCGTGGTGGCCATCTGCTTGCAGACAGGGGCCCTTGAAGCCCACACAAGGCCTCGGGCTCCTGCCCGACAGGCCTTAGGAATTATCAACAGCCCGTGGAAGCCAACTCTTTTAGAAAATGTGCAACCATTAAACCCACAATAAGAAATTAATTGATTCAAAGATTTGTGCCACAACTCACCATGTCTTCTGCCCCTGCTATCCCTGCCCCTGTCCTCTTCACCTGGCTAACATGTGCTTTCTTCACATCTCACTTAGGGCTTCCTGCTTTCCTCTGTCATTTTTACCTGGCTGTACTCACCTTCACGGTTCTGGTCACATGACATTAGATTCTCTGTTTATTGTTTCCATGCCTCTCCTAAACAGTGAGTTCTGCTAGGACAATCCCTGAGGTTATCCTAGTGCGTTGTAGTTAATCAATACAAATTTGTTCAATAACACTGTGAACAAAAATATCCCTTCGCATTATTAACTGCTGAAGACATTTGTAGATTTCCTACAGTTTTTGTGTATCTGTGGAAACACTTGCAACCTGTTCTTTCTCCTTGTCTTGCCTTCTAATTATTTGTTTTTTACTTTTCACCACTTTTATAGCTTAGTAGTGAAGTTATTTGGCTTCCCTTTGTTAAGCCTACCTCTTTGCTTAAACATAATATACTTGTATAATGGAGATATTACTGATTCTCCTGACTATCCAGCTAGAATATGAACTTAGATTTTAATGACGAATATGTAATCTTTTCTCTCTTACATTAACCGCATAGCCCTTTGATTTTTTTAGAATATAATTCTGATAGCCTTTCTTTTGTCCTTCATTAATAAACACTCATCTTTTCACTCTCGTACACACATTTATTAATGGCAACAATGTGACAAGTGCTGTGTTGGTGATGCTGGGGATTGAATGGCACGTAGGATTGGCATACGTTCCCCAGGTTCTCACCGTCACAGGGAAACCATACATCACATACACACGGCAAGCTGTTAAGAGTGTTCTAAAGGATGTTCCTCAGTAAAACAAGTTGCTCTGTGACTGAACATTAAAATCTGTGCCTCTTGATCCCATGCATAGTACGTGCCAGGAAAAATATATGATTCTTGGCTCTGGGCAAATATGTCCTGAAAATATCACAACCTCAAGAAAGCAAAGTGAAAGGCATCTGGCTAGAATATTTGCTGAAAAGAAGCATGAAAAATAAATAAATAAACCCCCCTAAATTGACCTTACCAAATAAATACATGCCTTATGTTTCCTTTCATGAAAAAAAGAAAAAGGAAGCATGAGAAGAGTAGGTACTATGTTTTTGGAGACTGGAGAAGGGAGGCCTCTTTTATTATTTTTGCCATAAACTTTTATGTATCTCCCTTTTTAGAGGAACTCCATCTTCTTGACCCAATACCATACAGGACATTCTCAAAAGAGTAAAAATTATCTCTATGCTTTTGGCAAAAGCTGCATAAATCTATACTTCCTGCTTTAGAATTCTTCGTGTCACGATAAAGTGCTACACTCTTTGTTGTTTCTTTTCACCTGTGTTTTCATTAAGCTTTCAACCTAACTGTTACTCAACTCGGGCACATTCAGAACTGGTGCCAGCTCTTAGTTCAGCTCATTTCCCTGATAGCCAGCCCACTCCTCCATCTCGTCTGGGACCATCCACCGGAACTCCTGTAAAGAGGGTCTCCTGGGCTTACTTGCATGATTCCGAGTCAGCTTCTGCCCTGTGTTTGGGAAGTGTTAAAATCACTCTAAGCCATTTCTTCGATATACAGGGTGGGGCAAAGTAGATTTACAGTTGCTTATATAGAAAATAATATAATAATTAATAAATAATAACAAGAATAAACAGTTTTCATGTACTCACAACTGTAAACCTACTTTTACCACACCGTGTACACGGTAGTATTGAAGGCCTGTTCTCAACTGAAATTTCCAGGAAACATATGTAGAAAAGTTAAAAACAAAACAGAGTAGAATTAAGTTTGAATGTTAAAGGCAGACACTATCTTTTGATTGCTCTTGGTTTTTTCTTGGTTATCTATTTAGTGGTTTAAAATTATATGCAGTCTGGTTCTCAGAGATTAAGGCTCTGTTTTCTCCTTGTTATTATGGTTTTTGATGCACAAAACACACCTCAAGTTTGATTTTTCTTTTTTCTACGTTTAAAGCCATAGTCCTTTAGTTCTGCTCCATTTTCTGGCTGGATCCTAAAAGTGTCAAGAGTGTCTTTTCCAAGAAATAGGAATCCTCAACTTCTCTCACTTTCTTAAGAAATATTGTGTCTTCAGCATTGAGATTCTTATTTCTTTTGTAAAAGTAAATTCAGTTTTACTCCTATTAGAATAATAATTCCATAAGTTGTTTTTTGTTGTTAAAACCAAAATTAAAAGGCTGTTGAATGTCCCAGAACTATAAGTGTTTCTATCAGTGAACATTTAGCTGTATCCAGAAACTTCTAGCCTTAGAAAGTCTTCAGGTAGTATTTCACTTTGAGAAACTACTCTTTAATTCATATGTTGTGTTGCATTTTCTTCCTTCATTTGGAATAGGTTGAAACTGCCTTCCAGTGCTCTCATGGATTTATTGTAGAGAATGGCTGTAGACATCCTGGAACCTATAATATAAACAGGGGGATAATTTCACAGAGGGCTGTGGCTCACAGTTAGATTAAGTAGAAGCTACATCCCATGCAAAGTGTGCCTCGTAACAGAGAAGAAAACTATCCAAATGTATTTCAAGAAAACTACAAAAAGGTAGGCTAGAGCTTAAAATTTACTGTTTTTTTCCACATCATCCTCCAGTCTGCCTCAGCCTCATGTCACTGTGTGCTCAGGCTTTAACAGGGAAATAGCGAGCTCACCATACCACGTTCAGTTCCTACGTCTGTGGACGGGCACACCGCTGCTGTGTTTAACCTGAGTTCCAGGTGGCGAGAGGTTTAAAATGAGAATGAAGATACACCCTCAGGTCTGATGGAAGGGAGGATCCCTCATGCTTGAATCTCTACTGTGATCTATAAAAAATGCAGTTTATACTGCTAATCCCTAATTTTTCTTTTAAATGAAGCATAATAAGTACGAGCTATTTTTAAAGAAATATCGCACACCTTATTCACAGCCTGTTAAAAGAACCCATTGTCTTAAGTGTTCGGGAGTGCTGAGGGATAGTATTTCTTGCCTTGTGAAGCATGGATAATATACAGAATGCTGACTAAAACCCTGCCAATCTGGTGCCTCCAGATGGTTGGGCGATAGGAATTTATCAAATGGATTGCTACCTTTACTGAACACATCATACATTTGCTGGTCATTTCTCCCTTACAATATGCCTCGTTAAGGAAAGGTTTTAAAAATGCTTGGTAAAATTGTGCATAAGTTCATATCCAGGTGTCCAGAATAACGTGACTCTGTTTCCCTGTGAGTCTGATCTGCACTTGGGGATTTTATCAGACCCTTTAATATGCTAGTTCTCTGACTATTTGAGGCATTAACTAGTGCATGTATGTCCCTTTAGGAAAAGTTGGAGAATATTAAATTGATTTGGAAATATAAATTCATCTTCTCGTGCAGTGTCATTTAGTTAAAAATCTTTGATATGCTCTGCCCTAAATCAAGTACAGCTATAAATACACTTGGCTTATATATATATATATGGAATACAACAAGAGGTTTCGTTGACAAGTAGTTGAAGTGACTTTTGAAATTTGAAAGAAAGTAAATGCAGTGCAGCCACAGCACATAATTACATTACTCATTGTCCTACTACCCAATAATTAAGTGACATAACTGACAGTGACATAAATTAAAGTTTCTATTTATAGCTTAATATACATGTGCTCTCGTTCAGAAGGAGATGGATGAAAGTGAAACTGAACTTTGAAGGAATATTATGGCTATTAAGTGTCATCAGGGAATGTAGAAGAACTGACCATCACACGTCAAGCCGAACCATATGATGAAATTTCTTATAAATCTAGGTCCACGAGCATTGAATTCAATTTTCCAAAAACTTGACTCGGTTAACTAATGAGTACATTGGACCCCTAATGTCACCAATTATTTTCCTGGCACACTTAAGATGAGTAAATAATGTCTGTTTAAGAGAAACCAACAGGGAATTGTGAAACTTTGGGGGGTAAAAAACAGAGGGAAGCAATTGCCAAACCTAAGCTGATGGGATGAGTAGGAAGAGGGAGCTGCTAGAACAGAGGGGGCAAATTGTAAAGCAGGGCCGCTGGTGGGACAGGAGGCCTGTACGGAGGAGATGCACCCACTGTCACTCCGTGATTTAGGCAGAAGAGATGTGGGGGAATGAATACCCAAAACTATGTTTCTCTGTTGTTCTGATCCCCTGCTGTGCCTCCCGTTGACCACATGCAGCCTGAAGTCAGACAACAAGGAAATGTCACTCCCAAATGACGAAGAAGAGTGGGCGGGACCTGTGAAAAGTAGATTTTGTATTCAAAGTCTTCAGAGGAAGTCAACCCTAATCACAGGGTTTTTGTTTGTTTGTTTGTTTTAATGTGGTGATGGATGTTAACTAAACTTATTATAGTAACATCTCACATTATATATGTATAGAAAGCTACTATGCTGATGCCTGAAACTTACACTGTATGGACATCAATTGTATCTCAGCCAGACTGGAAAAGAATGAAAGAAACGTAGATTCGGTGTGGTAAAGGGAGAATACCACCCAGGCTCGGGGACTCTGCTGAATCGCAGTCTCAGATGTGGCTGCCGCGCCTCTTTCACGTGAGAGTCATGAAGGCAAATTTTGTCTGACTCGCTTATAATAATATATAATAATAATAATAAGCTGTCTAACAGCTTATTACTGTTTATAGACGTTCCATCTGCAGGCAAGCAAAAGTGGCCTCTGTTCCCCATGCCATGCATCCTGAAATCAAAGATAGGGTTACAGGGACAGCTGCAAAATATAGTCTTTACAGCCCACTCGCATGTCTATGCGGCAGTAGCTTTTCCATGAGGTGTCTCTTGCTTCATGATTTATAATAGCTCACTGAGCTGAGGCAAATGAGGCACTCACATCCAGTGTAAATTTAAGAGAGTAGCGAGATCTCAGTAATTAAGATAATTAATATCTTAATCCAGTACCTTAGAGCAATATTTTCAATTACCTTAACAATGCAAAACTTTGTAATGAACTAGATATCTCAAATTTGAATTAAGCGAAGCTCCAGCCGGCTCTCGAACAACGCCGCCTCACTTGCCTGGCCCCAGTCCTTGTCCAGTGACGTAAACATCTGCCTGTCTTCTTGTTTTCCCTAAACTGCATCATAATGGCAGAAGTTTTAAGGATGAAACCAAAAACAACTATAAAATAGGAAGGACTATGAGAAGAGTTGTCAAATAACTAGAAGACAGAGAGTGGATGGGATCAATTTTAAAGAAAAATCACATTAAACTGTAGCCTACTACACCAGCGGTAGAATTAATGAGCAGATTTCCAAGTAATAGAAAAGAGCATATAATGAAATCTTAATAAGAAAAAAACAAGTGATGGAAAGGGCCAGGGTAAATAAGTAGAACATACAATGCAGTCTAAACAAAAGAATAATTCAAGAAATAAAAACTTAATTTGATATATTCTAGGGGATATTGCAAAAATAAAAAGTAGAATGGAAAGTAGCAAAGAAAAGCATCTTAGGAATTAACACTGTAATTGCCCAAATTATTTAAAATATAACACATGAGTTAAGTAGATGCCGGCAACTAAATCATTTATCTGAAAGGTAAATTCAGTCCTATTACCAGACTCCAGATTTAAAGGCAAGGAGTACTTGTCAGTGTGATTCAAAAAGCTGCTGAATAAAACAACTTTGGCTAAAACCCAGGTGCTACATAAAATGAAGTCAGCACTTCTGGAAAGCTCTTTTGTAACCCTGTCTCAGAAACCTGACCTTCTTCCATCTTTGGCTTCCCCTCATGGCTTCCAAGCTGCATCGGCACCTGGCAGCCAGTAGATGCAGGGAAGTGAGAACAGGAGCTGGAATACTGGCTACTTATACCACCTTGCATCGAAAAGGATACACATAACTTTGTTACCTGTCCATTGTCCAGAACTCATCCATGTGGACCCAAACTGCTCCCATAAAAGGGATGCTGGGAGATGATGTTTTATTGTTCAGTGACTATAGAGTATTGTATCTGCCCCAGAAGGAGATGGGTAATTTGAGAGGGGGATTTAGAGGTATGCAGAAATAGTCAAGCAGTCCACACGCATCTAACAGGAACTCAGTATGGAGAGGAACAGCAACAACTGAGAATGACACAATGAATTAGAAGATGGCATTCTGAAGTGAAGAACCAATGATTTAATTGCTATATTGAGTGGAAAACAGGATTAATGAAGTATTGTCCAAATGTATACACATTGAAATTCCATAACCTCAGAGACAGAGGAAAAATTCTAAGAGCTCCCAAAATTCGCAAAGAAAAAAGTGTACAGACAAGCTTCCATTTTCCCAGCGACACTGGGTACAGAAGGAAATAAAAAGAAATTCTGAAGGGGAAAATGAACGTAGAATTCTATTCTCAGTCAACTGCGAGGGGAAAATAAAGATGTTTTATCCATGAAAGAGATTCTAACTTTCAATGTCAAAGTGCACTTTATATTGGCCACGGTGTAACTTTAGCAAAATTAAAAGTAATTTCACTTAGGAATGACATGAGCTCAACATTGACAATTGAGTTGATGCAGAATAGGAATTAAAGTGTAATCTAACACATTGGAATGCAAGTATAATTCATGCTGATAACTTCAAAAATTTATTGGATATAAGGCTTCATTCTCTTCTGCATGATATTAACTATACAGTTTCATTATTTAATTAATGAGATACATTTGAACATAGTATTATGAGGTCAACTCTTGTTTTCATTTTGAAAATTGAAATATAAACAAAGCATAAAGAAGTGAACGTTGCTTAAGAACAGATGTGCTATAACCCTTATCAATGTAAAATACAATATTTATAATAATTGGAAGGGGGAAGAGAGATAAAAGAAATAATGTCTTTGTTTCCTTCTCTTTTATAGCAAGAAATTAGTAGGTACTTTCAGTTTGATAAATTAAAAAATATGAATTAAAGTTTAATATTTAATCCTAGAAATGTCAACTTTTGCAAAAACACAAAGAATAGTAATGTAGTATATATTATTGGTAATGCAGAGCTGATTGGAGAAAGTGGGAAGATGGGAGGTAATTTTTGAACAAATGATGTTGGTGAAACTGGACAACCATACCTTCTAAAAATTGTTAGCAGGATTAACAAAACTTAACTATTATGATCTAGCATACAAAGTAGTTAAACAACATATGGCTAGTTAAATTATACATAGTAAGCTGAGATTATATTTCTTTTCAAGAGACCGATAACCATTCAGTTGTAAGAAGTCTATTAAGATATCACACCATTTTAATGGTTTAAAGAGGGGGGGAAAGCAATTACCTCCATAAATGGGGAAAAGGTATTTGATTAAATTCAGCATCCATTTGTGATGAAAACTCTTAATTAAGAAGGTAATAGTTACTATTTTAACATGATAAATGCAGGAGTACGCAAAAGGAGGTTTCCAATTGTTCGTATGGAAAAAGACATGCAGATTATGATTATTACAATAACTTTCTTAACACTATTTCACATACTCACAACTGTAAACCTGCTTTTGCCCACCCCGGTATGTATGTTAAGCTCAGATACATATTTCAAGCTGAGAATCAGCATCATGCTCGGGATCATGTAATGGAAGCATTCTCGTTAAATGCAGGACATGTCAAGTAAACCTTTTATCACCGTTGATACCGACAATCTTCTAGCAGTGCGTCCAATGCAAAGATACAAGAGAAAAATGCCAGCCCTGCTAGAATTGAAGCCATGAGGGTCACGGTTCATCTCTTATTCAGTACCTATTTGTCAAATTAATTATCGGAGTACATAAATTAAAAAGAAAAACCAAAGTTATCTATATCTGCAAATTACTATGCTCATTCATTTAAATACTCCAGAGAAGCAACTAACAGGCAATTAGGTCTAAGAGGAGAAATCAACATACTGGCTGTTACAAAGAGAGACATAGTTAACAAAAAACATTTAGAATTTATATAAAGTCTACTTTAAGATTCTCTTAAGGCAGATGAGGAGTGCTTAGATAAATGGTATAAAAGACCTAATTTGGAGCTAGAAGATATCCATAGTTTTAAAGTAGCATGTAACAATCAATTAATAGAGAAATTTTATTTTTAACTATTAAAACTGATTATAAACTAAATATTTAAAAAACAGACTAAGTAAAAATTTCCCAGAGCATGGTATATCCTATTAGGTAATAAAATATAAAGTTGCAGTTGAAAGAATTTGCTAATATTTCAGGAATACGATCTTTAAAACAAAAAAAGCACAGAAATAGACTCGAGTAAAGACAAAAACATAACATAAAATGGGACTTGCAATTCCCATGAATGAAAGAAATGCATTTATCAGCAAACTGAGGCACAGAACTGGGGAACAATGAAAGCCCATTTACCTTACTTCTTGCTCCGAAATAAAATCTTATAAACGAAGATTTACAAAAGTGTGAAAATGCTAAAAGAAAATGTGTTGAGGACTCAGAAGGTGTAACAAAGAGAGAAAGTAAAAGATGATTACATTGTTTTTTTAAATACAAGGCAATAAGCATGAAGCCAAAGACAAATGATAAAACGGGAATATAGGAGTTTTCAACACATGCACCTTACAAAGGGTTAATTCCAGCTTTATATTCATGATCATACATTTCCTTGACATAAAAAATATAAAAAACATTTTACAGAAAGTAATTTAAGTAAAGGAATTTTTATAAATTAAAAAAACGATTTGAATGTACTTACAATTCAACAAATGTATATTAAAATAATAATGAGACAGCACTTGTTACCAAAAAGGTTGGCAAAATACAAAATGTTGATTATACAAATGCTGGGAGGTGTGTGGACAAACAAACTTTTCATCCCATTTGGTGAGAATATGAATTTTCCTTGGAAATTGGCATTGTCTGTCAAAATTTAGAATACACACTCTCTTTGAAAATTTGCTTCTTGAGGTCTCTTAGAGTCCCTGTCCCGTGTAAAAGGCTGTATGTTATTTAGCACAAAGAATTTTTCGTGAAAACCACTGTAATATATCTTATCTTTTGATGCAAGAGTATGTACATTTAGATCTTTTTTCTTAACCAAACCAAGGCTGTCCTACAAAGCTCGTATTTCTTGAAGAGCTTTCAGGTGGGACCAGGGGAGGGGTTGGTAGGAAATTTGGCGTTTTCTGAGTGGAAATGACCTCAGAAAATTTGCTCTTAGCAGTAAAAACCATTCTCTGTGAAACGTTTAGGAGATAGAGGCTGTCCAGTACATTATACATACATTGCTTCTATTTCTTCTGTTTATTCATCAAAATAAATAATCCCGTGTGCATATTGAATGTAAGGAAATTTGCTTTTCCTGAATGAAGGAGAAAGTTTGGGCCCCACAGGGGAAGAGAGGTCTTAAGATACCACTGTGGTGTATTTCGTGTAAACATGGAGAGGGGGGAATTTTCATTCCTGCAATAGCTGGTGTCTATTTCTGAGCCTGGAGAGGTGAGCCAGGTGTATTACCTTATGGGAATCTCCAGGTCAATGCAATTAGTTTCACCCTGAGGGAAAAAAAAATTGCTTTCTTTAAATTTATATAACTTAACACCAGAATCTAGAAGTCAGCAGAAGTGAAATTCAAATTTATAGAAGTATTCTCTTAATCACCATGTGGTATAAAGGAAGATAGACTTAGAGGCTCCTTACATGAAAGCGAGACAGAAGATTTTCCTGCCCAAGTTTGCTCAATTCAGTGGAATATTTATGTGCAGGAGATTAGGTAATTCCTATTTATGAAAGTCTGGATACCAACCAGGGTACCTACAGCTACAAGGATCTGAAAATCCAGAAGACCTGGCGAGAAGCAATAGGAATTTTGTGGCCTCATGGAACGGAAATGGAGAGGCAGAGCAGGGCCAGCACTAGAGTGTAGGCTGGTTCAGTGAGGGCAGAGCCTCTGACCGGCCTCTCTGTGACTTTTCCCTAGGGGTGGAAAGATGGCTGCCAGCTAGCTACAAAGCATCACGCCCTAAAACAAGACGGGGAAACCTTAGATTCTTGTTTTTCCTTAAGGGTCAAGATAACTTCCCAGAATCCCTCATAATATTTGTGTTATGCCTCATTGACCAGGGTTGTGTTTCATGCTTCTCTCAAAATAACCACTGGCAAAGGTTCAGAAATCCCCACTGATAGCTCACTTTAATCAACATGCAATGCACGGAATTGAACAGAAGCCAACAAAACACATACAGCCAAGCCCTAACAACCAGTGTCTGCAAAACTATTATTAAGTTACACTTTTAAATGCAGAAGAGCAAGGAATGGCTCCTCAAATTTTTTTTCAAAAATGAGTTTCAAATTTTCCATTCACTTTTCATACAAGATCTTGTCCAAAAATTCCCAAAACTGATGCATTTCTTTCTTTATTGTGGTCTATTAACTTGTGTAAATATGCTATATCTTGTGTTTTATAATTAATTAGTTTTCTAATTCTGATTTCTTTGCCAATAGGACTAATATTGCTAGTATAGTCCCCAAATTAACCATGGTTCAATATAAAAGTAACTCACTCTCCTAGTTCAGATAACACCAGATCTGTCATTTAAGTAATTAATGAAATGTCGTTAATCAGCCTTTTCATGCACTCATTTTTCAAATGAAGTTTTAAATTCAGATGCTTCTACAGTCTCAGTTAATTTCAAAACCTCAGGAAAGAAGCAGCCCGGTAATTTTGGGGGAAAAAAATCTGTGGATTTATTTTATTTCTACTGATGGAAATATATTGGTTTTTAGAGGAAATGTCTTTGGTTTCAAATTATGTATATTGTGCAGCTTCTGTATGTATTTTCCAAGTGATTTAAATGAATTTGAATCAGCTCATTAGGTTCCAGACTGGTGCTAAACATAATGACTCATTCCTAAATTAATATTGTCTACTCTGAACTACTCCTGTCTAAATCACTTTAATCACGGGAAAGATTCATACTTTTCAAAAGGAAGGCCACATTCAAATGAATTCTGCAACAGTTCATTAGGTAATGATGTCATTTATGTTTCGTGGGTCAGCAAATGTGTTCTGCTTGGCTTTAAAAATGGACTGACTGTGAGCAGATAAACAGGTACTTTGTATGCATTTGACATTCATACATGCACAGAAGGGAGGCATTATGTTGGCATAAAATGTTTCAATTTGGGGCATTGCTACATCTCAGATTCAGCCTCATTTTTTTTTCTTTTCTTAGCTTAGCAGCTTTATTGGACACATGTTCCTGTCTTTCAGAAGCAGTTAATGTGTCAAATGCTTTGTCACATCTCACTGATGCCAAATCATTAAGAAGGAGGTTCTAACTGGACTCGAGCTTGGGCACAATGCAAAGTATGCTTTTAGAAAGAGCATCATATATGATGCTAACACTCTGAGGTATTAAAATAAAAACTCCTTCAAGAAGACTTTGGAAGCAGTAGACATAATCACAGTCTTATGAAATAGCAGACTTGCTCCTCCCACTGTCCCTTGAAATTAAAAAAAAAAAAAAAGCCAAACCGGGAATTGAATGTGCTTGCTATTAACATATTGATGAGTGATCATTGAAATCGACTTCTCCAGTGGTTACTGAATGTGTATCCAAGAATGAATGCCAGGTGGATTCCACAGGAATCACTGCGGGAAGAGCCCCCTGTGCTTCCCTTGGAGGTTCTCCTTCAGGGGATGCCCATTGGGACGCGTAATGTATCTTAGTTCACAGCACTGGGAGTTGGGTGAGAACTGGAATGGTGGTCCTATTAGTAGATTCACTAATTTACTTATTTATTAATTGATTCAAAAACATCTAGTATGTAAAATATCTACCTGTTTGTACACTGTGAGGTGGACAGGACAGTAGGATTTTTCAAATATTATATCTCATTTAATCTTTATAACAATTCTATGAAGTGAATACCTTTGATCCTATTTTATAGTTAGGGAATTTAGAGATATTAAATAATCTGCCTAACCCCATAGGATAAAAGTATGGGCAAAAATGGGATCCAAACCCAAGTCTGTCTGATATTCATCACTCTCATTCTCCTGTCTTGCACCAGCTCCCTCTTTTCCAAGGCTGGGGTAAGTAAGAGTGGATGACCCAGAAGGTACAGAAACCAATACTTGCACCTGAGGGGGCTCATCCAGTATTCCGATGTCTGTTGCTGTGTAACAAGTGATTCAAAAACATAATGACAGAAAACATCCATATTGTGCTAACTGCCTTTATGGGACTCGAATCTGGGTAGGCCACAGTTTTGGCAGGTGGTAGCTGCTCTCATTTCTGGGATCTCAAAGCTGGAAGACTCAAAGCCGTCCATGGAGTGGCTCAGGACTAGAGACTAGAGTCCTTTTGGAATTAGCGTCATTATACATTTGCTGAGTGATGCTAGCAATCCGCTTGGAGCCCCGCTGGAGTTCTCAGCTGTTACACCTATATGTTGCCTTTCCATGTGGCCTGGGGTTCCCTGAAGCGCAGTGGGTATGTTCCAGGAGTGGGCATTCCAAGATCAGGAAGAAGCTGAATCACCTTTTCATGACCTAGCGTCAGAGTTGTAGTAGCTTCACGTCCACTTGGGTCACAAGCCCGCCTAGATTCAACATGAGGGAACGTATACACACACTCTCAGTGGAAGGGAGCTAAAGTTGCGTGGGAGAGCATGAGGGGTGGGAGTATGGTTATGGCCCTCTTCAGTAAATGAAATCCGCCACACTCTTTGACTAAAATCATGTGAAGAATCCCCTTTAGAGCAGAGAGCATGAGAAGTAACCAAAGGCTACAGATGTCTCCACAGGCTTACTGATGCAATGTCCCAGTGAAACTCCTGAATGGAATTCTGAACAGCGTGTTTAAACGGCTGTGTAAGTGACCTGGTAGCTCTTTTTCATGTGATCCTTTCCTTTCCGTCAGGGGCTTTTTCTTTATTCTGTATACTCTTGTGCACAGAGCAAAGCATCTTGAGTCATCGCCGGTCTTCTTAGGCAGAAAAGTTGTCCCTTTTCTTTATACTAAATAGAAGAAAGTGTATGTATATATAACATTTAGAGGGGCCCAGGAAGTGATGTTCGTAGGTTTTCATAAAGCAAGTGCTTAGCAGAATTTAGTTTCTTGGGTTTTTAATACTTTGTGTTCTCACAAATGGCACTTGCATTTCACATAAAAACTGTTTATTAAATTTTTGCCAAGTTCACAGTCAGAACGAGATGTGAAACAAAGGACTGTTTGTCTAGAATGACTGCAGCGAAAGCAGGTTTTCCTCTTTGGGATGATTAAAATGGGGAAATATCTTTCCCACTCACAACACCCCCTAAGTTATCCAGTCTACGTTTTCCACTCTGCTGTGCAGAACAAGAGTGACAACACATAAAACACCAACAGGGGCGCTAGAGGTGATGTTAGTAAGTCATGTGACCGGTGAGAGGCAAGATCATACTTTTAAAAAGGAGTGTGCTAAGACGGCATAAATAGAAATATGGTATGTGCACATGTGTAAGAGAGAGAGAGAATAATCACCTAGAGGTAGTGAGAATTCTGCCAAAATGGAGTGGAAATATTAGTCTGAAGACTGCATTAATCATTCGCCTTCAGGTAATTGCTGCCTTGTGGGAAAATGACCCTATTGTTTCTTGGTGTAGTCAAAGTTTTAAAGGACCTACAAATGTAGATTTTTAGTAAAAAAGCATAACAAATTTTAAGTACTGGTAACGAATTCATTTTCTATACTGTACTCTAGCAGGAGAGGAGCGGCTTCCTCACATTCTGCTGTCCTGCAGTATTAGTGCTTTGAACAGGCTTCATTCGCCCTGCTCTCTCCTTTTCGGGAATGACTGCCCCGCTGCATTTGGGAGCCTTTGTGTGTGAATCGGTGTCTTGACCATGACAGGACTGACTGTATACGAGGTCTGTCCAGAAAAAGTCCAGCCTTGTTAGTATAAGGAGAACCGTTTGTGTGACATAGATGTAACCTGGCAGCCAAGGAGAGAGGACTGGCATGCGCATGTGTGAACAGTGATGACTTCACTGTACTAGGCAGTGGGGTGGTAGACGCTGTTGAGTGAGCATGTGTACTGTGTGGCCATGACATTCAAAATGACTGAGCGAGTAGAGCAACAAATCTGCAACAAATTTCACGTTAAGCTTGAACATTCCTCCACGGAAACTATTCGGATGATTCAGAAGGCCGCAGCTGTGTGCACCTGGGGATTGGCAGCTTCATCACGACAAGGCACCTGCACATGCCTCACGTGTCATGCAGACTGTTTTGGTGAAACATCAAATCACCCAGGTGACTCAGCTCCCCTACAGCCCAGATATGGTGCCCTGAAACTTCTGGCTTTTCCGAAAACTAAAATCACCTTTGAAAAGGAAGAGATTTCAGACCATTGATGAGATTCAAGAAAATACAACAGGATAGTTGATGGAGACTGAGAGAACTGTGTGAGGGCCCAGGGCCTGCTTTGAAGGGGACTGAGGCATCGTTGTCCTATGTACAATGTTTCTTGTATCTTCTTCCATAAATGTCTCTATTTTTCATAGTGCATGGCTAGATACCTTCTGGACAGACCTCATATTATTCAATCCTGTTTCATTGACAACCAACATAAAAATCTGGACCAAACACATTCCTAATAAAAGCATAAACAAAAAATGATATTAGAACATCATTTTAAAGTTAGATGACTTTGTACAGCTTAATCTAATTCTAAAAGGCCAAGGAATGACCTTCAAGCCTGAAATAGCCAGAGAGAACAAATCATATGAGGTCAACCTTCATTTCTTCATAGTCCCTGATGGCAACATAACATATAGTCAATAGGCCCACCTGGGTTGAAATAAATCACTTTATTCTAATTTTTAACTTCTGAAAAATAATGTATAAATACAACCTCATTGCAAAAGATTCAAACAAAAAGACATACATACTGATATATCAAAGTCTCCTTTCCCCAAACCCCGTTTTCAGAGACAATCATTGCGTACATTTAGAAGCCTGTGTTCTCACTTTTTTATATGCAATGCATGTATCATTCTTTTTCTATGTACTTAAGTGCATACATGTATATATCACATTTATACAATATCCAAATGAATTATTCTGTATATATTGTTCCGAAATCAACATTTTTTAAAACTTTTACATGGAAAATTGTTGAATATCTTTCCTTTCCTGTATTTATTCTTTTTCAAGATTGTACAGTATCTCATATGGCCATATATTTTAAAAACCATTTCCATATTGATGAGTATTTCAGCTGCTCTGAGTATCATTCTTACAAATAAAATTGCAATACCAAAGCTTAGATGTGCTGTTTAGGCACATGTGAACGTGTTTGTATGATACATTTCTAGATGTGTTTTGTTCATTAAAAGAAATGAATCCTTTAAAATATTGAATTCATTAAATACTGCATTTCAATTGCAAGCATCCCTTTTATATGCTTCACAAGTTAACATTTCACTATAACAAAATGAGGAATATTTGTTTCCTCTGATTCTTGCCAACTCAGACATTATCAATATTTATGATTTTTTACAGTTTTATTAATGAGAACTGATATCTGTTATCAATTTATGTTTCTCTGAATGCTAGCCATCTTAGGTATTGCTTCAATATTTATTGATCATTCGTATTCTTTCCTGCGAATTACCTGTTCATATTTGCATAATTAGCTATGGGCCCTTTTACTGATTTTTACAAGCTTTTTATACATTGTACATATTAATCTGTTATTTCTTAAATAAATTTAAAATATTTCTTCCTGCCTATATGTTTGTCTTTAATTTCCTTCTTTGTAGCCTAAGAGGGAGAAACTGAATGTCCATCTGTCTCTGCCTTGTACCAGCTGTTGACTTTGTGCCAGCTACTAAATCTCTCTGTGCCTTAATTTCCTCAATGAAGAGTGTAATAATCATAATACTTGGGACTTTTGATTGTTGACCGGTTACAATGTACCCGTCAATCAGGCAGCATTGTGTCTGGCACATATTAAGCAGTCAGTAAATATTAACCACTTTAATTTCTGTTAACCATACTTAGTAATAAGTAATAACTCTTTGATTGGTGGATTCGCATCTCATCTTCATTATGATTTTTCTGCTGATGTTGGTAAAGGAGCCTGACTTACAGTTGTGTTCTCTGCTGAGTTTTATGAGTGTTGATAGTCTCACAGAATCAGCTGGGAGAGGCAGCATGGTTTATCTTTGTTCTGGTTCTCTTCAAGAGGGAGGCAGGGATTGATTTTTGAAGGTGACTCAGTTGGTTCCAGAAGTTCTTGATTCCAGTGTCTACTTCATAAACAATCCACTAAGCATATTCATAGCTCCAATCAGGCTTTTCCAATCAGTGCAAGTGACAAAGGACCAGGGGTCTGAAAGATGATGCAAGTAAGTGAAAGCTGTCATAACTGCCCTTCATTCGTTAATGTAAAAATATTTCTCCTCAGTAACGTACAGAACTTGTCCAATATAAGGTTCTTGATGAGGTCAGAATTTATTGCTGAAGTCCCACAAATTGTTTTCCTATCATTTGTCACCCACACAGCCATCCAAACTGTTGGAAAGGAAAATGAATATAGACATGCAGCATTATTTTGCCACAATAAAAATCCAAGAGATTTAAATGTTAAATTAAGTTCTGCAGTGTATTCTTATTCTGAAAATGAGAGTGTTTATCAAATCTATTGAATACGAGGGCAACTCAAAGAAAGACACTAACAAAATGGTCAAGCCAGGCAAAAGTAAAACCATCAAATGGAGACACTGAAAGGAGAATGTGGCAGTAAAAGCTGATTGACTAATACTTCTTGATTAATGACATTTATGATAGTGGTAGAAGAAAGAAGTAAAAGTAAGGGAATTTGCAGTAAAAGACAGTGGAGGCAACAATATGGAAAATGGAAATGAGGAGACTGAAGAAGGATCAAAAAATCAGGACAAATTAAGACAAAGGAGATCACTCATAAAATCTCAATGCCTTTATCTTTTAAAATTTCTCACCAGTCATTCATACAAACAGATAGCCTTTTTTTTTCATTTTATGTTTTTTTTTCTTTTATACAATTAGACCACTCCTTGAGGTCTTCATTCTTTCTTATTAATGCCGTTACAGTACTTGAAACATATTTGGGAGGTCAAGATCTGAAACTGAATATAGTGGAAAAATAATGCTTACAAGTTTATCTTCCAATTTTTTGCCTGAGGTTTTATATTTCAAAACAAGAACTCCATATAGAATCAGCACTCCATAACGTTCTGCTAACAAGGGAAAAGGAAAAATCTTGTTCTTTCCTTCTCTTTGCAGAAGCTCTAGGGCCCTAGACTATTACATGTGACAATACAAAATCACACCTGTTATCATTTCTCTTTATTTGAAAGTCTCAGAGTTTGCATCGTTTTTGTCTGAATAGGGACAGCAGCATTTATCAATCCAGTTGTCTGTTTTCCAGGAGTTAAAAGATAACACATAATAAAACTTGGATAAAAACAGCTGAGTGAGTTAAATCACGTGTTGACAAGCTGGCTTCCTGAGGAATGAATGTTTAGTTGTGACAACTTTGTAGTTTATGTGTTAAAAAGGAAGGCATAAGTTCACATACTGGATAGGTACTCAAAAATAATTATGACGTGATTATCTCCTAATAAAATGGTAAATTTTGATTATCATTCTCAATAAAATTTAAGTGATTTTTATTTAAATTTTAAAAATTAATTTGTTGAGAGGAAATAAAAATATATTGTTTTAAACTCTTAAGAGTTCAAGTTACGTTGTGCTAAAAAGAATATGTTTGCTTTCAATTTTGGGCACCTCACTTCCAGGTAAATTATTGTAAATTTTGCAAGGTTCAAGATGGAAAATTTGGAAGGATGAAAGAAAATACAAAATTTGGATATATTATAATGCTCATAAAAGACATGGAGAACTGTAAGAAAAATGAGGGTGAGTGGAATAAAACTCCAGAGGAGAGAGAATCATTTGGATGTGAACTGAATTCCCCAGCAGCTTTTGCTCTGGTGGCATTTACTAATTTTGAGAGGAGGTTGGAGATTGAGAACTAGGGCTCATCCAGGCAGACAGATCCTCCTAGAGAAAAAGAAATAGCAGATCTTTCATCAGTCATACAGAGCTGGAGCGAGAGAGGTGGAGAATGCAGAGACCTCCTATCCTGTGGCTCACTCACTCCTAAAATTTCTGATTCCTGAAGCTGTACAGAGGACTAAAGAAATGGGCCTAAAAATACCAAATGGCAAGAAGTGTCCTGGTGTCTATGTATTTAAGAAAAAAAAATCTTCCATGAAGAATGTGCCAGCTAGAGGGTATATCCAGGCTTGGCTTTGGAAGAAAAACTCATGCCTTAGAAAGAGAGGCAGCTATAGATCCTCTTATCAAATTTGTAACCTAAATCTGATTGAGGGCATCGGCCCCACATTCTCTCTGCCTAACGGAGAACAGGACTAAGACTCTGGTTGAATATTGTGTAATCTGGAGACTCCATGGTTCTCGTGAAGCTATCAGAACACTACCCTTGAAAAATGTCAACACTATATGACTAATAATCAATGATTAAAAAAATAGACAATAGAACAGGACCCATGGATATTGGAATTAGCAGAAGAGGATTTTAAAATAATTATGATAAACGTGTTCATGAAATATACAAAAAGTTGGAAGAAAGAGATGAAAGGGTGGAAAGTTTCTTCCAACAATTGGAATCTATCAAAAACAAATTAAATGGACATTTTTTAACTATAAGATAAATATCTGAACCTAAGAACTTCAGTGAATGTATTTAACAGTAGATTGGGTACAGCAGGATTAGTACATAGAAAAAGCGATAAATGAAAAAGGCAGAACTGATGCACAGAGAGAAAAAGACAGGGGAACACGGTGAGAGACAAGTCAAGTACACAGAGTAAGTCTAATTGTTGCATAAATGGAGGTTCATGGGGTGAGAAGAGAGAGAATGTGGCAGTAGATATAGTTGAAGAGATAATGCTGAAAATTTTCCACATCGATAAACGACATCAATGCAGATTCAAAATCTGTTGAACAAGCAATATGTATCTAAGTCACCCTGTAGGAAACCAACGGCAAAGAGAAAAGCTTAAAAGCAGCCAAATAAGACAAGTACATTATTTTTAAAGAAGCAGAAAGACTGAAACTTACCTTTAAAATAATGGAAGCCAGAAAATGATAAAATGACAAGTTTAAAGTACTAAAGTAATATAACTAGAATTCAATATTAGTGGGAAAAATTATCTTTCACAAATAAAAATGAAAAAATTTGTTTGCAGAGAAAGAAAAACTGTTATTTCATGTCTTATAATGAATGTATTAGAAAGGAGGCTAAGTATGCATTTATCTCAAGGCATTAGAGAAATACAGTAATTAAAATTTCAAACATATGTAGACAACTTGTGAAAATCTTAATTAAATTCATAAATACCCACAGACACTGATCAATATAAAAAAAAGGAGGGGGGGGAATCAAGTTGCCAGTACTTAAAACTCAAAATAAGTCATCGTTACGAGCATTCAGACATCATAAAGTATTGATGTTGCAAACAACTTAATGCCAATTAATTCATAAAATTATATGAAATGGAGATCTTTTTCTGAAAAAATCAATTACTTCAGTTAACAGCAGAAATTGAAAATCTTAATAACCTCCTATCTATTAAAAAACTTGAATCTGTTATTAGAAACATTCCCAAAAAAGAATACCCCACATCCATATGGCCTCAAGAGTGAGTTACTACGAATATTCCAGGAAGAAATAAAACCAATATTAAACAAAATCACCCAGAGAGTATGAAGAAAAGAGAACACTTCCCGACTCTTTTAGGAGACCCAGGGAAACCCAACACTGAAACTTCACAAAGACATCAAAGGGAGGGAAACTTACAGACAAATTTCTCGCAGTCACAGAAATGCCGCGCTCCTAAACCCAATCCTAGAAAATCAGATCCAGCGACATATAAATAGGATAATATATCACGAAACGCGTGGTTTATTCCAGGAATATAAGGTCGGTTTAACATTTGGAAAAATGCATACATATGTTCACCAAAAGATGTGCACATGAATATTCATAGCGGCAGTATTCATAACGGCAACCTGGAAACTACCCAAAGGCCTATCAACAGTTGACTGGATAAATAAATGGCGGTATATGCACATAAGGCGACACTCTCCAGCAATGAGAATGCACTGACTGCGGCCACTCACAAATACAGCGCTGAGGGAAACAATCCAGAAAGAAAAAAGTACCCATTTAAGATGCAGTTTTCGTCGAGGAAAAATCGGCAAAGGAATCCATGATGTGCAAAGTGTGGAGAATGGCTCCCGGGTTGGAGGAAAGGTCATGATCGGAAGGAGGCCCGAGGGGAGCTTCCGTGAGTTGCTACATTGTGTTACATTTTAAAAGACCTATTAAGCTGCACACTTACGCTACGTGCACCTTTCCGTTTGGATAGTCACTTCTGTAGCAAATTAAGGAGTTAAGTGTGTTGTAAATGGGAAAGTTACCTCACTTCACTGTATGGTCAGAAAAAAAAAAAGAAAAGATAAGAAAAAGGGACTTCGTCCCCTCCACTACCCCATTGTGCCACCTGTCATGTCATTTTAGTGCCAGTCCTCACAGTAACAAGAGGTATGTGCTGGGGTTGTGGTATTTAAAGTATTGGGACTGCTCATGACTCATTTACCTTAGGACCACCCCGCCTTTCACAAATGATTATAGGTTTGCACTTTCCGCGGGTAGAATTATTCACTGCAGGATGAAGCACAAACCATCCATTGATCAAAAGCAAGAAAATCAAAGATATGGCTGGGGGAAAAAATCCTCTTGAACAAATCCATTAGAAATGTAGTTTAACTTTGAACAGCATCATTTATAGAATCAATCTTTTAATTTTCTCTTTTGGCAGCTTTTCAAAGTTTTCAAAATACAGCTAGTTCTGCAACATAATCCCACAGCTGTGGCGCTGAGTTAATTTTCTAAGTCCTTAGGAAGAGAGTCAATCTGCATAACCGGTGTCTGAAACAATGGTCTGTTTCCCCTGTTAAATATCTACTTTAGAAGGAGCGTTCTTTGATCTGTGACTTATGAGGAAAAAGATAGTGACGCCAACTACATTCCAGTCGAATCAATCCTTAGTTAAGAGCATATACATACAGCGTGCTGAGTCCGTCCGCTAGAAATGTGGTAGTTAATGTGATAGTAGTGGCTACTAATTTGTAAATAAATCAGTAAAGGCAGAGGGTGAGGGAGTGGACCCAACTAAGAAGAACATGAATAGGCATTTCTCAGATACTTGAAAGTAAAAATCACTTCTCTTAAAAAAGAAACAGCATTTTGTAAAGTATTGCGTTTTCATGGAAATGTAAAATGGAGACCGATAAAGTCGGCAGTGTTCAGTGAGTTGTCAGAACTCTGAGTTTGGTGTCTCACCTGTAAGCAGTGGGTCTTCAAGCACAGGTTTTGGGGGCTAAACCATGACTGCATTTGCCTTTCAGTGAGCGAACTCAGGCAGTAGATTGTGAAACAGGGCTGAGGTGGCGAGGAGCTGGTCAAGAAGCATAAAGGCCCCGTCTGGTAAAACATGGAGTAAAATTCGGATGCCCCGTGCCCGTTGCATTCTCTTTTGCGTGTGTGTGTCTGTTACTTCAATTTGCCCTACTGGTTAACAAATTATGGAGCCGTAGTTTCTGATAAGGGAGTAAAACTATCTGGAAATCCTTCCAGAATAGTTGTAATATTCTTAATTTAAAAAACTCAGTCACCTGTGCTTTTGATATGCTACGTGAATGTTTACGTGAGACTTCTGTACTCAGCTGTAGACCCTTACAGGTGAGCTTTCCTAAGTATCCTAACATATTGACCCCTCGTGGTTTATTTTATAATTATGAAAGCCACACGTATATGTTGGAAAGAACGAACCATTACTCTCTTGGCTCAGCCCCACTGGACAAGAAAGATAATCTTTTATAATATGTAACATCAAAGCTTTAGACCACCTTTCTAGCCATATTAATGCATGGATATAACATCAGTGAATGCAAACAATAGAAACTTGCTGCACTCTAAGATGGAACAAATACAAGTTGAGCTTTTATCTCGGGCCTTGACTTCAGAGCCCAGCACAGGGCTGGCCACGTGGGAGACAGCCAGCCCACACTTACTGCACTGACGGGTTAGCCGACGTGCAACTGTAACATAGCAGGAGACTTTTACTTTGTCACACTAACTAGAAAAACTCTAGTGGCCTGGATTTCTTTCATCAATTAGCCAAAAGCTAGTTCTGTTCTAATGTTTGTGTCATTGTTTGCTCCCTGAACTTAAGTTAGGGATGGTCATTCATTTGCTAATCCTCATGGGGAGCAGTTTTGTCACAGTGAAGTAGAATATCTATATAAGATTATGAAAATCAGAATTTCATATCTGAGGCTGTGTAAGATTTGAGTTAGGTCACTGGCTCTGGTGACCCTTAGGTTTGCCATTTAAATCTGACGTTCCTACCTGTGATCTCCTTTTTACCTAGGGATTTCTGTGAAGGACAATGTGGTTGTTAAAAAGATCTTTTTAAGCTCTGGCTGGTGTGGCTCAGTGGATTGAGCAAGGGCTGCAAACCAAAGGGTCGTTGGTTCGATTCCCAATCAGGGTACATCCCTGGGGTGCGGGCCAGGTCCCCAGCAGGGAATGTGCAAGAGGCAACCACACATTGATGTTTCTCTCCCTCTCTTTCTTCTTCCCTTCGCCTCTTTCTAAAAATAAATAAATAAAATCTTTTAATAAAAAAGACCTTTTAAGATTCTTTGAGGAAGTGATGTGACATGAAATCCTATTGTGTTCTTACATCAGAGAGTCAAGTGGAAGATTCTTGTTCAAGAAATTATCAGCAGAACACTCAGGAAGATTCAAAGAGCCAACATCTAAGAATATGGGGGATGCACACTTTCCCCTTACTTTTCATACTTACTCTTGGGTAGGCAGCAGTAGTTAAAAAAAAAAAAAAAGCTCAAACAAGAAAATCTCCTTTAAAAATTGTTGCTTTTGCAGAATGAGTTTTATCTAGATCATTGCAGAGAGTTGTGTTTTGGTAATGATAAACTAATATTAAACACTAAAGACTGATGTCTTTCTTTAATTTTTTTGCTATGATTTTTCTCAAAATCTTCTTTACAAAGAGACTCCTTTAAAACCACTCTTGAGATATTAGTTTAATTGCATCAAATAATTGAACTGTTTTGCATACACAAATAGCGTTTCGTCATTTGGCTGTGTTGTGGCTTCTATCCTCTGTTGAATAAAAATCCATTATAAATCTAACTGAAACAGAGATTAGATGAATTAGTGTTAGTTCCAAATGTTAAAATCAAGCCACTATTAATATTTTCTAGGTCAAATATGATAGGCCTACTAAATATTCATTACTTTTCAGATGTCTCATATATCTAGAAATTCACTGCACCATTTCCCTTTTCTCCACATCAGACCACTGTATCCAGTTATGTTTACTATCACCAACAATGGAGTTTAGGTCGGATGCCTACTCCTTCCGCCACTTTGCAGGATCGGCTATTGAGTTCCCCTTGTAAAACGTAAGGAAATTGAAAGTATAGGAAGAAAGAAAGGAGTAAAATTTGCCCCAGCCATTAACATGCTGTGTAGTTGGGTTATATTATAGAATTGCTGCCTGTCCACGCATTTTCTTGAGCTAAAACTTGCCAAAGGATGTAGGACACTGCCACCAGAGCTTTCATCTGCCATCGACAAAAGGGGTCTGCAGGTGGAAAGATGGCAGCATCTAGAAACCAGCTGATAATGTGTTTTTGGACTTCAGATAAGCTGCTTATTTTGAAAAGCTGCTGCCAATAAATCTTCCCACCCCCAAGCTGTCAGGAGCATTTTGCAATCATGCTTAAAGTAGTCCATTTATGGACCTGTCTGCCTGGGTGCTTGGACAATGTCAGAGGCCTCTGTGTAACTTGAGTAGGAGATCCGGATAACAGCCCTGCTTTGCTAAGTGTTAAGTAACATTAGTGGTTAGGGAATTGGGGGTGGTGGTGAGAAAATAGGAAGGAGGGAAGGAAGGAAGGAAGGAAAGGATGGAGGGAGGGAGGGACAGAAAGCGGGAGGAAGGAAGGAAGGAAGGAGGGAAGGAAGGAAGGGAGAGGTGGTGGAAAGGAGAGAGGGGGAGGTGGTGGGGAGGAAGGGAGGGAAACATTGCATGACTGTGTATAAGACTTTCTTGGCTAAATAAATACAAATTATCATTCCAAAGCAGTGTTAGCCAATGGAAATAAATGCAAACAATGTTTGTCATTAAAAATTTTCTGGTAGTCACATTTTTAAAAAAGTAAAGCAAAATGAATACAACTTTAATAATATATTTTAGTTAGCCCAAAAGTTGTTTCAACATGTAACCAATAACAAAACAATTCATGAGACATTGAGTATGTTTTGTGTTGTGTCTGTGATATTGTGCATATGTTTTGTGCTGTGTCTGCGTCAGGTGTATATTTTACCAGAGTGTCTCAACTCAGGCTGATCACATTTCAAGTGCTTAACTGCCACTTGTGGCCAGTGTCTAGGACAATGGATTCTGCAGCTCTAGCACTCCTAAGATCAGGCTAAAGCTAGTCGCCAGCTGAGACCACACCACTGCATAGCTTCTATACACTCTTATCTTGCTTTTCTCTCATTTCCTCCAGATACATCACTTGTACAAAACTCCACATCTCAGGCTGCTTCTAGGGACATTGACCTAAACCAATGCTTAATGAAAATTAGTACTTCTTACTTCATGATGAATTAGACAGATTTCTTCTCAGTGCTACCTCATCCTTGCCAAACCTCCTGTCTCCTTGTTACTCAGTGTCCACTCATCTCTTTCCCTTGGCCACTTGCATTGGAGAATATATATTCTGTAGGAACTTCCATAGTCAGCAGCAGCAGCCTCTTTGTATCCATTGAAAATGAGATACTTAATCACTTGGCAAGGTAGCAAACAATAACAACTCCAGATTTGGACTGTGTTTTCCAAATTAGACTAACCCATTGCATGTGCAAGGTGTTTACAAACACTTCTACCTCTGGAGTGGGATTTGTCTGTTCTTAATTTCCCAAAATGCAACCCTAGGATCAAGGAGAATGTTCAGTGTAAGCGATAAATGTACTTAGGTAAAATGTCAAAACAAAAATCCTTTTTGAAAAGCCAAGTGTCAAAAGAGAGAAGGAGATTTTGACAATTCCCTATGAGATGTATTTGAATACATCCCCCTAGTTTATTCTTTTTTAATATTACTCACATTCCATTAAGAGAGAAAACAAGCATTTGGATTCTCTCAACATTTGAGAGCAAAATAAAAGACCTTTACAAATGTTTCCTTTTTATGAAGCCCAAGCATAGTGAAAGATAAATGGTCTGTCTGTTAAATAGCTGTGCAATTTTATTTTATTGTGCTCCTTTTTTTGGCCTGTATTTTGTTTGTTTATTTTTTAGGTCTAATCAGGGACAAACTGGAAAATTGCAAACTTACTTACTATTAAATTGGTGGGGATATTAATGACATTTCAGATCAGTTCACTTGAAAGCAAAGTCAAAAGTAGAAAGAAAGGAAACTCAACAATCTATGATTTAAACTCCAAATAGTTCTGTAGTTTGTTCTAATTCATTCTAATTCATGGTGATCTCAAAGGTGCTTTTTCTAAATAGTTCCTCAGACTTACTCATAAAGGGAGGAAGGAAAAGCGATGAATGCAAATTTTGTGTGTTTGTTTTATCAGTGAAGATAATCAATTAGAATAGAGGATAAGGAATACACAATGAAAAACATAAGTAAACTATGCTGAAGTAAACCAAGCTGAGTGAGAGGTAAGATGCCATTATAGATGACTGCCTTAATCCACCCGGACTGCTGTAACCAAACACCAAAGTCTGAGCGGCTTGTAAGCAACAGAAATGTATGCGTCACGGTCTGGAGGCTGGGAAGTCCAAGACCGAGGCGCCAACAGATTGTGTGTCTGCTTACGGTCCACTTCCTGCCTCATAGACAAGCAGCGGTCTTCTCCCTGTGTCCTCACATAGTGAAAGGGACAAGAAGGGGTCTCCGTTGTAAGGATGCTAATCCCATTCATAAGGGCTCCACTCTCATGACTGATCGGCTCCCAAAGATCCCACCTCCTACCACCATCACATTGGAGATTAGGTTTCAACATAAGGATTTTGGGGGGGTGGGAAGGGAGTAGGGAACACAAATTTTCAGCCTATAGCAAGAAATATAAAACTTAGAAATTGGAGTTATAGTCATAACATGTGACCTTGGATAAAATATTGAATCTCTTAGAGCTACAGTTTTCAACTTTAAATGGGATGATTGGACTAAATTATTATGAAGCTCCCCATCAGTACGATGGTTCTGTGATCCCAAGCCAGCGTGTATAAATGTGCTCCATATTGTACTGCTCCCTTCGCCCTGATTGGAGATGTATTCCTGGGTCCGTAGGTATGAATTGATGACAGATAAATCCAAGTTTAAATTCCACACCTACCACTTAACTATATGACCTTGAGCAAATTACTGGCTCATATGAAAAACAGAGGTAATAATAACTACTTCCCAGAGTTTTGTTGGTGTCCTTGAACAATGTCTGGAACAAAATAGACTTGAACAAAAAAAAATCTTCCTTTTCTTTTCAGTTACTGGGAGGCCATTTTTCTGACACATCTCTCCTGTATGTGAGAAAAATAGTTCTCCGCAGGAAACTGGCTTCTTCCTTAGCCTGTGCAAAGCAGTATGGGTAGAAGAGGGGAAAGTGGGCCTCAATCCACTCCTGGGAAAAGACTTCTGATGCTCCAGGGGAAGCCAGGCCTCATAAAAGATCTCCCCAGAAAGCCAAAGGCACCCAAGGGGACCAGATGGCTGTTTAGGTAAATAAGCAGAGAAATACAAAGAAATGTTTCTTAAGACTCAACACACGACGAAAGAGATCAGAGAAACAATGCAGAACACTGCAGGGGAAGGAGAGGAGAGAGAGGGAGAGCTGACTTATGGATCTGTCCGACTCGACAGCGGGAAGGTTGGCAGCTTGTTCTTGTGGGGCCAGGACACAAGTGACTTTCAGCAAGGTTGGCGTTTTGATCCATTGGCAAAGAAAAGATCTGGGACTTTTCCACATCCAAATTGCAAAAAGAAAAACTGCTTTGTATTCCTTGTAATGTGAAATAAACCCACTGGCACTGTAGTCCATCTTTCTTACACCTTTTTTAGTGAATAATAAACATACTAAGTTATGATAGTTACATTCTTGCATGATTTGTCTGAATAAATGAAGCTATTTCTTATGTCAAATTATCATTGTGTCTAATATTTCCTGTTTAATGTGTCCAGGAACATAATTTTTGATGTGAGCAATTTGCATATGCATATTGTCTCATTATCTTAATATGATACTGTTTGGGAAGACTGATTCTTAAATACATAATGAGAATGCAATTACCCTGATGAGGTCTGGCTTAAATTATCAGAAAACTTCTTAAATGTGTTTATATTCTGGTTTGTATAAATTAATCATTAAAATAAGAATTAAGGATTTAGCAGAAAGGTTACATGGCTTTTTAAGTAGGGCTTTTTTCCCCTCCTTTACACATACGTATCGAGTATTCTCTATTAACTGTATGTTATGTCAAGGCCACTAATACACTGTTAGAGAAGAGAAAGTAAAGCAAGAGAAACCTGATATTTAGGAGAATTACTTCAAGGCTGAAAGTGTGGAACATTTAATTTGTTTTTAAGAAAACAGGTTTTTACTAAGCATGTAAATATTAAATATAATGTTATTATTTTCAGTGAAATTTATTTAGCATTAGACACTCCATTTTAAATATGAGTCTTAGCTTAGATGTTTCATATGTACTATAAACTGCTCGAGGAATAATAACCAGTGAGGACTAAAGAAACAGACACCATCCATTATCCTATATAGTCATTCATTCATGTGTTCCTTCATCCCAGAACACATGTACCGACCACATGCTATGTGCCAGGCATAGAGCCAGAAGCCAGGAGCACGGCGATCGAGATGACCCGGCCTGTGCCCTCCAGGAACCCCCAGCCTGGCAGGACAGGTAGATAAATAAGCAATTACCACTGGCTTCTGTCTGGCTCCAAGCTGACGAGCAGGCCCCCTGCTGCAAGCCCCAGTGCACTACTGGGCATAATGAATGTCTCCTGCTCCTCCTACCAAGTACACAAAGGTATTTCTGTTTTAAAACCTTCTTATATGCAGAAATCCACGAGCCTGCTGCACTCTCATTGAGATTTGTGTCCTGTGCGACTTGTGTCCTCACCTGAGCTGCTCCTATTCTACAAAAATATGAAATGAATTCAAGGTGTGAGAAGAAGGGAAGGTGCCGGGAGGGGAGGAGGGAGAATCGTTCTCCTATTGCGTAGTTGGAATGTGCAGAGCTTGGGTCAGAAATATCTAGAATTTAAGTCCCTGTCATCAATTTCTAGTTGTGCGACTTGGAAGAAAAAGCGTTGAAGCTTTCAGAGACTCGTGTCCTTATTCATAGTATGAGGAGGAAGATAACCATGCCTCCCTAGTGTGGCTATAAGCACTGGAAAGATACTGTGTGCGTGAATACTGGCAGAGGATATGATATTGCGACCCAATAGAGCACAGTTCAGCGTATGCATCAGCAGTTGTCCGCTTAGATCATGGAATCCAGTTAGAATCCCCATCGCCCTCTCTTGAAGAAACCGTCTGGACCTCTCCTTCTGTCCAAATCCCACTGGAATTCCAAACCCAGCCTTAGCTCTATTCCCTCATGGAAAATGCCTTTTCATGCCCCAGCCAGCCCTCCGGAGCTCCATTTCTCTGAGCACATCTGAGAACCCTATTCCTCAGCAGCACATCCTTTGTAAGATGAATAAATCCATGCCCAGGGAGTTAAAAGCGATGCGCTTAACAGAAAGAAGAAAACAACAAGAACTAGACTCCTGACATCATTTGCTAACAGAATGATGTCATTAGCCCTTTTGAGTCTTGGTTCTTCCATCTGTAAAATGGGTTAAACCACCTGTGAGTATTCAATGAGCAACTGAACATCTAGCACAGAATTCAGCCCATGGTGTGAATTCGACAAATTCTAGTTTGCTTTCTGTCTTAGTTTCCTAGGGCTACAGTAACAAATTACTACAAATTGTATGGCTTAAAAGGGGGAGGGAACATTTAGTTTCTCGCAGTTCAGAAGGCCGGCCATCCAAAATCAAGGTGTCCACAGACTTGGTTCTTTCTAGAGGTTCTGAGGGAGAATTCACTCCCTGCTTCTGTCCTGTTTTCTGGTAATTGCAAGCAAGCCTCGACACTTCTTGGCTTGCAGATGCATCCCTCCAGCCTCGATGTCTGTCTTCCCGTGGTCTTCTCACTTGTGAGTCTCCTCTGTGTCTCTGTGTCCATATCTCTCTTTTCTCTCATAGAGATACCGGCGATTGGACTGGGGGTCCTAATCTAGTATGACTGCTTTTTAACTTAACTAGTTATGTCTGCCTTGTTCCCACATAAGGTCAGATTGTGAGGTTCCCAGTGGAAATGAATTGGGGAAGGGAACTCTGTTCAACTCATTAGGTACTTCATTCTATTTTTCTGTAGCCTGTATTGCCTTCTGTAATGTTGAACATGCAATAAGTGTTCAACAGGTGGTATTTGGTTGTTAATGAGCCTGGGCTTTTCTAAGAAAATCCTTGGCCCCGTGGCTAAAGGCCATCTCTAAAGCCTCAAATGCACTGTTTGAAAAATTGACGCTGTTGTTCACAATTAAGAAAAAAAAAAACTATTAGCACAGCAAGACTGAAAGTGTATTTTAAAAGCCATACCCCAGTTGCTGTTAATGATGACTAAGTAATAGTATAAATGTGAGCCAGGAATGTGTTCTGCTTAAAGCATGCACCAAAGCCAGAGTTTTTCTTGTAATATGGGAATGTGTCTAAAAGCTAGACTTGCATCCACCTACAGCAAGAGTAATTTTTCAAATGAATTACATTCTTTTACTCACATCTTAATACTTGCATTTCATTGACAGTGTGTGTGTGTCCATTGCCCAGTGTCAGTCTTTTCCAAAGCTGGGAGTTCTGAACTGAAAGGGACTGAGTTTATCCTAGTTCTTCTCGATCAAAGATGAGTTCATACAGTCTTTTATTTTACCATTACAGCTTCTCTTTTGAAAATGGAGGAGCTTTTGAAAGTCTAGCCCTTTGGGATTATTACAAAGACACACTGTGGGCAAGCCGACCTTGAAGAAGTTCTTTGTTCTTCGGCTTCTTCAGGCTTAACAGTTCTTCTGACACCCTCCAAATCACCACCTCTATTTCTTAATATTGTAGTAGAACATCTTAATATCCATGTTGCAAACAATATATGCAGCCAATAATATGTTGTGATTCAAAGCTTTTATTAAACAAGGGATTCAACCTAAGAATTTATTCTAGCAAGAGATCCATGAGTGGTATTCACATGGGATATACTGGAGCATCTTTGAGAATTTCTGGTGGAGTTCGTGCTTCTACTTCTGGGATAGAAGCTGCAGTCCTTGGTATGCCAAGCCAGGCCTTTCATAATCCATTCCTAATTTCCCAGTTTTCTTCCTATTTCTGTCTACTATGACTCTGTTACAATCATTTATCTCTGAAAACAAGTAAACCCTGACCACTCTTTGAATATACCAAGCTCCTTGATTTGTGTGCCTTTGAACATAGTGATTATTATAACTGGAGTGTGTTCTCTTTCCTTGGGTTACCTGTTAAGTGTTGTAAAAGATGTTTGTGTCTCCATGGAAAAGAAATCTATGCTGTGTCTCTTCTTATATTAGATATACAAAATTGGACTACTTATAGTGCTTGATTGTGAATAAAAATAGAGTCTTTATCACCTCGTTGGATGATGAGTGGCTAGGCCGGTGCCGGAGTAGAAGAAAAGGCCTCCAGCCCTGTGGGTCTGTCATTTGCTTGTGGTGTCTGCATCCTCAGAGGACAGAAGTTCCAGGAGGCACATCCAGGCATATCTAGTAAGAGGAAGGAGTCACTTTCATCTTCTGCTTATTTTTATGAGACCAAAAAAAAAAATTTCCCAGGGCCCACAGCAAATACCCCATCACGTTCTTATGAATAGAATTGTACTTAGGTTCCTCATTCCAAAACCAAATATCAGATTTTCAGAATGCACATGGTCTAATTATTTGAGGTGAATAGGTGTGGAGAATCCATCACATTCTCGTTGTTCAGTCCCATAACCTGGAAATAAGGACAGAGACCATTAAAATCAGTTTGTTATAACTTTTACATTTCAATACCCAGATCCCAGGAAATTTTACAATCTTGTAGGCCCGATTCCTAACTATGAAGAAGAAAACAAAGGGTTCATTTGATTGTCCCACTTACTAATTGTGTGGTTTTGATCAATTAATTTTGTTCCTCTGCAAACTTGTTCTTTTGTGTTTATTCTAAAGGATTTGGGTAAGAAATTATGTTTTCTATGGTTAGTGTGTGAATTTTCTATGGTCTTACATCTATATCTGTGTTAAAATGAAGCTTTAATACATTTATACTGCTATGAATGTGTGCATTGCAGCTTCAAATAAATCATGATAAATACAAGGGAGATAAAGTGTTTAAGATGGGACTAGTGAAGTGATTCAGAAGTTCACACCTCTCATTTACTTTTCCTTCAGTTTCCATTCACTCTCTTGCTTATGGGCTTATAAAGCCACCTAGCACTGGCCCTTGGCCTTCATCGAAGATGTCCCAGAGACCTTTCTGCAATGTGGAAATGTTCTGTTGCTCTGTGATCCAATATGTAGCCACCAGCTAGAGCATCTGAAATGTGGCGAGTGTGACTAAGAAACAGAATTTTTATTTTTATTTTATTTGCAAGCATATGGTGCTAGAGTCCAGCAACCATGTTGGACAGACAACTCTATAGTCTCAATTCCCACCTTGCCTTTCTTTATATGGTGGTCTACTTCCGCTATAATGATCTGTAATCAGCATCCACGACTGCCAAGCAGTTTCATGTCTAATGTACCTTTTTTAAAATTTAACCTTTATTGTATATTTTCCATCACCATTGAGTCCCCTATACCCCCTCCCCCCAGCAATCACCACACTCCTGTGCACGTCCCAGAGTCCTTTTTCCTTTTGTTCAATCCCTCCACCCCTTACCTGCCCCCACAGTAACTGTTGCCTGCTCTCCCTCTAAGAGTCTGTCCCCATTAATGTACCTTTGCCATTATCTTTGGCTTGCCTGCAATGCCCTTCCCCCTCTTTTTGTCCACTGATAAACTTATTCCTCTTTTAAGACCTAATTGTCACCTTCCAATTAACCTTTTAATCCTTAATCTCTCCCTCCTTTGAAGATTTATGGTTGTTTGCATTACTATTAGTCTATTTAAAATAATTTACATGTAACTAGTATTTCACTGTCCATTCTTACTCATCTTAATGTATTTGCAAATAGACAGCTCTTGGGGGTGTATTTTTTACAGTAGTATAATTTTCATAGAATTCATTGATATTGTGACAAAGAAATTTCAGTATTTGATTGTGGGATTAAGACCATGCTATCTATTTAGGAAGCCATGGAGTCAATGGAAACAGCTCTGCTGAACATATTGATAATAACAGATTCATCTAAATTAAATTAATGAAAAACAAAAACAAAGGCAAATTGACTGTTGATATTGTGACT
Organism: Desmodus rotundus; assembly: GCF_022682495.2. Lineage (NCBI taxonomy): Eukaryota > Metazoa > Chordata > Mammalia > Chiroptera > Phyllostomidae > Desmodus > Desmodus rotundus. The sequence continues at coordinate 122,550,178 of NC_071394.1, forward strand.
AAAAGGGGATAACATTTCTAAAGAAGCACAAAACCCCAGGCCATTAACACAAAATATTGTATAAAAGTATTTAATGAGAAATACCCCCAAACAACAATGAACTGTCTACCTACTTGTTGCTGGAATATGCTGGAAAAATCACTGAATCCCCAGCATCAGTTTCAACATTGAGGTAGCCAACTTATTGAAAATCATAAAAATGTGCTTCTCGTTTCTCCCCTTTAGATGTATAGGTTCTGTGATCTTGGCTGTGTTACTTACCTATTTTGAAGGTTTTCCAGTTATAAAGTTACCTGGCTCACTTACTGTCACTTGAGATAATGCCTGTGAATTGTGCTTTGTAAACTTTATAATAAGGATATTGCCAATACAATGATGATGGTGATGATGATTATTTCCTGGTTGATCTATTTGATAAACAGTTTCTGAAAATCTGTCCTTTATCTGTCCTTTGTTAAGTACAATGAATATCATCTCTTCCAACTTGTATTATACAATCTAGTAGACACATGAGCAAAAGTTTACATTCATGGAAAAATTATAGGAAGTGTCCAGATATTCATGTTTAAAAAATAAACTTCTTATGATATAGCAACTTGAAGGGCAAATCAATTTGATATAGAATGTATCTTCAATATTCTACAGCACCTTATATTACTGTTCAATAAACATAATGAAAGCTTTGCCTGCAGGTTTTCTTTCTACCCACATAAAGTCTTTAAATCATCCTTGACCATATCGCAGTCTTTATTTGCAAAATATATTAACTTCATCCCTACCTCTCAGGCATCACTGTAACTCTTTCATTATTCCTCATCCAAATTACACATTTCTGCATGGATTTTCTTTTCCCTACGATTTCTCCTTCTGATCTACTTTCCCGAATTTTTTTCTGGATGGAATTCACACTCTAAAATTCAAATATGTCATTATTTCCCTCCAGAAACACTTTCCTTGCTCCTTAAGGACTGTGGATAAACCCAGGTTTGTTAAGTGGCTTACATGATCCTTCATCTCATTTCCATATCCATCCCCACAGCTCTCCAACCAAGCGGTCTAAGTTGTCCAAATACTGCAGTTTCCCTATAAACAGGATTTGCTTGTATATTCTCCCTCATTACGAGCATCCTTCATTACCTCTCTTGATTGAAGAACTTTCATCATCAAGTCTTAAATGAACATAAACTTCGTTATGCTAAGCCTTCTCAAAATAGGACTAATCTATCACTCTTATAGGATTATCTTTAATGTGATCTTAGTTCTTCATATTGAGTGCTTCACACAAATGACTACAAAAATCTCCCTGAAGTCCTCAATATACAAAGGACTTAAGCTATAATAATAAGAAATAACACCCTGGCTGATGTGGCTCAGTGGATTGAGTGCTGACCTGCAAACCAAAGGGTTGCTGGTTTGATTCCCAGTCATGACAGATCCCTGGGTTGCAGTCCAGGTCCCCAGTAGGGAGTGCATGAGAGGCAACCACACATTGATGTTTCTCTCCCTCTCTTTTCCTTCCCCTCTCTAAAAATAAATGAGTAAAATCTTAAAAAGAAATAGCACACTTGGTATTTGGGAGCAAAAGGTCCAAATATGCATCCTCAAATTACTCCTCTAGTGGTTTCTTTGGCTAATTATCATTTAAGCCATTAGCAGGCCTCTGTGAGATGCCAAGTGATTTCTTTACAAATGTTTCACAGTGGACAACTAGGGAATAATTATTAGGATGATAATTCTGCCATTTCTACACATGAAAGTGCAGGATAAACAGTGAACAGCATCATCCTAGCGTTGCAATGCTCAGGAATTTCAATTTTAAAAAGTAGCATGTTAAATTTTACCAAGTTTTACCCACTGCTTCTCAAGAAGGACCAATAAAATAAATGCAGATCTGGAGTTTTATATCAAACTCTATTTGAGTTAAGGCTGTACAAAATAAAAGATAATTTTTTTTTTGGCTGAACTGGAAAGCCTACACTTCTTTTCAAAAGCTTGTAACTTAAAAACCGCTTCTATATCTCAGTCAAAGTTTTCTAAAAGGAAGTTTTCTTCCAGCTAGAGATTTCACAAGAATATGTTCAAATGGAAAAAAAGAAAAAGCTTTTAACAGGAAGTTAATAGGGTGGCCTAAATGGAACCCAAAATGGCAGAATTCACCCCCTTAATGTGGCTCTCTATGGAACTTCAAAAGAACAGACAGCATGGCAGGCCTCCACGAAATGCAGGGATGAGGGTGGGCTGCCGTTGTCATTGGCTGTGAATGGTTACTCCATTTCTGAATGTATTTTCTCTACAACTAAAGCGGTTGCCCGTGGTATTTAGATTATTTGAGCACCAAAATAGTCATTGGCTGGAAAATTAGAATGTCTCTCGGTGGACTTTGTTCTCAGCTTTGTGGAGAGAACAGTCATGTGGAGTTGTCATTTTTCATCTTAAGGAAAATGTGCTCCTCGGAACACAAGATATTAGCGACATATTTTTGTACTCTTAGGAAAAGAACGGGTCGTGTGACATTTCCCATTCTTTTCCCAGTCATTGTCATGGAAATGAAAGCTCCAAATGTGAGCAAATACTGGTGGTCTAAATGCCAGCGATGATCTTTTACATTCATAAAAACGAATGTTGATGGAATATCCACTCGTTGTGTGAACAGTGTAGCTCTTTGCTTGATATGAAGTGACACTTGAAATGTTATTTCAAACCAAATTAGAATTCATTTTCAGTCTTAGCCCAAAGCCTGAGACATGAAGGGCTATCAAGTATCTACATTATTTAACCTACTCTTCTGGGTTTTTGGAGTTTGGCTTGAGCTCCATTCAGAGTTGAATAGCTTTGGATAGGAACACAAAATACAGAATTTAATAACATTGATTAGCATTTGATTCACGTCCAAGTATCTAATAAGGAATATGTGTGTCTGAGCTATTGCTGCTTTATTCCTGTTGTCACCTAAATGACTCTCAACTGAAAAATTTGGACAGGATCAAAGCCAAAGTGATATCTCAGGTCCAAGGCCAGGGCACTCCACTGACCAGGAGCAGGAAGATGTGGTGGCTCAGTGAGACAGAGCACAGGATAAAGGAAAGCCAGATGCTCTTTCTGTCCAAAGAACAAGAACCGGGCCAAGACAGGAGGGCTCACAGCCAGATGGAACCAGGAAAGCAGACATGGAAAGAACAGAGGATGATCAGGAGAATGTGTAAGCCTTTCAATTCTGTTGATGACATACTCTCTGAAAAGGCACAGGAATGGAACAGACATGGACTTCTTTATTCAAACAATCATTTGGAGAAGAAACAACTATACCTGAGGGTGTCAAAAGAGCGAAGATAGGTTGAGGTACGTCAGATGTGTCCGAGATACCCTTTACTAATAATTACAGTGCCCGAGCCACAGACCTCAACTTCCTACTGGTGGTCCTTCTGAAAGTGGGCTTTCTGTACTGATTGCAGAGTTTAAATTTCACGTGAACTACTCACTAGCCATGTGACCTCAGGCAAAGTCGCTTCTTCTTCTTTGACTATCTCTTTGCCTCAGTTTTCTTATTTCCAAAATGGGAAAAATAAGGGGAAACATACGTAAATACTGTGATTATGCACCAAGGAGAAAACATCTGAATTATTATGGCCAGTTGGGATGACAAGAGGGATTGGAATCTGGAGTCTCCCCAAATATAGATCTCATTCTTCCTGCTTGCCTCTTCTCTCCTACTACCTGGCACTGCCGGAGGAGGCAGGGTGTGGGCGGTACACAAGCTATAAGCAGAAGGGAGACTTTCATAGTCATGTGGCGTTTATATCCCAAAAACCTTCAACGGAAGAGCCCTAAAATAAAAACAAGACAGATTCACAATGAGGATTTTAAAAAAAGAACAAAAAACAAATGTGAATCAAAACCAATCAAAACTATACACAGCTCAAATCTGGTTCAGTACCCAAAGGGAGCAGAGGGGTCTTCACCTGTCCTTAGTTTCCTGACAGTGGAACCTGCAGGCCTCCTTTGGTGAAAACTAGCTTTAAATCTAGTCTCTGTTGTTTTTGTTTAAATCCAATGTCCATAATACAACAACAAAAAAAATGTGAAACATGTAAAAAAAATCTGAAAGTATGACATGCTGGCCAAAGTGAAAATACGTAGTAGAAGCAGCCCTACAGACATGCTGGCATTAAAATTTAAAACCAGTGTATTTAAAATAAGTATTATAAATTTGGTGAAGAAGTTGTAGGAAAAATCAGTGAAAAGTGAAATAGAAAAATAAATATATATAAATAAGTGTTTTATGTATGCATATGTGTGTACTATTATGTATACATTATATAATATCATACATATAAACATATAAGAAAAACTATGAAACCCTGATGACTCACAAAGAACAAAATCTATGGACAGTTATTCCATTGACATGTTAAAGAAAGCTCAATATTGTCAAGATGTTAGTTCTTACCAAACTAATCTATATGTTTAACAAAATCCCAGCAAGGTAACGGTGTGAATATCAAAAAACTAATTATAATGGTTATATTGAATGATGAAAGACCCAGAAAAGCCAACACAGTATTGAAGGAGGGGGACAGACTCAGAGAACTATTAGAGAGACTGACATTCCCTGATTTCAAGAAATTCTATTAAGCTCCAGTAACCAAGCCAATGCGGTACTGATAACAGAATAGACGAACAGATCAAGATGGAGAGCCCAGAAACAAACCCACACAGTCAGCTGAGTTTTGTAAAAGGAGAAAAGACAATGTAGTAGAGAAAGGATAGTCTTTTAACCAAAATGAAGGAGCAACAACTGGACATCCACGTGCAAAAAAAACTAATCTAGACACAGACCTGACACCTCGCCAAGATTACTTCATAAAGGGCCACAGACCGAAATGTAAACTGCAAACTGAGAAACGACCTGTGCGGAAATCTACGTGACCTCAGATAAGTCAACGACTTCTCAGACACGACGCCAAAATTGACAAATTGTCCTTCATCAAAATTAAAATGTCTGCTTTGCAAAAGATTCTGTTAAGAGAATGAAAAGACAGGCCACAGACTGAGAGAATTTATTTGCAAAACCCATAACTGAGAAAGGAATGGTCTCCAAAATATTAGAAAATCCTTAAAAACTCAACAATAAGGAAACAACCTTAACAGACCCCAAACCAAACGAGATATACAGATGGCAAAGAAGCATATAAAAAGATGCTCCGCATCATATGGCATTAGGGAACTGCAAATTAAAACAACAAGGAGATGTCGCTACATACCCACTAGAGTAGGCAAAATCTGAAACACTGACAACACCAAATGCTGGTGAAGATGCGGAGCCACGGGGTCTTTCTCTGATGGATGGTGGGAATGCAATATGGTGCATATAGCTACTTTGGAAGACAGTTTGGCTGTTGCTAACTAAACATGCCCTCACCATATGATCGGGCAAGCATGCTCCTTGGGATTTACCCAATAAGTTGAAAATCTGTATCTGCACAGAAACCTACACTGGATAAAGTTCTGGTGAGGTTAACAGTCATTGCAGATGGTTGTACACGGGAGCCAGTTTGTATTAGTTCGCGGGGGTTGATTATGTGCATCCCTCCCTCTCTCTGTTCTCGGGACTTCATGGAGGTAGCTGAAATCAGCCACCTGGGAGATTTTACAGTCTGAAAATCAGCAAATGCTACGAATAATTATTTGCTGCCCTTGGAGAGCTGGATGTTAAATGTCTTCTAGCACACCACTAATTATGCAGTCTTGTTGCAGAAGGAGAAAATTCTAAACTGAAGAAACAATAGAGAAAATGACCCTCACAAGGTTGCTTTAATTAAGAAGGGTTCAAAGTAAATTTTACTTAGGCCGGTATTAAACTCCAAATTCATACTAAATACTAAGAAGAGGCATAAAATTTAAACAGATCTTCACGTTTTTAAATGTTACTATGTATTATATCTCCTTGCTAATGTTGAACAAATTTGGTGAGGTATAGTAATTATGAGGAGAACAATAGACAGACTGACCAACTCTTACTAACCTAAGCCTATTAAAGGAGTAAGTGTAGAACTCGGTGGAGTTTGGTCTGTTTCACTTGTCCATTTCTGTCTTCTCTCTGGGCAGGCAACGAGGAATAAGAAATGAAAACGAACACGAAAGACCAAGCTCTATGTAGTCTTTTCTTATTTCCTTGTGTTCCATGTATGTGAAAAGGATCGATTAAAATTAGCTCATTCACCACTCTGGGTATAGCTCATTCAGTTAAAAGAGAAATTGATATACTGCGAACAAACTTCCTTGGGTGTTTTACTTCTTAGCTACCTCATGCAGCTTTATTTCTCATACCTCCATTCACATTGTTTTATGTGTCTCTTTGTTTGTCTCTTGCATTTGTGTCTGTGGAGTATTTTTAACCAGATTTATTAACAACAGAAACAGGTAGTAACAAGTTTCCCATTAGGCATGCTGGGCTGAGCTTCCACACGAGAGAACAACACAGTTCAATACCGCTGCTCCTGGAGCGCCTCCACTGAGCAAGAGAGACTGTCCGTCTCTTTAATCTTCCGGAGGGTTCCTCCTCCAGACTCCAAATTTATTGTTGGGAAGACCGACACAACTGGAGCATGAGAAAAGGAAGTAAATTTGTGGAGACAATTTCCCCACATCCTTGGTTTTCTTCCTGCTTAGAAAGGTAGTCTGGCCCAGTGTGCTGGAACCCTGTGGACTTCGGGCCCACGAGAGGCCAGGCTGTGGTCACAGTCCTGTCATTGCTAGCTGCAAGTTCCTTAATGCATCTGAGGATACGTTCCTTTGCTGTAAAATAGGAAGGCATTACCTACCTCCAAAGTCAGGAAGGGATTAAAGGAAATGCCTAATAAGCACTTGGCATGTAGAAAATGCTCAGTAAACCATAGCCAGTATTATTATAAGTGCTGTTGCAATGATAACGCTGCAAAGGAAAGTTCGTTGTCGTTAACATTCACATATTTTTGGTAATGGCTAGGCTTCAGTAAAACACAAATTAGATGTTAAGATTATTTTTGGAATTGGGAGGGGGCTGGTATTAATTGTAGTCATTTTAAAGCTTTGGTGGCATAAAATCTCTTGGGATACCTGGTGGAAATGCAGGGATCTACCTTCCAAGCGCAGAGCTTTCGGTTCATTCGGTCTGCAGGGGACTTGATGACCTGTGCGACAACAAGCGCCCCGGTGCTTCTCAGGCAGGGAATTCCAGGAACAAATCTGGGAATATACTGATACATGTCCACATCTCCTTTCATCTTAACTGTAAATTTGTGGGCTCAAATTTGAAAAATCAAGTTGAAGAATTTAGATCTATTTAAATATACCCATAGTGGAGTAAAGACCTGCAAAGCTTGCCAAAATAAGGCCGATCTTTCTCTCTTCTCTGCCTTTCAATTTCCCAAGGGCATTTTTAAAGTGAGGACAGAAAGTAACACTGATGGACTGTAGAAGAGACGGAAGACAGGCTAAATGATTAAGAACTGTTCTACCATTTTTTCCATAATCTGTGTCTGAAACAAAAGCACTTGGCTGTGTTTCATTCATAAGTAGAACTAAGCAAACTCAGGAGCCCCTATAACTTTCAAGCCCTAAATTCCTGTCCCAACAAACCGGAAGTACAGTGCGGACCTTCCATACAAAACGGGAGGCTCCCACGTAAGACGTGGGGTGGTGAGGAGAGGGCACGAAGAAATCTGCAGGCACGTAAAAATGGGTTTGGTTTCCAGATGAACCTTTGATAATTGTGTCACTCCGGGAACATTTTTGACTGTCTCTCTCTCAGTGTCTTTCCTGGTGAAACAGCACTTTTGAGACACATCAGAAGGTAGATTGTAAATTTAAATAAAAACAGGTCAGGAGTGGACACAAGGGTGTCGATGGCCCTTCTTGGGAAATGGCCTCCTACACAGCTGCTGAGTCAGGGCTTGCTTCCATCATGAGAACTACAGGAAGGAGTGTGATGGCAAAATGAAGGAAGCATGCAGAGCTGAGAAAATTTTAAAAAAAGAAGAAGAAAAAGAAGGAAAAGAAGGAGAAGAAGAGGAAGAGAAGAAGAAGATAGCTGGGAAAACTAGTGAAGAAGGAGATTTAGGCTGAAGCCAGAATCCGGGAAAGCTGGAGGAGCAGAGCCAGGGAGATCCTGGCAGCCACGTGGCTCACCTGTAAGGAGGTCAAATGCCCAGGGTGGGGCAGACACAGGGTTATTTGCCCAGGAGCAAGCTTTGCCCCTCACTCCCAGTTCCTGGTACATTAGAAGTTTCTGCCAGTTCTTTGCAGTTTGGGGTGAACATTGCTCAGTTACCTAGAGAAATACACATTGAAGAAATAGAGACATCGTAAGGGAGAATAGGATGGCTAGATTATAACCTTAGATGTCATTCTTCCTAGGGACATTTTCCAGGGTAATGGTTCTTAAACTGTAGTGTCCATCAGAATTCCATGAGGAGGTTTGTCAACACTGACCAGGATTCCCCTCCAGAGCATCTGATTTAGGAGGTCTGGAGTAGGGACTGAGCATGAACATTTCTAACAGGTTCCGCAGGTGATGCTGATGCTCCTAGTCCAGTGTCCAGTGCTTGAAGGGATGGGTTTCCCTACAGTTGGAAGCAATCGTTAGGGCTCCAAGATCAGCATCTTATTAATGAGTCTCATCTGCAAGTTGCGTATTTGCAGCGTCCAGCTCCAAAAACCATCAGACTGCCATCAGAATTTACTGGATGTTGCTGGTCCACCAAAAATGTAGTCCTGAGGTTGGTGTGAATCTTCCAAATTTGCAGCCTTTGGGGTTTTTTTTTATGTCATAGTTGTTTGATTCTTTTCCCCACTTCAAGGCCTATTTTGTTTTGCTTTCAGCAACAGTTTCTTAGAGAAAAAGGGGTAAAATCTTTCCATGGTAGTAACCTTTCAAAAAACCATTACAGAACACAGCTGAGCTTCTGAAAGCTGCATTAGGGCGGCAGCTGTGGAGGAGGCATTTTGAGGAAATCGCCAAGCCTGCAATTTGAAGGCCCTTTTAACCCCCTCCTGTGTCCCAAAAACCTCAAGCTTTCGTTCTTTCTAAATGATGTTTCAAGGTTTTTCCTTTGGTTGCCTAAGACTTCTGCATACCAACACATAAAGCCTTACATACCTATATTTTATTCTTTTTATTTCTAACTCCTTGGAACTAAGAGTTAGTTCCAATGCACTCTGATGCCAAGGGGTAAAGCCTAAAACAAGAAAATGATATTCTGACTAAAATATTGAATCCTGTTTGATATTTGTATCTTAACCCAGTGGGTGAAGACAGCAGGTTTGCATGGGAATGGCTTAAAGTTTGAGGCCATATAGGTATTAAACTGTGTCATAATAGGTAATGAGGAGGGGAAAAAAATCACGCGTCCATTTTTGAGGTACTATTGGCCGAGATTAAGATTCAGTAACAGGTCACGAAAAGACATTTTGGGTCTAGGATACCTACTCTACATCTTGCTTCCTATCAAATGGATAGGCACATCCTCATCTGATTCCTTAATAGATTCCGGTAGCAAGCAGGCAGAGAAACAAAATGTTGGCCACTCTACCCATTTCAAAGGAGCAAGAGCTTCCAGAGAGTGCTATTTCTTTACCAGCCTTTCCAAACTGTCAGATTGTGGTGTTTTGGGTTTTTTTTTTCATATCTTGCAAGCACCAAGCTAAATATGATATTTACACTGTTTCATAGTGAGCACGGCATAGGCAGGAACCAATCAAAATAGATCTGTCCATTCACAGCTGGTGTGAATATCTTGGTTCGCATTAGCAGAATTTCCATTCCGCTTAGAGTAATGCTAAACCAAAAGAAAGCACGTAGCTAGGCAAAAGCCCCTAAGTATTCCAAAGCAGACAGAAAAATTACAAGTCCTTGTAGTAAAAAGAACATTCTAGAGAATTATCAGTCCTGCATTCTTGGCTCTAGGTTTGGTTCAGGATGGCTATCAGTCAGATGTCAGTCAGTGATGATAATGATGGATGCCAGGTGGTCCAAAACATGGGCACCAGGTGGTCTAGTTACGTCCCGTGGTCTGGTCCTGTCCCGCAGTCCAGGTAATGCACGTCAGGTGGATGTACGTGTGGACCCTTCAGGGCATAATCAGAGGGTTGTCTGGAGGTGCAGATGTATATCCAGGCATTGCCACAGGATGGGGAAGTTTAAAAAGTTTAAGTTCTCAGGCTAATTAGAACAAAACCGAGTCCTTTCTCATGCCTTAAGCTGCCTGAGCCCGTTTTATAAGTGCCTTGTCTTCACTTTTCCTTCACCAGCGCCATGTTGTGGAGAAAGGGAAGAGAGGGGAAAGAACTTGGTCACTACAGTCGCCCCTTGGTATCCTCAGGGGGCTGGTCGTAGGTCCTTCCACAGATATTAAAATCCATATACTGAACTCCCTTACGTGGCATAGCATTTGCACATAACCTATATTTGCATATAGACTGCAGCAGGTACGTGGATTCGGGGTAATTGTAAACTCAGGTGTTGCCTTTTGGAACTCTCTGGGATTTCCCCCCCAAGTATTTTTGACCAGCAGTTGATTGAATCCACAGATACAAGGCTCGTGGGTATGGAGAGCCTACCGTATTTAGGGGTGGGGAAGTTGAGAATAAGTAGGAGGTACCTCAATTTCTTTAACTCCTTTTTTTCTGATTTGAAGAGCTCAAAAGGCCAGATTTTAAGTTTAAATATCCAAAATAAAATTTTTATCCAAGATTAGGGAATCATATCCAAAACTCCACAATTTTTATAATGCTTTAAATCTGCAAAGAGATTATGGTAAGTAATCTCCTCTGGAGGGGATAGGTTTAGGGTGGGGGTGGAAAATATGTGTAAAACGCATTTGCTCTCTGCCATCATAATGACAAATACCTAGGGAAGCAAAATTTGCCACCACCACGATGTGTCTCTTTGGCGTGAGGATTATTTGAGGCTGATTATTTTTAGGAACTACAAGACTCAAGAACATTAGACCTTTCCCCTAACTAGACAAAAGAATTTATATAGAGCACCTTCCCAGGAAGGGAGGTATCATCATAGACAATAGGTGTGGTATCAAGGAGGCATCCTAGACATGGAGAAAAGTAGCAAGGCTCAACCTAGAAAGTCCTCTCGGAGTCCCATAATTTCAGTACAGCCCAGCCCACATTTGTTTAAGCAAATGCTTGCACTTTTCATCTTGCACAAAATCACTTTCTTCCCCTCTGAAGTCCCAGACTCCTTCCCCCTTCTCCTGTTCAGAATGGCATATACACTCCCATTGCCTGGCTGCCTGTGGGCCTCTTATTCTTAGGAAGCCCCCACACATATGAAATTAAATTTGTGTCTTTTTCTTCTGCTACTGTGTAGTATGTTAATTTGATTATTAGGCCAGCCCAAGAACCTAGAAGGGTAGAAGGAAAAATTTTCTTCCCCTTCACATATAAGGAGAATTATTTCACATTAGAAAAACACCTCATCTTCAGAATGAAGCAACTGTCAAGCCTCAGGACCCACGTTCTTGCTCTCTTCCTTGGGTTGCTTTCCGGCTCTCATCGGCTTCCCCGAATGTCTTGACTTTCTAAATTCCCTGTTCTCATAGACATGATTTTCTCAGATTAGACGCCTGGAATTATAGTCATTGGTAACTGCGAGGACGGGTTTCCTGGGACCAACCCCCAGTTTGGTGGGATCCTATTGAAATGCCAATCAAAGTTCCAGGCAGCAGGGGAAGAAGACTTCCCGGGGCCTTTATATTCTGAAATGTAAATTATGGTTTTCCTTGACTTCCACTGCAGTCTTTAAGAAGTCCTCCTCCCTTTGTTCAGAAACATGCTCAGTGCAGCTGGGGATGCTATTTCTAATTAACAGACAAGTCTATGTGTAAGAAGAGAAGGACTATTAACATTCTTAGTGTTGGGCTTAGAGTTAGGCCATGAGGTGAGAAAGGCTGATTTTCAGACTTTCTCACCTCATGCATGGCACACATAAACTATTTACTAAACTTCTGCAGCACACCAAAAAATGCATTTTTTTGCCAGCTTGACAAAAAATTAGTATAATTCTGATTCATTCACACTGGATGGCTATATTTGTGTTGGCTGTTGACATTTTTTTATTCGACAATCTAAGGAACAAGTGGCCAATGCCCCTGACTAAATAGTTGGATATTGCATGTTTAAAAATTTCTTGCAGCCCACCAGCTGAAAATCACTGGCTCAGAGGTTTGTTTCTTTCTTTTTCCTTTGGTCCCATCAGTTTTGCAGTATCTTGAAAGAATCATGGTTTTAGTGATGGCTTTAGAAAAGATAGATTTAGATTGGAGTAAAAACTTACCGGGAATTATGATTCCGAGAGTTCAGGAATCATGGACAAGTAACCTGTGCCAGCCTATTTCGTTTGGTCTATCATAAATAATTACAGAGCATTTTATAAATAAGAATCTATTTTGTAATAAAAATGGTCACTTTCAAATATTTATTTTCCATTGAAGAATGTTAGAAATGATAAAGAATGGTTGCTTTGAAGAAAAGTCAATGTTATATATACTCACTCATTTACCCATACGTAAAAACACTGACTTTTCTATTTACTTGTTTTCTGTGCCTTTTCCTAACTTTGGTAAATTGAGTTAGTAGTTTCAGCAATTCATTCCTCCTTCTAATGCGCCTGGGCCATGTAATTTTGCAGTCCCTTTCCCTAAAGGTAGAGTATATGTCACCACTGCTGGATTTTGGCCAGTGGGATATCTGACCTGACACAAACAAAGGCTTCAGATGAATGCTGTACTCAAAAATGTGTAACACCCAGCTAGCTCTCCGTTTGTTAAACAGTATGGGTAGAGAATCGATGATTAAATAACATAAGGGAAAAAACATTCTGATTTGTCGCATTTCCTAATTTCCACCATATAAATACTCCTCTCGTGGCCAATTTCAAGCTACTCACAAGCCCCTGGTGAATGTAAAGAGAAATAACATAGTAACATGCCGTTTTTTACTATGTCTACCATGCAGATGTGGTCCCCTAAATAACCCCACGATCCTAGATACTAAGAGAATGTAGAACAAATGAGGTAGTGGCGAGTTTCAAGTATTTATCTTTGTTTATATGCTAATGTATTTAACTGTATCATTATTTTTCTTTTTTCAAAAAAATTTTTATTGTTATTCAAGTACAGTTGTATGCCTTTTCTCCCCATCCCTCCACCCCACCCCAACTGAACCCACCTCCCTCCCCCACCTCCACCCTCCCCCTTGGTTTTGTCCATGTGTCCTCCATAGTAGTTCCTCTAATCCCCTCTTCCCACTGTCCCCCCTCCCCCCCAGCTAATGTTAGATTGTTCTCAACTTCAATGTCTCTAGTTATATTTTGTTTGCTTTTTTCTTCTATTGATTATGTTCCAGTTAAAGGTGAGATCATATGGTATTTGTCCCTGACCGCCTGGCTTATTTCACTTAGCATAATGCTCTCCAGTTTCATCCATGCTGTTGCAAAGGGTATAAGCTCCTTCTTTCTCTCTGCTGCATAGAATTCCATTGTGTAAATGTACCATAAAAGTGCCCATCAGCAAATGAGTGGATTAACTGTATCATTATATAAGTTAAATTTTAATAATGGCTGCTTTTAACAATCAGCTCACAAAAGGCTGAAAATGTAACAGTCAACTCTCGTAAATAAGTTAACCCAGCTGTAGCACAGGCTACTCGAAATGAACTTTTCAGGCTGGTTGCAGTCTCTGGATCTCTGCCGTAACTCTCAGGAAAACTCGTCCTGGCTGGCCCATTGGTCCAAGGAGGATAAAGACACATGGAACCACATCTTAGTTTGGAGGTAACTTGTAACATAGTCTGATTGGAGTAATATAGGACTAATACGCAACTTGTCTCTGAGAGTTAAAGCCAACATTACTCTGTTTTTATTATCACACAAGTTGGTAAGGTATTTCTCTGAGATGATTATTATTTACTTTTGTATTTTCTGTGGAATTTAGTCTAAAAAGATATAAAGGTATACCTTGGATCATCTGCTGGCCAGTTTTTATTACGAGGAATTACCTCCAAACAGCATTTGATTGGTATTTATGGTTATTCAGACATCAAGAGAACACCTATAGTAATAACAGTTAACTACTAGTGCGTTGGTAAGCAAACCTGAGTGACACCAGAAGGGGATATTTTAATATCACCTTGAGCAACACCATGCCAGGCTTGCAGCTGTAGTGAATTACCAGTAATACACAGGGCGGGGCAAAAACAGCTTAACCGTTGTAGGAACACAAAACACACAGTTTATTCTTGCATGATTATTTCTTAATTATTGTATTAGTTTCCATACGAACAACTGTAAACCTACTTTTGCCCACCCTGTACGCTGCTCTTTGCAGTGGAAATTCACAGTCAAAGGGCAGTTCCATAGGATGAGACTTTTGTGTTTAGTTCTTTAATGAGACCTGTGTTAGACATCATAAAAATGACCCTGTAACCAAGCCAATAGAAGTAATTATACTGCAATTGTCTAGTGGTAAAATAAATAAAAAGAATTTACTGTGCAGTGGTGTCTATGTAACAATGGAGGTCACTGCATGCAGTATCACCACGGAGAGTAGCACAAATGATGATTTCTCAAATGATGGGTTAAAAAAAGAGAAAAGAGAGTGCTTCGACCAGCCGATAGGACCTAAAAGTACTCTAGCCTCAAAATCACGTGAGCATTAGTAACAAACAAGTCCATATTCACGTCACAACCAAAAAACTCTGTGGCAGAAAATGTCAGTTCTTCCAACGTTGCTGCTCCCACCCTGGCCTAAGTCAGCAGCAACTCCCATCGGCTTCTGCCCTTGCTTCCTGTGATGACTCTGCACAAACAGGACTCAAATCAGGTCACTCTTCTGCTCAGAACCTGCCAAAGCCCCCTAGCTCACTGAGTACAGGCATAACTTCTTTGAAGGGCTGCCACGTCTCTCCAGGATCTTTCTCACCTCCAACTCACCTCCTCCCCCACAGCCCCATTTCTCACTACTCTCCCTGCCCTGAAAGTACAGGTCCCACATCAGACTATCAGCCTTCATGGTGTTGAAATGTTAGAGCTTTGGCTCTTGCCCCTCCCTCTACCACGAGTCAGCTTCCCACCGTATACCATGCCTGTGGGCTTCCTTGTAGCCTCCAGGGTAAATAAGTCATCCTCTCAGTGAGGTCTTTCTGAGACAGTATACTAATTTGTGTTGTTAGGATCTGCTGTCTTCTCACAAGAATATAAGCTCCATGTGGGCAAGGATTTGGACTTACTGCTTTCACTGTGTTCATTTCAGAGCCTAGAACAACCTCTGCACATAATAGCTGCTCAATAAATAGTCGCTGATTAAGTAAGTCCTTGACAGTGAAATTGCGAGGGTTAGATGAGGTCCTCTATGTAAAAGGTTTGGCATTGTGTCTTGTCATATTGAAATGTCCCAGCAAATGGTGGTGATTATCGTCAGTCTCTTTTTTTTATTGAAAGTCAAATGTCGGTGACCCTGTTTAGAAGAGAGAAGAGTGCCTTAAACTCAGGAGACCGTCACATTTTAAAGTGTTCTAAATAAATCTCCAACAGACCTGACGATTTTTCAAGACTATTTAGAAGCTGGAGACTTAACGTTATAAAATAACAAATTTCAAATTTGCTCGGATCTCTCTCCACTTAAATTATCAAGAGCAAGTAAATACAGTGACAGATGAAACATATGTGATGAAAGGCTTCCATTTTTGAGTACTTCTCCTTATGTTCAAACTCAATGAAGAGCTGACTCGTCTCTGGAGCTTTTGCCAACAAATAAGTGCACTTTTTATTCTCTGGCTCCCCTTCTACCAGGCACACTAGCTCTGCCTTGTTCAACACCCTCCAGCGCCTTCTTCAAGGCTCTGTCCCTGAGTGAGATCGCTAGTCAAGTGTTTCCAGCTATTGCCTGTGCTCACATTCTATCCGATTTTCCTTCATTTTTCTTGGCTCTTCATTCTTTCAATGGTATATATTCTGTGCTATCTCTAAAATATCTTTATATCTAAACATCATAACTCTACTAGGAACACGAAAGTCTGTCACCAAAATGTCAGTTGCCTAAGTGATTCTACTGTCTTTACTCTTCTTTACTTTGTTTTCTTGGACGGCATTGTCAAAACCCTCTTAACTCTTGCCCTGGCTGAGTGGCTCAGTTGATTGGAGCATTGTCCCATGAACCAAAAGGTTGCAGGTTCGATGCCTGGTCGGGGCACATGTACAGGAGACAACTGACCGATGTTTCTCACTCACATCAATGTTTTTCTCTCTTTCTCCCCCCTTCTTCTCTCTCTAAAATCAATAAAAATATATCCTCAGGTGAGGATTAAAAAAAATCTAAACTTTTTTTTCTCTTATAATAATTCCTATATCTTTTCTTTCCCTTTTCTACCTGCAGCTGTATTTGCAGTAGAATATATTAAAATACACTTTTATTGTTTTCTATTTATCACTATTATTATAACGTATTTCTGCTATCTAGAGCATATTGAGAATAGATACCTACTATCCATATGCCTACTGCTCAGGGTGAGAAATAAGACAGAAAAACATAAAAGCTCTTTGTATACTCTTCTGTGAGCATATTCTTTTTCCACAAATAACTGATGTCCTAAATAATCTCTCTCATTCATTTTGTTTATCTTTTCCATGCATGAGTTTTCAATGTAAAACAAAAAACTTTTGTTCATATTTGTTTCCTTAAACAACTAATTTTTTTAACTGTTTTACATTTTGTGTAAATGTTGCCATGCTGTTTTTTCTCTCAGCATCATGCTTTGGAGACTCATCTGTGATGATATGCGCAGTTACAGCTCATTCCTTTTCAGTGCACTATAGTATTCCATCATAGAACTATACCACAGCTTGTTTACACAGTTTACAATAGATTCTTACCTGCTGTCTTTGTCCCTATACTCTTTAATGCCCTATCCACCTCACAGTTGCTTAAATAATCTCTTTTTAATAGCCTCCCTAGTCATTTATCTTCCCTGCTTAAGAACACACACAGCTCCCCACTGGCTGTGATGCAATTTTAGTTCTCCTTAACTAATAGTAGAGGTAATTCACCACATTGTTTTTCCGCTACCCCTACTGTCCCAAATACTTTTTCTATATCTTGGTAAAATCTATCCTACTTTCATTTTTCATGGAACATCTTCAAATATGCCACAGAAAACAAGCCACTGAAATGACTTTTTTTCCTCCTTTGTCTGTTTTCTTATTATTTTAAAACCTGCTCCTTCTTCTCTAACTGCTCACTCCTTGCCTTTGTCAACATGCTTTTTGTATTAGTGGACAGTCATGTTTACAATGTAAATGCTATATTTCATGACTGTGTAGAAAAGCACCCATTCTATTCAGTAAGTATTTATTAGACATTGACATCCACTGGGAATGGGTGGGGTGCAGAAATAGATACAGAATAAAACAGAGCCCCTGGTTTTGGAGACTCAGGCTAAATATGTGTCCATCAAAACAGTGACAATTCGGCGTGGTGAACAGCATGGTCAGATTTTGTGTATGGTGCTGTGGAAGCACAGACTTGGCCTCCGAGCTGCCTTGGGAGAGGAGGAATGACAGGCTTTGGGGGAGCTAATCATGTGCCTGTAATGAGATTTAAAGATAAATCACCAGTCAAGAAGATGAAATATGAAGCCAGTGGAAGTCATACCAAGCAAAGGAAGGAATATTAACAAAATCTCGTGAATGATAAGCCACATCCCATATGCACAATATATGCTGGGAATGGCAAGTTTTGAAGCTTGAGAGTAAGGCCTTAATCAAATAGTACTTTTCTCATTGGAGTGTTACGAGGATCAATAAGTTAATGTATCTGAAGTACTTAGAACATTGCCTGACACTCTGTTAGCCAAGTTGTAAGAGGCCTTGAATGTCAGGCTACAGATCTTGAATCACGGAGAGTGTTCAACGGGTTTTAAATAAGGAAATAACATGGTAAACTTTGCTCTCTAGATATGACAGTTTGAAGGCGTTGTGAAGGGGTAAGAAAGGAGGCAGGGAAACTAATGAACAGGGTGTTGCACTTTCTCCCAAGAGATGGCAAGGCTAGGATGGAAGTAGCAGCAATGAATATGAGGAAGAGATGAATTCAGCAATTGATCTGCTATTGACTACGGTCATTGAAGAAGAAGGAAGACTTCAGGTGGCACATTGGATGGCTGCTTAGAGATGATGCCATTAATGGAGTGAGAGCATTTCCTGTACATTCCTCCCCTAACCATCTCATACACAATTCTCAGTACTGTGCATGTTCCGCAGACATGGCTGGTTCTGCCTGAGACTATGAAACAGTGTTTACTGATGAGGTGCATTGTGACAGATGACATTAATGGATCATGTGCATTAAAAGGGATTACAGCAGTATTCGCCCAGTAGAATGGGCTTATTTTTTGGTACCAAAGAAAAGGCAGGTGTTAATCTTCCAAAACAAAAACATGCTTTTGACAATGGTTCCTGGATTGAGACTGAAAGCCATTTGTTTTATGATTGAGAGCATTTTGCCTCCAGAGCACTGTACTAATTGTGGCTGTCATGTTGTATTCTGTGACTGTTCTGTGAGATGACTGTTTGCTTTACAGTGATAATTCCATAGGTAGGCTTCAAATGCAGTAGGGACTGTGTCCTGATGGCTTCTTTAGCGATTTTAATTCAACAGCCACTAACTCAACTTTCTCAGCCTTTCTCTATGTGACCCGTATGCAATGAAATGTTTTAGGAAGTGGAGAAACACACATAAAAAGCAAAGATTCTTTCTTGGATAAGATCACAGCTAAATGTGAAGAAATAGACAGTCATAATAGAAAAATAACTAACTGTAGCAGAAGTATTCATGGGACATGAAAATAGTCTGCTAAGGGTTTAGGATCCAGGGAAGAAAGGGGAAGCGTTGTAGTGTTTTACAATGGAATTTTAAAAAAGCAAGATACATTTTTAAAAGAATCTCTTTGGCTGCAATGTAGAGAATGGATTGAGCAAAACCAATATGAGAGACAGGAATACAATATATGGCTATTGGATTGTCCAGTTGAGAAAGAATTAGTACCTTTAACTAAGGCAGTGATGTAGAATATGAAGAAAAAGAGATGGTGGCCAAAGGAGTTTAGAAGTAGAGCAGAAGAATGTGACAGTGATGGTCTATTGAACTAGTAGTGGTATAGGCATATGATTTCCATCTAGAGCCAGTTGGATAGAGTTACATTGCATGGTGGGTAAAAAAGCATGCTTTGCCTGAATGGGAATCCTAGAACTGCTACTTACTCACTGGGTGTCCATGGACTTGTTAGCTTACACAAGCCCCTTATTTTCATGATACCAAAAACATCAAAGTTTTGTTTCTGGAATCAGTAAAACCAGCCAAGTCCCATCAGTTACCACCCCTGGAGTGTTACTTCTCTAGTACCTACCTTATGGAGTCCTTGTGAGGATTCAGCAGCTTAAATGATAAAAGTGGTAAAAATAGTGTCTGACACATAAGGAGCATAATGTGGGTGCAGTCGTCATTATCGTCTTCTAACATCCAGGTACAGGGTTCTGGCAGCATCATCATACAGTTATGAGAATTTCCAGGTGATGTGCATCTTGTACATTCTAAAAGTAGATGACGCTTTCCTGCCAGAGGGGGAGAGAGTGGCACCTCGGGACACTGCGTGGTTCTAAACACCCAACCTTGCTCCCACGCACCAGAACTTCTTCCTCCCTTTTAATTAAGGCCTTGCTGGGCATCATTCAGAAAAGTCCCTCATGCTTAATCCATGACTCACAGTCCAACCATTTGAATGGTACAAATGTCTTCTCTGCAGGAAGGAGCAGATGCTCTGGTGGAAAACAAGTACGGGGTAGGGGGTGGATGAAGCAGGGTGCTTCGCAAATGCGGTGGAAGTTGGGGCTAAAGAAATCGCAAGTTTTTGGAGACATGTCAGCTTATATAAGCCCCTTATTTTTTTTCTTGACACAACAATCATCAGAGACCTTTGTCTTCAAAGGAAATAAAGCCAGCCACAATCATGTCACTCGCCATCCCTGGAGTGTTGATCTGCCATCAGAAGCTACACAGGGCCGGAAAGGCTTCTCTCCAGGTAGCAATAAAAGAGTTATCAACTCACTCTGATACTCTGCTGGGACCCAAAAAGAAAAAAAAAATAATAATCTAAGTCTGGCACCTAGGTACTTTCCTAAGTTGGTTGTTATGGCAACAGGATACAGTGAGTGTTTTCAGGATTCTAGGATCTTGGCAATTCACATGTGTTTTTGTGCCTCAGCTTCTATGTATGCACAGGCATATGGATAGCAGAGCTGGTGCCAGAATAGAGGAGAGGATTTGAAATTCATGCCAGGATTCCTCTGGGTTACACAGGACCTCAGCCGACCTCGCAGAGTTTAGCTTGCTCTGCATCACTGCTGAAAGCATGACCCATCTGGTCCCATTGCCTGCTGGGACTCAGTTGCTCCAGCTGTAAAATAAGGGGGGTTGGACTCAGAAAGCACAAAGGTTAATGTCAGCCCCAGAATGGTCTGAATCTCAGTAATATTATGGAATTTGTTTCCAAGGTTCTTCATGGTTGAGCTTGAATATGCTGTTGTGAGAAAAAGAATCACCTCCATTAGGAGTATTAATTATGTAGTTACTTCCTCTTGATCGAGGACTTTAGTGTTATTCAAAGGAAACATTTAACTTAACTCATTGTGTTGTATATGTATGTATATATATACTTTTGACAATATTTGAAAAATGGTAGATGATTAAGATTTGGGGAATAAATGAATGAATACATAAATGAAATAGTTTAGGCCTACTTAAGTGTCTTTACCTCTGCTAAAAAGTGCCTCTTGAGAAAGAACACTCTAAGTGTTCTAGTTACCTATTGCTGTGTAATAAATAACTACAGAACGTGGTGGGAAGAATCATCAAGTATTTTATGCTCATAGATTGCGTAGGTGAGGAATTGTAGAAGAGTACAGGGAAGATGACTCTCTTCTGCCCCATACTGCCGGAAGCCTCAGCTAGGAATGAATCCAGCAGCTGAGGGCTAAAAGATCTGAGGTTAAGGGATCCACTTACAAGATGCCTTCTCCAGGCATAAGTTTGGTGCCTTGAGAGGAGTACTGAAAGGTCAGGCTCACCTGTGACTCCTGGTGGAGCTTCTGCCTGGGGGCAGGCTTTAGAGAGGGATGACTTGGAGCATGATCAGAATAGAAGCTGAGAGACTACTGTTGACATAGCCTTGGAAGAAACCCTGTCACTTCTGCCATGTGTCACTGGTGGTAAGTGCCCGAAACCAGTCCTGACTTGAGGAAGTGACTGTTCACAGTCCCACTTGTGCTGAACTGAATGACTGGAGGTGGCGGAGAGGGTGGCAGAGTATGAAGGGCTCTGTGAATGTATATGATGCCAATCTGATTTTTTTTCTTTGTACTTGGTCTGCCTCCTCTCTGAAAAACTCTTATAGTGTTCTTTGTGTCCTTTATTTTGAAACATGCATTTCTCCTTATTTCCCTGCTTGGTATTCTGTGATTCACTTCAATCTTGCGCTTTCTATCCTTCTTTAATTTTGGGAAATTTATCTTCATCAAGTATTTTTCTACCAGTCCATTTTTTTACTCCTTTTGGAACATCATTCAGTTTGGAGCACTTCTACTTGGATTCTCCCAAGCCTTCCTTCTATTCTGCACTGCTATCCTCTAGGAAAATGTTTCACCTTATCTTTCATGTAACCAAAGTTTCATCGGTGTCCTTTCTGGGATTTATACCATCTGTTGAATACTCTGTTTTATCTACTAAGTATTTGATGCCAAAATATCTCTACTTCTTCCTAAGACTTCCTGACTCCATATTGTCAGTGCTTTCCCCCTTTTGTGTATACTTATTGTCCCAATTTTGCCCGGCCATCAGTTTGACTTTTGATTTGGTTTGTGGAGTGTTTGTAGCTATCAAGTGTCTAGTCATTTCGGCCTTAGGTACCAGCTCCATGATAACGTCTAATGTAACAGGTCAGAGGTCTGGTCTTGGTGAGCATCTCAGCTGAGGACAAGAGATGAGCCCTGGACACCACAGGACAATCAGAATGACTTTGGCTCTTTCTCTGTCTTGTCATCATTCTCCTGGGCCACCTGCCATCTGCCAGTGTGGAAATCACCTTTACATTTTTAGTTTGAAAAAAAAATACACACACACACACACATACATATTCTCTTTACATACACAATTTTGTCATGTGTAACTTCATTATTTACAAAAATGAAGAGATTATATATCATTTTAATATATATAAAATGGAGAGATGGTTCCCATGGCTGTAACCCTCCAGCCATGGGATTGGAGGTGAGGGACTAAAGGAAGAAAACTGGGGAGATGTTTTCACCCCCCTTTGCCCCAGCAGTGCTTTTGCGCTGCTTCCTTACAGTCCTTTCAACACCAACAGCCCAGCCCTTGCAATTTCTACGGGAAAAGGCAAACTAATAGCTCCTTAAATGCCTAGCTTCTCACCTGACACAAGTCCATAGCCTACTCCCCCCCATACATGCACACACATGCACACACGTGTACCCACGCCCGAGCATGCTGACGGCCTCATATTCCTTTATTGTCCTGGTTTCCCCAGGGCAGTTTTAAGAAGGGAAGCCAGAAGTCCATCCACGCTAATTTCCCTTCTCAGCAAAAATGGAGTACTCATCTAGTATTTTTTCTAATTAAATGTATTTTGACATAAGAAAGGAGTAACAAAATACCAATTTTTCTAAATGCTCCAATCATAGGTGCTATGCTCAAAGGACATCCTTGTCTAAATGAAGCTTTTCTTGGAATTTTACCTCAGATATAACAATGATTATAACTATAACCAGTATTATCATCATCATCATCATTGTAGTTATTATTATAAATGTTTAAATCTATCTGTTACTTCCTATATGCCATATTCTGTAATGGTCGCTTCACATATAGAGTCATTTGAAATCTGGGGCCTCTGGATAGCTCTGTAGTAATGTCAGAGGCAAAGATTCAGAATTTAACAGTCTAAAATAAAATATAGTGACTGAGGAATCCTGTTTCTTTATTCCAGTCTCTCCTAGGGCACAGATGGGAATATCTGCTACCTCCTTTTCTTACATCCTCATCTCTTGGCCTCCCCACGTTCTCCAGACTCTTGTTCTGCTCTCTCTTCCCACCTCTACTGTTTTTTACTTACTGGCCTAAGTACTTTCCATCTTGCTCCTGAGTCTTATGTCCAATTCTTTTTAGCTTATTCTGCACCACAAAAGGTTTCTCTAGAAGAAATGGACTCTAGAAAGAGATCCAAGACTGGAAAGTTGGAGGGGCTCCTGAAGCATTCTCTTTGGTGGGCTGAAGCAGAGAGACGACATCCCTGAGTAATTCCTTATTAATAGCATTTCCATCACGTGCCTGTGATCTCATTTAGTTCTCTCAACACTGTGGGTCAGGCTTTTAGATATCATATCTCACATATTTTCCCTGTGAGCACAGCAGATCTTAGGTCGAATTGCTTGCCCAAAGTTATAATAGACTGTCTTGAAAGTAAAGAAGTGAGGATTTACCAACAAATTATCTGATATAAAGCTTTGGCTATTCTACAATATCGCTATCCATCCTCTTAAGGGACATTTCCAAAACGAATATCCAGGTCCAGGCTCTCAAATAAACTCTCCTCTTCACCTGAACGTTTGTGCCCAGGGAGATACTGTATTGAAAAGAAGCTGAGCGCTCCGACCATGCTCCTGCTTGCTCAAGTACGTCTCTGTCCCCAGAGAACTGCTTGCCTGAGGTCACCACAGCGATTTTAGCCCATAATTTAATGGATCTGGTACCTGTGTAACCACTATTAACAACCCATTAGTAATCACTCGGGCAAGGCTAGACGATCTCTTGTACTAAAGCTTTCTTTGTGGCATTTTAAGTCATTAGATTAATAAATAATAAACCACCTCCTGGAGATGTTCAATATAAAAGACTGCACTTTAAATGCCCTGGCATATGTTATTAAATATGAGTAAGTTATCCAACTGAAGAACTGAAGCAGCATTTCTCAGTCTTGCCATGGCCACGACCTTACAACCAGATCAAGAAAGCCAGTGCTTATCACTGAACCTCGGACTCAATCTCCAGCTGCCATGAAATTGAGAGTTAGTTCTCTCCATTCATTCAAGAGACACCCCTCCATAATGTTAACAACCACCCTACTTGCAGAAATCTTGTTATATTTGGTAGATCAAAGGGCCAACAGAAAAGAAGGGGGGGTGGACTTTTCAGATAGAATATTGTATTTGTACCTGTTGCCCAACCTCTAAGAGCAAAGGAGAAGCAAAAATTTGGACAATTATCTAAAGAATATTTTACCTACCTTCCTAACCCATTACCGAGAGTGTGTATCAGAGATAAAGCAACTACAATTTCATTTCTGACATGAAAAGGAGAATTGAGAACCCTTGATTCAGAGTTCAGAATCTGCACATTTGAGAGAATGTAAAGACCAAAATTTAGGCTATTTATTTCTCACTTGCAATATTTCAGGTCAAAAATAGTTGACTTCCCAGTACTCAACAAATCGGTAATGAATGAATTAAAGTGCAAATGAGCCCTTTTATTTCTGTAGTGGTTGTGGTTTTGGAGTTTATGAAGTATATTTATCTGTATTATGTGCTAATAAGAAATGGCAGGAATTATTATTGCTATTATCGCCTTAAAATTTTTAAAAGCCAAGGCATATGTAAAATACATGGTGGAAAAAAACAAGGGCCTTGTAGCAAAGCAGGTCTATTGTCAATTTACCTCTCTCCCCACATTCGGTTTTAGTTTGGGTATTACTCTCTAAGCTCAGTCCCTGCAGCAATCAAATGGTACTAAAAAGATTGAATTCGGGAGTCGCCATTAAGTTTAAAGGATTATGTTCAAGGAATAACAAATATCCAACAAATCTTTCTTCCTGTCTGCCCCACCCCCTAGCTTTCCTTATGAAAATCTTCAGTGGTGATCACTGTTAAGATGATTAGAAAGATGTTCAGTTTTTATTTTTGCTTTTAGACGCAGCTTCTTAACATCTTCCAAGCTTGAGAAACATAGAGCCCAATGGAAATTGTCCATTAATTTTACCTGTCGACCTAATCTTTCCTGGCCACGCATATACTCCTATTCCGCCCGCGGTGCTGTGTCAAGCCCTATTAGAGTCCCACACAGAAGGAAAATTCATTCATGCTGATCTTGTCTTAATTAACATGTTGATATTTCATAATGGGTTTTCTTCTACATTAATTTTTATTTTTTGAAATATTGTTTACCTTGACTCCTAAATTTTGGGATTCCCTCTTTAATTCAGTGTCCAAATCGAAAGCCTCAGTTGTCTCACCCAAATCCTCCTGCAATCCAATCCTTTCCTTTCAAATCTCATTTTTCCATCTTCTTTTTCACCTCAAATAAGGTCAGTCTAAATCCGACTTAAACTAACTGCTGGAATAACGTTCGAAGACTGGTGAGGCCCCTGCTGTTGGGTCTTAAAGAGCCCAGCAGAAGAACCTCCTACTTTTCCAAGACACTGAAAACACAAAGACAGAGCACAAGGGTTTTTAAGCCCAGAGATTAAATTGGGGAGATTTTGTTTGGCATGCTTGTTTGCAGGGTTCTCTCATGTGTGTGTTAGTTTCTTATTGTTTCCATTTATTTTTGCAGCACGCTGTGGTCTGTCACAATTAGGGTCTGTAGAGATGAAACTGTTCCCTTCGCTCCTATCTGACATCCGATACCGTTGTGCCAGTCACTTCCCCAGACCTGGGACATAGAAGACAATGACCCCAATGAGTTCCATCAATCTCTCCTTACCCTTTATCTCAGGTACACAAGAATTTAGCTTCTCAGTGTTGTCAAGAGCTCTAGACATCGTCTCCGTTCTCCCAAGAATATCGACTTCGACACATGCACACCAAGTACAGGGGAACCCGAGTGACACTGCAGGAGCTGAGCGTTGTGTTTACCGCCCGTTATCAGCTCAGCTGGAGTCAGAGCATGATACACGTGTGCCTGGGTCCACAGAAGGCCGCTGGTTTGGCCACCCTTGTGGATAGAAATTAGTTGCTGGGCTTAATACTGATAACAGACCTCATTTTGGGCAGAAACTTTAAAATGAGAAACCAAAATTGTCTCGGTGCCCCAGAAATGGAGAAAGTGTGACCAGCAAGAATAATTTGGTTTAACACTTCCTAAAATATAGTCTTACACAGGAAATTAACAATAATTAACATTTACTGCCCATTTATGAGTAGCCTGCTGCTGTTCTTAGTTCCTTTGTTCTATTTAACTGTTGCGATGAACTTCTAAGACAGTCGCTATTTTTAGACTTGCTGAAGGTCACTCAGCTAGGTGTTGAGCTCTGGCAGGCTCTAGAATCTGCCCTCCAGAATTTAGCATGATGTACGCTTCTCATAATATAAAGGAAAACCAGCTTTAGGAAAATCCAAACAGGTATTATTTACACAGAATGGGAACTGTTATGAACTGAGTGTTTATCCTCCTCCCGCCCCTAATTCGTATGTTGAAACCCAAACCCCATGTGATAGTTTTGGAGGTGGGGACATTGGGAAGAAATTAGGTTTAGACGAGGTCATGGAGGGTGGTCCCCATAATGGGATTAGTGTCCTTATAAAAAGAGACACCAAAGTCACTCTCCCTCTACCTTGTAAGTACACAGCTAGAAGGCAGCTGACACAGCCTGTGAGTCAGGAAGAGAACCCTCACCAGAAACCGAACCTGCCTGCACCTTGATCTTGGATTCCTCAGCCTCCAGACTGTGAGAAGTAAATGTCTGTTGTTCAAGCATCCAAGTCTATGACATCTTGGTATAGCAGCTTGAGCTCACCAAGATAGACTTATGTATGGTATGTATATTTAAGCATGTGTATGTGTTCTAGAGAGCTGTCTGTGGGAAGGGAGAATTCCAAGGTCAAGATTTTGGAGGACAATGTCAAACCAGGTTGAACAGATTTATAATTACTAACTCTATCAGAGCCACTGATAGGCTAAGATGAACAGTGATTCTCTATAAGCGAGGCATTTTTGGTATAGGTTTTCCACACGTGTTTGACTTGGAATAACCCTTTGTTGTAGCATCTGCTAGATTGCCTTTCATCCTGCCCTGGCATCTGAGTGGTTAACAGTAGCTGACTGGATGGCAGCCAGAGGTTCACTACCAACAACATGTGCACGAATGCCACCACAACGTAGAATTCAGCCTAGTCCCAGGCTGTCATACCAGCCTCGCTGTGAGTGAGGAATGTTTAACAGTGTGGCCACGCATGCCAGCCCCATCCCCGAGAGAGAGAGAGACCAGGCATGAGGCAGCACTGATGAGGCAGCCAGCTGAAAGAGACAGTGATGACTCAGAGAAGCATATAGAATCATTGGGGTTTTGTAATGGGCACTCTCTGCCCTGGGGAAAGCGTAAGGAGAGATTTAATGGAGCTTGCTGGGTCTGTTACTGCGTAAGTCCCACCTCAGGGGAAATGACTGGCACAACAATATCGGATGTCAGCGCTGCAGACATTTAGCAGATGTGGCATCGTCCTATTTACCAGACTGCAAGCTAGGAGCTAAAATCTCCACGTGCATGAGCCTGGGAGCCCGCGTGTGCACACGGGTGCACTGGTGTGTGTGCACGTGGCATTTTTTACACCCACGGCCCACACAGTGGGATCACAGTTTAAAAAGTGAGGTTTGACAGGAGATTTGGTGTACCCTGATATAATTTAATTTTTACAGCTGCATTTTTTAAGCAAAAAACCACATATGCACTCTCACACTTGAGTGGAAGAAGTCCAGTCGCCCGTGGCACCCCTGGGAAGGAAGTGCTGTGACTCTGCTTCCAGAGTAGGTGTCGGATCCCTGGCAATGTCTTGAATTGGAGACTCAACGTTCCTGTCACGAGGACTCTTAAAAGCCTGATAGCTTGGTCCATGAAAAAAAAAAAATGAAAAGCATGTAGATGGAGTGTATTTGAAGTTAAAGTTGAAAGAAAAGTAGAGGCAGAAGATTTATATTAATAAGTGACATGACATTTTATCCTTACTCTGCATTTTCATCCTGCTTGTTAGGCCAGATATTTGCCAAAGTAGGGCCGGTCTCAGAGCAGGTGCTCCAAGTATTGTATTGCATTAAGTCGAATTGAATCAAATTGAATCAAATTAAATCAAATAGATTCTGTGAGTGTTCACCTCTGTCCAAGGATTGATTGATCCTGGATATAAGACAGATAGTATTAGCCTGCAGCGTGGCACCTGAAGCGGGGCGGGGGGGGGGGGATGACATGGATATCCTGGGCAGGCAAGAGGTTCCAGCAAGCAAGAGAGAGGCTCAGTTTTTAAATCCAGAGCAAAAGGAAGATCAGCAGCAAAGTTTTAGACAGGAAACAGAGTTGACTGAGAAAGTAATTTGGAATTGGGAGCCTGGAGAAAATCCCAGAAGTCCCATGTTCAGAGATAAACTTCTTGGGGATGAGCCTGGTTATTAGAGTAGAATAATTCTAGTCTGGTCACATGGTCAGCAATGGGAACAAGATGCCCTAATGTTCAGAGTAGGCAGCAGGAACTGCAGCCCATCGTGGTGACCAGTATTTTCTAAACTTCAGGAGCGGCGGCCCAGAGAACTGCTAGGACTGACGAAGTCAGAACAAGGGTGGGCTTGGGGCCCTCATCTTGAAAACCCTCACCTCTCTCACTGTACGTACACCAGAACACTGTAAAATCGTTGGATTGCTTCCTTCACGTGCGTCTGTGGGGTGGAAGCATATGAGCCAAGAAAAACAACTATTTACATTTAATAAGATGGGTTTCATAAAATAATTGCTACATTACTTTTGCTATTCGTGTTCACATTCAGAAGGGAGAATTTATTGGAATATGAGAAATGGTGCCTCCCTGATCTCTTGAACTAAGTAAAGCACAGAACCGAAAGTCTGGCACACTCTTGAAAAGACAGCGTGTCCATCCTCCCACCTCAAGGCTCTGCGGTATGGGTCCCAGAACAATTAATTAGTAGTGTATTAGAATCTTTTAAAAATCTCCAGCATCGCACGACCCTGAGCTAACTACTACTTAACCTTCCAAACCTTCCATTTTCTTACTTGTAAAATGTTGCTAAGAGTAATTGCTGGCACTTACCCAGTGCTCACTCTGTGCCAAGTACTTTCCTAAGTACTTTATGTGAATTTACCCATTTTAATCCCCAGCCTTTCAGTAACTCAGATGGTAGCCATCTCCATTTTAAAGAGGAGGAATCGAGGTCTGGGAAAGATCACTTAAGCAAGTCTGAGCCCCAGCCTTTGAACCCAGGCCATCCAGTTTCTCAGTCTATTTATTTAACTAGCAAATTCTGCTTCCTCCCAGGGAAAATAATCCCCATGTAATATGGATACAATAAAGGTGAAATGCAAAATAGTCATAGAGTCAGACCCAAGAAATGTTTTTCCCTCCTCTCGTCCAACACCTCCCTTCCAATCTCACCGCAGACGACGGGCAGGGGAAACCACAAGTGTACATGGGTTCTAACTCCCCAGGCGATTCTGACGGAACTCCAAAATCAAGGCCCATTAAGTTCCGTGAGCCCATTTCATGGTTTTGTAACATTCGTTCTCAGGAGGTTCCTTCCTGACTTCTGACTTAATTCAAACAAGAGGGACTGTAAGGTGTTTCCTTCCTGTTCTATTACGAACCCTGTTTTACAACACTCCTAGGCATTTATGATTATGTCAAACACATCAAGTTTGTTGGTATAAAATTGTTTGGATCTCCGAAGGCTCTATTTCCTTCCAACACTTACTTGTACAGTCATGGCAGAGCTGTATCGGTGGAGATCTCTTGACAGCAAGTACATTCTGCTTCTGGAGTAGCTGACTACTATTTCCAAAAATT
This sequence comes from Desmodus rotundus, assembly GCF_022682495.2. NCBI lineage: Eukaryota > Metazoa > Chordata > Mammalia > Chiroptera > Phyllostomidae > Desmodus > Desmodus rotundus. Next base: position 122,580,131 of record NC_071394.1, read on the forward strand.
AGATCTGCGTGCAATGTACTGGTACATTCTGATCCGTTGACTGCTGACTGAGCTGGACTCCCATGCTCTGTCTCTCTGTGTTCCTCCTCCTTACCATCCTAGGTGTCCTTATAAAGATCTTTAGCATTAATTGCCACCCTAACAGATACCTTAAGAGTATGAAAAACGTCAGACCAATCTGGAAGCATTCAGTGTCCCCCAAATGATTGTGGGTTTAAGGAGTTGGGTGGCTTTCCTTTCATGATGGAAAATGAGAAATACACGTAGAAGTGCTATCATTTTCTTCATAGCTCTGTGAATCTAACTTCCGTGCATGCTTATGAAGCATTTCAAAGCAATTTGGTACAGTGGAAAAGGAGTGAAATAAGATAGGATGAGTCTATCTATGAGGAGGTTTAGGATTCATATTTGATTTAAATAAAATAGGAAAGTAGAAATTTTGTAGCATTTTTAAAGCATGACAAGAATACTACTCCCCCCCCATGGATTATGAAATTTTCAGATGGACTTTGGAGGATCCTTGAGCACCTGAAGTGAAAACCAAAATTTTATAATTTTATTTTGGGAAGAGGGGATTCACGGTCTTTTTTTTTTTTTTTAGAGTTTTCAAGTGACCTGTGACATAGTGAATTAAGGATACAGAGCTAAAAAAAATCAATGGGAGCTCAATGCTCACATGTGTTCTGAATGGCAATTTGGCCCACATGCATCTTGTTATATTTTTTAAATTGTTCATTCAGTGTCCTTTGCTGAATGTCTCAAATGTGCCAAGCATGGTGCCAGGTGCTAAGAATCATGTAGAAGTTCAAATCTTTTTCGAAGGGTCCTCATGTATAAGGGGACCTCTTTGCCAGGCCTGCAGTGACTCCTCAGGCTTGCCATCTACCCTAGCCTCCCTGCTTTCTTGTCACTTGAACTGAGTTCTCCAATCCTCACATGCCCCTTACTTTTCCTGGCCCTCACTGAAGCTAAGGAAATAGTAGGATGTCTTTGATAGGTTTTTCATGTCTAGGAAGAATCTAGGTGCCCTTTTAGCATAATAAGACACAAGAGTTATAGGTAGAAAAAGTTCATCTTCACAGTGCAGAATGTCTGATTGTATTTTTTGATATGATTTCAGATCCCTGGAAAGGCCTCAGTTCTTGCATTTCTTCATTCTCATATTTTAAAAGCCCCAGTTCCCTCAATAATTAAAAGCAGACGTGACAGATATGAACCCTACCTTATTTTGAAGACCTTGTACCAAAAGAGCTGGATTTTAGCATTGTAGGGAAGGAAGACATAGGTGATGGAAGGGGTCCTGAGAAGAAGGAGGGAGCCCCTCTACTGACCAAGGCAGGTGGCCATAGGATGTACCTCTATAATGATCTGGAGTGGAGGTCCTGGGCCCATGAAGAAAGCAAAGTCCCCAGAATGCTGAATAGGTAGAAGCCATTTCAAAATCCCCACCATCCATCCAAGGGACTACATGTAGCTTATAATTTAACATTTGAGCTGGAGATAAAGAACAGGTTGGCCATTCTGTAGGAACCTGTGTGGGCCCAACTAACTAGTAGAAAGTTTTCTAGAAATGGTACCACTCTGTTCTTTTATGATATAACCAATCATTTCAGTTACAATCTCTTAAGGAGTCAGTCAGTCAGTGTTATGCATCTGTGGACAACTGATTAAATAGTACATTGGTCAAAGTTAAAGAAGCAGGGGCTTATAAATGGCGGGAATGAGCACAAGGATGCCGGGAAACCTAAGCTAAAGATAGTTACAACAACTACGAGTGTAGCTCTGAGCTTTGTGGGAGAGGATGAACAAAAGAAACCATGAAGATATTTAATAGATAACTAAGGCAAATTCATGGCATGGAGGAAAAGAACTTAAAAGAAAAAATTTTTTATCCCATCCATTTACTCTGGTGAAGCTGTAAAGTTAGCCCTGAGATTGAAGTTAATTGCAAGGGAAATCTCATATTATAAATCAGTTTTTTGCTAAATGTTTCTCCATTTAATTGGCTGAGATATTTAAATATGCTACTCTTTTCAGCCTCCATAGCTCATGGAGATACAGCCACTGATGCCCCCAGGCCTCATACTGCCCCAGGTCTCCTGCTTCCTTACTCTGCACAAATTCTAAACTTGGGCACGTGCAGGGGTGGAACCTGTTTTAATATGCTCTCATTTGCCTCTAAAGCAAGAGTTGATGCTCTTCAGTGGAAGCACTGCTTTTTACATTTAAGATTTTCCAAAATGAAATAATGAAAGTTTTCTCTGCGTTTCAGATTACATAAACTAGAATTTCAGATTAAATAAAATAAAGCAGTCCACATTGACTCAAGATTCCATAATCAATCGTTTTCCCCAAGAATATACTTATATATTATTTAATATTCTTGCAATATCTGTTTGGGAGACAGGGATATATTGATATTTTGGGAAAACTTAATTTATATCTCTAGATTCTCTAAGAAGCTTACCATTATTTAGGCTACCATTAGGTAGAACAGGATGGATCAGCAATTTAGTTTTTAATACTTAAACCTATTGAAATCCTTAAACCATACTGAAATGTCGACATCAAAAATATCCCCATTGGTCAGGCCATGTGATGCAGATCCTGAATCACTCTCATTCTGCAAATCTGCACCTCCTGAAGGCACCATGTGTCACAGGATTGCAGATTCACCTGAGCAAGAGCTTGCCAGGATGGAGACAATCTGTGAACTACCTTCCTGGGTCATCCTTTAACCTAACTGTCTTGGAGGAACCTTCTTTACTTGGTTATCCAAACCAAGATAAGATTCCAAAGCCTCAGGATACACCCAAAACCAAGTGAACATCCTAGAAACCATCTAAAACGGAGCCATTTCTCACAAAACAAGGATGTGGTTCTCCAAAATCCACCTTAATCTAGGCTGGCCTTCCAGTGGGTAGCATGAAAGATGACCTATATTTTAATTTTAAGGATTAAATTTTGATAGGATTATATTTGCATTTTTAGAGAGTGGACTTAAAATCTCTGTCCCTTTCATGCCAAGCATCTCTCCTCCTTCAAGATTCTCAGGAAAGTAACATATATCAGTGAGATTCAGAATTCCACCTTTTAAAATACTGAACAGGTACCTGATACTTCAGTGCAGGTCACTAAATAAAGGCTGAGTTAGACCAAGTGACTTCGACTTTGAAGCCTAAGCAGGTCTTAGATTCCATTCTTTTTATTCTCTGCATTACCCCCACCACAAAGAAAGGACAAACAAGCAAGCAAGGAAACAAATGAACTGTACAGACACACACACACATGCATAAAACCAAAACCAAAAACACACTGAATGTAAATTTGGAGGCCCAAGCCCCAGCCACGTATTCAAAGGTAGTTGGCTTGGATCAACGTGGGACTCAAGTCTGCACTGACACAGTAGCTTATAGAGCAGAAAAGAGAGGCAAGAGCATGACTGTCTTTCTCAATGAAGGCATCTGTCAAAATCGGAAGCTTGAAATTCAAAAGAACATGGTTTCCATTCCTAGAGGGATGGTGACTCCACCCAGTAGGGGCTCATGACTAACCACAGCTCTGAAAATGAAATGGGCAACTCATTCTGTTCTGATGGGAGGGCAAAAGCAGGCCTGATAGATGAAGAGAAAGCAAATTAACCTTGCAAAAAAATTCCTTCCCTTTTCTTATTTTAATCCATTTAGCTTAACCCTAGAGTCTGTATTCAGCCACTGAAGGGGCTGAGGTGTTTCCCCAACTTATATCACTGCGCTTTTGTACGCTCCCCACTGTCACACATAGTTCAACACAGAGCAAGCACGCTAACATTGCCCAGATGAAAGACAAAGCGTGCCGGACCATCAGCTTTCCCTTTCACATGCATATTAATGACAGCCTCAACCCCACTGGACTACGAGAGGCATCCTAGAGACAACAGGAAATAAACAAATCTGTGTCCCATATTTCATAAGTGTCTGTGAATTCTAGACTGAGGTTACTGGCCCAAATAAGACTAGAGGACTCTTTAGGATTATCTGTTCCCTGGTTAAAAGAGAGCCTGCTCTGTACACACCCAGAATTGCCCTTTATATTCCAAGATGCCATTTCCGCAAGTGCTGCCATCCCCAGTAAAATTCCACTCCGGGGAGTTATATATAGGACACGGAGCTGCGGTTAGCCTTTGCCCTTATTTTCAAATCTGACTCTTCGTCTTTCATAACCAAGCACACTTAACATCAGCACATTTCCTCTTTAACTTTTTTTCTTTTCTACTGTTTGCTTTTTCTTTCCAAGGCAGTAACTTTTTTACTACCTACCCTAAAAGACATGGAGATGCTGAGAAATAATATGGAGAAGTTGCTCTTTGCTTCTTTTCCTATTTAAGTCTTTTTCCTTTTCTCTCTTTTCCTCTATTTTTCACTCCTTCCGTCCTTCAGTTCTTTATTACTTTTTCTAAATTCAAATGTCTTGGTGGCTATGATTACATTTCTCCTTTGAGGACTGTCACATGGTAATCTGTAGCAAAGAACAGAGAGGGAGGGTAGCTGACATGCAAACACGAAGGAAGCTCTGTAGCTCTTGCTACATTCTTTATCCTACACAGTCCTCTTTCTTCCCTACTATTCAAGGACATACTTCTTCTTCTTCTTCTTTTATTTTTCTCCTGGATATTATAGCACCTATTTTTACTACCTCTTAAGACATGTACCAGTTAGGTCACATAACAAGTCATGCCTATACTTAATGACTTAAAACAGTAGCCATCTGTTACATTCACAGTTCCATGCATTGTCCTTGGGCACCAGACTCAACCAAGTGGCACTGCCGATCTGGCCAGGGCTCGCTGATCTCAGCTGGGTTCATCCATTTGTCGGGACTCAGCTTCCCCACTGGCGGTGGGTCAGCTGGTCAAAGGTGGCCCATGTGGGATGGTTTGTTTCACTGGTCCTCCCATTCTGCAGGCCAGCCCAGGTCTACTCACACGGAGGCCAGGCTAAGACATCCTGACACTGAGACGAAGGGCTCAATGTCTCCCAAGGCCCAACCTCAGCCTCACAAGGTGGCATTTGGCTGCATTTCATTGCAAAATCCAAGTCAAAGATTAGAAGTGGGAAAGAGAGACAACTCTAACTCTTGATAAGAGAATACAAGTTTGTAGCCATTTTTGTAGTCTACCACAGAGAATAACAGAAGTAGTGATTCCATTTCTATGTGTAAAATGAGATACTAATCACATATATAACAGTTTTTGAAGATAAAATAATGTATTTATATTTGTATATATTATAAACTTAGTACAGCACCTTTTGCATAGTAAGAAAATGTATTTGAGGCACTGGTATAACATTGTCATTATCTTTATTAGTAGAACTTAAGGCCTAGCTCTTCATTTAGGTAGATTATGAATAATATTTAATTTTTCAAGGTCTTGTGAATCTACTGAACCCCACAAGTACTTTTTGTCTTAAAGAAATATTATTTTTATATTTGTTAACTCCTCACATGTTTGACCTTGGGATGGCAAATGTAACTCCGTTCTCCTTCTGACACCTGACAGACACAATTCACTGATTTTGGCATTTTTTTTTTCTGATATTTTGAACAGACCTTTAGAAAGCCACTACCAGCTGATCAAAGGTGGTACAAGGGATAAAAATATTCTTATTTTACTAGAAAGGGGGTTAGAAGGTAACAGGACTCTGGCATCAAAAGAATCACTTAGTCAATCTAAAGTGAAAAAATAAATCTCAAAAACAAAGAGAAACAGAAATGCCAAATGCCAGAAAGTCCAGTAATATGATGTTAACTCCCACCACCTCTTAGCACACACTTCAAGAAATACAGCTGTGAAGGTACAACAATAACTCTAATTTACCACCATTGTAATTCCTACATATAGAAATGAACATAAAAGAGCCTAGAGGGTCTGGAAAACATTAAATCCTTAAAGGAAGATTTATTGACCTATTCAGCAATCCATGCGCAGAGTTAGGTTCTAAGCAAACAGAACGCAAGTTAGAACAGATGCATCGAGTCCTTGACAGAGTGCACAGTTTATTAGGTAAGAAGGAGACCGGCAAAACCTTCGGGCAAGTAAATAATTGCAAGTTTCCAACTATTGATACAACAGTATGGGAATTTGTCTTAATTCCCGGAAGTAGGAATGAAGTACTTGAGAATGAAGTATAGGATTAGAGAAGTTTGATGTAACAAGAAGCATAGATCAAGAGAATGAGAAGACAAGTCACAGACTAGGGGAAAAAACACTAGTATTCAAAATATATGCCCCCCAAAACACCTTTAAAATTCAATAATAAGAAAACAAAGGAACTGATTAAAAATGACCAAAAGATATGAACAAAAGGGGGAAGGATTGAGGATGGGAGGTGGGAGTGGGTGGGGTGGGGGGAAGTGGTGGCAGGAAAATGAAGACAACTGTACTTGAACAACAATAAAAAAATGCAGGAAAAATGACACAAAGCTACCTCACCAAAGGTGTGCAGATGGCAAATAAGCATATGAAAAGATGCTTCATATCATACCTCATTGAGGAATTCCAAATAAAAACAAAAATGAGATACTACTACACACTTATTAAAATGGCTAAAATCCAAATACTGACAACCCCAAATGCTGACAAGAATGTGGAGCAACAAGAACTCTCATTCATTGCAGAGGGGACTGTAAATGGTACAGTCACTTTGGAAGACTGGCAGTTTCTCACAAAACTAACCGTAGTCTTATAAAATCAAGCAACCATGATCCTCTTTTTCCAAAGTAGTTGAAAACATATGTCCATGAAAATACCTGCACAGGAATGCTTATAGTTATTTTATTCCTAACTACCAAAACTTAGAAGCAACTGAGATGTTCTTCAGTAGATGAATGGATAAATAAGCTGTGGTACACAAGACAATGGAATATTATTGCATTAAAGACATGAGTTAGTTTTCAAGTGATGAAAAGACATGGACTATGTGTTTTGCTAAGTAGAGACAGTGAAAAGATCTGAGATTAACAAGGTTTTGAGGGGAGAGAGCAACAAATAGGTAAAGCACAGAGGATGTGGGGAGCAGTGAAAACAGTGACCTGTGATACATTTGTCAAAACTCATAGAATGTATGAAATCAAGAGCAAACCCACTGTAAACTGGGGGCTTTGGTTGCTAATGATGTGCCCACATAGGTTTATGGGTGACCAGTGGACCACTCTGGTGTGGGAGAGTGATGGTGGGGGAAGCTATGCCTATGTCAGGGCGGGGCATGTAGTGAACTCTCATATACTTTCTTTTGAACTTTGCAGTGATATGTGATACTAAAACTAATAAAGTGTATTTTAAAAGAAAAACAAGTAGAAAGAATAACAGCTAGTTTTTTTCTTGCTTTATATTTTTTTAAGGGGAGAGTCTGGGGCAGTTTATTTTTTTGACAACAGTGTGGTGATTGTTGCAGGAGGGAGGGGAACTAGAAGGTAATGGAAAAATACAATAAATATTGGGCGCTTTAAGTGCGTGGAAACAATATAACTAAAAGGAGAGAATGTATGGAACAGATATGTAGAGAGTTGTTATTTAATCCTGGATAACTGCATTATTTACTACTGAAAGTAGTGCGATATTACACAGACAGAGAGTCAGACACTAAATTAAGCTAAGGAATCTAGTGGGGCAGCTGGGCAGGGTTGCATGCCCACTTGAGATTGGTGTTCATAGACTTGTGATGGGATTAGTCTATGCTGTTAGGTGGGTTTCTCTAAAAGTGCTCAGATTCTCACCCATAGGCATCGAAGAGGGGAATATTGGGGTTTGTGCAGAATTGGGGTTTTGCTAGATGAGTGAGCCAAGAAGTTGATGGCATTGCCAGGGGTAGATCATGGACTCGAAGATAAGTTAATGCGGTCCATAGACCCTGCAAGTTTAGTTACTTGACTTTATACATTCATTCATTAACTCGCTCTGTTTTTGTTATCTACCTGGTACACGCTAAGCACTGTTCTAGGCACTGGGGATAGACTAGTAAACAAAGGGACACATTCTGTCTTTATGGAAATTACTTTCTAAGTGAATGGACAAATACGTATATAAACATCAGATTGTATGAGTTTTATAAAAAAATAAAACTGTACTAAGGGTATAGAGCGTTCGATACTTCGTTGGACTTCCAGATGGATGTGCATTGCACTCTGTGCATTGGTGCCCTCTGGATCTGTGTAACGCTGAGGCCCTGCTGGTGCGGGAGTGGCTATTTTAGAGAGACAAAGACAATGGAACACAGAAGTGTAAGGAAATGAAGGAGGGACGTGGGAGGAGACCTGGGAGAAAAGCATTCCCAACAGAAGGCATAGTGACTACAAAACTCCTGTGCTGAAATTGTGCTTGATATTTTCAACCAACTACTAGTACAGAGAGGGGTAGGCGGGAGGAGTAGTATATCTTGTAGGGACGTTATGGCCACCGTAAGGACTTTGGCTTTTATTTTGAGCGGGAACGTGTTTTGACTTCCCTACTATCAAAACCTCGCAGGCAGTTCTTGTGAGAATAGATTGGTGGAGTAGGAGGAAATGGTTGAACAGCCAGCAGCTCTAATAGACTAATTAGGTAGGCAATGAGGCAGATAAGAAATGATAAGACTTGTTCCTAGATGGTAAAAGTAAAGATAAGAAGAACACATCAGATTCTTAACGCATTTTAAAATGTAGAGCCAACAGAATTTGCTGATGGACCATATCTGTTGTTCTGAAATGTGTATACTACTATGCCAGAGAACACTGATCCCCCACCCCACCCCATGCAGAACATCTCATCTTTAAAAAAAGACTTTTGTGCACGAAAGGAGTAGAAATATTTTTATACAGATAGAGTTTGGAGTCCCAAATCTTAGGCTTGGATCCTGGCTATACACCAGCTGCGCAAGCCTGGTTTGATAGTTTTGTCATAAAGATTCAATGACAAGTGCATATAATGCCTAACACTGCCCAGCACGTTACAGATACTGGACACGTTGTAACCACTGGACTTCTTTGCTATGATCCTGCCCCTGATTGGTTTAGTTGTTGATTGTGAAGCAGCTGGTCCATGAATTGAAATTGGCCAAGCATTTTCACTTTTTCCATGGGTTCTATCTGTTCCATATTTCTGTTTTTATTTCTTCAAGGTGGTTGAAGTAAGATGTAAAACATGGAAACTGGGACCTGTTGTGCTCTGAGTCCCAGGAGGAAAGGCAGATTACAGCTAGCGGACTGAATGACCCTGCACGTAAGAAAAGTGGAAGTGAGACATGGAAACAAGTGTCAGTTTTGCTTGTTTCCGAATCTCTCATATAATCGTCCTTCCAGAAGTTTGCTTGTTTGTTTTCTGAAAGACTCCTATATCTATCAGTATTTTTTTCTTTTGCCCTAAAGATGATTGACTATAATAATGCTTATAGTATTACAATAATAATAACAATTATTATTGTTTGCCTCCTAAGAAGTCCTAAAGGATACTCCTACCTCTTTAAGGAAATGCATTTCATATTGTACATAATGAGGATATATTGAAGTGTTATATTCAGAGGGTTGTAGTTAATATACTTATATTTTAGGATGATTATTCTTGTGACTGTGTGAATGAACAACTTGAGAGGAACAATACTGGAGCACAGAGGCCTTTTCCAGCCCATTGTAGTACCACAGTCAGAGAGAAGGGGGGTGAGCAGCGCTGAGCGTCGGGATGGAAAAAAGAGGATGGATTCCATATACGCCTGGATGACAAAGACACATGATTTTATTGTCATTTGCTGAGTATCAAGGAGAAATTGAGATGGAATGAGGTCAAATGTTTAAGAAAAAGTTTATAGCCAAGATGCCAATTTAGATGGAATGTTTTTTTAAGAAAAGAAAATTCAGAATTACAGTGAAAATAATTCAGTTTGGAATATCTTGAGCCTGAGGTATTGACATTGCTGTGGTCATTTCCAGTAGATGGCTTAAAATAACCTGAAATATGGGGGCGGAATGGGGAGAGGAATGTACTGGAGGTAAAGATCTGGGAGTCATCAGCATATTTGTCATAACTGAATTCATGGCAGGCAGGAGCATTCCCTCGGATAGGGTGGGACAGTTAGCTGGGGAACCGCAAAATCTAAGGGCCAGACAGCAGAGAAGGATGTTACAAGAATCTAAAGAGTAATGTCAGCAAGTTAGAGAAAGACTCTAATGGCAATGCTCTCAAAATGAAAGGTGTCTTAGGGAGAAGTCATCAGCTTTAAAAGTCAAAGAAAGATAAACTAAGAAGACAAAAATAATACTGGGGTTCATAGTTAGAATGTTGTTGAGTGCCTGGAATTAGCTTGTTAGGTATATTTGATTGGATGAAAAACTAAAACACAAGCTTGCAGATTACACCATTCAGAGAGAGGTTCCCCTGAAATACCAGTCCTCTCCACAGATCATAATTAGGAGCTTCCAGATTGATGGAGATGCTTGTATACGTTGAGGCACAAAGCCTTGAACAAAAGAAATTGTGATTGAAGGTCCTTTCTGCCTTGTCCTCGTGTTTAGACTTTAGTTTGTGTTTAGAGAGAACAAGAGAAAATGAAAGTGAGAGAGGCGTTGTCTGGGGACTTGCTTTAAGTGCTAAGGTACTTTGAAAAGCAGTTTGTTATTTGGGTCACTGCAGTCCTGGGTCTGGAACTCAGCTGCACTGGTCAGGAAATCTGATGTTGTCCTGGAGCTAGAGCTGACTCAGAGGAAGTGACTACCTTAACTGAACTCCCAAATGGATTATAAACAAATGAGGGAGCTAACTTAATTCCCATGGCTTCAAACTGACCCAATTTTTTTTGTGTCCACCAAATTATGTAACTCTCTAGGGTAATGGAAAGCCATATTAGACCAGAAGGCATCTGGTAAGTATGATATCAGGGCACTGGTAGTATTAGGCATGACTCGCCAGTTCAGAGCCAGCTGAAATGTGGTTGGCCCACATCAGAGTTTCTGTCTGGGATGCAGGATGTTGACTGTCTCATCCAGGGAAGCTCCCCTGGATAGGCTGCTGGTCACTGACTGCTTCTTTCTTGTTGATCACCTTTCTTTGGGTACCATTCAGACTGCTTCTTTAATTGTGTCAAAAACATATCATCTTATAAAATAAAATACACTGTGTACGTCAGTTTGGGAGTCAGACAGGCCAGCATTTACTTATGACTTGGGTGACTTTGAACGAGTTAAACAACTTGATTCCTTTCTTAGCCTACTTTATTATATGGGAAAAGCAATATCCAGTCTTCAGTTACATTGTGAGGATACAGGAGACAACGTAGCTGCTCCTACACTTGCTACATGGGTACATAGCAAACTCCAATGAAGACATCGAGACTTTTTCTCTGTTTATGCTATTTCCTTCCTCCTCTCCTCTTCCCTCCTCCCCTCTCCTCTCCTCTCCTCTCTTCTTCACTCCTCTCCTTTTGTCATCCGTGCTCCCTCTCCTGTTCTCCTAGTCTGTCCCTAGATCCAACTACACATCATTGTCACACGGCCATTAAACCCAGTAAACACGCAAGCTTTCTGTGATCATGTGCTGATACTCACAGGTCACAGGTAGGAAGCAACCCTAAGAATTTCATGCTTTTGAGTGTTTTTTACTCAGTTTTTTTTAACAGATCAACTATTTTTAAATTAATTGAGGTGAAAATGTGAAATAACATCATATGAATTGCTGTCTGAGCATTCCTTCATTAATTTTTTAAAATTTTAGGAATTATAAAATGTGTAAGAATTCTGAGAAACTCTAGAAGAATTTTTAACAGAGAGAGTTAAAACAGACCAAAACTCTTCAAAGAAACTATAATCACAATAAGGATCAGATAGTCATAAAAGAAAGAAAAGAACAATTGGAAATCCAAGGAAAATGAAATAATGCAGGATTAATCAAAGAGAGATGATAGATATGAATCGCCAATAAGTTATAATCAATGTGGAAAACCCAAACGTGAGAAAAGTATACTACAACTGTGATACAGATGTAATAGTAACAGCACAAGTTAATAAAAGCAAATGAACATGCTAAATGTTGCTAAGAAGGAATATTTTCACACAAAGCATTCCTGCTGTTTGTTCTATTCTGAGATGTAGGGTGTGATGTGAGACAAATCCACAGACAGTGTGATTCAGCAAAAGTCACTGAGATTACTTTAACTCCAGTGTCTAATCACAGATAACTCTGTGTGGCTCCCACAGGAATTTAATCACGCACGCAGTAAATTCAGTATTTGAGAAGAACCGGATTCATTATCTTTATAATTGAAAGATCCAAATAAATTCAGGGTATTAATATGTAACTTTATTAAGTGATGGTAGATAATATGTATTTTAACCTGGGTAGAGCTAGTTGCTCTTATTATTAATGCCTTTTAATACATTAGTATCATTGTTGTCATTGATGAGGAGCTACCCAGATCCAATTATCAGACATGATGATGACTGTGTCCATTTTATCCATTTATTATATTTTGGTTGAACAAACAGCTTTTTTAGTCACAGTGTCAGATTTATTGGTAAATTTTACCTTCCTGAGATTTTGCCCTGGGCATTTTAACTGACCCAAGCATCGTGACATTAAGTCATAAATTTCATGTTCCTTCTTAAAGGCAGGTCATTTTTTTTCCTGCAAAAAGCTTCGTTGTTTCCATTTGGCCCCCCGGTGGCAGAGGGTTCCAGGGTAGTCAAAGACTGCCTGCCTAACGGTTGTGGGAGTGACCCAAGCAGAAGCCAGATACCAGGGGGAGGCAAAGGGGCCCCTCGAAGGCTTCTGGGCTCCAAAGTCTCCTAGTGATGCTTGAGGGTGAGCCTTTCCAAGAGACACTCGCCCAGCCCAGCCTGGGGCCAGCCAGCCTGTGGAGGTTAGTCAGCTGGTCCATCTTCTTGATGAATTTCACCTCCTCTTCCAGGAAGTGGTTCTGCAGGAAGTCACAGAAATGAGCGTCTGTGAGGGTTGAACCCAGGGCTTGCAGACCCCAAAGGGCCTGTCTCTGGTTCCTCCTCAAGGCCGTGGTGGCTTCCGTGGTGTGCTGAGTTTTACCCCACTTGACTTGTGAAGGAAGACTTCAGCACATCCTAGAAGAGAACACGACCACTGCACTCACTGGATTTGCATCTTTAAGAGATGCTCAGCTTGCTTCCTCTTGACCAACTTGTGGACGAAGTGACCCACGCCCTCCAGGCCACATCCTCGTGGTGGAACCAGAAGCCCAGAAAGGGGTAGGTGTAGGAGACCCACAGGCACAGCTTGAACGAATGGTTGATGGTGGCCTTTACCTCTGTGGAATAATCCTGATATATGTGGGAGCTCCTGGTCGTTTGGCAATAGGAGTCAAGGTCAAAAAACAGTGTTGGCTGGTCTTGGAGGCTGCGAATGGCTGAGATGATTCCGATGGTGGTGACTAGAAAGAGGCGGGGGTGGTCAGAGGCTGGAAGAAGGGGTGCCCTGGGTCTGTTCCATCCAAACCCTGTGGAAGCAGGAGACAGATCTGGGGGACCCCTGAGGGCACTGCCTTAAGGGTAGGTCATTTTTAATAGATTACTAATTTAATTCATATTTTTTCCTGGGTTTGCCTTGCTTTACATTCTGTGATGAAAATTGTTTTCTATATGTTCTTAAAACACTCCATATTCCATAACATGTTTCAAAAATGGTCACAATGAAATAAAATTCAAAAAACAATGATATAACTAAAACTTATTTCTGGCAAATATGGATGATCTAAATAACTTAAAACTGTAAGACAGTTTTGGTGGATGAGCAGTGTCAGGGTGTTTTTGCAAACTGATAAAACTTGGCTGTTCATCTTGCTGTGAGCAAAAGGAGAAATGCGGTTACTTTAGTTCCATCGTCCTTAACAGGGAGGAGTTCATCTGTATCCCCTTCTGGACGAGATCTTTTTCGGAGGAGGACTGTTGCAGGCTATCCTCATTTCGCATTTTGTGGGGTGAGCTTTGGGGCTAGCTTCACCTTGAGAAGTCGACTCGCAGGATATAGTATCATGCATTGCATTTCAAAGCACTACGGGCTGTCTCCACTAGGTTTTCTGAATTTTACTCCTGATTCTCTTCCTTGCAAAAGTTTTTACTTTAAAAGTTCAGGCGTTTTTCAGTTTTAGCCGTGTGAAAAGCACATTTGGAATTTCTTTAATGTAGTCTGCAAGCATGTTCTGTATTTATTTCACCCTTGCATAACTCAAGAGTAGTGGAACAGATTGTGCTCAGATTGGGCAAAAGCAATTACCAAACCCTTAGACAAGGCCAGTCATGGTCCCAGAAGATAATTTGGGGGGAAGGCCATGATGGCACATAAATACAGGATTATTAGAAGTTTCCACTGACAGCCTAGCAGCGCGGTGTTTCCAGCACGGATCCCGTAAGGGCCTGCAATGTCACTTGAGGAATCCGGAAGTCCTTTTGACACTCCGCATTAACTCTGGGTTTGCATATGCTCCTGGCTCTATGCTCCTTACAAACTAAGACAGCAGTGAAATACTCAATAATAAATGTGGCTTAGCACTTGAACATGGTCGAGGTGCTTCCATTATTTTGTTTGCCGACAGAGCCTCACAACCCTGTGTGCCGTGAATAATTTTTCCTTCTTTTATGCATAAGAAAACCGACACTCATCAAGTTAATAAACTGTTCCAAGGCCACTTCAACTCTTAAGAGGTAAAAATTAGGATGCAAATTCAATTCTCTATTTGTTCAACAGTTATGTCATGAGAGCCTACTAGGTGCCAGGTGCTGAGCCTAGCACAGGGGATGCAGGAACAGACACAACAAGCCGAGTTCTTTTCTTCATGAAATGTACAGTCCACGAAAGGAGATGCTTGAAAATGAGTGTAAAATGCTGAGTCAATATACTGTTAAGCTGAGCACTCTCAGGGGAGGAAATGCAGGCCTCTCACTGGGATTGGGTGGCCTCAATGAAGAAGATGCAATTAAGTTGCAAAGGAGTTGTAATGGGCTCACTCCACAGCTCACTTTTCAACATTATACTCAGACTGTCTCGGAGTGATGATCTGACAGGAGGACAAAGAACTTCCAACATTAAAACACAAAGTCCTCCTCTTTGCCTTTATGTAAAAATTAAAACTACTGGATCATAGTCAAAATATATTGATACTTCACCTTTAACAACGTCCAGGAAAATAGGCCAAAGTATAACGTCACAGCCTTCTCCAGAAAGTACTTCTGGATTCTGAAACCAGATTTGACCAATCTCCTCCCAGGCCCACATAACACTTTATCTAGTATCCTCTTCAGACACACCCATCTTGGGTGTAATTAGTTCTGCCAAGTGACACAGGCCACAAGGGCAGAGGCCGGTGATGTTTCCACATTTGCATTGTCAAAGGTGTTGTATTTCAGCATCGGCTGTGCAACTGAATCGTGGGTGAAGGTACGCAATGTGGGTTCAGGTCCTCACCCCGCCCTGTCTGACCTTGCTTGCTTAAGCTTCTCTGTGCTGTAGATTCCCTGTCTATAAAATGGATGCTGGTGTCTCCCTTGTAAGGCTGTTAGGTTGTTGTGGAGAGAAAAACACAATCTACGTGAAAATGAGTTGGGTTGATTCAACTGCTTTAAATCAGTAGCTGCTGTTATGTCTTCATTCTCTTTCCGTTAGGGTTTACACATCTGTAGTGTCTGGAACTTGGTCGCGGAAAGTGAGAGAATAATTTTGAGTATTAGGATATAGGTATTTGTGATATATCAACATACAATAAATGATAAAGGTGCTAAAACATTATGATCTATCAAGAAAATGACCAGGTAAGGGTATTTTACTCTAAACAACAATTAGCTAATATAACGAAATTTATTATATGAATGATATTGTTTCCTAGATGTTTCAGGTTATTGTTAGATATGTCTGAAAATAACTACGTAAACCCCAAATCACTCAAAATCTCTTTAATATGTTAAATCACCTTTCCCTGGTTCCTGTAAAGGCATTTTTAATACCCACCATCCTTGGAGCAGTGGTTTGCTGGATGTTCAACTGACGAGAGTGAACACACCTGCCATGCCAGTCCCCGAGCCCTTCCTGAGCCACCGAGAAGGGGCATGAGTGGTAGTCGGTGACAGGAGTGGAGGGAGAAATGTGAGCTCCGGCTGTCAAGTCAAAGAAGGGATATTAATCCCTGAAGTGCATGAAGAGAAATCAATGAAGTCAAAATAATAACAAAAACATCCTCCTTCCTCTGCGTTTCAATCACCAAAGATAGCATGAGCAAGAAAGACTATAGATGAACAAAAAAACACCCATTCAGTAGCCCACCACTGTCCCTTTAATACCAGCTATATTTGCCCTTGGGGACAAAATCAATACTATAGACTTATTTAAATTTAAATGACTTCTAGCTAGTGATACAATATCACCACTTAAAACTTCCTGTCTGGAACGTAGCAAACAATGGTCTGATTGTTGTTATTATCATCATTTTGATTTTCAATCTCTTCCTTCTTTCCTCTTGAGATAACTACTATCGGGGACCATATTCAAATAAATGCGAGATCAGATGTTTCCAGCCATCCCTGGGCATTTCTTGGTAGTCGCAATTGTCAGGCACCGATGGACCTAGCACATGGCAGAGCTCTCTTACTGCAGTGGGTTGATTGGCACATTTCATACATTTGGGTGCTCCGAGTAGCTTTTGCTAGTACATCCCACTAGGTGCTCGGCTGATAATCACGGCAGAAACATGGAGCTGACTTTTCTGCGTCCACCTTCCTAAACTGTGCTCCCTTCCAGCTGGCTGATGCAAAGTCTGTCCATGAACATGTTAGAAGACAGTGATTTTCTTCTTTTGTCAGCACCAACGATTGAGCAGTCCTAAATTCTGATTGCCTGTGAGTAACAAACTTTAGGAAAGAGCTTCAACAGCGGGAACAGTATGTTTCAAGTTCCTTTGAGGCCCGTTGGGCCCAGATGTTTGAGTTGAGGGCACCTGGCATGCCTTCCTTCTCTGCCGTGACCATGGAAATCTCTGTGTCCTTTATTCTCTGTGAGTGCTGTGGACTGTCTGTTAGCAATACTCAGGGAAAGAGAACTTTATAAATTTTTAAAGAAAAATTTTAACTCAGACCTGACAATGGACTATGTGAATCTAGAAACATGCCTCTAAAATAGATGGCAATGGTCCAATGACATTGTAGCCAAATGGTTCAGCCTAGGAGTGGTCTGGGTTACGCATTCTTACTGTAACTCTTAAAGGGGACAGGACCAAGAGCCCTTTGGGAGTGCTCCAAGATTCGGTGTGGCCTCTGTGTGTGTGTGTGTGTGTGTGTGTGAACATTGCCTTCCTCCCCAGACTCCCTTCCTTCCACACTGCCTTCACTGCAATCTGCGTCTGTCTAAAGTCTACCTATTTTTAAGGCTTAACTAAAACCCCATGTGCTCTACACAGTTAGCCTAGGTCTCTTCAGCTGGGAGCAATCCTCTCCTCTGAATTCACAGAGCATGGTATCTGACCTGATTCTCTGTGAGGGCCTTTTCTGTCTTGTGTTTAAGAGGGGACATAGTTCACTCATTTCCCAGTGTGATATACTGTGGCAACACCCATACTTGACACATCGTGGGCCTTCAGAATACAAATGTTGAATCAATGCAAAACACTAATGAATATGGTAATGCAAGTCCAAGCCCTAAGGTATGTGGTACAGGTAGTCGAGATCAATACCCCAGTATCAAATTCCAATGCTCAAGATTTTCTAATTTCCTGAAAATTCTTTAAGTATCAACAGTGTCAGCAGAGGAATATTTGTTCACTGCATCATAGTCTGGCAATCAGCCCAGCTGGTCATTTCGCATTCTCTCTAACTCTGTCCCATCCAACAATGTAACCAAGACTCAGTAAAGCAGGGTCTTAACATGAGTGGGATTCCAGGAACACATAAACCATAGATCAAATACAAGGGCTAACTGAGAAAAAGACATCTTAATTCTTGGCAAAATAGCCATGGCTTATTTAAGCTCAACGTTAGCTATTTTGGTAAAATTGGTTCAACAAGCCGTTATTGATAACTTGGCTGGGTTCTGTGAGAGGACACCCAACAACCAACCAAAGAGAGGCATCATTGCCGGCGAGTGGGACAGCTGGACATACACATGGAAACCATTTAATGCTTTATAGGACACCACTATCTTCCAAAGCAACCAAACTCTAACCTAACAGTTAATGCTATTTAGTGAACGTAATTTTCTCATGGTTGTATTCAATTTCACATTTTGCCCACTCATGTGCTAATTTATTCATGACTCCCATTCATTTCAGTATTTTAGCAGTGGGTTGTGTGAGCCTGCATAACATGGGTGCATTGTCCTTTTTGTAATGTTTTTGCTACCTGTCTCTACAAAGTGGACACTTTTGCTTCCTGGATTTTGAGCTGTGGGACCTGTTTGAATGTCACTTGGTCCAGGTCTCTCCCAGATGGGTAAGTGCCCTTTTCAGGAAGCAGACACACTCCGGTCAATACGTACATGGCAGCCCCTGGTTTCAGAACCCCACTAAACCCCCACATAACAGACAGCACGTTCTCTTCTGGACAGCTTTCATTTTACGGAGTAGCGTGCTTATTTGGTTGGCTGTGTTCTGTGGATTTGTATTATCTGTTATCTACTTTTTCAATGAGACTTTATTTTTAGAGCACTTTGAAGTTCACAACAAAATTAAGGGGAAGGTGCAGAGATTTCCTGTATTCCTAGTGCCCACACACTGGCACAGTCTTCCCCATAATCAACAACCAGAGGGGTAGGTACATCTGTTACAATTGATGAATCCGCACTGGCACGTCGTAATCATCCAAAGTGCATGGCTTACTTTAGGGCTCCCTCGGGGTGTTGTACATTCCACGGGTTTGGACAAATGTGTGATAATGTGTATCCCCCATTACTGTATTAAATAGAGTAGTTTCACTGCCCTAAAAATTCTCTGTGCTCCCCCTATTCATCCTCCCCTTTCTCTCCCAATCCTGACAGTTTTACTGCCTCCACAGTTTTGCCTTTTCCAGAATGTCATATCATTGAAATCACACAGTGGGTAGCCTTTTCACATCAGCTTCTTTTACTCAGGAAAATGAATGGAAGTTTCTTCCATGTCTTTCCTTGACTGACAGTTTCTTTCTTTTTAGCAATGGATACACATTCCATTGTCTGGATGTATCACAGTTTACTTATCCACTCACCTCCTGAAAGCCTTCTTGTTTGCTTCCAACTTTTGGCAATTATGAATAAAACTGCACCCATGGCCATGTTTTTGTGTGAACCTAGTTCTCGGCTCCTTTCAGTGAATACGAGGGAGCACAAATGCTGGACTGCATGGTAAGCGTATGTTTGGTTTGGGAGGAACTGCCAAACTCTCCTACAAAGTGGCTGCACAGTTCCGATTCCCACCAGCACTGAATGAGAGTTCCTGTTGCTCCACATGCTCCCTGGCATTTGGTGTCATCAGTGGGTTGGATTTTGCCCAGGCTGAGAGACATGTGGTGGTGCCTCCTTGGTTTAGTTTGCATTTTCGTGATACGCTGTGCTGGTTTAGTTTGCATCTTCCTGATAAGCTGTGTTGTGAAGCATCTATTCATATGCTTATTTGTTATCTGTTTGTCATCTTCGGAGAGGTGCCTGTTAAGGTCTTTGTCCCAGTTTTAAATCAGAATGCTTTTTTTTTCCTATATTACTGAATTTTAAAGGTTTTTGTCCATGTTGAATAACAGTCCTTTATCAGATGTGTTTTTTGTAAATATTTTCTTCAAGTAGATGGCTTGTCATCTCATTTTCTTGACTTATCTTTTAAAGAGAAGTCCAGCTTATCAATTATTCCTTCCAGGAATTGTGGTTTGTTGTTGCACCTAAAAAGCCATCCCCATCCCCAAGGTCATAGGTTTTCTCTTAGGCTGTCCTCTAGAAGTTTTATAGTTCTGTGGTTTACATTTGCGTCTGTGATCTATTTCGAATTAACTTTTCAGAAAGATGTAAAGTCTGTGTCTAGGTTTATCTATCCATCTCTCTATCTATTTATGCCTGTGAGTGTGCAGTGGTTTGAACACCATTTGTTGAAAAGACAACCTTTGCTCTGTGGGTATTATTGCCTTTGCTTCTGCATCAAAGATCCATTGACCGTATTTATGTAAGTCTACTTCTGAGCTTTCTATTCCATTCCCTTGATCTGCGTGTCTGTTCTTTCGCCATACTACGCCGTCTGCATTGCTGTAGCTCTCCAGTGTGTCTGGAAGCCATGTACTGTCAACCCTCCAGCTTCGTTCTTCTCTGTCAATATTGTCACGGTTAGTCAAGGTCTTTTTCCTCTCCATATAAACTCTAGAATCTTTATATCCACAAACTAACTTTTTGAAATTCTCATTGGGATTGCATTGAACCTATAGCTCAAGTTGGGAAGAACTGACATCCTGGCAATATTAAGTTATCCTGGTAATGAACCCGAAATATCTTTCTACTTATTTAGTTTTTAGATTTCTTTTATCAGTGTTTTGAAGTTTTCCTTATATAGAGTTCATAGATATTTTGTTAGATTTACACCTAAGTATTTCATTTTGGGGGATGCTAATGTAAATAGTAATTTCTTTTTTATTTCAAATTCTACTTGTTTATTGCTGGCATATAGGGAAGTGGTTAACTTTTGTATATGAACTTTCTATCCTACAACCTTGCTATAATATCCTATTAATCCTAGGGTGGTGGGGGTGGTGTTAACTCTTTTGAATTTTCTACATAGATAATCATGTGATCTGTGAACAGAGACTGTTTTATGTTTTCCTTTCCAATCTGTATACCTTTATTTCCTTTTTTTTTCTTTTTTTGCCAGAACTCTAGTACAATGTCGAAAAGGTGCAGGAAAGATGACATCCTTGCCTTGTACCTGATGTTACTGGGGAAGTTTTGAGTTTCCCACCATTAGATATGACACCAGCTGTAGGCTTCTTTGTAGATAATCTTTATTAGGTTGAGAAAGTTTTCTTCAATTCCTAGTTTTATCAAGTTTTATCATGAATGTTTTGGGTTTTGACAAATGCTTTCTCTGCGTCTATTCATATAATCATATGATTTATTTTCTTTGACATTTTGATTTGACGGACTACATTAACTGATTTTCAAATGTTGAAGTATCCTTTCATGCCAGGAATAAAATTCTACTTTTTCATGGTGTATAATTATTTTTATGTACTTTTGATTCCATTTACTAACATTTTGTTGAGGATATGTGCATTTATTTTTATAAGAGATATTGGACTATAATTATCTTTTCTTATGATACCATTGTCTGGTTTCAATATTAGGGTAAATCAAGTCTCATCAAATGAGTCCCGAAGTATTCCCTCTGCTACCATCCTGGGAAAGACATTGTAGAGAAATGGCATAATTTCTTCCTTAAATATTTGGTAGAATGTTATCTCTTTTTATGTTGAGCTTCAATTGACCTGATGCCAGGACCGGACTTGTACTGACTTAGAAACATTTTATCTCTGGTCAGCTATGCCAGACTAAATTAGTTTAGTCTGTGGCTTTGAAAGAGAAAACACCTGCCTTTTTAAAGAATAGATCCCACTGCTTTTAGTCTTGTCAGCTTAACTTGTATTCTCACCCTGTATTTAAATCCTTGCTCACCTTTTAAAATATAAGTCCTTGAATAATTTTCTTAAATTCCCAAAGCCTTGCTCTGACTGGTGTGGCTCAGGTGGTTGGGCGGCATCTTGCAAAGCAAAAGGTCGCTGGTTTGATTCCTGATCAGGGCACATGCCTGGACTTTGGGTTTGGTCCCCAGTTAGGGCACATGTGAAAGGTAACCAATTGATGTTTCTCTCTCACATCGATGTTTCTCTCTGTCTCTTTCTCCCTCCCTTCCTCTCTCTCTAAAACTAACTAAATAAATTCTCTAAGCCTCACCCTCTTTGTCTGTAAAATGTGGTTTGTGATATCCTTGTCTTTCTCACGTGGTTATTGTGGCAGTCAAATAAGTTGATGCTTTTAGGACTATGTTACAAGTGGCTGATATGTGCATATACCAGGGGGGATTTGGGGATCATCTCTAAGGTTGCTTTTAGTTTTTTGGCTTATTGATCGATATATAATAATTGCACTTAAGAGGCACCTATCGCATGCTCCCCCACTTCCAGATTTGTCACAAATGTGAGGATAATTACTCACAGCTAGAAACCATCTAAAAGATACCTGAGAGGCCTCTCGTCTTCGCTCAATTGGCCATCACGTGGGACACACCATGAAAGATTCATGTTTTTGTTAGAAAACACCCCTTTCAGTACTTAAGCCTACTCTTTTCCATTTGAAATTCAGTGAGCTTGGAGATAACGGCGGATCCTGCCCCTGATCGGGCATCAAAGTGAATATACCTGTCATGCAATTGAAGAGGTTGTGGCATTGGGAGACCCAAGTCTTTGGCCTGTAACCTTCCTCACCTGTGCAGTGGCTAAATGAGAAGTGTGTACAGGATTTGCTGGTGCAGGGGTTTCTGTTTAATTAAATCTGCACTTATATCTGCCCAGGGGAACTTATTGATAAAGGGAGGGTGCTGAAAAAGCTTTGTCGGTGTTTAAGTCCCATAGTAACTTTTTCCTGATATAATTAAAGCCTGTCCATTGATTTTATTCTCAAGGAAGGTTATTGTTTCTGAGCCAGCACTGTCATAGTTACTTTGCATATATAGCACAGCTTTATCAGTCCTGTGACCTTGGACAGGTCACTTAACCCCACTGACTCTTTTTTTAAAGCAGAGTTATTAATGTGTACTACACAGAGCTGTTGTCAGGATTACATGAGATAATGACTGCGGACAATCTTCTTTAGTTAGAAAGGCAGCCCACCTGACCTGCATTATGTCAGGCTGTCCTTACAGTACCAGTGGGCTGGGGATAGGCCAGTATGTGTGTGTGTGTGTGTGTGTGTGTGTGTAACCCTCAACCCCAGATGAGGATTCAGGTTCAGAAAAATCAAGTGAACTGTTTATTGTTGCAGAGCTAGGAAGGTTGCAAAACAGAGATTTTCCTATGGCTGCTTTGGCACTCCTAACACGTCAGGCTTCCTGACCTCGTTTAGGAACCTCACATCGACTCTCATTGTGTTGCAAGAGATCAGACGCGTAAAACAGCAAAGACTCCCTTAGAAATCTATCAACATTGACCTCAACTGACCTGCACCCGAGAGTGCTCCCTTCGGGTAGAACTGGGGGTGTGCTGGGAAGGCTCACACCATCTTGTAAGAGTTGACTGTTAAATCATTAGGCATTTTATGAGCCCGTTGTTAAACGTAGCCATTATTAAAAACTAGATTGCATAAACATACCTAATTAAATTATAGTACAAACCAAGGTGATTACTACTCAAGACCAGTCACTTCCTAAATGTTTTTACTACATTTTACTGTCATCTATCATCATATCGTGTCTGTATGGTGGGCACACTACATAATGGTCACTCACGGCCTATTCAGCGGAAGTGATCACACATGTCCCTTTCCATATTTGGCTGTCAAAGGGACATCTTGGGTTTCTTTCTTTCTGTCTCATGGCTGTCTCCCTCGAGGGAAGCCAGCTGCCATGTCTTCAGGATGCACAGGCACCCTATGGACAGGCCTGGGTGGCAGGGAAATGAGGTCTCCATCTTGCAGCCAGATTGCAGCTGAGGCCTGCCAACAACCACATGAGGTTGGAAGTCTTCAAATGACTTCAGTCTCAGCTGACAGCTTCACCACAGCCTCCTGAAAGACCTTGAGCCGGAACCAACCAGTTAGGCCACACCCAGGAATCAATGGCTATTACAGTAGCAAAGCATCTTAATAATTCTTGAACTTGATGGCCAGTATGAGAGGGCTTCCTGTAGAAATCAGGAAACCTCTGTTTTCCCCTAAACATTAAAAAATGGTGAACACACCAAAAAATTATACCTGCTATTAGTATAAATATTTGTCCTTTTATATTTTCTTAGTTAGTAGGTCCAGACAGAGACAATTCACTGTGCTATCTGAACCTAGTTAATTTGGGGGAAAGGCTTATTATTTCAAGTGTGAATTTAAATCTGAAATAATATAGCCTGATGACAGTTTTTATTTTCTTCTCTTTAAATATGAGTAGTCAATAAGTCAACATTAAATCGGGATTATCCAAGAAAGTCTCTAAAGCTCCATGCAGAGTATGAAAAGATTCTTCTTAGCAGAAGTCCAGACTATGGGGGTTGTCCTTACTGAGTAACGGAAGGAAGGTGGCCCAGAAGAGTGCTGTCACAGCAACGCACAGAGATGCTTTTTTTACTTTTACAGAAGACACAACTAGTCGGGAAGCTTTGGGTGTTTTACCCATGGAAGGAAGTTTAATGGAGACCCTGGGACTAACCTAGAACTTTCACACATTTGCTATTTCTGCTATCGCTCTTCCACAGGCGAGTATTTCTTGCCCACTGGAACTAATTCAGGAAAGACTAAGGTAAGCCACAGGCCCCCGATGATCACCATGCCATTGAACCAATGGCTACAGTGTCTGCCCAGGTCTTTTATTTAAGAACTTTAGAGAAATCCAGGCCAACCTAATCATTCATATTCTCTTTTATGTTATAGAGTAAAGGAGCAAACTTCTATGTGAGTTAATGGTTATTTTAGGGAACCGAAACATAAATTAGGCATAAAAGAAATGTTAGCAGCCTTATCATTCTGAAATCAGGCAAGTTAAAAATTGTTGCCAAAGTGAACAATATTAGGTCGTAACTAGCTGAAGGCAAGAAATACTTATAATGAACATTATAAAAACATACACAGTAAGTTACAGTGATTATCAAGTTTTTAATTTAAAAAAATTAATAATTTAAGAATATAAAAAAAGCACAAAAATTTAAAAAGAATATTTTAGGGCCATGGAGAAAACTTTATAAATCTGGACACAAAATAACTTAGCCATTTTACAGAAAGTAAAAAATAATCTATATTTTAATTTTACTCATTTGTTATATTTTTCATGTAATAATTTGCAGTTATATGTTTTATGTAATACTTTTTGGTAAATGATTTATTAATAACCCTTTCTATGTATTATAGGCATAAAAATATATAAACAAGTAATAAATTTAAAGTTTTAAATGCCATTTTAAAATATAATCATCAGTATTTAGAATAACATTTTTTTCTATTAAATTAACCTTATAAAACTGCAGTAACTTTACAAGCAGAAAATTATGCACATTATCTTGTATATATATTTATATTTCTCTATAATTATTAAATTAGTATAGTCAAGAGTTTATAGTTATTATTCTCTTTTACCAAATTCTGTTTTCACCTGAAACAAAACAATATTGAAGTAACTATGATTGAAAAATTAAATTTTAAAAAAAAATTCTGTTTTCTCCAGACCCAGATTTCAGAAGTGAGAACAGGCCATTTAAAGACCAGCACACACGTGGCAGGAAAACCCTTGCTAGGCATCGCAGAAGCAACAGGACACAGGAAGTATCCAGCTAATAGGCTTGAGGTCTTGCTCACTAAGCTGGGGTGTAGATTCTTAAGGCGATTAAACCAAGTTTTCCTTCCTAAGGCACATTTTTCTGTCTAAATCTCATGGGCAGGAAAGGGGGGAGGGTCAAAGGTTCTTTCTGCATCTTTTGTTTCTTAATAAACAGTTTAAAATCAATATCCCAACAAGCAGTTTGAGGGTGGAAAATTTTTGGTTCTCTTCACTGTCATAATCATAAACTTTTAACCAATCCTCTGCTGTCTGAAAATCCCCTTTGTAATAAGAATTATTGTAAAGAATAAACAACTTTCTTATTTTCACTTTGTGACCCTATATATATGTGACCCTTTTATATATAAAAATATATATAAATATTTTTCCTCCTACCTTCAAAGTTTTTCTGGCTGGGCTAATAAACAAATTAGCACAGACAGATTAACAGGAGAAAATCAAGTTTTAATACATGCACGTGGGGAATTCACAGACACATGAAAATTCCGTAAAAAGTTCAAAGACAGTGAGGCAACATTGGGTATATATAAGACATTTTTGGGCAAAGGAAAAATGGAGAAAACAGGGTCTTAGATTTCAGGAATGAGAATGGGTGGTTTACAAGTAGTTGAGGGAGAGCTGGGCATAAATGGTATGAAAATTCTTGATAAGCAACTCAAAAATAACGAGGCACAGGAGGTATCTAGCTAACAGACACCTACCTGAAGCCTTCCTATTTACTATACTTAATCCACTGTAGGCAAAGGCGAACATCCTAAGATCTCTTTCCTGAAGCAGATTTCTCTGTCTGAATCCCTTGGGCAGGAAGAGGGAAAGGGTCAAAGGTTCTTTCTGAATCTTGTTTCTTAATAGCAGCTTAAAATCAATATCCTGAGAAAACAGCTTCAGGATGGCAAAACTTTGATTCCCCTCAGCAGTGATTCTTATTTCTACTGAGGAGGTAGAACCATTAAAGTCAACCGCTTGCAAATGCTGTATGCAAAAATCATACACCTATAGCTCACCATTAACTTCCGCACCTCCATGCAAGGGTCTAAATATGTGTGTACATTTATGTTCTACATCTCTCCCCCTCACCATCGTGTACCCCCTGGACTTTCCAGGGTAACATGCTCAGGACCAGTCTGGCTAGGTGGTATGTAGGGAGCATTATTTAGCTGATGGCACAGAGTTAGGTTATGTTTCTTGAGAAAGCTCAAAGAGAAACAGTTCATATCGATGTATACATTGCATTGGGCTTTTCCCATTTCCTTAAAATTTAGCATCCCCCTTCTATTACCACAGTGAATGCTCTTATCAAAAGATGTGAAAAAGCAACATTAATGTTTATCTTTGGAAATTGAGGGGAAGCAGAGTTTGCTCCCCCAAAATAGGCCTTTTGGAATATTGATTATTTTAAACTGGTTGATTTTAAGGAATAAAAACTGAGAAAGAAACTTTGACCTTTCCCCTACCTGCCTAAAAGAACGGAGATCGAGGGCCTGCTCCTGGAAGGGGCTGTCATCGTGGACAACCGTAGTGTCATAGGAACTCCTGTGTGGTAGACGGGCAGGAACCTAGCAGGACTCGTGTGTTCCACGTCCTCTCTGTGTCCCATTGTTAAAGAAGGCCCAGCAAACT